>NC_056062.1:73544642-74794642 GCF_016772045.2 Ovis aries | reverse complement strand
GCATAGTTCACCTGAACTTGGATCCTCACAGACACGGCCCATGAGTCACTCAACCACCAAGGCAGAAATAAGTGTAAAGAAGAGGGACATGAAGAGGCGGGATCAGAATGAGGACATGGGCTGATTTCATGTCTGACTTTTACAAGGAACATAAAGCCTACACGTTTGCAGAGTAAGTCTCTTTACTAATCTCAGCTGCACGTGGGTTAAAGCCTTGGTTGCACATGGGAATCACCTGGGAACCTTTAAAAACATGGATGCCAAACCATAAAGAGAAAAAAGACAAACCACACACACATAATGCACAAAAGAAAAAAAAATTAAGAAAATGTTTTAAAAAAGGAAAAAAAAATACATTGAGATTTTTAAAAGTCTTCCCAGGTAAGACTTTGAATCACACAGGTAAGGTTGAGAAACCCTGGATGGGATCTTAAAGCTCTCCCATCCCTGTTTCTTTAAAAGTTTCCTTCAAGGTTAAAGAATATTGATGGTGATAGAAAACATAGTTTGCTTTTAGCTGAGGGAAATAATGGCCCACTAATACAGGTGGTAGATATAAAATATTGAACATTTCAAAAATGTATTACCTAGCAACTAGGTATAAATGTTTGTGTGTACCAAATAGTAGAGTTACCTTTATAAGTGTCTTGCCACACTTTGATTACATGATCATAAATATTCTAGTTTCTAAGTAACACATTTTTTAAATGGATTTTGAAAAAATTTCATGCTGTTGGGTCAGGGGAATCCAGCTGGGGTCTTGAATAAGTGGGAATCCCTGTCCTCTGGAGGGTGCCATTCCAGGGCATGCTTGGTGACAGTTCATGCTCTTATTCACCTACCCATCTGCTCACCCTCTTGTTGGTCCAGATTCATTCATTTACTAACCTGCCAAGCCAGACTTATCCATTTAAATACCAGATACTGTGTTCTATACACTCTTCACCAATGCCTCAAATTCAAGAAGGTGCTTGGAGAGGTTGGGAGAGGAGGGGGTTCTGAAGAAACTGAATTTACAAGCAATAGGAGAGGCTGGAGGGGCATTCTGGATGCACCTGGGGCATTTCTGGAAAATGCATTGATGACATCACTGCCTCGCAGGATCCCTCAGGGAAGCCAGAGGCCACCTCTCAGCTGGAAGCCTGGCCTGTGGTGGTGGGTTAGTTGCCTGAATCTGCTCATCATCCTCACAGGGAAAACTGATATAAAGGCAAGGGTTTGTCTGTTGAGTACCTGCGATGATAGTGCCAGGAGCTGTTGTCAATGAGAAGTACCTTTCTAGGAGCTTTGTTCAGTGAAGGCAAGACTAACACCGTGATATAATTGTCAAGGGCTTTAGGTGTGCTTCAGACAAGTCAGTAACAGCAAGGGTCCTGGAGCCAGGATGCCAGACAGGGCATGTGAAATCCAGCATTCACTGTTCTATAGACAACTGGTCCCACCACTTAGAATTCCTTCCAGCAGTCATCTTTCTCTCTGCACTATAGAGAGTGCCCCAGGGATGTGGGCATGACCCTGTGTGGCTGGAATAACTTCTGCTCTTGGCGGAATAGGGACCACCAAGCATCAGAATATCTGAAAGTTCAATCTGGAAGGTTTGGGGTTGGCGGGGGTCGGAGGGGGGCGACAACATTCCTTTTCTTCTTCTAAAACTTCAGTGAAAACTGAGTTTTCATACACTAAGAAAAATGTTCAAAAAAAAAAAAAAATGACCAGAGAAGAGTTTTAGTCTACTTTGTGATTTTTTTAAAATAAAACAATCATTTTTCTAACATTCATGAATTTGTAGGTCAGAAATTTAGGAAGGGTGTGGTGGAATGCCTTGTCTTTGCTCCAGATGAAACTCAGGTGACTGGAGTCTTCTAGAGGCTTCTTCACCATCTGGCACCAGGCTGGGATAATTCCAGGGCTGGGCTGGGATTTCAGATGAAAAATCTTACAATGGTATACAAAGTGTCACAGTTTATTATACATATAAATAACTGCTTTTATTGAAAACAATACAACAATATGAATGATGATATTCGGCATCAAAAATGTTTCCACTAGCGGAAATGTAAACTGATACAGCCATTCTGGAAGATGGTATGGAGATTCCTTAAAAAACTAGGAATAAAACCACCATATGACCCAGCAATCCCACTCCTAGATATACCCTAAGGAAACCAAAATTTTAAAAGACACATGTATCCCATTGTTCACTGTAGCACTATTTACAACAGCTAGAACATGGAAGCAATCTAGATGCCCATCAACAGATGAATGGATAAAGAAGTTGTGGTACATATATACAATGGAATATTACTCAGCCACAAAAAGGAACACCTTTGAGTCAGTTCTAATGAGGTGGATGAACCTAGAACCTATTATACAGAGTGAAATAAGTCAGAAAGAGAAAGTTAAATACCATATTCTAATACATATATACAGAATCTAGAAAAATGGTACTTAAGAATTTATTTACAGGGCAGCAATGGAGAAACAGATATAGAGAACAGACTTACGGACATGGGGAGAGGGGAGGAGAGGGTGAGATGCATGGAAAGAGTAACACAGAAACTTACATTACCATATGTAAAGTAGATAGCCAACGGGAATTTGCCGTATGGCTCAGGAAACTCAAACAGGGGCTCTGTGTCAACCTAGAGGGGTCGGATGGGGAGGGAGATGGGAAGGAGGTTCCAAAGGGAGGGGATATATGTATACCTATGGCTGATTCATGCTGAGGTTTGACAGAAAACAACAAAATTCTGTAAAGCAATTATCCTTAAAAATAAACATTAAAAAAAAAGAAAACAAGAAGTGGGCAGGATCCAGAAATGGCCAAAACCCAAATCTTTGCCTCTGAGGAGTTCCAGTCTGGTGAGGGAGATAGGCCTATAAAAGGGTAAGTTATAATTTCACTTTATCAAGGTTTCTTGTCTAGATAGAACCAAGCACTGAGGGAACAGAGGATAGAGCCAGTAGCCAGGGGCTGGGGGGAGCTGGGCTGACTCAGGCCAGCCATCGCTTTGCCTCGCATGGTCCTAAGTCCTCTCTTCCCGCAGTGGGGTAAGCACAGGGAATGACAAGAACTGCTTCTCCTGGGCCTGTGTAAGTGCTTCTGAGGGAACCTCTTATCCTTCCAGGCTCCTCTTGCTTCTTTCCCTATTTTTCTCCCCGTTTAAGGCCTCATCAGAGTCCAGGCAGCAAAGAGAGCACACTCAGTTGGGGGTTATGAGGACGCGTCTTAGTGAAGTGACTATTTACAGAGGTGTGGGAAGCTTCCTCTAAGTAGTAAGAGATGCTGATGCCCACAGCCACTGCCCACTGAGGGAAGGGGCTCACCCACCTGAGCGGCAGAAGCTGAGGAAGACGCATGGTGTGAGTGCCCAGGTGAAAGCTGGCATCCTGGGAGGAGGGCCGCAGGATGGGAGCTGTGACTATATAAGAACATACTACTGCCAGGCCTGCCCAGCCTGTGAGGAGTGACAGGGATCAGCACCCATCTCCCCTCCCTCCAAGCCTCCAAACCCCTGACTGGGTATCCATTGGCCACCCCCAGTGGGAGAGCCAGAGGTGAGGGAGCCTGTGAAGTGGTCCAATGAGGTTAGCCACCCCGGGCCCACAGCAGATCTTCATGCCAAACTTCAGAGTTAACAGAAATCACCCACACTCTTTTCTTCCTTCTCACCTTCTCACCCACAGGGCACCATGCCAGGCATTGAGGAATGATCAATAAGCCAGACCTGGCCCTCGACTTTATGGTGCTTACAATCTAGGAAGGAAACAAAATAAGGGGACACAAGGGTGAATGAGCTCAGGAAATGAACTCTGGGGCCCGGTTTTGCTTTGCCAAAATCAGGCCATATGGGTTCTTGCTTCCAGAACTACGTGTGTCTGAAGGGACTCCATGAAAATCTTTTCTCGGGGATCACCCTAGGAAGCCCAGGTAATTGACCACTCGGAATTCAGAGGTAGAACGCTTCTCAGCCCCAAGTCACTGTACCCCAGGCCCTCTGTAACTCTTCAGCATTTCTATCTCCTGTTTAAACCTAGGCACTCTTCCTTAATACATAATGGAAGACAGATTCAGAAAACATCTTTCAACCTTGGGATGGAGAAAAACAATCTGGGCAAGTCAGGGTACCCAGAAGCCATAACAAAAATTACAGATATATTCAATGACATTTTTCAATCCTGTGAGGCAAAAATCATGAAGTCAGCGGAGACATAATAGACTAGGGAAAAAAATAGTTGAAACCTGATGAAGTTCAAAGTCCTTAGCAAACAATTTGAAAAGCAAAGGACAATGTAAAAATAGGCAAGAAGAATATTTATAGCAGCTTTATTCATAATCTCTAAAAACTGAAAGTGGCCAAGATGTCCTTCAATAGAACACAGAATGGATAAACTGTGGTACATCCACACAATGGGGTATTATTCTGTGATTTAAAAAAATAATAAGCTATCAAGTCAGGAAAAGACACGTGTGAACCTCAAATACATATTGTTAAATGAAAGACACTAATCTGAAAAAGTTACCTACTGTATAATTCCAACTATATGAGATTCTGGAGAAGGCAAAACTATAGAGACAGTAAAAAACATCAGTGATCGGCAGGAATTTAATAGGAGTGGGGTAGAGGGTCGAACAGAAGAAGCATGCAATTTTTGTTTTCGGATGGTGAAACTATTCTGTATGATACAGTACTTGTAAATATAGGACACTGTGTATTTGTCAAAATCCATAGACCTTCACAGCACACATAGTGAACCAATGCATACACATTAAAGTAAGTCATCTAGGCGATTAAGGGACTCCAGGATTGAATGCACACTGTGATGAAGTAATCTGTACTGGAAATGTAACAAAACACCTCCCGGAAGGAGGTGAGGGATAGGTGCTGACTGAGGGAACCTTGGAAATGAATGGAGCCATAAGACTAAAGGCAAAAAGAACTGCACATAAAACTGTACTCTGTTTGATAAAGTTTTTCCCATCAGGGTGGGGTTAATGATTCTGATGCTGATATACATGTGTACTGAAAATCAACAACGAAGCGAATATTGTAGGGAGCCAGGATTCTCACTGTTGGAGTGGCCATTTACAAACAAGCACAGAAAGGAGGCGAGACTATTCCATGTAGTCATAGAGCTGTGGATATAGGAATTAATTCATATTCATATAGAAATATTTGTAAATGTGTGTAGATACACTGGTTAATAAGTTCACATACATTCCCTTGCTCTGTGTGCTGAAAGAAACTGGAAGCAATAACACCCCAATAGCAATGAGCAATCTTGTACCCAGACCTTGTTTTCTAATACCATTCTCTCATAAAAGAAACTAGAACTATTTAGAGAAAAGGCTGATTCTAGGGTAGGGCAAGCTGATTCTAGGACACAAGAAGAACCTGGAGCACCATGAAATGCCAGAAGGCAAGGGTGTGATCAAAAAAACAAAACCCAGGCATCCGTGGCAATCCAGTGGTTGAGACGCAGCCTTCCTGTGCAGAGGGTGTGGATTCAGTCCCTGGTCAGGAAACTTAAGATCTCACATGCTACAGGGGATGGCCAACAATTCAATAAACAATAGATAAATTTAAAACACACACACACACACACATTGATGGTAGTATGTCAAAGGGTCATGGGCATCATCTGAAATGGTCCAAGCTGGAACAATTTGAGCAAGAAAATAAGTAAGGTAGTATTGGATTATAACCTAAAGTATAAGGTAAATATCCAGGCATCCAAATGGATAGGTGTAAATGAATAATTAAGTAAACAAAGGGAAACAGACAACTCTCTCATATAGAAGGGTTCAAAATCATTCATGTAAATACTTTACCCTAAAAGAGATGAGGCATAACCCCCACTCCATAGGTGTGGGTTATACATAGGACCTGGGTTTCCCTGGTGGCTCAGCCGGTAAAAGAATCCGCCTGCAATGCGGGAGACCTGGGTTCGATCCCTGGGTTGGGAAGATCGGCAACCCACTCCAGTATTCTGGCCTGGTGAATTCCATGAACTGTATAGTCCATGGGGTCGCAAAGAGTCCGACACGACTGCGCGACTTTCACTTTCATACATAGTAACTACTTTCCAAAGAGTAGAGTATGGAAAAAGCAGGGAGAGAGTGACTTTGCAGGGGAGAATTTGACAAACACCGCCTTGCCAGGTGCGCAAGGCCAATGCCAAGGTGAAGCTGATAATTTGGGCTTTAATACCAGTTTAGTCAGGAGAAAAAGACAAGACCCAGATAGGGACATACTATACACAATGCCTGACCAGCATTATTCAAAACTGTCAAGGTCATGGAAAATAAGCAGTGTCTGACAAGTCATCAAAGCCAGAAGAAGCCCAAGGAGCTGAAATAACTAAGTGTAATGTGGTGAAAAAGAGTATGCCGTTAATGTTTTAGTTCACTTTCTGGCACAGAAAGGAGACACTAGGTGAAAAACTAAGGACATTTGAAGGTCTTTAATTAATAATAATGTATCAGTAATGGTCCGTGGACTGTAACAAATGTAGCAAAGTAATGTAAGATGTTACTAACAGGGGAAAGTGGGCGCGGCTCTGTGGGAACCTCTGTACTGTCTTCACAATTCTGTAAATCTAAAACTGTACTCTAAAATAAAGTTCATTTGGGGAATTCCCTGGTGGTCCAGAGGTTAGGACTCCACACTTTCGCTGCCCAGAGCCTGGGTTCAGTCCCTGGTCAGGGAACTAGGATCCCACAGGCCACATAGTGCAGTCAAAGAGAAAGTTTATTTTAAAATAAAAGAAGGCAATTTGTAGAAGAGGCAATGTAAGCGGTCAGTGGACAAGAAAAAAAACAAAAACACCCTGACCCTTGTGGTCATTGTAGAGAAGCTAACTAAACCATTAACGGCATACTCTTTCACACATCAAATTAGCTTACACCATAAAGAGCTGCACTATTTCACTCTGCCTTGCGGTTAAGAGGGCACATTCATTTCTTGCTGGTAAAAGTGTAAGTTGCTAAAACTTTTGGACAACAGTCTGACATTCTCAACTACAAAGGCATGTATTTTTGGAGTCCATGTTCTACTGCAGGTGACCCTTAGAAATGAGAGCACTGGAGCACACAAACCGGTATCATGGTATCATGGTATCATGGGCACAAGCAACACAGTTTGGGGCCTATGGCTTTTCTCTTTAACAGAATTTACACAGTAAGATTTTTTTCTTTTCCCACCCAAGATAAGCTGAAAAGCCATGGGATCTGCCTGAGACCTCACTCAGGGCCTGGAAGGAACTGCCTACAATGTGGGTGAAAAAGGCAATTGGGAGAAAAAAAAAGTAAGTGGCTTCCTGCCTGCACCCTGCGGAGCCCAGCTGGTTCCCAGGCACTGGAGTCTGTCCCCTCTCCTGCTCGCCGGCCCACAACCCCCAGCCTGCCTCGGGCTGGGTCCTCCTTCCTCTCTCGCTATAGCAGTGCACTGACCGGAGGCTCTGATTTAACAGAACCACAACAGCTCTTTCCTCCACCCTTTGCCTCTCAGCAACAGAACATCTACATTTTCTCCACTTCCTTGCCTCTCATTTGCTTTTTTAATTTTTTTAAGTAGCACATTTAAATAAAACATGTGTGTTAAAATAAAAGTTTCCCTACTTCTTGGACAAGCAACTAGCTTCTCTGAGGGTTCCTTTTCTTACTGTAACAAGGATACGACCTTGCTGGGTTTTGAAAGCGCTAAACAAACTCTGCTAAGCACCTTAGACACCAAGCTGGTCCTCAGTAAACGCCGGTTCTGGCTGAAGGTGAGAAAGCCCTGTACCTCCAGGTACAGTGGGCCTGGCATCAGCTGGGATATGACCAGAGAAGTCCCTGGACTTCCTCTGCCTTCTTCCCTGCCCACACTGGGGCATCGTCTCATATCCTTCATTCTCTGAGGACTAGGCTGGCGCTGAGAATTGCGAAATGAAATTAGCATCGGAAAGGGCCTGCAGACCACGCGCTCTACCCCACCAGTGCACTCACCAAAGCAGACTGTCCTGCAAGGCCCTAGGGTTCTGGTGATTTCTGATCTCTCTCCCTCATTCCATACTGGCCAGGCTCTCCTCTTAATCCACATGCTCTGAGGGCTTAGGTACCAGCTGGGCGGCCAGGTGCCATGGGTTTCAGGTATTCAGACCCAACACACTCTCTTCCTACAAAGAGTTCATCAGAGTGGAGAGCAAAGCAATCAGGTTTCAAACCTGGATGTCACTGGGGAATAGCTGGGTGGCCTTGGCCAACACATTTCCAGGGCACCCATTTCTCCATCTACAAAAGAGGGAGAATAATATGTGCCTTCAGGGCCCTTAGGAAAATTACGCAGTGCAATCTAGCTCTTAGGATTGTTAACAACAATTCAGCTAAGCAAATTCAAAGATCTGACCAGCTTTATCCAGTGATGGTGGTAAAGGGCACTCCAAGGGGCAGTACAAAATGGGAGGTTTTAATAGGAAGAAGGAGGGTGCAGCAAGGAAGCACTGGCAAGAGAAAAGAAAGGACTGTTTCAGGTCTGGCACCTTGTTTTGGAAGAAGGACAGGGTCTACCATGCAGGTTACCTCTTCTTCCCTTGGAGTGGGGCTTGGTGCTGATGGTGGAGAAGTCCTGTGGGGCCCTCTGTGGTGTAGGCCAGAAGGTTCCAGGCTGCCCAGTTTTAACTGATTCTCTTTGCTGTACACCTGAAACTAATACAACACTGTAAATTAACCATACTCCCCATAAAAATTATTTTAAAAAGACTACATACCTGGGAAAGGTTGAAGCTGCAAGTGGGTCTAGGTTTGGTATCATGGGCACAAGCAACACAGTTTGGGGCCTATGGTTTTTCTCTTTAACAGGATTTACACAGTAAGATTTTTTTCTTTTGCTTTGACTGTCAAGAAGACATCAAACCACATCATAAGGGGTAGAATTTACTTCTCTCCCTGGTAAGTGGTAAAGAATCTGCATGCAGTTCAGGAGACACCAGTTCAGTCCCTGGGTCAGAAGATCCCCTGGAGGAGGAAATGGCAAACCACTCCAGTATTCTTGCCTGAAGAATCCCATGGACAGAGGCACCTGGCAGGCCACAGTCCATAGGGTGCAAAAGAGTCAGATGGCTTATTGGGTAAACAACAACAAAGATCTGCAAAGAAACAGGAGATGCTGTTGCTGCTGCTAAGTTGCTTCAGTCGTGTCCGACTCTGTGCGACCCCACAGACAGCAGCCCACCAGGCCCCCCCACCCCTGGGATTCTCCAGGCAAGAACACTGGAGTGGGTTGCCATTTCCTTCTCCAATGCATGAAAGTGAAAAGTGAAAGTGAAGCCGCTCAGTTGTGTCCGACTCCTAGCGACCCCATGGACTGCAGCCCACCAGGCTCCTCCATCCATGGGATTTTCCAGGCAAGAGTACTGGAGTGGGGTGCCATTGCCCTCTCCGAAATAGGGATACATAGTATAGCCTAAAAGATAGACAGTAAAGTAGTTGGATGAATTTTTCAGTTCTATTGATTAAAAAAAAAAACAAGACCCAACTTTGCCAGGTGAAAAGTTAAAGGTCATATCAACATCTGGGCTTTGGTGTTGCCACTAGGAGGCATCAGTTTGCGGAAATAAAACACAGGACTGCAAAGGGATTCTGCTATCCCTGCAGAAGTTCCAAGCGACGGAACAGAGCTAATTGTCAAGAACTAGCCTGAGGCAGGTGTTGAATTTTCATTTCTAAATTTAGTTTTTAAACCAAGTGACAAATATAATAAAAGAGACTGCGGAATGCCAAGGGAGAGAAAGAAACCTGCATGTTGTTCTTGTGTAAAATACCTTCTAAGAACACACGGCATTATATCGCAATGTTATTAACTTGCCAGGGCTTTGGAGAACCCGTTATTAGAGGAATTTATTACTGTAGATCCCACAATAATAATTGGACACGGAACATCTTGCTTTGGGAGATTTCTTATTTGGTTCCTCAGGGATTTCTTTTGATTCATGTCTACCTGGAAATTTCTGTAAAATATGAAAATAGGGTTTGCAGTCTTTTTTTCTCTTTCCTTGAATGTTTGCTGTTTTATTTTCACTCCCACAGGGCTGGGGAGCCATGAACGCCCAGGAGCTGTCCTTCTCAACCACCGAGTTCAGAATTAAAAAGAGGGGTTTTGCTACCCTCTAGTGGCCGGCTCTGGTCCCGGTAGCTGGCAGAAGCCACGGAGTAGAGAGAGGGGAGAGGGAGAAAGAAGGTCCCCAGTGCTGAAGGAGAGAGAGAAAGGAAGATGCCTCCCACCGGGGTGCCAGCCCCTCTGGTGCCCTCCCCATTCCCAGACAGAAAAACCACGGGGCCCTGAGCCCTGGGGAGGCTGGGAGGGAAGACTGGCACACACCAGGGGAGGCAGTGTGGAAACTCCCTTGCCTTGAGGTTCCGTGCTGCAGGTGGAACATGAACATGGAGGCCCTGAGACCTCAGGGCAGCCCTCACCCTGCTGCACCCCTCTGGGCATGCTATGAGAATGAAAAGTCCTCTGTGGCCTCATGTCCCGCATGCAGGGGGTCACCCAGCTGGGCTGCTGGCAGGCCCTCCATTCATCTCTGTTTCCCTCCTCCTGGTGAGAGGAGGAAAGATTGGGGCGATCCCAAGCGGAGGCAATGTTTTCCTGTTAGGCGAGCTTCCCCGGGGGACCCCAGAGCCTGCCGCCCTACCCCCTTCTCTAGGCCGTGGCTACAGCTCTCTGTGATTGTGGGTGTGCTGGAAAACAGACAAGGGCGATGCTGCCACCCAACTCTTAGACTTCTCCAGCTCTCTGAAGTTGTCATTAAGTTTAAACAGCCCTATGTGGATACTGGCTATGGTATTGGACCATACAGTTCTAGAGAGACAATGTGAACACTTTGCAACCCCAGGGCTGTGCATGAAAAGGGTGGATACAAGATGAATTGAGCAAGTTTTGAAGTGAAAGAAAGGATAAGACAGGACGCATTCAAAAGCACACATCCATTCATCCAACAAACCTCTTCCACCATCTTATTAACAGTAAATGTGATTTACTGGCTCATACATTTGGCTTCCCTCCTAGACAGACAGTTGAGACTCTGCTCTGCTCATCGTACTCATCTTGGTATTCCCAGCACTAAATTGTCTGCATGCTGTTTACAAGAGCCAAGACATGGACGCACCCTAAATGTCCATCAACAGAGGAATGGATAAACAAGATGTGGTATGCCTATGCCATGGAATATCACTCAGCCATTAAAAAGAATATGAAACAATGCCATTTGCAGCAACTTGGATGAACCTAGAGATTGCCATACTGAGTGAAGTAAGTCAGACAGAAGGAGAAATATCGTATGACATCCCTTATACGTGGACTCTAAAAAGAAACGATACAAATGAACTTACAAAACGGAAAGGAACTCACAGACTTAGAGAACAAACTTATGGCTGCTGGAGGGAATGTTGTGGGGAAACAACAGTTAGGGAGTTTGGTATGGACATGTACACACTGCTATATTTTAAATGGATAACCCACAGGGACCTACTGTATACCATAGGGAACTCTGAGTATGTTGCGTGGTAGCCTGGATGGGAGAGGAGCCTGGAGGAGAGGGATATTTGCATGTATGGCTGAGTTTCTTTGTTGTGCACCTGAAACTATCAATAAAATATATAATATAAAATAAGAAGTTTTACCATCTGAGCCAACAGGGAAGTCCCCAAAGTAAAAAGTTAAAAAAAAAAACTGTTTGCATGAGGAATGGAACTGTGCTAGGCCTTCAGCGAGATATCCACATTCATCAGACATGGCTCCTGCCACCAATAACATATGACCCAAAGATAAATACTTAAATGCCAGATGAGAAGACTCATGTGAAAGCAGCGGCATTATGCTTAACACAAAGTAGGCCCATGATTGGGTTCCCAGGTGGTGCTAGCGGTAATTTGGCATCATCCTGCCAACGTAGGAGATGCAGGTTCGATCCGTAGGTTGGGAAGGTCCCCTAGAGAAGGGCACTGCAACCTACTCCGGTATTCATGCCTGGGAAATCGTATGGACAGAGGGGCCTGGTGGGCTACAGTCCAAAGGGCACAGGCCCACGATAAGTACTTAAGTTTCTTTCCTCCTTCCCTTTCTTTTATTCTCTCTAGAATCTACCCTCCAAAGATTTCCTTGAAAGAGATGAAGTGCTCAAGCATTTGGAGGAGGCAAGATTAATTTGCCTGGGAGAACAAAGGAAGGCTTCCTGGAGGAGGTAGCATTTGATCTGGCTTAAGCAGCATGAACCAAGATGTAGAGGTTTGAGGAAAAGAGATGTGTGGAGGAATGTGGAAAAATTCAGTTTAGCTTATGGAAAGGTATGTGAAGAGGAGAAGCAGAAAATGGTGTAGGAGAGTTTCTTGTATACTACGACAGGGGAGGCTCTAATCCTTGTGGTTAAAGACCTGGATTTCAGGACTTCCCTGGCAGTTCAGTGCTTAGGATTCTGCGCTTCCACTGCAGAGGGTACGGGTTCCATCTCTGGTTGAGGAACTAAGATCCTGCAAGCCGAGCAGCACAGCCAAAAAAAAAGCAAAACAAAACAAAACCCCAAAGACCTGGATTTTATTGCCAAAGAGACCAGACACTCTTGGCCTGGCCCAGACTCTGGCAAGCTACCTAACTCTTCCGAACCTCACTTTCTTCAACTGTAAAATGGGGGTGATACCGCTGCTGCTGCTGTTTACTCACTAGTTGTCTGACTCTTTATGACCTCATGAACTGTGGCCTACCAGGCTCCTCTGTCAAGGGGATTTCTCAGGCAGAGTACTGGAGTGGGTTGCCATTTCCTCCTCCCGGGGATCTTTCCAACCCAGGAATGGAACCCGAGTCTCCTGTTTGGCAGGCAGATTCTTTACCACTGAGCTACCTGGAAAGTCCATGGAAATGATACTCTTTAAAAAACAAAGAGGAGAGCACACTGTAAATGCATACAGTCCTTCTTTTTTTTCTACTTTGGAAAATGTTACATATTAGCATATATAGGGTTGACCTATATATTCACTTATATGCCATTATCATAATTTAACTAACCATCCTTTTATTTGTGCCCCTTAAATTCATAAAGGGGCACTACTATATCAAAGGGTACATGAAATTTAAATTCTGACACAATTACCAGATTACTCTCCATAAAGGGTAACTTGGTTTCACTCCCATCAGCAACATATATATATACAGGCCTGTTTCCCTCTGCCCTCACTAATGCTGCCATCACACTTTCTGGTCTTTGCCAATTTGAAAGCTTTTAAATTGGTATCTATAGTTTTAATTTATATTTAACCGAGTTAGGCATCTTTTCAATGTTTAAAGGAAAGGCATTTGTATTTTCTTCTCTGGGAACTATTTGTAGCCTTTGGCCATTTCAGTTTGTTAGGGTTTTTTTTTTATTGATTTATAGGAGTTCTTTATTTATTAAGGAAATTAGTTCTTTGGGTATGGTTTCAGCTTGTCATTTCTCTTCCACTATGCTTATTTTTTTCCCCATGTGGATGTGTTTTATCTTTATGTCATCAGACTGATTATTCTGGGTTTTGAATCATTTCTAGAAAGGCCCTCCCTACTTCAAGGCAATAAGAAAAATCTTTGACATATCTGAATTTATTTGGAGGTGAATAAAGAGGCAGGCTTTCTAGGTGGCTCAGTGGTAAAGATTCCATTTGCCAGTGCAGGAAATGCAGGAGACACAGCAGACTCAGGTTCAATCCCTGGGTTGGGAAGATCTCCTGGAGTAGGAAATGGCAAACCACGTCAGTATTCTTGCCTGGGAAATCCCATGGACAGAGGAGCCTCGTGGGCTACAGTCCATGGGGTCGCAAAGAGTCAGACACGACTAAGAGACTGGGCATGAACACACACAGCTTATTTTATACCCAAAGTTTGCACCTCTTAATCCCCTACCCTTATATTGTCCCTCCCCCCACCTATAACCACTAGTTTGTACTCTATATCTTTGAGTCTGTTCCCTTTGGGTTATATCACTAGTTTATTTTTTAGATTCTTTATATAAGTGATAACATACTGTATATGTCTTTGTTTTTCTGACTTTTTTCACTTAGCATAATATCCTCCAAGCCTATCCATGTTGTTGCAAATGGCAAAACATCGTTTTTTATGGCTATTATTCCATTTTATACATGCATCACATCTTCTTTATCCACTCATTTGTTGATGGACACTTTGGTTACCACTATATCTTGGCTATTGTAAATAATGCTGCTATGAGCATTGGGGTGCATGTGTCTTTTCAAATTAGAGCTTTCATTTTTTTCTGAATGTTCTACTCTTGGGATTGCTGGATCATATGGTAATTCTATTCTTACTCTTTTGCGGAGCCTCCATACTGTTTTCCAAAGTGGCTGTACCAATTTACATTCCCACCAACAGTGTATGAGGGTTCCTACTTTTCTACATATCCTCACAACATTTGTTATTTGTGGTCACTGTGGCCTTCTTTTTGGGCAACCACTGGAAAGTCTTTTTGCCTCGAATTCCTTAACATTTTAAACTGATCACTCTCACTCTGTAAGCACTGCCAGTATGCTGTACCTTCCCGGTTCTGGCTACCTTTTTTTCCTTTAGAACTGAACTTGGGTGTCCTCTCTTCCAGGAGAACGTTTCTGATTCCCCTGACTCTCCAAACCCAGGGCTGGTCAAGACTCACATCTCCATGCTCTCAGCTCCCTGAGTATTTCTGACAGATCCTGCCACCTATTCACAGCCAGCCTTCTTGTCAGATAGAAACATCTTTAAAGCAGGGATATTCCTTCCCAGCTCATCCCAGCAAGTTTGTTCCACTGAATGCCACCCTTTTAGCCAAACGGAAATATTTTCAATAGATGGTATTATAAAAATAAGTATTAAATTCTATCAAATTGAATCTTAGGACTTTAACACTATATGGACCCTTCAGAAGAGGAAACTGAGGTCTTGAGGATGAAGTGGCTAGGCATGTCTGTACTTGGGCCAAGATGTGAGCAACATTACTGGTGGAATGAAGCTTGTTACTGACAGCAGAAACTATCCTGGGCTGAGGTTTGTTCCTGTAATGCAAAACATGTTCATCAACTGGTGTGGCCTGTGGCCCTAATGTCTAAGCATTTCTTTGGCTTCTGTATTTTCTTTATCATTTTTATAATACACTTTTTAAAAAGTTTACCTTTTGATTATAAAAGTATACATTGCTTATTATAGAGATTTGGGAATATCAGTTCAGTTCAGTCACTTGGTCATGTCTGACTCTTTGTGACCCCATGGACTGCAGCACGCCAGGCTTCCCTGTTCTTCACCAACTCTTGGAGCTTGCTCAAACTCATGTCCATCGAGTCAGTGATGCCATCTAACCATCTCATCATCTGTCCTCCCCTTCTCCTCCTGCCTTCAATCTTTCCCAGCATCAGGGTCTTTTCCACTCAGTCAGTTCTTTGCTCAGGTGGCCAAAGTACTGGAGTTTCAGCTTCAGAATCATTCCTTCCAAAGAAATCCCAGGGCTGATCTCCTTCAGAATGGACTGGTTGGATCTCCTTGCAGTCCAAGGGACTCTCAAGAGTCTTCTCCAACACCACAGTTCAAAAGCATCAATTCTTTGGTGTTCAGCTTTCTTTATAGTCCAACTCTCACAACCATACATGACCACTGGGAAAACCATAGCTTTGACTAGACGGACCTTTGTTGGTAATGTCTCTGCTTTTTAATATGCTGTCTAGGTTGGTCATAACTTTTCTTCCAAGGAGCAAACATCTTTTAATTCCATGGCTGCAGTCACCATCTGCAGTGACTTTGGAGCCCCCCCAAAATAAAGTCTCTTACTGTTTCCATTGTTTTCCTATTTATTTGCCATGAAGTGATGGGACCAGATGCCACTATCTTAGCTTTTTGAATGTTGAGCTCTAAGCCAACTTTTTCACTCTCCTCTTTCACTTTCATCACCAGTCTCTTTAATTCTTCTTTGCTTTCTGCCATAAGGGTGGGAATACGTGAAATAGTAAAATAAGGAAAGAAAATGACAAATTATCTGAATTCTGCCAGCCAGAGAAAGCCTGTCTTATTTATGGTATATCACCACTAGGCCTGTAACTAAAATCAAGATGTGTGTTGAATTTTATGTTTTCATTTTTCCATTTGAATTGTGAGCATTTCTCTAAGTCCTTAAAAAATGTGTTTTTCTTTGCAGCCTTTGTGTTATGAAGCTTGTTCGTGTACTGTATGGAATTAATTTATAAATAAAAAGAAGCTTTAATGAAAAGGAAAAATGCTACACACTGTATTTTTCATATTGTTATTCATCACTAAGTCATGTCTGACTCTTTGCAACCTCATGGACTACAGCATGCCAGGCTTCCCTGTCCCTCACTATCTCCAAGAGTTTGCTCAAACTCATGTCCATTGAGTTAGTGAGGCCATCCAATCTCATCCTTTGTCTCCCCCTTCTCCTCCTGTCCTCAATCTTTCCCAGGATGAGAATTCTTTCCAATGAGGTCAGCTCTTCACATCAAGTGACCAAAGTATTGGAGCTTCAACAATTATTTATAGTAGGTACACTTTACATGGATTGACCATATTTTCCTAACATCTAGGTGGCTTGAAGTTTTTCATCGCAATTAATGAAAAATGTGTTTATTCCATCATCTTGCTGTAATGAAACAATATCTTTGGATTAAATCTCTACCTGTGTTTCAAATCATTGCTTTAGGAGCCACATATTGTTTTTGTCCTCAACTTAGAGGAAAGATTTTTAAAAGACAAATTATTTCAAAACTATCAAGAGATAATGCTGTTTTTCAGACTTACAGATATGGAAAACAAAGTTACAGTTACAAAAGGGGAAACATCAGTTCAGTTCAGTCGCTCAGTCGTGTCCAACTCTTTGTGACCCCATGAATCGCAGCATGCCAGGCCTCCCTGTCCATCACCATCTCCTGAAGTTCACTCAGACTCACGTCCATTGAGTCAGTGATGCCATCCAGCCATCTCATCCTCGGTCGTCCCCTTCTCCTCCTGCCCCCAATCCCTCCCAGCATCAGAATCTTTTCTAATCAGTCAACTCTTCGCATGAGGTGGCCAAAGTATTGGAGCTTCAGCTTTAGCATCATTCCTTCCAAAGAAATCCCAGGGCTGATCTCCTTCAGAATGAACTGGTTGGATCTCCTTGCAGTCCAAGGGATTCTCAAGAGTCTTCTCCAACACCACAGTTCAAAAGCATCAATTCTTTGGCGCTCAGCCTTCTTCACAGTCCAACTCTCACATCCATACATGACTACTGGGAAAACCATAGCCTTGACTAGACGGACCTTAGTGGGCAAGGTAATGTCTCTGCTTTTGGTTGGGGGGATAAATTAGGAGCTTGAGATTAACACATTCACACTACTACATAGAAGATAGATGACCAACAAGGGCCTCCTGTAGAGAACAGGGAAATCGACTCAATACTCTGTGATAAGCTATATGAGAGGAGGATCTGGAAAATAATATATATACATGCAGAACTAAACCACTTTGCTATACACCTGAAGCTAACGCAACAGTGTAAATCAACTATACTCCAATACAAAATTTTAATGAGAGAGAGAATGCTGTTTTTCAAGTTGCCTTAAAAGCATTGATTACATTTCGGTCAGAAAAAGGAAAAGTTATTTTTTAAATAAACAGCCAAAAAACCAATATAGTGGAATGGCACTGAGTCTAGCTGCAGACTAAGAGAGCATGCGTGCATGCTGTCACTTCACTCATGTCCGACTCTGTTCAGCCCCATGGACTGTAGCCCACCAGGATTCTCCATCCATGGGATTCTCCAGGCAAGAATACTGGAGGGGGCTGCCATGCCCTCCTCCAGGGGATCTTCCTGACCCAGGGATTGAACCTGTGTCTCCAGTGTCTCCTGCTTTGGCAGGTGGGTTCTTTACCACGAGACCACCTGGGAAGCCCCTGCAGCATAAGAGACCTGGCTCTAATATTTGAGGGAGGGATTGATTTTTCTTTCCACTTAGAGCTGTAAACTAGATGTTAATTGCTGTTATATAACACTAAAGAAGGGATGTTGCTTTTGAACTATTTTTTCCATTTGTATAAAAGTTAAATAGTTTGAGTTCAAAAATAAAAGAAAGTAGAAAGAATATTCTGGTTTTTAGAACATGGATGCCAGCTACTAGATTTAAGTTCATAGCCATAGAAAATGCCAAAGTAAAATAAGCTGTTTCCCTAGTAATCTGCGCCCAGGAAAAACTTCCATCTTAAGCCTCAAAATAGGACATTTTAAAATTTATAGCATCATAAAATACATTTTAAACAAGGTAAAATCTAAAATAAATTCAGGTTTGACAGATTAAAAATGAAATCAAGTAATAAAATAGCCCTCTAAATGTTTCTATTTTTAGGTTCTAAGTGTATTTGTCTTATGGACATTATACTGGATTATGGTGACTACACTTTTATTTCACAGACATTTTTATTATTAAATTGTCCCAACTATCAAATCTTTGCTTCGCATGAAATGTGAAATGAAAAAATAATTTTCAAGAAGAAATACTATACCTCAAAACAGCTTTTGACATAGCATGTATTTTCCAATTTGCTCTTGCAATATTTTTCTTTTTTAATCACTAGAGGCAACTGCTTAAAAACAGGATGAACGAGGGCAAGCAAGATTGCTATGGAAGTGGTTTGGAGGCTACACAACAATTGTGAGCTCACTTGGGAACTAAACCACTGGGACTCTCTGCAAAACAAAGATTTAAGTTTCAGGAGAGTGCTCCCAGTGAGGCTGGGGCAGGACCAAAACAAAGAGGAATCCTCCATGTGAATCTCTTACAGATTTTCCAGGAAATAAAATGATCACTCACATTTATTGACTAATTACTGCATACTGGGGGCCACTGGGGGCACTTTGCAGATATTATTCCATCTAACCATCCCCCAATTCCTCCACCCCCTGCCTAGCCCCATGAAGTAACTGCTGCTGCTGCTAAGTCACTTCAGTTGTGTCCGATTCTGTGCGACCCCATAGACGGCAGTGCACCAGGCTCCCCCATCCCTGGGATTCTCCAGGCAAGAACACTGGAGTAGGTTGCCATTTCCTTATCCAATGCGTGAAAGTGAAGTCACTCAGTCATGCCCGACTCAGCGACTGCAGCCTACCAGGCTCCTCCATCCATGGGATTTCCCAGGCAAGAGTACTGGAGTGGGGTGCCAGGACCCCCATTTTACACATAGGGAAGTTGATGACCAGAGGATCTCTCCCCAGAAAAGTCTCTCCCGAGTCACAAGGCTCGGGAGCAGCTAGGGTTCAGTCCCGGTGTGCGATGACAAAGCCTCAGCTTCTAATTCCCTGGCCCTACCCCTTTAGTCAAGTTTTAACACTGAGAAAAAGCAGAGCAGGAATACAAGTGGGAAGGAGGATGAAATCTCCCAAATCGGATTTCTAAACCAAAATGCAAGAAAGTTGCAATGCTTTAGCAAAAGAATAAGCTGGGTTTTCCAAGAACTCTCCATAGATACATGGTTTAAGAGGATGAGACCCACAAATACAGCAGTGCTGGGATGCTTGAGTTGGCAAACTCAACCTTCTCTTCCTTCCCTCTGGCTCCCCTTGGAGATGAGCGGCTGTTCTGCCTGCTCCCCAGTCCTCACAGTTGTTGTTCAGTCGCTCAGTCAAGTCTGATTCTTTGTGACCCCATGGACTGCAGCACAACAGGCTTCCCTGTCCTTCACCATCTCCCAGAGTGTGCTCAAACTCATGTCCATTGAGTCTGTGATGCCATCCAACCAACTCATCCTCTGTTGCTCCCTTCTCCTCCTGTCCTCAATCTTTCCCAGCATCAGGATCTTTTCCAATGGGTTGGCACTTTGAATCAGGTGGCCAAAGGTTTGTATAGTCAAAGCTATGGTTTTTTCAAGTAGTCATGTACAGATGTAAGAGTTGGAATTTCAGCTTCAGCATCAGTCCTTTCAATGAATAGTCAAGGTTGATTTCCTTTAGGATGGACTGGTTGGATCTCCTTGCTGTCCAAGAGACTCTGAAGAGTCCTCTCCAACACCACAGTTCAAAAGCATCCATCCTTTGGTGCTCAGCCTTCATTATGGTCCAACTCTCACATCCGTCCATGACTACAGGAAAACCATAGCTTTGACTATAAAGACCTTTGTCATCAAAGTAATATCTCTACTTTTTAACACACTGTCTAGGTGTGTCGTTGCTTTTCTTCCAAGGAGGAAGCATCTTTTAACTTCATGGTTGCAGTCACCATCCACAGGGAGTTTAGAACCCAAGAGAATGAAGTCAGTTACTGTTTTCATATTTTCCCCATCTATTTGCCATGAAGTGATGGGACCAGGCACCATGATTTTAGTTTTTTGAATGTTGAGTTTTAAGCCAGTTTTTTCACTCTCCTCTTTCACCTTCATCAAGAGGCCCTTTAGTTCCTCTTTGCTTTCTGCCATAAGGCTGGTGTTGTTCGCATATCTGAGGTTATTGATATCTCTCCTGGCAATCCCCAGTCCTGCGATCACTTTATTCCTGGTTCCAGCCTTGCCTCAGAATCCAGATAGGCCTGGGACTTCCCTGGTGGTCAAGGGGTTGAGACTCCACGCTCCCAATGCAGGGGGCCTGGGTTCGATCCCTGGTCAGGGAACTAGATCCTGCATGCCACAGTGAAAGATCCCACAAGCAGCAATGAACACTGAAGCTCCTGTGTGCCTCAACTAAGACTCAGTGCAGCCAAATGAATACATATTAAAACAAAAACAAAACAGAATCCAGATAGACCTACCTGCACTGCCCTGGAGCCACGGACCCACCTGCAGCATCCGCTCTGGAGGGAGACATTCAAAGAGCCACTTCCACTCCGAGTATCCTCTGAGTTCTTAGGTTTCATTTCACCTGTAATGAAACTGATGTTTTAATTTGCTGGTTGTGGTTCCTCCTGTCTATCTGCCAAAGCCCAGAAGTGGGAGAGGAAGGGGAGGGAACAGCCAGGGATTGGGTCCAGCACCCTAGTAAATCCTCCCCACCACCCAAAAACAGAGGAGCCTGGTGGGCTGGAGTCCAGGGCATCGCAAGAGTAAGACCCAAGTTAGCGACTAAACCACCACCTCCACTATCCTATTAAAACCCTTGACTCTCAAGACCCGAAGGAGCTGCATGTGGGCTCTTAGACATCTTTGGGCTCTAAAGTTCTGTGAAATTGATTTAGAGGAAAAAAAGTATAGAAAGACAGGTCACTTACAAAAGAAAAACAAAGAAGAAACTTTGAGCTATTTAAATCCTAACCTCAAATATTTATATTTAGAACCTAGAGTATTTTTTAAAAAATCTTTGAAAATATCATTTTTAGAACAAAATTCAGCCTGAGTTGATAAAGTTCCCCAGGGATTATCACAGATTAAATCTTCAATAACCTGGCTTTATGGCTGTCTTTACCTCCCAACTCTGCTTTGTAACCCAAAACATCTCCACTCTTGCATCCTCTTCATCATGGAATTGCAACATCATTAATGTTAAGCCGATAAGTTAGGGGGAAAAGAACCAGAAATGGCTTTCTCGACAAAAGAGAATCCATTCTGGCCTAAGCCATTCTGTGATCTAGGGCTTCCCAGGTGGCGCTACTGGTAAAGAAGCTGCCTGCCAATGCAGGAGATATAACAGACACAGGTTCAATTCCTGGGTCAGAAAGATCCCCTGGAGGAGGGCACGACAACCCACTCCAGTACTCTTGCCTGGAAAATCCCAAGGACAGAGGAGCCTGGCGGGCTACAGCCCATAGGGTCGCAGAGTCGGACACGACTGAAGTGACTTAGCACACACACACCATTCTGTGATCTAAGCCTTGCCGAAGTACTTGCCTCTGAACAAGTCTCAGAACAAAGGAATAATCTCAACGGAACAAAGGAATGCAGGAAAAGAAAAAAAAGCAGTCAGACCTTTGTGCAGAGCCCTAGTTCCTCCTCAAGGGATATATTTACAGAACAATAAGTCTGTGACTTCAATCCACTAAAGCTTGGACTCTGGACCTTTGCCCCATTTCTATGTTGAACTCTCTTCTACTCAAGCCCCTTCATGAATGGATACCCTTAGCTTAAAATTTCTGCAAGTTTGCCGTCTGGGGAGATGTTGCTTTGGGCAAGATCCCCAGTGCTCTTCTTACTTGCTGAAAGTAATAATAAATCCTCCCTTCTCCTGAGCTTTGGCTTGGTTGTGCCTACTGGCTCGACACCCACTGAGAGGTGAGCCCAGTTTCGGGGAACATTAAGGCCTCCAGCCCCTTTCTGATCACAGTCACCACCCCTCCTCCCTAATCTGTCCTTCCACGATATCCAACCATGAGTCCTTCCATTCCCCTTTCTCCAGCCCTTTGGAGAACACAGTCTCTTGCCTGCCTTGGGTCTGTTTCCCTTTTGTCCCACACCTGCTATTCCTCCCCCACAGTCACCGTGGTCTAAGAGAGTGGCCACAGGAGACTTGCGACTCACTCCCAGTCAACATATCTGTTCAATAAATATGTATATGGTGCATATCCTGAGCTCGGCCCTGTTCTAAGTACTTCATAAGTGTTCATTTATGTAAGCCTCCTAAGGATTTACATAAATTGAGCCCTGGTGGCTCAGACAGTAAAGAATCTGCCTGCAATGGAGGAGGCCTGGGTTCGATCCCTGGGTTAGAAAGATCCCCTGGAAGAGGAAATGGCAACCCACTCCAGTATTCTTGCCTGGAGAATCCCATGGACAGAGGAGCCTGGTGGGCTACAGTCCATAGGGTCGCAAAGAGTCGGACACACTGAAGCCACTTAACATGCACGCTCGAACAGACAAAATGGGAGCCCCTGATCAAACAGTGCCTGAAGCTAGAACTCCTGGCCTTTACAGTTTGGTGAGCTAGTGAGTTACATTTCTGTTTATAAAAACTTTGGGTTGGGCTGTTCTTCGCTTGCTAGCTTCCTGCTCCGTCTCTCTGCATCCAGCTCTCCCCTTCCAGCCCAGCCTGACCCACAGTCATCCAAGAAACATTTTAAAAGAATAACTCAGATCACATTACTCCCTGTTCAGAACCCTGTGATTCCATTTGCCTTTGGCTTAAATTCCTTGATAATTTACCCTTGCAGCATTTTCTCCAGGACTACTCCCTTAAACACAACATAGGGGAAACTCTGACCGGCCCCCAGGGGTCCTGATCCCTCCTATTTCTGGTTCGGGCTGTTTCTTCCTTAGTTCTTGCTCACTCCCATCTGCCTGGCAGATTCTATCCACCCTCCAAGGTCCAGCTTTCAAGCCCCCTTCTCCCGTCTCCCAGCCACAAGTCCTTCCCCCGCCCCCATCCCACACACCACACTTCTGCTTCCTCAGCCCTTTGCTTATTTGCTTATAAACTCTTTCGGCCCCTGACCGGGTCTGCTGAGATGTGCCAGAGGCCGCCCCCAGGGAGCACCTGAGATGTGGCCCTAGTGCGCCCCTGTCCTGCACTGCAGGTGTGATGACGTCGAACCCTCTGATGCCTTTCTTATTAAAAGTGTTAAATTCCCGAGGGGAAAAGGGACCCCGTGGAGGGCCTGGTCGTTTCTGAAGTTCCTGCCGACGCTAATTGCACTTTAGCCAGAGGCGCTGGCTGCTCCCCGCTTGTCAGCCTGGCCCGGGGGAAGCTGGCCCGCCCTCCCCTGCTAGCTCCACCCGCCAGGCCGTCTGCCCGCCGGGCTTGTTCCGACCGTGGGATAAAGGCCGTCTGAAACCCGAGCCACGGTTAAAAATAACCCACAGCGCTGACCCACTAAGGGCCCGCGGGCGGATCTTCTAAGTGGGGTAAGCCGTCTCTGGGGCTCGCCCCACTTCCACCCGAGCTGGTGGGGCCGTCGGTCTCTCAGGAGAAGCCTCTGCTGACCAAGGCGAGGGGCGGGCAAGTGCACCGGCTCCCACCCGTGCTGGAGGCTTCCAGCCTCGGTGGAGCCGCTGAGGTCACAGCCAGACGCACTTCTGCTAACAGACGACAGATGCCGGGCGCTCAGCGGTCCCTGCGCGCCCTGGGCTCAGCGCCCGTCTCCCTCGCGCCCCGGGGCACGCCCGAGCCCGTCATCCAGGAGGGACACGATCAGCTGTAGTCCCCCAGCGTTCTCTCCTGCCCAGGTCAGGGCAAGGTGGCAAGTTTCCGCTGAAGTTTTTCTCTGGGAGGCTGCCTTCGCGGGACAGAGCAGGATAAGAGAGCAGTCCTTTAGGACTGTCCTCAGCGTGCTGTCTCCTTCACTGCAGAGAATGAGCTAGAGCTATACATCCTAATTTGGAAAGGTTTCTCAAGACATACCCTTATATGAAAAAAAAAGTCATAGAATAGCATTATAGTGTGAATCAACTTATCAATTATACAATGATATGTCTCCGTGGATTAGTTTATAAATACACTAAAAGCAATCAAAAGTTGTCTGGAAACCCAACTAACTGTGGAGAAGCATTATTTCAGGGGAGACCTGAGAGGTGAAGAGAGTTTTGTACTTGTTAATTTGTGCTGCTGCTGCTGCCAAGTTGCTTCAGTCATGTCCGACTCTGTGAGACCCCATAGATGCCACCCCACCAGGCTCCCCTGCCCCTGGGATTCTCCAGGCAAGAACACTGGAGTGAGTTGCCATTTCCTTCTCCAATGCATGAAAGTGAAAAGTGAAAGTGAAGTCGCTCAGTCATGTCTGACTCTTCGCGACTCCATGGACTGCAGCCTACCAGGCTTCTCCGTCCATGGGATTTTCCAGGCAAGAGTACTGGAGTGGGTTGCCATTGCCTTCTCTTTGTGCACTGAAGTGTTATTTGACTTTTATAATGAGAATCTACCCAGGAGATACAAATTGAAGTAAACATGAGATATCACTTTATAAATCAAGATCAGTGAAATTGGAAAAATGTGTAAAACATTTTGCTGGTGGCAATAGAGGGGAGGGGGTATCAGGGCTTTCTATGTAGCTCAGTTGTTAAAACATCTGCCCGCAATGCGGAAGACCTGGATTCAATTCCTGGGTCAGGAAGTTCCCCTGGAGAAGGAAATGGCTACCCACTCCAGTATGCTTGCCTGGAGAATCCCATGGACAGAGGAGCCTGGCAGGCTACAGTTTACGGGATTGTAAGAGTCACTCAGCACCATCTTTGCTTATTCTCATTCAGTAGAAATGGGGAAAGCTATATAGCCTTTTTGGAAAGTAGTCTGGTGGCATCTACTACAATAAAAACACATCATTGGAACTTCCCTGGCAAGCCAAGGATTAAGCCTCCACGCTTGCACTGCAGGGACATGGGTTTGATCCTTGGTCAGGGAACTAAGATTCTGCATGCTGCACAGTTCAACTAAAAAACCCCAACAAAACAAAACAGAAAAAACACACATATAGTTCATGTGTCCCTTTAAGGTATAGAGTCCAGTGGTTTCAGTATATTCAGTTTGTAACCATCACCACAACCAATTTCAGAAGTTTCATCACTCCAAAAGAACCCCACCCCTCCCAGAATCCATTAGCAATCAGTCCAGTTCTCTACCACCACTCTCCCCACCCACCCCTAGACAGCCACCAACAATCTACTTTCTGTGCCCTTGGATTTGCGTATTTTTGGACATTTCATGTAAATGGAATTGTTCGGTATGTGGTCCTTCGTGACTGGCTTCTTTCGCTTAGAATGGTGTTTTTCAAGGTTCATCTATGGTGCAGTGATTTTATTCTTGGGAATCCACTACATGGCAATAAAAGCATTTGTGCCTCAGGACAGATGTACAAGAACGTTTATTGTAGAAATTTTCATAACCGTTAAAAAAGACAAATTGGAAATGCTGCAGACACTCATGAGCAGGAATAGAATACACACACCGTGGAATATTATGCGACAGCTACAGAAGGATGCATGGGCGCCAGGCCAGTTGCATCGGAGGGAATTGCTTAAGTGAGAAAAAGGAAGATACAAAAGAATACATATTATATTCTAACCCACTTTTTGATATGCAAATTAATTCTAAAAATACTCTCAATTTATGCTTTATGACTGAATCTGAGAAGACCTAAACTGAGTTCAAAGATGGCAGAAGAATTTATGTTGATGTGTGGCAGAAACCAATACAACATCATAAAGCAATTAACCTCCAATTGGGGCTTCCCAAGTGGCTCAGACAGGAAAGAAGTGAAGCGAAGTGAGAGTCGCTCAGCTGTGTCTGATTCTGTGATCCCGTGGACTATACAGTCCATGGAATTCTCCAGGCCAGAATACTGGAGTCGGTAGCCTTTCTCTTTTCCAGGGGATTTTCTCAACCCAGGAACCGAACGCAGGTCTCCCGCATTGCAGGTAGATTCTTTACCAGCTGAACCACAAGGGAAGTCCAGACAGTAAAGAATCTGCCCGCAGTGCCAGAGCCTGGGGCTTGTTCCCTGGGTTGGGAAGGTTCCCTGGGTTGGGAAGTTTCCCTGGAGAAGGGCATGGCAACCCACTCCAGCATTCTTGCCTGGAGAATCCCATGGACAGAGGAGCCTGGCGGGCTACAGTCCATGGGGTTGCAAAGAGTTGGAAATGATTGAGTAACTAAGACTTTCACTTTCAAAAATAAATAAATTAATAATAATAATAATAATAAAGATGGCACAATGAAACACTTGAGCACTCTTAGACCTACTCACAAGCTCCACTGAGCCTACAAAGTATATGAGAACAGCCCAGACAGAGAGGACATCTGAAACAGGGCTGTTTCTGGAGTCACTTTCTTCTCTTCCTGCAGAGGGCTCCATCCAGGTGAAGAGGTTGCTCTCCTGGGCTTTTGCTTTCTACCCCTGTGAAAGCCCTCCAGCATCTGCTTATGTCATGCACACATCAGTCAGCAATTCTGCTCCTCCGCAAGCCCTGTCTGCCCGGCCCACCGCCCAGGGCCTGGGAGCTGACCCTCGCTGGTCCGCCCTGAGGGGGCTCCCCTTCCTGGTGCCTGCGTCTCAGGTTGTGTGATGTCTCGCATTTGCTGAATCCAGGCCTTTACTTTTGAGATCCCCTTAGGAGCTTTCCATGGGCAGGCCTGGCTCTGGCTTCACCCAGTACACGTGCGGACAGAGAAAGATATGGACACACCTGGCTGTAATCATAGGCTCTGGGGGAGAGTAAGTCAAGGGTGGAAACTGGGTGGTAAAGGGAAGACAAGAGAGGGAAAGGGGAGCCAATAATAAAAGGAAAAGGAAAAGAGGAGCCACACACAATCACATTTATGCATCTGGAAAAAATTCTATATATGTTAAGACATATATAAAGACATTAAAAATTAAGAAGGCGAAGAGAATATACTCCTTGGCTAATTTTAAAAGGATTAACACAAAAGATGCCAACTACCTGACTGTACGAAGGACTCCATCCTTCCCTCCCATTTTCCGTATCGCACCCCGGGGAAGGGTTTTGTGTGCAGAACTGTGAGCTCACAGGCTGCCATTTGGCTCCTTGTGTCCCCTTAATGCAGCTTCCTAGAGCATATTAGCTGCTTTCCTACAAAATTCTACCATGAATAATTGAAATGAAGCATTACCAGCCAAGGCAAGAGACACAGGCTTGCTGATCCCGGAAGACCTCACATGCCGAAGAGCATCTAGGCTTGTGCGCACAACTCTTTTTGAGCCCAGATGTTACAACTTCTGAAGCCTGTGCACCCTAGAGCCTGTGCTTCCCAACAGTAGAAGCCACTGCAATGTGAAGCCCACATTCCGCAACTAGAGATTAGCCCCGGACCTCCACAACTAGAGAAAAGCTGGTGCAGCAACCGAGACCCAGCACAGTCACAAATAAATAAATAAAAATTTAAAAATAGCTTAGCCAAAAAAACAGAAATAGACTCACAGGCAAAAAAAAGAAACAGTTACCAAGGAGGGGAAGGGGATGGGGGAAGGATAAATTAGGAGTTTGGGATTAACAGACACTATTGTGTATGAAACAGATACACAACAAGGATCTATTCTATAGCGTATATCTTGTAATAAACTATCATGGAAATGAATCTGAAAAAGTATATATTTATATATACATATATATATATATATATATATATATATATATAACTGGTGTCTCAGATGGTAAAGAATCCGCCTGCCGTGTGAGAGACCTGGGTTCAATCCCTGAGTTGGGAAGATTTCCTGGAGGAAGGCATGGCAACTCACTCCGGTACTCATGTCTGGAGAATTCCATGGGCAGAGGCGCCTGCAGGCTACAGTCCGTGGCGTCATAAAGAGTCAGACGCGACTGAAAGGTTAAGCACAGCACACAGCATGTATAACTTAATCACTTTGCTGTACACCTAAAACACTGTAAACCAACTATACTTCAATTAAAAAAATAAAGACCTTTCTACAAAAGATTGACGCCTATGGAGAACTCCAACCTGCTCTCCCAGAAATGGCTCTCCCAGAAACGGCATGATGGCGGGAGCCGAGAATGAGGTCTGCATTCTTTGGAGGGCAAGGTTCATAGCTTCACATTCTCCGTCTCTGGCTGCCTCCCCAGACACATAACTCAGCGCCCAGCATGCACTTTTAGTTACTGCTTCTTCAGAGAGTGAAATGCAAAGTGCATCTCACACATATCTTCTTCCTTTGGAGAAATTTAGGGACATGTTTTCTGCCGGGGATGCCTAAAGGCTTCCTGGGCTGGACACCCAGGTGTGTGGAGAGCTGTGACACTACGTCTCGGTGTTGTGCGTTCTGACACTGTCATATTCTCTGCTTTTTACCACATAGTAATTATTGAAAACATATATAGATCTGGAATGAAAAGATCTTGAAAATACCAAGAATCAAAGCTAGATATATGTATTTAAAAAAATATTCTTTTGCTTGAAATTCAGTAACAACAATTATAGTAACTAAAGGGCTTCCCAGGTGGCACTCATGGTAAAGAACCTGCAGGAGACATAAGTGGGCTTGCTCCCTGGGTCTGGAAGGTCCCCTGGAGGAGGGCATGGCCACCCACTGCAGTGTTCTTGCCTGGAGAATCCCATGGACAGAGGAGCCTGGCGGGCCACAGTTCTTGGGGTCACAAAGTGTCGGACATGACTGAAGTGACTTAGCTTACAGTAACTAATATATTCTGTTTCAGGCACTCTGCTGAGTCAGTTCAGTTCAGTCGCTCAGTCGTGTCCGACTCTGTGAGTTCACTCACAGAGTGAGACTCGAGTTCACTCTGACTCACATCCAATGAGTCCATGATGCCATCCAGCCATCTCATCCTTGGTCGTCCCCTTCTCCTCCTGCCCCCAATCCCTCCCAGCATCAGAGTCTTTTCCAATGAGTCAACTCTTCGCATGAGGTGGCCAAAGTACTGGAGTTTCAGCTTTAGCATCATTCCTTCCAAAGAAATCCCAGGGTTGATCTCCTTCAGAATGGACTGGTTGGATCTCCTTGCAGTCCAAGGGACTCTCAAGAGTCTTCTCCAATACCACAGTTCAAAAGCATCAATTCTTCGGCACTCAGCCTTCTTCACAGTCCAACTCTCATATCCATACATGACCAAAGGAAAAACCACAGTCTTGACTAGAGGGACCTTAGTTGGCAAAGTAATGTCTCTGCTTTTGAATATGCTATCTAGGTTGCTCATAACTTTTCTTCCAAGGAGTAAGCGTCTTCTAACTTCATGGCTGCAGTCACCATCTGCAGTGATTCTGGAGCCCAAAAAAATAAAGTCTGCCATTGTTTCCACTGTTTCCCATCTATTTCCCATGAAGTGATGGGACTGGATGCCATGATCTTCGTTTTCTGAATGTTGAGCTTTAGGCCAACTTTTTCACTCTCCTCTTTCACTTTCATCAAGAGGCTTTTTAGCTCCTCTTCACTTTCTGCCATAAGGGTGGTGTCATCTGCATATCTGAGGTTATTGATATTTCTCCCAGAAATCTTGATTCCAGCTTGTGCTTCTTCCAGTCCAGCATTTCTCATGATGTACTTTGCATAGAAGTTAAATAAGCAGGGTGACAATATACAGCCTTGACGCACTCCTTTTCCTATTTGGAACCAGTCTGTTGTTCCATGTCCAGTTCTAACTGTTGCTTCCTGACCTGCATATAGATTTCTCAAGAGGTAGGTTAGGTGGTCTGGTATTCCCATCTCTTTCAGAATTTTCCACAGTTTATTTTAATCCACACAGTAAAAGGCTTTGACATAGTCAATAAAGCTGAAATAGATGTTTCCCTGGAACTCTGCTGAGTACTACATATGTAATATTTTATTTCATCCTCACAATATCTTAGTGAGGTACTTACCTATTATTCCTGTCCTACAGATATAAGAATTAGGTTAAGGAGACCAAATACCTTGCCCAAAATGACTCAATAAGTGACAGCATGCTAAGCTGCTTCAGTTGTGTCTGACTCTTTGTGGCCCTATGGACTATAGCCCGCCAGGCTCCTCTATTCATGGAATTCTCTAGACAAGAATCCTGGAGTGGGTAGCCAATCCCTTCTCCAGGGGATCTTCCTGACCCAGGGATCAAACCCAAGTTCCTTGTGTCTCTGCATTGACAGGTGGGTTGTTTACTACTAACGCCATTTGGGAAGCCCATAAATGATGACACTGGGGTTTGAATTCAGTAAGTTTGACTTTTCACTATTATCCAATTCTAACCCTCACCATATGGGGCCATACATGGCATCTTAGCTTTGATTAATGATCCATTCTGTTAAAATAAGGATGAGATGCCTTCCAGGATGGTTATTCCCCATAATTATAGGAAATCTCTAATTTCCACATACTTCAGGTTCCAGGGACTGGGCAAATTGGAAAGAGGGAGAGACCAAGCCTAACAGAACTCGTCACCCCAGCCCAGGCCTCAGACACCCAGGAGAAGCTCTGAAAATGCGAGCTGGGACCTGGGTTTCAGGCCCTAAGGAGCATCCCAGGTGGAATGACAGGGGGTGGGAAGGTGACAGGACCGGCATTACCTCTGGACCCCACCAGCCACAGGCTCTCAGACACCCTTTCCTATCTAGACCAGGGTTGGAAGTTCTCAAACTAGCCAGGTTGGACCAGCTCTGGAAGTGCACACGGCATCAAAGGTTAATTAAACTACATAGAACTCTGGGGCAGCCACATCCCTCCCTGAGGGGTCAGCAAGGAGCGCAGAAATGGTACCTGTGTTTCTGTTCAAATAAACACCCTCTCTGCACCTTTGGGTTCACAGTTTGGTTCTTCCTGTGACACGGCAGCGGGTGGAAGAGGAGGGGAGGAGGTTTCAGCTTATCACGTGTCTGGAGGGAGCGGGCAGCCTGAGCCACACTCGCAGGTGATGGCAACAGCCCCTGGACTCCAGGACCTTGCTCCCACACCTCTCCCACTCTCACCCTCCCACCCCATCCACGCTGCCCCCCCCACTCAGAGGGCTGGGACTGAACACCCCCACCTCCCCACCTCTGATCTCCGGGGAAGAGACTGGCACTGGCTTTAATCAATCATGCCTATATAATGAAGCCTCCAGAAAACCCCCCAAAAGGATGAGGTTCAGAAGAGCAAGCTGGGAAACTTGTGGAGGTGTGGGAGAGGGGCCACTATGAGACCATGGAAGGTCCGATCTCCTTCCCACGTCCCTTGCCCTATGCATCGCTTCTATTTGGCTGTTCCTGGGTTATATCCTCTTGTAACCAGTGATCTAGTGAGTAAACTTTCTCTGAGCTCTGTGAGCTGCTCTAGCAGATTAATCAAGCCCAAGGAGGGGATTGTGGGAACCCTGGACTTAATAGCTGGTGGGTCAGAAGCACAGGCGACTGTCTAGACTTTAGATTGTCCAGCATCACTGAAATGAGGGGCGGGCTGTCTCGTGGCGTGAGCCCTTAACCTGCAGGCTCTGTCGCTGTCTCCAGGTCACATGACAGAACTGAGTTAGATGTAGGACACCCAGCTGGTGTCACAGCATTGCTTGAAGTGTGGAAAGCCCACACCACTGGTGTCTGAAGTGAAGCAGAGCTGTCTTGGAGTATCAGGAATACAGGAGACACACAGGAGTGGGTTTCCTTTAGGATCTGAATGGAATCGGAAAAGAATGGTGGGGGGCTTCTCCGGTGGTCCAGTGGCTGAGATGCTGTGCTCCCCATGCGAGAGGCCCAGGTTCAATCCCTGGCCTGGGCAGGGAACTAGATCCCACATGCCACAACCCAGACCCAGCAGAGCCAAATAAATAAGCATTTAAAAATATTTTAAAAGAGAGAAAGGAAAAGAATGGTGAGGAAAGCAGAGGCATGAGATCCCACGTGGCTGGAAGGCAAGGAGGATCACTGCTCCTGGGCGCCCAGCATCTCAGCCTCGCACAGCGGATGATCAGCAGGCGCTTGTGGGCTGAGTGCATGACAGCGTGAATGAACTGACATTTCGTTGGGGGGCATTTAAAATGGCTTTATCAAGGACATGGCACTCGGAACCCTGAGAACCTGTGGGAGGAGGTGGGGAGCTGGGGAGGTGGGGAGCTGGGGAGCTGGGGAGGTGGAGAGCTGGGGAGCTGGGGAGCTGGGAGGTGGGGAGGTGGGGAGGTGAGGAGGTGGGGAGGTGGGGAGCTGGGGAGCTGGGGAGGTTTGAAATGCTTGCTAGTGGGAGGAAGACACCCTAGAGGGAGATACGGCCTGAGCAAAGGTATGGAGTCGGGAAAGCCCAGGGCTGATCAGTGAAGGAAGGGCCGGCGAGTTAGAGCTGTGATTTAGATGATTCTCCTGAGCAGTGCTTTGGAAGAGAGAGGCTGGAGGCCAGAAAAGCTAGGGACGGGGTAGAGAACAAGAGCTGTTTCTCGGTGTATGTGTTCCTCTGCAGGTTAGAGGGGCGTATGGGCTGCTATGGGCTCAATTACATTCTCCCCAGACTCCTATGTTGAGTCTTAACTCCCAGGACCTCAGGATGTGACTGCATTTGGAGACAGAACCTGTATAGGGATGATTTAGTTCAAACGAGGCCCTCAGGGTGGGCCCTAGTCCCACCTGACTGCTGTTCTTATAAGAAGGGGAAATTTGGAGAGGGAAAAGTTCTAGGCAGGCACACGGGGAAGGACCATGAGAGGTCACAGCAAGAGGTGGTGATCCACAAGCCAAGGACAGAGACCTCAGTAGAAGCCAAACCTCCAACACCTTGACTGTCAAGCCTCCAGAAATGGAGGAGAACAAATTTCACTTGCTTGAGCCACCCACCTTGTGGTACTTGGCTACAACAGTCTTAGCAAAGTAATATAACCCCCAGTTAATTTTCAAAAACCCTTTGGTCAACAGACTGTGCAGGGCATAATGTGTGCAACTTTTAGATCATGTCCTTTTTTTTTTTTTTTTTGATAGTTAAGAAGGTTTATTTACAGAGAAACACACTCCACAGACTCCACACCCCACTCGTAGACAGCATATTAAAATGCAGAGACATCACTTTGCCAACAAAGGTCCGTATAGTCAAAGCTCTTGTTCTAGTAGTCATGTACAGATGTGAGAGTTGGCCCATAAAGAAGGCTGAGCGCTGAAGAACTGATGCTTTTGAATTGTGGTGCTGGAGAAGACTCTTGAGAAGAGTCTTGTAGTCCAAGAAGACTCCTTGGACTGCAAGGAGATCCAACCAGTCAAGCCTTAAGGAAATTAAGCCTGAATATTCACTGGAAGGACTGATGCTGAAGCTGAAGCTCTAATACTTTGGCCACCTGATGCGAAGAACCAACTTATTAGAAAAGACCTTGATACTTGGGAAAATAGAGAGCAAGAGGAAAAGGGGGCAACAGAGGATGAGATGGTCAGATAGCATCCCTGACTCAATGGACATGAGTCTGAACAGACTCTGGGAGATAGTGAGGAACAGGGATGCATGGTATTGTTGCAGTCTATGAAGCGGCAAAGAGCTGGACATGACTTAGGGACTGAACAACAACACCCTGCAGACAGGGTGCAGGCCGTTTCAGAAGGCAGGAGCAGCCAGAACACATCCGTGTGAAACAGGGTGGAAGGGGCAGGAGGGGACCTCTGTGAAGGAGTGGCCTAGCCCAAGGACACAACACACGCTGATTAGAACCAAATGAGTCCAAGATGGCTGACGCATTGACCTCCTGAACCTCAGTTTACACCCATTGTAACACATCAGCAAGCCAAATGATACCCCCACAGACACCATGACAGTCCCAAGGCTGACACCAAAGACCAAAAGATGGGCAGCGGCCCAATTCCTGGGGATCTCTACCCCCTCCCCCAAAAGAGCTGGAATAGTCCTCCCACTCACTAGCCTGTGAAATTACTCAGCCCATAAAACCTAATCACATCACCTTTTGAGGCCACTCTCACCTTCTGAGAAGGCCCACCCTGTCTGCAGAGTGTGTTTCTCTCTAAATAAATCCACTTCTTACCTATCACTTTGTCTCTCACTGAATTTTTTCTGTGATGAGACATTAAAAACCTGAGCTTCATCGAGTCCAGAAACCAGGCGTGCCATCTCAAGGCCATGGGTTTTGACCAAGTTCGAGTCCTGGCTGAGTGGGTTCGAGTTCTGGCATGTGGGTTCAAGTCTGGGCCTGAGGTGAATGGGGCACTGACAAGGCAGGGGGCTTGGGCTGCCCTTCCCGCTCGCCTTCCCCTGGGCTGTGGGTTAGTGCTGGGCCATCGCTGTGCACAGCAGGCACCCCTGGGGGAGGCTGAACAGCAAAATGGAGCCAGCCAGGGCCCCTTCCACAGTCCAGCTGGTGTTAGGAGTGTCGGTATGAACCATGCTGTGAGAAAAAGAAACTCCATCTCTCATTGCATCAGCCTGGCTTGTGTCCTAATTCACAGCTGCAAGCAGGCTGCTCTCAGTTCTAGCTGGTAACTAGGACCTATATGGTGAGGCCATGGGGTGTGGACAGGAAGGCAGAGCCTGAGGAGAGACTGTGATGGGTGGGGTCCGTCAACACTTAACAGAAAGAGGGGTGGGTGCCCTGTCACCTTCTATTCCTCCTTGGTTTTCTCCCTGTGCTCCCATTAACCTTCCACCTCCTCTAACTTCTGCTCAACCCTTCAAAGATTCTTTAGTGGCCCCTCCTTTTCTCCTACAGTCTTCTGACAAGAGGCCCCATAGACTAGAGCGAGCACGCTGATGCCTGCTGGCGAGAGTCGTCTTGCAGCGAGAGGTCCTGGTAAGGAACAGGGTGCCGATGGGGAGAGTTCAGGAGGGGCCAAGAGGAGAGAGGAGACGCCACGCCACGTGTCATACCAACCTCCCAAGACCTTTCCTGTTGGAATTCATCTTGGCTGAGAGACGCACACGCCACTAGGAAGGACCCTGAGTCTGATTAGCCAGAAACAACGAGGAAACCAACCCCACCACCATAAACCCAAGACCGCAAGCCAGAGCAGTTCTCCTGGGTTCCCTGAGCCTGCTGCTCTCTGACGGGGCAACCCTTCCCAGTGAAGTCTTTTGCTTCGTCAATACGTGCATATGTCTCCTAAGACAATTCATGTCCGAGTGTTAGACAGAGCCACTCTTGGGCCTTGGAAGGGGTTCCCCTTTCTGTAACACCAAGGCTCTGCTGTTCCAAGTGTGGGACAGCCCAGAAAACCCAGAATTAAGAACACTTTTTCAGTTACAAGGCCCATGAAGAAGCTCAAATTCATTCCAATAAGAAATAAGTAGTGAGCACTTACTCTGCTTGCCTCATGCTAGCCCTCTGAGGGGTTGTGGGCTGATTGATAATGGGGTCGGTGTTACTAGGATATAAATAAGAGGACTTTAGATATTTCTTAAATGACTGTAATATGCTAGGTGCTTTATAAAAATGTGCTTTCTCATTGAAATCTCATAATTCTGCATTTTCAAGATAGAATGAATAATTTCATTTTTGAATAATTCATTGGTCATTCATTACTTGCTCTCAACAATTAGCCTATATTTTTCTACATAGATAAAGAGACCAGAGTTCAGAGTGAAGTATTTACTTAAGCTAAATGATAAGAAGAGGCCTGAACTGAAGAACTAGCCTTGCCACTCAGTAGCTGTGTAACCTTGACAAGTTACTTACTCCCTGACTCCATTTCTTCATCCACATTAAATGTTAACAGTAAGAAAACTTAACTGTGTAGGAAAGCTGAGAGAATTAAAAGGGAAATGGCATGTAAAGCGTTTAGTTTAGAGCCTGGAATTATACCATTCATTTAACAAGTGTTTTTTGGGAAAAAAAAAATCCCCCAAAGCTTGGCTCAGACACAGAACAAAAGGGATCACTATGCTTTTAAGGATAAGAAAAAGCTATCTTAATTAAAGAGGCTTTAATCATTTTTCTAAGAAAACAAACTGATGACCCTGGCATTGAAAGATGATGGTGACAGTGATGATATGATGTTATAGGCATTTATTGGTCTCTGTGTCAGGCACTTCCTTTAAGCCCTTCATGCAAATTATGTCATTTACGCTCATTAATGAACCTACAAGGTGGTCCTCTTGTCTCCATTTCACCAGTCGGGAAACTTAAGGTTTTCAGGAAGCTTCCCAGAGGCTCCCTAGGAATTGGTAGAGTCTGCGTGGAGCCCAGGCACAGAACATCTGGTCTATTTTCCATCTTTTCCAAACTATTCCAATTCATGCTGGTGCTGTTTTTCCAAGGACGCAACAAACCATCTGAATCTTTCTGGAATGTGAACACTTCACTTTTTGTCTTGTCATTCTTTTTCTTTCCTATAACCTTTCCAGAGACTATTTTAAAATACATACATACTAGAAAAACTTAAAAATGATCAGAATTGAGATCCTTAGAGACTCTTGCCCCAGACATGGCAAAAGTCTTACCCAAATGTTTTCTGGATACAAGACTCAAGACCATAATCTGTTTTCCTCCAGACTAAATTTTTGTTTTTCTTAAATCTGGTTATTTTCCTTTAAAAACTTGTTCTAATAGTTTTGACATCGAATTTTAAAACTGTGTGGGCAAGGGGTGGTAGCGGGCAGAGAATAGAGTTCTGATCTCATTGTGTGCATTTAACAGGCTTCTAATTCAGAGATTCTGTGGTTTTTTTTGTTTTTTGTTTTTTTTTAATAGGTTTGAGGTTGAGTAGGGCCAATAGCTTTTTGAGTCTGAAAAGAGATACTGCTTAAGATTCTAGAATGAGTGAGAACTGGGCACTGGTTTTGAGACTCATCGGGTACTGGTTTCTTTTGTTAGAAAACTAGGATTAAGTATAAGGTGTCCAGAAAATAATCCAACAGTCAACAGCCAGGCCAACTGCAGACAATCACAAGGCATGGGGAATCCAGCCCCAGTGAGCTCTCCTACCAGGCAAAACATCTGCACTTGATGCTGAAGAGCTGCAAGTTCAAGGAGGCTGGACTGACCGAGGAGCACCCCCTGGTGGGAAACAGGGGACCCAGCCCAGAGAAAATGCATCTCCATCTCCCCACAATTTGCTTTGTTCACCAAGGGCACCCTCTCCTTCCTCCAGAGCTAACTCTCTGGAGGACTACCCTGAAGCAAGCGACATTCTCAAGGGCTCTGTCTCACTTGGCTCTTGCCCAAAGGGTTCAGGCTAGAGCAGAGTTTCTCCAAGCCTGGAGGGAAGACGGCTCCCGCAGCATAACCACCAGATATGCACTGGGTCTCTCCCAGTCCTGTGGAATCAGAATCTTGAGGTTGAGTCTCACAAATTGGCCTTTTCAACAAGCTCTCCACTAGCCTGCAAACAACTGGAAAAGAGGAATGATGTGCTGTCCAGGGCGGTCTTCCTGGAGCCTTGCACAGAATCTGTGACTGACAAGTACTCAGCAGTTATTAAGTTATTTAGTTGGTGTCAGCATCCAGAGAAAGGGTCTCCTGGAGGAGCTCAGGCCTGGAGAGGCTGGGCAAGACCTCCTAGACTCTGGCTTGGGCAGTGGCCTCTCTCGTTTGCCCCCTTTGCCTCGCCCTGTGGCTCAGCCACATCTGAGCACCCCCAGCCCTGGCCCAGAGCCCAGGAATGCCACCGTGCAATCAAACGCTTCTCTCTCCAGCAAACTGCCAGATCAACCAAGCTGGCTTCTCAGGACTAGAATTTGACACAAAAGGAGCCAGCCTCAAATTTGCAGACAGCCACACTGCCCCGAGCCAGGAGGGTAGTAGAGCTAGATCAGTCCTAGGGAGGAGACTGGAACTCTTGGTGGTTTAACCTCAATTAAAATTTGAAGGGCCATCAGCCCCCTTCAAATCACATGACCTGGCTCTTGGTAATAGGGATGCTGTGAGCATTTTACAGTGTGCCTACTACAGTTCATGGGGTCGCAAAGAGTAGGATATTGCTGAGCAACTAAAACTTAGAGCTTTCTTACCCAGACATTTGCTTCCAGGCAGCAAGGTGCCTAGGGCTCATCTACCCTGGGCTGGACTGACTTACCTTTTTATGGGGGTCTCCCAGTGGCCAGCGCTCTAGCAGCCTGTAAGTGCTCAGCCTGTGCTCACATTTGCGGCAAAGATTTCCAAGAGTGTTAGGACAGATAGTGAAAGTGAAGTCACTCAGTCGTGTCCGACTCTTTGTGACCCCATGGACTGTAGCCTACCAGGCTCCTCCCTCCATGGGATTCTCCAAGCAAGAGTACTGGAGTGGGTTGCCATTTCCTTCTCCAAGACCACATAAAACAGAGATAAGAACAGAGACTAGGTCTTAAGACACCCAGAAAAAAAAGAGATGTTCTTACCATGCAGGGGCCTCCGGAGGACTTCTCGTCCGGTCCAGTCCCCTTGCCGGGAACTTGTCCATCTCACCCATCAGTAGAGGATTCACTACCTTTAAACAACCAGTTGCCCAGTCCAGTCCTCTAGATAGAAGCCTGGCTCCAGTCAGGCCAGGATCTTTTCCCTTAACCACCCAGCCCCTACAACTAACCTCGGCCTTATTAACTGAAGTGCCTCCTATGTCAGTCTTCCCCAGACCACTACCTCAATCTGTAGCAAGCGTCCTTGCTATAGGTACTTAGCTTGCCTCTGCTAATCCCAAACTCCCGTTCCTACCCTCCCATCCCCCCAACCTTGGCAACCACAAGCCTGTTCTCTATGTTGGTAGAACATAGAGATGCTTTGTAGATGCATGGATTTGCACTGTATTTTTTTTGTGGGGGGGAGGCTGTGCTGAGTTGCTTGCACTTGGCTGAACCTCGTTGCTGCGCATGGGCTCTCTCTAGTTGGGGTAAGCTGGGGCTTCTCCCTGTGGTGGTTCCTCTCGTTGGGGAGCACGGGCTCTAGGCACGTGGGCTTCAGTAACTGCTGCACTTGGGCTCAGCACTCGCGGCTCTCAGGCTGTAGAGTGCAGGCTCGGTTGTTGCTGTACACAGGCTTGGTTGCTCCATGACACGTGGGGTCTTCCCTGACCAGGGATCAAACTCATGTACCCTGCAGTGGCAGGCGGCTTTTTAACAACCGGACCACCAGGGAAGTCCCCTAGTAGGGTTTTAACAGAGGTAACCCTTCCTTCTTTCCGTTGTTATCCAAAGCAAGGACATTTCAGGGTTGGGGAAATATTGTGCAATTTTTCTTCACATGAACTTTCCTTTTGAAACACTTAGTACTAGCATTTTATCAGTTTGTACGATCTTGTTGAAAACATCCGGGTATTCTAAAAATAGAACTGGAATCCTGCTTATTATTATGTGGGCTTTGCTGGTAGCTCAGTTAAACAATCCGCCTGCAATGCAGGAGACCCCGATTCGATTCCTGGGTCGGGAAGATCTACTGGAGAAGGGATAGGCTACCCACTCCAGTATTCTTGGGCTTCCCTTGTGGCTCAGCTGGTAAAGAATCCACCTGCAATGCAGGAGACCTGGGTTCGATCCCTGGGTTGGGAAGATCCCCTGGAGAAGGGAATGGCTACCCACTCCAGTATTCTGGCCTGGAGAATTCCATGGACTGTATAGCCCATGGGGTTGCAAAGAGTTGGACATGACTTTCACTTATTATTATCTATTTTCAGCCTAGTCCTATGGAGGGGTGAGGATAAAAGAGGGAAATTTCAGTGATTGAAAAAAAAAAACTTTATGAAAGAAAAAGAGAGATTGATTGTCAGTGAATTGCTGTTAGTCTATTGCTTTTCTTCTTCTGGTTATTTTGATTTGATTGCAGTCTTACAACATAAGACACGGTGGCACTTTTCTCCCATCAACTTTGCTCTTACAATCGGGTCCTTCAGAAGCAGATACAGAGCACATAGTCCCTTTCCTCTGTCCTTCCAGAATTAACATCCCACCTCAAGTCCAGTGGGATATTCATTCTGGTTATTTGTTATGATATAATTTTGCCAAAGATATAAATAATGCTTCGCATTCAAAAGTTCTTAAGAGAGAATAGAGCCCTCCTATCATCAGTCAGCCGGTGAATGGATGCTGGTGGGCTGGATGCACCGGGAGCATCCCTTTCCTTCCCTACCATTCCTTTCATCTCAGTCCCTTTCTCACCACTCTCCACTCCCAAGCTTAAGCATTTCTTTGGGAGGTTAACTTTGTTTGCCAGGTTAACTTTCATTGAAATGATGGTGATATTAGAAATCAGAAGAACTATGCCTTCTCATTTTAGCATTCCCCAGGCCTAAGCAACTACTGAGTCTGCGTGCCACAACTAGAGAGTCCGTGCACCTTAGTGAAAGATCCCGCATGCCGCAACTAAGACCCAACGCAGTCAAACAAATAAATAGAGAACACATTTAAAAAACCCTACTATGTGTCAGACACCTGTACTGACTGCTTTACAGGCATTGTGCTATTTCATTTTCATAAAAACGCTAGGAGGTAGAGATTGTTATTATTTTTTATTGATGAAGAGCCTGATGCCCAAAGGTGATGAAAATCACAAGGTCTTAGGGGATGCACCTGGGTTTAAATCCAAGTCTGTGTAGTTCCAAAGACTCCCTCTCCATCAAATCGTTATACACAAAAGAGAACGAGTAAGTCTGTGATCAGTGTATCCAGATGTCTCCTGGGTATGTTGTATTCCTGTATATTTTATTTCTATAAAGAATGAGGGGATTTGGCCTGGAGGCAGGGAAACTGCAGTAATTTAGGAGAGAAGAAATGTCTTGAATAGACAGCTCTTTATGACTACAGCAGCTGTAAAAGTAGGAAAGGGCAATGGAAACATGTGCATATGAGTATGTATAAAACATTGGGAGAAACTGTGACTGCCAATGACCTGATTGACCTAAAAGGGCCAGTGAACTACAGTGTCTTCTGAGAATGAGTTCATCCTGAAGGTGAACGTCAATCCACTGGCAAAAGAGGGAGATAACAGGGAAAGAGCCTTTTAGTCAAGTACTGTATGGAAAGCTAGTGAAAATGGGCGCCAACATGCATTTTGTGAACAAGAAGGAGGGGTAAATACTCGAGGACCACCCCCACCCACCTCCTGCTTCGTGGGGCCCAACCAGAGAGAGGTCTGGGCACATGCAGACACTTCCTGGAAAATCTCTCCCAGTAAAACACTCAAGAGGGACCTGAGAGACAGGGTTTGGAGAAGTCAAACATCTCAGGGCTGCTGGATTTACTAAGCTCCAACACACACCCACCGTTCTCTTTTATTTTTGTCCTGAGGAGACACACTTAAGAGATCGTAGCACCTCACACGTGTGTACATAGTGTTTAAAAGGTAAGAACAGCGCTGGGAAGGCTAAAGGTAAAGCCACCTCTTTCTCTCCTGTGGAGGAAAGCAGTCTAGAACTCTAGAGAATTCTAGAGAATGCAAGGAAGTTATTGAAGAGACCACCTTGGTTCTGCTCTGATTTATTGCTCTCACTGCAAGTATGGCAAATCAATACTAGCAGGTGTTGGTAATCTATTATTATTATTTTTATATGGCTGTACCAGATCTAAGTGTTGGCACAGGGGATCTGTGTTACAAGTGGGACCTTAGTTCCCTGACCAGGGATTGAACCCGAGCCCCCTGCATTGGGAGCATGGAGTCTAAACCATTGGGCCACCAGGGAAGTCCCAAAACGTTATTACTAATGATGAGTACCTGTGGCTCCCGTCACTTCTGTTCACGATATCCCTCAGTGTGCAGCATCTACGTGTGTGTTCCTTAATACTGCAACTGACAACCTGTCCCATGTGCTGATTACCTAATTGTCAAGGGTAGCCTGTGAGGACAAAAATATGTTGGTGTCTTGACGTAAAACCAGAAAATGAAAATCAGATAATATAAAGAGCAGAGGGAAAAGCCACCATGAAGAAAAATGCCAACCCAAGAAACATAACTGAACATTTTGCATGGGCAAGATCTTCCAAGCATGCCACCAAGTGGCAGCATCTGAGCCCAGGTGTCTCACCTGGATGAGTACCTGCGGTGAGGGGAGAAGTGTCCATAACATCGGGTGAGTGCTAATAGATTTTGGCAACAACTTACACTAAAATTGAAACAAAAAAAATCATGTGACTGGATTTAGGGTAAGTCAAGGAGATGACTAGGGCATGAACTCGGGAAGGCACTCCTCTGAGCTGACCCCGCGCCTGCCTGACCCTGAGCGAGGCCTCCTGACCTTTGTGTCCTGGGTGCCTCTCTTCCTGCTGCAGCATTTCATTTCTATCAACCTTCATCCTCAGGCTTGAAATAACCCCCTGCGCAAATGAGGGTGGGGCAGAGGTGATGGTGAAAGAGGCTTGTGATTGAAAATACTAAGGGCAGGAAACAAAGGGGACTTGGTGACTGGTGGGCTGTGAAGCTTGATGCCAGCTTGGGAAAGGAAGCAGGGTGAATGAGACGGCAGAGCCTGAAGACCAGTGGCAGTGGGCAGCACCGAGCAGCCTGCTCCTGGTGGTGCTATGCTGTGCTTTGCTGTGCTTAGTTGCTCGTCGTTCTGACTCTTTGCAATCCCATGGACTGTAGCCTACCAGGCTCCTCTGTCCATGGGGATTCTCCAGGCGAGAATACTGGAGGGGATCGCCATGCCTGCCTCTAGGGGGATCTTCCCAACCCAGGGATTGAACCCAGGTCCCCTGCATTGCAGGCAAATTCTTTACCGTCTGAGCCACCAGGGAAGCCCTTAGAAATATACAGACACGCCTGATGGAAACTCTTTTTTCTCGGCAGATAGGCCCCTGGGGTTTCCACTCTTCCCATTAGGATGGTCCCCGTGTTTGTGACAACCACAGAGGCTATTCCAGCTCAGGAGATCCTGATATAACTGTGGTGAAGTGTATGAAGTTAATGAATTTAATGATTACCTAATGAAAAAGGAAATAAACCAAGGATAATAAACCAAGGATCCTTATCACTGACTGCTTTCTGTAGTTCCCATTGCTCATAAAAATATTTTATCATTTGACTAGATAGCAAGTGGACAGGTACAAGGTACCTGGAAGCTAAAAAAAATTTTTTTTTTTCTGGCAAGTGATGGTTTCTGAAGTCTCCCTGAATAGGCTGGTCCAAGATAAAAATCTCTGTCTTCGGGAGGTGGCTGTCTACATCGTGTCTGGCTTTACATCAGGTGCCAGACTTTACTTCGGGTCCCTCAGCTTTATGTCAGGTGACGGCTTTCCATCGCATGACATGCCTTTCCATCACATGATGTGACTTTCCATCACATGATGTGACTTTGCATCACATGACCCAGACTTACATCACCGTCTGCCTCTCAAGCCTGCAACTTCAAAAGCTGGGAACTTCACATTGATCCCAGCACCTAATGCAGCTTTTGGCATACAGCATGAACAGTGACACCCTTCTGCTGAGGGCAGGGGTGTGGGGACAGGACAAGAGACTCAGGCGGAAAGGAAGAAGGAAGAATGGGGAGGAAGGTCACCAGAATGAGCACAGCCCTCCCACCACTTTCACACGCTCCACACTCACTCCCACCAGCCCCGTTATCCAGATGCCAACCCTTGTGTAGGTCCGCAGCTTGGAAACTGTTAAGGCAGGTGTTTCTGGGTCCAGAGGCCTTCCTCTGGGAAAAACAGAGGGCAGTCAAACCCCAGAGAGCCTGCCAGGCTGGAAGTGCCCCAGCTGCTGAAAGCGGACCTTGTCCCTCCTCTGAAGCGAGGTAATTTGGGCCGGAGAGTCACAGGCACCCAGGCACCAAGCCCTCCTCTGTGGACACCTCCTGGGGATTCTGCCAGGGTCATCATCTCCCGAGCCTAGAGGGCCTACCTGGGCGCTACAGGTGGGCGTGCCGGTGCTCCGGCGCCCTCTAGTGGCCATCTGCGCTAACGCCAACTCAACTCTTCCTGCCTTCCTCCTCAGCTCCAGGCCAACCGGCGCGGAAGGGCGGGGGTCGGGAGTGGGGGGCGCTGCACCCGACCAGACTGATTTCATTCCTCCATCCCTCTAAGCGCAATGAAGTGCCCTACAGACATTTAGGATCTCTTGGAGAAGGAAACTCTTTTAGTCAATACACCTTAACCCTGAGAAGGTGGCTTCTAGAAGGAACGTGAAAGAAATATTGTATTTTTCTCCTGATGTTTCGAAGGAGAAATTGATCTAGTTTTCAAAGTCATAAGAAATACAAAGTTATAAATATGATGTTCTGAGCCAGAGACGGAAAAGAAATATTTTAGAAAGTTTGTTCTTTCCCCTACCCCCTTCTTTTGGTGCATGTCACAGCATGTGGGGTCTTAACTCCCTGACCAGAGATGGAACCTGAGCCCCCTGCACTGGAAGTATGGAGTCAACCCCTGGACCACCAGGGAAGTCCCAAAAGTTTATTCTTTTAAAAGGGACCTTTCATTGAAGACAAAATAAAGAATTCCCCTGTGGATTCCTTGAACTGTAAATACATACAGTCTCTCCGTTGACTTGATTGACTTAGTTGTGACCACTTAAAACAGAAAGCCAGGACTGTGTGTGTGCAATTCTTCTTCACAAAACATGCATGGTCACAGGGGCAGCTGCAGACAATGACTGTACAAACTGAATCATATCTATTGGGTAAATATTTCACTGGCTCCAAGAGAGAGCAGAACAATAAGACTCAAGCCTGCTCCTCTCAGTGGACCTGGGACACCCCCCACCCCCGACCACCCCCAAATTAGTCAAGATCATCAGCACCCATGGCACCAGTGCAGTAATTATCTCCAGGGAACCTGAGTCTCTCTGTGAGAGGAGTGATCAAGAGGGTTTTGAGTGTGTCCTCTGATATCGGTTCTCACACCTGTCAAATTAAACAACTAGAGTCAACAGTTGATCTGCGAACTCTCTTCCAGTTCTGAGCATCATAGAGTCAAAGGGATAAAGTTGTTGTCCACAGGCTAGCTTAGACAGGCTCTCCTACCTCTAAGAAAGCACCAAAATCACTGGACAAGGACAAACCTTCCCTAATAAGTCATCCCTTTCAAAATTTGTCTTTAGGGCTTCCATGTTTATTGAGCTAAAAGCTAGTGGTTCTTAAGAGGCATTCCCAATAACACAGCAGTCAGATAAAGGGCTTCCCAGTTTTTACTAACGTAGGGAAAACATATACTATATGTCACTTGTGTTTAGTAGTTCATAGACTAAGCAGATGGAGAAGGCGATGGCAGCCCACTCCAGTACTCTTGCCTGGAAAATCCCATGGACGGAGGAGCCTGGTGGGCTGCAGTCCATGGGGTCGCTAAGAGTCAGACACGACTGAGCAACTTCACTTTCACTTTTCACTTTCATGCATTGGAGAAGGAAATGGCAACCCACTCCAGTATTCTTGCCTAGAGAATCCCAGGGATGGGGGAGCCCAGTGGGCTGCCATCTATGGGGTCACACAGAGTTGGACACGACTGAAGCGACTTAGCAGCAGCAGCAGCAGCAGACTAAGCAGAAAGTTCCCACATCAGTGAGACGTCTAGTATAGAAAAGACTGAAAGTATATGTAGGCATTACTGTGTTTCGACTCTGCATTCACAAGATGGAGCAGATATCCACTGGTTCAACATAACGCTAACTGAGGTTCTACTATGCTTAGTTGCTCAGTCATGTCCAACTCTTTGCAACCCAATGGACTCCTGCCAGGCTCCTCTGTCCATGGGGATTCTCCAGGCAAGAATACTGGAGTGGGTTGCCATGCCCTCCTGCAGGGGATCTTCCCAACCCAGGGATCAAACCCAGGTCTCCCACATTGCAATCAGATTCTTTACCGTCTGAGCCACCAGGGAAGCTCAAGAATACTGGAGTGGGTGGCCTATCCCTTTTCCAGGGGATCTTCCTGACCCAGGAATTGAACCAGGGTCTCCTGCATTGCAGGCAGTTCTTTACCTGCTGAGCTACCAGGAAAGACCCCGAAGTTCTACTGCTAAGCCGCTTTAGTTGTGTCCGACTCTGTGCGACCCCAGAGATGGCAGCCCACCAGGCTCCCCCGTCCCTGGGATTCTCTAGGCAAGAATACTGGAGTGGGTTGCCATTTTCTTCTCCAATGCAAGTGGGAGATTGCCATGGGATTTGGCAAGAGTACTGGAGAGGGGTGCCATCGCCTTCTCCGGAGTTCTACTACATATGGTCTATTTCAAGTAGCATAGAAATAGATGCTTGACCCATTGATTGAGTTTGATTTTGGACTTGCCACTCACTTGCATAAGAATAACCAACTTCAAGAAAGGATTTGTAACTTCAGATCCCTTTAATTTGGATAACATACTTCCCTCAAAAGAAAAACCATTCTAGAACTTTTAGGACATCCTAAAAAGAATCAAGTTCTGTAATCTGTCTTGACAATTTACATTCAATCGGGAGAAAGGCAATTTTATTATCTTATGCTGGAAGGTCAGTTATGACTATAGGATAATCTTGAGCCATGTGACATTTTATAAAATTTAAAGTGCATTAAAAATGTTCTGTCTTGATATTTGGTGAGTCCAATGGACTAGCTATTGTTGCCAAAGCAATATGACTTTAGGCTACTGCAGGGATCTAAAAGTTTTTTGTTGGTTTGTCTTTAAATATTAACTTGAGAAAAATGGAAAAAGTAAATATAGAGGATAAATTCAGCTGCTTTTCTCTTAAAAATTCATGAAATACAGATCCTTTGGTTATCGGTTTAGTTCAGTTGCTCAGTCATGTCCGACTCTTTGCAACCCCATGAACCACAGCACGCCAAGCTTGCCTGTCCATCACCAACTCCCGGAGTTTACCCAAACTCACGTCCATTGAGTTGGTGATGCCATCCAACCATCTCATCCTCTGTTGTCCCCTTCTCCTCCTGCCTTCAATCTTTCCCAGCCTCAGGGTCTGTTCAAATGAGTCAGCTCTTCACAGCAGGTGGCCAAAGTATTTGGTTATATATCTGATTAAAAAAACACAAAGACTCATGAAGTGACTTTCCCAGATGGTATAGGGACTTTCTCATAATTGGTGAGGTTGCTACCATCAGAGTCCTTTTCTCATCTTTATTCTGCATTGAGGCCCCTCTGAAAATGTGAGATACTGATTACACACAGTATTAAAAACTTGCCTCCAACATGTTTGCCTGCAAATGGAAAAATCCTTTCTTAGTGTGACTAAAGGTAGCCATGAAGGTCCAGGGGCAAACCATATAAATAGCTTTTCAGGTGGTTTCCGAAAGATTCAAATGCAGACGAGAATAAAGACTTCACCATTAACCCACTTCTTTTTTTTCTTTCTGGCCGTGCTGCTCGAGGTTTTCTCGCGCTTCGGTGAGTGGGGCCTGCTTTTCATTACAGCGCACTGGCCTCTCCCTGTGGTGGCTTCCCTTGCTGTGGAGCACAGACTCCAGGGCGCAGGCTCAGGGGTTGTGGTACGTGAGCTTCACTGTCCTGAGGCATGTGGGATCCTACCGGACCAGGAATCAAACCCGTATTCCCTGCACTGGCAGGTGGATTCTTTTCTTTTATACTTTGTATTAACTTTACATTTTACTTAAAAATTTTTTTATTTATTTTTAATTGAAAGATAATTACTTTAAATATTGTGTTGGTTTCTGCCATACAGCAACATGAATCAGGTGTAGGTGTACATATACCCCCTCCCTCTTGAATCTCCCTCCCACCTCCCCCTCATTCCACCCATTCGTCCCATCCTCTCCTTCCCCCCTTCCCCCCGTGTCCACACGTCTGTCTAGCAGGCAGATTCTTCACCACCAGGGGAGTCCAACAATGTAGATTTGATGTCCATGAGCATTTTCACAGGGTCACATGTGAGCGAGCAAACCTTTGGCCCCATTCTAGACAAGCTCTTCTCATCAGACCATTCAGAACAGCCCAGGATTCAACAGCCTCTCCGACTATGGAAGGAACTTCCTTTTATGGAATGCTCAGGGGAAATCACCTGCTTTGCGCGTGGTTGGAGTTTGAGCCTGTGAAACCATCATGACTCTCCTCCAGAGACGAATGAGGAGAGGCTGGCCTTCGTTAGGGTGCACCCTGAACGCGGGTGTCCTGGCTGTACTTGCCAACCCTCCTCCTATTTTTATCCACCTCCCCACCTGTGAGTGCCTTTGACCTACTCTGAGCTCAGACCCCTGAGCTATTAGAGTGGCCTTGTCAGTCTTTCTTTAAAAATGGACAGGCAATAAAATGAATTGATCCTAGAAGCAGCAGATCAGCAATGGAAGTGAAAACCTCAGAAGTCATCTGATAACAGCCACAGCCACCCAGGGTTCTATCTTATCTGCTGGATCACAAAATGGGGCACGTTCCTAAACCTGAAGGGCATCCACTCAAAATAAATAAAGTTGTTGCTTGCTTCTGGCTCTTGGGGGAATTGCTATGCCATTTAACCCGTGTATACTCACTACAAAATAGTGGCATGGGTGTGAAACATTTTTGTTCTAGGAAAGGTTTTTCTGCAGAAGAGTGGTTCAAAGGGAAGGTTGCTGTGACATAAAGCAAAAAATAAAACACAAACGTCTTGGAGAACAGGGATCCTTCAGAGGGCAGTAGAAGAAAGGAATGGGGAGAAAACAATCTCTCTCTTAAGTGATAGTTTTTCCCAAAGAGTAGGGTTTAGTCCCAGTTTAAAGAGAACACTTTTAAATAGCTTGAACAGCTCTAAACTGCCGTTTAGGGAACTGAAAACCAAGGGAGCCAAGAACAATACTTAAAAAAAAAATCTTGGCAAAGCAGCAAGAAGATGAAGAGTTGGATTTGCATAGTTTTGAAGACAGGAGTAAGGAAGCAGACGCATCTCCTCCTGTAAGGCACTGAAATCTTAGGGCATCGAGGGTCACTCGCAGGGGCCAGGGGTGGGGCTGTTTGGGGTGGGGCTGTTTCTCTCAAAGTCTCCAGGGCACCTGCTCCTCCCTACCCGACCCCACTACTCCATGTACCCTTCCTTCCTCCATCTCTGGAACCCTTGCACGGGTCGGGGGTAACACTTCTTAACTGGCGCCCCTAGGGACCATCTCTACAGACTGGATTCTTGGCAAGTTCTGAAATGAGAAGTTGGACTTACAAGGCCAAGGGGGAGGGGCATGGTTGGATCTGGAGAGATTAGTAAGTATATATCTGGTTCTGCCTAAGGGAGGGTCATTTTTCTCTGGAAGCCTGAGCTTCCTGGTCCTGGACAAGGACTCTTCTCCCCCCTCCCACCTTCCCATGTGGCAGAAACTGTTAGCTGTTCCTCAAACCAGTTTCCTGGTCATCCTGGGCACGACAAGAAGACGTTTTTCAGCATCTCTTGTAGTAAAGCTGTGTGACTACTTTCTGGCCAATGGAAAGTGGGCACAACAGGTGCGTCATATCCAGCTACATCCCTGTAGTGGAAGGCAGTGTCTCCCAGGATTCATGTCCACCCACAAGCTCAGAATGTCATTAAAAGAAACCCTGTTTCTATGCCCACAGGATGCTTTTGACACCAAATGTGTGTGGGGTGGTGGTTCCCACACCAATCAGTTCTCCAGCTCTCCGGGGACACCACCTGGGTGTCCTCTAAGTTAACTCAACTCTGATTCTAACTACCTGGAATTATCAGAGACCCCATAGCTCAAGGGCTCAGCCCCCAGTTCAGACTCCAATCGAAAGTTCCAGGTTGTCACCTGTACTGCTGATGAATCAGCTCTAAACTGGGAGTTTCCATGACCTGCTCCTCAGGTTTGAGCATTTGTGAGAACTGCTCACCAAACTTAATTATGTTTACTGGTTTACTGAAAGGATACAGTGAAGGATACAAGTGAACAACAGCCAAGTGAAGAGGTGCGTAGGGCGAGGTCTGGAAGGTTCCAAGTGCAGGAGCTTTTGTTCCCATGGAGTTGGAGTGACCACCCTTCTAGCACATGGGTGTGTTCACCAACCTGAATCTCTCAAAACCTCATAGATTATGGATTATTATGGAGATTTGGGGCTTTCTTGGTGGCTCAGTGGCAAAGAATCTGCCTACAATGCAGGAGACCCAGGCTCAGTCTCTTGTTTGGGATGATCCCCTAGAGGAGGGCATGGCAACCCACTCCAGTATTCTTGCCTGGAGAACCCCATGGACAGAGGAGCCCGGCGGGCTACAGCCCATGGGGCCACAAGAGTCAGACACGACTGGAGTGACCGCACACACAGGCATGGCGACTCCATCACGTGGTTGTGGTCCATCATGAACTCATTTCTAGTCCCTCTCCCTTCCCCAGAAGAATGGGGTGGGCGTGGGGGGCGGAACTGAGCACTCCAAGCTTCTAATCATGACTTGGTCTATCTGGTGCCCAGCCCCCATCCTGAAGCCATCCAGAAGCCCACCAAGAGTCACCTCATTAGAACAAACGATGCTCCTGTAACCCAGGGAATCCCGAGAGATTCAGGAGCTCTGGGTCAGGAAATGCAGGCAGAGATTTAAAAAAAAAAATTAATATTTATTTATCTGTTTGGCTGTGCCAGCTGTTAGTTGCAGCATGTGGGATCTATTTCCCTACAGGGATCGAACCCAGGCCCCCGGCATTGGGAGCCTATAGTCTTAGCCACTGGACCACCAGGGAAGTCCCAGACATCAAAAACAAAAGATGTCCTAGCATATTTATCACTTAGATTTTAGTATCTTAGGAGCTCTGTGTCAGGACCTGAGGGCAGAGACTAAATATATGTTTCTTACATCACAGTGACCTTATTTGGAAGAAAGGTCTTTTCAGATGTAATTAAGGCAAGGATCTTGAGATGAGATCCTCCTGGATTAGAGTGGGTCCTGGGTCTAAAGCAGAGGAACCAGAGATCAAATTGCCAACATCCGCTGGATCATCGAAAAAGCAAGAGAGTTCCAGAAAAACATCCATTTCTGCTTTATTGACTATGCCAAAGCCTTTGACTGTGTGGATCACAATAAACTGTGGAAAATTCTTCAAGAGATGGGAATACCAGACCACCTGACCTACCTCTTGGGAAACCTGTATGCAGGCCAGGAAGCAACAGTTAGAACTGGACATGGAACAACAGACTGGTTCCAAATAGGAAAAGGAGTACGTCAAGGCTGTATATTGTCACCCTGCTTATTTAACTTCTATGCAGAGTACATCATGAGAAACGCTGGGCTGGAAGAAGCACAAGCTGGAATCAAGATTTCTGGGAGAAATATCAATAACCTCAGATATGCAGATGACACCACCCTTATGGCAGAAAGTGAAGAGGAACTAAAGAGCCTCTTGATGAAAGCGAAAGAGGAGAGTCAAAAAGTTGGCTTAAAGCTCAACATTCAGAAAACAAAGATCATGGCATCTGGTCCCATCACTTCATGGGAAATAGATGGGGAAACAGTGGAAACAGTGTCAGATTTTATTTGGGTGGGCTCCAAAATCACTGCAGATGGTGACTGCAGCCATGAAATTAAAAGACGCTTACTCCTTGGAAGAAAAGTTATGACCAACCTAGATAGCATATTCAAAAGCAGAGACATTACTTTGCCAACTAAGGTCCGTCTAGTCAAGGCTATGGTTTTTCCAGTAGTCATGTATGGATGTGAGAGTTGGACTGTGAAGAAGGATGAGCGCCGAAGAATTGATGCTTTTGAACTGTGGTGTTGGAGAAGACTCTTGAGAGTCCCTTGGATTGCAAGGAGATCCAACCAGTCCATTCTGAAGGAGATCAGCCCCGGGATTTCTTTGGAAGGAATGATGCTAAAGCTGAAACTCCAGTACTTTGGCCACCTCATGTGAAGAGTTGACTCATTGGAAAAGACCCTGATGCTGGGAGGGATTGGGGGCAGGAGGAGAAGGGGACGACAGAGGATGAGATGGCTGGATGGCAACACTGACTCAATGGACGTGAGTCTGAGTGAATTCCGGGAGTTGGTGATGGACAGGGAGGCCTGGCATGCTGTGATTCATGGGGTCACAAAGAGTCGGACATGACTGAACAACTGAACTGAACTGTGTCTAACAGCAGGTATCCTTGTAAAACACCAAAGGAGAAGACAGACAGACACGCAGGGGCGAGGGCAGAGACAGACACACAGGCAGAGACGGAAGTGATGCTCTGTAAGTCAGGAATGCTCAGGGTCAGCAGACACACAACTTGCCCCGAAGCTAGGAGAGGGGCCTGGAAAATGTCTTCCCTCAGAGCCTCCAGAGGAATCAACTCCGCTGACACCTTGACTTTGGACTTCAGGTCTCCAGGACTGTAAGAGAATCCACTATTGTTCTTTTAAGCTACCCAGGTCCTGGCCGTTTGTTACAGCAGCGCTCAATCTCCTCCTCCATACAACAACCTTCCCTGCTCTTTCCCCGTCGGGCAGGCTGGCCTGGAGATGATCTCTGGGTCATCTTGCTGGGGCCCAGGGAGCCTGGAAGGAATGAGCCTGGATTCCTGAGTCACTGCTCAGTAGAAGCAGGAGTGGCCACAGGGCAGGAGCCACATTAGCTTCTGTTATCTGCATTTATCGGTTATGGTGGCCAAACTTATCTCAGCTGATATCCCCACCACCCCCACCACCATACAGCAATAAATGGACGTGCCAGTTTGCACAGCAGTCTTGTGGAATTTATAATTCTAGATCTGTCGCTGAACACACAGAAAAGTCCTGTTGTCAGAACTGGGAGGCTGAGAACCAGACCCTCTCCCTCCAAAGAACAAAACAGAACTGGGGGCTGGGGTGCGGCCTGCCCTCTGCCAGCACCTCGTGGCTGCCCCCGTAAGCACTGGCTCTTCTGCCAACTAGCAGAGGCCTGGAGAAGGAAGGAGGTGTGAGCCCAGGGCAGGCTCCCCATTTCTGCCCTCCTGTGTGGACACCCCCAGTGTGTGGATCCCCTTCCAGGAGGAGACCTGAGCTTGCTGGGGGCCTGGGTGGGGAAAGAAGCTGCAGGCTGGCCCAGAGGGAAGGAGGGGAAGCCTGAAGCCAGGGAGGCTGGGCCTGGGGCCGGAGTATCACACAGACCACGCAGGGTGTAAGTGGCTCTCTCTACCTGGCCAGGCAAATCTGGTCCATGGAAGAGGATGGGGCCCCTGCCCACGCCAGCACTGAGCTCCTTGGAGGCAGCAATGGGCTCGGTGGACACTCTGCCCCTGGGCATCTGTAGATTGTGGGAGCGGTGGTAGTGGGTGATTCTGGAACAGGAGGCCAAGGTCAGATGGTGAGATGCCCTGGACACCATCAGAAACCTGGGCCTTAACCTGTGGATAGTGGGGTGACTCTCAATGCTGGGTTTTAAGATCTGCATTTTAGAATATTTACCCTGGGAGTAGGATCTGCACAAAGTAAGACCACCATAAACATTTTGTGGAGCTGAATGAAAGCGAAATGCAGTATTAATGCTCACCCTGTAACACGGTTCAGCCTCTCTCTTACATACACATATCTGCCCCCTCCGCACCCCTGCCCCCAAAGTCCAGTCCTAAAAGCCGGGACATTATGTGGATGGCTGATTGCCCATGGGCTCCCCAGACAGCAGAATGGATGCCTGAATCAGCCAGTGAAAACAGAGCTCACAGGTAAGGATTGAAAGTGCCTGTCTAATGTTGGAAAAAGGTTACCACAACCACACAGATAAGGCCACGTCATCCTTAGTTTGTGTTCCCCGAGTGTGGGCACCCACCTGTGGGCAGGGAGGCCACCGGGGCCCTGTCACAGGAGGCTCTGCCTACCTGCAACTGTGGAGGAGGTTTCAGCCCTGTGACATTTCCCTGGAATCCAGGTGTAGGTCCCTCCTCCCTCCCTCCCCCACATTTATTTTACTTCCTTCCCTTCTTTCTCTTGTCTGGCCTGAGAATGTTCTTGGAAGCCTGTGGTCCAGAGAAGTTCTGGAGGGTCATTTTGTGCCAGTAATAAATACCCCCAGCTCAGGCAGGGAAGTCAAGGGGGAGTCCTGGGTACCCCGGTGGGTTGAGTCCATCCCTACTGGCCCCATGCAAAGCTCTGCCCTGGGTGAGGGACCACCACAGCATCAGACACCATCCCTGTCCAGGGAGGTGAGAGTTCTCAGAGGAGGTGACAGTTGGCTTTGGGTCAATGTGACAACAGGTCAGGACAGGATTTAGCTGGGAGCTGAGATACTTAGGCCAATGGACCATCAGGAAAGAGAGGGGCTGGGCGGGAGGGCAGAGATACCTCAGAAAGCATAATGGAAAGGATGGGTCTCCAGGTGAGTGTCTAAAGCACAGGTGGCATCCACGCTGCTCCTGGTCCAACTAGAGGATGGGTCAGAATGGGGCGGGGGCTTCCCTGGTGGCCCAGCAGTAGTTAAGAGTCTGCCGGGCAATGCAGGGGACCAGGTTCGATCCCTGGTCCAGGAAGATGCCACATGCCACAGGGTAGCTAAGCCCCTGCACCCCAACTACTGAGCCCTCGCGCTAGAGCTCACGCTGCAACTGCTGAAGCCGGAGCACCTAGAGCCGGGGCTCCGCCGGAAGAGAGGCCACCACGATGAGAAGGCCAGGCACCGCAACGAAGAGTAGCTCCCACTCGCCACAACCAGAGAAAGCCCAAGTGCAGCGTCAAAGACCTAGCATAGCCAAAAAAGAAAATAAAAAGAAACCGCTAAACCATTAAAAGAAAAAAAAAGAATGAGCCAAATGGGGACAAAAATCCACCAGACAGAAACCAAAACTGCTACAAACATTAAAAAAAAAAAAAAGAACGGGCCCAGGATCCCGGACAGAAACCTAGATACAGCGCCTCAAATTGCAGCTCCTTCCGGGGCAGAGGCGCAGGCCCTGCCCCATTACCTTCCCCGGCCTTCCGCCGCCTTCTCTGCAGGCCTGCTCCTGCCTCTGCTGTTGCCCCGGTGGACCCCCTCCGCCCTCTGACCTCCTTGGCCTTCAGACCGCGTGTTGGCCGGCCGCGTCCACAGCTCCACTTCCGCTCCCGAGGCAGTGCCGTCCTCAGGGGGATGGGTCTTCGGGGTCTTTCCTCCAGGTCAACAGGAGAATGGGATCTTTGATGAACCCCTTTCCAGGAAACAAACACGGAGGACAGCGGTTCAAATGGCCACCAGAGCCTCCCCTGGGAGGGGAGACACGGGGCTGGAGTCAAAAGCCTGGGGCAGGAGAGCCTGTAACAGATCTCACCTGAAACCACCGCTACCAACCACTCCAGGACACTGAGCAGGCCAGGAGGCCACGTTTGATTAATCAAGTTAAATCCATCAGGCTTCTTTCCAAGGTTGGGGAAAGCCTGAAAGAAAGAAAACGAAATCGCTCAGTCATGTCCAACTCTTTGCGACCCCATGGACAGTAGCCTACTAGGTTCCTTCGTCCATGGGATTTTCCAGGCAAGAATACTGGAGGCGGTTGCCATTTCCTTCTCCAGGAGATCTTCCCAACCCAGGGACTGAACCCCAGTCTTCTGCATTGTAAGGCAGACGCTTTACCGTCTGAGCCAAAGTCAATCAGTTTAGAGGCTCTCTTCACTCATTTTCTTTTTTTTAAGGAATTTGTTTAGCTTTTAAAAAAAAAAAATTAATTAAATGTGGCCGCGCTGGGGCTTTGCTGCTGCACGCAAGCTTTCTCTAGTTGTGTTGCTGGAGCTTCTCACCCACCGTGAAGCAGTGGCTTCTCTTGGGGTGCGTGGGTTCTAGAGCGCTCAGGCTTCAGTATTGTGGCTTGAGGTAAACATGAACATCATGCTCCCTTTGCATGTGAGAAAATTCTGACTCAGAGAAGTTAAACAATATGCCCAAGAGTTCTGGTAAGCAGGGGGTGGTGGTTTGAACCACCATGATTTGAACCCCAAATCCCAATAGCTTGTTTGTAACTTCTCCAAGCTGAAGGGAGAGGAATTGGTACCATAAGGCTCACCTTGATCTTCCAGTTGACCTGGGATCCCTCTGGTAGGTTAGCCGGGGGCAAGGCTGAGTCTCCGAGGACCAGCCTGACCTGAAGCAGTTCCTCCCTGTTAACCTCATCCCACACATGGCCACTGGGCAGATTCAGGGTTAAACCAGCCAAACCAGAAGAGAGGATCCAGGGCCAGGGCCAAGTTCTTGCACCACGTCTCCTACAGTGACTGGCGGCTACTGTGGAGGCCACCCAGGGCGCCTGCAACACTGGCCAAGAAACACAGGGTGGTTTGAGCACAGCCACGCTGACACTCGTTGAAAAGGATTTACTTCACAGCTGCCAAAGAAAGCCTGAACACAAACACAGACAATCCTCAAACATTCATGTTCAGGGAAAAAAAAAAAAAAAAAGATCCAAGACCTCTTCACCCAAGCCAGAGGTCTGGGGAGAAGAAACCAGCCAGATTTAACTCATTTGGGACAGTCAAGCACTCGGCTATCTTGTCGAACCTTGGCAAGGTCACAGAACATAGGTGTCATTCCAAAAACTGCCTATGACACCTTTCATCAGAACCCCTTTTTGGTCCCTTAAGGCGGCATTCCTAAATAAATCAACATTATACCCAGACAAGATCCTTTTGGCTGGGGCATCTGCAATGCAAACATCACCACTCTCATAAACACTTAAATGTTCACGATGCACCAGGCATTCCTGTGTGTGCTAGTCGCTCAGTCACGTCTGACTCTTTGTAACCCCATGGACTGTAGCCCGCCAGGCTCCTCTGTCCATGGATTTCTCCAGGAAAGAATACTGGAGTGGGTGGTCATTTCCTTCTACAGGGAATCTTCATAGATCAGGGATCAAACCCAGGTTTCCTGTACTGTGGGCAGATTCTTTACCATCTGAGCCACCTGGGAAGACTCCCTAGTGCTTTATATATGCCAGTTCATTTCATCCCCATGCTTAACCCTAACTTGCTTTAAGTCATGTGGCCAGTATATGGTGGAACTAGGATTCGAAAAGCAACAGTCCAGAGCTGATGCTTGTAGCCTCCACACTACCCTACCTTCTGAAAATAAAGATCAACATTTTACCCTTTGAGCATCTGTGATTTGATTGAGGTCATACCTGAATGGTCTAGTGGTTTTCCCTGTTTTCTTCAATTTCAATCTGAACTTGGTAATAAGGAGTTCATGATCTGAGCCACAGTCAGCTCCTGGTCTTGTTTTTGTTGACTGTATAGAGCTTCTCCATCTTTTGCTGCAGAGAATATAATCAATCTGATTTTGGTGTTGGCCATCTGGTGATGTCCATGTGTAGAGTCTTCTCTTGTGTTGTTGGAAGAGGGTGTTTGCTATGACCAGTGCATGTTCTTGGCAAAACTGTATTAGCTTTTGGCCTGCTTCATTCCGTATTCCAAGGCCAAATTTGCCTGTTACTCCAGGTGTTTCTTGACTTCCTACTTTTGCATTCCAGTCCCCTATAATGAAAGGGACATCTTTTTTGGGTGTTAGTTCTAAAAGGTCTTGTAGGTCTTCATAGAACCGTTCAACTTCAGCTTCTTCAGTGTTACTTGTTGGGGCATAGACTTGGATTACTGTGATATTGAATGGTTTGCCTTGGAAACGAACAGAGATCATTCTGTCGTTTTTGAGATTGCATCCAAGTACTGCATTTCGGACTCTTCTATTGACCATGATGGCTACTCCATTTCTTCTGAGGGATTCTTGCCCGCAGTAGTAGATATAATGGTCATCTGAGTTAAATTCACCCATTCCAGTCCATTTTAGTTCACTGATTCCTAGAATGTCGACGTTCACTCTTGCCATCTCCTGTTTGACTACTTCCAATTTGCCTTGATTCATGGACCTGGCATTCCAGGTTCCTATGCAATATTGCTCTTTAAGTATCAGACCTTGCTTCTATCACCAGTCACATCCACAGCTGGGTATTGTTTTTGCTTTGGCTCCAACTCTTCATTCTTTCTGGAGTTATTTCTCCACTGACCTCCAGTAGCATATTGGGCACCTATTGACCTGGGGAGTACCTCTTTCAGTATCCTATCATTTTGCCTTTTCATACTGTTCAAGGGGTTCTCAAGGCAAGAATACTGAAGTGGTTTGCCATTCCCTTCTCCAATGGACCACAATCTGTGATCTCTATCAAATCCCTTATGATTATACAGTGGAAGTGAGAAATAGATTTAAGAGCCAGACATCTTGGAATGTGAAGTCAAGTGGGCCTTAGGAAGCATCTCTATGAACAAAGTTAGTAGAGGTGATGGAAATCCAGTAGAGCTATTTCAAATCCTGAAAGATGATGCTGTGGAAGTGCTGCACTCAATATGCCAGCAAATTTGGAAAACTCAGCAGTGGCCACAGGACTGGAAAAGGTCAGTTTTCATTCCAATCCCAAAAACAGACAATGCCAAAGAATGCTCAAACTATCGCACAATTGCACTCATCTCACATGCTAGTAAAGTAATACTCAAAATTCTCCAAACCAGGCTTCAGCAATACGTGAACCGTGAACTTCCTGATGTTCAAGCTGGTTTTAGAAAAGGCAGAGGAACCAGAGATCAAATTGCCAACATCCGCTGGATCATCGAAAAAACAAGAGAGTTCCAGAAAAACATCCATTTCTGCTTTATTGACTATGCCAAAGCCTTTGACTGTGTGGATCACAATAAACTGTGGAAAATTCTTCAAGAGATGGGAATACCAGACCACCTGACCTGCCTCTTGAGAAATCTGTATGCAGGCCAGGAAGCAACAGTTAGAACTGGACATGGAACAACAGACTGGTTCCAAATAGGAAAAGGAGTACGTCAAGGCTGTATATTGTCACCCTGCTTATTTAACTTCTATGTAGAGTACATCATGAGAAACTCTGGACTGGAAGAAGCACAAGCTGGAATCAAGATTTCTGGGAGAAATATCAATAACCTCAGATATGCAGATGACACCACCCTTATGGCAGAAAGTGAAGAGGAACTAAAAAGCCTCTTGATGAAAGTGAAAGAAGAGACTGAAAAAGTTGGCTTAAAGCTCAACATTGGCATCCAGTCCCATCACTCCATGGGAAATAGATGCGGAGACAGTAGACACGGTGTCAGACTTTATTTTGGGGGGCTCCAAAATCACTGCGGATGGTGACTGCAGCCATGAAATTAAAAGACGCTTACTCCTTGGAAGAAAAGTTATGACCAACCTAGATAGCATATTCAAAAGCAGAGACATTACTTTGCCAACTAAGGTCCATCTAGTCAAGGCTATGGTTTTTCCAGTAGTCATGTATGGATGTGAGAGTTGGACTGTGAAGAAGGCTGAGCGCCGAAGAATTGATGTTTTTGAACTGTGGTGTTGGAGAAGACTCTTGAGAGTCCCTTGGACTGCAAGGAGATCCAACCAGTCCATTCTAAAGGAGATCAGCCCCGGGATTTCTTTGGAAGGAATGATGCTAAAGCTGAAACTCCAGTACTTTGGCCACCTCATGCGAGGAGTTGACTCATTGGAAAAGACTCTGATGCTGGGAGGGATTGGGGGCAGGAGGAGAAGGGGATGACAGAGGATGAGATGGCTGGATGGCATCACGGACTCGATGGACATGAGTCTGAGTGAACTCCGGGAGCTGGTGATGGACAGGGAGGCCTGGCATGCTGTGATTCATGGGGTCGCAAAGAGTCGGACACGACTGAGCGACTGAACTGAACTGAACTGAGCATCTGTCATAGCCTCACCAGCCCTATGCCCTTTCTTTCCTACTCCTTAGAGCTGCTAAGTACCTGTCCACCCTCCCCTGATTCCTTCAGCACCTCCCAGAGGACTCTGTTGTCATTCTTCCCTCCTACACACGTGATGCTTAAGGTGAAAGTGGTAGTTTACCCACATTAAGCACTTGCAATTCTCAAAATTAAGGAATTACTTTCAGTAAGTCTACTGATTTATCTTAGGCAGCGTCATCACAGTGGCTCATCACCTTTGCTTGGTCTCCATCAGTGTAGCCCGGAGAAGGCAATGGCACCCCACTCCAGTACTCTTGCCTGGAAAATCCCATGGATGGAGGAGCCTGGTGGGCTGCAGTCCATGGGGTCGCTAACAGTTGGACACGACTGAAGCAACTTAGCAGCAACAGCATCAGTGCAGCCAAGACGATGGTGGTACTTGAAGGGAGAGGGCTGAGGCAGCTTGCGTCTCTGTCCAGACAGATGACAAAGGCACTACCAAGCAGTAAAGCCTCCTTGTTCAGGATGCAGGACCTGGGACACAGCCCCTCTAGGTTATGTACATATAAGGTACCCATTGTCATCTCCTTCCCTGATGGCTCAGAGGGTAAGGAGTCTGCCTGCAATACAGGAGACCTGGGTTCGATCCCTGGGCCAGGAAGATCCCTTGGAGAAGGGACTGGAAACTCACCCCACTATTCTTGCCTGGAGCATCCCATGGACAGAGGAGCCTGGCGGGCTACAGCCCATGGGGCCGCAAAAGTCAGACACAACTGAGCGACTAACACATTGTTAAAAGGGAAGAATTGTCTCATGTCTTTTTGTCTTTTAAAGTCCTCTCCCTTAACATGATATTCAAAAGTAAGAGGGAGGTGAATAAATTCACCTAGAGCAAAGCGGCTTCAGGAGACAAAAGTGATGATATCAGTCAGCATATACTGGTAAGTCAAGGTTATCCCCCAAATCACAATATCTTCAAACTACAAAGTTAAGTTCTTACTCTGATCCTCGTCATACTGTTTCCAGGGCTAAGGCTGACTAGCTGGAATATCGCTGGTTCCCATAGTAGAAGGAAAGAGAGCGCTGGAGGTTCACACTGGCAGTCAAATAACTCTGAACCAGAATCAATGCATATCATTTCCATTCCAATCCACTCACCAGACCTGACTGCTTGATACCCCCCTGCCACAAGGGAGAAATGCACTGCTACCGTATGCCTGAGAAGCAGACAGCCTGAAATATTGGATGAACTGCCGGGATGGGGACCCAGGTTCCCCTTCTGTTTGAAAATCACTGTGATTTTGAACCAAGCTGGCAAAGAATAGAATGGATGTGATGAATGATATTATATAAGGAGGCGTCGCAGTCAGGTTATATCCACAACCAGCAAGTCTTAATCCCCAGTACCTCAGAAGGTGACTGTACTTGGCAATAGAGTCTTTAGAGAGCTGCTGCTGCTGCTGCTGCTAAGTCGCTTCAGTCGTGTCTGACTCTGTGCGACCCCATAGACGGCAGCCCACCAGGCTCCCCTGTCCCTGGGATTCTCCAGGCAAGAACACTGGAGTGGGTTGCCATTTCCTTCTCCAGTGCTTTAGAGAGCTAATTAAGGTAAAGTGAACTCACTGGAATGGGCTCTAATTTAAGGACTGATGTCCTTGAAAGGAGAGGAGATTAGGATGCAGAGGGAAGACTATGTGAAGACCCAAGGAGAAGAGGGCCTTCTACAAGCCCAGGAGAGGGGCCTCAGAAGAAATCAACCCTGCCCACAGGTTGATCTTGGACTTCTAACCTCCAGAACTGTGAACGATTTTGTGAACATTTGGAGTTTGACCTCCATCCCTAACAGGAACCCATTAATGACCATTTGTAACCGACATCAGATTTCCGGCCCAACCTCTAGGGGCCTTTTCTGTCTTAATGACTGATCTGAGTGGCATAATGCAATCCCCACCACTGGTATTAGAGTAGTTCACTTGGCAACTGTTGGCTTCTTTTTTTGTTTTCAGATCTAATTCTGCTTTGGGAAGCAGGTCAGAAAAGCATTATAATCCCCATTTTCTAGATAATGAAACGGAGCCATGAAATAGTCAAATTGTTTAGCTCACAGTTACAGTCAGTTCAGAGCTGATACCAACACGCAGGGCTTCCTAGGGGGCCCTACTAGTAAAGAACCTGCCTGCCAGTGCAGGAGACGTAAGAGCCACAGCTTCAATCCCTGGGTGGGAAAGATCCCCTGGAGAAGGGAAAGGCAACCCACTCCAGCATTCTTGCCTGGGGAATCCCATGGACAGAGGAGCCTGGTGGGCTACAGTCCATGGGGTCGCAAAGAGTCGGACATGAGTGAAGTGACAGCATGGTACACGTCCACGAGCACACGGGCTCCACGGTCCCAGGAGACATTTCCTGTCCAAGGCCAGTGTTTTACTTTGTCCTGGGGTAATAAACACTCAATGCAGATTTCTCTCTCTTTTTTTTTTTTTTTGGCCACACCCTGTGGCTTGCTACCAAGGATCATATATGGGCCCCCTATAGTGGAAGAGTGGAGTCCTAACCTAGCTGGACCTCCAGGGAATTCCCCAATAAACACTCAATACTTATCTGTTCAAACTAAAAGGGTGCCTTTTGGAAACTGATATTCAAGGTCCAGATAATCTAATCCCAGAAATAGAAAACTGCTTTTACCCCAACCTACACTTCACTTTATGTTATTTCGTAGCTTTTCATTTTCTTCGTAGGCCATACAGATTTTTCCGAACCCAAGCAGTGCCTCCATTGACTAGTGGCTAAACTTGGAATTAAAAAATATTAAATCATTCCAAGGAAATCAAAGAAAGATTAGGTGTCACTTTCTTATATTTGAGGGTATTCCTCCCTTTTGTCATCCAGCTACCAAGCTGGCCAATCAAGGTCAAATTGGAAGTGTGGGCGTCCATTGAGCAGAGAGCCAGGAATTTCTAAATCTCTGTCAGGATTAGGATGTCAAGAGGCAGGGGAAGCTTAAAACAACAGATCTCATTTATGTGGCCCTGTTTACCTTTATTCCTTCCACTTACAACAAGCCAGAGGCACCAGGAAAATATATATACATATATATATATATATATATATATATATATATATTTCAGCTGGACATCACTGGAAGAAAGGCCACCTTTAAAGTGTCCCTGGATGTCATCTCCCAGCATTTCTCCTAGTGCTGGGGTGTCGCTGACTGTCCGGAGCCCTTGAGGCAAGTCCTCATTCAAGTCCCTGCCCCATCCTGAATGTCCTCCCAGGAGAAAGGCTGGGCTGAGCTGAGGCCACACATCCCAGCCATTCCAGGCCGAGGAATTAGACTCACATAAAGGGCCACTGGAGAAGAGCCTGATGCTGGGAAAGACAGAAGGCAAAAGGAGAAGGGGGCGGCAGAGGATGAGATGGTTGGATATCACCGACTCGATGGACATGATCTTAGGCAAACTCCGGGAGATAGTGAGGACAGGGAGGCCTGGTGTGCTGCAGTCCATGGGGTCGCAAAGAGTAGGACACGACTGAGCGACTAAACAACAACGGTAACAACAACTAGGGAGCCTCGGAGGCTTCCCTCCTGGCTCAGATGGTAAAGAATCTGCCTGCAGTGCAGGAGACCTAGGTTCAGTACCTGGGTCGGGAAGATCCCCTGGAGAAAGGAATGGCTACCCACTCCAGTATTCTCGCCTGGAGAATTCCATGGACAGAGGAGCCTGGCAGGCTACAGTCCATGGGATCACAAAGAGTGGGACTCGACTGAGTGACTGACACTCTCACATGTTTCAGAGGGCCTTGGTGAGTCCTTGTATATGTTCACCTTGATCAGATTTCTTCTATGCCTGGTAAAAATGCAATCAAGAGATACTTTAGAGTTTGGAAGGTGTAGTGAATAATCCTTTCAGAACCAGCAAAGATTGAATGAGAATTTTAAAAGGCAGTCTTTCCATCATCTTCATCTGCATCCGGCACGCCATTGTAAAAACTTCCTAATTGTCCTCCTTCCCTGAAGTCCCATAGACTTCTTGATTTCGTTTGATAGGGTTTAGTGAGCCCCTGCTGTGTGTCTGGCATTGTGGTACATGCTGGTGATACAGCAGTGAGCAAGATCCACGGGTCCTTATGCCCGAGGAGTTTTACTAACAGTAAGCAGTTTCAGTAAAGGGTAACGATTATCATGATAGCAGAAATGTCAAGGTAAAAGGGCCGGCAAACATTCCCAGCAGAAAAAGCAGAGTATGTGATGGAGCTTGGACATGATGTAAAGAATAGGTGGGACTGGAGTGGGAGGCTGGAAGAGGCTGAAGGCTGAGGGGTCCTCTAGGTCTGCTCGGGACACTTGAAGTGTGGTGAGTCCCAGTTGAGAGGTGCTGTAAGCTGGATTTCAAACATTAGGATTTAAAAAAAAAGATGTATCTCAACAGTTTTGTATTAATTGTGTGCTGAAGTGATAATATTATGGGTTAAATAAAACTATTTGATTTTTTTCTGTTTTAACTTTTCTGATGTGGCTACTAGAAAATTTCAAATTCCCTAGGTGGCTTACTTTCTATTTCTCTCCAACAGCACTGTTCTAGACTGTGTTAGGAAATCTAGACTTCATCTTGAGAGCACTGGGAAGGGTTTAAAGCATTTTTAAACAAGGAAGTGATGTGGTCAGGTTTGCATTTTCAAAAGACTGTGGTGAGGAGATGAGATGGTGACAAGACCAGACCAGAGGCAGAGAGAACACTTAGGGGCCACTGCAGTCATCCAAGTGAGAGAGGGTGGATTAGATGGGGTAGTAGCAATGCATGTAGAGAAAAACATTTTAAAGTCTAATTACCAACACCAAACGGCTCTCACTCCCATGAGAAATGATATGTTGAACTGTATGAAATTTCCATCTTTGTCAATCAGAAATGGTTGAATATTGAAAGAGCTAATATGGGCCAAAGTTGGAACAGTAGAGTCACATAATGAAGATAGTATTATCAGTGTGTGCATGTGCAGGCTCGGTCATGTCCAACTACAGAGCACAACCACAGAGTGTCACCCGCTCACAACTAGAAAAAACCCTCCAGCAGCAACCAAGACTCGGCGCACCCATGTTTTTCAAAAAATGAAAAGAATTAACTGTTAAGAGACTTGAATACCAGCAATTTCAAATAGTTCAACTCAGTATATAAATCAGACAGGAAACAGCCAAATATGACACACGAAAGCTACACAGGGATCAAGACCATCCCCAAGAAAAAGAAATGCAAAAAGACAAGATGGCTGTCTGGGGAGGCCTTAAAAATAGCTGTGAAGGGAAGAGAAGCGCAAAGCAAAGGAGAAAAGGAAAGATATACCCATTTGAATGCAGAGTTCCAAAGAATAGCAAGGAGAGATAAGAAAGCCTTCCTCAGCGATCAATGCAAAGAAATAGAGGAAAAGAACAGAATGGGAAAGACTAGAGATCTCCTCAAAAAAATTAGAGATACCAAGGGAACATCTCATGCAAAGATGGGCTTGATAAAGGACTAGAAATGGTATGGACCTAACAGAAGCAGAAGGTATTAAGAAGAGGTGGCAAGAATATACAGAAGAACTGTACAAAAAAGATCTTCACGACTCAGATAATCACGCCAGACATCCTGGAATGTGAAGTCAAGTGGGCCTTAGAAAGCATCACTACGAACAAAGCTAGTAGAGATGGTGGAATTCCAGTTGAACTATTTCAAATCCTAAAAGATGATGCTGTGAAAGTGCTGCACTCAATATGCCAGCAAATTTGGAAAACTCAGCAGTGGCCACAGGACTGGAAAAGGTCTGTTTTCATTCCAATCCCAAAAACAGGCAATGCCAAAGAATACTCAAACTACCTCACAATTGCACTCATCTCACACGCTAGCAAAGTAATGCTCAAAATTCTCCAAACCAGGCTTCAGCAATACATGAACCATGAACTTCCTGATGTTCAAGCTGGTTTTAGAAAAGGCAGAGGAACCAGAGATCAAATTGCCAACATCCACTGGATCATCGAAAAAGGAAGAGAGTTCCAGAAAACATCTATTTCTGCTTTATTGACTATGCCAAAGCCTTTGACTGTGGATCACAATAAACCGTGGAAAATTGTAAAAGAGATGGGAATACCGGACCAGCTGCCTCTTGAGAAACCTGTATGCAGGTCAGGAAGCAACAGGTAGAACTGGACATGGAACAACAGACTGGTTCGAAATAGGAAAAGGAGTTTGTCAGGGCTGTATATTGTCACCCTGCTTATTTAACTTCTATGCAGAGTACATCATGAGAAACACTGGGCTGGATGAAGCACAAGCTGGAATCAAGGTTGCTGGGAGAAATATCAATAACCTCAGATATGCAGATGACACCGCCCTTATGGCACAAAGTGAAGAACTGAAGAGCCTCTTAATGAAAAGGAAAGAGGAGAGTGAAAAAGTTGGCTTAAAGCTCAACATTCAGAAAAGTAAGATCAAGGTATCCGGTCCCATCACTTCATGGCAAATAGATGGAGAAACAGTGGAAACAGTGGCTGACTTTATTTTGGGGGGCTCTAAAATCACTGCAGATGGTGATTGCAGCTATGAAATTAAAAGACACTTACTTCTTGGAAGGAAAGTTATGACCAACCTAGACAGCATATTAAAAAGCAGAGACATTACTTTGCCAACAAAGGTCCGTCTAGTCAAGATTATGATTTTTCTAGTGGTCATGTATGGATGTGAGTTGGACTATAAAGAAAGCTGAGCGTCGAAGAATTGATGCTTTTGAACTATGGTGTTGGAGGAGACTCTGGAGAGTCCCTTGGACTGCAAGGAGCTCCAACCAGTCCATCCTAAAGGAGATCAGTCCTGGGTGTTCATTGGAAGGACTGATGTTGAAGCTGAAACTCCAATACTTTGGCCACCTGATGTGAAGAGCTGACTCATTGGAAAAAGACCCTGATGCTGGGAAAGACTGATAGCAGGAGGAGAAGGGGACTACAGAGGATGAGATAGTTGGATGGCATCACTGACTTGATGGACATGAGTTTGGGTGAACTCCGGGACTTGGTGATGGACAGGAAGGCCTGGTGTTTTGTGGTTCATGGGGTTGCAAAGAGTTGGACACAACTGAGCGACTGAACTAAACTGAACTGAAAGCTATACTGGTCTTCCCTGATGGCTTAGACAGTAAAGAATCTGCCTACAATGTGGGAGACCTGCGTTCGATTCCTGGGTTAGGAAGATCCCCTGGAGGAGGGCATGGCAACCCACTCCACTATTCTTGCCTGGAGAATCCCCATGGACAGAGGAGCCTGGCGGGCTACTGCCCATGGGGTCACAGAGTCAAGCACGACTGAGTGACTAAGTACAGCACAAAGCTACTCTTAATACCACATTATTATAACATGCTACAAATGGCACTTGTTTGGGGGCAACTTTTGCATCAAGATCGGAGTCTGTCTCAACATTGAACTCAAATACTTTATTCAAATAATCTGATTTACAATATTTCTAAGGGAAAGTGTCAGGTGTCAACCAGGATTGGGCAGAACATAGCAGTGGGTGGCCCAGTTCCACTGGCTTTGTCATTACCACGGACTGGCTTTGGGTCAGGCAGAGAATACTTCAGCCCTCTCCCTCTCTTCCCACTTTGAAGACCTGCCACTCTGATAAACTTCAGGGATTAGGATGGTGCAGGTCCCAACAAAAGACACTGCACAATGGCAAGGCCCGCCCCCCCCCCCCCCCCACCCCCCCACCCCCGGCAGCTGTGCTGTGCTTAGTTGGTGTAAGTTTCCTGGAAAAGCACCAGCAGGTGCCTGGAGGGCTCAGGATGCCTCTCCTACAGTTGGTGCCAAATGAGCACACTGCCCCTCGCCATGGCACTCAGCAGCAAGCCGGACCAGGTCAACCAGTAAGTTGAACACCACGGAAGATGATGTCTCATGACAAGGTGATCTCAGAGCAAATTAAAGTACTAATCTCCAAAATTACACACCACACACCAAGTGGCATTTATGTCTCCTAGTTGTACTCATGAGTGACTAGTGAGCACATCTCTTCAGAGGTGTATTAGCTTTCATGCAGCTTAAGTGCTGGTATGCTTATTGCATTTAAGCTCTCACTTAATGGTCTGAGTTTAACTTCTAGAGGTAAGTAATTTACTCTCTATTTAATAGGTCAGCCTTTTCATTTTACAGCAGTCTCATAACTTGTAATTACTCACTGTGGTGTTCTCTAATTCAGTGCCACTTAAGGTTTTACAGAAAGCTGGGGCTATACTTCAACCCCAAATCACCAAAATGTACAAAAATGTTTAAAAATTACGAATGCTTTCTTAGAAAAGGGAGGCTCACATATTATCAACAAATATATAGTAGATATCTTTAAAATTAGATTTTATCATTATTTTGGCCACCTCAGGTGGCTTGCAGGATCTTAGCTCCCCAACCCAGGACCTTGGCAAGGAGTGCCAAGTCCTATCCTAACCTTTTGACCATCAGGACGTCCCTGTCCTTGCTCTGCATACTCGCCAATTTGATTACTCATGTGAAAGATAAACTCTTGCATTCAAAAACCTCAATTTTGAATGAGGTTCTTAAGAGAAATTAACCGTAAATCTTAGCACCACAGTGATCAACATCAAGGTTAAAGTGAAAATAGTTTTCAACAAATACAATCAAGCAATTATATATACCAAAGGAAATTCTTTATTGTAAACAAGATATAAAGTACAACAAAAGAAATATTGTGCAAACTGTAAATCACAAGGATTTTAATTAAAAGTTCTTTTTTGTTTTCCAAGGGTCCAAAGTTTTGATGGCAGAAATCTATACCCAATATAGAGAAAAATGTTAAATGGAAAGACATAGTGACATTTTTCACTACATATTTTCAACAATTAACTTTTGTTTTACCACTGTGTATATCATCCACTACACAACAGAATATAACAGAAATACTGTTAACAAAAGTGAATGTTCTATTTTTCTACCTATCTTGTTCCACATTCTCCCCTCTCCCCCAAAAAACTTCTATAAATTAACAGGACATTTATCCATTTGTGAATAATGGTCACTAACTTTCTAATTCAATAAAGCACATGTTATATCCTCATAACATAAGGGTACTTTACTGATGACCTCAGCCATCTTTTTCAAGGAGTTATCTAAAATCCTTAATATCCCTTCTTTACAATATGTTTTCATCTTCAATTTTTTTTTTCTAAACAAAGTGCAGTGTATTTTAGAGTCTATGGAAAACACATTGGTATACAATTTTCAAATCTATACAAGAAACTGCAACCAACTAAGATTCAAAGCATAATAAAATACCTAGTAATAGTCATTTGTTGAACTTTTAAAACAAAAATGCAAGAAAAAATTGAAGCTACATTTCAAAGCAATTAAATTAATGAGGATTCCAATTCTTTGGGACCTCTTCAGCAATATACAGTTGCTCAATTTCAAACATCGGCAACTAGTGTAAAAATGCTACTCCTAGATATATTTAACAACTACGTCCACAAGTTGAATGGAAAGACTAAGAATAGTAAACAAGGTAACTCTAGGAAAGGATAATAATATTTGTGATGATACAAAACCAATTTTACATCTTCATCTCTGTACCGTAATGTTTTCCAGTCTCTACACTCTTGAAACCAGTGCTTTTGAAGAATCACATTGAAAAGTTGGTCTCAAGTATAAACGGTGAAAGTGAAACAACAAATTGTGCACACATATTTAAAATCTGTGCTACCGGTGGTTGGGGTGACCTCACCTGAAACCTTCAAAAAATACTGAATAAAAGCTTTCTTCTCTCTCTTATGTGGTAAGAAACAAGTCCTGCCACTCGGTGACCTGCCTGTGGCCGCAGCACTTCTGACTGTCTAACCCAGGCTGGGCCTTCTCCCCAGGCCGTGGGGCTTCTGCTTGTGGCCCACACTGGAGTGCCACACACCTGCAGTGGAAGCATTTTTCTATCACCACTGGCTTCTGGCTGTGACCAAAGTTAAAGTTAGTCTGATTCTTCACCATCCGTCTATTACTGCGTGGGAGCTGGGGTTGGAGGTAGGGTAATGTCATTTAACTTGCTCACTTCCATCTGCCAGTTCGGTAGCTTCTTGGCTGACAGGTGGCGACGGGCGTGTTTGGTCAAATGGTCGCTCCTCATGAACCGCCGGTCACACATGGGACAGGCGAACTTCTTCTCACCTGTGTGGGTTCGTCGGTGTCTGGACAGTTCATCTGAACGGGCAAACCTCCTTTCACAACCTTTCCAGCTACAGCTAAAAGGTTTTTCTCCTGAAACAAAAAAAAGGTCCTATCTTTATTACTATGCATTTATTAAGTCATGGTCCTTTATGTATTTAATTGTATTTAAAGCTTAAAGACACTTTGTTCTTTAAAGAATCATCATTTGAGAAATTAAACCAAAAACACCTTAATGAAATCTTTCAGAAGACCACGCACTGGTGAATACCACCCACTGAATTGGCTGATAGGGCCAGTTCTCTCTTAACATCCCTGGTTTACATTTGTGATCACTGTCAAAAAAACATCACCCAAATTTCTCAGACCTAAGTAAGAAATGGCTGGTACCTGTATGCGTTCTCATGTGGGCCTTCAGATGAGAACTTTTAAAGTAGGTCTTGCCGCATCCTGGGTGGCTACAGATGTGACTTCTTATCCTCGATGAGTCAATCTGAGGAGTGACTTTCGCTGAGGAAGGGGAAAACCCGGGGGCAGGGGCAATGGGAGAGAGTCTGGTGCCATTTGGGCTCACCACCGGAGGCTTTGGGTTCTGAACGACCGGCTGGGGCACCACAAACATGACAGCGCCCTTGGGCACCTGAGTGCCCATGAATACGACAGGTGGGCAGACAGCTGGCGGCTGACTGGGCGGCGTGCTGGGGACGACTGTCGTCACGACGGGGTTGTGTGCAGGGAGGGGAACCATCTGGCAGATGACCGGCACAGGGGGCACTCCCGCTGTGGACACTGCGGGTGGAGAGACCAAGACCGACTTCTGTGGGGACGCGGGGGCCGGCTGAGGTCGGCAGATGACGGTCTCTGAGGAAGGCATGGGAAAGTCATAAAGTGCAGCGGGGCTCGGTTTCTCTTCGACATCTGCCTCTGTGTCTCTCTCACGTTTGGACCTGTTTGGTGACACAGCGGCACAAGGTATATTTTTTCTTGCAGCCTCAGGGTTCAGGTGGGTTCTTTTCCGAAATGAATTGTCCTGATAGTTGAGGATGCTGGCTGCTTTCACGGGGCAAGATCGGTGGTTACACAGCTGGGCATCAGCTGTATGACGAATCACACTGGTTGCCTGAGCCTTGGGGAGTTTGGGGGCAGGTACAGGGTTCTTCTCCTCTTTGAAAGGTACAGCAGCAATGTGAGGCTTGGCAGGATCTGACAATGATTTGAAGTGTCCAGTAGGTGGCGTTGGTGCCATCAGATTTGACACTTGAGAAGGTTCAAAGTCAGAGGGACTGTAAGGTGGAGTCAAACACTACAGAGAAGAGAAATACAGTCAACAGCGTGAAGAACGGTCCAGGTCATGATATAAACTGTAAGAGGCATTATCATTTACATTCATCTTTGAAACAACAATACTTACAAATGCTGGGATTGTGGTATGAAAATCAGGTGTACCAGGAAGTAGATTCTCTTCCTCTGATGTATCAGACACTGGAGTGACGGGTCTGTTTTCAATGTATTTCTTAAAATCAGACTTCCAACTGCAACTCATTGATATAAGTGCTTCTACAGCTTCAAAGTCACTTTTCTCTGCAGTTTTGTTCCAGGAATACACACTCTCTTTTGATCTTTCACAGATCATTTCCATTCTTTCCTCCTATAAATACAAAAGACTCATGTTATAAGCATACTGTTTGTCATCCACATGACACTCAGAGTAATGTGCTTTTTTTTTTTTACAATCTACACAGCTTTTCAAGATAAAAATTCTTCTCATAGTAGTAGTGAAAAAATCTTTTCCATTCTTCCTCTCAAATTTAGGCTTGAACATGGATAACCTTGCAAGGAACTTATTACTATCAAGGGGACCTAAGGTTAAAGGTAACAATGCACTTGTCATTCAAAAGAGAACTGCTTGACTTGTAAAAAAAAACATTTTATGTTCTTTCCAGAGTAGCCAACTGCAACAGGAGTCTATGACCAGCTGATCCAATAACACACACACACACACAAAATCAGAAAATTTATTATTTGACCAAAATTTGCAAAAATAACTCTGTAAGGAATCTGCAATAGTCAAAATAGAATCTTATTTTAACTGTTTAAAGAACTGCTCCATGATAGAAATAACAGCACATGCTTTGTATTTATTTGAACAACTCCTCCCATCAGATATTAATGCTTCATACTGAAGTTGCTTAGGTTACCGCCCTCCATCTCTTCAATTTTCCATTAACGTGACCCCATTTTTTGGTTTAAGTAGAGACTGTGTAAAAACACCGAAAAATATTCTTTACATTGCTAGGAATTGTTCTCAACTCTTGTTTTAAAACCCTTCGTGTAGAAACCTTTAAGAAGCTATTACCACTCTTGAAATATAGCTAACAATGCAATTGCATAATCGCGCGCCTTTTACGTAAGCTGCAACGGACAGCGCATGTATGTGTAAAAGCCTCAAGACGCCAGCGCAAAAGGGAAAAAAAAAGAGAAAAGGCTAGGCAGGAGAGAAAGAGTATGCGCTGGGAAGAGCAGGAAGAGAAGCCGGGAGGGGAGAGGAAAAGGAGTGGGGCGCGAGGGAGGCAGGAAAGGGAAGCGCGGGCGGAGGCGAGGGCGTGGGCCGGGGGGTGGGGGAGGGAAGCAGACAAGGGGCGGGGGTGGGCGGCGGGGGAGATCCTCGCTGGCGGGGACAGACGGATGGGGCCGCCCTAACCTCAATGAGGCTCGCGGGTGAGTCACTGGGAACATTCCTCGCCCGCTCGCACGTCCCCGCGTCCCTGCCCCCGTCATTGGCCAGCCAGCCGGGCGGCCCGAGCTGGGATTGGCTGGGCGGCGGAGGGCGGGGGCGCGGAGGAGGAGGCGGGGGGCGAGGCATGTGAACAAAGCGTGATCAGCGGCTGCTCCGGGCGGCGCAGGAAACGTGAACTGGGAATTGCCGCGCCGTCACCTTTCACCTACTTCCTGAGCCCGCGGGGCCCCCGCCCTCGCGACGGCCCGGGGGAGGGGCCGCGGGCGCCGCCGCCAACCGCCCGGCCGTGCGCGCCTGGGCCTGCGGGGAGAGGCGGGGCCGCGGGCGCCCGGCTCCCGGCGCGCCCGCCCCTTCCAGCTCCCCACCGTTCCCTTAGGAACCGACTGCGGGGCCGGGCCTCGCTCCCGCCCTGGCGGAGGCTCGGGCTGGGTCACTCGGGGACGAGAAGCTCCCCCGGCGCATCCGTTCCCGGCCCACCCCCCGGCCTCCGCCTCAGCTGCCGGAGGAGGAGCCAGGTCCCCGCGGAAACCCGGCCCCCGCCCTCCTCCGGCCGCAGCCCCCGGGGACCCGGCCGAGCCCTCGGCGCTTCCCGCCCACGCCGCCCACGGGATCTCAGACCACCCCGACTCGCCCCGAAGACGCGGCGCCCCCCGCGTCCCCACGGTTTCCGGCAGCTCTGGCCCCCCCAACACCCCCGCGCCGAGCCCAGCATCTCCACGAGTTCCCAGACGTGCAGCCCCCAACAGGCCCAGTTCCAGGCGCGCGGCCCCACGGCCGGCGGCTCCCGCCTCGGAGCGCTGCCCCCGCGTCTCGCAGCCCCGGCTCCCCCCGCCCACCTTCCCCACCCCGATGCTGGGGTCCCGCTTCCCATCCCTTCCATCTACTGTCGCCAAGGCGGCTCCGAGGCCCCCTCCCCCCGCCAAGGCGTCCTCTGGAGGAGGCCACCTGCCTGCCTGTTCCGGAGATAAGGGAGTCCCCTCCAGACGTCTGGGGTGGGGTAAACTCCCCGGGCCCGCGTGCCATCCCCTTGCACCCACGCCGGGCGCCCCTCCCCACAGCACCCCCGCTATCTGCTGGGTAGCCCCAGTCCTGCAAGCCTCCGTTCAAGACCCCCCGAGATGGGGAGTCCCCCTCTCCTCTCCGGTGGACTCCCCATCCCTCACATGCCCTAGAGCAGCCCCCTCCCAGCCTGGGGCGCGTTCCTTATCCAGACGGAGGCATCTCTTCCCCCCGGCGCCAGGTGCAAGGTGGCCCCCTTATCCCCCTCTCCGGTACTTCCACGCCTCCTAGTCTCGCTGACAGGGCAGCCAGCCCCCCAACCCCAGTCTCCTCACTCTTCCCGCCCCTCCAGTCATCCCACCCCCCTCACCTGCTTCCAGTCTCCCAGCGGAGCTGTTCCCTTCCCCTCCTTACACCTCGAGCGAGACCCTCTCTCACTTCGTCTCTAGCTCCCAGCCTGCTTCTCCAGAAACCCCTCCCGTCCCCCGCTCCGCTACACACACGCCGTCACCAATGCCCAGTCTGCAGGCGGGAAGCCCCTCTTCCTCTTCCACGACTCCCCTGCAACCTCTGTCCTCAGGCGAGGCTGATGTCAGGGGCTCGGGGGTCTCCCCGGACGCAGGGAGGCAAGAGAAGGGCTTGGGGCATCCCCAGGTGACTTACCGTAGCCTGCTGGAGAGAAGCGCCGCCGAAGTTGAGCATGGTTGGCTGCCCGGCCGCCGGCGATGAGCTGACTGGCTGCAAGGCTGTCCTTGGCTGCCTGGCCACAGACGGGCGCCCGGAGACACTCGACGCCGCTCCCGCCGCCGCTGCGCTCCGCGCCGTCTGCCCCCCTCCCCATTCAGGTAGCCGCTCCGCCTGCCCCGAGCCGCGGGCGGGGGTGGGGGCGGAGCCTGGGGCCGGCCAATCAGCGACAAAGGTGTGTGAGGCGCCGGCCAATGGGCTCGCGGGGCCACGCGTGATCAGCGGCTGCCCGGCAGCGTGAAGCTTGTGTCAGTGGAGCGTGTACACAATCCCCTGGCAGCGCGTTTCCCCGGGCCCAGCCCGAGGGAACTCCCGCCACCACCTGACTCTGTGGACGCGGCCCCCACCCCTCACCCACCCCCACTCTCCCTCCCCGGCTTGCAGTCCCCTTCCCTGGGCCGGGGGTGGGGCGGCGCCAGGAACCCGAGCCCAGCCCGGAGGCGCGGCCGCCGCGGCGCGCCCAGGCTCTCCGCGGAGAGCCAGGCCCACGTGGGAGGTGGGGAGGGATGCCCGCTCCGCCCATTCCCCTCCGCGGGCGAGGTCCCATCTCGGGCCGCCGCCGCCACGGGGTGGGCGGGACGCCGGGTGGCCAGGCGGGGGAGGCGGCGGCTGCAAGCCAAGGGTCCAGAGCCAAGAGATTTGCATTTGGAAGCGCCCCGTCCTCTTGCGCGTCTGGCGAGAAAGGAGAGCCTGGTGACCGACCGAGCTGCATTTCTGGAGCAGTTGCTGGGTTTTTGCCTCGCTGAAGCATGAGTAGCACCAGGGAAGTGGAGGCGAGGGAAAGGGAATCCTGTCACCGAGCGGACACCTGCTCCTGCGCCCCCCCGCCCACGCCCGGGCCGCAGGCGCTGGCTCGCCCTCTCCATCTGCCCTGCCGGCGGCGTTGCCCGCCCCGTCCGCCCCGCCCATCCTTCCTCCAGGGCTGTGGAGAGAATGGTGTGGGGACTGCAGGAAGCCCCGAAAACTAGACCAGTGCGGGTGCTGGGGAGCCATAGGCCAGAGTTTTTTTTAATCTTTCTCTGGAACCGACTCTCAGTTGCAGAACCGAGTTTTGAGCTCGGTGTAAAGTTTAAATTGCAGTCTACAAGCTGTTTCAAAGGTAGGCCCTACCCCCACACCTACCCTGGGCCATGGCCTCCGGAAACGCCCTGCCGGGAAACTGCTGGTGGTGATGGGGAGGGGCGGGGTCTTCTAGGGTCACGAGGCGCCAGCCAGGGCACGCCAGGGAGTGGGTTGCCTTGGGAAAAATGAAGTCGCTCAGTCCTGTCCGACTCTTTGCGACCCCGTGGACTGTAGCCCACCACTCTCCTCTGTCCATGGGATTTTCCAGGCAAGAGTACTGGAGTGGGTTGCCATGTCCTTCTCCAGAGGTCTTCCCAATCTAGGGATCGAACCCAGGTCTCCCCCATTGTAAGCAAGACACTTTACCGTCTCAGGAAGTCATGAAACCCCGTGCTCTCGGTCCCGCGAAAGCCCCAGCCACACCTCCACAACCCCCATCCCGAACCAGGTCAGAGGCGGTCTGGGGCCTCCGGACTGCGAGCCTAACTGCGAGCCTGTGGTTCTGCTTTGGCTCCTTGTCGGCTCCCTTTGGGTGATAGCGCGGCTTAAAACAAACTTAAAGCCACTCCTTGGGACTGGCTAACCGGGGGCAGAAGTCACTGCCCTTCCCTCCAGCTGCCTCACTTCTCCGTGTAACTGAAAGGCTGAGGATGTAAGTGTCTTTTCTTTCCCAATAATCACAAAAATGAGTATAGAAAAGGAATAAACTAGGGAATCCCTTGGCGTTTCAGTGGTTTGGACTGGGTGCTTTCACTGCCATAGCCTGGGTTCAACCCCTGGTTGGGGAACTGAGATCCTGCAAGCCTCCAGGCATGGCCAGAAAGCAAAAAAAAAAGAAAAAAGAAAACCAATGAATTAAATATTTTAGAAACAGGCCCAGGCTAACCAACAACAGTAGTAGTAATAATAATAGGATCAACCAGGGCTAGAGATGCCCACTGAGAGAGGGAAGGAGGACTGAATGGCCGCCTGTCACTGCCTCTCCTGAATCTGCTGGAGGGGCGCCAGCTCAGCAGCTCAGGCAGCTCTTCCTGTCTCCCCTTCATCCCCTGCCCCGGCTTCTGTCTGCAGCGGCCGGCGTCCCTCCCTGTGGGCTTCCTTCCGCCTGGGCTGTCCCATCCTGTTGATGTGAGCCTGCGGGGTATTGGAGCAGCTGGCCCTGGGCACCTGCTGCAGCAGAGGAAGCTCCTGTCTGTGCCCAGCCTGCCTTCCTGTCAGGGAGCTGCCCCTGGGGAGGCCGCAGCCGGCCCTCCAGGTCCCTCGGTCCCTTCCTCGGGAATGTGGGGCCTGCTGGCATGGTTCTCCTGCACGCTGAGGAGCAGGGAGCATTTCTGGCTTGTGGGAGTGACTCAAAACCGGAAAGAAAAGGGGTAGGAGGAACACTGTGGTGGCGGCACCATTCCTAGAGATTCAGAGAAAGATGTTACCCAGGCACCTCAGGCTGAAAGGAGCCAAAACTAAAGCCCTTATTTTTACTTCTTCCCATATGGGCTTCTCATCTCCCATCCAGCCTTCACTGTCTTCCTCAGTTGGTCCCCAGTTCTGAGCAGTTTTGCCTCAGAAATGTCTCTCGCCCCTCACTTTCCACTTGTACCCCTCAAATGTCACTCTATGTCAGTCTGTCATCAATGCTTGCTTAAAGAACCTGCACTCCCCTCATACAGCCCCCACCCCAGCCCCGCTGGCACGCCAATGGCAAACTCTGAAACAATGGCAAACACTGAAACTAGAGTGGGCTTTTCAAAAGTCATGATCCAATCCTGATTATCTGTACTTAAAAAATGATCCTTTGCTCCTACCGCCTAGGAGGTTAAAGGCCATTCCATCCTGCCCTCAACTTTCCCCAGCCTCCCAGTCTTCTCTCCCACCCAGATATACACTTGCCTATGGTCACATCCTCATTCAATAAGCATTGTATTGCTCAATTATCCACTGCATTCAACAAACATTTGTTGAGCACCTACTATGTGTTGTATTCACTGGGAAAACAGCAATGAATAAGACAGGTGATGTCGCTGCTCTCAAAAGGCTTGGATGGGAGGATAAAGACAAATAGACTATGAGTGTGTGTATTAGTCGCTCACTTGTGTCTGACTCTTTGTGACCCCATGGACTGTAGCCCACCAGGCTCCTCTGTCCTTGGAATTCTCCAGGCAGGAATGCTGGAGTGGGTTAGCCATTCCCTTCTTCAGGGGATCTTCCTGACCCAGGGACTGAACCCAGGTCTCCCACATTGCAGGCAGATTCTTTACTGTCTGAACCACCAGGGAAGCCCCAAGTAGACTATATATAAATGAAAGCTCCTTCAAGATGGTGGCCATGTCATAATCATCTTTGTGGTCCAGTGCAGACACTTTAGGCGGTCACGCTTCTTTAATGGAGGAAATAAAATTGTAGGTTGTCTGTGAAGATTCACTGAGGTTATAGGCAGAATGTGGACAACTGCCTAGGCAGAAGTATGGACCCTTCTAATCCTTTCCCTTAACTTGCATCATTACAGCAGCAGGCATGGAAAACTCTCATCTTAGCCATGAGTGAAAGAAAGTCCTGAGCAGTAGTAAGCAGTACTTCAGTTAAATGCTGGTCATCCTCCTGCTAATGGTGCTGGTTTCTCCTTCAACTGGAACTGCGAAGGAAGGTGTGGGGCAGGTGGCTGACATGTAAAGATCCCTCAGTTCAGTTTTATGGATATTAAAACACATTGTCCCCACCAGCCGTCTTCTCTTTGCTTCTTACAGTCAGTGGATATTGTCACCATTCATTCATTGCCCTACCATATGCCAGGCACTAGCTGAACACTGAGGAACAATCATAAAAAAAGACACAGCTCACAGCAGCTTCCATACAGCGAAGGAAGAAAATAAGTGAGCTGGCCAGCCATGACTGTAGTGTGATGAATGCTAAGTAGAGGGTGTGCACCGTGTCCTCGGTAGGTGAGGAAGGAAGGGGTGAGGGAAAGCTCTTCTGGTTGGCTTCTAAGTTGGAGGAGAGGAGAAGTGGAGAGTAGAGAGTGGTGGGGATTCAGGATGCTCTGAATTGTCCGCTCACAAATTTGAGTTAGGACGAGGTGTTTAGGATGTTAAGGGAAGCAGCTCCAAACATCAAGGGCCTTTGTGTGCCCTGCTAAGGAATGTAGATGTGGAACTTTTATATTGAGGACAATGGGGACCTACTGACAGGTTTTAGCAATGATAGTGTAGAAAGTTCATTCTGGCCCAGTTTGGATGCTGGATCAGAGAGCCTGGGGTCTAACACCAGTGAGAAGTCTGTTGTAGCAGTAGAGGCAGCAAATTTGACAGTGGCAGGCATGGAAAGGCTGGAATAGAGACACCAAGAACCAGGAGGATTTGGTAATTGATTGGATGTGGGCATGAAGAAGAGGGCGGTGTGGAGCAGGACTGCTGAGTTTTGGGCTTGATTCACTGGAGGAAACAGGGCAAAAGTGAGACACTATTGCCCAGGAAAGGAGCTCCAGAGAGGTAGTAAGTTTGAGTGGGGAGGAAGAAAATGCCAAATTTGATTTAGGACGTGTAAAACTGAAGTTACCCGTGGGACATCCAAACAGAGATATCCAGGAGGCAGTTGGAATTTCACGTCTGGAGCCCAGAAGAGAAGGATCTGGGCTGGAAATTAAAATTTGGTTGTCATCAGGGTGTAGGTGGCAGTCAGCACCAGGAGAATGGATGAAATCCTCTAGGAAGAGTAAGGAGCAAGAGGTGGAAGAACTGCAGGTGGTCCTCTGGTGAACTACAGGCTCAGGATGGAGATTAAGAGGGAACAGCCACACGCTGAAATACTGGCAAAATGGGACACAGTGAGGACTTCCTTCACGTATGCTGCATCAAAGAAGTGCATAAATATGCACTTATTTCTTGGCCTAATGTGATGTAAAGTGGAGATGAGAGGCAGACAGGGGCTGATTCAGAAACTGAGAGTGTCAGACAGATTAGAAAAAATAATTATCCCCTCTGACTGGCGAATACATCATTCATTATTTTCATTACACTAGTTACCGTAGTTTTTAAGCTCTTTCAAAAAATCTTTTAAAATACTGATATGTTGAGTAGCTTGTTTCTAAAGATGGTCACAAAACCCCTCCCATTCTGCATAACCTTTTCCAGTGACTGCCATTCCTGCACCAAGAGGTGTGAAGTTTAATTCCCCCAACCCTTGATTCTGGGCTGGCCCTATGACCTGACCAGTAGAAATCTGGGTGCTATGGGATTTCATGCCTGGGTTTTAAGAAGCCTTTGAATTTCCCAGTTTTACTCTCTTGGAAATCAGCCACCAGGCAGAAGTTGCTTAGGCTAGGCTAACTTACTGAATAAAGAGAAAATGTTTGAAGGGAGAATGGCCACGTGGGGGTGAAGGTATCCCAACCACCAGCCAGGACCAGGACTCCACCAGGGGCTTTCCTAGTCCTGGTCAAGCAGGCCTAGCTGACACAACCTGGAGAAGAGATAGGCTCTCCTTGAATTTCTGACCCACAGAATCATGAACAGTAAATGGAAGAGCAACCCACGCAGCATTTCCTGCCTCCTCTCCACCCAGTATCCCTTTACCCCCACTTTTGTCTGCAGGGATGGCCCTAGGTGTGGGGCTGGCTTCATATGCCGCAAGGGATAGCTGAAAAAGTGTGTTTCAGCTCTGGAGGGACAGATGCAGTTTTCAGAATACTCATTTTATATGAATGTGTGCATGCTCAGTTGCTTCAGTTGTGTCTGACTCTTTGTGACTTAGTGGCTCCTCTGTCCATGGGATTCTCCAGGCATGAATACTGAAGTGGGTTGCCATGCCCTCCTCCAAGGGATCGTCCCGACCCAGGGATCAAGCTCTCATCTCTTATGTCTCCTGCATTGGCCAGCAGGTTCTTTACCACTAGTGCTACCTGAAAAACCCAATACTTCTTCTTCTTCTTTTTTTTTTTAAGAATTTAAAACAGCTGAGAGAGTGCCCCGGGAAGGAGGTCTAGAATAATTGATGCATGAGTAAAGGGAGAAGGGGCTTCCCTGGTGGCACGATGGATAAAAGTCCTCCTGCCAATGCAGGGGGACACAGGTTCGACCCCTGGTCTGGGAAGATCCCGCATGCCACAGAGCAACTAAGCCTGTGCACCGCAACCACTGAGCATATGTGCTCTAGAGTCCAGGAACCTCAACTCCAGAGTGGAGAGCCACAGCTTCTGAAGCCTGTGCGTCCCAGAGCCTCTGCTCCACGGGAGAAGCCACCGCAATAAGAAGTCCGCACACCTCGAGGAAGAGTAGCCCCTGCTCTCCACGAGAAAGCCCACTCAGAGCAGCGAAGACCCAGGGCGGCCGAAGATAAGTGAATAAATGCATAGAAAAGGAAGAAGACTTGGAGGAAGAAATAAATGGTTTTAACTTGGAGAAGGGGGAAGTATGTAGATCTGGAAGAACCCAACCCCCAGCAGCCCGGTTCCCACTCCCAGCTCCCAGCACTCCACTGGGGCTCTGAGACGGAAATAGACTGGTAACAGGAAGGAAGAAGGTTCATGTGAACTTGATCCAGCGCCTGCTGTGCACCAGCCCCACCTGGTTCACCAGGAACGCGGGAGACCTAATTTGATCCTTATATAAAGTCCATGGTTTTATTATAACATTTTAGGTTTTTTCTGGTAAAGAATTACATGTTTCCACTCTGCATTCCCCTCTTTTTTATGTCCCCAAGAGGTGTGAAGCTAGTTAAGTAGTACCGCAGGGTTCCAACTAGCAGTAAAACAAGAGTTGTTTAACAGTTCGATTCTTATGAAATGAAAACAGCCTTGTTGCCTTGCTTTGTTTGTTTATAACAAAAGTAGTATGTGCTGATCATTGAAAAAGATACAAAAAGGAGTAAAATGATGAAAATCTCCCATAAAGATACTCAGAATTAACCACTATTAACATTTGGATACACATTTTTCAAACTTTTTTTCTGCCCTGCCTTCTCACTCCTGCTTCTGTAAATAATAAAGTATGCTACTTTGTAACCTGCATTTTTGTTTATTAACATAATCTATCACTCTACACATGAAGATTACAGAGTTCTGACAGCCTGCTTAAAAGTGTGAACTTCTGTTTTCTCTGTCGAGTCTCAGTTATTAACTTTTACCTACATATAGACTTCAGAATCCCAGGAATCTTGTCATGGGTATGAAGGGAGGGGTGTCCCTCTTCAAAAGCCAGATGTCTTCCAGCTTCTTTGTGAATCATTGCTCTGCACAGGCTTTCTCCAGTTGGGGAGCGTGGGGGCTACTCATCACTGCAGTGCATGGGCTTCTGGTCGTCGTGGCTTCTCTTGTGCACAGTGCAGGCTCCAGGTGCTCGGGCTTCAGTAGCTGTGGCGCACCGGCTCAGTAGTCGCAGTTCATGGGCTTGGGAGTGGCGGCCTCAGTAGTTGTGGTGCATGGGCGTAGTTGCTCCGCAGCACATAGAGTCTTCTGGCTCCAGGGATCGAACCCAAGTCCCCTGCATTGGCAGGCGGATTTTTATCCACTGTGCCACCAGGCATTTTTACACTGGCATTTTACACTGCCATGGTGCACTGGCATTTTTAATTGAAATTGTCTGAATGTTGAGAAGATCTAGAAGAAGGGCAAGTGTCATAAATGTGCTCCCTTGGGGTTCTTCAATCCCCTCTCCCACCAAGTCTGACTGCAATGATGTATAGTCCTCTTGGGAAAGCCTTCATTTCATCCCTGAAGCCAAGCACACAGGCCCTTTTGGTTTTAAGTGCTATGTTGCTACTGATAATAGATATAAAACAAATGTAGGAGGTGACCCAATGACCAAAGAGACTGGAAGATGTGATAAAGCCTCCAGAATCTGACACAGTCCTTTTACAGTTTAATGAAGCCTATGAGCTCCTTCTCTGAATAACACTAAGTTCACAAAATGCAATTTGTCAAAATACAAAGGAAACCATTATACTGATACAGAGTTACCAAGGGGTTTCCCCCGTGGCTCAGTGGTAAAGAATCCACTTGCAGTGCAGGAGACACAGGTTCGATCCCTGGGTCGGGAAGATCCCCCAGAGAAGGCCATCCATTCCAGTGTTACTGCCTGGAGAATCCCATGGTCAGAGGAGCCTAGTGGGTTACAGCCCATAGAGTCCACAGAGTCGGATATGACTAGATCGACTTAACATGCACATAGTGTGCAGAGTTATGAAAATATTTTTAAAATTATAATTTAGCAATATAGTGCCCTTTTATGAACACATGAAAAAATAAGATTTAAGGGGGAAGCAATAAATTGGGAGATTAACAAATACATGCATGCATGTGTATTAAGTTGTTCTGTCTTGTCCAACTCTTGAGACCCTATAGACCGTACCCTGCCAGGCTCCTCTGTCCATGGGGTTTTCCTGGCAAGAATACTAGAGTGGGTATTGCCATGCCCTTCTCCAGGGAATCTTCCAGACCCAGAAAATGAACCCATGTCTCAGGTCTCCTGTGTTGGGACGCAGGTTCTTTACAACTAGTGCCACCTGGGAAGCCCCATGTACACACCACTATATATAAAATATATGTAACTAATGACCTGCTGTATAGCACAGGGAACTCTACTCAATATTCTGTAATGGCCTATGTGGGAAAAGAATCTTTAAAAATGTGGATGTTCAGTTCAGTTCAGTAACTCAGTCATGTCTGACTCTTTGCAACCCCATGGACTGCAACATGCAGACTTCCTTGTCCATCACCAGCTCCCGGAGCTTGCTCAAACTCATGTTGATCAAGGAGGTGATACCATCCAACCATCTCATCCTCTGTCATCTCTTCTCTTCCCACCTTCAATCTTTCCCAGCATCAGGGTCTTTTCCAATGAGTCAATTCTTCGCATCAGGTGGCCAAACTATTGGAGTATCAGCTTCAACATCAGTCCTTCCAATGAATATTCAGGACTGATTTCCTTTTGGATTGATTTGTTGGATCTCCTTGCAGTTCAAGGGACTGTCAAGAGTCTTCTCCAACACCACAGTTCAAAAGCATCAATTCTTCTGTGCTCAGCTTTCTTTATAGTACAACTCTCACATCCATACATGACTACTGGAAAAACCATAGCTTTGACTAGATGGACCTTTGTTGGTAGTCTCTGCTTTTTAATGTGCTGTCTAGGTTGGTCATAACTTTTCTTCTAAGAAGCAAGCATCTTTTAATTTCATAGCTGCAGTCACCGTCTGCACTGATTTTGGAGCCCAAAAAAGAAAGTCAGCCACTCTTTCCACTGTTTCCCTATCTGTTTGCCATGAAGTGATGGGACTGGATGCCATGATCTTAATTTTCTGAATGTTGAGTTTTAAGCCAACTTTTTCACTGTCCTCTTTCACTTCCATCATGAGGCTCTTTAGTTCTTCTTCACTTTCTGCCATAAGGGTGGTGTCATCTGCGTATCTGAGGTTATTGATACTTCTCCTGAAAATCTTGATTCCAGATTGTGCTTCATCCAGCCCGGTATTTTGCATGATGTACTCTGCATATAAGTTAAATAAGCAGGGTAACAATATACAGCCTTGATGTACTCCTTTCCCTCTTTGGAACCAGTCTGTTGTTCCATGTCCAATTCTAACTGTTGCTTCTTGACCTGCATACAGATTTCTCCGGAGGCAGGTCAGGTAGTCTGATATTCCCATCTCTTGAAGAATTTTCCACAGTTTGTTATGATCCACACAGTCTGTTGTGATCTACACAGTCAAAGGCTTTGGCATAGTCAATGAAGCAAAAGTGGATGTTTTTCTGGAACTCTCTTGCTTTTTTGCTGATCCAGTGGATGTTGGCAATTTGATCTCTGGTTCCTCTGCCTTTTTAAAATCTAGCTTGAACATCTGGAAGTTCACAGTTCACTTACTGTTGAAGCCTGACTTGGAGGATTTTGAGCATTACTTTGCTAGCGTGTGAGATGAGTGCAATTGTGCAGTAGTTTGAGCATTCTTTGGCATTGCCTTTCTTTGGGATTGGAATGAAAACTGACCTTTTCCAGTCCTGTGGCCACTGCTGAGTTTTCCAAATTTGCTGGCATATTGAGTGCAGCACTTTCACAGCATCATCTTTTAGGATTTGAAATAGCTCAACTGGAATTCCATCACCTCCACTAGCTTTGTTCATAGAGATGCTTCCTAAGGCCCACTTGACTTCGTACTGTATAACATGTATAACTGATTCACTTTGCTGTACACCTGAAACTAACAGAACATTATAAATCAACTATGCACCAATAAAAATTAAAAACAAAAATATCTAGTGTGGATCTAATAACTGAAGTAGTATTGAAGTTGTGATAAGCAGAAACATGATTCTGAAGTGTGTGTAATTGCAACTCTGTATAGAAATATCTGTGATTTCTGTTAGTGACAGAGTCACTGCTGATGCCGTGGTGTGTTTTCTATATGCGGTTATGATAAAGAAAATGCTAAGTTTGAAGACTCCTGAACTCTAGTCATAAGTATCATGGGGGCCTGGGAGCCCCCATATTAAGCACGCTTGCTTAACCTGCTTTTATTATTATTATTGTTTAGTTTTGGCTGTGCTGGGTCCTCATTGCTGTGCGGGCTTTTCTCCAGTTGCAGTGAGCAGGGGCTACTCTCTAGTGTAGGCTTCTCACTGGGGTGGCTTCTCTTGCTGCGGAGCGGGGCTCTAGGATTGCCGGCTTCAGTAGTTGCAGCTCATGGGCTCAGCAGCTGTGGCCTCTGGGCCCTGGAGCACAGGCTCCACAGTTGTGGCACGTGGGCTTAGTTGCTCCATGGCATGTGGGATCTTCCCAGACCGGGGATTGAACTTGTGTCTCCTGCTTTCGCAGGCAGATTCCTACCCACTGGAATACCAGAGAAGTCCCTACCTGCTTTTAAGAAGGAGAAATGGACCCTGGTGCACAATCAAGGGAGAGACCCACTAATAGCTCCACCCATCTCACGCTCAGTGATGATCTGGCTGCCGCAGGAGAACTGAGGCTGAATAGCAGTGAGTACAACCTGCATCCCAGAAGACACCAGACTGGGCAGCTTCAACAGCAGTTCATGTGTGTTTGGCTCTGAAATGAGCTCTTCCTGGGTGTTTTCCTGTTGGAATGAGGAAGCATGGGGCATGGGGAGAAGGGGGTATAAATAAATTATGGCCTTGAGAGGCAGCTGCCGAGTCTGAAAATCTGGCTACACTGGCTCTTCTGGGTATTCCTGGGCTAGTCCCTTTAGACAGCCCAGCCTCAGTTTCCTCACCTGTACCATGGGAATTACATAATAACTGACACCCAAGAAAATCAGGGTTTGGGAAGAGTTCAAATAGGACAGACTATGTGAAAATGTTTGGCAAAGACTGAAGCAGTGCTCTCAAACTCTAATGTGCATAGAATCCCTTGGCAATCTTGCTAAAGTCAGATTCTGATGCCAGGTCTTGGGTGGGCATGAAGATTCTGAATTTCTAACAAGCAACATCCCAGGTGATACCTAAGCTGTTGGTCCGAGGACCACACTTTGAGTAGTAAGTACTCTACAGATGTTACTTGTTATCACTGAGTGTCACTTTAATATTCCATCTAACTCTCTGACATGAGGAGGATGACAGCTGAAGATAAGGAGGCAGACGCAGCTCATCAAGCGAGGCGAGGCTTCTGCTCAGCAAGATAACTCTGGTCTTGCAGCCCCACCTTCCCTCTCTCGTCTTCCACTACCAGCCGCGGTGAAGACTGGCCGTGATGGCCAAGTGAAGTCATGTTTTAGTCCAGATCAGCAGAAACTAACCAATCATGGGAGCGGGAACAAATATTGAATGGGATAATTATATATAGAAGTATATAGAGAAAATATTTTGCATTTGTAATGCTAAATATCTCCTAAACTTTCCGGAAATTTTATATTGCATCTTTTTGGTTTTGCAAATCAGATCGTTCATCCCTGCGCAGTTCTCCTAAAGCATCCCATTTCTCGTGGTACTCATAGGTGAAGAGCTTTAGAGAGCGCCCTGTGACCTAATGTATCTGTTCTAAACTTCTGTCTTAGAATGCCAAAGAAGACCAGTATCAGAAGGGTGGTGATGGTGCAGCTGAGAATGTAGACGATGGAACACTAGCGCACTGCTGGAGGGAGTGTCAATTGGTACCATTACTCAGAAAAACAGTCTGACAGCTGTTGAGATTAAGCATGCACATACCCTATGACTTGTGAAAAAAAATTTGACTATATACTCCCAAGAAATTCCTTCACAGGTCCATAAGGATGTTCATCATGGGATTTCTTGGGGGGTAGCTGAATAGTGGAGGCAGCCCAGGTGGTTATCATTAGAGAAAGGTATTATTAGTAAAATATATGGAAGATGTGCACCGTTAAAAAGTCAACAGCAGTTAAGAAATGTCAACCAGATGTACCCAGCAACACTGATGGGACTTAGAAACCTAGTGTTGGGAGGAAAACAGGAAACAACAGGATTTATAGCACATTATCACTTCTATAAAGATATATTCACATAATAGTAATAAGCCTTTTGAAAAAGGTATACATGCACATCTAAAGCAGACAAGGCGATGGCACCCATTCCAGTGCTCTTGCCTGGAAAATCCCACGGGCAGAGGAGCCTGGTGGGCTGCAGTCCATGGAGTCACGAAGAGTCGGACATGACTGAGCCACTTCACTTTCACTTTTCACTTTCATGCACTGGAGAAGGAAATGGCAACCCACTCCAGTGTTCTTGCCTGGAGAATCCCAGGGCGGGGAGCCTGGTGGGCTGCCATCTGTGGGGTCGCACAGAGTCGGACATGAAGCAACTTAGCAGCAGCAGCAGCAGCGCATCTAAAGATAAGTTAAACGTGAGAGTAGGTACTAGAGGGGCAAAAGGAATATAATTAGAGTTTGGAGGTTAAAAAGTAAAAGAACCTTATATGGATTAATGATGAAGTGTTTAGAAACTGAGTTTTTAATTCAAATTTCCTCACCTGGGGTGAAAAAAAGATAAAAGCAAAACGTTTATCTAAAGCTTTCCTATATCAAATGCATAAGGACCTTCACAGTCTAGCCCTACATGACGTATTCCATGTGTAACTGCCCATCTCTGGGCCCGTCTTCCTCACTGTTGCCTCACTACAGATCATGGACTTCTTACCTTTGACATCTTTCCAGCTGCGGTCGGCGTCCTCTCATCTTGATTTCTTGCTACACTCACCTGCAGGAGGTCCCTAGCAGACAGAACCTGGGCTCCAAAGGAACGTGGACATCACTGTCCACAGGTATTTCAGGATATATTCGCTCAGGGGGTTGCTTCCTCAGTTCTGGTGACCCCACTGATTTGACGGAGAATCTAAGGAAGTCATTTCTTGTGCATCTGTCTCCTGTAGGAGATACCACACAGGGCAGTCATCTATAATTTAAGTATTTCTGTTCTTCATTAGACCGTGAACTCATGGAGGGTGGGAACCTAATTTCCTGTGTCCACTGCCCCAAATGAATCACATAAGAAGCCCGTCAATAATGTTTTAGAAATGGCTACCCTAGTCCCCTAAGACAGGGTGGAGCAACCTGACCTCAAACTAGTTTATACCTAATTTAAAATTTTAATTGGTAGTAGTTTCAAAGTGCTTTGTATTATGGTCCTAGAATATGCCCCCAAATTAATACATGATAACAAGGAAAGAGTTGCTCCAGTTCTTATGTCCAAAGGTACAAAATACCGTCTACTGTTTTCCTTTCCTTCCCTTCAAGAAATGGTGGAATGTGTGTTCCAGAAACGATCGCGTACACGTGTGCTGAGTCCCTTCAGTCTTGTCTGACTCTGTGACTCTATGGACCGTAGCCCACCAGGCTCCGCTATTCATGAGATTTTCCAGGCAAAGAATACTGGAGTGGGTTGCCATGGCCTCCTCCAGGATATCTTCCGCCACCCAGGGATTGAACCCAAGTCTCCTGAGTCTCCTGCGTTGCAGGCAGATTCTCTACCCACTGAGTCACCTGGGAAGCCCCAGAAATGATTGGATAAATCTAAAAAAAAAAAAAATCTGGACATCATCAAAGTGAACTCTTGGGTTCCCACGGTTTGGGAAGGAAAGCAGAAGTGGGTGAAACGCTAGAGTGAAAGCCTTTGCAAGAAAGGAGTGGAGTATTCATCACTAGAACCTCATATCCTTCAGAAAAATGGAAGCTACCTTCTGTGCAGCCACATCTGGTGTGCACATGACCAGTAGGATCCGGTATTTGCCAGGTTGGTTGTTTATGGGAATTTCCAAATGGCAAGAACACAGAGCAATTCTCTAGCTTCTGACAAAATCCACCGGATCACAGAGCACCATGGGACTCCCAGCCTAGCTGCAACTCTGCGATCTGAGGTGGGGTGGAACGTTCCTTCATCATCATAATGGTTGTGAACACAAGCCCAGCACAAGGGCATGGGGCCTTCTGGGATGGGGTTTTCTCAAAAGGAAAGATTAGGGAGTTCCCCAATGGTCCAGTAGTTAGGACTCCACGCTTTCACTGCCAAGGGCCCGGGTTCAACCCCTGGTCTGGGAAATAAGATCTCACCAGTGGCAGGGCATGGCCAAAAAAAAAAAAAAAAGGAAAGATCAATTTCTAATTTACTTTTTCACCACTCCTTCTAGGACAGGATCCAAGACTCATTTTTACACACCCAACTAAATGCAATGAAAAGACCCTCTGACAACTGAGGGAAGAGCAAGCAGGTGGTGAAATGGATTGGTCCAGGGCCTGGCTTCGAATCCCATCACCACAGCAGTCTGCAGTTTTCGGCTCCAAGAGACATTTGCTGTCTGCTAGGACTCAGGGTGGTTGGCTTCTGCTGCCTGCTGCTCCAGGAAAGAATTCAAAACCCAAGCATATGGAGAATATTTAAACTTAAATTTGGGTGTATGGCATTGGTTCCCTGGTACATTTGGCTTTGAAATTCACCATCTGTTCAGTATAAGAAGGCCGGGCAGACTAGGTGCCCGCTGCTCTGTAGTTTTGTAAACCTTCTGAATTACCCCCACCCTGTCCCCATCCCCCAACCCTCTTCTGCCCGCTGGAGGTCACCGCCCCCCAACCTTGTCAGGCATTGGGCTTTAATAATCGTTGGGTTATGACAACACCAGAGAAAGAATAGGGTTAATTGCAAGGAAAAAGTAGAAAGATAGGAGGAAGGACTGTAGTGGAAAGGGATACAAGTCCTTTTGTAAGAGCAAAAATTAGGAAAGATGGGTGAATCTCAATCTTATTTGCATCTTAGAATCACCTGGGGAGCTTTCCATAATGCCCAGTTCAGCTGCACCCAGGACCGTTAAGTCAGCGTGTCTGGAAGGTGGGACCCAGACCTCAGTAGGATCAGGGAACATCAGTTTTTTAATTTTCTCAGGTGATTCCAGTGTGTGGCCAAGGTTGAAAAACACAACTTTTGAGTCAGGAGGCTTGGGTCCTGGCTCCAATCAAGCCACTAATCAGAGTTGCCTAGGGAAAAACCACTTTCTCTTCAGTTTTTTTTACCTATTAAATGAGGGGATTGCCTCCAAATGTGTTTGACCAAAAGCAATGCAAGTTTAACCCCCCCTCCCCGGGACCATTTTCTAACATGGTTTTCTAGCTCTGAAATTCTAAGAAACTATTCAAATGGCAGTCAAAAGATTTGAGCTCTGAAATGTCTTGAAGTATCTGATCTGAGTGTAGCTTCTATTCAACGTACAAACTTGATAACAGCAAAAGTCTGATGAAAGAACCCGGGTAACTTTCTAGGTCCTTCTCTAGTAAGAGGAAATATTATTCTCCTTCCATTTCACAAGGCTTTAAAGAAAGGACTGTGGGTCTGTTTGTCTTGCATTGCTTGCTACTTAGCTAAAAAATTAGGCAACAGTCGAGAAAGGTCGCTAGTGCTTGCTCATGCTCCCTCTCTCTTTCCACATCTGAGGATAATTACTACCAGGCAGGAACATTTAATATGAATTCACTTAAAGAATCACGGTTTTGTAATCAGTGGGGAGAAAAGTTTTATTGGAACTTCATGTTGAAAAATGAAATTAAGTGACATAAAATATGTTTTCTTAGGTGTAACAAGTGTAGGTTATCACTGCAAATGTGCACTAATCCTTAGCCAAAGGATTCAAATGTTATTTTTCTCAGCATACATTTTCTGACAAAATTATAAATCTTAACATCTTTACTTGGACTTTTAAGGCCCTATCACAGAAGAGATAGGGATTGTAGTATTAACTGAGACATGATGTTTTTAATAAGAACCAATTTTATAAGTGACTGATTTATTAAAGAATATTTTCACTACTTCCTATCTTCAAGGATTTAGAGTAATTATGGTGGTGGTGGTTTAGTCGCTAAGTCGTGTCCAACTCTTTGTGACCCCATAGACTGTAGCCCTCCAGGCTCCTCTGTCCATGGGGTTTCCCAGGCAAGAATACTAGAGTGGGTTGCTTTTTCCTTCTCCAGGGCATCTTCTTTACCCATGGATCAAACCTGCGTCTCCTGCATTAGCAGGCATATTATTTACCACTGAGCCACAGGAAAGCCATACGTATAAATACTTATGCCATACGTCCCCATCTATGCACAAAAGAGGTAAATATACACTGTAAAGTGTATGCTGGGTAGCAAAAAGTTACTGGATTCTGTATTTGAATATGGCGTTACAGATAATGTTGCTGTCTCCTGTGATTGGAGAAGTGGGCACATTAACCAAGATTTAGTTTCTAAAGCCAAAACCTACCTCTTCCTACTCTACCGTGGACTGTCCTCGACAGTCAGTTTCTATAGATCCCGACTCATTTCAGTAGCCTTCTAATAACTGTGTTCTCAGGAAGAAACTGACCAGCTATCTTTTTTACATTGTAAATAATCTATTAATAATCGTGAACACTTATTAAGCTAAGGCTCTGCTCCAAGCACACTACTAAATTATCTTAGTATTTACAGCAGCTCTGTGGCCGACATGCATAACACCATCTCCGTTTCGTAAAGAAGTTCACACCCATGCTCTATTTTGTTAACTACTTTTTGAAATAATGTTTTCTTTCTCCTTAGTCCTACCTGAAAATCACTTCCCTGGCCCTCCACAGTGGGTAACTCTGTGTATAAACCTTCTAGCCCCAACATTCGGCACAGAATCCTAGTCCTAAATTGGATCTTCTTTGACATTAACTCACACCCCTTCCAGTATCCTGACAGGTGACCCCTCTGCCCCTTCATTTAGAACTTCCAGTGCTCACATGCTCCCTATCTCCTAGGGAATTTCATTTTTACCTTTATTTTAAAAACAATTAAAATTTGTCAAAAGTTTCTTCCTTGCATCAAGTTCTTCCTGTAGCTTCTATCCCACTAATCTCAATTCTGCCACTATGGGGTTCCCACCCTAAAGAAATCTAACTCTTTTTCTCTGTGGATGCCATTCATATAGTTGAAGCCCCTTATCACCTGAACTGTGTTGAGAATCTTCCTGCTGTGTTTTTACACATCTTAATCACATTTTCAGGCTATAAACCCTGAAGCAGAGCTTTTGCTGGAATTGAGCATCAATTAGTAGAGTAAATTGGATCAATTAAATAAAGGTTAAATACAGGCCAGTAAATCACTTGTAACAGTGTTTGCACAACCCTCCTAAACAAAGGGTGTTTTTTACTCCCAGGCAACTGTCTAGAGGAGGCCTGAGCCTGCTGACCAGAATGTGGAAGAGAAAGGTCCCAACAGGGAGTTCCCTGGTGGGCCAAATGTCAGGGCTCTGTGCTTTCACTGCTGAGAGTATGGGTTCAGTCGCTGGTCAGGGAACTAAGATCCTGCAAGCCACGTGGCTGAGAGGGGAGGAAGAAAACTTACAAGGTTGTTTTTTGTTTGTTTGGCTATGCCAGGAAAAAAAAAAAAAGTACCTGAAATATTACCTCCTCCTTACATCACTGTCCACCTGCCTCCCCCATCTTTGCCCAAGGAGGTGAAATGAGGCTACTTCTTTGTATCAAGCTTCTTATCCTCCTAAAAGGGAGCAGTTGGCCAAAAGGTGACTACTGAAATGCCAGGCTATCTCATAGAGAACCTCTGCTTTAAAAAGAGTCAGTTGTTATAATGAACTGATTCAGAAGCATGGTCCCTGGATGCAGTGGTAGGAAGGATGCCCGGGTGAGGCCCCGGAAGTAGATTAACAACCTTGCAACACTTTTTCCCCCCTCAGCCATGTGGCTTGCAGGATCTGAGCTCCCCGATCAGGGATTGAACCCATGCCCTTGGCAGTAAAAGCGCAGTGTCCTAACCATTGGACTGCCAGGGAATTCCCATCAAGTACCTTGTTTTTTAAGTTGAAGGATGCATCTGAGTTTGGGAGTTCCAGCTTTTCCCCTTTGCCCAGCTGTTTCCTCATCATTGCCTGGGGGAAGAAATAGGCCTGAAAGAGCAGTGCAAAGCATGGTGTCCTTTTCTCTGAGTGAAGGGAGCCAAGCCTGCTGAGACGGCTCCTGTGGGCCCCCAGCTTCAGACCTTCCTCAAGTCACATGTCCCACCCCCTTGTGGCACACGTCTAGACTACCCCTGCTGTGGAAACAGGGCAGGAAGAACAGGAGTGCTGGAAGAGGGCTCAGCAAGGAACCAGAGAAGAGGAAAGTGGGCAGGGGTTACTGCTGTGTTTGAGAATAAAACTGGCATCACCTGAACACCAGGCTTCTAGACCTCACTGTTGCATCCCAGATGGAAGCCAAGGTTCACCACACCCCTCAGAATCTCCTGGGCATCAGTGAAGCTTTGGTAGAGGCCAGAAAAGGAAGCTGAGAAGCTGGGTATGTTGCTAGAAAAGTATGTATGATGACAACCAAATGCTATTGCCCTGGACCCCGGGCTAATTCTTTGTGAAGTTCACCTCCCTTCATTTTATTCAAGCTACCTGCATCCTCTCTTTGAACCCAGTATTCTTGCCTGGAAAACCACAGAGAGGGGGAAAGTTTGTGCATCAAAGGACACTATCATTAGAATGAAAAGGCCACCCAAAGAATGGGGAAAATATTTGCAAATCACATATCTGATAAGGGATAAATGTCTAGAATATATAGAGAATTCCTGAAACTCAACAACCACAAAAACACCTGATTTAAAAAATGAGTAAAGGCCTTGAACAGACATTTCTCCAAGAAAGATACACAAATGGTCAATAAGCACATGAAAAAAAAAAAAGTCAATATCACCAATCATTAGGGAAATGCAAATTAAAACCACAATGAGATACTAGCCATTAGGATAGCTATAATTAACACAAACAGAAACAAACAAACAAAAGCCCAAATGTTTTCAGGTTGTGAAGAAAATAGAACACTTGTATACCATGTGGAAAATAGCATAACAGTTTCTCATAAAATTAAAAAAGGATCTACCATATGATCCAGCAATTTCACTTTGCGTAAGTACCCTAAAGAGTTGAAAGCAGGGTCTCCAAGACATGTTTGTATATCCATGTTCACTGCCGCATTATCATCGTAGCTAAAATATAGAAGCAACCCATGTCAAATAGATAAGCAAAATGTGGTATATACACACAATGCGGTTTTATTCAGCTTTTAAAAGAAAAGAATGCAGTTATCTGTTACAACATGGATGAAACTTGAAGGCATTATGCTAAATGCAATAAGCCAGTCACAATAAGACAAATACTGTATGATTCCACTTGTTTAAATGCTACAGGCTGAATGTTCATGTCCTCTCAAAATCTATACATTGAGATCCTAAACCTCCAATGCGATAGTATTAGGAGGTGATGAATGGGATTAGTGCCCTTATAAGAGAGACCCCAGAGAGCTCCCTTACCCCTTCCACCACGGAAGGACCCAGCAGAAGACAGCCCTCTGTGAGCCAGGAAATGGTCCATACCTAATCTGCAGTCAGTCATCTTGATTTGGGACTTCCCTGCCTCCAGAACTCTGAGGAAATAGATGTTTTGTTGTTTAAGCCACTCAACCTATGATATTTTTGTTCAAGCAGCCTGAACCAGCTAAGATATCAGGTACCTACAGAAATCAAAATCATAGAGACAGAAAGTAGCCCGGTGGTTGCCAGGGGCTGGGAGAAGGAGGAAGCAAGGAGTCCTTGTTTAATGAGTGCAAAGCTTTCAGTTTTGCAAGCTGAAAAGAGTTCTGGGGTTGGATAGTGATGAAGGTTGCACAGTATTATGAATGAACTTAACACCGCTGAAGTGAAGTGTTAGCCGCTTAGTCGTGTCCAACTCTGCCACCCCATGAACTGGAGCCCGCCAGGCTCCTCTGTCCATGGGATTCTGCAGGCAAGAATACTGAAGTGGGTTGCCATTCCCTCCTCCAGGGGATCTCCGCAACCCAGGGAATATAATCTGGGTCTCCTGCATTGCAGGCAGATTCTTTACTGTATGAGCCACTAGGGAATACCACCGAACTGTACATTTAAAAATGACTAAGATGGTAAACTTTATGTTATGTGTATTTTACCACAATACAAAATTCAGGGTATGTGTGAGGGCCATGGCAACTCTTGGAGCCCGGGCTCACCAAGTGCCCCCGAGAAGCTGGCATCTTGTCTCCTGATTCGAACGATGTTGCTGGGTAAGAATGGCCTGGGTGCTCAGGAGCCGCACTCAGGGAGTTTCAGATGCAGATTCCTGAGCTCTGACATAAAGATCCTGATTTGGCACCTGTAGGAGGTGGGGCCTAGGAGTCAGTATTTTTCAAACGCCTACACTGGTTTTGATAATTAACCAAGTGTGGGATCTGTTGGTCTGGATCATTAGGGAGCCTTTGTTATTGACCTCAGCTAATTTCAGGCACCGGCTTTTTTGGACTTAGGTTCAGCTATAAAGCAGCACAACACACCCAGGCGTGTCTCTGGACCATCGAGGCTGTTGCCTGCCATTCATTCAGACAAATGTGTATTAAGTGTCAGCCACCCTGTGCTCGTGCTGCGCTGGGAACAAGCTGTGTCGCAAGAGGCAGAGTCCTGGCTCTCACAGAGCAGAGATCCTTTAGCCCCCTCGCCCCTGACCCGAGCCCCTCCCTCTCCAGCAGCCTTCACTCTCTTGCGTTTTTTTATTTCCCAGCCTGCTCACCACAGGTGCCTTCAGTCGTGACCCCATGGACTGCAGCCCACCAGGCTCCTCTGTCCATGGGTTTTTCCAGGCAAGAATACTGGAGTAGGTTGCCATTTCCTCCTCCAGGGGATCTTCCCAACCCAGGGATCAAAGCCCCATCTCCTGCACTGCAGGCAGATTCTTTACCACTGAGCCACTGGGGAAGCGCCCTGTTCACCTTACTAGGTTGTAACTCCTTTCAGAGCTCAGTCTGCATCTAATTCATTCCTAGGCTGTCACTGTGTCCTGGGCCCGCCCCCACCGCCACTGCCCACACTGTGTGTCACGGTTTGCACTTGGTAAATGTCTGTGAAAGAGAGTTGTCCATTCACCCAACAGATATTTACAGGGTGCCTACTCTGCAGCAGCTTGTCTGTAAATCTCGTCCTCCCTGACCTCTAAGGCAGACACCCACCATTTCCGCTTGCTTCATGTTGTGCCCTGCACAGATGCTCACGCACTTCGGGCGTCAGGCGCATGCTGTTCAGTGGTGATCATCTGAATGAGATCTATCAATTGCGTGCTACCAGTAAACCCAGTCTGCAGGGTGGAGCACACTTTGGCTTTCCTGATCCATCAACTCCTTGGCAGTATCAGAACGAGATTCCTCTGCTGATCCACCACACCCAGCTCCCTCGGGAAGTTTTCAGGATCTCATCTGCTTTTGAAAAGGTCAGGCAGGGAGATGAAGAACCCATCAAAGGCCCCCTCAGGAGGGAATTGTGGTAGTGTTGAAATCTGGGTCCCAATCCCAGGGTCCCTAAATGGCAGGTTATGATCGAAGGCTTCCAACAGCAGGCCACTGGAGTTAAATTGATTCATAACCTATTTATTGGCTTGTAAGGTTGGTGTCAGTGGTTTTCAAGCTTTTTGTGCATCAGTACCACCTATGTGTGTGTGTCAGTCACTCAGTCACGTTCAACTCTTTGTGACCTCATGGCTGCAGCCCACCAGGCTCCCCTGTCCATCGGGATTCTCCAGGCAAGAATATTAGAGTGGGTAGCCATTCCCTTCTCCAGGGGATCTTCCCCACCCAGGGATCAAACCTGGGTCTCCTGCATTGCAGGCGGATTCTTTACCATTTGAGCTACCAGGGAAGCCCCTATAGAGCTTGTTAAAACAGGCACACAGACCCCACCTCATGATCTTGAGAGCTGAGGCTTGGAAATTTCTTGACAGCTTCCCAAGCAATTCTGCTCCACACACACCTCAGAACCTCAGGGGTTTGAACTGAGGACCTGCAGTGTTTGTGTCTTCATTCTGCACACATCCCCCAGTCCTTTCCTTCAAGTGTGGTAGTTTGTTCCTTGGCAAACTTGGCTAAAGCAGAACTCCCTCTCCCAGCTCCCTCCCTAACCCTGAGGGAGGAGCTTGTAAGAGCTCTGGAAGGTCGTGTGAGGTGGCGGCCATTACTCTCCAAAGGCGCTCAGGATGAAGGGCCTAGACAGGTAGACACAGAGATGCCAGGTCTACTTGTCCTCACTCTCCTCCACTCCCTCCATGTCCGGATTCTCCCAACAGCAGCCCCAGAGTCTCCCTCAGCAGCTTGATCCCTGGAGAAGAGACCCACACAGGGCACAGGGCCCCCCATCCCCGCCCCCCCCCCCAGGACATTCCCCCTGTCCCTGCCCCGTCTGGCTCTGTGGTGGCTGCCTCTCTGACCCTCCCCAACTCTCCTTTCCCAGGCCTTCACCTCCCCGACTCCTCCTGCAGGGGGTGAGGTCTCACCCCTCTAACAAATCCCTTACCCCAGAACTCACAGGGGCTTCCATTCCCCCCAGGTGAACCCTGACCGACTGGTCAAGAAACTACTTCCCATCCAAAATAAAGCAAGACATGGGAAATTTCATTTAGATCCAAAGAAATGTCCCTGGGCTATTAAAATGTGTCAACATCATGAAAGCAGTTACAAAGTAACCCAGTAAGCGCGACCATCCATGATCACAGGGTCATTGATAAATGCAATCCCATTCCGGGATTCTCTGCTGGCAAATAACTGCACCTTGGCCACAAAACTAAGATCATGGCATCCGGTCCCATCACTTCATGGCAAATAGATGGGGAAACAGTGGCTGACTTTATTTTTCTGGGCTCCAAAATCACTGCGGATGGTGATTGAAGCCATGAAATTAAAAGACTCTTTCTCCCTGGAAGGAAAGTTATGACCAACCTAGACAGCATATTCAAAAGCAGAGACATTGCTTTGCCAACAAAGATCTGTCTAGTCAAGGCTATGGTTTTTCCAGTGGTCATGTATGGATGTGAGAGTTGGACTGTGAAGAAAGCTGAGCACCAAATAATTGATGCTTTTGAACTGTGGTGTTGGAGAAGACTCTTGAGAGTCCTTTGGACTTCAAGGAGCTCCAACCAGTCCATCCTAAAGGAGATCAGTCCTGGGTGTTCATTGGACAGACTGATGTTGAAGCTGAAACGCCAATACTTTGGCCACCTGATGCGAAGAGCTGACTCATTTGAAAAGACCTTGATGCTGGGAAAGATTGAGGGCAGAAGGAGAAGGGGACGACAGAGGATGAAATGGTTGGATGACATCACTGACTCAATGGACATGGGTTTGGGTGGACTCCGGGACTTGGTGATGGACAGGAAGGCCTGGTGTGCTGCGGTTCATGGGGTCGCAAAGAGTCGGACATGACTGAGCAGCTGAACTGAACTGGGCAAAATAGAAAGAGGTGGCCCCTTTGGAAAGCATTAGTAAAAGTCACCCTTCCTTCCTCGTGGTCTCCGCTTTAATCTGGGTGCCCTTGTGCAGACCACAGCCTGCATAACTGAATATATGTAGCCACCCTCGATCTCTATTCTGTCCATTTATGCTAAGGGGCCCTGAGTCCCCGTCTGCTTTCCTGGTATCATCGGTCATAGACAGGTCACAGAACAGTCCCACCAAAGCGTTTCAGGCAAGGATAGCACTTCCTTGGCTCCTTGTATTAGTGTAATTTTTCCTTCCCCAGTGCCACGGGCAGCTGCCCTTTCCTGATCATTCATGTCAGCAAGCTGTGCTAGGATCCTGCATTCTCTACAGCCCTCACTCTACTGTAATGTTATTATGTGTTTGATATCTGTCCTACCCACTAGACAGTGAGCTCCCTGAGGACAAGGGCTCGAATTAGATCACCTTTCGATTCCCAGTGACCAGTGACTGGCACAGAAAAGCATGCAATAAGTGTTTGTGGAATGAGTTGATCGATCAAGCAGAGCTAAAGGAAAACTCCTGTTTTCCTCAATGCCTCAGACTTCTGATATCCAATGGGTAGGTTTTTTTCCATACCCAGCATTTTTCCAGTTATCAGTGTACACCAACTGGGTTCCTTATAATTTAACTCCATTCTAACACTAACTGCCCAGAGTTAACACAGACCTCACAGGTTACAGGACTTCCCCGGTGGTCCAGGGGCTAAGACTCCGTATGCTCCCAATGCAGGGGGCCTAGGTTCAATCTCTGGTCGGGGAACTAGACCCCATATGCTGCAACTAAGACCTGGCACAGTCAAATAAAAAATAAAAATAAATAGGCTTCCCTGACAGCTCAGTTGGTAAAGAATCAGCCTTCAATGCAGGGGTCACAGGCTACAGGCTCAGTCCCAGAAGATGCTGGCCCCAAGTTGTCACTTTTACTTCTGACCAACCAGCTGTGAATCAGGGGTTCCCTTAACCCCTTCCTTGGCTTTGAAAATGTGTTAGAACTGCTCATAGAACTTACTCATATTTACTGATTTACCATAAAGGATATAATGAAAGATGCAGGTGAACAGATAGGTGAAGAGGTGCATGGTTGAGGTCTGGAAAGTCCCAGGTTTAGGAGCTTTGGGCCCCATGGAGTTGGAGTGATTACCCTGCAGGCACGTGGATGTATTCACCAACATGGAAGCTCTCCAAACCCCATAGTTTAGAGATTTTTATGGAAACTTCAGGGCTTCCAGGGTGGCACGGTGGTAGAGAGTCTGCCTGCCAACGCAGGAGACGCTGGTTTGTTCCCGGGGTCGGGAAGACCCCCTAGAGTAGGAAATGACAACCCACTCCAGTATTCTTGCCTGGAGAATCCCATGGACAGAGGAGCCTGGAGGGCTACAGCCCATGGGATCACAGAGTCAGACACAACTGAGTGACTGAACATGCACGCAACCATGAAGACTTCATCATGTGGGCACGATCTATTATTAACTCCCCTCCAGTTGCTCTCCCCTCCCCAAAGGAATGTGGGGTGGGGGCGGGGGGTGCTGGGACTGAAAGCTCCAAGCTTCTAACCTTGGCTTGATCACTCTGGTGACCAGCCCCCATCCTGAGCCACCTAGGAGCCCACCGAGAGTCACCTTGTTAGCACAAACAATGCTCCTGGCACCCATGGAATTCCTAGAAGATCTATGTCAGGAACTGGGGGCAGAGATCAATTACATATTTCTTGTTATGTCAGAGGTCACATCTGGTTCTAGAGCTGGGACTTTCCTCTCAGGCTCGATCCTCTTTTGAAACAGTCAGGAACCAGAGGCCAGGTCTTTACCTCCCTTAGGGACGTATTCACACACTGAGAGACGTGCCAGATTCCGGGGCACCGTGACCTTTCTGATCTGAGGACTTCAGTGGTGATCGGTCAATCTTGGCTGATCACAGGCCACATCCAGGTTAATAAATATGTGACATAAGGAGCCACAATCCATTCTCCAGGGCCCACAGTCACTAATCTATCATGGCCCTCAAGTCTTCTCAAGACAGCACCCGGAAGAGTTCCTACCAACTGATCAGAGTCGCTACACTAAATGAAGGCCATGTCTCGCCTTGGGCAGCCTCTGAGAGGTGTCTTACTACCATCGGGGTCATCAGAGGCATCCGTACTCTTGTTTGGAGGAAGGCATTTGCCAAAGAATCCCAACAAGTACAAACTGAGTTGTAAATAAATGCATGCTCAGTCACTAAGTCGTGTCTGACTCTGCAACTCTGTGCTCTGAGGCCTACCAACATCCTCTGTCCATGGGATTTTGCAGGCAAGGATACTGGAGTGAGTGGCTATTTCCTTTTCCAGGGATCTTCCTGATCCGGGGATCAAACCTGAGTCTCCTGCATTGGCAGGCGGATTCTTTACCCCTGAGCCACCTGGGAAGCCCGTAATTAAATGGCCCCAAGGTTGTTCAATATAAGTCATCAATAACCCAACTACAAATAGCCATTTTCTTTTCAAACAAATGAAAAAGGCAAAAGGACGGCTTTGTATGGTATAGTGCAATTTTAAAGTGGGGGTTTGAAACTAAAAACAAAGCTACCATGTATATGATCCAGTGACCCCACGCCTGGGCATGTATCCGGAGAAAACTCTAATTAAAAAAGATACGTGCATCCAATCTTCACAGCAGCACTGTTTACAATAGACAAGACACAGAAGCAACCTAAATGTCCATCGACAGGGGAATGGATAAAAAGATGTGGCATGTATACACAACGAAATGTTAGCCATAAAAAAAGAATGAAATAAAGCCATTTGCAGGGACATGGATGGACCTCGAGATTATCATACTAAGCAAAGTAATTCAGACAGAGGAAGACAAATATCATACGATATCCCTTATATATGGAATCTAAAAAAAAATTGATACAGATGAACTTATTTACAAAACAGAAATAGATTCACAGATACAGAAAACAAACTTATGGTTACGAAAGAGGAAAGAGGGGGAGGGATAAATTAGGAGTTGGGGATTAAAATATTCACATTGCTTCTGCTACTGCTAAGTCGCTTCAGTCGTGTCCGACTCTGTGCGACCCTACGGACAGCAGCCCACCAGGCTCCTCCATCCACAGGATTCTCTAGGCAAGAATACTGGAGTGTGTTGCCATTTCCTTCTCCAAGTATTCACAGTACTATATATAAAATAAACAGTAAGGACCTACTGTATAACACAGGGAGCTGAATATCTTGTAATAATCTATTATGGAAAAGAATCTAAAAATGTACTGAATCTAAAAGTGCCATACACCTGAAATTAATACAACATTGTAAATCAACTATATTTCAATTAACATTTTAAAAAATTAAAATGGGGGTTTGCTACGGACACAAATGCCTGGGGATAAGTCTGCCCCACTGGAGTCTGTTTCACTGCGGGGACTTCTCCCTGTCCCCTGACACGCAGTCTGGTTCTTTTTGAATTCAGCAGGGCCAGTGGGGTCTCTGAATCCTGCCCATCTCCCAGCTCTGCAGTTACCTCACTTTAGTTGCAGAGCTAGGTGTTTGGTGGGAGTGAATCTGCTGTCAGGCTGGAGGGGGAGGGAGGGGAAGAGGGTTGAGGGAGGGGAAGGGAGGGGAGGGGCAGGGCGGGAGGGGAGAGGTGCCTCTGTGGAGCAATGGATGGAGGATGGGAGCCAGGCAACCACTTGGCTTCTTCCTCTAGTCCTGCCGCTTATTAACCAAGGGACCTGAGACAAATCAGTGCAATGGTCTGACCCTCTGTTTCCTCATCTGTGAAGGGGGTAGGGAAAAGAGTAATTATGCGTTGCTTATATTGGATGGCATCACTGATTCGATGGACATGAGTTTGAGCAAGCTCTGGGAGTTGGTGATGGACAGGGAAGCCTGGCGTGCTGCAGTCCATGGGCTCGCAAAGAGTCAGACACAACTGAGCGACTGAACTGAACTATAGGTATCTCGCTGGGATATTGAGAACAACAGATTACACTGAATGGCTGATAAGAAGGGAGAAGATTCTCTTCTATTCACTCCCTTGTTGCATAGATCCTGGCCCATAGCACAGTGGGGTCAAATGTTTGTTGAAGGAATAAATGTGAACACCAAAAGCTTTCTCTTGAGTTCCTTCAGCATGGAGGTTTCGTGCTTCACTGCAGCTCTGTGTACTTGTGTGTTAAATACCCTTTTGTATGCATTTAACATCTCATTAAAGCACTTAAAAGTTAATGCAAAAAGAACAAAGTAGAGAGCAAAACATGTGTAGAGTACCTTGCCAAAAGAAAGTAGTAGCATTGTCATTCTTGACTTTGCTTCCACACAAGCAGTTAAACTGTTCTGAGTGATCTCACTTTGTTCGTGAGACCTTACGTAAAGTAGAGGAATTCATAGAAAGGACGTTACATCAGAAACCAAGACTTGATGGTTTCTACTTTTTGAAGAGACTACGTGTAGGCTGATTTTTCTGTTTGAAGTCGCCACCTCTCACTTTTGCTGGGGTCGCACCTGAGCCCAGTCGAGGGAAAGCACAGGTGAGCCGCCGTATGGTGGCTTGCTCCATGGCCCCTGCCTTGCTTCGCCTTACGAGTTCCTACTTGTCCTTCAAGACCTACCCCGGGGGTCATCTCTTCTGGGACGTTTCTCCCAACTGCTGTACTGCATCCTGCCCCCTTAGCTCATCTGTGGCCGTGGTTCTCGAAACAGCTGATTTGATTGCTCCAGGGACATGTGGCCATGTTTAAAGATATTTTGTGGTCATGAATATTCCAATGAATATTCAATGTAGGGCTGATGCTGAAGCTGAAACTCCAATACTTTGGCCACCTGATGCGAAGAACTGACTCATTGGAAAACAGCCTGCTGCTGGCAAAGATTGAGGGCAGGAGGAGAAGGGGACGACAGAGGATGAGATGGTTGGATGGCATCACTGACTCAATGGACATGAGTTTGAGCAAGCTCTGGGAGTTGGCGATGGACAGGGAAACCTGGTGTGCTGCAGTCCATGGGGTCGCAAAGAGTCGGACACGACTGAGTGACTGAACTGAACTGATTGTCATGGCTGGGTAGGGGTGGCGGGGAGGGGATATCACTGGCATCTCATGGATAGTTGCCAGGGATGCTGACATTCATCCTACAACACAGAGCACAGCCACCCTCAGGACAAAGAGTTCCCTGATCCAAAGTGTTCATGGCACCGCCGTTGAGGAACCCTGTTTGATGGAGTGACATTGTCCTTCCATCTCACTAAGAGCCAAGCTCATCCTAGACAGGGCCCTTGTTGATTCAGCCTTTCATCCCCAGCACCACCACACACACTCATTTACTGTCCTATTTATTTGTTCCCCTGCCCTGTGTAAGGTGCCATACCAGCTAGAGATGCTCTCAAAGAGCTTCGTAATCAAGTGGAGGGCAAGGTCACGTAAATACCTAATCATCTGCAAGACAGATCACAAAGAAGGTCACAAGAAAGGAACAGGTAAAGTGCTTGGGGAGAACTGATTATTAGGTTGGACCAAATGAAGTTGCTGACATTCTATTTTTTTGACGGGAAAAGCAGCAGTTTTATACAGTTCACTGACAAGTGTGGTTTACCCTAAATACTTTGGACAGAGTTGGGAGCCATGAGCAGACTTCGCAGGAAGGAGAGACACGGAAGCATGAATTTCAGAGCTTGCCCCCTCCGCTGCATGAAAGCAGGACCCATTTAAATATATATATATTTATTTATTTATTTATTTGTTTGGCTGTGCTGGATCTTAGTTGCAAACACTTAGATGCAGCATATGGAATCTAGTTTCCTGGCCAGGAATTGAACCCGAGTCCCCTGCACTGGGAGCTCAGAGCCTTAGCTCCTGGACTGCAAGGGAAGTCCCAGGACCCTATATATATTTTTTTTTTACTTCCTATTTGTATGCACTTTTACTTCTTTTTATTCCCCCTCCCCCAGGCCCCTACATCACACTTCCTGGAAGAACACCTTGCATTTAGAAGCCCTCAGTTATTTTTTTGTTGACTAGAGTTCAGGTAAACTGTTTTGTACTTCAAGTTTGCTTTATCCTTGGCCTTGCACTTTAGTCCCAGGGAACTCTGAAGAACAGTGTCATAGATAAATATGTAATGCCCTGCTGGTGGCAACAGGTACAAGAAGAGACAGTCCCCCAGTACCATCTGAAGCCGCAGGCTGTCAAAGGAGCCGTGATGGAAACCGTCAGGAGCTGAAAGCCCAGAGGCACGGCTGGTGGCCATCTGTGCCATCATGTGACCCCCACACAGCCGGCCCACGAGCCTTGGCCACTTACTCACCTCGTGCCCTGGAGCAGGTGGTGGACAATAAACATTTCCAAGCTGGACTCAGAACTTGGCAGAGCTCCGCTTTCAACCACGTGCACACCAGAGAACTCTGGAAAACTGAACTGTTTATAAGGGTCAAACTTGGGTGAGTCTGATAAAGGCTGGCTCCAGGTATTCATCTAGTCCCTTGAAAGACTTGCCCAGGAGATTAGTACTGAACGGTTGGATGTTAGCAGCGGTGAACAGGCTCTACTTGTGGATGGAACTGGGCGGCTCAGATCACACCCTGCAGCTCCTGCTGCAAGTCTGGGCCGGAGCTAGGAGGCTTGCAGCCGAAAAGTTAAACCCAGGACAAGCCCGGAGGCTATCCAACCATCTGGCAGGTGGACATACTTAGGGCCCCTGGTGACCCTGCATGATACCAGACACCGGTAGCAAGACAGCCTGGGATCCTACACTTCTCCTTCCCTTTCCACCGGGCTCCTGGAGAGAGAAGCAGCCTCTCCCCTTCCAGATACAGTGACCCCGAGTTCATCTGTCAGCGTGGATCTCAGCCGATGCTTGAATTCTTGTCCTAACCAGACCTTGTTGGCAGAGCCACTGATACATACTGATTCTGGCCTAAATAAAGCAAGCTCTGGGTATAGAGGATTGTTTTAAGTAAAAGAAGGATTTTAGTGGGGGCAGGGATAAACTGAGATTGGAATTAGATAACTAATAAGAACCTACCATATAGTACAGGGAACTCTCCTCAGTACTCTGTAATGACCTATATGGGAAAAGAATCTGCAAAAGAGAGGATGTGTGTATATGTAGAACTGATTCACTTTGCTTTACAGTAGAAATCAACACAGCATTGTACATCATCTATACTTCAATAAAAAATTAATTTTAAAAAAGAGAAGAATTCAGACCATGGATATAGCATTTCTTTAGGTGGTTTCACATAAGTGTATTTTTTTGTTTTAACATTGGTCCATAGGGAAAAGATATGTGGAAGTCTGACAGGCTGATGTTGACGGACACAGATTCTTTGGAGCTCATCTATGAGAGTTAGGGAGGCAATTGGGGCTTCTACCATTTTCCCTCAGGGAAAAGGTTACTCAACTTTTGAAGCCCCACATATTTTGAGGATTTGTTATTGAAATTGCACTGTCCTTAAATTTAAAATGCCATCATTGTGGCGAATGCTCTGTGTGGTCAGCACTTCCCAAAGGTACCCACTCTCTAAGTCCTCCTGTGGATTCTGCTCTTGGCAGAATCTGACAGCATTTGCTTGTGATGAGATTCAATTCACTTAAGATTGAATTAAACTACTAATAAGAAAGACTTCAATTGACTTTCTGTTTTGGGGGGAGAGAAATATTCTTCTTTGGTATAACGTCATAAATCTTAATGTCACCAAAATGGGGCTTCATTCCAGACACTGCATGTATTTAAAAGACACTGACATTTCAAGAACAGAGGCTGTATTTGATTTCTCTCTTTCCCTGCCCTTCTAGAAAGTAAGATAAATGTCTGTTGAATGACTGTGTGTTCCCCACATCACTTCTACCTTTCATCTTTTTAAAGTATAATATGGATTATATATTATACTGTTATAATAATATGGATAAAATATACGGAGTCCGACTTTGATAACTTGAATTGCAAGGAGATCAAACCAGTCCGTCCTAAAAGAAATCAGTCCTGAATATTCATTGGAAGGACTGATGCTGAAGCTCAAGCTCCAATACTTTGGCCACCTGATGCGAAGAACTGACTCTTTGGAAAAGACCCTGATGCTGGGAAAGACTGAAGGCAGGAGGAGGAGGGAACGACAGAGGATGAGATGGGCTGGGATTTAATCCCAATTCCACAGCTGTGTGAACTTGGGCAATAGACTTCAGCTCTGACCTACAGTTTCTCCAGGTATAACATGGAGATACTAATAGTACCTATATCTGTGGGTTCTTGTGAGAATCAAACATGATCATATAGTTGGTGCTTTGATCAGTTCCTGGCACATAGTTAGCACTCAAATATGACTGTTGCTGTGACTCTACTCACTCTGTTTAATAACATGGAATGTGTATTTATTTTAACATAACAGCATTGATTTTGTCTCAACTTTGTGGTCTCCTTGACCCTTTTCTGATGATAGAGAAGATTGTAAGAGTTCTGGAATTAGAAGACCTGCATTTGAACCCCAAATCTACTACTGATTAGTATTTGAAGGAATCACTTAAACTCTCCAAGCCTGAGTTTTCTAATTTTTAAAATAGGAAAAATAGTGTGAAATAGTATGTACCTCCTGGGGTTGCTATGAGGATCAAATAAGACTATGTATGTGGAAATGGGTCATAACCACCACCACCACCACCACCACACACACACACACACACACACATATAGATTGTGGTGCTTAGGCTTAGTTGCTCCGAGGCTTGTGGGATCCTAGTTTCTGGACCAGGGATAGAATCTACATCCCCTGCCTTGCAAGACAGATTCTTAACCACTGGACATCCAAGGAAGTCCCAGGTCATAACTATTATATGAAATATTGCATAGGTATCACTGCTCTTCCATATCAGATTTGACAACCATCCAGCTGGGAAGGGTTCGGAGGTTATTTGGTCCATTAACTGTATGGTCAAGACAGTAGATGGTCCTCTTGGAGCATCTTCTCAGTTCACCTGCAGAGGCCAGCGGCCAGCATCATCTGCACAGATGCCTCAACAACACCGATTGAATTGGTTCTTTTCTGTGTCCATCCACTACTGTCTCCCCAGGTCAGACCAAGTGGTCACCACTGCTCACTGAGACCTCCTCAATGGTCTCTCAAATGGCCTCCCTTCTCCATATTCAGCCCCACACCCCCACACACAATTAGTCCAATCTGCAGACAACTGTCAGAGTCATCCTTTCAAAACCAAATCGAAAGGCCTGCTGTGACTCCTCTGCTTGAGAACATTGGATGGACTTCCATTTTCGTAATATGCTGTGAGAGGCTCTGGAATGACCCTCCATGTACAACACATACTCTGAAGATCTTAAAGACCTGGCAGGGTACTAAACTGTCAGAAAGGCCCAATTCAAGTAAAACTGGAAATCCAGGGAGATAATGGATGGGAGTCACTTTTTTTTGGAGGAGATATTTCATAACTGGTAAACTCTATAACACACATTAGTATCTAGAAATGATACTCAAAATAATATCAATAAAATCAAGCCTAGGCCAGATTTGGCCTGCAGACTACAAAGAGGTGGGGGGAAGATGCGATATGGTTGGGGTTCCCTAAAGGCCCTAAATTTGTGTTTTGGCTGTGACTCTTAGCCACTTTACCCAAACCCCTGGCCCTCTGCCTACTTCTTCTCCCACCCCCCGCCCTTTTTTAGGACTAACATGACTTATTTCATCATCAGTCTTACAAATTGCCAAGGTTGCACAAAACCAGGATAATAATTTCAATCCCAGGCACTTTTGTTGAGTGACAATCTGATTAGCAAGGGCCTGTTACTGAGCGGAGGGCAGTGGAGGGCCCCCACCCCAGGGACCACAGCACCTGCAGCAATGTGAAACACCCCTTCCCAGAGGCACCAGGTGGGGCTTTACCCACAGTTGGGGACCACTCCATGGGCTCTTGGTGCCCACTGACCTCCCTTAGTAGAGACACAGGAGCCTCCAGAGGCACCAAAGAGGCAGGATGCCAATGTTTACTTCTTCAGGAGGCTTTTAGCCAACAAGTAAGTGAGTTACAGTGTTATTTGCCTTCTAAGTGTTTTTGGACTTTCAGATTTTCTTTTCCCTATCATGGTGTCTGAGTCACTTCACTGTGTTTAGGTCAGGTGCCCAACATCTAACAGCCCATAATTCCTCTTCCCTTTTCAGAAAGTGCAACAAACCAGGTAGAGCACATCCTTTGGCAGCCTGGGCTCACTTATCAGGGTCTGGATGCTAGGGAGATGCAGGACATCCAGTGGGCACGTGCGTGGACCGAAAGACTCTGGACTCTTAGAGTGGAAGTATCAGTGCTTCAGTCTCTGTATCTCAGCTTCATAGAGGTGTGCCATGTTCCTGGACAAAATGGAGGGACAAAGATCCAAGAAGGAAACACGGAAGTTCTTAGAGGCACGTGGTACGTTTTAGACATTAAGAGCATGGGCTTCAGGATAAGAAAGGTCTGAGATGGAATCCTGGCTCTGTCACTTTATAACTGTGTGAACATGAAAGTGAAAGGAGGTAGTCACTTGTGACCCCATGGACTGTAGCCCATCAGCCCATTCTCCAGGCAAGAAGACCGGAGTGTGTAGCCATTCCTTTCTCCAGGGGTCTTCCTGGCCCAGGGATCGAGCCTGGGTCTCTCATGTTGCAGGCAGATTCTTAACCATCTGAGGCACCAGGGAAGCCCATTATAACTGTGTGACCTTCACCAAGTTATTTAAGCTTCCATTTCTGCATCTGTAAAATCAGGATAATACCAGGTTGAAAAACATGGAATTGCTTTTGTGTGAGTCAGGTGGTCAGATGTTATTTAGTTTCAACCTAATATGGTACCTACCTCATAGAGTTGCTAGGGATGAAAGGAGATCATTTGTGAAAAGGGCATAGCATAATTTTTAAGGAATATTTGAGTAAAGGAGCAAAGGAAGTGGGTAAGCAAGCTAAGAATGATAACTGGAACGTCTCTGAAGGAGGAGCGTGTCTGGGAGTATTCTTGGAAGAACAGAGCAAGCAGTAGGCCCAGAGCTGTGAGGGGCAGGGAAGAGGGTGGGGGTGGTCCAGGGAGCTGGCTCCAGGTTGGCTCACACGGGGCCCTGGGAGCCATCAGGAGGGGTATGTGTGTGTGTGCGTGTGTGAGTGTGTGTGTTTGCATGTGTGACTCTTAATGATGGAATCAAGAGCTAATATTTATTGTGAATTAGGTTCTGGACATTTATGTGCTACAAATTTAGTGCTCAGTAAACAGAAATCAAAGAAGCTGAAGGTATAGATGGCATGTAGGTGAATGAGACAAGGAAAAAGAGCAGTAAATCCTAGGCTGGCAGCACAAAAGCAGGTTTTCTGGATGAAAGAGCAGCATACTTGCTCCCAGGCACTGTAAGCAAGGGCCCTCTAGCCCATAGATACAGAGATCTTTGCTCCGTATCCAGGATGAAGTCGTACATCCTGGTGCCCGGCTCATCATGCATTGAAGACAGGCCAGGAAGTTGACCCCAGGTGACCTGAAGGCAGTAAGTCAGGAGAGTAATTCAGCATTGCAGAGATGCATGCATGCATGCTCAGTCGTGTCCGACTCTTTGCAACCTGATGGACTATAGCTTAGCAGACTCCTCTATCCATGGGATTCTCCAGGCAAGAACAGTGGAGTGGGTTGCCATTTCCTCCTCCAGGGGATCTTCCTAACCCAGGGATCAAACTCAAGACTCCTGCATTGGCAGGCGGGTTCTCTACTACTCTGCCACCATAGTTAGCAGTTAAGCAGGTCTCTGGATTGAGCTCTACCAGTTACTAGTTTTGTGACACTGGCAGGTTAATTAACCACTCTGAGCCTTAGTTTCCTCTTCTATAAAATGGGGGTAATGGTATCACCCACCTCACAGAGTTGCATGAAGATTAAAAGAAATAATGCAAGCAAAGCACAGAGTAAGCCCTCAGTTAATTATTGTTATTTCCAGGCCAACTGAATGGGATACTGGTGAAGTATTTCCAAAAATGTTTCAAGCCTAGTAGCCACTGCGTATTGTCAGGGACCTGTGTGAGGACATTAATTCTGTGTCAGAAAAAACCTGCCAAGCACATCTAAGGTTCAGGAAATCCCAGATAGGAAATGGAAAGCCTTGAGGACATGTGTCAAATCAGGTTTTGGGATGTGGGGAGAGAAAAGAGATGTGAGATGTGTATAGAGATACAGACTGTTTTGCAAAACAGCATTCATTTTTTTGGACTCTGAGTTAATGAAGAACTGGTATCTCCTGGCTTGAGACAGAACATACGGGGTGGGGGTGTGTGTATATGGAAACATCCTGTGTGCCACGTCCTGTGTGTGCTCTCATCCAAACCCCAAGGCAGATCTGCAGCTGGATGTTAAGTATCTACTTATCCTCCAAGGAAACTCAGGCTTAAAGAGGCAGAGCTGAGACTTGAAATCAGTCTGACAGAAGCCGACATTCCCGCTTTTAAGATGCGACCATGGAAGATGGTATGTGAGGTTTTCAGGACCTCCTCACTGGGAACAGAATCAGAATAATACTTACGACCTAATATTTATGTGAATAACAAAGAGATCTCAAATGTGACCTCTAGGAGTTAAAGATTCTTTTATTTACAAGATGAGATGGTTGGATGGCATCACCGACTCAATGGACATGAGTTTGAGTAAACTCAGGGAGTTGGTGATGGACAGGGAAGCCTGGCATGCTGCAGTCCATGGGGTCGAAAAGAGCTGGACACAACTGAGTGACTGAACTGAACTGAAAAATCAATTAGAGCCAGCTTAGGTAAATAAATAAATAATATTGTTTTTGGTAGGGGAGGATCCCAGGAAAAGTTGACCAGTGAAATTTCAAAAGGAGCAGAAATTAGGAATCCAAGTAGCAGGGCATTCTTGTGGACTTCCTAGAAACTGCCACTTACTTAACTCAGCTGCAGCAAACCCTAGAGCCTGGGTCTCTTTGTTCGAACTTCTGAATTTCTAAGAGAGAGAATTTGACTTGCTCAGCTCAGGCCAGGTTCCTATGCCCACCCACACCCCCACCCCGCCCCCACCCCCACCCTGCTCTGCTGGATTGAGGGGCAGGATCTACAATATGAACATGGCTCATGCATCAGGACTACCTCAAAGGAAAGGGAATCAGCGATGGGGGCAGATGAGGAGTTGAGTGGGCACCCCCTTACCCAGAGGGGTCCAGCAAGATTGACAAATGGGATCAGGCAATGGAAAAATAGATCTTATAATTTTTTTATCAAAAATAATTTAGCTATTTTTCAGTTTTAATAAATTGCATTATATGGACGTAATAAATGCAAATCAGATGTAGCACAGGTCATTCAGGTGACATCATCTAAAGTCAAGTTGTGGACCCAGGTGGTAATTCAGGGAGTCCAGGTAGTAGCTGTATAGTGTGGGGTTCACTACTCTGGTGATCCTACCTGTGGTGGGGATGATGGGGTGGGGGAACCCATGTCTGGGGATACCACCTAAAATATTACTTTCTAAATTATAAAGGTATTGTGGAAGTTAAAGAAAACTTAGGAGGAAAATTTTGCCCACAATCCTACTACCTTAATTCCATCATTCTCTTGTCACTTAAATTGCCATCAGAATGTTTATACAACTTTTTAATCTTTTTCCATTATCATGAGCATTTTTATGAGTGCATAGTCTTCACAACCATGGGCTTTAATAGCAACATAACAAGTATGTACTTTGTATAAAATAAACAGACTTGGCCTGAAGGGAAGCAGACATTTTTGTTAAGAAAATACTGATCTGTATGAAAAAATTCCTAAATCTGATGCCAGCAGCCAACCAACCTGCTTTCTAAGGATCACCTTTTCCTGAAATCTTTATGTCCAAGATCTTCCTGTCTGTCCTACTGTGGGATTTCAGATCTGTTGCTCCCAGGAAGGAGTGTGCAAGGCAGAGAATGCAAAGTTGGTGAGCAGGTCCGAGATGTTTAGTCCATGCTGATATCTGGACATTTAGAAGGGTGGTTCTCAAATAAGGCATTTCCCTCCACCCACCTACTCACCCAGCGGACATTTGCCAACGTCTGGAGACATTTTGTTGCCATGACTGGGGCCAGGGGAGGGATGTTGTTAGCATCTAGTGGTCGGAGATGCTGCTAAACATCCTAGGTTGCATAGAACAGTCCTCACAAGAATTATCCCAGCCAAAATATGAGTAATGCCAACGTTGAGAAACTCTGATGTAGACTGCACTGGAATTTCTTTTAAAATCTTAATGGACTCTGTAAGTTTTATGCTTTCTGCCTTTGTTTGATTTGGGAGGGATTTGGGGATTTTACTAAAGGTGATGGGAATGAATGACAATGGGTGTGCAAGATACTTGACATATAGCATGGGGCAGGAGATTGCGGGGTCAAGCGTAAAGACTCTGAACAAATCAAGTTGAAATCTTGGCTCACCAAGTAAACCCCCGAGTGCCTGCAAATGGGATGACAATACTTGCCTCCTGGTGCTGAAATAGGGATGAAATTAATGGGTCTAAAGCGCTTAGCACAGGGCCTCCAGAAACAGGGGTGGGGAGGTGGTAGCGATCACTGTGCCCAAGCTCACGGTAAGCCAGCCTCGACACTGCAGCTGCATTTGGTACACTCTTACTTTAGGAAAAAGAGATTTCAAACTTACTCTTATGATCTCGGCTGTGAAGACACAGGCAACGTGTACAAGACACGTGATCTACATGCATTTTGCAGGAAGAACGTCTCAGTTGTCTAATTGAAATCTCTTAACATATTTCCCTCAGCAGTTTTGTCTTCTGAAGAGTTTATTCATTTTCTTGTTAACTTGGAAAATATTTGTTTTCTGACATTCTTTGTTAAGCTCTTTTAATCTACTGAGAATTCCAGAGTGGGCCATGCTGAGATACAGTTAAAGGTTGTCTAAACAAAACTACTGTCCACAGAGGCAACTGAAGTCCCCCGTGCAGTGTAAGAATCTCTCTTGTCTCCATTCTGAGCTGAACGCCTGGTTATCGGAAAGCAGCCATAGGAGAACCCGGTGTGCGTTGGGAGGGTGTGCAACCAGTCCTTTATATCTAGAGCTTGTTTGTGTGTGTCTGAGAACATCTGAGGAGCATTGAACATCCCTCGTGAAAGGCATCCTGGGCTTCCTGGGATGGGCACAGAGTGAGTCCCAGTGCAGGGAAGAGGAGGAGAGGGGAGGAGGGGGAGAAGAGGGAGGGGAAGGAGGGACCAGCCAGGGCAGGGGCCGGTGCTGGAGACTGAAATGGGCCCAGTAGACAGGCAGAGGCGGAGCCTCAGGAGAAGAAAAAGGAGAAGGGGCCCACAGTGTGAGAAATGCTTGAGACAAGAACAAGTATTGGTTCTGGTCAGCTGGGAAGTTGTGGGGAAGCCATGTGTGGGCAGGTGGGTCTGGGCTAAGATGGTCTCAGATAAGCAAATAAGAAGGCTGAGAGAAAAAGCCGGAAAGGTGGGGGATAAAACCAGGTGTTTTGTTGCCACCAAGGAAAATGGGAGTCTCACGAAGAGGAAGAGAACAGATTCGGTCACATAAGCCAGAGCCTACCCGTGTCCTTGGGGTGTTGGAAGATGTGAGGTGTGGTTGGAAGCCAGGTGGAGTGGGCCGAGGCCAAATGCAGGGAGGCGTCGAGAGGCAAATGCCGACTGCTCTTTCAGATGTTCGTTCGGTTCTGAGTGTGAGGCCAAGCCACTTGCAGGGAGCTGGATATGGTATCCATAGAGCTGTGTCTCCTATGTTGTTGAGTGTGGTGATGGGCTGGTGGGGAAAGAAGCCGAGACAAGACCTGGGATAAAGGTTGGGGAGAGGGAGTAGAGTGAGATGGGGCCAGGTCTAGGTGCCGGTTCTTTAGACGGCCAGATGGGGAGCAAAGATGGCGCAGCCTGTTCATCACACAGAAGCTGACGGCGGGGTCATGCCTCATGACCTCCGCTTCCCCCAGGAAGTAGCAAGAGTGGTCACCTGCCAAGGGAAGGGGGGCCAGGCTTAGGCTGGGTTGTGGAGGGGAACGGGGCAGTGGGGAGGCCCACACATGTGTAGCAGCACCAGGCACCCCACTTGGGGGTCCTCCTCAGCAGTGAGACTGCCATGGACACCCCAGGAGACTCATCCAGCCAGGTTCCTCCTACCCAGTGTTGCCAGGTCCTGGCCTTTCCTATCCATTGCCCTTTAGGAACTGGCACCAGGCTGACCAAGGGGTGTGTGTGTGTGTGTGTGTGTGTGTGTGTGTGTGTGTGTGTTCATTTTACAAAGCCCGGTCAACAGTCATGGTCTGAAATGAGTTGTCTCACGTGAAAGTTCTCTTTACTTTGATTGAAACCCTGCTTTCCAGATAGTCTGTGTTTTGGGGTCCCAATAACTTCCACAAAACTGTTCTTAGTCTACCTTCCAAAGTCAGACCCATCTAGGTTTGAATCCTGTTTCTGTCCTCACTAACTGTATATCCTTGAGCAGAGTTTTACCTGTTTTCTGCCTCAGTTTTTTTCAGCTGTATAATCAGAATAATAACACTGCCTGAGGGGGTTGTTAAAGGATTGGATGAGAAGGCCTGTAAAGCATTTGGCACACTGTCTGGCGTATGATATGAGATGAATAAACGATTGCCATAATAACAAAATATTAGTGACAGTGCTTAATGTTAATCTTATCAATGTTAATAATAATTACAATCACAGTCCTTCAGATATTTAAAGTCAGCTGTGTTTCCACTAAACTCTTTCCTTCCAGCTGAAAGATCCTCAGATCTCTTTAACATTTTCTTCCAGGGCAAGGTTCAAACAGCATCTCTGTCAGGTGGTAGTGAGTCCCGTGTCCCCAGAGGAATTCAAGCAGAACATGAAGGGTCACTCTGTGATGACATTGTCAAGGGCCTTGAACTTCTGATTGAGGCTTAAACTGAAAAACCCTAGGGGTCCATGCCAACCCTCTGTCCTTCCTACATTCCGACATAAAGAACAAGGTCAGAAAATAAAGTGTACAGTGAATGCTATTCTGGGTCATAATCATTGTCACATTGTATTTGTCATATTTTAAAATTTATCACTGTTAACAGTTGTCATTGTCATCATTGTCAAGGCCAGGGTTTGTAATAGAAATACCCGTCTTCTAAACTCAAATTCTTAGAGAGGGTCTGATTAATTTAGAAAACATCAACAGTATCATGTTAGATTCCTAAGGCTGTGATGGTGTGTAAAGCACTACTTTTCTTGATAAAAATAATAGCAATACTCGTATGGTACTTGTTCTTCAGGTTCTGCCTACTTCACATGTTTTTATTTCCTTTGTCCTCATAAAACATGTGGAAGCTATTGCTGTGACCCTCCTTTGACAGAGGAGAAACTGAGGCTCAAGAGGTTGAGTGACATGCCCAAGGCCACATGGCTGGTGAGTGTGGCAGCCACACTTGAGCCAGAGTGACCTGCTTTCAGAGTCCTTTCTTGACCTCTAAGCCAACAGCCTATCTGCTGAGGATGGAAACCACAAACATATCACCTTGAATTTTTGCATCATTTCCCAGAAGAACTCCAGTCACACAAACTCATGTCTTAATTGGAAAGGAGTCTTTGAAATCCCTTTGTCCAGCCCCCATCTTACAGATCAGGACCCTGAGACCCAAGTGAGTCTGGAGACTTCACCTGAGCCCAGGTCTTTCATTCCCAGCACAGGAGTTTTGCTGCCCAAAAAGGTTTTTGTCCCTATCACTTCTCTTCAAGCGGGTGAGGTCAGGAACCTGAGTGGTACTAAGGTCCCTTCTCTGGCCTTGAGGGATGCTGGCAGAGATCAGGGGCACAGAGACTGGCATTTCCAGGCCACAGTCAACAGGCCTTATCTGAATCTTTGAAGAGGAATCAGCCCAGTCCCTGTTAGTCCAAGAGGAGCCCCACAAACTAGACGCCTTATCTCAAAAACAGGGCCTTTCCAGGCCAGGCCAAGGGGCCTTTTTCCTGATCTGCCCCACCTCCATCTGTTTGTGCAGAGATCAAATAAACAGCTTCACCACGAGGGAGGTGTTAGGAGCCAACTGGGAATTCTTTATCAGAGACAAGACTTGATTGGGAACAACTCCGGATGACTAATTATGGCTTCAAGGGGAATTCGCTGAGTGGCTGTAGCAACGGAAGAAGGGGCCTTCCCATGTAAACTGGGCCATCTCACAGCTCTGAGTCTAGCCATTTAATTAGCTCCATAGATAGTTGGATGTTATGGAAGCCAGTGTAGCATGTCAAGTAGACAGCTTTACAATGGCCGTGTGGGGAGCCTTCAGGATCTGGGCTCATGAGTAGCTGACGTCTTGTGCTGTTGAGAGTCTGGGCTCCCCAGGGCTGCTGCCAGAATACCCTCTTAGAGTCTCACTGGGTACCTGTTTTTCCCTTTGACTGGAACTTAGAAAACTCTTTGTTAAGCTCTCAAGATTTTAAAAATTAAAATTTTATTCATTTGATACTTTTTCCAGAATTTTAAAAACACACACAAATGTAGAAAGAAGGGTAATGAAGCCCCATAGACTCAACACTCAGCTTGAACAACTGTCTCATGCTTGTCTCATGCCTCCCCCGACTAAACAACTTTATATTCATTTGTTCATTTTTGCTGGAGTATTTTAAAGCGAATTCTAGGCGACATATTATTTTACCTGTCAATACTTCAGGATATATCTCTTAGCAATAAGTACTTTCGTAAAAACATTACCTGATATTGTAACCACACCTAACATAACCAAGAATTACTTAATATCATCTAATATCCTGCTGGTAAGATATAATAGCAGTATATCTGGATTCAGTTTGTGCCCAGTTGGTTCAGTTTTCCCCAACTGTCTTTAAAGATGCCTTTTTACAGTTGGTTTATTTGAAGAGAATCCAAACAAGCTCCCCATTTTGCATTTCTTAAACCAGGATAAATCTCTGACAATTCCCCTCCCCAACCCCATTCTCTTTTTCATGCCATTTAGTTGCTCAAAACCCAAGCCACTGTCCTGTACAGCGTCCCGTCCTCTGGGTTTGGCAGCATCTTTGTGGTGTCATTTAACATTTTCTGTTTCCCCTGCGTTTTCTTGTAAAGTCAATCTAGAGACGTGATTGCAGTCAGGTTCAATTGTTTATTTATTTGCAGGGGTTCTTCCTGGGCAGTTCTGGGCTCCCTCTATTGTGTCACCTCTGGAGACACTTAGGGACCGAAAGACTCGACCTTAGTGAAACCCAGATTGATCAGGGGCTTCAGGAGATACTGGCCTGATCCATCCATTATAGAGCTTCCATCAGTGCCTGAAGAGAAGTCATTCAGTCGCGTCCAACTCTTTGCAAGCCCATGGACTACAGGCTTCCAGGCTCCTCCATCCATGGGATTTTCCAGGCAAGAATACTGGAGTGGGTTGCCATTTCCTCCTCCAATCAATGCCTGAGTCTGTTCTTTTATTAGATGTGACTAGTCAACCAGACTTAATCAACTTTCAAGGAATAAACTCAGTTTCTGTTCCGTTTGTTTCTGACTGCCGCACCAGCTTTCTTTCCTTTGTAATCCTGTGTGCCGTTCTCAATGTTCTGTGCTCCTGTCTGGGACAGGTTTCCCTTAGGAGAGCAGCTCTGACCTCCTGAGCTCTCTGGTTCTGGTGAGCTGGGATCACCGTTTGAGGAGTCTCACTTTACATCCCTCAGACGGTGGCTCAGATGGTGAAGAATCTGCCTGCAATGCAGGACACCTGAGTTTGATCCCTGGGTTGGGAAGATCTCCTGGAAGAGAGCATGACAGCCCATCCCGGAATTCTTGCCTGGAGAATCCCATGGACAGAGGAGCCTGGTGGGCTATAGTCCAAGGGGTTGCAAAGAGTTGGACATGACTGAGTGACTAACACTTTCACTTTACAGTGAAACGAACTCTAGGGCCTCCCCACCAATCCCCAATTAATTCAACTAGAAAAATCAACATTTTTGGTTGGTTGATTTCCTTTTCCATTTCCTTCTTCCCCCACTTGGTGATTTTTGATAGATGAAGCGAAGTAATCTCACAGAGTCTGAACACCTGAGTTTCTCATGTCTTGACACCAATTCTCAATCTTCCCGACATCCTAGTGGGTATTCTGTCTAGCCTCACTTTTCAAGTGGAAGGCTGAGATTCTGAGAGACTCAGACTCACACCCTCTGCTCCTAACCCCCATGTTATAGTGTCTCCTAAAGATACACTGGGATCTCTCTCAGGTTTTGTTTGCTTGTTTTCCAAGAATATCCACTCTTGGTCATAGGGCCCAATCTGGAGGTCGGCAGGGCCATAGAGCCAATGAGTCTGGCAGAGAGCCCAGGACTGAGCAGGCACTTAATAATAAAAATTTGTTGAATGAATAAACCAAGTTATTAGTCAGTCTGATCCTTAATTGGTTTGCTTTTAAAAATGGAGATTAAGGACTTCAGTGGGTAAGAATCTGCCTGCCAATGCAGGGAACATGGATTTGATCTCTTGTCCGGGAAGACGCCACATGTCGTGGGGCAACTAAGCCCGTGTACGACACCTCCTGAAGCTTGCGTGCTTAGAGCCTGTGCTCCGTAACAAGAGAAGCCACTGCAACGAGAAGCCTGCAACAAAGAGGAGACCCCGCTTGACGCAACAAGGGAAAGTCAGAGCACAACAATGAAGACCCAGCGCAACCAAAATTAGTAAATAAATAAATTTTTGTAAATGAAGATTAAAATGACCTTTGCAGAGTCATTATAAATTTGAATAAGGTGATAGTACAGTAAGTAATTGGTGCAAAGTACATGCTTGGTTACTGAAAATTATTATTAATATTATATGAATAATATAAAAAAAACCAGAGAACCCCAAATATCCTTATATTTAGCTTTGGGAGCACCTTACTGACTTAGGCAAAGTTTTACTTTCCTGATTATATTTTGTCTAGCCTAGTGCCACAGAGTCCCTTGGACTGCAAGGAGATCAAACCAGTCAATCCTAAAGGAAGTCAGTCCTGAATATTCATTGGAAGGACCGATGCTAAAGCTGAAGCTCCAATACTTTGGCCACCTGATGTGAAGCACTGACTCATTAAAAAAGACTCCGATGCTGGGAAAGATTGAGGGCGGGAGGAGAAGGGGCCAACAGAGGATGAGATGGTTGGATGGCATCACTGGCTCAATGGACATGAGTTTGAGCAAGCTCTGGGAGTTGGTGATGGACAGGGAAGCCAGGCGTGCCGCAGTCTAAGGGGTGGGAAAAAGTTGGACATGACTGAGAGACTGAACTGAACTGAAAGGCCAGTCAGTCCATGGAACACTAGTCCCTTGAGATAATTAATCACAGTTCTGGCCAAAGAACATCACTGTTAAATTGTGGAGCCCCCTTTCCAAGTAATATTCATTGAAGTCCAACAAAATTATTTTCTGGAGACCACCTTTGGGGAATGCTAGCATAGACAAGGATTAAAGATCATTTGCATCACCTCTTTTCTCGGCTAACGAATATGAAATGCTCAGTCACAGTGGGGGAGGCTCTAAGAGATAGTCCTGATTAAAGTTTGCCATCTGCAATCTATAAAGTAGGTAAGAGAGACAGGCTGAGTGTTTATAGCAAAGGATGAACAAGATGAGTTGTGTTTGCAGCACTTGGATCAAGACTAGACCTCCCTAAAAGCTGTCACTTCCTGGTAGCCAGGAGCCTAATGTTCTAGGGCTGTCTGGTTTTAATTATTTCAATTTATCTGTTTGGAATTGACTTTTTCTCTGTGGGGTGCCTGAGTTTCTGGCTTCTATCCATGAGATATGAGCTAAAAACATTTGAGAATATCACAAAGGCAAACAATGATTTGCTCCTGAAGAAGACTGTTTCCGTAGAGTTGCTACTTTTCCACTTCTCCCCCACCCCCGTAAGGATCTTGTTGTTGACATGAGTCTTCATTATGTGAAAAAAATCAACAAAAATTAGACAAGTGATAATTACTTGATATGAGGGAATAGCCATTAATCATAAAAAATTACTTTTTGCTATAGCAGGGTATCATTTGTATTACTATTTACATACCATTTTTCTTTAAATCATCTCACTTTTTAACATAAAGAAATATATTTAGAAACTTCCCTGGTGGTTCAGTAGCTAAGACTCTGAGTTCCCAATGTCTGGGGGCCCAGGTTTGATCCCTGGTCGGGGAACTAGATCCCACATGCCCCAACAAAAAGTTCTCACACTGCAACTAAAGCTTTTGTATATTTCAACAACGTTTGAGGCTCCTTTGTGCCTCAACTAAGGCCTGGTGTGGCCAAAAATAAAAATGACAAAAGAGAGAAATGTGTTTGAATGGAAGTTCATAGTACTTTATAGAAGCGAGTATCACTCATCATAAAGAAGGAAAGAAGCTTCTCTTTTTGCGGGGCACAGGCTCCGGGCACACAGGCTTCAGCAGCTGTGGCCCACAACTCTAGACCTCGGGCTCAGTAGTTAGGCATGGACTTAGTTGTTCCGAGGTATGTGGGATCTTCCTGGACCAGGGACTGAACCCATGGCCCCTGCATTGGGAGGTGTTCTTGTCCACCGTACCACCAGGGAAGTCCAGCACTTAATTTCTTAACTAAAATGTGTACAAGAGAATGTACCCATTGAGCAAGGCCATCTCTTGGTCTACTCTGACCCACAAACCACTCCCTCTCGTCTATACAGCCAAGAGGAGCCCCTGACCTGTGTCCTGTGCTCTGCATCGCCTCTCACTGGCCAAGGAGTCTGCAGGGCCAACGGGTCAAACCTATGCAGGGTCCATGCTGTCCCCCAGATCCCAGAATTACCTGCCCAAATGGTCTCAACCCAATTCCAGGGCCTGTGCGGGGCCTCTGTGGGCTGGTCCTCTGGAAGTTCTTGGGCCATAGGGTGGTGGAAGCTGGGCCTCAAGCCCCAGGTGTCTGTCTGCATCCTGTGAGACCCTCTGATTGTGCTGTGGAGCAGGTGGTAAGAGCCAGGGCTTAGGAGGGAGCCCTACGCACACTCCACATTCCAGGGCGGAACTCCAAGGAGTCAGAGAGTTCTGAATTTGATCCTGACTTTCTAGGGCATGATGCAGCTATTCATCAAGGTATGTAGACAAACTATTCTATTTAACATTTTGTAGGTTTCATCATTTGTAAATCCTCGATGTGGGAAATTAGGGTCTCAACTTGTACTCTTGTCCCAGATCCTACAAATATTCGAGGCCCACCAGATGCTATGAGAGGAAGTCACTTTTATGATACCAATGAGTAGACACTTTTGAGAGAAGTGATAAAAAGGAGGTGGTACACACACAGTTTGTATAACAGAAGTGCTTCTGCACCCCATCAGAGGCCTTGGAGGAATTTTTGCTAGGCGATATCATAAACTAGGGGCTTCTTTGGTGACTCAGATGGTAAAGAATCTGCCTGCAATGGGGGAGACCCAGGCTGGATCCCTGAGTCAGAAAGATCCTCTGAAGAAGGGAATGGCAACCCTCTCCAGTATTCCTGTCTGAAGAATTCCATTGGCAGAGGAGCCTGACTGGCTATAGTCTATGGGGTTGCAAAGAGTCAGACATGACTGAGCGACTAACACTTCCAACTTTGCATCTTTCAACTGTAAACTGATAAATACTGTTTCCGGCACTTTCTCCACTGCAGCGTCTCTCTGTTCTCAGTGGTGTCAGATGTAAAATGGGCGGTTCTCACATCAGATTCCAAGAAGTTCAAGGAAGCACAGGATTTCCTGACTCAAGAAAATAATTTGACAGAACTGTTGTTTAATTAATTAGAAGATATTAAAATGCCTATAAACATATTCTTTGATATGAACATTGTATGTCATTGATATATAGTGTGGGTGTTATAACAGTGAGTGAAATCTGTTCCCAAAAATCTGAAAAGCTTTTGGTTTTGTGCTTCTGAGAAAGAGCTTCTGGGGCTGTGTTTCAGGTTCTGCGCTGACAGGGGTTTAAACTGCCATCTGTACGCTCAACTGCCTTTCAGAGCTTTATCTCCAGCCCTGGCCTCTCTCCTCAGGGGAGCTCATGAATCCACCTGCCCAGCCAACTCCTCCATCTCGCTCCCCACACTCAACGTGGAGTGTCCTGTGTTCACTTCTTGTGGCTGACGTAAAAAATTACCACACAATTTGTGGCTTAAAACAACAGAATTTTTTTTTTTAATCTTGCTTTTTTTCCTTGTTGTTGAGTCCTGTAAATCCTTTATATATTGTGGACGCATGCTTTGTGCTAAGTTGCTTCAGTCATGTCGGACTCTTTGAGACCCTATGGATTGTAACCCACCAGGCTCCTCTGTCCTTGGGATTCTCCAGGCAAGAACACTGGAGCGTGTTGGCAAGACCTCCTCCAGGGGAAAAACAGAAATTTTGTCTCTCATAGCTGTGGAGGCCGGAAATCTGAAGTGGAGGTGTCGGCAGGGCCATGCTCCCTCTGACGGCTCTGAGGGAGAGTCCGTCCTCACCTCTTCTGGCCTCTGGTGGAAGCTAGGTTCTAGGTCCCGAGGTGTTCTTTGGCTTGTGGCTACAATGAATCCAACCTCAGGCTCCATCTTCACAGGGCCTTCCCCGCCTCCCGCTGTGTCTCAGATCTCTTTCTGCCTTTCTCCTAGAAACCCTGTCACTGGAATTGGGGCTCACCTAAATCCAGGATGGTCTCATCTCAAGAGCCTGATTTACTCACATCTGCAAAGGCCTTTCTTTCAAATAAGGTCACCTTCATGGTTCCAGGGATTAGAACATGGACATATCATTCATCCAAGTGGACAAACCGCCATTCAACTCACTATGTGACCTATTGCATTTCTTCAAAACCAGTGCCTTCTGCTGTCTCTAGGGGAGGAGTGGTACCCACATTCCCCAGGTGGATGTGGGAAGTCATCCCCGCCCCAGCCCCTCCTTTCCCCTCCACATCCAGACAGTCACCAAGGGCTGTCAACCAACCTCTCAGAGCTCTGCAATCTGTCTTCTCCCCTTTGGTTCCCACTGCCATCCTCGCTGGCCTTCTTTCTGTTTTTCAAACTCTCACCTCAGGGACTATGCTTGAACCGATGCTTCTCTGGAAGGCTATGTCCCTCAGGCTTCACAGGCAGGTTGGCTCTTTTTAGAGAGCTCTGAGCTCAGGTATTAACATCACCACTTTTGAGAGGAGTTCCCTTCCTGATCTGCCTCAAATAGCTTCCCAGTGACTCCATCATGTCACACAGCTTTATTCTTCCCAAACTCCTTTGAACCATATTGCTTATTTGTAGATGTTTTTTTCCTTTCTGTCTGCCTCAAAACACACACACACACACACACACACTAAACTACATGAGGCTAGATAGCCATGTCTCTTTGCTCAGGTCTGTATCCCCAGTCTTGAGATTAGTGACTGAAGTGGAGTATTTAATGCAAGTCTACTGAATAAATGATTGGTGCTTCAGTGCTGGCCTTGACCTCCTTCGTCTGTTCAGACAACTGCATGACCTTTTAACTGTCTCAGGTCAAATCTGATCACACTTCTCTTAGGCTTAAAGATCATTCACCATTTCCCACAGGTTGTTCTGGGTCCTTAGCTTGACATCCAAGGCAGCCAGTGTACTCCAAACCCTTCCTCAAACTTCCCTCTAGTCACACCTAAGGACCATTCTGTGGTTCTGACTCTGTGCCTTTGCACCTGACGTCCCCTCTCCAATGCCTTCCTCTTCTTTCAGCTCAGAATCTGATTCTGATTCTTTACTCAAAAACCAGTTCCCATGTCACCGACTCCAGGAAGCCTTCTTTGACTTCTCCCCTCTGCCATGCTGGTACCAGGTTTTTACTGTTGCATTTCCACACGGTTGTATCACGTGCATTCTTCCCTGCTTCTCTGTTCAGCCTGACTTCCTGAAGCTAACCCCTGCATGCTCATGTTCAGCATAAATGCCATGATCACTCTGGACGAGCATCTCTTTCGACTTCTTCTGAACCTGCAGCCCTTCCACTTGGCCGTCTGAGCTCCAGGGCCTTGGGCTGCATGGTCCTGGGAGCTTCATCAAGCTGCTGTTTGCCTTTGGAGCGCCTCCTGGCATTGCCCTTGGGGCATCTTGATTTCTAGAATTGCTTGTCTGGCTTCTGGACTCACTGAGACAGCCTTAATCTCCTGCATTTACGTGCGCTCAGGTTCCACAGTTTCCAGGTCCTTGCCAGCTCCCCTAGACATGCTGCCAGTTACTAGTCTTCACTTAGCTGGGGCAATTAATGCTGAACCAGGGCCATGGGGCGTCTCAAAGCCAGGAAGCTGAGTTTCAAAGATTGCAGAGAAGCGAAGCAAGAAAAGTTCCAAAAAGTGTCAATTTAACAATCAAGACTTCACTCTGGAGGGAAGATATTTAGAGTCATGATGAGAGAGGCCGGATCACAGGCGGCCAGCGGGAGACTGGATGTGGAGACATGGGGGCAAAGGAGTGGGTACTCTTCAGCTGCGTGAGGGTAGTATCTTAATCTATCCAGGCTGCTATAATAAAGCCCTACAGACTTATGGGTGGCTTATGTGCTGTGCTGTGCTTAGTCGCTCAGTCATGTCCAACTCTTTGTGACCCCTAGACTGTAATTTGCCAGGTTCCTCTGTTCATGGGGATTCTCCAGGCAGGAATACTCGAGTGGGTTGCCATGCCCTCCTCCAGGGAATCTTCCCAACTCAGGGATTGAACTCGGGTCTCTCACATTGCAGGTGGATTCTTTACTATCTGAGCTACCAGGGAAGCCCAAGAAAACTGGAATGGGTAGCCTATGTCTTCTCCAGGAAACTCCGGACCCAGGAATTGAACCAGGATCTCCTACACTGCAGACGGATTCTTTACTAGCTGAGCTACCAGGGAAGCCCATCGGTGGCTTTGAGACAACAGAAATTCATTTCTCAGTGTTCTAGAGGTTGAAAGTCCAAGGTCAGGTTGCCAGCATGTCCCGGTTCTGATGAGAGTCCTCTTCTGCATTGTAGACTGCTGACTTCTCATTGCGTCCTCACGTGGAAGAGAAGCAGAAAGAGGAAGCAAGTGCTATAGCTCTTCAGTTTGGTTCAGTTCAGTCGCTCAGTTGTGTCCGACTCTTCGCGACCCCGTGAATCACAGCACGCCAAGCCTCCCTGTCCAACACCAACTCCCGGAGTTCACTCAAACTCACGTCCATTGAGTTGGTGATGCCATCCAGCCATCTTATCCTCTGTCATCCCCTTCTCCCTCTGCCCCCAATCCCTCCCAGCATCAGGGTCTTTTCCAATGAGTCAGCTCTTCGTATGAGGTGGCCAAAGTATTGGAGTTTCAGCTTCAGCATCAGTCCTTCCAATGAACACCCAGGACTGATCTCCTTTAGGATGGACTGGTTGGATCTCCTTGCAGTCCAAGGGACTCTCAAGAGTCTTCTCCACCACCACAGTTCAAAAGCATCAATTCTTCAGTGCTCAGCTTTCTTCACAGTCCAACTCTCACATCCTTACACGACCACTGGAAAAACCATAGCCTTGACTAGATGGACCTTTGTTGGCAAAGTAATATCTCTGCTTTTCAATATACGATCTAGGTTGGTCATAACTTTCCTTCCAAGGAGTAAGCGTCTTTTAATTTCATGGCTGCAATCACCATCTGCAGGGATTTTGGAGCCCCCCAAAAATAAAAGTAAGAGCTATAGCTCTTACAAGGGTACTAATCCCATTCAGGAGGGCTCCACCCTCATGACCTCATCTAATTCTAATTACCTCTCAAAGACACACTTCCTAATACCATCACATCTGGCAGTGAATCTGGCAGGGACGACATTCAGTCCACAACAGATGGAATGGCTGGTCAAGGGGCTGCAAGGTTGAGATATTTTGTGGGTGATGATAGACTAGAGTGACTTGAGCACCTTAGCAGACACCGCTATATTCTCAAGGATTCTCTTAAAGAACCCTGTTAAAGGTGAGGCTTTTCTCCCGGGTTTGAGGGGGAATGGATATGTGTATATGTGTGTCTTAGTCCCTTCACTGTATACCTGAAACTGCCACAACATTGTTAATCGGCTATAGATAAAAAATAAAAAGTTTAAAATTTGGAAAGGAAAAAAAAAAAGGTGAGAGTTTCTCAATCTCAACTCTATTATTAACACTTTGGGCCAGAAAAGTCTTTGTTAGGCTTGGGGTGGAGGGCTGGAGAGGAGGGTCTCTGTCCTGGGTACTGAGATGTGTAGCAGTAACCCTGGCTTCCGCCCACTGGATGCTATTAGCACCCCACAACCCTTGAATGGAGCAACGGAATGTACTGCATTGAAAACATAAGGAAAGAGAGAGGCTCTGAGTTGTACAGGAAGGAAGAGAAAATGTGGAGGGGAAGTTTGTGTCAGGGAGGAAGCTGGGTCAGGGGGCAGACACAGCTTCAAATTCTCCAGTAAAACAAAAGGCCAGATCAGCCACTAACAGGGAGGAAAAGGAGTGTCGCACTTTCCACTCTGCTTCCAGATAAGCTACTGTTTTTCACAAGACCAGACATAGTTGGGCACGGTTAACTAAAGGGTTCCAAGTGCAAGCCCTTTGAGGAAATTCGCATACTGTTTGGTTCTTCATAAATGCTTATCAGTGAATTAAAAGTTCTGATAAACTGTTAAACAGGAGACCAGTTTAACTCTTTTTGGAAATCTCAGCTTTATTGAGGCATTAATAGACGCACAGAATTATAAGATATTTGAAGTGTACATCATGGTGATTGATATAACTTTTTGTTTACTTCTGGCACTTCCCAAATGTATTGGGGAACCCTTTCCTAACTTCCTTCAAAACAAAACCCCCAAATCCCCACAAAACCCCCATTCATATCTCAAAGGACACGTGTAATCTTTGGGACAGATTCCAGGAAGCACTGTGTGAAGGACCCAAGAGGAGACTATGTGTGAGCCAGACTAAAGGGGAGGGTGTCAGCTAAGGACTGATGAGTTTGTTAGTGTGCAGAATTAACACAATTTCTTGTTTTTGTTTTGTCTTATCCAGCAACATTAACTGACCTACAGCAAAGAGCCCCTAGAAATGCAGCCAGCTGCCAAGAGGGTGGAAGGTGACAGGGACAAGGGAGTTGGGTGTTAGTGACATGGTGTTGAAACTGTTAGCCTGGGGAGTGGCTGAGACCTGACCCAGGCTCTCTTTTCACTCACCCTCTTCTCCAAAGGACGGTGCCAAGACCTCTGGGGACATGGGGAAGGGGTGGACGATTCTGTGTGAGGCATCACAAAGGAAGGGACCACAACTCTGAGTCTTCATGAGTAAACAGGAGTTTGCTAGGTAGGTAAGAAGGGAAAGGACATCCCAGGCCAATGGCATAAAGGTGTGGAGGGGTGACAGAAGGTGACAGCTTCCAGAGCTGTTGAGAAATTCAGTGCAGGAGCCAAGGCAACGGGAGAGAACAGAGAAAGCGGGACCGGGGTCACGGGTGCAAACTACAGAGGGCGTTACAGAGGGTGGGGAAAAGAGCATGGACGCAGGTCTTGTGCCTTCGTTTTTGATGTTTCCAAAGAGTTTATTGTTATTTTCTAGATAATCTGCTTTCTCAGTTTGTATTTCCTCTTTAACTCAAATTGTTTAAGATTAATTTTAGAAGTATATTTCTAGGTGGTTGTAACTTTTTATCTTCTGGTGGTTATTAAATTTGCATTTTATTGTAATATTATAATCAGAAGATTGTTTGTACTCAGCTTTTTGAAATCCATTAAGGTTCTCATTATTTCCTAAAATTTGGTTAATTTTTGGCTCTTGTATTATCTATCTTTAGAGGGGGAAAAAACTGCATATACATTAGTTGTACCTTATTATTTATATTATTTAGTTCTTTTACATGCTGTGTATGTGTGTTTATGTGTCTGTATCCAAATCTTATTCTCTTATGGGCTAAGAGTCTTATCTCCAGTGGCTTTCTTTTTTATGTATCTTTTTTTAAATGTGGACCATTTTTAAAGTCTTTATTAAATTTGTTACAATATTGATTCTGTTTTGTGTTTTGGTTTTTTGCCCAGGAGGCATGTAAGATTTTAGCTCCTCCACCAGGGATGGAACCTGCACCCCAGCACCGAAAGGTCAAGTCTTCACCATTGAACCACCAGGGAAGTCCCTCCAGTGACTTTCTACTATTTCTCTTTGAGGTTCCTGTAAAGAAGTTCTTTATCTTGAGAATATTGTGATCGCACTTGTTAATGTAGAAGAGAAAACTTGGGCAGCCATGCGGAGGAGGGTTTTGGGTGGAGATTGGAGGTGACAGGCTAGGAGTCCAGGCAGAGGTCATGGAGAAAGAAAAGGAGGTGGCGCACTAGCCCGAAGAATCACATGGACGAGTGGGCATACAGGAGGCAGGGGAGCTAGGAGGCCCCAGGATGCTGCTGCTGGTATTCACGTTGGAAGGTGGGACAGTGGGTGGGTGTCCTCACACTGTGTTGTGACAAGTTGTTGATTATTTATGGCTTTTCGTTTTCTTTTCCTTTTGGCTGCACTCACACGGCTTGCAGGATCTTAGTTTTCTGACCAGGAACTGAACTTGTGTCCCCTGCAGGGGAAGTGCTGAGTCCTAACCTTTGATCACCAGGGACGTCCCAACTTGTTGTTTATTTGACTCATCTCTATCTCCCCAGTAAGGGCGGGACCATGTCTGCTTGGTGTCTGTTGTCTCCTCTGAGCCCGGCACAAGTGGTTCCTGGCACACAATACAGGTTGCAAGACAGAATTTAATAAGTGAATGAAACCCTGTTCCCGAGATGGCTGTGGGACCTCCAGGGGAGGTGTCCAGTGGGTGGTTGGGGATGTAGGTTGCAGAGGGGTCAGGGCAGTGAGTCCCTAATGAGAAGGCATGCTTGCTGAAATGCTCTATGTGGTCTGGACTCCTCTGTGGGTAGCAGCTTACTGTGAGCCTCCTGACCTGTGTGAAGAAATCATGCGTGTGCAGGTATGTGCATTCGGGGGTGGGGTGGGTAAAGAGTCTTCGGCCAAGGGAAGACCAATGCATCACCGACCATGGTCTGCTGTGGTCAGACAAGTCTGTAACGTAATGCCAGCCCCTTCATCAGTTCCGTGCCCAGAAACCCACCTCCTTGGGACTTTTCCCACTATTTCTTAAGTCTCCTCCTTTATTTCTTCAAGGCTTTTTCCCCTTTATCTGGACCCTCGTACTTTCTGGCTCCCCAGAAACCTCGGCCCTTGATTCCCTGGCAATCTCTCTACTGGAGTCGTCGTCCCTATTGGGTCTGCCATGCTCCCACCCTCTCCTGCAGAGAACGGCAGGGAGGGTGTGCCCTCTTCCGTTCCATGTAGCTGCCCCTCTTTTTCTTTCCTTCCCAGCCAAGCTTCTGGAAAGACTTGTGCAATTTGTTATCTTTACTTATTTCTTATCTAGATTCAGCGTGATCCAGTCCATTTCCCATCTTTTTTCTCAGAAGCCTTTCTCCAACCAAGGTCATCAGTTTGCCAAATCCAATCCCAACGGAACCCACTTTCCAAACTTAACCTTCTCCGTCCTCTTGGCAGTATTTCACATCTACGTCTCCTTCTCCTTGATGTTTTCTCCTCCTTGGCCTTCTAAGGAGGGTGAATATATATAATCCATCTTCCAAACTGGGCCACTGTTTAAAGTGAAAGGGGGCACTCATTAATTATTATGCCAGGCTGTCCTAAACCAAGACTCCCTCAGGCAAACACAGACTTACGGTCCTCCCTGCCTCCAAAACCTCCCTCTCCCGTCTCTGGCTGCTCATCCTCAGGCTCCTTTGTGGGGCCCTTCTTCTCCATCCTCTCCTTAAGCATGCCCCCAGCATTCCCCCATTCTCCCTCCGCACCATCTCCCTGTATGATGTTATCCACTCGTGGCTCAATCCTTGTCTGTCTACAGTGTCTTGATTCCTACTCCACATACAAACCCAACTGCTGAATAGAAGTCTCTACCCGGTTGTCCTAGAGGCAGCTTCACATCTATATTTAAAACCAAATTCATTATCTTTAACCCTAAATAGGTTATCTTCCTGTGGGTGAATGGTAGGTGGAGGAATATGAAGGAAGTGGCCATTAAGAACATAGCTTCTGCAACCTAAGTGTCCATTGGCAGATAAATGGATAAAGAAGATCAGCATAGATGCAGAATGGAATATTATTCAGCCACAATGAAGAATGAAATACAGTCATTCGCAGTAACACAGATGGGTCGACCTAGAGAGTATCACACTAAGTGAAGTAAGTCAAAGAAAGACAAATACCATATGCGATAACTTATTTGTGGAATCTAAAAAGGATACGAAATTTATAGAACAGAAAAGACTCACAGACATAGAAAACAATCCTATGGTTATCAAAGGGGAAGGGGAGGAAGGGACAAATTAGTTTGGGATTAGCAGATACACACTATTATATATAAACTAGATATAAACAACAAGGACCTTCTATATAGCATAGAGAACTATATTTAATAACTTAAAACAACCTATAATGAAAAAGAATCTGAAAAAGAATACATATAGTCTCTAAAGCCAAGTCTGGCTCCAGAGACATTTTCTCAAGCACCTTAGTATTTTCTGTGTGCCAAGAGGCTAGAAAAGTGTTCAGCAAATAATAAGTGCTCAGCAAATTTTTTCCACCCTCCTTCTAGCTCAGCAATTTGTCTAACCAAAGTGAAAGTGTTAGTTGCTCAGTTGTGTCCAACTCTTTGCAATCCCATGGACTGTAGCCCACCAGGCTCCTCTGTCTATTGGATTTTCCTGGCAAGAGCACTGGAGTGGGTTGCCATTGCCTTCTCCAGGAGATCTTCCCAGCCCAGGGATCAAACCCTGGTCTCCTGCATTGCAAGTGGACTCTTTACTGCCTGAGCCACCAGGGAAGCACAAAGATTATCTACCCAGGAGTAGGCCTATTTTCCTCGTCTTTCCTTACTCTACATCTGGCAAGTCCTGTCAACTATACCTTAAAATGTTATGTGCCTTTCCAGAGTTGAGTTAATTATTATTCTTTTTCCAAAGTACTTTTAAAATTGAAGTAGAATTGATTTACAAAGCTGGGTTATCTGCTACACAGCAAAGTGGTGCAGTTATACACACACATTCTTTTTCTTGTGCGATTACTTTTCTATATTCCTAGTTCATTGTCCAAGATGTCTTGATATTGAGAAGTCAACTCCCAGAGTACCAGGTAAGAATGCAGAGTACAGACCTGGATGTCTGCAGAGTCTGAAGCTTTTCCTTCCAAACCTCCACTCTGCTTGCTTCCTTAGAACCTTACTGCATCACCATGGAAACAAGTCCAGGCCTGCCTCCTGGAAGATGAGAGACTCTGTGGAGCAGAGATGAGCCATCCTGCTAAAGCCAGGCTGCCACCAGTGCCCAGCCAAACCTGCAGCTGACCACAGATCCAAGAACAGAGGAACTGCTACCTGAGCCCACAGCAAACTGCTGACCTGCAGAAAGATAAGTTAAATGAGTGGTTGTTGTCAACCATCAAATTTTGGAATAGTCTGTTATGCAGGAAAAGCTTACTGGTACACTTAGAAATGGGTATTCCCAGATGGTTAAGAACCCACCTGCCAATGCAGGAGACATAAGAGACTTGGGTTTGATCCCTGGGTCAGGAAGATCCCCTGGAGGAGGGCACAGCAACCCACTCCAGTATTCTTGCCTGGAGAATCCCATGGACAGAGGAGCCTTGTGGGTTACAGTCCATGGGGTCGCACAGAGTCAGATGAGGTGCCTTAGCATGCCTACATGCTTAGGAATTTGCCACAGACAGGGTAGCTTGAATAACAGAAATTATTTTCTCATACTCCTAGAGGCTAGAGGTCCAGGACCAAGGTACCAGCAGAGTTAGCTTCTGGTGAGACTTTTCTTCCTTGCTTACGGACAGCACCTTCTTGCTGTGTCCTCGTGTGAGCCCAGCAAGAGAGACCTTGTCTCTTCCTCTTCGTATAAGGACATTGATCCTATCAGATTGTTGTCCTTGTTCGGTCACTAAGTAGTGTCTGACTCTTCGTGACCCCACAGACTGCAGCACACCAGACTTCCCTATCCTCCATTATCTCCTGTAGATTGCTCAAGTTCATGTCCATTAAGTCGGTGATGCTATCTAACCTATCAGATTAGGGGCCCAAATTTATAGCCTGATTTAATCTTAATTACTTCCTTACAGTCTCTGTCTCCATGTACAGTAGCACTGGGGATTAGGGCTTCAGTGTACGAATTTGGGGGGGGGGGGGGGGGGCGCACACAATTCAGCCCATAGCAGGTAGCAACCATCAAGTGGAAGTAGAAGCCATAAGAGCTGCTAAGTGAAAGTGGAAGTGTCAGCCACTCAGTCATTCCGATTCTCTGGGACCCCATGGACTGTAGCCCGCCAGGCTCCTCTGTCCATGGGATTCTCCAGGCAAGAACACTGGAGTGGGTTGCCGTGCCCTTCTCCAGGGGATCTTCCCGACCCAGGGATCGAACCGCGCTGCAGATTCTCTACCATGTGAGCTATCTGGGAAGCTAAGCGCTGCTAAGATCACCTGAAAGGAGTGTGAGGGCAGAGGAGACCCACTGACCAAGGACAGACTCAGGGTCCCCAGTCTGGGGACCGGCAGACCAGTCCCCGGGGCCAGCAGTGGATGAGCAGCCCTGTGAGAACAGAGAGGGAAAGGTCGAGGAAGTACAGGGAGGACCGAGGGGTTGATAAGGAGGCATGGACGCCAAGCCATCCATCATTTCATAGAGGAGGAAATGACTAACACAGTCAGCGCAGCAGGCAGAGGTCAGGGGCTGAGATGTGCCCACTGGTCTTGGCCCAGTCCCTGGTGACCCCGACAAACGTCAGAAGTATGGCCGAGCCAGAAGCCATGTCCCTGGTGGACTGAGGAACAGAAAGGAGATAAGGAACGGAACAAGCAGATAAAGGATGCTGCTGAGAAGTCTGGACGAGAAGGCACGAGAGAAATCAAGAACACAGAATCAAGAGACTTTTTTACGACAGGAGAGACTTACGTGTCTGTATAGGCTGAGAGGATTGAGCTAGAAACCAGGAGACGTTCATGATGAGGGAACAAGGTTTAGAGGAGGCAAAGAGGCAGGCGGCAGTAGCTAGCCTTTCTTAGCATTTGCCTGTGCCAAGCTCTCTGTGCAGCCTGTCTCATCTAATCCTTCCATCAGCTCTGCGAGGTAAAGGCAGGTACCATCCCATCTCACTGATGAGGAAACCGAGGCACTGAGGAGCTGAAGAAATCTGCCCAAGATCACCCAGCCAGGAAGGGATATAAATGGGATTGGAACCCCGGCAGCCCGACTCCACAGGCTGGGGGATCTGACCTGGATTTTGGCCTGCTTCTAAAATTAATAGGAAAGCAGTGGGGGTGTGGGGGTAGGAGGGGGGTGCGTGGAAGCGGACTCGGTAGGGAGGAAGGATTTGATGGAGATCATGTGATCCCAGTGGCCTCAATTTTTTTTTCCAGTGGTAGGAGACAAGAAGCTAAGCGTTAGGCCCGGGGTCGGAAGGGAGCATGCGGAGAGTGATGGAGGCCCAGAATAGTAAGTGGTTTAGACCCAAGGCTGCTGCATGTGCTGGCAGGTGGTACCCAGTTGGGAGTCTGAGCCTGTAGCGATGCCAGCACTGTGGTGGTGCCCTTCCCAGCAGTGCTCGGGAGCCAAGAGAGGCAGGAGGCCTGGCACCGGCTCCAGGCTGGGAGGCTTGCCAAGGGGGTGCCAGCAAAGGGTGGGGAGAAGGGCGCTGGGTCCTGGCGAGCATCTGTGGTTCCTGACTTGGCTGTGTCCGAAGGGAGGCCTGCACCCATCCCATGGCGGTCACCCCTGAATCTCAGAGCGTGGGCCTGGCCTGCTGTGTGTTCAGGGTCCCCAGAGAGGATCTGATTCCAATAGAGTCTGGAGTTCAAGCCGAGTCCAGGAGGGTAGGAAGTAAGAGGGGCTGACAGACAGGGTGTAAAAGGTAGAGGGAAGGGCTGAGGGATGACAGGGCAGGGTGCCGAGGAAGGCGAAAACAGAGATGTGAGCACTGGGGTAGGAGGACCCCGCAGGGTCTACACCATCCTGCTTGGGCAGGCTTGGGGGGCTTGAAAGGACTTGGGCTTCCCTGGTAGCTCAGGTGGTAAAGAATTGCCTGCAATGCAGGCAAGAGATCTGAGACCCCAGTTTGATTCCTGGGTTGGGAAGATCCCCTGCAAGAGGGCATGGCAACTGACTCCAGTATTCTTGCCTGGAGAATCCCCATGGACAGAGGAGCCTGGCTGGCTACAGTCCACAGAGTCGCAAAGAGCTGGACACGACAGCACAGCGCAGCGCATTTTACACCCTCATCCACACCCATATTCCTCTGCCCAAACTGAATGGAAGTGTCTCAGAACTTTCCCTTTGTCCTGAAGAGTAGGGACCTCTGAGGGAGAGGTTAAAACAGGGGAGGCCACAGGAGTTGCCTGAATAGACTTTTCTTTCCACGAAACCCCAGCACAGCCCAGAAAACCAACACAGGGGCGCCAGCAGGAGTGGGCTTTCTGTGGGACCCGAAGCATCTTCCGTGGCTGAAGGACTCTTCAGGAAGAGAAATCCTGGGGAATGGGCTGGGACGACCAGCAATGGGGAAAATGTTAATTTTACCCAACCCATGTTTACAGAGCTCCTAATATATATATATATACCAGGCACTATCTGAACAAGACAGGTGGTGTGATCTCATGTAGCAGCTCCCAGAGCACCTTCTCCAGGATGGTAACCATCTCCCGTGTTTTAAAAAGGGGGTGGGGTTCCCAGGTGCAAATAAGTTTGGGAAACACTAGGTTAAAGAGAGTTAAACAGATTTACTCCCTGAAGGACTTGTCAGAGGCTTTAATCTGTCACTATGCTCCAAGACATTCCCTGAAGTGGAACTGAATTTAGGGTACTGCCCTGCACCACCACCACCACCACCACTCCCCGCCCCCCCCAGCCCCAGGCCTGCTTGACCACAGGTTTCTCTCATTCCCGGCAGCCCGAGGACAGGAACACGTGATCCACCAACTCTCGTGGAGAAGCGTAACTCAGGTGGCAGAGTTCAGCCGTGAAGTCAGGCTCCGCGGTGGGGCCTCGGGCAGGCTGCTTCGGACCGTGTTCACTGTATCCATCTTCCCACCTGCAGCTCAGGCAGTGTCTCCCTTGTGCAGGTGTGAAGCTGGGAGTGCCGGGCCTGGCACCCAGAAACCCCTGACTCAAAGGACACCAGCCTGGCTTGAGAGGCCCTTCTGCCTGCTCTAAAATGCTATGGCTTGCAGGCCTAAAAACCACTGATTGGGGGCCAGGGTCAGAGCGCCTGTCTTCTCCCCAGCAGTCTCAAATGGCTGTCAAAGCCTGTGACAAGAACAAGGAAAGAGCAGTCATTGGGGATGAGGGTGGGGAGGGGGAAGGGGAGGGGTGAGGGTGGGAATAGGGGAAGGAGGAGGGGAGGGGTAGGAGGGGGAGGGGGAATGGGGGGAGGGGAAGAGGAATGTGGGGGGAGGGGAGGGGGAGGAAGGTACTTCCGTTTCCATTCCCATCAGCGAGCGCAGGCTCTAGGAATCTGCGGTCGGTGGGCTGGATTGACTTCTTGGACAGGGTGGCGACAGGCCGGGAACGGCCGGCCAGCCACCCACGCCCGCAGGGCCCCAGGATTGCTGCGGCCCGAGTGGGCACACCGGAAACCTCCCCAGGCCGGGCAGGCGCTGAGCAGCTGCGGGACTTGGCCCGGGCCCAGCCCTGTCCTTCCTGGAGGTGGCCGCTGGCGGGAGGCTTACCAGAAACGCTCCGCGGCCGCCGCTCGGGCTGACGTCAGCGTCTCCGGAGGGCGTCGGGCCTGGGGGATTTCTAGCCCCCGACGTGTCTGGGGAAAGGATGCCTCCTCTTCCAAGAGCAGTGTACCACTTCTTCAGGGCCTGAGAGAAATGGGAACAGATGGTGGTGTCTTAGGAGGGAGGGAGTTTGAACTGGGAGACATCGGGTAAGGACCAGGTCTCCACCTTGGGACTGGGGGGCGCTCTCCGCAAGTTCCAGACCCCACCTGTCTTCTCTGGCGGCTAGAAACCAGCCCCCTGGTGTTCCCCACGCAGGAGAGACCCTTCTGTACACTTGACTGTCTGCCTTCACAGTTATTTAGTAGGCTTGCTTTTATTGTCTGAACCCAGGGATGGGGGAGTGGCAGCGAGTGGAGATGATGGCCCCCAGAGACATCTGTGAAGTACTGTGATCCCCATTTTACAAGACCCAGAGGTCAAGCATCCTGCCCAAGGTCAAACGCTGCCCTGGAATTTGAACCCACGTCATTCATAGTCAATGCTCTCTAGGTAGGAGGAAAAGTTTAGGATCCTCAGTTTAAACTTCTGGTCTATTGGGGCAGGGGGGAGAGAAACATGCATATAAATCAACAGAACATCTCTGATGGAAGGAATGCTTTCCGTCATTGTTAAGGGAAAAACATTGTAGAGCCCCGGTGTGCGAAGCTTTGTTGGCTGCCTTTGAGGACTTAACAGTTTTTCCGGGAGCGTGCCCCATTACCACCAGACAATGAAGACAGCTCCCCCTCCTTCCCCTCTCCCCCCCCCCCGCCCCGCCCCGCCCCGCCCCGCCCCTTCTGGGTTGCCCCACCCCCACCCCAGCTCTCCTCTAGTCTCTTTTTCCAGCCAAGGTGGGGCCTCCAGAGCTCATGGCCTCGGGCCCAGGGCTCGCCTTGCCTCGCCTCCTTTCTTGGCAGCCGCTAGAGCTTGCTGCAGTTTTTGGCCTAGTAAAACCCTTTCTTGCCTCCCCAAGGGAGAGTTTTGATTGGCTTCAGCTGGGATGACCTCATCTTCTAGAATTTGGGGATGTTCCCATTTTCCACAGCTCCACCTTCAGCCAAGGAGTTCCCCTCTGGCCATCTTTTCTCTGAAGGCCACCCTACCCCAACCTGCCCAAGCGTTGGAATCCCTCAGACTCACTTGGGCAGGCCAGTGTGTGCCCGAGATTCCTGTTCTCTTTCCACACCAGCATTCCTGGGTGGTCTTGGCTGCTCCCAGCTTTGTCCCACCCCTCCTGCATGTTCCCTCCACCCTCAGAGCCCGCCCCTCCCCTCCTCAGGCCTTGCTGCAAGATTCATAGGAGACTGCATTATTTAAAATGATCACAGTCGTTCTCCTGTCAGCTCTTCTTTAAGATCATCTCCCTTGATCTTCATAATAATCCTATGATACAAAGATTGTCATCCCCAGTTGACAGATGAAGATACAAAGTCTTAGAGAGTTGATGTAAACTGCTCAAGATGAACAGCTAGTAGGCATGGAGTCTGGATCCAGACCCAGGTGTGTCTGGCTCCAAAGCCACCGCATGCTGCTGATCACCTTGAGAAATACCGCTGGCTGCACCCGCGTGGGTGATCCTGCCCAGCCACAGTGCCGGCTCTCCTGGAAGGATCATCAACAAATCCCATTAGCTCTAACCTTCCAAAAATCTCCAGAATCCGACCACTTCTACCACATCCCCTTGGCTGAGACAGCATCGCCTTCTACCTGAATTTACTGAAACAGTCTAGGAGGTCTCCTGTTTCTGCCTTCTCTCCACACAGCAGCTAGAGTGGCCCTTTAAAATAGTCCCTTTGAGCCTGTCTTTTCTGTGCTCAGAGCCCTCTGGTGGGTCCCATCTCACTCATAGTCAAAGCCAAAGTCCCTGCATTGGCCCAAGAGACCCTCCACACCCACAATCCCACAAACCTCTCTCCCTCCTCCCACTGTGGACTCTGATTTCACTTCTTACTGTTCTCACGCTCTGACCCACTTACACTGGCCTCCTTGCTAGTCCCTGCAAACTCATAGCAAGTTTCTGCCTCAGGGCCTTTGCACTTGCTGTTCCTACCATCTGAAAGTCTTCTCCCCCAGTACCTTCACGACTCCCTTATCTCCTTCAGGTTTTGCTCATATGTCACCTTTTCGGGGAGTCTTTCCCTGTTCACTCTTTCCTCCATCTGGCTCCAAAACCCTCTCCACGCCCTGCTTTTTTCCTCCCCATAGTACTATCACCAAGTGATAGTATTTTACTGATTTATTAGGTAATTGTCTGCTTCCCCTACTGGAATGCAAGATTTGTGCAGATAAAGATTTTTGTTTCTTTTTTCACTGCTGTATTTCCAGAGTCTGGAATCGTACTTTGCACATAGTAAGATGCTCAATAAATCTTTGTAGGAGGGAGGTGTTGGCCAGCTAATTTCAGGTGGGGCCAAACAGAAGGGCATAAGTATGTGGGCAGGCCTATGAGTCTCCTGGTCATGCCTTGTGAAAACGGAAGTTTGGGGCCCAGAAAGAAGTGGCCTCTGACCTCTCGTGCCTCCTCTGTGGCTTCAGGACCGTGTGTTGTTTGTTTTTGGGCAGTGCCAGGTCTTCTTTGTGATGCATCGGCTTAGTTGCCCTGTGGCGTGTGGCACATGCCACAACCAGGGATCAAACCAGTTCCCTAACCAGGGATCAAACCAGTTCCTTGACCAGGGATCAAACCAGTTCCCTGACCAGGGATCAAGCCAGTTCCCTAACCAGGGATCAAACTTGTCCCCTGCACAAGAAGGCAGACACCAGGGAAGTCCCACGACCAAGTGCTGACTTGAGTCTCTGGAGAAGCCGGTCCAGGAAGGTTCCTGGGAGGCAGATTCTGAGATGAGAGAGTGGAGGAGGGTTGAAGAAGACTCTAAGGAGGAGGAAGGGAGGGCGGGGGCAGGGGCGGACATCAAGCTGCGGTCTAGGCCCAAGGACAATCTTAGCCAACCCCACAGAGGGCTTTGGAGCTCAGGTGGCCCCTCAGAACTGCCCACATGAGGCCGAGTTGCAGGCCTTCGATATCCCCGCCTAGGCCTTACTGGCCGGGGGTCAGTCCTTGGGTGGGATGCAGTGAGGCACCCCTCTCAGCTGGGGTAGCAAGTCCTTTCTTGGAGGTTCTCGGCCATTCTATCACAGGATCCTTGAGGGGTCTGCCTTGTCTAGTGACCACCTCATCCACCTGTGGGGTCGCCAAGATCCAGGATGACCTGGGTCCTGGGGTTACTAAGGCAGGTTTAACACACTCGTTCAGAGATGACCAGTTCCCAGTGAAAGAACCAAGACAAAGCCTGACTAAACCTAAGAGTCGTACGCATGGTGCTCTTTAAATTAAAAAACAGGGGTGGGGGCATGAAGGCGCAGGTACTTGAATAACAATGAAGCACCGAGCATTTCGCCCACCTTCCTTCCTCCAACACCTCCTCCTCTGTCTCTGTGGCACATGGAATGACAGGTGTCAGATGTCGGTGTGAGAACCAAAAAGTAAGAGGTCACACACTCTTTAGCATGAAAAGAGAGGTGCCCTTCCCCTTCTCTAGAGGAAGGGCCATAGGGGTCGGCAGTGCACTGGCCAGGAGCTCGTGGTTCCTGCAGAAGTGGTCGATGAAGATGGGAACGTTTCTCTATCAAAGCCAACGTCTGTCAACATCTGCATGGAGAAAATCCTTGTGGTATCTGTATATCTCTCAGAGGTGAGCATAGCAAATAAGAGATTATACTTAGGAAGTCTTCAGACGTGGCAGGTGGGCTCATCCTGTGTGGTCGCCAGTCCCCATTCCTAGATATGTTCTACAGGAGGGAGCCAGACAGCCGGGAAGAGCCAGATAGGAGGCAGGATGGGGTCTGGCTAAGAGCTGCTGTCAGATAGTCTAGGCTTTTAATACTGTCTCCATCACTCATCAGAAGTGATGTCTGTATGTTGTAGACTGAATTGCTGAAGTCCCCAAAGTGTTAGTCGCTCAGCTGTGTCTGACTCTTTGTGACCCCAAAGTTCCCCCCAAATTATGTTGAAGTCCTGACCCCCCAGGACCTCAGAATGTGGCCTTGTTTGTAAATAGAGTCTTCGTAGGGATAATCAAGTTAACATGAAGTCATTAGGGTGGACCCTACTCTAATATGACTGCTGTCCCTGAAAAAGGGAAACTCTGGGACTTCCCTGGCAGTCCAGTAGTTAGGACCTCGCCTTCCAATGCAGGGGGTGTGAGTTCAATCCCCGGCTGGGGAGCTAAGAACCCACATGCCTTGGGGCCAAAAACATAAAATAGAATCACCCTGGAGAAGGAAATGGCAGCCAACTCTAGTATTCTTGTCTGAGAAATCCCATGGACAGAGAAGCCTGGCAGGCTACAGTCCATGGGGTCCCAAAGAGTCAAATATAACTTAGCAACTAAACCACCTCAAATAAATGGTAGCAAGATTTCATGTCCACACACACAAAAAAGAGTAGAAGCAACATTGTAACATATTCAATAAAGGCTGGCTTTTTTTTTTTTTCTTTTAAGAGAAAATTTGGAGACATAGACACACACATGGAGAATAGCACATCAAGGGTGAAGGGTGAGACCCAGATGAGGTAGCTACAAGCTGAAGAATGCCAAGGGTTGCTGGCAACCATCAGAAGTGAGGAGAAAGGCATGCATAGAATAGATTCTTTCTCCCAGCCCCCAGAAACCCTTCTGACACTTTGATTATGGACGTCTAGCCTCCAGAACGTCTAGCCTTGTTTTAGGCACCCAGTTTGTGGCACTTTGTATGACAGCCCCAGCAAACTAATACACTGATAAGTTTCTTAAGTTCACAGAGACTGTTTTCTCATCTGTAAAATAGGGTTGCTATTATTTACTCCACAGGGTTGTATGGATTACATGAAATAAAACCATCTCTGTAGTAATTTCAGGCACAGAGTAGGTGCTTTCTCAGGTCAGTGGTGGTGGCTTAGAAGTTGGAGCAGTTCGTAGCAGAGGTCTTTTCCATCCTGGGTGTACTTTAATTCTGTGATCCACACTTGGGGTTTGATGAGTTCCCACACCTCGGTACCCAACCCCCATCTGTTTCTTACCACTGTCCCAGACGAAGAAAACCAACAGCAGTTCTGTATTCTGAAGGCTGCCAGTTAAAATTACAGCTGCTCAGTGGTCCATGTGGAGGGAAAGATGGGGAGGACTGTCTTTAGAGGGTGCAGCAGCCTTCCTGGAGACCATGTTAACCCTGACCCTGAAACCCTGCCTGGTGGCTTTTAATACACAGACGGGGAGGAAGAAGAGGATGCTGCGTCAGCCCTTCTGGATATTTAAAATGATTTTCAGTCAAAGAGACAGCATTATTATCATCGGTAACAGATACCTAATGCTATCCCTCATCCTCAAGCAGCCCAGCACAGAACTCCAAGGAGTGATTTTGAATATTCTGGTTTGGTTCAGAGAAAAGGAAGGCGTGAGATCAAGCATCGTGTACTTCTGAAGTCAAAGGTGAACAAAATGACTGTCAATTAGATGTCGATTTTTCTGTAGCCAACCTTCTATGTCTTGACATGTTGTTTAAGAGTTGTTTGTGCATTTTAATATGTGATAGACACACTTGAAAGTTTGTTGCCACCCCTTATATAATCAAAGTGATACATATATTTTTGTAGGGCTTGAAAAATAATTTTACTCCTTTGAGTAACTGTGGAGATTTACAGTTACTATGGCATTGACTTATGGTACATGCTTAGCTGTATCTATGATTCGTTTGTTCAGGAACCTCCAGTTGTAACATTATTCCTTTTGAAAGCTTTTCAACTTCCCCTTAACACTCTGGAGTTCATCTTTCTTTTTCCACTTTGCTTCTACAGCTTGTGTTGTTAATTTTATATTTGAACAAAAACATCCACCACAATAAAAGCTTTTACTGTGGTGGGGGTGGGGGTATTGCATGAGGGACGCAGGCTTATTTTTTAAATCTTGGAAAACACAGCAGAATATGAAAAAGAAAACCTCCCAGAGTCAAAACATCTTGGAGTATTTTTCTTGTCTTTTTTCTACATCTGAGCATGAATAAGAAGCACGTGTGTAAGAGAAACAGGTGGGACTAGAGTGCTGTGCTTGAGACAAAACTGGGACATGCCTAGGCTTGTGTAGGGGAAATGGTGAGGCAGCTGCCAGAAGCTGATGCTGCTGAGAAAGTGCAGAGAGGGGAAGAGGGAGCCTGCTGGGGGAGACACATCCCAGGGTGGAGACTGTCAGGCAGTGAGAGAGCCTTTGGTGACTGGAAAGGCGGAAAGCCTCTGTGATTCCTCAGAACCTGTGGAATCGGGTCTGAGCTACGTGTGTGTGTGTGTGTGTGTGTGTGTATGTGTGTAAAGGTGGTCCTAGACAGCCATGTCAGCCACTGCAGAGCCGTTTCACTAAAAGACTGTGAGACAGAGGCTCCATCAGCCGTGGTTTATGACTCCCTGATGGGGTATGACACTGACAGGGAGGGGAGTGCCCTGGGACATCACCCCAGGTCCACGACCTGCTTCTCTATCTGCCACAGGTGCCCCGCAGTCCACAGGGCACAGACCAGAGCAGGGAAGAGGAGGAAAACAACCGCTGGAATCACGTGTTCGGGGGCCATGCCTGAACTTTGCCCGGAGCCCATGTGAGACACTGCAGGAAACTTCTAGAAACACTTGGGGAGACTTTGCAGAGCAGACGAGAGCCAGAGTGTGACTCTCAGGGGTCTTTCACTATGATGAGTTGGTTCATGACTCCAGCAAGACAATGAGACCCCTGAAAGCAGAGCCCTATCACATTAACTTTAGCTTCCATCACCTAGACTTTGGTGTATTCAAAAGTGCTCAGTACACTACATTTTATGCTGACTAAATACAATCTTTTTTGATAATCTGATTTATGACATGGTTTCCAGAAATATATTATGATAAAAAATGGGACTCCCTGGACAGGAAAATGAAGTTGGATATGCTGATCACACATTTGGCCTCAAGAAATCTTGGCATTCTCTTCCCCTGAATTCTGTGGGTCTCTGTGATTCATAATGTCCCAAAACATCAAGGATTAGACAGAAGCCAGAGCGGAATCATGCAGAGAAGAAGAGAGCTCAGAACCTCCTAAGCTACCTCCTCAGATGGACAAGAACCTGGGGACCTGGCCTTTGCTTTACTGGTGGACTGGAGGATATCAACTGGGTGTCAAGCACTGTACTATAGTCAAAACTATTATTTTTCCAGTAGCCATGTATGGATGTGAGAGCTGGACCATAAAGAAGGCTAAATGCAGAAGAATTGATGCTTTTGAACTGTGGTGTTGGAGAAGACTCTTGAGAGTTCCTTGGACTGCAAGGAGATCCAACTAGTCCTTCCTAAAGGAAATCAGTCCTAAATATCCATTGGAAAGACTGATGCTGAAGCTGAAGCTCCAATGCTTTGGCCAGCCACTCATTAGAAAAGACCCTGATGCAGGGTCTGAAGGCAGGAGAAGGGGATGACGAGGACAAGGTGGTTGGATGGCATTACTGACTCAATGGTCATGAGTTTGAGCAAGCTCTGGGAAATAGTGAAGGACAGGGAAGCCTGGCTGCAGTCTATGGGGTCACAAAGAGTAGGACACGACTGAGCGACTGAACAACAAACCACTGTGCTGGGTATCTTGGGGGCTCCTAGAGAAACAGAGCATAATCCTCGACCTTGGGGAGTTTATCATTAGTCAGAGAGATTAACTGGTTAAGTACCTCTGTGCTACAGAGTCTTTCAGGGCAGTGTGGAATCAGGAAACTGCAGACATAGATGATGTGGTAGGAGGATCAGGGAAGGCAGAGACCCTGAGGGGATCAGAGGAAGGAGAGGGATCCTGGAGAGGGTGGGGGAACAAGCAGGCATGGAGGACAGTGTCATCTTGGGGCTGAGAAGGAAGACTTCCAAGTCAGCAAGTGGATACCAGTCCAGCCCTACCCCTTTCTAACTGTGTGACCTTAGGGTGGTTCATTTGCCTATCTAAGCCTTGGCGTCTGTAAAGTAGTTCTGACCTCACAAGGTTGTTGAGGAATAAGCAAAGGCAATATGAGTGAGGCACTTAACCCAGTGCCAGGAGCATAACAAGCACTTAACAAGTGTCAGCATTGCTTTTGTTATCAGGAGCAGCTGGTAGGATCTGGAAAGATGGGGAACCTGGTTGAGCTTCTGGAGCAGTTCAGTTCAACTGAACGAGTGTTTGTTAGGTACCTACTATGTGCTAGGTGGGCCTCCCAAGTGGCTCAGAGGTAAAGAATCCATCTGCAAAGCAGGAGCTGCAGGTTTGATCCTGAGTCAGGCAGCCCACTCCCGTAATCTTGCCTGGGAAATTACACAGACAGAGGAGCCAGGTAGATACAGCCCACAGGATCGCAAAAGAGTCAGACACGACTGAGACAAGAATAATGTGTCAGCCACTGTGCTAGGCTCCAGGCAGTGGGCACAAGGGCCTCAAAGGAGCCAACAGGCAAATGGGGCTATGAGCAACAGATGTAATTCCAACAAAGCAGGGAATGTACAAGGTGCTCTAGGCTCACTGAAGAGGCACGGGGCCAAGGCTGCAGGTAGCTGGAGAGCCCTTTCCTGGGAGGTACATCTCAGCTGAGATCTGGGTAAGGACAGCAATTAGCCCAGTGGGTAGAAGGGGTAGAGCAGAGAGGGCAGGGAGTGTCCCAGGCAGAAGGAAGAACTTTTCACCTCCCGGAGAGCCCACTCCATTCAAGCCAGTGCAAGTCAGCTCTCCTGTCTAGATCCAGTGAGATGGGGCGGGAGTGGTAACTGGTGGTAAGAGCTCCCCCGAGGGCCACGGGGTGCCCCGAAAGAGAGTGCTGTGAACTCATCTGTGCTTTCGAAGGTCACCGCAATGCCTGATGGAAGCGGGCAAGGCCAGAGCAGACAGACTATGACATTTTGTGATCATTCAGGTGTGAGGCCGGGGCGGCCTCAACTAGGATGGAGGAAATGGCGTCAAAGGGACAGGAGCTGGTCCTTGCACTCCGGGATCTTACATTAGATGCACGAAAGATACTTGTAGACCCAGCAAGATGGGCAACAATGGAGCAAGGGGTGCTGCAGGGGTACAGAGGAGGAGGTTCAGCAAAGGCTGGGGTGGGGGTGGGGCCAGGCCACAGGTAGCAGCTGCTGCTGGGGGTACTAGTGGAGGTCTGGGAGCCACGGGCCAGGGCATTGTTGCAGGAAGGGGAAGCCCCTGCCAGGGCCCGAAAGGGGGCTCTTGTCTAACACTCGGAAATGAATTGTCCAAGGAGACACACTGACAAAGCAAGAGATTTTACTGGGAAGGAGAGCAGGAGGGAAAGGGAACCCAGGAGAACTACTCTGCAATGTGGCTCGCAGTCTCGGGTTTTATGGTGATGGGATCAGTTTCTGGGTTTTCTTTGGCCAATCATTTTGAGTCAGGGTTCTTCCTGGTGGTGCACGCATTACTCGACTAAGATGAATGCCAGCTAGAAAGATTCTGGGAGGTGGCAGGACCCATGGCATTTCCTTTTGACCTTTCCTAAACTGTTCCGTATTCCTCACCGGGACTTCCTGTTGTAAAATAACTTACAGGTATGCTTACTATGGTACCTGGCCAGGGTGGGCGGTTTCAGTCAGTGTATTTCCCTTAGCAGATTGACGCTGTCCTCAGGATCCCAGCAGGGTCCCATTTGATGACACAGGTTGCAGAGATCTTCATGGGTCCCTGAGAGGAAAGGAAGCAGGGGAAGTGATGTGGAGGAGGAATCAGTCCTGCGGAGGTGACTGCAGTGGGAAGGAGCTGGAGCCCAGAAGGGCAGATGTGCTGGTCTGGGCCCAGGGGAGGAAGAGGAGGAGGAGTGGGCTGGAGAAACTTTGCAGGAAGTGACTTGGCCGATGGAGGGAAGCAATCCTTCGCAGCTCAGGGGACCACGCTGCAGCAGTGGCCCTATCAAAACAGGGTGGCTGGAACCAGAGCAATTTGGCACCCTGTGCAAAGAGGTCATTTCGATGGCCAGCCTTTCCTGAGTGGCTGCTGCAGCCAGACCCAAAGCCAGGCGACAGGCAGACGTCACGATGCCACTTCACCCCCATTGTCGCCACCATTCATGTTGTAGACCCCCATTCTACAGAGGAGGCGAAGAAATTCACGCAGGCACACAAGTGATAAGAAGCTTTGTCAATATCTCGAGAGCCGACGGTGTGAGTTAGAGGAAACTATGAACCAGGAGTGACAGAAAGTCAAGAGGAACTAAAGAGCCTCTTGATGAAAGTGAAAGAGGAGAGTGAAAAAGCTGTCTTAAAACTCAACATTCCAAAAACTAAGATCATGGCATCTGGTCCCATCACTTCATGGGAAATTGATGGGGAAACAATGAAAACCGTGACATTTTATTTTCTTGGGCTCCAAAATCACAGTGACAGTGACAGCAGCCATGAAATTAAAAGACACTTGCTCCTTGGAAGAAAAGCTATGACAAACCCGGACAGTGTATTAAAAAGCAGAGGCCTCACTTTGCCGACAAAGGTCCATCTAGTAAAAGCTATGGTTTTCCCAGTAGCCATGTATGGATGTGAGAGTTGGACCATAAAGAATGCTGAGCGCTGAAGAATTGATGCTTTTGAACTGTGATGTTGGAGAAGACTCTTGAGAGTCCCTTGGACTACAAGGAGATCCAACCAGTCCATCCTAAAGGAAATCAGCCCTGAATGTTTATTGGAAGGACTGATGTTGAAGCTGAAACTCCAATACTTTGGCCACCTGATGCGAAGAGCTGACTCATTTGAAAAGACCCTGATGCTGGGAAAGATTGAGGGCAGGAGGAGAAGAGGACGACAGAGGATGAGATGATTGGATGGCATCACTGACTCAATGGATATGAGTTTGATCAGACTCTGGGAGATAGAGAAGGACAGGGAAGCCTGGCATGCTGCAGTCCATTGCAAAGAGGTTGCAAAGAGACACAACTGAACAACAGCAACGACAACCAATGAGCCAGAAAGTGCCTTCCCAGGTGGCACCAGTGGCAAAGAATGCACATGCCAATCAATGCAGGAGACATAAGAGACCAAGGTCCGATTCCTGGGTCAGGTAGATTCTCTGGAGGAGGGCATGGCAACCCTCTATAGTATTCTTGCCTGGAGAATCCGCATGGACAGAGGAGCCTGGCGGGCTGCAGTCCATAGGGTCGCAAAGAGTCAGACACGACTGAAGCGACTCAGCACACCTGCACGCATGAACCAGGCATGTGTGCAGACAACACTGGACAGGGCCTGAGAGTGAGCATTTTCCCAGTGTTTCCTGGGACTGTCACATGTGTCAGGCCCTGGAGACCCTGCGGTTAACAAAACATGAGGCTCCTGCCCCATGGACCTTAGCGTCCTGTGAGGGAGAGGGACAAGAGACAAAGAAGATGCGAGTGAACCTAGAGCGCAGATCGCAGGAAGCAGGGCGAGGAAGGGAAACGGACTCCAAACTACAAAGCGGCCAGTCTGACCCTTGGCCCAGAACCCTGGACCACAGAGCATCAAGGCATCAGTGGTTGGGGGCTGGGTTCTCTGGCTGGCTCGGAGGCAGTACTAGCCAGGCCATGGTTTCCTCACAGGAAGAAGCAGTCAGGTTACAGTAGCAGCTCTCAAATCGTGCCTTAGCTGAGGAACCTCTTATTCAAACATGATCTTAACCAGAAGCCAAGTCCAATGGGCAAACAGATGTAAGTTCAGCTTGAGAGCAGAACTGCCCCCTCTTTCCCTCCGGATCCTCAGCAGCCCCAAAGGAATCTCACAGATTTCCAAGGGCTCCAGGAGCCCACTCGCGAAACCGTGGGATTGTAACACGTTTACCATTAAACGGGCACTTACTAGATAAGAGCTACATGTACACAGCCTCATTCATTTCTCTCAACAAATCTACGAAGTCATCATTTTACCAGTGAGGAATCTGAGGCTTAGAGGGGTTAATAACATTAGCCAAACAGCAGCTGCTTGTTGATCATGGTCTGGACCCTGCCAAGCTGTCCAGCTTCCTGGCTCCCGCCCCTGACCGCCGCCCCCCCCATTCACACCCACACATACACACCTTCTTTCTTTAGATCACAGGAATCCATTTCTCATTCCCAGCCTTGGCACACACTTTTCTATTCTTCTCCTATGGTGTTAGTTCCCTATTGCTGCTATACACACACTAGTGGCTTAAAGTAACACAGATTTATCAGCTTACAGTTCTGGGATCAGAAGTCCAAGATGGGTAGGCAAAGCTTCCTTCCTTCTAGAGGCTCTAGGGTAGAATTCGTTTCCTTTCCTTTTCCAGTTTCCAGAGGTTTTCATGGCTCACGGCCCCCTTCCATCAACGCCGTTACTCTGACCTCTGCTTTTATTGTCGTATTTTCTCTGACCCTCTGCCTCCTCCTTATAAGGACACTTGTGATTACATTGGGCCCACACTGATAATCCAGGAGAATCTCCCATCTTAAGATCCTTAACTGGAGGGAATTCCCTGGTGGTCCAGTGGTTAGGACTTGGGGCTTTCACTGCCATGGCCCAGGTTCAATCCCTGGTCAGGAAACTAAGATCTTGCAAGCTGCCCAGTGTGGCCAAAAAAGAAAAAAAAAAAAAAAAGCCTTTAAGTGAATCACATCTCTCTTGCCATGTAAAGGAACATATTCACAGATTCTAGGGATTAGAACGTGAACATCTTTGGGGGCCATTATTCAGCCAGCCACATCTTATAACTCCACTCATCCCTCAGATCGGAGCTTTAAGGTCATGTCCTCAAGGAAGCCACCCCTGATCCTTCTGATAAGACCATCCTCAGTTGGGTTCTCAGGAGGCTGATCTCTCCCTCACCTTGCTTGTCAAGGTCATAATTTAGCATTTGTTTGGATAGTATTTGAGTAACTAAACATTAAGAGTGCTGTATTGCACTTAGCCACTGAGTCATGTTTGACTCTTTGTGACCCCATGGGCTGCAGCCTGCCAGGCTCCTCTGTCCATGGGGATTCTCCAGGCAAGAATACTGGAGGGGGTTACCATACCCTCCTCCAGGGCATCTTCCCAACCCAGAGACAGAACCCAGGTCTTCCCACATAGCAGGTGGATTCTTTACCATCTGAGCCACCAGGGAAGCCCAAGAGTACTGGAGAGGGTAGCCTGTCCCTTCTCCCGGGGGGCTCTTCCGGACCCTGGAATTGACCTGGGGTCTCCTGCTTTGCAGATGGATTCTTTACCAGCTGAGCTACCAGGGAAGCCCAAACATCAAGAGTGTGGGGAGTCCTTTTGTGTTTCTGTTTGTATTTTCAGCAGAATTTGGCACACAGCAGGGGCTCAATTAACATTTGTTAAATAAATTAATGAACAAATAGATGAACTTGCCTGAGGTCACAGAAGCAAGTAGCAGAGGCAGGATCTGAACTTGGGCAGTGGGTTCCCAGAGTCCTATATCCTTAGCCTTGCACAAGCTTGCCTCACACAGACCTACAGTAGCCCAGGCCCAGGGGGTGTGTTTAAGTCTTCTCAGCAACATCCCCCAGGTACCAGTTGCTTGGCCAACCCAAACTCGAACCCTTCCGCCCTCCCGCGACCCCCACGCCCCTCCAGTCTGACCTGTGATTTAGGACTTGATTCATAGGAGGTAGGACAAGAAGTTCTGTGAATGCTGGCCGTGTGGGATTGGGGACCGTGGGTAGCCAAGGCCCCAGGGGCCACAGTGGTGGGAGGTGGCACCAGGCCACCAGGAGGAGAGCCCTCTAGAGGGGGCGGTGGGCACCGGGTGGGGTAAGAGCCGAGGGCAGCGCCCTGGACACGCCCACAACGAGAAGCCGGAGGAGATCATGCCAGCCAGCAAGGAAACGAGCTGTCAGAAATCCGGAGGAGACGTGGGAAAGTGCAGTGTCATGGAAACCACGGAGCGAGCGTGTCCACTGGTTCTGGAAGAGGTGGCTGTCGAAGCATCAGGCGGCTCCACGGGGCGGGAGTGGGAGGCCCATGGCCACCTGTCCTCCAGCTCTGACGCCCTTCAGCAGGGTGACTTCAGCAAACTGCATGGGAGCCGAAGCATCAGGCAGAGGCTGAGTGGGCGCTTCAAGGATCCAGGAGGAAACTAGCCGAGACCACACATTTCCGGATCTGGCAAGGAGGGAGGGGGGCGGTTGCTAGGAGCAGCGCTGCGGACCAGGGGAGCCCGCACGTGGGTTTGCAGGCACCTGGGCAGAGCCTGGGAGGAAGCATGGGGAAGCCGGGGGAAGGTCACGCCGTAGGGGGGCACCGCTGGGCTGGGACCGTCCAGGGATGAGTCAGCGCCCACGTGGCTTGTGGCTCCCAGCCGGCCTCGCCCTGGTGTCTATGGTAGGGCCTGGGAGCTAAGCTTTCTCCCATCAAGTTCACCCAGGGATTGCTTTGGAGGGGACCCTGGAGACTCGGGGCTGGGGCCACTGAGTGCAGGACCTCTGCACAGCCTCCTACTCAAAGGCCAAGGGCTTCCTGGGCTCTGGGAGGACCTCAGAGGGCCTCCTGCCCTGGGTGGGGAGTCCAGTGTGAAACCACCTGAGACGGACTGAATGGAGGAGCTTAGTCCCCCTCCTACCCCACTTCTCCAAAAGGTTCTAGAAAACTGCCTTCCCAACCCCAAGGGACCTGACAACCATCTTTTGAAGATGTGAGTCCAAGTTTGTGCTTTGGACCCCTTGGGCAAGCTGATGAAGCCTGTGGATCTTTTCTCAAAGTGTGTAAAATACCAATGAAACCAATTATATTGAAAATTATATATATATTTAAAACTGAACCTTTAATATCATGCCATACATGCTTCTTTATCAAATGCACTAAAGAACAACATCTGGCAATCGGTCACAATTTTAGAGCTGTTGTTCAGTTGTTAAGTCGTGTCTGACCCTTTGTGACCCCATGGACTGCAGCATGCCAGGCATCCCTGCCCTTCTCTGTCTCCTGGAGTTTGCTCAGACTCATGTCCATTGAATTGGTGATGCTATCTAACCACCTCATTCTCTGCCACCCTCTGATTTTAGAGTAGTGGTGCGCATAAATGACACTGGGAGCTGTCTATGAAAGTCTGATGTGATATGAAACTGTCTGTGATCTCTTCTAGTGACAAAGTCACAGATCCCATTGCTACCGTGGTCTCTGCCTATGGTCCTAATGGAAGGAAATGCTCAGCGTTTGGTAGGGGTTAGTGAAAGTCAGGGTGTCATTTTTACCCATCCAAGTCCTTGGATCCCCTGAATTATATCCATGACCTTCAAAAACTTAAGAGCTTCAGTTCTGTGGCAAGAGTCAGAATCCCCAGTGCCTACAGGGTGCAGACAGGCGGCTGCTGTGCATGGCTGTAGAGCTGGTGCCCTGGAGACCACACACCTCTTGAGGGGCAGCAGCCCTGCTGGGATCCTGGAACAGTAAGGTTAATATCACCTAATCTTCACCTTTTAAAGAGATGCCAGAAACACTAATTATTTTGTGAACCCTTCTCATTTTAAATGTTTGCCCCAAATTGACATTTTAAAGGATACTCTGGGGCCAAACATAACATGAGTGCTGGCCTGGTGGAGCCTGGAAACCCTGGATTTGGGCTCCCTGCTGGATGGGGTTCTTGGCGGAATATGGACGTCACCCTCTAGGTCTCCAGTCTTCCCATGAGAGGCCTGTTGGAGCACACGTAACGCATAGCTCCAGGCTAAAAATGTACTAGGCAATAACCCCAATCCACAGTAAATTACCACATCAAACCTACTAATTGTCAAGTATGCCACCTCACAGGCTCTGCTTCCCTCCTTTGGGCCTGCCCTGGGGGCTGATGGGATCAGGGCGCTCTCTCTCCCTGCCTACCCCCCACCCCCCATCCCCCCCACACACACCCCTGCCATGCCTTATTCCATGAAGGGAGCTGGATCTAGAGCCAGACTCCCTAAGTTTCAGCCTTAGCTCCGCCACTTATCAGCCCGGTGACCTTGAGAAGTCATGCATCTTTCTCACCCCCTACAGGGCCATGTCTACACAAATGGTTTGGTGGGACAATGGCACTTGTAAGTTGCAGAATGTATCTACATGCAAGGGAGTTCTGATTCTCCCCACCTGGTTTCTTATTATCTTCTACCCTGATCAGCTGAGTCCCTGTGGGGTGAGGGTCTAAGACACAAAGGAAACCATGTGTGTCCCCAGATGCTACCCTCTGGACAGTACCTGTGAAATACAGGAGTGTGTGCAAGGCGGCTCTGACTAACTCGAAGGATGATCCATTTGGAAGGCCGCAGGGCCCGCGACGCTGACCCTGGTATTTTTCTCTGGCAGCAGTGAAATCCGGTGCTTTGCAGATTGAAGAGAAGGAAGAAACTCTGCAGGCCTTGGGGAGGGCTTCTTTCATTTTGCACATATTTCAGCGGGCCGCCCCCGGGGGTTTCACTCTCATTTTCACATGGTGCAAACCGTGCTCTCAGCTGCCGGGCAGCAGCTTCTCAGGGGTGGGTTGTGATAGGAGTTGGAAGATGAGACTGGATAAGATTCTTGCCACCACACTGTCACATCAGAGCTTTCTCTTTGGAAAAAAAAAAAAAAAAAAACTTCCCTGTGGCTCCGTGGGAGTTTTGCCTGCGGTTTTCCGAGTAATTGCCTCGCCCCCGCCCTCTGCAAGCGGGCTGTGGCAGGCGCTGTGCTGTGACTGGAGGCGGTGACCAACGTCTGCCAGCAGCCAGGAGGGCGGGCTGCTGGGGACACGGGTGGGGGAGCCCCAACCTCCCTCCTCAGGCGGGATGAGAATGAATTAGGGCCCTGGGGAAGTGGGAGCCCCCGGGGAACAGGTCATGCTGGGTGCCCAGAGGAAAACTGGGGTCCGTGTGGGCAAACGAAACTTCCAAGAGCCACATATACATGCAGATCCAGGGCTGGGGGCTGTATTTGGAAGCGGAGCTGGAGTCTCAGCCGTGCACTTACAGCTATGAGAGCCTGAGCAGACACTCCAATCTCTCCGTGCCTCTGAGGATCTGCCGCGTGTTTTATGGTGAAGATTAATAAATTAATACAGGGAAAGCTTTTAGAACATCTTAAAGGGAAAAACATTTCTTCTGCACAGAATATTTTTCTTCTGTCACAGAATACTTCTGACACCAAACGTGCGGGCATTTTCCAACTGTCTGGCAGTTCTCTAACGTCCGGACACGACCGGGTGTCCTACAGTTCTGACACTAACTGCCCGGTGTTGGTACAGACCCCACAGGTTGTGGCCTCAGTCCCGCAAGACTGCCCCCCACTTGAGATGCCAGTCCCAAGTCCAAGGCTATCGCCTGTACTTCTGACCAGCTGCCTATAAAGTGGGGGCTTTTCCAACCCCTCCTTGGGTTCCATAATTTGCTATCCTGGCTCATAAACTCAAGGAAACTCTTACTGACATTTCCTGGGTTTTTTTTTTTTAATGTGACAGGATACAGATAAACAGATGAAGAGGTTCGAGGATAGCACGGGGCAAGGGAAGGGGGAAAGGGTGTGTTCACCAACCCGGAAGCTCTCCACTGTCAGGGAGTTTTATGGAGCCTTCATCACGTGCTGTGTGCTGTGCTAAGTCACTTCAGTCGTGTCCGACTCTTTGCAACCCCATGCATTGTAGCCCTCCAGGCTCCTCTGTCCGTAGGATTCTCCAGGCAAGAACACTGGACTGGGCTACCATGCCCTCCTCTAGAGGATCTTCCCCACCCAGGGACTGAATGCGAATCTTTTATGTCTCCTGCATTGGCAGGCAGGTTCTTTTACCTCTAGCACCACCTAGGAAGCTAGACAGGATCAATTAATCTCCAGCTCCTTCATTACATAGATAGGATCGATTAATCTCTAGCCTCTGCCCTATACCCAGGGGATGGGCAGTGGACTGAAAGTGCCGAGCTTTTATTCATGGTTGATCTCTCTGGTAACCAGCCCCCATCCAGGAGCCCACATGGATGACTGAACCAGTGCTCTCAGCAGTGAAAGTGTGGCGGCCTAACCACTGGACCTCCAGGGGATTCCCCAAAAGACTGTCATCACCCTGGCAACTCCAGGGGATTTAGGAGCTCTGTGTGAGACTCCTATCACTCCTCTCACTCAGGAAACCACGAGGGTGTTAGGAATTCTGTGCCGGGAACCAGGGATGAAGACCAAATAGATCTGTTATACCACAGCAGGACATCAAGGGTGCATGCAAAGTGGCTGCTCTTATTATTCCATCAGGAGCACTCCCTGAAGTCTCTAATGAGGCCCTTGGAGACAGATCTGCAAAATCCTGGAGATGCTTATGTTCTTAGTATTCTGTTTGGAACCTAGTAAACCTCTGCCTCTCCATAAAGACCCAGCTCCAATGACACCTCCCCCGTGAGGCTCTCTTTTCATGTTGGTCATTATTAACTGATGGCTTTATGCCAGAATCTTTGTGGAGCACTCCACATTTTATCTCATGCAAGGGCAGATTCAGCTTTTGTGGGGTCTCACACTTACACAATTTAGAAGGTCCTCATATATATATGACTATCTGATTTTGTAATATTTATAAAACAAAAATGGCCTTGTGAGTTTGAAGACAAAGACAATGAGGAGGAGGATGTAAGGGAAAGACTAGAGTAGAAATGACTCCAAGCTCTCTGGCCTAGCTACCTAGCAAGATGGAACGCCAAGGGGAGGAGAAGCTTTGGGGAGGATTGGAGGGTTGGGCATGTTAAGCTTGAGATGTCTCTTGAAGTCGAGTAGGCAGTTAGATACAGGAGACTGGAGTCAGGGGAGAGGTCTAGGCTGAAGATGAAAAATAGAGAGTTGTTCACAATGGTTGGGTGTTAAGGTTGTAAGACTAAATGGGCCCACTAAGGGACTGCAGGCAGAGAGGATGGACAAGATCCGACCTCGGGCGGCTTGCCTGTGTTTGGGAGGTGGGGGGTGGAGCTGAGTAGGAACAACTAGGGAGGCTAAGAGGACCCAGGAGAATATGGTGTCTCCAGGTGGAGGGAGTGATCCTTGGGTCTGACGCTGCCGGTGGGTTAGGTAGATGAAAGCAGTGATGACTGGGTTACTGACGTGAAGACCTTTGCCAATAGACTCTTCCATGGGGTGAGGGGGTTGGGAAACTGATGGGCTGATCTGAGAGGGCAGCAGAAGTGAGAGAGGAACTGTGGACAGCAAACACGGACCACTGTCCTCAGGAGTTTGGGGGAGAGGGGGGTGGGGACAAGAGAGAGACACAGGCTGGTGAGGGAATTGGGGTCAAGATAAGGGTTCTGATGATGGGAAAGTGTTTCCTTGTTGGTGGGGATGATTCAGTAGAGGTGGGGGAATGAATGGTACAGGAGAGAAACAATAGAATCGGGGGAGGGGTGGGCTTGAGTCCATGAGAGGGGTTGGGATCTGGGACACACAGGAGTGTTAGCCTCAGACAGGAGCACCCATAATGTTGGGAAAGAAGGATGAGGTCCTAGACCCTTATGCAAAATGAGAGAAGATAGGGGTGTCGAGGATGCAGGAAGAAGCAGATGAGGGCTGGTAAGAGGTGGCCCTGTGAAGCAAGATAGAGGGGCAGTGGAAAGGTGCTGGGTTCTTCTGGGAGGGAAGAAGAGTTGTTGGAGATGGTGACGGATCGCTGTTTGGCCCCCTACATTGATCCTTTCCTTCCATGACTATAGAGTCTGGCTGGGCCGTCCTTGCCCGGGGAACACCCTGTGTCTCAGCCGCCCTGGCAGCCAGGGGCAGCTACGTGACTGAGTTCTGCCAGCGGCAGGCGACAGAAGTGAAGTGTGCAAGTTCCACACCACTGACCCGGAAGGAATTTGTTTGCCTGCACCTGTACCCTTTCCCCCTGCCAGAATGCCGATTCAGCTTCAACCGGCACAGGGAGCAACACGTGAGCCACGGCTGCTTGGCTCTGCCTGTCTTGGGCCCCCTCTGGCTGTCTAGTGAAGCCTGTGGACCCTTCGCTGAATAGTGTTCTTCAATTCATGCAATAAAATCAGAAGATTGCCAAGAAAAACAACTGCAATGAAATATCACAAAAATAGTCAAAAGTTACACTCTAAGAGTAGGTACATACTTCTTATTAACACATTAAAGAACAATCTAACAATGGATCTGATAGCTACTGAGTTTTCAAAGTAATAATCATGAGCATAAACACTGATTCACAACAGAAATCACAGATATTTTCCTGTCACATTTAGTTGTTGCAGATACTGTACCTGCCAATACTCCTGTTAGGCTTCCTGTCAGAATGGGAAGAAGTGCTACCTTTCAAGTATTCAATGGATCTTAGTATAAATCAGGATGTAATTTTTGCCCACGCAAGCTCAGAGAGCCCCTGAGTTCTGACCAGCCATTTGCAGATCCCAGGTTTAGAACATCTGTCTTTGGAGATGGTGGAACCACAAGATGGAAGAAAACTGCATTCCCAAATACACCGCATGCGGCAAAGCCAGCCTGTTGGCGGGGAGCCCCCAGACTGTCCCGGGAGGGAGTATTACGATCCTGCCTCCTGTATTGTGTTGTCTTTGGGCGGTGGGGGTGGGGGGGGGTGTCTTTTTGTTACAGCAACTTATCCTGTACCCTAACAGAGAGGCAGACAGTGACTAAACAGTTTTTAATACGCACTTACATGAGTCAGCTCATTGCCTTGCCCCGCAGCAACCTGAAACCCAGCTGAGGGCCTGAGACGCCACAGCCTGGGAACTCAGAAGGGAGCCCTTTTCATTTCGCTGCGCACCTCCCCGTGGCCCAGACATGGGCCTCCTCACGTCCCACTGCCCCGTCTGGGCCTCCGCAGAGTCCACCTGTTTCCTGCTCTTGGCCTGGACAGGCTGTGCCCTGGCTCACCCGCCCGGTGGCCAGCGAACAAAGGAGCAGCTGCTGTTCCCTTCCCCCTCCTCCCTCCCAGCGCGGACACACCCCGACGGACCTTGGGGCAGATCCTGACTAGGTTCACAGGAATGTCAGCAGAGAAGCCAGGTTGGTTGGGGCCATGATTGCTGGCAGGACCTCAGGACTCCGAAAGGGTCTGAGCTGAGAGGGAGCTGCAGCCGGCTGCCGCACGAATGCCCTTAAAAAGAGAAAGGAGAGGCAAGCCAAGAAGAGAAAGCGGTGCCCATGCCAGGAGCATGCAACTCTCAAGAGGTAGACGAGGCACCGTGGCCAACAGTCAGAACTGTGAGGGCCACGGATGAACCACCTACTGACTGCCAGGACTGTTCGGGGCTTTCCATGTACAGCCGCTTTTAACCCTCATAACGGGCCCCTTGAGCTGTATGTTACCATTTTTAAAAACTCTGCAAACAGGATCAGAGAGGTTGAGTCACCTGCCTGGGGTCGCACAGCCCTCAAACTCATAAGGATTCAAACCTCTTGTTAATAACAAGGTCTGGAACTAAGCGTACATAAGGGGTCTGTCTTTCATAGGAAAAAAAGGAAGTGTGGGCCTCAGTTCAGAAATTCCTGCCACTTTGGGAGCATGTGTGGCCTTCACAAAGAAGGCAAAGCTGGAATCTCTGGGGAGACTGCTCTGTGTCCTGGGATGGTAGTGCCGGCACGTGGTAGCCACGTGAAGCTATAGGATGGCGCATCTATCCATCCTTGCCTTGCATAGGATAGGCTGGACTGAAGCTCTGCCTTGGCAAAGAGCTGTAGCGTGGGGTAAGGTGGGGAGGCGGGAGGGTGGGCTGTGGAATTCCCTGAGGAGGGAACAGGCTGGTTCCAGATTTTGTAGAGGCCCTGGTCTCTGGGGAAGGGCAGAGCTAGAGAAGCGACCCTGGGCTGGAAAAAGAGCATGCCTTGTGGGGTCAGACAGACCCAGCCTGCCCCAGACAGGTGGCCTTGGACGAGCACCTACAAAGGACAGTCACAATCCTGGCAGCATCTGTGTTGGCTCGATGACTGAGATCACATGGACTCTTACACTCAGACGCCAAGGAGAGCGCTTGGCACACAGCATCCACTAAGCAGTCGCCCTAACTTCTGTCTCAGACCTCTGAGCAAAGCTGATCAGGTGACAGTGTGGCAGCCACAGTCCTGAGAAGTGGGCGAAGGCTGGGGGGCAGGGAGGAAGCTGACCCACAGGATCAGGCAGCCTGGCTCCCAGGCATGCAACCCTCATTCCTGACACTGAGCTCTTATCTCCAGGGCTGGGCCTACTCCAGCCAGCCTGGAGACCCGGTCAAGGAGCACAGAGGGCCCCACTCCAGCCTGGTGCCCTCCCCAGGACTTCTCAGCACCCGAGGCTCTGCCTTGCACTTATGTTCGAGCAGTGAAGTCTCTGGGGGTGTCTGAGCTGGGCTTCCCTTTATCTCTAGTTTCCCTCTACTCAGTCCACCCAAGCCTGCTCTGAACCTGCTGACCCCTCCACCTGCTCTCCCCCACCACTGCCTACATCTGCCCCCAACCCTCCCGGGCCAAGGACTCTCCCTAAGTGGAGCCTGGTGTCGCATAGCACAATCTGTCCCCAGGTGAGTCAGCCCAAAGCCACAAATAAGAGCAATGAAGGAATCCTGTATCTTCTCAGCTACCTGGTCCCCCAGGTGGAGGAGACCCTCAAACCTCCCCCCACCCACAGCACCCTCAGGTGGCCCTGCAGTTTGGGAACCCCAGCATCAGGATCATTCATTCATTCAATAAGGCACATGCGGGGAGCATCTTCTCTGAACTGGACCCTGAGCTAGAAGCTGGACACACCACCAGTGAATAATCCAGCCTTTAAGGAGCTCCCTATTTTAAACTAAGAAGAGGTGGACAAGGAAACACACAGTGATCCACTCCCCACAGTTGCAGGGCAGGGAACACAGTGGGGTGTGCGTGAGGGGACCTGCCCACTTCTGTGTGCTCAGGGAAGTCTTCCTGAAGGAGGCAGCAAGCGAGCCAAGCCCTAGAGCTTGGCCAGGCAAACATGGGAAGTACCTTGGGGCGAAGCACAGAACAACACAAGAAGATGATGTTAGAAGGAGCCTAGCATCACTTTGTGGAGAAGGCAATGGCACCCCACTCCAGTACTCTTGCCTGGAAAACCCCATGAACGGAGGAGTCAGGTGGGCTGCCGTCTACGGGGTTGCACAGAGTCGGACACGACTGAAGCAACTTAGCGGCAGCAGCATCACTTTGCAGACCAGCAAGGAGAAATGAAGGTGGGCAGGTAAGTAGGAGCTATGTCAGTGAGGAACCACTGAAGGGTTTTATAATACAAAGGAAGAAACTTATTGAAGCCATCTTTCAGAACCAACAGACGTCTGTAGAATGGACAGGAAGGACAAGACTGGGACCCAGCTAGGGTGAGGGGCTATTGCAGGAATTCAGGTGCTGCTGATGACTGGAGCCAAGGGGACGGGAATATGTACAGACTAGGTATTGTGGGTGGGACCAGGTAGTTGAGAAGATACAGGATTAAGAGAAAGGGAGGAGAGAAAGTGACTCCCAGGTTTCTGCCTGGGGCTGCTGGGTGGATGGATGCAGAGAGGTGGGGTCAGTGTCAGGGATTCAGGAAGCAAGCTGGTTTGAGCAGGAGGGAAGCCATGAACCCATTTGGGACTTGCAGTTAAGGTGTCTTCACCATAACCTTCACCACAGGGCCTCCAAATGGAGATGACCCAGGGGCAGGTATACACAAGAGCCTGGAGTTCAAGAGCCCAGCTGTGGAAGAGGCCTCACCTGGGGAAGGGAGCATGTAGGTGGGCTTGAGCATCCAGGCTGGGGGGCTCCAGAGAAAGGGGAACAGAGCAGATGGAAAAGACTGCGTGTTCACTCCACACCTGGGAGACTAAGGACGAGACTCCTTAGGGAGTCCGTGAGGCTGGGACGGAGGGGCTGGGCTCTAGCCTGAGGGCAGTGGATTTCAGCAGGGCACTGCCTTGCTGAGATTAGCTTCTGTGAGGAATGAATTGACAGAGGAGGGAGGGGGGACCCACGCTTAGCATGAGCTGCTGGAACATCAGGAAGTCCCAGAGACTGCAGGGATGTGGGAGGAGAAACATGAGGAGTCCTGCTCTGTGAGCCTGGGCCACAGTCTTGGATTTCCTTGGTCTCGGTCTTCTCATCTGTAGTACAGGGATTATAATACCTGTCTTCTTGGGCACATCGTGAAGATTAGGTGGGGTGGGTTTGAAAGGGGCTCTGCATAAGTCTGATTGGTATCCTTCCATGGGTGAATAGCTGGACTGCAGGCCTCCAGCACTAAAGCTTTCTGGAATGCATTTGGAGGGATCCTGGGAGTGAGGATGGGGAGAGAACTCAGATCCTCAAATCCCACCAGCCTATCGACTCCCACATGTCCCTTTTCTTATCAAGGCCCGATGTATAGCCTTGGTGAGGCCAGGAATGAAAAGAAGGACATATGGGAGGCTGATGTCAGTCTGAAGGCTTTTGGTTATAAATTACAGAAAACCCAGCTCCATCAAAGCACAAGGAAAACAATTGGCCTTCTCATTTCACTCTTCCTCGCACTTCTCACCCTGGATCTAGGGTCTCAAATAATATCGGCAAGGCCTAGGGTCCCCTTTTCCAGCTCTTAGCTGCCTTCCTTGGGGTTTCTCACATTCTCAAACAACTCCTCTCTTGGGTTGGGAAGACGGCCACGCGGGCTCCAGCCTGACACCCTCCCAGCGTGAAACACAGAAGGAAAGCCTCAGCTCCACCCTCCCTGTGTCTCCCTGGCTTGAACTGGGTTGCCTGCTCCTCCCTGAACAAGTCCTGCAGCTGGGAAACCAAACCCAGGGAGGGAGGAGGCAGGGTGAGATCCCCCAAAGCAAAATCATTGCACGTGCCAGAAAGAGAGCAACCAGGCCACTGCTTCTCATTGAAGCACCTGTTTCTCATTAGCCCCCTCGGTGGTCTTGAACTGTGCTTGCTGTTCGGGAATCCAAGGCCAGAGGCAAGGTGGGGACTATAGTTCATTGTCCCCTTCCCTTCCCTCATGCCAGCTCCTGCTGGCAGTGTCCTCAGCCACAGTCTGTTCTCTGAGGGGCCCTGTATGTGCAGATGGGCAGCCCTTGAGGATAATGTCACATGTGAGCCTGTTTTCATGCCTAGCACTGCCTCTGTGTTCCCAGGGCGTGCTCCAGAGAGTGCTGGGTCTGGCTGTCACTGCCTGGACAACCTGAGTTCCAAGGGTCCTGAAAGCCAGTCCTTCAATTCTTAAGAGCTCTGAGGGGGCTCCTGGTGTTCAGCCAACAGGACTACACAGGCCAGTTCTGCCATCTCTAGCCATCTCTGCTGCTGCTGCTGCTAAGTTGCTTCAGTTGTGTCCGACTCTGTGAGACCCCATAGACAGCAGCCCACCAGGCTCCCCTATCCCTGCAATTCTCCTGGCAAGAACACTGGAGTGGGTTGCCATTTCCTTCTCCAATGCATGAAAATGAAAACTGAAAGTGAAGTCGCTCAGTCGTGTCCGACTCTTTGCGACCACGTGGACTGCAGCCCACCAGGCTCCTCCGTCCATGGGATTTTCCAGGCAAGAGTCCTGGAGTGGGGGTGCCATTGCCTCCATTTTCTCATCTGCAAAATGGAGTTAGCAACACCTCCCTTAGAGCTACATGAAGTAAAGTGTGAAAGTTTAACAGAGTTTCTGGGGCTTAAACCAGTGCTTGTCAAACCATCTGGACCAGTATTTGTGTAAAATACAGTAAAAACAAATTAATAGGAAAGTTAAATTTTGAAAGATATACAAGCTCCACTTTTTAAAAATTATATTCAACCAATATGAACTTATTCTGTCAAATAGCTACAAAAGTTTCCAAAGTCTCAATCTCTGTACTTCTCTCAGGTGCAAACTGGTGACAAACACGTCCCAGAATAGCATGCTTCCGTGGACCACACTTTGAGAAGCCCTGGGCTTCCCACTAATGGTTGTCTTCTTTTCCACAGTCCACTGCTGTTCATGCGATTATTATTTGAAAACTGACTTTTCTCTTCACCTTCTTGCAATTTCAGGTTTCACTGGAGCATGAATTAGGCTTGTTGATTGAATGGTGGAAACAAGTGTGTGTGAGGCCAGGCAGGGTACAGCATCACACTTCCCAGGATATCATGAGCAGCTGCCGAAGACACGTGGAATTTCTGACCTCACCAGGTTTATAACCTTGCTATGGTAGAGTCTCCTAGATAGTCACTGATATCTATTCTTCCCTTCTTTTAAAATAATAGTTTTAGGTGGGAACATGAATGTTCAGCTAAAGACTACATTTCCCAGCTTCCCTTGCAGCTAGGTATAGTCATGTGACTGAGTTTTGGCCAATGGGATATAAGCAAAAATGATTTCTGCCCTCTTGATTGGGTGAGCATTTCCTTGTCTCCCTTTCCTCCTTGCCATCACCTGGGAGATCAAAAGAACTATAGCAGCTCTGGAGCCAGAGGTGGAATCTGTGCAAGAAAAATGGTAGTCTCCCTAAGAGTTCTGGATTGCTGACCGGCAGGCAAATACATTTCTATTTTGTCTAAGCCATTGTGTCTGGAGGTTGTTTTATCACAGCAGCCCAGCCTGGATCCTACCACTGAAATGAGCAGGGGCAACAGCTCCCAGTGGGTTGACTTCTAAATACAGTAAGAACATATGATCTTCTAACATCCTTTAAGTACTAATACACCAGAAACGGTCACCTGTAATCCTCACACTAGCCCTTTGAGATGGACTTCTCCCGAGTTCTACCCCTTCTCTGATCAGGAAATAAATCAAAAGCGCCTGAAATCAGGGTGGCTGTGGAAGCAGAACATCCACAAAAAACCAGAACTGGGATGCAGAGCTAAGGCCATTCAACTCACTCACTGAGCAGCTAGACGTTTACCAGGCTCTGGGCTCAGCACTAGAGGCATAGCAGTGAGCAAGACGACTAGCTCCAGACTTCCTGAAGCTTGCTGCCTCTATGGGGGACATCCAGGCTAACCAGAAAAGCATTTGGGAGATAGGTAATTACAGTGGGCATGAAGGTGAGGAAGGAAAAGATTACAGGACCAAGGTCACCAAGAAGCTTCAGGCAGGGCACAAGGAGCCACGTATGGAAGACACAGTGGCTAGGATGGGGGCGGGACTTCTGGGAGCTTGGAGAGAGGGCCAAGGAGCTGATCTCCTCCACATGGTCACCTAGATGGCCCACCAACACAAGAAGGCCATCTGCATGTTTATTATGCTGTCCTATGAGTGTGACATCTCAGTGAAGAACAGTCCTAAAAATTCTGTCTCCTGAAAATCTGAGATAGACTCCTTCTTACCTCCTTGGTTTTACTCGAGATGATTATTTTCAAAATGTCTTAAAAAGAAAGCCCTCCTATTTGAACTACTAACAGCGATAAAAATAATTCCACCATCTTCTTACTAGAAAGGTAGCTTTCTGTGGTTGAAGAGCTCAGAGCCCACTTGATGACTCTTAAAAGAGACAGAACTGTGAACTGGACCCCTATCTCTTTGTGCCTGTCCTCGGCTGAGAAGTTTCTGGAAACATGTCTAGTTCATCATTTAGGAATAGATTTGCCTGGGAGTCTCCCACAGATAAACCTAAGTCCCGAGGCCTGGAACATTGTCATTTCCCGAGGTTACTATATTTGTTTTTACAGTCCTCCAGCTTGAACAAGGGAGTTGACAAGGTGAAGTTATGTTTTACGGAAAGATTAGCAGTTTAAAGCGGCTTCCCTGGTGGCTCAGTGGTAAAGAATCCAACTGCCAAGCAGAAGACGTGGTTTCCAACCTTGGGTCAGGAAGATCCCCTGGAGGAGGAAATAGCAACCCACTCCAGTATTCTTGCTTGGAGAATCCCATGCACAGAGGAGCCTGGTGGGCTACAGTCCATGGGGTCGAAAAAGAGTCGGACACAGCTTAGCGACTAGACAACAACAAGCAGTTTAATCAGTAAAGGAGCAAAGATCTGTGTGTCCTGTCAGCAGTTCAGGAGTGAGCGGCAGGCTGTAGGGGACTTTTTATGTGTAATGGTTCTCAGCCCAGCCCTTGGGTTTGAACCTCTATATAAGTATCAGCTTCCTCCCAGAGCAGACTTATGCCAAGGCCTGGGAGTCTGCAGGTGAGGCTCCCTGTATGGCTTCCTGGTGAATGAGCACTGCTACTTTTTCTCCTCCACAGAAATCTGGGCCTCTGGTGGGTGGGGCAGGAGCAGGGGGCAGCGGTGTGTGCTGAGCAAGCAGGCCTTTGCTGGCCCATGTGGGTGGTATCAGTGGGGCTGGGAGGAAGCAAAGTCAGGCAGCTGGGAGGGGACAGTGGCTGTGGGGGTGATGTAGAGTGAGGCCCACTTAGGAGCACCCCAAGCAACAGTCTATAACCCAGACACTCACTGGGAAGCAAGCTCCAGCCTTCAGCCCCAAGGGCGAGCTCCCTTGTGATCAAGGAAAATGGGCTGGTGGGGCCTCGGATGGGAGCCAAAGCCAGGCCTGTGTGATGGCCTCACTCCAGGAACACAGGCAGAGGCCTCGAGGGGAGCTGAGTCAGAGCTCCAAATCCCCACGCCTCTGGCCTTCACCCTGACCAGCCCCTCTGTCCTCCTTTCTCAGGCTGACACCACCACCCCTACCCCCTCAGCAGTCAAGAGGCTCAGCGGCTCCAATTCAGGCTGCCCAGCAGCTGCTCTGGCCCCAGGAAAGAAAACCACCCTGTCTCTCTGATCAGGCAGCCACATTGGGCAAGGATGCACACGCACAAGCAGGCATGCACACTCACAAAACAGTTCAGGGTGATAAATTCCAGCCGTGTGCTTTAAAAATAGAAAGCAGAGATATAATAGCTAGTCAATGAAGGTTTGCCAATTGCACTATGCAAGTGTTCGCAGAAGAGAGGCGGTGGTCATGTCCTATGTAGTTCAAGGAAAGGGAAGAGAGGATTCAAGGGGAGAGAAGGCAAAGGAGAGGGAGTGGCAGTGAGATGAGATGAAATGAGGACACAGAGGAAGCCCACTGGGCTTTGTGGGCACCCGGGGCACCCCACACCAGCCTCTTTTCTTGTCATAACTGTGCGCCTACCGTGCACAGGGTCTTTACGTCCCTCATTTATTTTGATTTTCACAACAAACCTGGAAAGGAGGAGAAGAGTAGCCCCATTTTGTAGATTAAATAGCTAAGGCTCACGGAGAGGCTAAGTGACCTGAACAGGGCCAGTCTGTGCATCCAGACTGGAGCCAGCTCTGCTTGACTCCTGGATCCCTGCGCTCCCCAGTCTCCCTCACTGGCTCTGTCTCATGGCGGGTATCCCAGTACCTTATCTGGGTCTGAAACTCTTAACGCTTCCCACGGTGTCTGACATGCAGCAAGTCCTCAAGAAATGTGCAATGAATGAGAGAAGAGAGGATGTGGGGGCAGGTGGAGAGGGGAGAGCGTTTGCGCTGTTGCTGCGTTGGGGAGGGAAGAAAGAACAGCAGAGCAGCCTGGGTCAGGAGCCTATTTCTATAGGATCTGTGCATCAGCCATCAGCTGGCTGGGCCAGGGGCAGGGGTGGTGCAACACTGCGGCCTCCGCTGCAGGTTTCCTCTTGCCCTGCTCAACTATCCGGCAGAGCTGAGCTTCGGAGGGACTGGGTGGAAGGGAGGGAGGCACAGCTGAGTAGGGGCCAGCCTGGGGCATCAGACCCAACATTACAAAGTTGCTCAGTCATGTCCAGCTCTTTGCAACTCCATGGACTGTAGCCCATCCGGCTCCTCCGCCCATGGGATTCTCCAGGCAAGAACTGGAGTGGGTTGCCATTTCCTTCTCCAGGGGATTTTCCCGACCCAGGGATCGAACCCAGGTCTCCTGCATTCCAGGCAGACGCTTTAACCTCTGAGCCACCAGGGAAGCCCAACATTGGCAGTGGATATATTCTACCCTGCAGCCCACAGACCCTCCCTACTGATTGCCCTCAGGAATCACCTGGGGAGCTGCAAAAACAACAGCAGTTGGGCCCCCGCCCCAAGGTCTGCGTTAATTGGCCTGGGTTGGGTCCCGGGCAGTGGAATTTATTAAAAGGCCCATAGGTGGCTCCAGTGTGTAGCCTGCATTGAGAACCTCTACAAGCCTAACCTACTATATACACCTGCCCCCTACCACAGGTAACAAGCGGAGTTTATACGAGAGTAAGGGCTTCGCAGTTGTCACTGCTAAGGGGCAGAGGTGTGATGGGAACTCATATCTGACCTCAGAACTGCAGCTTCCCCATCAAGCACACAAAAGCCCATCCATTGGGATGCCCTAACTGGAATTGCTGGGGATTCTGTTTCAGAAGGCTAGAGTCCCCCAGCTCACTCTCACATCTCAGGGGCACCCCATTCCTTACCCAGGGAGGCCAGCGGGAGTTCATGCTACTAATAACTGCTACTAAAGCTGCCATGTGTAAGCTCTTCCCATTCACAGAGCTTCTCCCACATATTATTCCTGTTTGGTCCTCACACTTGCACCACGAGCTGAACCCAGTGGGAATGATTAAATCCTCTCGACAGTGAAAGGAACTAAATAATTTGGCCAAGGTCACAGAGCTAATTACTTGGCCCAGGGGAGACTAGAATCCAGGTCCTCAGTCTCTAAGAGCAAAACTTCTTTTCCTAGCTTGTTCCTGAGCTGGGGTTTTGACATTTGGCGGCTCAGAAGGTAAAGAAAGTGAAAGTGAAAGTGAAATCGCTCAGTCGCTCAGTTCTGAGATGATCAGTCTCCAATCCTCAGCTCAGGCTGAGGGCCCTTCGACCAGATTCCTGCATCCAGGACTGGGGGACTAGAAAAGCAGGGAAGGATAGGAAGGGTTAAGGAGAGGAAAGAGAGAGGGAAGGGGGGAGAGGTCAATAAAGTCTCTTGTTCCTTACCGGTCAGGGCACTCTGGCCAGTTGTCCGCGTCAGGAGGAGACCAGGGACAAAAGGGTCCCAGTTGCGGCCGCTGGTTCTGGTCCATTGACAGGCAAGCTGGCCCCTGAGTACCCCGAGTGGTCAGGATGTCAGTCTCAGCGAAGAAGAGTCCCCACCAGAGTTGCCATTTGTTGTAGGAAGAGGGACCCCTTCCAGGGCCCGAAACTGGGCTCTTGTCTAACACTCGGAAATGAATTGTCCGAGGAGACACATGTGCTGACAAAGCAAGAGATTTTATTGGGAAAGGGTAGACCATCCCCATGGAAAAGAAATGCAAAAAAAGCAAAATGGCTGTCTGGGGAGGCCTTACAAATAGCTGTGAAGAGAAGAGAGGCGAAAAGCAAAGGAGAAAAGGAAAGATATAGGCATCTAAATGCAGAGTTCCAAAGAATAGCAAGAAGAGATAAGAAAGCCTTCTTCAGCGATCAGTGCAAAGAAATAGAGGAAAATGACAGATTGGGCAAGACTAGAGATCTCTTGAAGAAAATTACAGATACCAAGGGAACATTTCATGCAAAGATGGGCTCGATAAAGGACAGAAATGGTCTGGACCTAACAGAAGCAGATGATATTAAGAAGAGGGGGCAAGAATACATGGAAGAACTGTACAAAAAAGATCTTCACGACCAAGATAATCATGATGATGTGATCACTAATCTAGAACCAGACATCTTGGAATGTGAAGTCAAGTGGGCCTTAGAAAGCATCACTATGAACAAAGCTAATGGAGGTGATGGAATTCCAGTTGAGCTGTTTCAAATCCTGAAAGATGATGCTGTGAAAGTGCTGCACTCAATATGCCAGCAAATCTTGAAAACTCAGCAGTGGCCACAGGACTGGAAAAGGTCAGTTTTCATTCCAATTCCAAAGAATGACAATGCCAAAGAATGCTCAAACTACCACACAATTGCACTCATCTGACACGCTAGTAAAGTAATGCTCAAAATTCTACAAGCCAGGCTTCAGCAATATGTGAACCGTGGACTCCCTGACATTCAAGCTGGTTTTAGAAAAGGCAGAGGAACCAGAGATCAAATTGCCAACATCCGCTGGATCATCAAAAAAACAAGAGAGTTCCAGGAAAACATCTATTTCTGCTTTATTGACCATGCCAAAGCTTTTGACTGTGTGGATCACAATAAACTGTGGAAAATTCTGAAAGAGATGGAAATACAGACCACCTGACCTGCCTCTTGAGAAATCTGTATGCAGGTCAGGAAGCAACAGTTAGAACTGGACATGGAACATAAGGCTGGTTCCAAATAGGAAAAGGAATACGTCAAGGCTGTATATTGTCACCCTGCTTATTTAACTTCTATGCAGAGTACATCATGAGAAATGCTGGACTGGAAGAAACACAAGCTGGAATCAAGATTTCTGGGAGAAATATCAAGAACCTCAGATATGCAGATGACACCACCCTTATGGCAGAAAGTGAAGAGGAGCTAAAAAGCCTCTTGATGAAAGTGAAAGAGGAGAGTGAAAAAGTTGGCCTAAAGCTCAACATTCAGAAAACGAAGATCATGGCATCCCGTCCCATCACTTCATGGGAAATAGATGGGGAAACAGTGGAAACAGTGTCAGACTTTATTTCTGGGGGCTCCAGAATCACTGCAGTTGGTGACTGCAGCCATGAAATTAAAAGATGCTTACTCCTTGGAAGAAAAGTTATGACCAACCTAGATAGTATATTCAAAAGCAGAGACATTACTTTGCCGACTAAGGTCCATCTAGTCAAGGCTATGGTTTTTCCAGTGGTCATGTATGGATGTGAGAGTTGGGCTGTGAAGAAGGCTGAGCGCCAAAGAATTGATGCTTTTGAAGTGTGGTGTTGGAGAAGACTCTTGAGAGTCCCTTGGACCGCAAGGAGATCCAACCAGTCCATTCTGAAGGAGATCAACCCTGGGATTTCTTTGGAAGGAACGATGCTAAAGCTGAAACTCCAGTACTTTGGCCACCTCATGTGAAGAGTTGACTCATTGGAAAAGACTCTGATGCTGGGAGGGATTGGGGGCAGGTGGAGAAGGGGCTGACCGAGGATGGGATGGCTGGATGGCATCACGGACTCGATGGACATGAGTCTGAGTGAACTCCGGGAGATGGTGATGAACAGGGAGGCCTGGCGTGCTGCGATTCATGGGGTCACAAAGAGTCGGACACGACTGAGCGACTGAACTGAACTGATATAGTCCTTGGGGCTGCAAAGAGTCGGACACGACCGAGTCACTTGCAGTTTTCATAGAAGAAGGCACAGTTGGCGACAGAGCAGGCAGGCCAGCTCAGCATGGTCGGCGGCAGGGCTGCCCTTGAGTAGCCTAGAGAGCTGTTCAGCCACTCGGTTGCATCCAACTCTTTGTGACCCTACGGACCTCAGCACGCCAGGCTTCCCTGCCCTTCACTATCTCCCAGAGTTGGCTCACACTAATGTCCACTGAGTCGATGATGCCATCCAATCATCTCATCCTGTCATCTCCTTCTCCTCACTAGAGAATGGCATTTGGGAAAGTGCTTACGGAAGTGTTGGTTACTCGGATTATTATTACATGGCACCAAAGTGTTCTGGGCCCTGCTGAATCAAAACCAGGAAGTAATGCACGGCAAGTTCAAGCTTTAGTGGGATTTCTTTCTTTCTTCCTTTTAAATCAAGATTGAAGACCTGTTTGTATGTATCTTTGTTTTGAAGCAAACTCCTGAAAGGTCACCGCACCACCCAGGGCAGGGTGTGAGTGGCTTGGTCTCAGAGCCTTCCTGCCTGCTGGAGAACGCGCTCTCTGACCTCTGGCAAATCCTGTAACCTTGGCAGAGGTGAGTCCGTCCTGTTGGAAGGGGTGTGGTTATAAACCAGCTTGAATGTTGCAGGATGAGACTTCTGGGTGGATAATTGCTGCTTGCCATAGGCCCCGGGGACTTTTGACTCACCTGTCTTGGCTATATGGCATTGTTAAGAGGCCTGAGAAGGAGGATAAGTAAAGAGTAAGAGCTGGAAAACCAGGAGACAGATTCCCACGTGTCCTCAGCTGACCCCGCCAGAGCGGGAGCCTGAATTCCAGAAGAGGTCCAGTGGCACAGTTGGTTTCTCACACAACTTCCATTCCTCGTCCAGGCTGCTCGGATCCCACGAGGGCACGAACAGGAACATGAGGGCAGGTGGAGGGTCTAGGCCGCCAGGGGACCTGGGTGCCCAGCCTCGCCCACTGCTGGAGAGCAGCCCTAGGAGGCTGCCTCTATATGCAGCTTTCTGTTCTAAATGCATCTCTCTGGGCTGAACTTGTGGAAGTTCCATTTCTTTTTTTTTCCTTCTTTTTGCTGGCTCACAATTTCTCAGTTGAAAAGTGAGTATAGCCCTGGAGAGGGTTGCATCCAACCACTGAATTCATTTTAATAAACATTGAAATCGAGGGATTATGAGCTTGCCCAAGGTACAAGGTACAGAGTGAGAAAGACCCCACCTTTGCCCCGAGGGAGACCGGATTCTCTACTTTGCCCTGACCTCTTTCCCTCTTCTTCTCCGTGTGCTCCCTACACCACCCTTCACCCTCACTGAGGCTGCCACGGTGCTGCCTGCCCTGATGCCTTTGCACAGGATGCTTGATGTTCTCCCTCCCTTCCCACACCTACCTCCAAAGGCACCAAGTCTTCGAGACTGAGCATCATGAATAAATGATGTTTGTGTGTGTTAGTTGCTCAGTCGTGTCCGACTCTTTGTGACCCCGTGGACTGTAGCCCACCAGGCTCCTCTGGTCCATGGAATTCTCCAGGCCAGAATACTGGAGTGGGTAGCCCTCCCCTTCTCCAGGGGATCTTCCCGATCCAGGGATTGAACCTAGGTCTCCTGCATTGCAGGCAGATTCTTTGCCATGTGACCCACCAGGGAAGCCCAACTGATGTTTACTGAGGACCCACAAAGTACCAGGCACTATGCTAAGCATTTTATGGTCATCACTCCTCAGCGCTCAGAGCAGCCTTGTGCGGTCTGTACGGTTAGCAACCCATTTTACGGATGACATTACTGAAGCTGGCTCGGCTAGTTACAGGTAACTCTAAGTGGCAGGGCTGGATTCAAAACCGGTGCTGCCTGATTCCACACCTGTGGCCTTGCCAAACAGCCTCTAGGATCACCTAGGAAGTGAAAGGCTCACTGCAACTTAAGATGCAATTAATTAATGGCCTTGTAACTCAGAGTTCCCTCTGCCCTTTGCACACGTGGCAGTCCATACCTCGTTCTGGTGTGACTGCTGTTCATGCTAATTGCCCCATGTAGGAATTTCTAAAGAGTAAGTTTTCCGTTTGACCTTTGAGTTTCCAGAGCCTAGCAGAGTGCCTGGTATGTATAACATGCTCAAAAAATGTTGACTATTATTGAACAAACGTAGAGTGAATGAATAAATAGGCAAATAATGCAGAAGACAGATTATGACAAATACTAAAAGAGGGATCTGAACAAAAACAAGAGGAGTTTGGAGCAGGAAGTGGTCACATATGGGTGGGAAATCAGGAAAGCTTTTCTGAGGGACGGGGAAGTGGGGTTTGGTCTAAACTTCAGGCCTGGCTGGGTCTCAGTATAGTGAGAAGGGAGGGAGGGAGTCAGCTAAGGGAACAGGCAAGTCAAGGCCCAAGTCCAGAGTGTGGTCACAGCTGGGGAGTCAGGGGGACACAGCAGCATGCTGGGGAACTGTGGGAGAAGAGCATGCATGGAATATGCTGGTGTTATGGGCTGAATTGCGTCCTCAAAAGATATGAGGTCCTAACCCCCAGTACCTGTGAATGTGACCTTATTTGGGAATAGGGTCTTTGCAGATGACCAAGTTAACATGAGGTCATTCCAATATGACTGGTGTCCTTCCAAAAACGGGAGATTTGGACAGAGACAGATCAGCACACAGGAGGAACACCACCTGAAGAAGAAGGCAGAAGGACTTCCCTACTGGTCCAGTAGTGAGGACTCCACACTTCCATTGCAAGAGGCCTGGGTTTGATTCCTGGTCAGGGAACTAAGATCCCACATGCCTTATTGTATGGCCAAAAAAAAAAAAAAAAAAAGGATGAAGGTAGAGATTGGGATGATGTGTCCACAAGCCAAGGAATACCAAAGATTGCCTGCAAACCATCAGAAGCAAGGAGAGGCCTGGAACAGATTCTCTCAACCCATAGAAGGAACTGCTCTACCCGGGGGAATAGCACAGCTGCAGCAGGACCCCACTGGCCCACTGTGGGGGGTTGGACCCTGGTAGCCAAGGGAAAGTCCGTGAAGGCTTCTAGGCAGGAATGGTCCCAGTCAGGTATTTGTCCATCTGTTCTGCCCTGATGGCAGTAGGGGATTCTCTGGGTGGAAAGGTCAGTGGTGGCCAGCATGGAAATGAGCTGAAGGAAGCTAAGGATGGATTACACAGCCTGAGCTCAGCTCTCCCCTAGAGGCTGAGAGTAAGAGTTACGGTGTATGTCCTCCACTGCTCACAGTGGAGCTGGGAGGCAGGAGAAACATGCAGGGATGGTGGTGAGTAACGCAGCTCAAGGATGGCATCCAGCATTGGGACGGGGTCATGCATGACGATGGCTAGAGAAGAGGGTGGGCACATGGCGGCAGCAGCCCTCCTCCTGGCTCTGCCCGGCCTCGGGTAGTATATTCGTTCAGGTTTGAGGGGATTCCAAGCTACAAAATACAATTCTAACTTGAACAAACAGAGGAATTTATCGGGCATATATAATCAGTGTGTGAATAATGGTGAATACAGGTTGAATGAATGGAGCTGAGTTGGCACATAATTATATGCAAGTCAGTGACAAATACTAAAAGGCAGATCTGAACAAAATTCTAGGAGGCAGGATGTGACCACATGTGTTGTAGAAATCCAGAACCATCTCCCGAAGCTCCCAAATGAAAGGAACGGCTGCCCGCAGGAAGGATAAGAACTGGGCAGCTCTGGAGAGCCCAGTGGGAAATCTAGAGGTCTCTAAACAGGGGCCGTCAATGCAGAAGCTCTGAGTGCCTCCCCCAGGATGCCAATTCTTAGGAAGAAACTGACTGGCTTAGCTTGGGCCACGGTGCCATCCCTGGGGGTGGGGCCTGTGACTGGCAGCTCAGGTCAAAGGGCCTAGTTCCTGAAAGGAAAAGAAGACCATTCATTAAAACCAGGTGGAGCTGCAAGGGATTCTAGACAGGCAAAATAGCCAACACCCCGCGCAGGTGAGGAGAGGGCTTGAAATTCGGGAAGCTGAATGACAAGGCAAGAGTTGGAATGAGTCATGGGTGAGACTCAGACAGGGAGGAGACACACCTGGTCTCCCAGTGGCAGCGTAGGAGTAATGGACACCTGCCCTTTCGTCTGCCCGGAAGCCGCACCCTACACCTCTTCCCTCCTTCTGAGAACTTTCTCTCCCCTTCTCTGCCCCTACCTGCATCGATTTGGTTCCCGTGGTAGCCTCTCTTATATCCCAGCCTAGTGGATCAATCCGGGGCTCCCACCAGACCCAGCCTGAGCCAACCACGGTCTTTACCCCAAATCCTTCCTTCCTAGTAGGTCTCTCCAGGAGTTTGAATTACATTTCTGCCCCTCATGGTTGTCTAGATTTAGGGTCTTATCAATGCACAGTCCCTGCACTCAGGGAGCTCAAAACAAAGTAAGAGAGACAGACGCTGCTAGAAAATAGTATGAGTATACTTCTCCTGTATTGACTTGCACGTTGAGCACACAGGGAAATACAAGTCATATACATGCATTCATGTTCAGAGGTACTGGAAACAGATGAAACTTCCTAGCCAAAGAAGGACATTCCAGGAGCAAGAAGAGCAAAGGGTGGAGGTAGGAAAGCACTTGCCAGTTTTGAAGAATTTAGTCCAACATGACTGGGGTATGGTGTAGGTGTCAGGCAGTGGCTGGAGAGGAGGTGAGTCTGGTTCCTGTGGTTCAGGTGTAGACTTCATTCTTAGACACAGAAATGGAGAGCCAGGCAGGGAGCTGTGCCTTGTGACTGGCATGCAGCTGTGATGTGGAGAGCAACTGTGCTCTGATAATCAAGACCCTCCCCTATCAGTTGGGCAAGCAGAGAAGCCCAGAGCTAATGTGAGCTTGGGGGCCAAGGGGTCTCAACAGTCAGACAACAGACGCCAGGACCAGTATCTAGAGATGTGCTGAGGGTCAGGCCAGCAGCTCCCAAACTGAGTCATCAGTCCGGAGGGCTGGCTGTCAAGGATGGAGGCCCAAAGGAGAAGTTGAGAGGGCAGTACAGACTGGGAAGAAGGAAAAGCTAAAAGCTAGGAGTGGCAGGGCTGCAAACAGGAAGTGAGCGGAACCAATTTTGGAGCTAGGTGGGCTCCCAGCAGCTCTTCATGTGCTCTTAGAGGGAACTGCAGGAGCCCCAGGTCCACTTAAAGGGGCCAGAACTGGACAGGAGCAGAGCCAACAGCCAGGAGGCTCTTTTCCTACTTTAAGCAAGATTTAATAAGGACCTCTAGCAGTGGTGGTAGGGGTAAAGGGGAGGAGATAGCCCAGAAGCAGGTTTTAACTTAAATTTTAATAGAAAATGCATTCTCATGGTTAAAAATAAAAAGTGTTAAAAAGTATTCAGAGAAAAGCCTTGTTCCCACTGCTGACACCTAAACTTTATTATTAGATTTGGTGTATTTTCCCAGTTTTTTTTTTTTTAACAAAATAAATATTATTATTTCTGTTCTTTTTTACTCAGTTCTATAGATACTGTTTTACACTTTGTTGTTTTCTTTTCCCCACTTAATATATTTGAGATCTTTACAATACACAGAAAACAGCATTGTCTTTTTTGATATTTGCATAATATTTGCTTTTGTGAATATACCAGAATTTATTTAACTAATCCCCTGCTGATGGACACTTCAGTTTTTCCCAATCTCTTTTTATTTGAGACACCACCCCAGAGAAGAGCATTTGTTATTCCCCATCTGTGCAGAGATTTCTGTAGGATAGACTCTGAAGGAGGGATGGCTGCCACAGAGGACCTATGCCCTCTACAAGAGCTATACCAATTTATACAACCACCGGCAGTGTGTGAGAGTGCCTGTTTCCCCAGAATTGCCAGTAGAGTATGTGATCAAACTTTTGGATTTTTGCCAGTCTAGAGGAGAAGGCAATGGCACCCCACTCTAGTACTCTTGCCTGGAAAATCCCATGGACGGCGGAGCCTGGTGGGCTGCAGTCCATGGGGTTGCTAAGAGTCGGACACGACTGAGCAACTTCCCTTTCACTTTTCACTTTCACGCATTGGAGGAGGAAATGGCGACCCACTCCAGTGCTCTTGCCTGGAGAATCCCAGGGACTGGGAAGCCTGGTGGGCTGCCGTCTATGGGGTCGCACAGAGTCGGACACGACTGAAGTGACTTAGCAGCAGCAGCAGTGGGTGAAAATGGTATTTCATGGTTTTCAATTGCATTCTCTTATGAATGTAGTTGAGAAATATTTTCATGTAATTATGAACCATTTGTATTTCTTTTCTATCAACTGTTTGTTCATATACTTTGCCTAGTTTTCACTTAGGTTGTGACTTGCTTCTTTTAAAGTCAATTTCTTGGAGTTTTTGAACCAGGGCGGCCATAAGATGTGGAAACAGACATGAATATACATAATAAGTGGTTTATTAATATATTTCAATGCATGTTATATTCAGTGACATTTCATGGTATGTTCCATGTGTTATCCCTTATTAGCAACTGCTATGCAAAATGGCAATGGCTCTGGTACATAAATGTCACATCTCTATCAATTCCACAGAGGCACATGTCTTTCTGAAACACTGCCACAGATTACTTGCATCTCTTATTCTCACAGAATAAATCTACACCTCTTAGCACACTCCAAAGAAACAGATCAAGGGCTTCTACTTCCAGGCGTGGTGGAAATATCCTCCTGCCTTAAACAACTAAGAACCTGAACAAAACGTATGGGGCAATGGCATTAAGTCCCGGATAACAGCTAGCATAGAGAAAGGAAACAAACAAGATGAGCCCTGCACCTTAGCTTACTGCTTCAAGAGAATTTTCTGTCTACGAAACACAGGATGGGTACCCAAACAGAGCCTGGGATTTTTCCTGAGCTAAGAAAACAGCGTTCAGGCTTGGGGAGGCCCGTGTGACTGGAACTGTGGGGCAGAATACTGGAAAAGGGAGCGTTACACAGAAAGAACACTCTGGAGCCCTGAGGAAGGTCTCCCTCAAGTCTTTCGCTGAGTGCTGATCCGTGGAGGCAGGTAGGAAAACCATCTAAGGTCTGGGGGAGAAAAAAATCAAACACTAAGATGGATCAATCAGAACAATTGCAGAGCTCGCATAGGATCGGAAACAGTTCATGTTACCACTAGCCAGCCATTTCCAAACAGCCATTTACTCACAGAGAAACAAGGATAGTAATATCAGTAGACTTCTCATTGGAAGCACAAGTCAGAAGATGGTGAAAGGAGGGGCGGGGAAAACTGTCAGCCTATAGTCAGATAAAATATATTTCAAACACAAAGATGAAGCAGACTTTTTCAGATATACAAGAGCTGAAAGAATTCACTGCCTCCTCTGGGGCCCTGAGGGGCCTTTCCAGGAGGGCCTTCTTCCCAGAAGGAAAATTTAGGAAGGGACATCAGCCCCGGAACAAGAACTACGTGGAAGCTCAGAGACATCCAGAAGGGCTTTGCATCTCTCACAGGGCTCCCTCAGATTTCAGCCACCACAGCCAGCAGCGAGGGCCTGGGTGGGCACAGACTCACTGTGTCTTCCCTGGGGGTTTGGGGACTGGTCTGAGGGGATATTGGTCAGCATTGTCTGGTCACTGGGAGGTAGAGAGAGGTGGTGCAGAGGGGCAGGCAGGAGGCCTCTGCTCCCCGTCTTCTGGAGAAGTGTGGCCTTGGCATGGCCACGGGTCTTGCTCCAGCTTCTCCATCGTCCCTAAGTACAGACATCTATCCACAGTCTTTTTTCATGAGGCCTGAAGACTGTGAGGCAAGTAGGCTGGGCTGGGGCGGAGGGTGAAGTTTGCTACCAAGAGGTATTATGCTTCCTGCCTTCTATGGCTTCCTGTCTGAGTGACAAGGCATGAACGCAGAGTGGCCACAGGGACGGGCCACTGGGGCACTTCCTTGCCTTAGGAACTCTCACTTGGACGTGGACATCACGGGAGAACGAGGAAGTTCGTCACTCTGTGTCCCCAGACCCCCTAGTGAGTCTCACCCTGCCAGAGCAGTCACAATAAAGCTCCTTCCAGCAGCTTCCTGTCAGCTGAAATAGGTGGCTCCCTGAGGTGCTCCGTCTCCTGGAGGCTCTGTGGAGTTTTCTGAGCCTGCCAGGATGTTTCCTCTTCACCACCCTGACGGGAGCGCAGGCTCTGTCAAACAAGAGTGCAGGTCTGCGCGCTGCCTGCCTGCGAGCACAGCTGGGCCGGTGCACACAGCTGCCAGCTGCAGAAGGCTTATTTTCATAGCAACCCTCCCTGTTCTTGACAACAGCGGCCTGGGGCCCAGCTGCAGATGACAGGTATGGTCAATGAATTGCCGCAGTGGCTTTTGTCTTGCCCGCCCACGAGTGCCAGCAAGGCGTGTTTGTTCCCGTCCCTCGTGAGTCTGAGTCCGACTGATCCCCACACCCCGCTGACTCCACTTCCTTCAGAGCCCAGCCTGGCCTGAGCTCTCGGAAACTTCCCCTCACTAAGCCAGGGCCTAGGGAAATGTAGACCCATTCCCAGGAACTGACTCAGGAAGAGAAAACGTTACAGAAAACACTGGAGAAGAGAGAGTGTTGAGAAGGCAGTCAGAGCCCATGTTCCTCACGCCAGTGGGCCAGGCTCTATCCAGTGTGGGTTATGTCCCTGATGGCTACAGCCATGAGGGCACTTACCCAGCTTACCATCCTGAGCAAAGAGTCCTGGCATGGATCTGCCTAAAGATGCCCCAAACCAGTCCTGTCATCTAACAGACAGGCCCAGGGATGCCAGGTGAGATGCACAGAACCAGACAGTGGCTGGGTGGCTAGGCTAGCGTTAGAACCTGGGACCTACCAAAGCAAAGCCAGCAGAACTGACCTTCAACTTGCAGGCCCAACACACAGGCCTATGCATGCCCGTGCACATATATCGCAGGTGATCTTCTGGGACTTCCACGCCCTGACAAGAGTTCCCACGACCTGAGTTTGTCTGCATACAAATGTGGGCTCTAGGGGTGCCTGGAACCCACTCCATGATAAGTACAGCAGCTTCTTTTTATCACTCAGCTCTGTGCCAAGTATGGGGCCAAATGCCTACCTGCCTTAGCTCATGTAATCCTCACATCTCAGTGGAGTAAGGATTATCCCCAGTAATGCTCAAAATTCTCTAAGCCAGGCTTCAGCAATATGTGAACCGTGAACTCCCTGATGTTCAAGCTGGTTTTAGAAAAGGCAGAGGACCAGAGATCAAATTGCCAACATCCGCTAGATCATGGTAAAAGCAAGATAGTTTCAGAAAAACATCTATTTCTGCTTTATTGACCATGCCAAAGCCTTTGACTGTATGGATCACAAGAAACTGTGGAAAATTCTGAAAGAGATGGGAATACCAGACCACCTAACCTGCCTCTTGAGAAATCTGTATGCAGGTCAGGAAGCAACAGTTAGAACTGGACATGGAACAACAGACTGGTTCCAAACAGAAAAAGGAGTACGTCAAGGCTGTATATTGTCACCCTACTCTTTTAACTTCTATGCAGAGTACATCATGAGAAATCCTGGACTGGAAGAAACACAAGCTGGAATCAAGATTGCTGGGAGAAATATCAAGAACCTCAGATATGCAGATGACACCACCCTTATGGCAGAAAGTGAAGAGGAGCTAAAAAGCCTCTTAATGAAAGTGAAAGAAGCTAAAGCTCAACATTCAGAAAACGAAGATCATGGCATCCGGTCCCATCACTTCATGGGAAATAGATGGGAAACAGTGGAAACAGTGTCAGACTTTATTTCTGGGGGCTCCAAAATCACTGCAGATGGTGACTGCAGCCATGAAATTAAAAGATGCTTACTCCTTGGAAGAAAAGTTATGACCAACCTAGATAGTATATTCAAAAGCAGAGACATTACTTTGCCGACTAAGGTCCATCTAGTCAAGGCTATGGTTTTTCCAGTGGTCATGTATGGATGTGAGAGTTGGACTGTGAAGAAGGCTGAGTGCCGAAGAATTGATGCTTTTGAAGTGTGGTGTTGGAGAAGACTCTTGAGAGTCCCTTGGACTGCAAGGAGATCCAACCAGTCCATTCTGAAGGAGATCAACCCTGGGATTTCTTTGGAAGGAATGATGCTAAAGCTGAAGCTCCAGTACTTTGGCCACCTCATGCGAAGAGTTGACTCATTGGAAAAGACTCTGATGCTGGGAGGGATTGGGGGCAGGAGGAGAAGGGGACGACCGAGGATGAGATGGCTGGATGGCATCACTGACTCAATGGACGTGAGTCTGAGTGAACTCTGGGAGATGGTGATGGACAGGGAGGCCTGGCGTGCTGCGATTCATGGGGTCGCAAAGGGTCGGACACTACTGAGTGACTGAACTGAACTGAACTGAATGAAGGAGGAGCCTGGGCTTGGGAAGATTCCTTCACTTGTGCAAGTCATTCAGCAAGAAGGAGGCAGAGTCAGGATGTGTGCCTGGATCTGCTGGCTCCAGACCCATGCTCTCAGCCACTCCAGATCCACCTGCCTCAGACAGAACCTGCTTCTATTCCCCTCCCTCCAAGAGCCTCCCAAAGGGGTTCTCTGGAGTTGTCTTCTGGGCCTTTTCTGCAAATGCAGGCATATATTTTGGCAGAGGGGAAGGCCAAGGACTGTAAATTTTCAGGAGCATCAATCCACAAATAAGTGCATAAGAAGCTCATGGACCAGCATGGGAGCCACACAGACCCATCGAGAGGTTACTGGAATCTAGACTGGCCGGTGGGCTGAGAGGGGTGGGCCAGAGACAAGAAGGAGACTGACTTTGCAATGTGTGCTGTTTTATCTTTCAAATCTAGTACTGTATATATATTTTGTCTTTTTAAAAATAAAATAGATGTTCTTTTAAAAGTTACCCAAATGTTTTCAGAAGGGCTTATAACCCCGTACTGACTCGCAATACACGTTTTTTGTAGCTCAACCCTTGTGACAGCTGCCAGCCTCCAGAACCAGCCAAGCACTTCATGCTTTGGGGATTTATTGTGATAAATAATAACCTGTCACCACCTTGGTGGAGCAGCACAAATGGGTTCTCACATCTCCTGGCCCAGTTCACACTTTGACTAGCCTGAAAGTTCCACTTAGCAGAGGTCTGGGTGTTCTAGCCTCCTTCTTACTCATCCATGAAGACAGGTAGAGGTATAGAAGATACGGTTGTCATCAGCCACTACCCACCCACCCGCTCCGGCACATCGCCTGAGACTTTCTTCAGAGCACTTGTAACACTACTTGAGATGATCTCACTTGTGCATTGGATTCCTGCTAATCCATCTCTCCCCAGTGAGCAAGCCCCAGGAGGGCAGGGACTTGGGCCTCTTCTCAGCACCTAGGACAGTGCCTGGCACACACTGGGTACACAAGTAGGCAAACATTTATTTTAATAAATAAATGACCACACACAGATCCATAGATTGTCAGAGCAAAATTGCATCCCTACGTTATAGAAAGGACCTGACAGGTGAATGAATAATGATTGAATTCATCATGATGCATGATGAATAAATGAAGGGTGAGAGGGACCTTCAAGATAAATTGACCCAGGACTTTGCTGGTGGTTCAGTGGTTAGCAGTCTACCTACCAACGCAGAGGTTCAATCCCTGGTCCCGGAAGATCCCACATGCCCTGGAGCAGTTAGGCCCATGCACCACGGCTACTGAAGCCCAAGCGCCCTGGAGCCTGTGCTCCACAATGAGAGAAGCCACCGCAATGAGAAGCCCGTGCACCAGAACTAGACAGTAGCCCCAACTCCCTGCAGTTAGAGAAACCTGCATGCAGCAACAAAGATCCAGCATAGCCAAAAATAAATAAACTAGCCCAAACCAGGTATTTAACGGAAGACAGCAAGCAAAGTAAAGTGGCCTTGACTCATTTCATCCCCCTTTTGGTTATGAACCAGATTTTGGAAACTGCTAAGCAAGTATCAATTGCTGTCCCAGCCTCCACCCAGCCCTGTAGCCCACAAGAGCATTCAGATCCCTAGAGACAGCCCTACTCACCTCCAGCATCCCTGAAACAGCAAAGAAGAGCATCAGTCTTCCTCTTTCCACTGTCTAATGGGGTTTGGAAAGATCAACTTTTGACATTGTAGTCCCAGGAGCTATTGATTCTCAAGGGTCAAGAATCTCTCTGTATTCTAGGCATTTCAGAATATTTAAGGAGAGGCCAGTCTGGCCAGACAGTGTCTTCTGCTAGGGTCCCTTGGGCCCGGCTCCTACTTTAGCCTATTGGCCCTTGCAGCATCTCTACACCACACACTGAAAGCTTAGCCCTTGTTCTGCTCTTTCAATCTGACCTATTTGAGCTGGGCTGGAGCTCCCAGGCCATAATTCATATCTGAGCACAATTGTCCAGACTTCTCCTGAGTTCATCACTTCAGCGTTGGCATTTGCCCGTCATTTTTGCTTGCTCCCCAGCGTTGCTCTCAGCGTGCCCCAGGCCCAGAAGAAAACCCCGAGCACCTCCTGGAAGTCAGAGGTGAGCTAGGAGTACAGTTGATCAGTCACTGCCTCCATGGTTTCCAACCCCTCCTTACAAGGATGTGCACACACTAGGTGGCCAGCAAATCCAAACTGAACTGAATTTCCTTTCATTTTTCTCTCTTTGCAAAAGTCCCCTTCTGCCTGTAATCTAGTTACCTGGGTGGTGATGAGCACAAGTATTTAACAGAGGTGAGTAACCAGATAAGCTGATAGATTAGAAACTGGAACAGATATTCTGAGAGATTGCATTTTCTGCTCACTCTCCACATGCCAGCTACACATCTGGTTTCCTGTGGGTACAGACACCCAGGCAGGGCCAGACTGCAGCCCAGGCAAACACCCAGGAAGGAAGGCGGCTGGTTTCCAAATCAGAGGGAAGAAGTCTGTAAATCGCCTGAGTAGGCCATGGGGCAGGAAGAAGAGCTATGCAACTTCACCCTCTCCAGGTGTGGGAACAGGACAGTCCAGTTATGAACAGCAGGAAGCACAGCAAGGCAGAGGGCAAATGCTTGACTGGCATTTCCTGGTACACCCATCTGGCTTGGTAATTTCCTGCTCCTGGGACATGTGGGTGCTTGGGAACATTTTAACCCAGAGGCAAGTAGGGAAGGTTTTTGTCTTGATCAAGACTCTCCTGGCTAAGTAACAGAAAACCCACCTCCAGTAAAAGTAATGAGGTAATTTTGTATAGTGTTCACTGTCATCAGGCCATGTCTAAGCCTGCTATACCTTACCTGCTATTCCTCCCAACAGCTCCATGAGGAAGGAATCATTGCTGTCCCTATCTTACACACAGAGTCACGGAGGAACCTGCCCAGAGTCACAGAGCTGGGCAAGCCAGGATTAAAACTCAGTGATGCAGGGGAAGGGAGGTTCAAGAAGAGGGATGTATGTATACTAATGGCTGATTCACGTTGTATGGCAGAAACCAACACAACATTGTAAGGTAATTATCCTCCAATTAAAAATCAATTAAAAAAGAAGTTTCCATTCATTAAAAAAAAAAAACCCTAAGTAATGTGGTTCCTCCTATACTTTTCCTGCCTCTTCAGATCAAACAAGCAAAAAGAGGTCTGAGCCGGCTTGTGCCCCCATACCCCAGTCATACAGAGGTGGGGTGCAGGTGAGGCTCAGAAGACCGGGGACAGGACTCCCCTTCAGACTCCCCTTCTTGGTCTTTAATCCCTCTTTTCCTGGAAGCTGGACTAACTCTCAACTACTGCAGCCTGATTTCAGCCTGATTTCCTCCATACACAGAGGGGAGCTACCCTCAGTGCCCTCTCTCTGTGCTCTGAAGCTGGAAGCCTCCAGAAATGGCCAGTTAGCCCACTGACAGTGCTTGCTCCAGGCAAGGGGTGGGGATCTATCACAGAGTGGTTTCTACTATTCCAATTCTTGCTCAGAGCCGTGGGAGGTGCCAGTTCTAAGAAGAAGCGGGTAGAGTCTTTTTCCGGACCCAAGTGCCCTACGTCCACAGCCCAACCGATGGGAGTGAGAAAAGTCTCCAAATCCTGCCCCCAAAACACAGTGGCCAGGATCCTCTGGGGGCTCCCAGGGCAGCCAGGTGGGGCAGAGAGAAACTACAAAGGGCAGACGGCTTGCTCTGGAAGGCAGTGGGGTGAGGGGAGCAGAGGAGGGAAGGGGAGGTCAAGCATAGACGCTGGTCAAAATAAGGGCCCCGAGACAGGCTGGGAGAGGGCACGTGAATATAAAGGACAAAATGCTGGGATTCCCGGGTCAAGGGGAGGAGCCAGGGGCAGTCCTTGGAGCCTCTCTTTATTCTACTCCAACAGGCTCCACAGTCCATCAGCAGGCCTGCTGGAAATTAGTCCTCACCCTTCCTCCCGGCTTGAATGGGACTATTCCTGGATAACAAATGACCCCCAAACTTAGCTTGACAATGGTGTTTGTTTATTCTCTCAGTTTCTGGGACTCAGAAATCTGGGGGCTGCTGGACCCGGTGACTCTGGCAGGGGTTCTCTCATGGGCTCGTGGTCCCACCACGGCCGGGCTGGGTCACCTCTAAGGCCCCCATGCTCACAGTCTGCCTGGGTCGGGGGGTCACAGCCGGACCTCCTCGGCACTGCTCTGAGGCCTCTCCACGTGGCCTCCCCAGCCTGGCAGCTTCAGGACACCGGACTCCTTCCACATTGGCTCATGGCTCTAGGGGACACCACCCGAGAGACAAATGGAAGTCGCATTGCCTTCTATGATCTTATCTTGAAAGTCACACATCACCTCCTCAGCACTCGATTGATGAGGAGAATCTCAAAGGTCCACCCAGGTGCAGGGGGATGAAACACACTCCCCCCCATGGAGGAGGGTCAGGGTCATGCTGTCAGACGAACACATGGGACGGGACGCAGAAAGGCGCGGCCTCTGGAAACTGCACTTCTCCCAGCGTTCTTCAGCAGCAGCGTGATCTAGAAATAGGAAAGGAGCCAGGGCTGACGTTGCTGTCTCACCCCAACCGTGCCTCTTTTTTGTGGTAACTCAAACAATACAGACCTTAAAGCAAAAGGTGGAAATCCTCCTGTATCCTGCCACCCAGAGGAAACCTCCCTGAACCATTTGATATGCGTCCTCTCACATCCTTTTCTGAAGCATTTACAAATATGCACAGAAGTCTTAACATGCTGGCAACTTTTCACCAGCCCTTGAGGTCCCCTCTCCACACTTCTGCACTTGCTCTCCACCTGCCCCAGGAGGCTGACCCCCCAGTGATGACCTTCTGGCTTCCAGGTGGGTTTGGCAAATGCGGAATAGCAGGTGGAGACTGGCGGGAAGAGAGTGAGGTCAGGGAATTGATTTGCCTTCTCCCTCCTTGGCTGTCAGAGTGGGTGACTCTCAATTCCTGTGGGGTGACCCCTCCACACTGTTCTGTCTCTGGGTTCCAGCAGGCAGTGATAGAACTCCCAGTGTTATACTGCCTAGGGTACTGCAGCGCCATGCCTGGTGGTCTCACTCTATGCTGCCCACAGCTCTATGAGTATTCCTTTTATTAAACTCTCCTTGAATTATCCAGTAAGAGTGTGGCCCTGGTTGATAGAATATAACGTAGCCCCATATTTTAAAGGCATTATGCTATGCATATTATTTAGCAACTAGTCTTTTCCACTTTATAAATCGTGTATGCTGTTCCACATCAGCACATATAAGATCCACTTTACGTGTGGTTATTAAAAGGAGCAGTCCTTTTAATATCTACCTGTACCATCTAGAATGTTTGCAACCTAACTGGGGTGACCTTCCCCCACTGAGGGACATTTGGGTGGTTTCCAGCTTTTTCCTCTCTACAAAGACTGACACAGTGAACACAGGGTGTATTCTGGGTGTGAAAACTGTTTCACAGCCTGAGGTAACTTAGAGGTTAAAGGGGAGGGGGGCGGTTTCTGGAGCTACATCCCTGGGTTCAAACCCAGTCTCCTCTACCTAATATATCTGCTGTGCGACCATGGGTATATTTAACCTGCCCTTGACTCTTCCCTCATCTATTAAAAAGAAAATGATACTTTCTCTGTTGGGAGGGGAATCTCACAGGATCAGCCTAGGGATGATACGATAGGAACCTGTAAAACACCTAGCACATACAAGCTCTAAAACTCCAGGTTCCCCATCTGTAAAATGGTGATATTATTTCCCTGGTTGAGTGGTTTTGAAGACTAACTCTCACAAGGTTGTAAAGATTGAGATAATCCAAGTAAAGCACTTTGGACTGAACCCAGCCTACGGTAAGAGCTCAGTGGCTCTTGCTGTTAGCACCCATAATCTCTACTAAGTGTGATATTTTATTATAGGTATTAAGACTACTATATAGTTTTACAGCAGTTATATTTTATGTTGATTATAGTTCTTAACAACTAAAATTATTTGCTGAGAGTAATCTAGGCAGAAGATGCTGTTTAAATGGACCCTTTAGGGATAGAAATGTACATAGAAACATAGCTTATTAATTTGTTCTCTGTTATTTCCTGTTGGGGAAATCAACCAAAGTTCCTTCTTTAGCTACAATATGTAAACGAGCATTTGGGGGTTGGTGGGGTGAGCGGAATGGGTTCCTTTGATGATTATCCCCATAGAGACGAACCCCAGATTGATTTCTTCTTCCGTATCTGCTGCTTCCATATGTCTGGTCACTGGTGAGCTGAGGGGAGACGGGAGGAAGGCGTTTGTAGTTCTGGAACCTATAATATTGGACTAGAACGCCAATCCCACTGAGCGCCCGGGTCACCAGGGAATCCCTGCGGTGTCATGGCGGTTTCAGAATAGACTCCGCACAGCAGCCAGGTGGTTCACAGCTGTTGAAGAGGAGCCTGCGGTTTTGTGAAACCAATACCCCTACCAGAGAACTGCTTGTTTTAACTGCAGTCGTGACAGTGAAGCAAGCGACGGACGAACATATTGCCTCACACCCATCTTGTCCCTAGGCCGTCAGCAGCCTTCTTCTCGAACTTGACATCTCTATTGGCACCGCCTCGGCAATGGCGTCCATACAGAGAGTTCACCGGGAAGCCACAGGCATCGGGCAGGGGCTACTGCCCAGTGGGGTAAAAGCCACCAGCCTGGGCATCCAACCACGTGCGGCTGCGGACAGCCAGAGGCAGGCCGGGGAGGGAGCGTTCTTCCCCTGCAGGGCCCTCTCCGCCACGCCCCTGTTCCTGGCACACGGAAGTATGTACTCTGGACGGCTGTTTGCCTTGAGAAACTGGGCCCAGGCCACGGGCGTTCCAGTGCCTGCACAAACAGGGAACGTGATCCTGCCTGCCCAGCCCTCCACGGCCTTCCTTACAACATCCCCTGGTGGTTCTCAAACTCCAGCTGCCTCAGGCCGCCTGGGGCTGGGGGGTTGGGCCGGTGGCTGGGAGGGGGTGGGGCAGAGAGGAGGCTCGGTTAGAAGGCGGATTCCCAGGTCGGGGGGTGGGGGATGGTCCAGAGATGCTGCCTCTGTGAATGAGGCTCTGCCTCTGAGAAACACATCCCTGTCAGAATCAGACTGGTGAGCAGTTCATCAAAATGGGCCCCAGACAGTGTTTTTAAAGTGCCATCATGTAAAAAAGTATAGATTTCATATTAAAATCTTACTTTGATCCAGCGTGGCCAGGCCCAGTTCTATTCACCAGTAAGAAACCAGTGCTAAAGCAGCATCTGCCCCTTGAGACAGGACTGGTACCCCCTAGTTTGTCATAGCACCAACCCCCCAAAACACACACACAAATGCACGTGCGCTCAGCCCCGTGGTTCTCTCACCATGTCCAGTGCCCCTGAAGCCTTTGAGTTTGCAACCTCCCATGCACCCACCCGGGCAAGGAGAGGCAGAAGCAGCCCACAGAGCTCGCTTCCCTGCTCTTCCAGCTGCAGCCCAGTGGTCCTACTGTCCCTGCTAATGAACACAGTTCAGTCTCCTAAATCCATTCTCCTGTGTCATCCTCCCACCGGGATGGAACTGCCACCAAAGCAGAGCCTTAGTTGTGTTCTCCGTAGGATCCCCAGTGCCTAGCCCAGTGCCTGCCACACGGTAGGGGGTAAAAACCATGTACTGAGCGAGTCAAAGCCACCATGAGATACTACTTCACACCCACGAAGCTGGCTACAATCCCCAAACCAGAAAACAACAAGGGTTGGCAAGGATATAGAGAAATTGGAACCCTCATACGTTGCTCATGGGAATGTCAAATGGGGCAGCCACTATGGAAACAGTCTAGCAGTTCTCAAAAAGTTAAACAGAGTGTTACCATATAACCTAGCAATTCTAATATATGTATATAGATAGGTGTTCAAGAGAATTAAGTACAGATGTTCAAGCAAACACTTGTACACAAATGTTCATAGTGTCACTAAAGCCAAAAAGCTGGAAACAACCCACATGTCCATTGACTGATGAATGGGTAAACAAAATGTGATATATTTGGGATGTTATTTCAAATGGAATATTATTCAGTCATAAAAAGGATGGAGTTCTGATGCATGCTATGGCATGGATAACACTGTAAGTGAAAGAAGCAAGACAACAAAAGGCTACGCATTGTATGGTTCTATTTACATAAAATATCCACAGTAGGCAAATTCGTGGAGGCAGAAAATAAATTGATGGCTGCCAGGGCCTAGGGGGCTTCCCTTCCCTGGTCCAGGAAGATCCCCTGGAGGAGGGCATAGCAACCCACTCCAGTATTCTTGCCTGGAGAATCCCATGGACAGAGGAGTCTGGCGGTTACAGTCCATAGGGTCACAAGGGGTCAGACACAACAGAAGTGACTTAGCACACACACACATGCACACAGGGGCTGGGAGGAGAAGATAATGAAGAGTGACTGCTTAATAGATAGGGGGTTCTTTTGGGAGTGGTGAAAATCTTCTGGAGCTAGATAAGGTGATAGTTATACAGCAGTGTGCATATACTAAATGCTACTGACTGTACACTTTCAAATGGTTAAGATGATAAATTTTATCTACATGTATTTTATCAGTTTTCCTTGCCTGGAGAGCCAGGAAGAGGAGGAGGGACCCACGGTGGTGGTCAGGCTGGATTGCAAAAGAGCTCTCAAATTATCCCCAAGATGGTAGGGAGTCACCGAGGAATTGTAAGCAGAGCCCGTATCTGATCAGATTTGCAGTTTTTATGTTCTTTGAACCTACAAATGTTCCATGAGGCCCCCAAAGCAGCTGTAATGCAACCCAACTTCATTCCTCTCTGGACCCACACTAAGGGCCTTTCTTATAGGTCAGGCACCCTGGAAACAGACTTGGGAATTTGCATGTGAGGAGGCCTATGGGGAGAAAGCCAGAGCAGCACTGCAAGGGGGATGAGGGAAGCAGGATTAGGCAGAGGCAAGGCTGCACTGGGATGTGCTCACATGAGACACAACAGCTGATCCCGTGGGGAGCTCTGCAGCTGGGGTGTCATCAAAGGAGGCAAGGGGCCTGGGTCTTTGTGCCCCTCCTTATTGACTAGTCATTGTATGCAGACTGCCCTGTGGAGGGGACACAGCCTTGCACCTGGCAGCTCCCTTCATCAGAGGTCAATTCCTAGGGAAGGACTTTACTGTGAGCAGTCAGCAGACAAGCTTCCTGCAGCTCGGGGTGAAGTGCCTGAGCCCTGCAAGGGGATCTGGGTGGGACCCCACAGCATCCATCATAGGCCTCCCAGGCTCAGAGCTCTTAACAATCAAGTGTTCATTGAGCTCTACCCTTTCCCCCAGTTTCTGCTCCCTGCCCCTTTACTCCAGGGGGAGCCAGCCCTCTGCAAAGTTCCCCTCAAGGGATTCAGGACATCAGCTAGGACATAATTCCTGTCTTTTTCTCCCTTCTCTTTCTCCAGTCCTCCTCTTCCAGGGACCACCTCATCACTAGGTGCTATCACCGTAGCTGCTGAGTTCCTCCGCCAACACCCCACGTGGTTGCCCAGATGCAAACAGAGTTTCTTGGTGATCTTCTCCAGCAAAGTTGTGGAGAAGGGCCCCGCCCCTTTGTGAGAGATTCCCCTAGAGGGACCCTAAAGAACTCTTATGCCTCTGTTTCCAGGGTTAGCTCCTTCACTTGGCGCCTGCTGGGCTGGGGAGTAAAAGTACCTACAGCAGTGGTTCTCAGCCTTGACTGCCCAACAGAATCCCCTGGGAAACTTAAGAAAAATACCAGTGCCTGGGCTCCACCCCAGACCGATGGAATCAGAAACTCTTAAGGGAGGGGCCAGGCACTGGGAATGCTTTTTCAGTCTCCCCTAGCGATTCAAACACCCTGCCAGAGATGAGAACCAGAGACCTCGATTATTTTTTAAATTAAAAAAAATTTTTTTTACAAAGATCAGAAGAGTGGAGGACAGGAATGATTTAGGGGAGAGAAGTGAAGATTTGAGCTTCAGTAGAGGTGAAGGGAGTGGAAAAGATGAGGGTAGAGACTAAAGAAGGAGAATGAAACCAGGGTCGGAGTTGCAGGGTTTAGTTGGAGGAATCTCCTGGAGAGCCAAGAAATGCTCACATTTGGGCCCTGCTCCCCAGGGATCCTGATTTAACTGGTCAGAGTGGCTGAGCCCTGGAGGTGTGGGAGGGTATCAACTGACCCAGGTGATTCTGAAGCACAGGCCAAGCTGAGAGCCAGAGCTCTAGGCCATGTGACTGCCTCTGGCCTGGCAGTGCCTCTGAGCAGGTGTCCAAGGTATCCAGGTGACCTCCACCCAGTGGTGAAGCCAGCCGTGTTTCTCACCACCTGGCCCCTGGAGTGAGGTCTTGAGCAACCTCAATTTCTCTCCGATCTAAACTCTAACCCTGGCACTCCCAGCCTGCCTCCTGGGGACATGTCTGAGTGGAGCTTCTCAGCAGGACGTGGCATGAACAGCTGTGTGACTGTTGTTCTGGGCATCCAGCGGGGCTGTCTACCTTTCTCACCAAATGTTAGGTTTACCCAGTTCAGCGTTTTCTTATGCAGCTGGGTTTTTTTTGTTTTGCTCAGAAAGAAAAGAGCTATTTTTATCAAGATAAATGTAATACATGATTTAAAAAAAAAAAACAACCAACCATTTTCCAGAATATGAAGTAGAAAATGAAAATCACTCTTAACCCCAACACGCAGAGCTTTAAGATATACCGTTAAGAAAGAGCAAAGCAGCAAACCAGCCCCTGATGGCCGAAGCTGGCAACACTCTCACAACCAGGCCTTGGTCTTATGGACAAAGAATGTCGCCTGCCCTTCTCTTATTGAGCATATCCAGCTCCACAGAATACCCACAGTAGCCGAGGCCACTGCCACTGTAAAGATCAAGAAAAAAACCACTCTGTATTCGCGTCTGCACGAGACAGAAACAAAAGCATCATCCAAACCAAAAAATAACCAAACACCCCCATATTCTGGCTTATAGGTTACTGTTGTTTTTGTTTCTGTAACATCCACTTTTTAGCTGTGCCGGGTCTCAGTCGAGGCACGCAGGATCTTCTGTCTTCATTGCGGTGTGTGGGCTCCTTGGTTGTGGCATGTGGGATCTAGCTCCCTGACCAGGGATCATGTTTCCTGCATTGGGAGCGTGTAGTCTTAGCCACTGGACCACAGAGGAAGTCCCTGCTGTTTTTGTTTTGTTATTACCAATTATAACCTCATTCCATTCATCTTGATGCGAGTTATTAAGACAGCGAGTCATGAAATTACCCCCACTTCCCAGCAGCATGGAGTCCAGAGCAAAGCCCCGCTCGCCTGAACCATCCCCCAAGGCAATGACCACAAGCTGAAACCTGATACTAATTCCTTTCTAGAAGCTTCTTCTTGAGATGCCCCTCACTGCCCATAAACCCCACTATACATGTGTTCCTGCTGTTCTTTGGCTGATGAGCCCTGACATCATATATTTGGGGATATATCCTTCCAGACATTTTTTTCTTTGACTATAGATATATTTTCATTTAAAAAATGAAAGACTATAATTCTATTTCATGATCTGCTTTTTGTCAAATTAACAATCTCGTAAGAAAATTATTTTCAACAGCTGCATCTCCTGCTGTTTGGATGCTACAGACATGTTAATACCACTTCCTGTGTGATTCTATATCTCTCTGGTCACCTGATGTGAAGAGCTGACTCATTGGAAAAGACCCTAATGCTGGGAAAGATTGAGGGCGGGAGGAGAAGGGGACGACAGAGGATGAGATGGTTGGATGGCATCACCGACTCAATGGAAATGGGTTTGGGTGGACTCCAGGAGTTGGTGATGGACAGGGAGGCCTAGCGTGCTGAGGTTCATGGGGTCGCAGAGTCGGACACAACTGAGCAACTGAACTGAACTGAACTGAACTAAGCCCTGTGAGAGTAGGCTCATGTGCTTTTTTTCTTTTTTAAGTATATTTGCACCCACTCATTACTGATATTGGTCTTTGATTTTCTTCTTTGCACAGTCTTTATCGTCTCTATCGATTTGTATCACATTTACTTGAAAAACGGAATTTGAGATTTGTTTTCTTCCTTTGCAGTGTGTGTTTGTACATTCTCAGTCACGTCCGATTCTTTGTGACCCCATGGACTGCAGCCCGCCAGGCTCATCTGTCCATGGAATTTTCCAGGCAAGAATACTGGAGTGGGTTGCCATTCCCTTCTCCAGGGGATCTTCCTGACCCGGGGATTGAACCCAGGGATTGAACCCAGGTCTCCTGCATTGCAGGCAGATTCTTTATCATCTGAGCTACAGGGAGTTCCCAAGTTGTCTGGTGCAACCAAAAAAAAAAAAAAAGGTTCTAAAGAGTTTTGCTAACCTCAGGACTGACAAGTTCATGAAGGGTGACTAAGGGTAGGGAAAGACAGCAATTTAGAGACAAATCTCTTAACCTCCTCGGGGCAAGCGTTTCTCTAGACCCCCTTCTGCTTTTGGACCCTTGCTTCAGTCTGGTTAGGTATTTCTCATACTCCCACGCACTCCTCACTGCCTGTCACCACCTCTCCCACCACCTTGGTCCCTGACTGACTCCCTTGCCTCCACTCAGCAGGAACTAAGTTGCAGAGGGGCCCATGGATAGTATCAACTGAACAGTGGCCAGGCTTCTGGTGATCAAATTCTGCACTGAGCAGTAGGGAGCTTCCATTTTCTTGACCTGGAGCTGCGTGTCCAATATGGCGGCCCCCAGCCACATGTGGCGTTTACGGTTCACATTAACTAAAATAAAATTCAGCTCCTTAGTTGCACAAGCCACATTCACAGTACTCAAGGGTCACATGTGACTCATGGCTATGCTATTGGACGGTCCCATAAATGCCAAAGAATTAATGCTTTTGAACTGTGGTGCTGGAGAAGACTCTTGAGAGTCCCTTGCTCTGAAAGAAGATCAAACGAGTCCATCTTAAAGGAAGTCAACCCTAAATACTCACTGGAAGGACTTTTGCTGAAGCAGAAGCACCAATACTTTGACCACCTGCGGCGAAGAGCTGACTCATTGGAAAAGACCCTGATGCTGGGAAAGATCAAAACTCAGTGGACACGAATTTGAGCAAACCCTGGGAGACAGTGGAGGACAGAGGAGCCTGGTGTACTACAGTCCATGAGGTTGCAGAGAGTTGGACATGACCAAGTGACTAAACAACAATAATTACAACATAACATTTCCGTCTTTGCAGAAAGTTCCACTGGACAGGGCTATCTGGATGTTTCTCACTAACACTAGCAAGGCCATAGGGTAATTGTGTATGTTTTAGTCACAGGCACCCCTTCCTTAAGACACCTTACTAACCCCTGCAGGGAAAAACCAAGCAATAAATACTCAGATCTACAACCATGCGGTATGTGCCATCCACTGTTGTGCGGTTCACAGCCTGCTTCATCACATGTAGCAATCAATGAAAGTCCTTCATCGATCCTTTGAGTTTCATTTCTCTCTGCCTTCACCACTTCAAACCATGGCCCCTTATCTTTTCCTTTTCCTTTTAGGGTACAGATAGGCTGTGGTTTGCATTTGGTCCTTGTTATTAATTTCCTGTAACTGTTGAAACAAATTACCACAAACTGGGTGGCTTAAAACAACAGAAATGAATTTTCTCACAGTTCTGAGCAAAAAAATCCAAAGACAAGTTGTCCTCAGGACTGCATTCTCTCCAAAGTTTCCCTTCCAGCTTCTGGTGGCTCCAAGCTTGCTTCAGCTGCATAACTTCAGACTCTGCCTCTGTCTTCACTCGGCCTTCCCCTCTGGGTTTGCAAATCCTCCTCTTCTACTTTTTACGAGGACACTTGTCATTGGATTTAGGACACAGACAAATAATCCAGGATGACCTCATCTCAGGATTCTTAATGATATCTGCAAAGACTCTTTAAAAACAAGGTCACATTCACAGGTTTTGGGGGCTAGAACATGGACATATTTCTTGGGGAGCCACCCATCAACCCACTAGAGTCCTATTGTATGAGTGTCTTAATTGTAACCTCTGAAACAGGAGGGAAGGGGGCAGGATACAACCTTTAAGAGAATGACATAGTCATTGTGGATACAACATAAACTGATTAGAATCTACTAGACCCAAAATGGTGGAAGGTTTGACTTCCAGTAGACCTTGAGCCTCATTATACTCTCACTGTAACATATCCATATGCTGAACAACACCCCCTCTGGAGCTGTGACAGTTAGACCAACCACAGAAGGCCAAAAAGGGGGCAGTGGCTCAGTTCCTAGAAATCCCCACCCCTTCTCCAAAATGGCTGGATAACCCTCTTACTCATTAGCCTAAGAATTTACCCAGCCCCAAAAAACTAACCACTTATTCTGGGGCCTCTTGCCACCTGAGATGGCCTATACTCTGTCTCAATAAATCTATTGACACTTCCTACCTATCCCTTTGCCTCTCAATGAATTCTTTCTACACCTTGACACAAAGAACCTGATCTTCATTAAGTCCTGAGACCAGGTGTGTGATTTCAATGAAAAGACAGTGGGTTCAAGTCCCAGCTCATGGGTTCAAACCTCAATCAGAGTTTGGGCTGGGTTTGAATTCCACAGGAGTTGCACAGTTTCATCCCACGTGAGACCAGGTATGCGGCTTCACCTCCATCTGGATACACTCAGAAGTCCTCTGACTGATTCGTTTTTCTCTGAACTATTTGGACCCAAACCAAAGTTCCCTCATCACCAGGAGACACACCCCTTGCTCTAGGCAGCTGCACTGCTTTCAGTACAGCAGAGAGTGACTTGCTCCTTCCCACCTCAGAACCATCTGCAGGGGTCCCCACACCTTCCCAGAGGCGCATGTTCATCTCCACGGGAGAGTCTCCAGCCTTCCAAGGCCCCTACACCAGCCTGTAAGGACAGCTTTGCCCAGCCAGCCTGCCGAGGCTTTGGAGGACAGTGCATCGATAAAGTCTAGACTGGAGATGTGGAAGAAAAGGAAAGAGGAGACAGAAAATAATCCTAATATTAATAATAAGACAGCTGCTAACACTTCCATAGCACCTACCATGTACCAGGTACTATTTTAAGTCTTTTACAGCTGACAACATTGCAATCTCAACAACTCTGGGCTATAGATGCTCTCATCCCCACATCAGAGGCGAGGGATCAGAAGCAGAGAGGGATTGAGGATCACCCCCAAGTCTGAGAGGTTCAAAGGCAGGATGGGAACCTAGGCAGTATGGTTCCAATGGCCACACTTCAGTCAAGAAAAGACGTTGCGTAGGCTGGATGTTTCTGGAGTCTCAGAGGAGTTGCAAGCTGTGACAGAAGAAAGGGGCTTCTGAGAAATGCTACTGAGTCAACTCTCAGCAGAGGAGGTGCAAGCAGAGCTTGGAAGTCCTTTCTAACAATGTCTGGTTAACAAACATCTGTGAACAGACTTGGAGCCAAGAGCCACTGGGCTGGTATTACCACGTCCAGCCTCCATCTCCTCCCATGTTTCCCCATCCAGCCAACACACATGCATGAGTCAATAAAGGAAGCTCATGACTGGGAGAAGCAGAGCCTTCCCTCTCACCTCCCGGCCCCCACGCTCTCCCCACCGTGCTCAGACGTTTCTTGTCACCCTACTGCTGTGAGGTGCTGAGGGGGTGGGATGGTGACCCAAGGGGGCTGGAGTGCCAGAGACACTCTGAGAAATGCCCAAGATAAGGAAGGCTTGAGCCCTCTGTGGGAGACATCTAAGAAGGGCTAAGGGGCAGGGACAAGTCAGAGTGCGGGGCATCACGGCGGCCTATATCCTCCAGTTTAACCAAACTCAGCCAGCCACACAGGCTGTTTGAGAGGCTGGTTTGCAGTCTGTCAGGGATTACTGAGCGAGCCGTCCGAGAGCAGGGACCAGGGACAATCCCCAACGTACTGCCGAGACCACCACAGTCTTGCCCAAGAGCTCACTCGGCTCTGTGAGAGGAGGGTTGAGAGCCCAGGAGATGGGGTTCCCGGCGTGGACACAGAGAAGTACAGCCGTTTCCTTTCAGCATGATTTTCTAGTCGAAACTTCAGTCATGAGCCAAGTCTTAGGGGTAGCAGAGGAGGCAGGGACCTAACACAGTAGAAAAACAGAGTTGACAGTAGATATTTCCTCCTGAACTAGATCGGAACTCTCCTGGGCCACAAAGAGGCACAGAATGGACCCAGGTTTAACACTCAGAGAGGTCTGGCTGGGAATCCTGAGGCTAGCATTTCTGTGTCACCTGAGAGAGATTCCATGACCTCTCTGGACCTCAGCTTCATCTTCTGTAAAAATGGGACTAAGAGCACTTCACAGGAGATACTTATCAAAGCCAGGCTCCCTCACAAGCTGTCCTTCATTCCTTCCTTTCTCAGCACCCCAGGGAGTGCTCCCATCCAACATTTCAAGCTGAAACTTCCCAGGGCAGGCCTGCCCCTCTTCCTCCCGCCCTCTCCCCTCCTTGTTCGCTGGGAAAGGACACAAGAACGGCTCCCACACAGCTCTGGGAGGAAGGCCCCTGAGCAGGGCTAGCAGAGCAGGGGGGCTGAGGGGCTGGAGGGTCTTTGGCTGGCCCAGAGGCCTCAGGCAGGCAGGCTTCACCTACCTTCAGGGGAGAGATCACAGGACCCTCACTCAGGGGTTTCCCCAGAATCCTGGGGAGCAGACCCCTCCCCAGGGTACCTGTGGGCAGCACACACAACTAGTCGCCCAATGAATGCCCATGGATTGGCACCGCAGCCTTGCAGGAAAGGCCCACGGGCATTCAATGACTTCAGCCCCAGAGAATGTGGGGCAATTCAGCGTCGGGCCTGAAGGAGAGGTCAGTGCAGGCTGGCCCGTCTACAGCGTCAGCTGAGGTGTGGCTCGGGGGTCAGGGTGACCTCTCAGGCCCACAGGAGGTGGCCTGTGGTGTGGTCGGGGGCCCTGGCGCACTTGTAGATGTGTTGGCAGCTGCCCGGAGAAGCCTGAACTGTTTCCAGGTTGTTTTCCAGGCTTCCTTCTGCAGCTGCTGGGCCCTGCCTATTCCCTCCAGGGAGCCAGAGCTCCGAGAAGAGGCCCAGGGCCTTTTCCCAGGGTCCTGGGAGGCAGGCCTGGAGCCAGAAGCCTGGTCTCCCTGGAGTCCCTGACACAAGGCACCAGGCAAACAGGCCGGACTCTTTTCCAGAAGTCACTTCTCTCCCTTCCCCTATTGGAGTGGATGGGATGCCCATCCAAGGTGGCCAGATTGAGCAAATGAAAATACATGATGGCCAGCTCAATTTAAATCTCAGTTCAACAATGAATATTTTTTTTTTCATATAGGTATGTCCCATGCAATATTTGGACCATGCTTTTATACTAACAAAATGCTCGTTGTATTATCTAGAATTTACATGCAACAGGCCACGTTGTATTTTATCTGGCAACCCAGCCCCACCTCATTCTTCAAATTCTAAGAATATCCCCCTCTCTGCTTCTTATCTGGGAGGAGATATTTGAACCTTAGGGCACCCTGGTTATTTTTCATGTTATTGTGGATTTAACTTGGTTTTAAAACTCTGGAATATCACTGACATTTGTAAACATTTTTGAAGCTGATCTATTTTATTAACTGGCTCAGACAGTAAAGAGTCTGCCTGCAATGCAGGAGACCCAAATCCCTGGGAGAAGGGAATGGCAACCCACCCCAGTATTCTTGCCTGGAGAATTCCATGAATAGAGGTACAGTCCAGGGGGTTACAAAGAGTTGGACATGACTAAGTGACTCACACTTTCATTTTTCATTTCACAGTCACTTACTGTAATAAAAACCTCCGAAAATTTTTAAAAATCAAAAACTTCCAATGGATAATTTCTTTTCCTTCACATTTCTTTCTTACTTTTGTTACTCTTGTATGTTTTGGAAATGCCCTGCTAGTATATAGGAAAGCATCTTATTCTTGCCTTATTATCGGTGCTAAAGGAAAATACTCTTTCCCTTTCTCTTCTGTTGCTTTTAAGAAAAGTCCACCTTCCACCATGTACCCTGTTTCCCTTTGAAAAGGGAGGCTGCTAGGTTGGTCCCATCTCTCTCAAAAGGGGAGCTCAGAGGTGAATGACAGACACCCCGCGTGTGTGGACACTGTTAAAATTACTCTCTGGACTTGGAATGTCCTAAGGGCCAGGGCCAGAGAAGATCTCCAGTGAGGCATGCTTGGGGCTTTGGAAATGTGTCTCATCCACTTTTGCCTCCTGTTCCTTTTCCCACAACCCCACCCCTCCGCCCCCACCCAAAGTATTTCAAGTAGCAGCACTGCAACATCCCGCGGCACAGGGGTAGACACAGGCACAGAGGTTCCAGGGCTCTGCCTCTGGGCGGCACGGCAGGGACCTGAGTACGTCTTAGTCGCTCAGTCGTGTCTGACTCCACGGACTATATCCTACCAGGCTCCTCTGTCCCTGGGATTCTCCAAGCAGGAATACTGGAGTGGGTTGCCATTCCCTTCTCCAGGGGCTCTTTCTAACCCAGGTCTCCTGCCCTGCAGGCAGATTTTTTTACTGTCTGAGCCACCAGGGAAGCCCTAATGCAACACAGACGCTCTTAACACTGAGGGTCTGCCCTGGCAGCCCCCCGGCCCCTCCAAGACCCAGCTGTTCCTCTGGGTCCCTGGGGAAGAACCTTTGGGAACATCCAGACCTCTCCAGGCAGCACCCTGGCAAGGGCCCAGCCTGGGGCCTCCTTGCCTCACAGGGGAGCCACTGCCCACCCTGCCCAGCATCCTCTGACGCAAGCTGTCCTCAGCCATGCCAGGCAGAGCCTCCTGGGCCAGCCTGCACCACTCCCTCCCTCCTCCCCCCTGCCTCCTCCCACGCCTCCCTCCCAGGATTCCCTAAGACTTTGTCAGGAGTGCCTCACACCGACATCACACCCACCTTGGCTCACAGAGAATGTATCTGCCACCCAGGGGTGGCTCTGGTAAGCTCCCAGGTTGCCACCTGGGCAAATGACTTAATAGCACTCACCCACTTGCCCCACAGCCTTGCCAAGAGATTCTCCCCCCATTTTACATCATCTTCTTCCGTCTCTTAGGGAGCAAAGTGGGTAAGCTCCCAGTCTCAGATTGAAATAGCTGGGTTCTAATCCTGGCTCTCTAACCCACTAAGTGGTTGTTTGACCTCTCGGTATCTCCGTTTTCTTACCTGTGAAAGGGAGGTCATCATCAGCTCTGTTTCCTAAGGCTGCTTCGAGGATGAAATGAGGCAAGTAAGCAGCATGTAAGGAGCTCAGAAAAATTCCTGGCAGATAGTAAATGCTTATTAAACGTTAGCTGTTCACCATTTTCTAGACTTGCCAGATTCTTTTGTGGTCACCAACGTTTGGTCTCTGCAGTGGGCAGCACACACCACCAGGCACTAAAGGGGAGACAAAACAGCAACATGGTTGTTCTCATCCTCTGCTTGTGGGTCCCCTTGGAGAAAATCTGAAAGCACCTACATAGCAGATTCCTCTTGTGCTTTGTGGCCACTTTCCCATGAATCCTTTGAATGCTCTTCCTGTGTTTGGGTAAAATCCCACATTAGACGCCCATCCTTCCCAAGGTGAGAAGCCAGAAACTGAATTTCCCAGCCTGCCCTGCAGCGGGGCACAGGTTCATGACCAGGTTCCACCAATCAGATACATTCACCAGAGACCTGGAAGAAGCAGGAGACTGCAGGCACCTCAAAGGCAACTGACTTGCCTTCACACTTTCCTATACGTCTCTGTAGAGGTTGTTATGACTTGAATTGTGTCCACCTCCCAGAGAAGAAAGCACCCTGGAGTCCTAACCCTTTGTACTTCAGAACGTGACCTTTGTTGAGGATAAAGTCTTTCCAGAGATAATCAAGTTAATAAGGCCATTAGCTGCTGCTGCTGCTGCTGCTAAGTCGCTTCAGTTGTGTCCGACTCTGTGCGACCCCATAGACGGCAGCCCACCAGGCTCCCCTATCCCTGGGGTTCTCCAGGCAAGAACACTGGAGTGGGTTGCCATTTCCTTCTCCAATGCATGAGAGTGAAAAGTGAAAGGGAAGTCGCTCAGTCATGTCTGACTCTTAGCGACCCCATGGACTGCAGCCTACCAGGCTCCTCCATCCATGGGATTTCCCAGGCAAGAGTACTGGAGTGGGGCGCCATCGCCTTCTCCGAAGGCCATTAGGGTGGGCCCTAATTTTATATGAGTGGTGTCTTTATAAAAAGGGGAAATTTGGACACACAGACACACAGGGAGAACACCCTGTGAAGACGCAGAAAGAAATCGGGGTGACTCAGAGGGAGCCAACCCTGCCAAGACCTTGATCTCGGATTGCTAACGTCTAGAACTGTGAGAAAATAACATTTCTGTTGCTTAAGCCACCCAATCTGTGGTGCTTTGTTAGAGCAGCTATAGGAAATGAGTGCAGAGAAGCTCCCAGGCTTTTGTGCCAAATGTAAGCTCCTGAGAGCAGGAAATATTGTTTCTTTTCTGGCACCTAGATGGGTGCCTAATAAATATATGTTCAATACATGAATGTCCTCTTCATAGTTCACAACACAGGACAGAGAAAAGCCCTACGTTCAAAGACTGCCCACTTCTCATCCACTACCACTGGCTTCAGCGGTGGTCAGAGGACCATGCCTGCCCCTCCTGCTTGCAGAGGCCACAGGGCCCACCTGATGCAGTAGGGTTGCAGGGGCTGTGTGGACCGCCCTGCGACCCTGTGGCTCTCGGCCTGACTGACTGATGAAGAGAGCATAGAAAAAGTATTCTCTTAACTTTTTTTCATTTGATTTTTACCTTTTTTATTGGAGTAAAGTTGATTTACCAACTCTCATTGTAAAACCCAAAGCCCACCAGGCCCAGGGAAGGTTTCAGTAACTTCCTGACCCATCCTTTTCCCTGGCAGGGCATAGCTGCCCCAGGGGATCCGTGAGCATCAGCAAAGATATACTCTGGTCAGTACAATGGTTCTTGTTACACGTTGCTAGGCCTGACTTCTTTGGGGCCTAGTCTTAACTTCTTTGAGGCAACGGCCTGGGAAAGTGGAAAGGTCTGCACAATAGAGTTGACCAGTCTGAGTATAGTTGGGCGGGTCGTTCTCTCATTTAAACTGGGAGCTAATGAATGTGTGTGCATGTGTGTGTGTGTGTGTGTGTGTGTGTGTGTGAGCGCACACATTAGTGTGTCTGTGGTGGGGGAGGGGAGGGAACCTAAGAAGGCTCTTTCTCAGAGGAAGAAAAGGCAGATGCCCATGTCCTGTGGAGTTAAGCAGCCTGTCCAAGCCTTTCTCCATCCTCATGTGCAGACCAGAGGATAAGGAGGGCTGAAGCCACCCAGACGGGTCACCAGGAGTCCACAGTGGGGTGGTGGTTGTGGGGTGACGCCTGCCCAGCAGGCTTCAGCCTCCAGGCCACACCCAGGACGGTCTGGGAACGGGCCTCCTCCTCTGTCAGGAAACGTGAGGCTCCCGCTTGCACATGGGGCGGGCGTGTCCCTCACTTGGAGCTCTTTGTGCCCAGTGGGGAGAACGCTGGCCCTGGTTTGTTCTGGCGATTGCCCAGGCCCTGCCCACCTGCAGCCACCCCACCCAGGGGCTCCCTGCCTTTCTTCTCCAGCCACCCCACCCTTCCTCACAGCCGGCAGCCGCCCAGCGGAGGGCAGGGCTCTAGGGAGGAGGCCTGGGCTCCACCGGAAGGGCAACCTCGGGAGCTGCTGGCTGGAGACCCGGGATGACTCCGAGGACGGCTCCTGGCCAGGAGAGGGCTCTGGGGCTGGCTCCCCAGGAAAGCGTGGTGGCTGCAGACGGCCCCCATCTCCTGAGTACCGGCGCTTCCTGCTCACCCGCCCCAGGTCAGGCAGGAGACAGCACCATCTGGCTCGTTGCTGGGGAGATACTATCACCGGAGGAGGTCCACGATTATAGCTGCAGCCGTTCGTGTTCCTTTAAAAATTAAAAAAAAAAAAAAACACAAAAACAAAAACAAAAAAACACGACAAATCTCATGCTTGTCGGAGTCTTCCTCCTTCGCTGTCAGCTCCCATTATGAATTTGTGGCACTTTCTGTTGAGAGTTAATTACACGTTGTATGAAAGATACAGGGCTTCCTTTGACATTTCTTTCCCTCGATGGGCCCTAACCCTTTCAGAGGCCTTCCTGCGCTCCCTCCCAGTGCCGCAGGGAAGAAGGCCTGTCTGGCCCGGCCTCCCCAGCTCCCTACTCAGCCTGAAGGCTGGGGGCCTCCCCGAGCTGGTGAGCGGATGAGGATCCATCCACCCAGCTCTCATTTCCCATCCACTCAGGCCAGAGCGCTGGGGATTACAACACAGCACAATCGGAAGGTGTTATTGAAAGGTGGCCACGCACTTTGCCCACCTTTTTTTTGCCCCCCTCCAGCCCGCCCTCCTCCCACCCAAACAGGTTGGGTCAGGCACAGGGTGATCTGCTTCCTGAAGCCTGAAGCCATCGCTCTAGAGAGGGCCCTGGGAGGGGACGTGCCCTTTCCAGGCTGAGACAGAGTTCCACAGCTGCTGGAGCTCTCAGCTCTTTTTTTTTATAATCATGACTCCCACACGTGGCTGTCTTCATTCTCAGGATATTTCGTTCTCCCAATGGCTCATCTTTTCTCCCTGAAGCAACAAGTGTGGACTAATACCCTGAATGCTGGCCTCCTTGTGGTGTTGAGTTTCACCTACTGAGGAGATGGCTAATTGCACAGCTGCCTCCCTTCTCTCCCCCGACCCGAAGCTACAGCTCCTCTGGGTCTGGACAAGTCACAGCCCACAGGACCCAGAGGGTGTTCTCAGCCAGCCCCTGCCCTAAGCCGGCACACACCTCAAAGTAGAGAACCTTCCGTCTTCTAACATTGTTCCCCTAAACCATTCGTTAAGGGCATCTCAGTTCAGTTCAGTCGCTCAGTCGCGTCCGACTCTTTGTGACCCCATGGACTGCAGTGCACCAGGCTTCTCTGTCCATCACCAACTCCCAGAGCTTACTCAAACTCATGTCAATTGAGTCGGTGATGCCATCCAACCATCTCATCCTCTGTCGTCCCCTTCTCCTCCTGCCTTCAATCTTCCCCAGCATCAGGGTCTTTTCCAATGAGTCAGTTCTTCCCATCAGGTGGCCAAAGTATTAGAGCTTCAGGTTGTGAGTTAAAAGTGATCACATCTATAATTACGATGCTGAACTAACGGCATGTGGAATACATGCTTGGTAATAGGGCAAAGCTTTTCCTGTGGGCTGACATTCTCCTGCAACTGCTTTTCTTAATTCCAACCTAGGTTAGGGGCTTCCCTGGTGGCTCAGACAGTAAAGAATCTGCCTGCAATGCAGGTTAGACCTGGGTTCAATCTCTGGGTCAGGAAGATCCCCTGAAGTGAATGGCAACCCACTCCAGTATTCTTGCCTGGGAAATCCCATGGACAGAGGAGCCTGGCAGACTACAATCCACAGGGCTGCAGAGAGTCGGACACGAGTGAGGGACTAACACTTTATCACTTATCAGGCTAGAGTCTGGAATGTTAACTCGTTTTCATTATTAGCCTAACATAAATTAAGACACACCACCTGCTGTTGCTTAATTCCAAAATAAAATATAATTATGAATTTTCTATTATTTTGAATATTTGGTTTGCAGCTTCCTGTCCTAGGGACAACCAAGAGTAAACTTTAGAAAAGCAATAACTTCTCTGTTTATTTGGTTTTATTCCTCAAAACGACTGATGTGAGAAATCATGCTGGATCCATGCTGGATTACTGATGAGTGGGTATCCCTAGCCTCTAAGATAAGGGGAATTCAAACTCAAGTGTGCAGAGCCTGTAAGAATGCAAATTCCTGGGCCCAGTTTAGTAGGCCTGGGGTGGAGCCTAGAATTCTGCATTTTAAAATAAGCATCATGGGTAATTCTGAGGCAAGGAGCCATCCAGCTACATGTTGAGAAATTCTAGAGAGGTTACGGCTGTGGCTTATAAACACAGAAATCAGCTGGACACCCAGCAGCTGCTACTCTCCTCCCAGCTAGAACTTTCCTGGAATGTATATTCCAGGAAACTATTTATATATCTCTTTGTAAAATAACATTAGGGCTTTTTTCTCCTTGGTTATCAAGCTAATGCAGAGAACATATATAGCTCCATAATAATAATTTTTTAAAAAAATCACTCATAATCTCTCCTAAGAAGGGGGGAGACTGTTAACATTATATTGATTCTTTTCTTCCGTGTTCATTTTTAAAATAAAGTTGACAACATACAGAATATATCATTTCACTTTATCCATGCTTCAAATTTTTTTCCTGGAGATATCATTTCTAAAATCTATTAGCACCCCCTCATGTGGGATGCGGCTTATTTTAATAACCATCCTTAACTGTTGGATGTTGAAGTTGTTTCTAATAAACAACACTGAGAAGACCTCTGTGCATTAAGTTTTACAACATTTTTATTGCTTTTCTCCAGCTGGATTCCTACTGGTGCATCGCTGGATTAAAGGATATGAGTGTTCCTGAGACTCCTGACAGGTGGATGCTAACTTGCTGTTTCTATCTGCCCCCTTGCTGGCACAGGGCAAGACACCCATGTTGACTACCCTCTTGGCCTGTGCAGCAGCCCATTTATCAAAGGCATCACTCTTACCACATGTTACAGGCTGAACTGTTTTTCCTTAGAAGATACTGTGAAATCCTAAACCCCCTCCCCCCCCCGGCCAGTACCTGTGGATGTGACCTTATTTGGAAACAGAGTCTTTGCTGGTGTAATTAAATTAAGAAGAGGCGATTAGAGGACTCCTCTGATGGTCCAGTGGCTGAGACTCCGTGATGCCAATGCAGGGGGCCTGGTTTGCTCTCTGGTCAGGGAACTAGATCCCACATGCTGCAACTAAAGACCCTGTGTGCCACAACTAAGACCTGGTGGAGCCAAATAGGGTGGCACTAGAGATAAAGAACCCGCCTGGCAGTGCAGGAGACATAAGAGACGTGGGTTCGATCCCTGGATCAGGAAGATCCCCTGGAGGAGGACATGGCAACTCACTCCAGTATTCTTGCTTGAAGAATCCCATGGACAGAGGAGCCTGGTGGGCTGCAGTCCATAGGGTCACACAGAGTTGGACACAACTGAAGCGACTTAGCATGCACAAATAAACAAATAAATATTTTTAAAAAACAAACAAAGAAGAGGCTATTAGGGTGGGCCCTTATTCAACGTGACTGGGGTTCTAATAAAGAGACTGCCATGTGAAGACACATACAGAACGCCATGTGCTAACAGAGGCAGAGATGGGGGTGAAACAGCTGCAGGCCAAGGAATGCCAAGGATTGCAGGAGGTGTTGAAAGAGCCTAATAAATGCTTATTCATTGAGTCAAATCCAAGAGTTTGAAGAAAAAGTGCAGAGTTTATATTCTGGGTACCCCTGTGCCAGGTGAGATGTGACCCTGAGGGAAAACACTAAATCAGACCCTGCTCCGGTGGGTGATGGGTCCTAGAGCCTCATGCTGGGCCCTGGACTCACATGAGGGCCCTTCCTTGGAAAAGACAAGGAAGGATTCTACCCAGAGTCTCAGAGGGACCAGGGCCCTGCTGATAACTCCAGCCTCTAGAATTCCGAGCAAATACATTTCTGTTGTTTTAAGACAGCCAGTTTGTGGTTCCTTGGTTATGGAGTCCTAGGAGAATATACTATACATTCTCTGGACTGGTGTCAGATGGGCCAGAAAGAGCTGAAACTTAAAGTGTTAGTCACTCAGTCTTGTCTGACTCTTTGGCACCCCATGGACTGTAGCCGGCCAGGCTCCTCTGTCCTTGGGATTGTGCATGCAAGAATACTGGAGTGGGTTGCCATGTCCTCCTCCAGGGGGATCTTTCCGACCCAGGGATTGAAACTGGGTCTATCTGCATTGCAGGCAGATTCTTTACTGTCTGAGCCACCAGGGAAGCCCAGAAAGAGCTGAGGTGAGGTGCAAAGAACAGTTCTTACTCCCTCTCCCAATGGTGCGCAATGCAGCCCGTCAATCTGTCCTTCCTGGGAATGTGATCTGCTCCCATTCACAGAAGCAAGAGTCCAGGGCCCGGTGTGAGGCTCTGGGACCCATCATCCACCGGAGCAGGGTCTGATTTAGTGTTTTCCCTCAGGGTCACATCTCACCTGGCACAGGGGTACCCAGAATATAAAATTTTCACTTTTCCTCCAAACTCTTGGATTTGACTCAACGAATAAGCATTTATTAGGTTCTTTCAACACCTCCTGCATTAAAGGCTCAAACATGCCAATGTCTGGACAAAGGTCATCTTTGCCACTGATTAGGCCTCAGAATGATTCATTATCAAGTTTCTCTCAGGCCTGAAATCCATCACTGGCTGGCAGATTGTGCTGCTCTTAAATTCCTTACCTCTCCTAGAGATGTTGGTCTTTTTGCTCCAGTGGCTTCTGAAAAATAGCTCAACATTCTCTCAATTTGACGTTCTTGACCCTGGACAGAACCTAGACAGAACCCCAATGGAGAAGATTCTACACTTAAGGAAGTTGTTACCCCCAACAGCTAAACCATTTAATTTTTATTGGAGTATAGTCGGTTCACAACATTCTGATAGTTTCAGGTGTACACTGGGCACCCTCTGGGCCATCGATCACTTCCTCTGGCCCTCCAAAGAGCCCCAAGAAGTAGGTATAAGGATCTCTATTTTACAGAAGAAACCTAGGCACAGACAGATCAGCAGGTGGCCCAAGGTAGTGGAGCTCAGACACAGAAAAGCCAGAACTAGAACCACATTTTTCTCACACAGAGGGTCCCTGGCCCTCTGCTCCACTGGTCAAGGACAACTGGAGAAGGTTAGCTTTTCAGTGGCGTGACAAATGCTACCATGCAGTACCAGATGTTTTGAGGAGTAACGCCAAGTCCTTTGAGGGTGTTCCTAGTTTGGCTCGGTTTCCTCTCCAACTTTTCTGGCATGTGCAGTGATACAGAACTTGGTTACATGACTCCCTGAAAACAGACTGATCTCTGCCAATTCATCTCCTAAATTCGTATCTCACTTTCAATTTATCCATTCCCCAAAAGTTGCGAGGAAAACGAGTCCTCCAAATGCATATGAGGAACCTCATATTCAACAACACGCTTGGAAAATGTTTTGTAAAGGAAGGTAGCCCCTACTTTATCTGTTATAGCATTGCGGAATTTACACATGACATGTTAGCTTCAGTTAGGGCCACCTGCGTTCCTGGGTGCGCATGTACAGTCAATGGGCGGGTTGGCTTTAGTGAGGTACACTTAGGTCCCATCGATCCTCTGTCTAGTGACGCAGTCGTGTCTGACTCTTTGTGACCCGATGGACTGCAGCCCGCCAGGCTCCTCTGTCTCTGGGATTCTCCAGGCAAGAGTACCGGAGTGGGTTGCCATTCCCTCCTGCAGGGGATCTTCCCGGCCCAGGGATCGAACCCGGGTCTCCTGCATTGCAGGCACTCTCCTTACCGCCTGAACCACCAGAGAAGCCCATAGGCAAGGTTCTAAGGGGAGGCACACAGGCTCTTCCTGCTGAGCAGCTTGCAGGGGTCCATCAGGCAAACAAGCCAGGGTCACAAAGGCTGAGCTGAATCGTGAGGCAAAGGGCAGGGTGGGTCAAAACTCAGGATGAGGCTCTCATGGAGGCAGCAGACACAGCAAACAGGAAGCGCCCTCAGACACGAAGGAGGCTGCCAGGCCAAGCATGGAGCAGAAGAGGATGGAGCTGACAGCTAATTCACTTCCTCATGCGTTCCACCAGGAAGGAGTTGCAAAGATGAAACCCTGGGCCTTTTCAGCAGGCCTCTGGGTAGAGAGGGAAGCTGAAGACAGCAAAACCTCTCTCTCTCAGGCCAAGCAGAGCGTGGGAAGGCTGACAGTGCAGGTGCCAAGGGCCACAGGCACGCAGATCAGGGAGTGGGAGAAGAGAGATCGACAGAGGTCGTGATAACTGCCTCTCTGACACACACACACACACACATGCAAAAGCAGAATCTGAAACAGTGGAGGAGACAGCCCCTACAGAGGGCGTTCTCAGCATGAAGAAAGAAAAAAAAGTGGAAGTTGGGGGTTGCAGTGTTTGTGGCTTCAGTATCCGGGCCGGAGCCAGAGGCCCCTGCTGCACGTCGTGGCCTCAGCTCCCAGGATAAACCCCAGTTGGTCCAGCCCACCAACTTCCCCCGAAGCGCAACCACCCAGGGCCCAGGACCTTCTGCTCCTAACAGCGCCCATGAGGATCACCAGCCAGTCCTGCTCTTGGACGCCACAGGGCTCCGCATCTTGTCCCACCTCAGCAAATGAGACCCCTTGGTTTCCCAAGAGCTGTCATTTTTACCTCTTCTACAGAGGCCTGGAGGACAGAACTTCCCAGGAGTCCAGCTCAATGTGGTTTTGACCAGGCGGGAATGAGCCACCCACCTGCACACTTGGGAGAAGGCTGTGCACGAGGGGAAGGGGGCCGGGAGCTCTGCTCTGCCTGGGTCTGAACGAGGGTCACACAAGGTGAGAGGCAGCTCACGTGGTCCTGGGAGGCTGCACTGACAAACAGCTCTGCACAAACCCGGATGGGTTCTGGGCACCCAGCTGTTGTGCTCCTTCTGCCTGCAAGATGAGACCCGGACACCCGTCCCGGGGCTGGCATCACTTGCTGAGCCGTGGCTTTGGAAAGAAGGGCAAGTCAAATCCCGGAAAGAGATTGAGAATGAATTCCAGCTGGAAGCCCCCCACCCACAGCAGTTGTATAGGGTGGGGTGAGATGAGATGGACTAGGAGGGGAGGAAACCCAGGCGCCCGTGGAGGTCTGTTGCCTTTCTGTCTTCCTGGCTCCTCTCCATTCCTTCCTGTCTGACAAGGGCAGGGCAAAGGGTCAGGGAACTTCTAGGTGCAAGCGGGTGCTCTTTAAGAGGTCTTTTGTCCTTGAGCAACCTAGAAACCTTGTGGCTCAGCTGGTAAAGAATCCACCCACCATGAAGGAGACTTGGGTTCGATCCCTGGGTTGGGAAGATCCCCTGGAGAAGAGAAAGGCTACCCACTCCAGTATTCTGGCCTGGAGAATTCCACGGACTGTATAGTCCATGGGGCCGCAAAGAGTGGGACACAGAGTGACTTTCACTTTCACATCCTAGACCCGCAGGAGGCAGCCTCTCAAAGTGGTTGCTGAACCCAGACAGTGGCAGATAATCGCCTTCAGAGACTCCAGCCTCTTACCCAGAGCAAAAAAGGCCCAAACTCCACCTTCCTTCCTGCAGCTAATCCATTTTCTCTCCTCAGGATTTTGGCCTAGTACTTCAGGTAACAGGAAACTCACCTTTCCAAGGACTGCGGTTAAGTCCTTGGCAGGTTCTTAAGATTTTCCTTTCTTTTTGTGCTTCCTTTTTCCTTCCTACCACTCTCCTCACCGTCACTGGATGGCCACCCACCCCCAGTTTACTCAGCCTCTCAAATTCTTCCACCCCTGGACAGATATCCTCTTTGAGGTGGTGGTGGGCAGGGGCGGGGTGAGAGAGAAGACCCTTCAGCCTCAACCCCATCCCACCGCGGGCAGAGGAGGCAACTAGGTTGCTGCTGCTGCTGCTGCTAAGTCGCTTCAGTCGTGTCCGACTCTGTGCAACCCCAGAGACGGCAGCCCACCAGGCTCCCCCGTCCCTGGGATTCTCCAGGCAAGAACACCGGAGTGGGCTGCCGTTTCCTTTAGGCCAGGGCATTTCTGCAAGGCCATCCCTGGGCAGGCAGGGCCGGCCCTCCGAGGCTCGGCCAGAGCTGCTCCCATCAGAGGGATCTTGGGCCGCCTTCTCCAGACACGAAGGTCCCCGGCTGGCCTGGGGCCGAGCGTGTCCACCGCGGCGCATCTCCTCCCCGAGAAACGTGGCCTGGGGCCTTTCCCAGCAGCGGCCTCTCCTTCCCCCACGCCTCCGCGAGCCACCCACCCCGCGCCGGCTCCAGCACGTGGCTCTGGGCGCAGGTTTCCTCTCCGCCCCCGCCGCTCTGCAGGGCGGTTTTCACCCTCTCGGTTCCCCCTAACCGCCCCCGGCACCCCCCAACCCCGTGACTTCTTGTAAAAAAAAGCTTCGCTGGTCCCCACCCACCTCCGCCCTCCCGCGGCTGCCGGACCCAGCCGCCCCGCCCCCTCCGCCTCCCCCGGAGGCAGCGCTTTCTCCCCGCCCCTGGCAGCGGGCTCGGCTTCGGAAACTGTTGACTCAGAGGGTGGCCGGGCGGCCAGCGTCTGATGTCAGCTTGGACTGGGGCCAGGAGCGGAGAGGCGCGGGGAGGAGAGCACCGCAGGCGGGCGGGAGCCGGGGGTGGGGTGGGGAGGACGCTCGAGGCGGGAGGAGCCCGATGCCCCGCGCGGGGCGCGGAGCGGGGTCCGCCCGGGGCCGGTGGGGGTGGCGGGGGGGGCCTGCGCTCGGCGTCCCGACTCGGCGCTGCGCGCTCGGGGACTGCGGCTGCCCGGGCGCCCGTGAGTCACGGTGCGTCACCGGAGCAGATGCCCCGGCGCGGCTGGAGGCTCCCGGGCTCCCGCTGACTCATCAGAAAGCCCTGCCGCGCGGCCCGGGAGGCGGGAAGCCGGGGGGGTTGGGGGGAACGGGAGGAGGGAGCGGCCCGGGCCGGCGGCCGGCGAGGTCATCTGAGGCGCTCAGAGCCGGAAAACCCCAAGGAGGCGTCTGCGGCAGCGGGAGCGCTGGGGTGGGCGCGGCCGAGGGGAGCGGGGACCACTGGCAAGCTGCCGGGGTCACCTGCGGCGCGGGCCGGCGGCGGGCGACCGCAGGAAGGAACAAGCCCCCACACCGCCGGCACTGGGCGGGCAGCCTCCGGGACCCCCTCCCCTTCCGCGATCTGGCCGTGCGGCGCGGGACCCCGGGGCGGGTGGGCTCCAGGAGCAGGCGGTCCCGCGGCACCAGCGCTGGCCCCCGACTGCCCCCCGAAGTGGCGGGGTTCCAACCCCCAACCCTCTTTAAGACTTCGGGGGGGGGGTGTCTTGGGAAGAGACCGCACCAGCATGCAGGCCTCCACGCCCTCGTCTCCCGCCCCGCTCTCTCGACCCGCCCCTCCCCCGAGGAAGCCGCTCCGGTGCTGGGGACACCACGTGCTGGGTCAAGGCCTGGCCTCGGCTCTTTCCTGTCTTTGCCGGCTAACCACAAGCCCCCCCTGGCACTCAGAAAATAGAGCGGCCGGGCCATGGAACTAGCAGCAAAGGGGCCTGAGCGGAGAGGGTGGATCTGTGTGACTGTCCACCCTGCCTGGGAACAGGGACAACTTCTGTCGCATTCAGGAAATGCGTGCAGCCCCTCCTGGCAAGGCGCCCCCAACTCCAGGGACAGGCGGGGCAGGAAGAAGCCACAGAAGGTCCCTTCCTGCATCCACAGCCTGGCTGGGGAGACGACCCTGGGCACACCCTGGCAGTGTGAGCACACAGAGCGGGAAGTGGGGCGGGGGTGGGGAGGGTGGGGGGGAGGGACAGGCGCTTACAGAAGCCCCCGGGAGGAGGCTTCCTGGTGGAGCTGGCCTGAGGGCAGGGACCTTGAAGAGGAATGATTTGAACAGATGGGGGAAAGGACATTCCAGACGGAAACAAATGCCTGGAACCAAAACCTGGAGGGGGAGACAGCGGGCGAGTTCTGGGAACAGCAAGCAATCCAGTTGGACTGGAAGAACAGAGGCTCACAGCATCGGGGCCTGGCAGCATAGAGGTGGATCTGAGAAGCAGGCCTGGTGGCCCAGAGGGGACCTGGAGCTGCGGGGTCTCGCCCTCTGCCCCCCGGGGCACCGAGTCATGCCAGTTCCCAGACTGATGGATTCTTTCCAAGAATTTGTCAGCCACAGCTGCAGGAGCCATCCTGCCTTGGATGGCTTTTATTAGCTGGTCTCTAATGCAAATCCTCCTTTGTTCAGATTTCAAATACTTTCCTATTCTGTTCTTTGATCACACTCTGTATTGATTTCCCTCAGGATTTCTCAACCCCAACAGCACACTGAAATTACCTGGGGATGCTTTAGAACACACAGATGGTGAAGCATGGGCCCCCTCCCCACCAGGTGATTTCACCTGGCATCAGCATTCTTTTACTGGGGAGCCAGGGGTGAGAGCTGCTGATGCAGATGGTCACCATCGAGAGGGTCCAGACTCAGAGTAGGGGGCCCCAGGCCTGAGAGCCGCACTGACAAAGATCTCCAGGAGCAGTTGGACGCCCCAAGGCTGGAGTTGAAATGTGTTTCCCAAGCATCCACTCTGCAGCTGAGGCCAAAGTTTCCAACAGGAAGGGTGGGTGAGGCTTCTGTTTGTTTCCCAAGAGCCAACTGGCCTTTCAAACCAGTGATAACCACGGGGGAACCTCACCAGTGGGAGGACCAGGCAATGATAGGAACTGTAGCCATTTCCCGTTGACAATGCCACATGGCAGCTGGAAGGGGCCCTAGGTGGAGGTGGCACCACCTCCTGTGACACTCACTGGTCCTCAGAGGTGGAGGAGGATCCAGCTAAGGACAGACTGGGAGTGCCAGGCAACAGGACCTCTGCTTTCTCATGGGCAAAAAGGAGATGATTCCCACCTCCAAGGTTCTTCAGAGCCTTGGGATAAATCACCCCAGCATGGGGGTAGTTTTCAGTAAGCATTCTTTTCTTCCTGTTTTACTAGGAACTCACACATTGAGGGAAAATGTCCCTATCTGGGCCTCTCAGCTTTCTCAGCATCTGTCCACAGGATGACCCTGAAACCCTAGTCAGGGATAAAGGAAGGTCAGGTTGAGGAACTTGGCAGTGGCCCATCTCCTCCAAGAGAAATGACATCGATTAACAAGGGGGTGCAGATATATAGCCTTGAGCCTGGGGAGGATCTACAGCTCCAGAAAGAATTTCTTGACAAAGGGCAACTTTGCCAAAAGGACGCATGAGAGTCTGTGAAAGTGGGAGATTAATCCTGAGCACCCGATCCTGTCACCACCAAGCAGTGTTCCCATTTGACAGCTGAGAAAACCGAGGCCGAGTGACACTCCACAGCTTGGTGAAGCAGCCAGACAGCAAGTGGCAGAGAGCTGGGAGGAAAGACCAGCAGTTAAATGTAGTGGGGCTAGCCCTCCCCGCCTTTTGATTCTAAGATCCTGGGTTTTTTGAGTTTTTCATATCAAGCCTTGTCCGCAATCAGAGTCCTAGAAAGGCCACACTTGAAAACCTAGAGCTGAGGCATTTAACCCAAGGAGAAGGTGGGTCACTGAAATGCTGGTGCACTCTTCGCCCTTTGAATCCTCACCACCGAGAAGAAAACTATGAAGGGTAACCAGTGTTGGTTGGTCTCGATGCGAGCCTACTGGGAGGTGGATATCGACTTTTTCCATTTTACAGACGAGGAAACCGAGCAGGGCCGACGTTGGGAGTCGATTCTGGCTGTGTTCTGACGGCATAAATTCCTTCCCCGCTCCCTGAGGGTGGCCTGACCACCTACGGCGGACCCGACTGGTGACCTGGCCGCCCTCCCGGGCCAGACTCCCCGCGGCGGGTTGGCCCGGGGCGCGGCGGGGCAGACGAGCCGCGGGAACCGAGGCGGCGCGCGCGCGCGCGCACGCACACACGCGCCGGGGCGCAGGGCGGGGGCCGCGGGCGCCGGGAGGAGCGCGCGTCCCTTCCCCCTCCCCTGGGAACCCGCGCGCGGGGAGGGCTTGGCCGCTCCCCGCCCCGACCGCCAGGTGCCCAGAAACCCGGCCGCCTCCTCCCGCCCCCGCGCCTGTTCCCGGCGCAGCCCTGGTCTCGGCGGTCACGTCTCCCCATCCGGCTCCAAAGTACGAGTCAGCCGGCGGCCCGGCCGACCCCGCGGAGGGGCGGGGGCAGGGGAAGGGCGGCGCCGGGGGCGGAGGGGGGCCGGCGGCCGGGGCGCGCGAGGCCCTCTCCGCCCTCCCGCGCGGCGCGGGCGGGTCTTGCCAGGAGCCCAGCCCGGCCCTGGGGGCGAGGCGCAGGCGAGGTCGCCGCGGCGAGGCCGCCGCCCGGCTGGGGCGGGAGGCGGGGCGAGGGAGAGGCCCGGCGGGGGATGCCAGGAGGCCGCGCCTCCGGAGCGGCGCGCGGGCCGGTGTTGCTGGGGAGGAAAGCGCGGCCGCGGCCCCGCCCGGAGCTCCGCGGGCGCGGCGCCCTCTATTGCTGCGCTGTAGAACTGCACTGAGCCTCCTGCCCGAATCTACAGCTACGCCGCGGCGACTGCGGAGGGGGAAGACGGATCTGGTCTAGTTCATTGATACTGCTGGTTAATTAAAGATCACCATTCTCTTAAAGAGAATGGACTATAAAGAAAGCTGAGCGCCGAAGAATTGATGCTTTTGAACTGTGTTGTTGGAGAAGACTCTTGGACTGCAAGGAGATCCAACCAGTCCATCCTAAAGGAAATCAGCCTTGAATATTCGTTGGAAGGACTGATGTTGAAGCCGAAACTCCAGTGCTTTGGCCACCTGATGCGTAGGGCTGACTCGTTGGAAAAGACCCTGATGCTGGGAAAGATTGAGGGCAGGAGGAGAAGGGGACAACAGAAGATGAGATGGTTGGATGGCATCACCAACTCGTTGGACATGAGTTTGGGTAAACTCTGGGAGTTGGTGATGCACAGGGAGGCCTGGCGTGTTGCAGTCCATGGGGTTGCAAAGAGTCGAACATGACTGAGCGACTGAACTGAACTGATTCTCTTAAAAAAATAATAATTAAAAAACGAGTCCTGAGCACTGGAGGAAAATTTGGAAACGTGGAGGAGAAAAAAAATATTACTCATATTGCCTGGATCAAGAAACGCTCTTGAAATTTTACTGTCCGCCCTTTCAGAGCTTTCTATCTGCTAATCTGTGTGCACATCCTTTATAGAATTTTAAAAATACAGTTTTGTCAGTTTTGTGAACATATAGGGGTTGTGTTGTTCACTACCCTCCTCAGTGTCTAGGACGTTGTTTAGCAGTGTTCCGGGTGCTCAAAAAACAATTGTTGTTTCTACCAACATGAGATTATGTTTTTCACACTTTCAGGATCTTCATTTTTAGCATGGTTATGTTTTCTTGTATACTCCCCTGAGTAGTAAAAGATTGATGATAAAATGATCCACTAGCCAGCCCCCTTCTAGAATCTGAAGGAATGTGTTTAGAATTTAGATTTTTCACCGAGTAGGTATAAGGTAACCCCACCACCTCCACCACTAGCTGTGGGCTCTGGAACAACACCCTGTAATCAAACACCCCACATTCCTACAGCAAAAAGGGTAAATAAAGACTATAAACATCTTCACGTCCCTTCTGTCAGGTTATGAGGCCAAATGAGTTTACACCAAACTAAACAAAAAAACTTGTGAGTTTCCAGAACACTTTGAATTTGAAGAGACTGCACTGAAATCTTGGACACAAGCGTTTGGAGATGTGAGTGAGTCTCTGCTGTGAGCTTGTGTTTTCTCATTTACCTCAGTCTCTTACACGCTGCATGCTCAGTGTGTGTGTGAGCGCATGCGTGCGCTCAGTCGCTTCAGTCGTATCCGAGTCTTTGTCACACCATGGACTGTAGGCCAACCAGCACCTCTGTCCATGGGGTTCTCCAGGCAAGAATACTGGAGTGGGTTGCCATGCCCTTCTCCAGGGGATCTTCCCCACCCAGGGATTGAACCCGTGCCTCTTATGACTCCTGCCTTGGCAGGCAGGTTCTTTACCGCTAGTCACCTCAGTAACCTCAGATAATTGAGGGGCCAGCTGATGCGATGTGAGTGAGCATGGGGTGCTGTGTGAAAGGGTGAAATCTGGTTGGGTTAGACCTTTGGGTATGGTCACACCTGCGTCTCCAAGCTGCCACCTTCAAACCAACGGAGGTCACCACTTGTGCGGGTGCCTTGGTTTCTTCCTGGATTCACTTTTAGGGCTACCCTGGTCCCAGTGGACCCTGCCTGGGGATTCTGGAAGAGAGCCAAATTCCCCCCAAACTCCCCCAGCCCCCTAAAGTACTACTATGACCAAAAGGTCACAACAGTGATGTCCCCAGAAGGGCATGGGGACCGAGACATTCATCAGTTAACAGTTGCCGGTTGTGCTGTTATCACGTACGCAGGCCGTATGTGGCCTCTGGGCTGGGCCTCTCTCTGAGCTCCAGACTGAAAACCCAGCCTCCTACTGTTATCCCCACCCGAGTCGCCTCAAATGCCACATGTCCAAGACCACACTCACAGTCCTCCCCTCAAAACCTGGTCCTCTTCTCTGGGGACCCACGTGTCAGTGACCAAGCCCGTCATGCCGTTACACAAGCTGGAGGCGTAGTGCGCCTTCCATCCCCTCGTCCTTATCCAGCTCTGTGCCCATCTGCCTCTGAAACAGCCCTCCACTGCACCACCCCCATCTGGTCCCAATGCCAGAGTCTCATCAAGCTGCCACTGCCAATTCTTGCCCTCCCTCAGGTCCCTTCTCCAGAATGAAGCCAGACAAATCCCTCTGAAACACAAAAGTCAGTTACTTTATGCACACCCCCAGGAGCAGCTCCAGGACTCATGGCTGCTTCACTTAGGATTTCTGCCAAATCATTTGATGTCTCTAAAACACACCCCACCCCTAGCTATAAAAACAGTAATGCCACCTCCCTATTTCTTAGGATAAAAATAGAAATCCATAAAAAGGCCGGCAGAGCCCTGCTTGGGCTGGCCCTGTCCTGCACCATGCTTGTGCTCTGAGGCTCTGCCCTCCAGGGAAACTGGCCTGCTTCCTTAGCCGGTGAATTGCCATCTCCTGGACTTTTGTACTTGCTGTTCCCCTTGTCTGGAACATTCTCCCTCCATCTCTTTACCTATGTAAAGAGGTAGGTTCACTCTTTGTTCACATCTCACTGCAACTATCATTCTCCCAGGAAATCTGACCAAGCCATGTTCCCCATCATATGTTCTTTAGCATCAATGCTGCTCCCTCAAAGCTGAGGCTCTTTTGTGTAGCCTTATGTTGATTCCGTCAGGACACAGTCCTGTTTGGTTTGCCCATCACGGTGTTCCCAGTACCTAGCCCAGTGCCTGGCATAAAGTAAGTGCCTCAGTGAATTCGTGTGTTCCATGAATCCACTTCCCTGTCTGCTCACCCATCGTGGGACAAGCCCAGGAGGAAGAACCGGAAGCACAAAAAGGAAGGGGGTGTTTGTGAGTTCCTTCTCCTACCCTTCAAAGAGCTTCTGGTATGTGCCACACTCTGGGAATATGGAAAAGATACACCCCTGTCTTTAAGCGCTATTGGAAGATGGCAGACTGAGAAACCAGCTAACTGAGTGCCTTCAAGATCTTAACTTTAAGTCCTAACAACTGACCCATGGATCTAGCGAAGCCATAGCCACACAGGGAAGGTTCACCAAAGTAAAGTAGATTCCTTTTTTGAACCTGAACCAATCAACAGTCCCTTATCTCCTAACCCACCAGCCAACCACTTGGTCCTACAAAAACCCACCCTGACCTCAAAGACCGAGAGGCTCCCATGGCTTGCCTGGTGTGTGGGTTTCTTGTATGCATCAGACTAAGTTAACTTGGCTTTGTGTGACATAGGCATGTCATTGGTGGGCCTGACACCCCAACTTGAAGGAAAAAGCCGCATTCTAAATGTTAAGAACCACATTTCTTGAGCATCCAGATGTTCCAGCCTTTGGTTGTATTGTCTCAGCCCAAGAACAAGGGTTCCCCCTTGGTCTAAGAGTTGTCATGGTAACTTGTTAGTGGGCGCAGCTCCAGCAGTTGTCATGGTAACTGCAAACCTGTACTTTGTTTGGGATTTGCGGTGGCAAAAGCTCATGCTAATGAAGGTGGGTGGATGGAGGAGGGGAGGGAAAGTGAGGAAGAATCCTCTCTTCCTCCTGGCTCCCACCCCTCCAACCTCAAAACCCACTGTGACAGTACAAAGGACAGAGAGGCGGAGGTTTGTGTGACTTCAGAAACATGATAGAACAGACGAATTTAATAACCACGTGAAATCGGCTAAGAAAACGGAAAAACTGCTTGTAACAACGTCGAGGCGCTGCGAGCAATAATGATCCACGAGCGCCATCTAGTGGGAAGAGCAGCCATTGCCGCCCAACCCCTGAGCCCTCCTTGAGTGGCAGCTGCGTAAGAAGCCTGGTCGGTTCCCACCAACACGGAAGGCCAGCCACCTGCATCTGGGCCCTTGCTAGAAAAAAAAAAAAAAAAAACAAAACATTTTGGGCTTAATGGGCCCTGGCGTTGTGCTCTACACTGTGGAAAGAAAGCCTCACTCATATCCTATGGATGCTTTGAATTTTGTTAAACAGTTCTAAAATTTGAATTTAAAGTGTTTCCCTTTTAACGCTGGCTGCTAGGAACCTAGGAGAAGGCAATGGCACCCCACTCCAGTACTCTTGCCTGGAAAATCCCATGGACAGAGGAGCCTGGTGGGCTGCCGTCTATGGGGTCGCACAGAGTCGGACATGACTGAAGCGACTTAGCAGCAGCAGCAGCAGCTAGGAACCTAAGAGACAAAGTGGGGTCAAACCTTAGCAGGACCAAAAGCGGTGATCACTTCTGGATTAACCTTACCTCTGCTTTATCTAAAGTTGTTTATTTATTTGAAGTGGTTTCACAGGTTTTGCCATATGATAGCTTGTTTTTTTGGCTGCGCAGGGTCTTCATTGCTGTGCATGGGCTTTATCTAGTTGCAGCAAGAGGGAGCTACTCTCTAGCTGTAGTGCACAGGCTTCTGGTTGCAGAGACAGGCTCTAGAGCGCGGGCTCAGTAATTGTGGCACATAGACCCAGTTGCCCCCTGGCCTGTGGAATCTTCCCCGATCAGGGATTGAACACGTGTCGCCTGCATTGACAGGTGGATTATTAACCCCTGGATGGCCAGGGAAGTCCCTCTAGTTTCTATTTTATATGAAGGATATTTCAAATAATTTTTGGAAGAAGGTAGAGTCATCAGTAATTCCAGGCAGTCTCCATTACCAAAACATCTTATCCAGGAGTCATCAGGAGTGAGAGGTTTCTGAGCCCCAGGGATATCAACAAGCAGGAACCCAGGAGACACAATGGCAAACACATGCTTAAACTTTGCCACATGCTGAGCACTTTTCTAAGTACTTTAAAGGTAAAAGTTCAGTTCAGTCCAGTCGCTCAGTCGTGTCGGACTCTTTGTGACACCATGGACAGCAGCAGCACGCCAGGCCTCCCTGTCCATCACCAACTTCCAGAGTTTACTCAAACTCATGTCCATCGAGTCGGTGATGGCCTCCAACCATCTCATCGTCTGTCATCCCCTTCTCCTCCTGCCCTCAATCTTCCCAGCATCAGGGTCTTTTCCAATGAGTCAGCTCTTCACATCAGGTGGCCAAAGTATTGGAGTTTCAGCTTCAGCATCAGTCCTTCCAATGAATATTCAAGACTGATTTCCTTTAGGAAGGACTGGTTGGATCTCCCTGCAGTCCAAGGGACTCTCAGAGTCTTCTCCAACACCACAGTTCAAAAGCATCAATTCTTCGGCACTCAGCTTTCTTTATAGTCCAACTCTCACATCCATACACGACCACTGGAAAAACCATAGCCTTGGCTAGACAGACCTTTGTTGGCAAAGTAATGTCTCTGGTTTTTAATATGCTAAGTTGGTCATAACTTTTCTTCCAAGGAGCAAGTGTCTTTTACCTTAAAGGTAAAAGCTCACTGAATCTTATAATCTGTTTTTTATAGGTGAAGACATGAAGCTCAGAGTTTGAGTGCAGTTTGTTTTACATCAAAGTATGGAAGAGGTAACTGAGAATCAGAGAGGTTAAATAACTCATCCAGGGTCACACAGCTGGTAAGTGGTAGAAACGGAGTTAGGATGCCTCAAGTCCGTGTTCTTAACCACTAGGCTTGACTGCAGCCTCATGAACTCTGAGTCTGGCAGTAGGCAAGACCAGCAAGCAGAAACAAAGCTCCGTTTCATGGTCACAGGCTGGAGGAGGAAGCAGCAGAGAGTTGGGGAGCTGTGCAGCGCTGAGCCACCTGCGGTTGCTTGGTGTGCAGTTGTGTGAATATTACACAGTTGTGGACTCCTGCCCAGCCCCGCATGCTGGATGAGGGATATGGGGTGCCCTGGAAGGTCAGACCACTTACTGCAGCAGGCCTGAAGATCACGTAGGGGCTGGCCTCGCTCTCAGAATTCAGACCTGAGTTGAAAGGCTCTAGGACACCTCCTGGATCTTAAGTCCCCATTGAAAGACACTTTCAATCCAGGCTAGGGCTTGGGGGTATTTTGTTTACTGCCACCCCGATGCTGGAATAGTTCCTGGCCTCAAAAGATCAAAAATTTGTTGGAGAACGGACAAGCAAATGAACGAATGAATGATAAAGTTATACTCACCCCTGGGCACGGCATGAAGGAGCCACGCTGAGAAGCGCTGTGGGATCTCATGGGATGTGTAGCAAGATAGCACTGTCTGTTTGAAGGCTGACCAGGGCCTAGAAAGCACAGGTCCCAGACGGGACTGCGGAGATGACTGACTGTAAAGCAGATGAGTGATTGAGTCAGACCAGTTTCAGAAGCTCACCCAGCAGCCATAAGGATGGTGGCTCAAGGAGGAGACGCTGGTAGCAGATCAACTAGTAGAAACCATGTAATAGTTCAGGTCAAAGAGAGGCGGCAAGGCTCCAGATCTCGGTCTCAGGCTGCCTCTGGGCCCTGCCGCAACCTTGAGGCAGTTTGGCGCTGCGGATTTTCTGGGTCATGCTGTGTGGGGCATGGGTTTGATCCCTGGTCAGGGAACTAAGATCCCACATGCCACTTGATGGGGCCATTAAAAAAAAGGAGGTGGAGGAGGCTCATTTGGGTTGAAGAAGCTACTTCTTGGACATGCTCTCACACCTCCAGGTGTCCTCTGAGCCAGGCCTGACCTCAGACTCACGTCCCCGAGAGAACCATCTGGAGGGTGGCAAAGTCTTCATATCCCTTTGAATCTACCCTTTCTAGGCATTGCAAGTGCCCCCGAAGTCTCACCGGAGGGAGGGGTGAACTGACCTCAAGACAGTCTCCCCGGATGTTCCCCTCCAGAGTCATGGTGCCCCTGCAGGGCCTGAGGCCTGTTCTCTGTACTGTTAGAGATAAAAAGTTCAAGATGATTGGAAGTGGCAGAAGTAAAATGCTGGAAAGTGTGTCCAAGATGGTCAAACTTTTCCCACAAGGAGAAGAGGGGTGGGAATTTGAAATGAACGCAGGTATCTAGAAGGCAGTGCCACAGGAAAGTAAAAGCAGTGGTTTCTGCTGGAGAGTTTTCAGGTGGTTTTTTGGTCAGATTTTTTTTTTTTTTTTTTAGTTTATAAGAATTTTTAAATAATAAGAAAAAAAAACCCCACCAAATCCCTTAACCTTGTAGGGAAAAGGGAAGATAAAGAAAGCGGGAAAGTTTGAAAATGTGCTAAGTGAGGAAAGGGAGGGGGCAGAAGGAAGCAGCGGCTACTGTAGGGGAATGAGGTGGGCGGGGCGGGGGAGGGGTGCCCACAGGGCAATCAAGCCAGGGGTCAAGGGTCAAGCTAGTGCCTGGTTCCAAATAGCTACAATACATATCAGTTGTTATAGGTTGTGTTCCTCTAAATTCACATGTTGAAGACCTAATCCTCAGGACCAAGGGATGTGAACCTCTCTGGAAATAGGATCATTACAGACATGATGAAATTTCATCTGAAGTCATTAGGGAGTACCCTAATCCAGTATGCCTTGTGTCCCCATAAAAAAGGGAAGTGTGGAGACAGACTCATACATACGGGGAGAAGGCCATGTCCACATGAAGACGGCGGTCTACACGCCAAGGAGAGAGGCTTAGAAGAGACCCTTTCTTTCCTCACAGGCTTCAGAAGGAACTACCTTGACCTGGGACTTCCAGAACTGTGAGACAATAAATTTCTGTTGCTTAAGCCCCCCTAGTTTGTGGTACTTTGTTACAGCAGCCCTAGTAAATGGATACACTTTTTTTTTGGCTGCACCACACAGCAATGTGGGATCTCAGTCCCCTGACCAGGGATCGAACCCAGCCCCCTGCAATGGAAGCCTGGAGTCTTAACCACGGGCCAACCAGGGAAGTCCCTGATACACAACTTAGCAGAATTTGTGGTTCTGATCTTCTTAAGTAAATACTGAACATGATATAGTTGTTTTATTCTAATGACTGAGTACAGTAGAAACTCTGCCAAGAAGCTCTGAGGGCCAGTGGACCCATCCCTGCTACCAGCCTGCTGAAGGCTCAGGGCTGCATTCCTCACTGGGAACTGGCTCACAGCATTGTTCACCTCTGAGGGGAACTGCTTGCCCAAGGTTCTGTCTCTTCCCAAGGTGCAGCTTTGTAGCCAATGACTGGCTAATCCTGGGATACCAGGTCCCAGCCCCCAGTTCTCCATTTGGTCCAGTTCTGAAGGGCCATCCCAGCTCCCGAGCCCCACATAAGATCAGCTAAGGCCTCCGCTGGAACTACAGCACAGCTTGCCCTCTTTGCCCACTCCTGCTTTCCATGTCCTAGGAGCACTTCCAATCAACCTGCACACAGCTCTGTTTCCATCTGTGTCCAGGGAACCCAACCTAAGACAATGACACAGGTTTGTCCAGTCTTAGGTTCAAATCCCTGCTCTGATACATCCTCATTGTAAAACTGGGGGGCAAATTCCTTAACCTGTCTGGGTCTGCGTTTCTGCAAATGTGAAATGAAGAAATTAGAGGAAAATGTTTCTAGGACCCTTTGAACCCCTTATTTGCGTGTCACATAGAAGTATCATGAGGCTGCAGAGATGCTGGCCCTTGAATAAATGGCTTAGGTAGGCTTTTAATTCCACCGTGTCCTGTGTTTTTGCTTAATTGCCATCAAACCGCTGTCATTCAAGTGGGCTTGCAATAGTGAAGACGCTAGCATGATCCTTTATTATTGATACAGTCTTCAAACCTATTCCCAACAGCGTGCAGGAAGTCAGTTTTGAAACTGCTTGTTCCAGGGTGACTGGTTCACTGGGGATCAACGTTAAGGTAACATGAACTTTGTGGTTTTTAATATACAAATATGCAAAATACACACTCCTCACATATGGACCAGTTACCTCAGTTCACCAAGGGTGCAACAAGCTACACCCACCCATCAACTGGTGGTTCAGTTCAGTTCAGTGTAGTTGCTCAGTTGTGCGCAACTCTTTGTGACCCCACGCCACAACTCTGGACTACAGCACGCCAGGCTTCCCTGTCCATCACCAACTTCGGAGTCTGCTCAAACTCATGTCAAGTCAGTGATGCCATCCATCTCATCCTGTCTCATCCTCTCCTCCTGCCTTCAATCTTTCCCAGCATCAGGGTCTTTTCCGATGAGTCAGTTCTCATCAAGTGGCCAAAGTGTTGGAGCTTCAGCTTCAGCATCAGTCTTCCAATGAACATCCAGGACTGATTTCCTTTAGGATTGACTGGTTTGATCTCCTTGCAGTCCAAGGGACTCTCAAGAGTCTTCTCCAACACCACAGTTCAAAGTACCAATTCTTCGGGGCTCAATCTTCTTTATGGTCCAACTCTCACATCCATACATGACTACTGCAAAAACCATAGCTTTTGACTGCTATGGACCTTTGTTGACAAAGTAATGTCTCTTTTTAATGTGCTGTCTAGGTTGATCATAGCTTTTCTTTCAAGAACCAAGCATCTTTTAATTTCATGGCTGCAGTCACCATCTGCAATAATTTTGGAGCCCAAGAAAATAAAGTCTGTCATGGTTTCCATCGTTTCCCCATGAAGTGATGGGAGCAGATGCCATGATCTTAGTGTTTTGAATGTTGAGTTTTAAGCTAACTTTTTCACTCTCCTCTTTCACTTTCATCAAGAGGCTCTCCAGTTTCTCTTTGCTTCTGGTGGTACAACCTTCCAATTTCAGATAACCTCTCCCACCACTTCCCAGATAGTGCTAGTGGTAAAGAACCCTCCTGCCAATGCAGGAGACATGAGCCGCTGGTTCAATCCCTGGGTCAGGAAGACCCCTGGAGAAGGGAATGGCAACCCACTCCAGTATTCTTGTCTGGAGAATTCCATCGACAGAGGCTATAATCCATGGGATTGCAAGGAGTTGGACACGACCGAGCAACTAACACATCCCCACCCCTTCACAATCCACAAGCTGCAACCCTTCCATGTCCATAAAACACGCATGTTTTTCAAGGTAGTGATACAGTGGTTGTAGTATCTGTGTATTTAATGTGTACAACTGTACAGCCATTTAAAAGTGGTTACCATCAATACTGTACTGCTTCACTGACAGTGTGAGCACTCCCAACCTCATATTACCCATCTTTACACTGATCTCAGTGTAAAGGTTTTTAGGCAAGCGCATGCCAAGTTCTAGCAAAACTGACTGTACCTAAAGGGGGGGGGGGGCGCGGGGACGGTAGCATTGTGCCACTTGGGCAGTATATTTTCTACAATGTGAACTTTTCGTATGTTCTCAAATGAAGTTTTACACCCCCTCCCCTGATACCAACCTAAAATACTCTAAACCCAGTTCCAGCTGGGAGAACATGAAGGAAATGTTAGCTAAACCAATTTTTAAGAAACATTTCAATATGCTTTTCTTTGGGGCAACACTAAAGTTCTCCTCCCTCTCCCAGCAAGCTCTTTACGTGTATTCTTGTAGAATCAGAGGAAGCCAAACTTCAAAAACGCCCTTGCTTTCTTTATTCCTGTTGAGAACAGTAAGAGAGACCATTAAGAGGGTAAATGTAAGTCATAGAAGTAACTAGAGCTGAGGGGCATTGCTGAGCAGTCATACAAGGTAATTGCCTAAGTGCATTAAGAGTGGTTGGGCAATAAAAGCTGAGCGTGTGACTATACGTTGCACAAATTATAAGTTAAAAGCACCTCAGTAAGCTTAAAAGAATTTTAAATAAATGCAGAAATTAGTATGAAACTTTAAGCCACCCCCCCAAATTTAGCTCCATGAGCAGATGGATAATCTCCCCAAATTTAAAAGGTCTAATTTGACTGTCTATGCATGTAGAATATATTGAGACATGTTTACAATGGTGACGTCAAACATGTTTATTCCTGAACTAAGGCAAAAACAAGGATGGAACCATGAGAAGATGAAGTTGGAAAGTACACAGATTAGTTAATGATTCAGAACTGCAGGAACTGGAATCCCAAACCAGGGGCAGGGTGGGAGGTGGCAGGGGGTTGAGACACCCCCCCCCCCAAAAAAACCCCTCAAATTCCAAAACATTGCAGAGAAACTGGCAGCAGATCCATCTGGAGGTAGGAGCAAAATGATGGTCTGCAAGTCTAAGCATTCAATTTCCGGATCCCTTTCTCTGCGCTGCACAGCTGGGCAAGAAGAGCCCACTCATTCATCAGGACTGGAGACTCCTTGTCTCAAGAGGGCAAACAGGCCTCTGGAATAACAGACATGGAGCACTGCTAAGGGCAGGGGTAGCCCCCTAACTACACAATACGGAAACCCAACCCTTTCGACCCCACTTGTCTTCTCGAATGCTGGCAGATGGCCCATTACTCCTCCAGCAGGGGATATGAAAAGTAGTCACTGAAAATGGGCAAAGACTTCAGGGTGACCTAAGAGGTTTCCCAACAGCTTCACTAGGACACAGCACATTGAGTTGACAAGCCACACACGAGCTCAGAGCTTCCTATTAGCTTTTTAGTCCCCACTCAGAAGGGTTACTACACATCTGAAGAATGCCTCTAATGGTGAAAACATACAGTCCAATCCAAAAACAGAGACAAAAAGACTATCTAGGACTGGGTTAGAGGGGAACTTATGAAAAACTTTCTTGGAGGCCATTAGCTTGTAAAAGTTTCAGAGGTTAAAAATTAAGACTTGGAATAGGGAGCCAAGAAAATCTCACAGAAAATAATTTAAGAAACAAGAAAATAGATGAGAGGAAATCAGTGAAATCCAGAGAATTAAAAATTTTCTGAATTTCAGCTCAATTTTGTGTCCCCCCTTCCTCGGCATACTGTTGCTAAAGGCTAAGTGGGACAGGGTTGCAGGCACAGGCACGGGAAGAAGTCTGGCACCGTCATTTAGGAAAAGCTTTAACTAGACTCTGGGACTAAACTTAATCAAAGCCAAATCCTGCGAGTTCAGAGGATCTTCTCTTGCACTCTTATGCAACTCCTTTTCTATTGCCAGTGCATTATCCCTTCATCTGTTAGTCAACTGTGGATTAACTTTCCGATTTCTCATAATTGACCCAGTGCTAAATTTCTCACTAAGCCATCACTTGCTCAGGGTTTTGACAGGCATGAGCAGTAGTATGGTAGAACTGGGATTTGAAAGATCATTAAAATGGAACTGCTTTTGAAACTGAAGCCATACAGCTCAAGGAATTAAGCAGTCAGATGGTGCTTACCTGCTCCAAGCATCATACAAAAGCTGGGAGCTTATTCCTTTAAGTAGGTAGAGATTAGCCTCCAGCAAAAGCTAGACTACAACTAGTTGTGGTTTGTTAACCGTAAACCAGGTTTGTTCCCACAAAAGCCTGCAAGAGCCGACACTGTACACCATACTTCTATTCCTATTTCAGGATGGGTGAGGCAGGGATTAAAGTAAAGTATTTGTAGGATTTATTCACAACTTGAATATAGAAAATTACTAAGAAACTTTTTCTTTCACTCTTCCAAACCAATTAAGCAAGCATTCTTCACTATATTACTGATCAAGTTACCTACCTGTTAATTACCACAAGGAAATTGAGAGTAACTCCCCAGAAAGGGACAAAAAGAGAACTGGTGTGACTTTTTAAATCTAAATTTGCATTCACTGATATCAGTGCCCATCTTACTCAGAAGGAATCCCTAGCTTAATTTATACAGAACTATTTAAGTCTAAAAACTGTTAGGAAGCTGGTGAATTAATGTATCTAAAAAAAGTGACCCTAGAAAAATCTTTGTGACCATATATATATATATATACACATATTGATTTTATCAAAGTCTTCAGTATTCCATATGTAATACCCAGAATCATTTTACCAGATTCAATTTGTTATTATGTAATAAAGTAAGATTTTGAAAGAATGCTTGCAAGTCAATGTACACAAAGCTGGTAAGTAAAATTTCAACTCTTTCGCAACAAAAGCCAAAGCAAAACTAAAACGTAAGGAGGAATTAAAAACATTTTATCTGTGTATTCAGAATCACACACAAGTTACCTTTACAGTTCAATTTACCATATAGAAATCATTTGGGTTTTATATTTTCAGTTAAATTCTGAACTTACAATATTGATTTTTTTTAAAAAAGACTGTTACATTAATTCAGTACTTTTTTTAGCATACCAAATTGAAATACATTAAGATCAAACTTTAGATTTATGGCAAACAGTCTTCAAATACAACACAAACATTTTTTAAAGTTACCGTATCGTTCACATGTGGTACTTGCAACTCTGAGCTGTTATACACAGAATAGCTCTCCTTGAAATACGGCAAAACTGACATGCCACGAAGCTCAAAGTTATATAGTCAAGCCAAGGACTCAAAGTTGTACCATCTCTTAAAAGATTTGGCATTTCTGAACCAAAAAGCACAACATGTAAAGAAGGTTAGGAGCAATTCCTCCTCCTCATTACAGTTAAAAAAAGTTGCATGGTAGCTCGGAATTTTGCATAAAACCCCACATTATACCTTGGAAAATTCCAAGGGTAATTAGATGACAGTGGACTGGAGTCCTTTTTCAATTAATAGAACCCATAAAATTCAAATGGGAATTAATCAAATCAAAAATATTAAGCACCTACTGGTTTAAGAGATTGAAATTTATTAGATTCATGATCAATTTCTTTTCACCTTGAAATCAAGGTGTAAAAACCAGCTATTAAGTGCATCCCAAACTTCTCCTATGTAGCACACGCAGAATTTTCTGTCCATTGGCACCAAAGTGAAGTCACATTTCCTCTTGGGAGACAGAAATTCCACATCTGAACATAGAATAAGTTAGGAAAAAATGACCCCTGTTGTTTACTTTATTACTATTGTGATTCTGAGATCTAGGATTACTAATATACTAGCCATGAACAACGCAAATTCCTGGCAACAACTGTCAGGTTAGTGACTCTAACTCACTTCCCCAATCACCATAAAATTTTAGTATGAAAAGCATGAAAACTAATTACACTAAGCTGCTGAACAAATGGGAAATAACAGGAAACTAAGTGAACAACAAAACAAACCCTAATTTGAAATCACTGCAATCGAGAAACTGAAAATAGGTGTGCTTCACCCCATCCCCTCACAGCTCTGAATTTAAATAATATTCCGTGCAAAGGAGCGTCAGGTTTCTGGATATAGATGTAGCCCTTCTTTAAGATTTAGTGCGCAGCAGAGTATTCTGCATTTCCCTCCCCAAAGTTTATTCCAAGTATTTAATAGAATCTTCCATTTCAGCCAAAAGATTTGTGATTCAAAGATTTACTAAGGTACTCTATGCATTCTATCTATACAGAAACACCTATTAATTATTACAATTGGTTTATGCAGGATTAACATTTTTGGTGTTAAAATTGTTAAACATCATGCTTACTGCACATCAACTCTCCATAATGAATCTGAACATCACAACAATGATTTACCAAACATTTTACTTAAATTACTAATTAAATAACTGAAAAATGTACTAAGCCAAACTAAACTTAAATGGGCTATAAAGGAAAATAACCTTCGAAACAGCCCAGATACACATCTATTTCAAAACTACCTTTGCTAGCTAGCCCCTTTCCCAAAATTTTAGCCTGAAAAAACAGTAAAATCTACACAAAATTTTATTGCAATCATACAAGGTTACATTAGGTCAAATACAACAAATACTATGATGCAATTTTACATTTATTAAACTACAGTTCAAAGCACAAATTTACACATTCTAAATACACTAAACGTATCTAATGAAGTCACACTGGTCTTCCACTGACAGTTGATATATCTGGGTGAAAGACATTAACTTTACAAGACTTTTAAACACGAATCCTTAGTATAAAAACTGTGTACTTGTATGTAAACGGTTTAATGGGGAACCCAATTAATGGGCTTCCATCTCCACTAAGTCATCCATTTTGTTGCATATTTTATTTTAAACGCTTAAGGGGTAGGGCAAACTGGTAGGTTTAAATCTGGATACATTATCTTAATTTCCCAATTACCCCCAGTGAATTATAGAGCTGATTTTGTCTGGTCCCAAATAGTTATTACTAGTAGTTTTTGTTTCCAAGAGAATTAACAGAATAAGATTGTTTAAATTTTTTCCACACTGGAATGTAGACCAGACAAGCTTATTAACCTGCAACTTCAGATCTACAGAAGCGTTAATGCCTGCTTAAGCTTCAGTGGGAAAGTTGTCTTCTTGGCTCAGCTGAATGCAAGAAGGCACAAAGAAGCAGCTCTTCATCGTCGTGTCTGAAGTGATCCCAGCGTCTTGCATCTCATACCTAAGAGAAAAATTAAGACATCTGAGTTTAAGCACAAAGACCACACAACCACACAACAAACAGACAATGAAAAGAACTATAAAATAACTGGTCTTCCAATTACGCTTAAAAGATCATTCTGTTATTACTTTTAAGTTGTGCATTCATTGTAGAATTAAAACTAGCAAACCCTGTCACCTCAGATATCCAATCTGCTTTAAAAAAACAATCCATCTTACCAATCACTGTAGGACATCATGTAATAAATAGCTGGCCTCTGAAAATCATTGAAAGCAGATGGTTCATGGAGAGAATCTGCTCCCATGTTATCGAAGATAAGCCAATCTCCCACATTCAGCTCAGGAAGAAGACAGTTTTCCACAATTTGATCAAGCTCATCACAGGATGGACCCCAAAGGCTGCTTGTAAACAGAGGCTCATCTGCCTTGTATTTCTGTAGGACAAAAAAGTTTTCTTTTTGGTAAGCTTTTAACTCAGGCAGGCAATGAACTTGAAGGTGGATAAGAGCGTTCGTTTTTTCACCATTTCAAATCAAATGTGCCCCTGAAGAAAGGCCTAGAGCCAAGGGCAGTGATACTCCTCCTTAACTCCATCTAAGGAAGCAATTTACAGAACAAAGGACTTAACAGGACTCAGAGAAATACAAACCCCCCCAAAAGGGGCAACCTTCCCCCATTCTAAAATATTTCTTTGAAATTGGGATGAGGGCTTCCCTAGTGACTCAGTGGCAAGGAATACTGCCTGCCAACGCAGGAGAAATAGGTTCGATCCCTGATCTGGGAAGACCCCATGTGGCACAGAGCAACTAAGTCCATGCACCACAACTACTGAGCCTGTGCTCTAGAGCCTGGGAGCTCCTGGCTGCCACAGCTAGAGAAAAGCCTGTGCAGTAAGAAGACCCAGCACATCCAAAAATAGATACAATTTTTAAACTGGGATGCATCCTAAAAATAACAGCTCCATTCAGAAACTGCCAAATAAGCAGGTTTTATAATAATCGTAATCAAACTTGCCTTGTGAACCTCTGGAATGGTATTTAAGTCCTCAGACAGTTTACTTGCAAAAGAACCATAAACACCATCATTCATATAATACATGAAGGCTGGTTCATCACTTCCGGTCTTTCCTACTGTAAAAAAAACAAAACACAAAAACAGGAAAGGCAAAGATGAACTTACAGTAAAACAGCTAAAAGGCATATCAAAGTCTGAATTAGTATTTATAGAATTGACTCATAGGTTTCACATTCTTCAAAATATAAAGTGATATATACTGACATAACTTAAAACCGTTAACTTAAAATACTGAACACACTTCACCAAGGAGGATAACCAATGAACACATAAAAAAAAAAAAAAAAAAAGCTGCTCTACATCATTACTCACCAGGTAAATGCAAATTAAAACTACACTGTGATACCACAACACACACCTACTGAGTGGATAAAATTTAGCAATGACCAAAAAAAGAAATTAGCAAAGGTGGGAGCAATCAGAACTTGCATATATACATTGCCAGCAGAGGAGTAAAACAGCAACACCATTTTGAAATAGTTGTGAACATCTACTCTCTGACCCAGCAATTCTTTTTTTTTTTTTTTTTTTGACCCAGCAATTCTATTCTTACATCATTCACCTAAGAAAAATGTCCACAATACTTGTAGTACTGTATAATAATATAGTAACAGTAATTTTATCCTTAATAGCCAAAAACTGGAAATGATCAAATATTCATGGCAGGAGACTGGAGACAAAGTATATGCATTCCAACAGTGGAATATAATTGGCAATAAATGTAAAACGAAATGCTCTATCAAATATTATACTGAGCTGTCTTAAACAGAAGAATATACATGATCCCACTTACAAGAAGTTCAAGGGCAGTCCAAACTAATCTATGCTGGGAAAATAATCAAAATTGAACAAAACAAATAAATTTTAAGATATGAAAATTATTTTATTTTGATAGGGATGAGATTGTACTGGTTCTTAAAGGGAATCAATCACCCGGGGAAGTTAATCTAACATAAGCCTATCTAAACATCAGCTTTGAGAAGAGTCTGATGGAGTGGAATGTTAGTTATGGCATTTTGAAAAGCTCCCTAGCTCCTCCCTACAGATGGATGAAGAATACCCATAATGTCATAAGCCATCAAATGTCCAAAATTATATTTACATGTGATAGTATCTGATGAACTCATCTTCAAACTAATTGGATTTACTAACAGAAAACTATAAACTTTTAACTTACCTCCAGAGGAAAACTTATCATTTTCAACAACTTTCTTTGCAACGATATTAACTGCAAGTGTAAATGCAGAAGACACAAAGTAGCTTCCAGGTTCAGAAATTATCTTGATGCCAGATCCTTCAGGAAAGTAGACATCCAACAAAGGGCTGATAACATGATTAACCTATGGATTTAAAAACTCATATTATGGTTTCAATATTGGATTAGATAATTCACAACATTAAGAGATTAACAGCAATTAAATTTTTTAGGAACATTAACTAGCTGAATTACGACTATGAAGCTTAGAAATAAAGCAGGCTTTCACATCACTGAAGCTGGTTTTCTAACCATCAGAATGACATTAATTTAAAAAGTTATAATTCCAGTGGCAAATGGCTCCTAGTGATTGAAAAGTCATTGTTTCTATAGTCAATCACTAGTGATGAAGGAGCAAAATTTCCAATCAGTTTCTATACCGGAGGAAGGTGCGAACTGAAGTGTATATGGATAGAACAGTTCAAGCTCTGTAAGTGATGAATGAATTAATCCTTGTCATCAAGCACTGAAAACACACTTTCCATGATAAAATTATGCTACAGAGTTTAAACTTTTCCAAGGTCTTCTATTACCTATTCATTTTCTTACAAATTTTACACAATATTACAGCTTTAGTTGCTGCTCTAAAAACTCTAGTCTACAAATCTACCATGTAAGCAGAAAAGAATGAGACATTAGTCCAGTGTGTCCATCCACTGAACAATGTTTACCTCCTCCAATTGAAATTCAGTTCCTGTGAAGCCTCCACCAATGTCTAACATGTTCATCGTGAAGCCAAATTCTCCCTAGAGATGCAAGAGGGGGAAAAAAATCTTAAAATGCTGTTCCAAATTGTAATGCATACAGGGACATCACACACACATTATTTACCTCCTCTAAGGGAGGTAAATAATCTGTTCTGACCTTTAGTAAATTTCTTGCTTTCTACTAACAGAGGTGGATTATTTCATTATATTTTCCTGCTATTGTCTGTACTGTCTTTAAACACATAACAAGTAAGTAACTATTGCATCTCTCTACACCCATGTTTTAAAATGTGCATGTCATAAGTAAGTACGCTCAGAATACTTTAGAAGTAGAAAAGCAGCTGAATATTTGTCTTAAATAACATCTTGGGTTAAAAAGCAAAATAATTTAAGGGAAAAACTTACAGCCATGTCAAACACACATCGAGCATCAGATAGAGCATGTACATATACTTGAGATTCTTTGCAAGCACTTGAAACATGAAATCTGAAAGACAGAGTAATAAATTTGAAGGTACAGCAAATTTTAGAGGCCGTTCCTTTCTAACTCACCATATTCACACAAAAAAGTGTTCACATTAACTTTACTCAATATTTAAAGCATTAGAAACATGAACCTCTAATTATCCAAGTTACAATACCAGCCTTTTAGAAAAGGCAGTGTTTGGGTAATAATTTTTTAAATAAGAAGTTATCAGTTATATTTCATAGCTATCAGATAGGGACACACTTTTTATATGGTAAAATAACAATAAATTGTTACTTTACCAAAAGTAACAATCACCCAATAAAACTGGGCAACAAAATCTTCAATTTTGAATGCACAATTTTACCTGAAAATATACAAATCTATTGTGGGACTTCCCTGGTGGTCCAGTGGTTAAGAATCCACTTGCCAACACAGGGGACACAGGCTTGATCCCTGGAAGATCCCACATGCCACAGAGCAACTAACCCCTTGAGCTGCAACTACTAAAGCCCAAGCATCTCTTGCACTCCACAAGAAAAGCCAGAGTAACCTCTGCTCTCCAGAATTAGAGAAAGCCAGCTTGCAGCAATGAGACCCAGTGTAGCCAAACAAATCTTTTTTTAAAAAAAGTTACCTACTGAGAAATAACTACAAGTTATTAATTAATTCAGTTGAGCAATACTGATAATTGTTAGTACTGCTCATTAATAGTGATACTTATCAAAGATTTGGACTTTTAAATTTGAGGGAATTCCCTGGTGGTCCAGTGGTTAGGACTCTGCCCTTCCACTGCAGACCCTGCAGTGGAACCCTGTGTTTAAACTCTGTCAGGAAACTAAGATTTGACAAGCTGTGCTACAAGACCAAAAATTAAATAAAATTAAATTTAAAGATTTAATTAAAATATGGTCCTTTCTGTATCGATTGTGGCAGTGGTTAAAAAAATGTTAAAATTCACAGAATACACCTCCAATCAATTTTCCTGTGTGTTAACAATAAACTGAAATATGAAAACTTTCAAATACTGTCAATATGGTCAGCTAAGGGAGAATTAAGTTTAACAGTGGTGATTCTTTATCCATCTTTATGAATGATTTTAAAATCTGTCGGTCACTGCTCCAAATCTGATTCAGATCATGGTTCAGAAACTATGATCAAACCATTAACTCTCTGGGTCTCAGGTTCCTCATACATAAAAACTGAGAGGAAAAAGTAGTCTACTGATTTTTTGAAGTGCCCCTGAGGGATTAAAAAGGGGAAAACAAAAAGTCTTGGGATGGGAAAAAGAAAAATTGAAATGACATGTCCAACAACCATTTTGGTATTCATCAGAATTCTAGTAAACCCTTCCACTCAATTTAAAAAGAAGTGATTTAAATTACTAACCGAACTGTTATTTACTATTTTCTCCCTTTACTAAGTGAAGGGGAGGAACATACAAGTACAAAATAGTATAAACATTTATTTTCCTAAACTAAGAAAACTATGTATAGTAAACCAGAAATTTTATCTATTAACGTTTATACAAAAGAAAACCTAAACTGGTAAACAGAAAGACTAAGATTATCACCACAAAATGAAGTTTAAAACAACTACTCACTTTACTCCAATAATTTGGACATCAAGTTCCTTAGCACATTCCAAAAGATGCCTACAGTTCTTCAGGGTAGTGCCAAACTTCATGTTACCCTCTTCACCTCCAATACTATCTTCTGTTGCAATATGTAGTAAGACCCTAAGAGAAGGGGAAGATGATTGGGGCAGAGTTGGTTTACATCATCATCAGCACATGTGAAGCCTGAAGATTGTAGGAAGTGTGTTGATAATGTTGTCAGTGCTCCATAATCCAGCGTCGGATGAATCAAGTGAACCTAATGAAAAACAATCCTGTATAGAGAAAAAACTAGCAATTAGGGACTAAAGCATGAAGCTTACAAGGATGGGAATTTGGAAAATGCAGGAAGTTAAGACTCTGTTGTAGCAGCAAGAGTCGGTTGGGCTCTGTAATGAAAGACGACATTACTTTCAAATGAAGTCCATCAGTCCATAAATCCACCTAGAAAGACTAAATTGAATAGCAATGCCATTACTGTCTTTCAGTAAAAACGATCAGGGCTTTAAATGCTTCAATTTCCTTAAAAAGTTCTAGCTAGCTAACTTTCTACCACTTATTCGGAACCATTCTTCCAATTAATCAAATAGATCTAACAAGAAAAAAAAATTTTTTAATGTATCTTAACAGCAGCCTTTTCAACTACTGATCCAAATCTGTTTGGTGTTTCCTTCCCAACCATGACAACCATGACAAAGTGATCAGCACTGTCAGGCCATCTCTGAGTGACCACAAATCACTTAAAAACAATTATACAAAACTGCTATTTGTAAAAGCAAAGTTATTCTACCTATAGGATACCTTTCAAAGAATACCATTAAAGTCAGTCAGAAAATTATCAATGTAACGAAAATATGGACATGATACACATTTTTGGTAACATATAACACACAGTAACTTATTAAAAAGCAAATTGTGTACTAGTATACTTTTAGCATAGGCTATATAGAATCCTCTTGATATACCAGTTCATGGTAATATTTATTTTGCCTTAAAATTTGTTTTTTGTTTGAAGCATGGCGAACTTACATTTATTTATTTTTTGGCTGCACTGTGTGGTACGTGGGATACTCCCCAGCCAGGGATCAAATCCATGCCCCCTGCACTGGGAGCTCAGTCTTAACCACTGGACCACCAGGGAAGTCCTAAAGTTTTGTTTTTAAACAGTAAAGTTTTTAGTTGGAAAATCAATCTTGGGACCCATGTAGGGTACAAGTAAAAACGTTAAACTTCCTGTTTGAAGAGAAGGAACTTAAGGACTAGGTTCCTAAGACACTGACACAATGGACAACCATCTAAGAAACCGAGGCTAAGGGCAGATTAAACCCTCAGTTAGAAGGAAAAAATCTGAGCAGAACACATTCTGTTCCTAATATGACAAATAACTAGAATGGTTAATATAATTGTGAAAATATAGCCATAGCTTTAATCTGATCATTCTACCAACCAGATTTTCTTCCTTGAATTAAAGATTATACATAATATCCCAAAATATCCTTATCTCATCCTAATTGCCCATGAAGGATCAGAAATAACCAATAAAAATGCTAGTAGTATTTTCTGTGTAGTAAGTTGCAATAATTACAATATATAACCACTGCTCTATATAAATGCCCCCCTCCCTTTCCCAGACTAAAGACAACCCCAAATCCTAGGTAAAAAAATATTCCCTTGCACCTAACTTTACACTTACTTGGCATTTGGGTGGTTACGTGCAATTTTCTTCAATTCAACTTCATTGTCACATGTCATGATATTAACTCCAACTTTTGCTGCATACTTTATCTGAGACACTTGCTTGCAAGGACTTATGCAAATGATGTTTTCTGGAGATACACCCAATTCTTGCACTAAAGCCATTTCAGTCTAAAAACAGATTTTAAACAGTGTCATCTAAAAGGTAAGCTTTCTATTACTTTTCAATCACTGCCATATACCTTTATTTTTTGGTTAAATTCAAATTATGTAAGGTTAAATTAGGATTATATACATCACAGTTCATATTCTGGTAATGCTTGCTATATTATACTCTGTTAAAAACCTTCTAAAAGGTATACAGGCATCTCATTTTATTGTGGTCTGCAGATAGTTCCATTTTTAAAACTGAAGATTTGTGGCAACCTTGTGCTGAACAAGTCTGCAGGCACCATTTTTTTCAACAGCATTCTTTTTTGAGGTATGTACATTATATTTTAGACATAATGCTACTGTATAGTTAATAGACTACAACATAGTACAAACATAACTTTTATACAAACTGGGAAATGAAAAAAAATTCATTGTGACTCGCTCTACTGCAGTGGTCTGGAACTCAATCCATAGCATCTCTGAGGTATGCCTATCATTACCAACAGAGAAATCTCCCAGTTTAGGATATTATCTTGCTGTCTTCAGAAGTAACTTGATCAAACTAGCTCTAGGCTAAGAATGAGGAACAAATAAAAGTTTCTGATTAAAGATAAAGCTTAAAGTCTCATCTCACCATAATGTTCCTTTCATTGGTATATTTGAAAGTTAGTAAATTTGCAGTATTAAACGGAAAATTTAAACAACTTAAAAAATGCATCCAGAAGTCAAATTTCCTCACAATTGTTCTACTGCTACTGGTCACCAAATGTTGTTTTTAGTTGCTAAGTCATGTCTCTTTGCAACACGCCCCTCTGTCCATGGAATTTCCCTGACAAGAATACTGGAACAGGTTGCCATTTCCTTCTCCAGGGTATCTTTCCAACCTAGGGATTGAACCCGAGTCTCCCACATTGGCAGGTGGATTTCTTTGCCACCGAGCCAACAGGGAAGTCCCACCAAAACATTAGTCAATTTTAAAATGTGGCAGTTCAATAACAAAGTAATGAAAATGACTTACTTTACTAGAACAAGCAAATCCAGTTCCAAGAGCTGCCAAAATCTCAAGCACAGCTGGAGTGGAGTTGCACTTCACCGTATAGAACGGCTTTATCTGAGCCACTATGTTCTGCCATTGACTGTGCTTCTTCACAATCTTTCCAAGATCTCCCACAAAAAATGCATTTTTCCCTGTCTATTATAGTTATGAAAAAAGAAACAGAAGAACCACAGAAAACAGAGTATTGTTAAGTAGGAAAGAACTCCCCTTTTCCTCCACAAATGAGCCAAGATAAATATTTACATACCACCACATTTAAGGCTGGTTTCTTTTTAAATTTGACTGTTTGCTGTGCTATGCTGACACAAAAAATTTTCTCTTAGATTTAAAAAATTAAAAAAAAAAAAAACAGTGTCAATGAGACTGGCTTTATACATCAGAACTGTTCCAATTTTACTTCTGGTGAGTGGAAGGGAGGGAGATTACTTATAACTTTCCATGCATTCCTTAACTGTTTAAACCTACTTTAACAGTACAGGATCTAATTCCCTAAAAAGGTGAGTAGAATGAGGAATGCTAAACAAAAAGCCGTATCCCCAATGTGAACTGCAGTTAAAGACAGTAAAAGGGAACAAAAGAAATCCATTTTTAAGGAGGTAAGTTAGTAGTATTTGTAGAGGTGACAAAACTAAATTTAAAAACACAGAAGTACATTAAATGCCAGATAAATCCAAGTCCAGTGGTTGGGACTCAGTTTTCACTGCCATGGCCTGGGGTCCAATCCCTAGGTCAGGGAACTCAGATCCCACAAGCCATAGAAAGAAGGAAAGAAAAAGTAAACTGATTTTAATTACAGATCTGGGAAAAGATCATGATTGATTCTTTTTTTTTTTTAATTTAATTTTATTTTATTTATTTATTTATTTATTTTAATTTTAAAATCTTTAATTCTTACATGCGTTCCCAAACATGACCCCCCCTCCCACCTCCCTCCCCACAACATCTCTCTGGGTCATCCCCATGCACCAGCCCCAAGCATGCTGCACCCTACGTCAGACATGGACTGGCGATTCAATGATTGATTCTGAAGCTGGAGCTACCCTGGCGGTAAGAGAGACGACTACACATATCATCCAGAGAATAAATTACCCAATGTTAGATGGCAGACAAAATAATCTTTATTTAAAACATACAACATTCAGATATTGTTTGAAATGTCATGAAAATATTAGTTTTCTAAAATCCACATTATTTGAAGATATACATTATTAGAATATACTGACCAAAGACAAGCTGCCACCTTAATGTTCTGACCCAGGAAATGTTGTAAAATTAACTAAGACTAATGACATGAGAGAATTAACTGTGGAATGATTTGGCTAGAGAATAGACTGAATGGTAGGACAAGTGTCATTCTTCCACAACCCCCAATAAAGAAATCCGATGACAGAAGAGAGCAGCAGGATTTTGCTAGTGTGAGAGAAGACTTAAACGTATCTATAGAGGTCAAGAGAAGCCTTTTGGGTATCCTATTACTGAACATCACTAACCTGAAAACACTTCTTCAAATTTGGGGAATATAGGAAATTAGCTCCAACAAAAACAAATTATTTCCATAAGGCAATAAAAATTACTGTATCAGTAAGTACAAAACAAAAATGATATTAAGTAGCAGTAATGATGCTTCATATTTCAGAAATTATTATAAACACTGTTTTAAGAAATCCGATATGACACACTTACCAGGGTATGCTCATAAACATAGTTATCGATAACATTTCCAAGGTTTGTTCCTTCATCCAACAGGCCAACGGAGTAGTTTGCATCGTCAATAAATCCTTTCATCTCAGCCGTATTCCACAAAGCCGAAAGTCATAAACCAGGAAAAACAAGAGACGGGCCACCAAGCCTTACGTCTGGGTCCTTAGAATATGCAACAAACTGTCAAAATAGAAGTTATTTCAAAGTCTGTATTATTTTTTCATTAAACTTAACATATGAGCTGTCAGTTGGAGTGTGCTAATAAGAGGAACCTAATTTAGTGAAGAATCTGCGTAATCACTTACCATTTTCAGAAACACTATATCACCAATATCCTTTCCTTAGTGCCCTTTTAAAGCAAATGTGAATTTATACATAAAAAGACAAGCTTAATATGACAAGCTTCTTTCTTGAGAAGGTAGCTGAAACATACGCAGAATACGTTACAAATCAACATCATCATCTTATTTACATAGAATTGCAGAGCCAGTCTTTTTTATGCATCTTGTTTTGTGGTTCTCCCATATAACAACTTTACTCATTTTAAGTAAAGAAAGCTAGCGAAATAAATGTCTGCAGCTAAGCAATCCAAATAGTCTGAACTTCAATACACTGCCAGTCATGTACCAGTGTGATACCAGGTAACTGCAGATAAACGTCTTCTAGGTAAAATTCTAGAGTAGGTGATGTGTAAACAACAGGAATGGGTGAAAGTGGAGGCTGACTTCAGGAGGACATCTGTAGCTCTGATGGAGACTATCTGGATCCCACACCACAAGCTACAACAGAACTAGTTCAATCAAGTTAACAATTAAGTCTCTTTGAGGTAAGCTTATTTGGTGAAAATATTTCTGGAACATAAGTCAGAAAACCTAGTCCTGGCTTTGTCATTTAATAGCTGTGCAATACAAGGTCAACTACTTCAAAAAACTGTTGGAAAAAAAAAAATTACAATCACTTGTTTAAGTGCTGACTTGAAAGAGCTAACTGCCAGAAATGCAAGAATGTCACTGTAATTTGAAACTAGGTATAAGTTAGGGACCTATATATACATCATGAACATTTATTTACTAAGAACTCTGCTTTTTAAAAAGGCATCATACTGAATCCAACTCTTCCCCCATCAAATAAAATTTTCCTCTTTCTCCAAATCATCCACTGTCCTCTGGAGCAGCCCATACCTAAGTTTATCGTCTTTGCTGAATTTACTGGTCCTTATCCCCTGGAGAAGGACATGGCATCCACTCCAGTACTTTTGCCTGGAGAATTTCATGCACAGAGGAGCCTGGCAGCCTACAGTTCATGGGGTCGCAAAGAGCCAGACATGACTGAGTGACTAACACATACACACATACCAGGTTACTTTAGGCAAAGATTTCTTTTAATATAAAGTCTATAAACATAACAAGTTCTTGAGACAGATGCTGTCATTGCTCCTTGTCTGGGACTGATTTCTGGGTGCCACATTAATTTTAATGGACTGAGACCAGATCCTGGCAACATACACAGCTTTTCCTGTCTTCTTTGATTACCGCCTTTCTCTTACCCTCCCCATGCTCTATGCCAGAGTTCAGCTCAAGTGGAGGCCCTTGTCCTAAAAATGTACTTCATTTCAATGGTTCTCAGAAGTATCAGCTTTTTGGTTGCACCAAAATAAAATTCGTCAATAAGCCACAGCATTAGTCAATTTCATGAAATACACAAAATAATTTAAAAACAGTAACAGCTATATTTCCAAGGAGTCAACTACATTCAGTTTACTGAGAAAATCTTAAGATTGTTATACCAGAAATGATTTAAATCTGTGCCCATAAAGTAGACATTTAGGCTTGAGGATACATGTTTATTTTAAGCAATGTAAGACCAATCAGAACATCGATTTTAGGGGGATATTCAACTGCACTAACGCACACACAACGATAAAGGTTACACATTAAAAAAGATAATTTATCCTATTAATAATGAAAAATATTTAATCAAGATCTTTAGCCTGGTGTTTCAGCTCATCAGATTCCTAAGCAGTTTCTACTCTCTACGCAGTATTTACCTGGGAACCTTATCAATTATGGACCATCACAGGCAACTGCTACCAAATGTAAAGTTCTAGTTTTTAAAGTCAGGACAAAAAGAATCTCAATTTCCTTCAGCTAGAGATGGCTGGATGGCATCACCGACTCAATGGACATGAGTTTGAGTAAACTCAGGGAGTTGGTGATGGACAGGGAGGCCTGGCGTGCTGCAGTTCATGGGGTTGCAAAGAGTCAGACACAACTGAGCGACTGAACAGGGTTTACAGGAAGGCTAATTTTCCTCTGACATTATGATCCTAAACAGTCACAAAAACATCAGGTCCATTCATCCTAGTCTTATCTGCTGAATGCCCACATTCTTCACAAATTTTTGTAGATTAAGTAAGGCTATGGTTACGTGAGTGACAGTTGCCTAGTAGTGTCCAACTCTGTGGCCCCAGGGACTGACTGACTATACAGTCCATGGGATTCCAGGCCAGAACACTGGAGTGGGTACCACTCCCTTCTCCAGGGGATCTTCCCAACCCAGGGATCGAACCAGGGTTCTCCTAAGGATTTTTTCAAACTATTTCAAACTACATAATCTACAGATTCAGTCAAATCTCACGCCTGCTAAACTATCTTAATCTAAAGGCAAACATTTTTTAAAGCAGTGTGCCCAAAACTTTGTACAATATTCTCTTAACCCTCAAAAACCACTATGACAGTATTATTCCATTTTATTGAGGCACAGAAAAATCAGGCTAGCTTGGGAGATGCTGATGACAAAATTACAGGCATATCTCAGAGAAACTGTAGGTTTGGTTCCAGACCACTATAATAAAGCGAGCATCCCATTAAAGCGAGTCACAGAAATTTTTTGGTTTCCCCAAGTTCGGTTAGTCTATCAAGTGTGCAAAAAAACCAAAACCAAAAACAAACCCCACCAAAACCCCAATATACATACCGTAACTAAAAAATAATACTCATGGAAAAATGGCACCAACAGATTGCCAAAAACAAGGTTGCCACAAACCTTTAATCTATAAAAAAAATCCAACCTTTGCCAAGTGTAATAAATCCAACACAACTCTCAGGCTCTTTGATAGAGACAATGACATCCCCAAATCAATTAACCATTTCTCAGACATATGAACTCTCACAGTTGTTAATCAACTCTACACTTTATTCATATATGGTACCAAAACATCTTCTCATGCCTTCTTACAGTCTTCAAACCTTTTTTAAGACTAGTTTCTACATAACAACCTTGTTCCTTCTGGATCTCTTGCCTAAATTCTCAGGTAAACCCTAAACTTTTTTCCTTTTTTAATCTTATCAATAGTTTACATGCAATAATGTACACCCTCATTCTGACTAATGTATATACCAGTATAACCACCACTATCATAAAGATAAATTTCTTCATGTCCTTTTGTCCACCTCAGGCAAACATTTGCTATCACTACAGACTCTTGTAGAAGTGAAATGATTTTAAATATTAATAGTAAAGGTCAAACTAAACCAGCTGACAAATAAATGTAGTATCAATATGAATAAAAATATGTTAAAGTACTCCTTGCTCTAAAGGAAAGACTTAAGAGTGCATGCAGATTGGCTGTATTCCAATCACTGAAACAGAACTCTCACTTCTGAAGTAGGGTTAGCTTACCAATCCCCATCTGACTCACAAAAGGACTGTGACAAAAAAATAAAATTTGCTACATTGGCAGGACTGACAAAAAGGATTTGGGGACTAACACACTTGAAACCACTAAAACAAGGTGTCAACGTAGTATTTTTTACTTCCTTAATTATACTGAGCCTGCAATAAAAGTTGATTAAAACCAATCTAATAACATCTATCCTTAGAAGATGGTCCATGTGGAGCTCCATCTTGGTTTACCTTCTCAGGTGCTCCCTAGGAAGGTCTTGAGATTCCTGGCGCATGGCAGGTGCTGAGAAACAGAGGGCCCGAGGACAACTGATTCTAAGAATGGGAGTTTTGAAACTGAAGGTCTGTGGTGGCAACAGCAAAGAATGCCCTATAGTATGCTGGAAAAAAAGGTCCATCTTTCACATCTTAAAAGGAGCCAAAACCTTGATATACACAAGTGACCCACATGTAAAAGCAAAAGCCAGTTAAAAACTAAAAGCCATGTCCAGAAAAAACTGTTTCCTCAAAAGAATCCACCAAACACAAAAACCTTCAGGAAAGCTGGTTTCTAACAAATTTTAAGCCAACAAACCCTGTGCTCAAATGAAACATTCACTTGGAAGCCCAGTATTTCCAACAACTGAAAAGGCTTAAGTAGGTAGATAAGAGTAGGCTGATCTTGCTTGAGTCTTTCCTACGCCCAATCTCACTGAAGCAGTCCTAAAAAGCAGTTCATAATCATACCCTAAGAAGTCTATGCTTGCAATTTTCTTCACATGTAAGCAAAAATAGTTTAAAGTTCACTGCTGCAAAAAGGCTTATGTGCTACACTTCTGCTTTACAAGACACTGAAGTAAAGAAATATTTGACTGAAATATTTTCAAGAGACATATAGTTACTTGGTGATAACACTAAACCAAAAATCTGACACAGCATGTTCTAGGGAGTTAGAATGAAAATAAGTGTGTATGTGTTGGGAGCAGAGTTTATTCTATGCCATATCCGCCAAGTTAATCCACAAAACAGGGAATTTTCAGGAATCTCTGTTAAGAATGCAGACTTAAGGACTTTTCCTGGTGACCCAGTGGTTAGGACTCAGTGCTTCCACTGCAGGATGCCTAGGTTTGATCCTGCAAGCTAGGTGCAAGGTCCAAAAAAAAAAAAGCAGTAGACTCAAACCCAACCTTGATCCAACCCAACACACTGTGCCATTTTTAAAAATGGTGTATAAATCAGAAATAGGACTGATTTACTCGTTTCAGCATGTTATAGACCACTATATACTACAGCCTAGTGTTGCTGGACATTGATTTATTTTCACATTAAACTTTACTAAATTTACTCCATTTAAATCTTAGGTTCTCCTTAAAATGCTTTGTAACTTGAGAGCAAATCCATTTTTAATAGACGTTTCCAAATTTATTATCAACAGACCCTAGAACGTGCTCTCTACTCACAAGAGCCTTTAAGCTATTTTCACAAACATCTTAATATATGGTGAAAGAAAGCTCAGCTTATTTTACGCTAATACAATTGCTGCAATCACAATACTACATTTATAATAAGTAATTTCCTCTTGGACATCATAGCTGGGAAGAAAAAAGTGTTTAACAGTCCTTATTTACACCTTCATATTGGTGTTTTTTGACAATACATTTTTTAGGAAGAGCTGCCAAGGAAAGCAAAGGCTCCCAAGAACCACACTGCTCCCTAGAGCCTTCATAAGGTCATGAGTCCTCCTGTCATCAAGAGGGAAGCTCCAAGAGGAGTGGCTGCAGCAGCTGGGCACTTGCTTTGTTACACACCTGCTACAAAGGCTTCTACAGTTGATTGTACTTCAGAAGAAACTGATACATCTCTCAAATAATCACAAGATAATTCTGGCAGCAACAGCCCACTTGACACCAAGCTGGATGAATATGAGTCTCGGATTTCTGAAGTGAAGACCTCCCTGGAAGGAGAACAGGGAGAGCTGAAAAGTTGAGAGTACTGTTTCAGAGACATCTAAGCAGGAACCCAATCTTAACACATCACCAGTTTTCTAAAAGGAGTTTTACTCATTAAAAATGAGAATGTAAGATATTTTGAAATTTATACTACTACTATTACCCTGGAGAAACCTAAGGCTATTTCTACCTTTTTGATTATTTTTGCATAGGCATTTGATGACTCAGCACTCAGCTCACAGCTTTAAAACTAGACACAATGCAGGACTTCCCTGGTGGTCCACTGGTTGAGACTCCACGCTTTCACTGCAGGGAGTGTAGGTTCCAACCCTAGTCAGGAAACTAAGACCTCTCTTGCAAAGCAAAAAAAAAAAAAAAAAGCTGTCAAAAATCACCTTTGCCTTCTACATCTCACACAAAAATGTTACTTACCACACAGCGTACCTTTAGAAATAAATAACTGGTCACAAGAGCAGAAGGATGACATTGGCACTAAAAACATGAGGTCTGGAGCAGGCCTCCAGGAAGCCACATACCGGAACTGGTAGGTAAGACGTGCCAATAAATCTGTGTGATCATACGCCCATATAAAAATTTTCCATGCTGGATCAAAAATAAGTGATGGATTAAAAAAAAAGTGATGGATAGTAACAGCCTATTTTGAATACTTAGGATATCAAGACAGGGGTTGCTTTCATTGACAGTAAGAGGAAAGCCTAAAATAATGACAATAAATACCCTTTGGTTTCTTCTTCAGGTGATAAGGTTGAAAAAAACTTTAGAGTAAGAACACACACACACACACACACACAAAAAAAACCACCCATAAGACAAGAACAAAAACGAACAGGAAATAGATAAAGGGGGAGGTGACACACAAATCCTAAAGGAAATTAGCCCAACAGGCTAAGTTTGAAATGCTCAGGTAAAGGCTACTCAATGCAAAATGCTTCCCATTAAATTCTATAATACATCTTAATGAGAAAGGAATTTCACAGCAATATACTATTGCAAGTGATTGACAAGATTAGGCTCCCTTAACAAAAGTGTCTTGACTATTTGATGTGAAGACTAAGTTTTTTTCTAGAGCAAGTGTGTACCTGCATGGAAGTAAACTATGTAAATCCTTATGGTAATTAAAATGTAGTAACACTGCAGATAACTATTGTAATGCAACATGAACACCAAATACATAATCATGTTCCGAGCTTTCTAGTTTTCCTGGTGCAGCACAGGGAAATTCCCTTTAAACAAATGCAATGAACTACTGTTTTGAGTACCCAAGGGCAGATCTCACTGCCACCTCACCAAGAGGAAAATTTATTTTTACTATACAAATCACATGTACATTATAATTACTGCACTACACACCAGGTAAAGAGGACTGAATACCTTAGAAGCCCCTGCACACCATTACTGGGTAGTTGTGGTTGAATCCCCTCATCCCCTACAGAATAAACATGTTCAGACTTTTCTAATCATCATTCCCCTGTTATTTAATCTTTTTCTTCCCCTATATGCCCATAAAACATTGGCTTTATTGGTTTTGAACCATGAATGGAATCACTGTTGTTTTCCTACTATAACTTCTTTTGCTCAACTTGAAGTTTCAATTCCTTCACACAGACAGACAGGACTGGAGTCTGTTAATTTTCACTGCTGTGCACTATTCTTTATAGATGCACAACAGGACCTATGCGCTATATTGTTTATAACACCACATGTGAAGTAGCTCAGTCGTGTCTGTTTGCAACTCCAAGGACTGTAGCCTCCCAGGCCCCTGTCCACGGGATTTTCCAGGCAAGAATACTGGAGTGGGTTGCCATTTCCTTCTCCGGGAGATCTTCCCATCCCAGGGATTAAACCCAGGTCTCCCGCATTGTAGGCAGACGCTTTACCGTCTGAGCCACCAGGGAAGCCCTAACCACCATATAATCTCTTGCTATTATTTATGCACCCAAGAGGGGCATTACTCAAATTATGGTCCACAGGACTTCTCTGGTGATCCAGTAGTTGAGACTCTGTGCTCCCAATGCAGAGCGCCCAAGTTCAATCCTTGGTCAGGGAACTAGACACATGCTGCAACTGAAAGATCCGGCCTGCCACAATTAAGACTGGGCACAACAAAATAAATATTTTTAAAAAAGTGATCTGCAAACTAGCTGGTCCACAAATTAACAGCCAAGTAGTGTGCTACCTGACATTCTGCCACAGGAGTCCATCTTACTGACTGGGAGTTTAGGGAGCATCGGTCTAGGTGCTGCAGTCTAGGGTCACATACCTGGGAGTGAAACGGCTAGTCTGTAGAGAAAAACTGTTTTTAAGCCTTTTGTTCATTTTCCTGTTGTGTGTGGTGGGGGGTGGGGGTGGGAGGTGGGGGGGGGGGTCTTTTTCTTTTCTTCCCTTTTTCTCACTGACCTATAGGAGCTCTTCCAGAACTTAGGATAGCCAATCTCACTTTGAGTTTTAGTTTGCTATCAGTAGCCATGTTGAACATACTAGGACATCCCATCCTGCTTTTGGTCATGTCAAATATCACATGGCAATCATACTGAACCCTGATGATTAGCTAAGATACACCAATTTAGCAGCTCTTAAACTGGGCACTGAAGGATCTTTGTAATAAAAAACAAGAGATAGGGAATTTCCTGGCAGTCCAGTGTTTAAGACTCTGTTTCTACTGCAGAGGCCATGGGTTCGATACTTAGGGAACGAAGGTATTGCAAGAAAAGTGTGGCCAAAAAATAACCCATAGTCATATATTTAATGCAAACCTAATATTAATTTCAGTCTGATGAGCACATAAAGACAGGCAGGCAGCTTGACTTTAAGAATGTGCTAGGCAATGGAAGAATTCTTCAACAAGAATATGAGACTGAAAAGCCTCTACAGTTGAGGAACAGCTTTTCACTAGACAAATGTAGGAAGAAAGGTGACAGTGTGTAATTCCTATGATTCTTATTAATAGATACTTTAAGACGAATACAACTACTACTACTCACATTCATGGCAAAATTATCCTAGAGTGATGTTGTCCAATAGGATTTTCTGTGATGATCTGTCACCATCCAAAACAATGAATAGCCATTAGTCATATATAGTTCCCAAGCACTCAAATGCATCGAGCATCTGAACAACTGAATTCATTCACAAGTTTACAAAACTAGACAATAAAGGGAAAAAAGTCAAAACTTCACACCAAGTAAATCCTAGAGAAATGAAATGCATGCTTACATAAGATAATAAAGGTGGGAAAAGTTTAGAACAGAGCATTCCAAAAGAGTTTATCATCTTGGGTACTGCTGCAAGTCACTCAGATACAGGCATTGAAGACCTCGTGGTGGCTGGGTATGGTTTGGGCAGACTAAACATCATCAGCCTAATCCTTCGCAACTCAGCATGCTGTACAAGTATTTTCTATTCATGCTGCAATGTTCTTCACATTATTCACTGGATTAGAAAAAAAGGATGGCCAAATGGCTGTTTCAGTTAGCTTGTGACAAATTGCTTAATTAAGTGTGCACAGATGACCCTGGAATGGAGGTGAAGGACAAAAGGATCTGTGTTTTCTAGTAGGTGAGAGCATTTCACTTGCAACAGCTCCTTATGCTGGTCTGAACAACTGGCCAGCCTAAAAGCAGCCTACAATTTACCTAGATTTTATAGTTTAAAAGACACAGTTTATACAATATCTTATTTACTCCTAATCAAAAGAATTAAGTATCTCAAAATGCTTTTTTCAGGGCAAAGAATCCCGAACTCAAAAACTCTGAAATTAAGACTAAAGAGAATGTAATGGAATACACAGATTGGTAGTGACTTTAATTTTCTCAGCTCAACTATCTTCTGTAATAAATGCAAGAACCATTTTATTCCCCTTTAAGAATGGTCTACACTGCCTGCTATTCTATTTGGCCCTCCCAGGAAAGCCTAAATTTGCCTAAAGAAATAGTACCATGTCCCCCAAACCCTGTTTTATCCAGTAACAGGCTATTATTCCCATTGGGCTTATAAAGAATGCTTTTTTGGGGGCACTACTTTACACAGGCAATAAGGTACCACTGAATACTGCTCTTTGCATGCCAAGGGTATACACTTACTTGAAAAACTAGTCCCTAAACTAGTATGTTTCAATGATAGCTTTATTCATCACTGTGACTGTTGATGACTATCAATAATCATTAATAAAAAGTCTGAATCGACTTGCATCACAGAATCTCTAAATTACCCTAACTGTTCTCCATAAAGAGCCAAAAACCTGCCCTTCCTACTGACAACAGTAAAACACAAAGGAATAGCTCCATGCAGTAAATTCATAAAGAGCATTTTATGTCCCTAATTAATTTCAATTTAGGTAAGGCAGCCCCTTTTAAAGCATGTAGATATTAATAAACAGGAGAGAGAACATGAATACTTAAAATTTTAAGGCTCCATCTAGATAAATCAATTAATCGAATTCCTTTTCCATTCTTATCAATAGGAACAAAACATTAAAAAGAATATACTAATAATTAATCTGACTTCGTCATTAGATCTGCTAATAGAAGCTGCTGGTTAGGAGAATTTGGTTTTCTAAAATAGTCTTTAGAATTTTTGCATTGGGCTGATCTATTAATCATAATCGGAGCTCTAGTTAAAATAATTTGAAAAATCTAGCCCACTGAAAAACTACTATAGCTTAGAGTCTAAGAAATTTAAAAGGCAGTCCAAAGTTTTCCTATAATTTGAGCCCTTCATTAATCAGAGATATCAGTTAAGCATTAAGATATCTTTACAGTGCTCACACATAACACTACACACTACTCAAAAGAAAAAACTTTACTATGTAAGCAATTTATAAAGTTTCTAGATAGATACTTAATTACTATCTAAAAATTCAGATGACTACCTGATTTGAAAACCTAACTCTAAAAAGTCAATCCTAGAGCTTAGACCACATGCAAAGAAATCCTACTGGAATATTGGGAGTTATGTGCTGCTTCTGCTAAGTTGCTTCAGTCGTGTCCGACACTGCGACCCCACAGATGGCGGCCCACCTGGCTCCCCCATCCCTGGGATTCTCCAGGCAAAAGCACTGGAGTGGGCTGCCACTTCCTTCTCCAATGCATGAAAGTGAAGTGAAAGTGAAGTCGCTCAGTCGTGTCCGACTCTTCGAGACTCCCGGACTCTAGCCTACCAGGCTCCTCGGTCCATGGGATTTTCCCGGCAAGAGTACTGGAGTGGGGTGCCATGTCCTTCTCCAATTGGGAGTAAAATGCAATTCAAATAGAGCTTATTTAACTATACATTTTGCAGTGCTATGTGCCAACTGTTTTCCATGAAGGCCAGCATGTTAAGTCTTTTGAATGACTTAAAAGTTTTCAAATAGTATTGTTGCTCCACAGGAAACATCCCAGGATTTCAATGTCTAGTACTGCAAAACTGCTATTGATATCTAAGGACACTTCTGGAATGTAAAATTTCTCTTGCCATCTTTACTAATTCTAGTCAAGAAATCTTTGGGGATAGATAGCTTTCGGACTTCAAAATTTCTCAGATTTTAGAATAGCAATTTAATCTATATACTTATATTATTTAACAGTCTCCATGAGGCTGAGTCAACATGCTTATCAGAATACTTCTGCAGCAAAATTCAGGAATATTAGCACTAAATGGGATAAGTCAAAATAAAAATAGCTTCAAATTCAGCTCAGATTCAGGTCAACTTTTTGTTCCCAAATCAGGTTAGGTCATATCAAGGAAGCTGTAATTTTTTTTTTTTAACCTTTTGATTTTAGAATTGTATGATTAAGAGATTGTGGCTGTAGCAAAGTACTATGAATTAAAAGTTTCACTTAATATATACTGTACCTGGGCAGAATAAATAAGCCAGTCACTCTGGCTGCCAGAACCTGCAGAATGAATCCTGTTAGCATTTTCTATCTGTGCCTATAACCACAACACCTCCACACACAAAAAAGCAAGAAATTATAGACTTTCTGAATTCTACAGTAGTAACTACCCTACCGACTTTTCCTTAAGCTGAATCATTTATCAATGTATGAGCTCACTGATATTGGTTTCTCAAGTCTAAGAGGAAATACTACTAGAAATATGACATATAATGCAAAGTTAAGTTTTCATTAAGAGAGATTTGAAATAAAAGAAGTCATCCTTTAATACGGTCTTGCTTAAAACAAGAAGCTTGCTATGAAATTTCCACCTTAGAACCTACTTCTGACTATGGTATCAAGTATACCCCACCCAGAAAAGTTTTAAATCTTCAAGCCAACTTAGGAGAAGATATCAGATATGCTGGAAGTAGAATAGATGACTAATAAAATGTAAGAACTAACTGGCTTGGCACTGAATTGGTGACAACTATACATGCATACAAGCCACTTAGTTAAAATGCATATTTCTGATTCAGGTCTGGGTGGAATCCAGTGTCTGCAGTTCTATTCTAGGTTATGCTCATGTTCCAAAGTTGACACTGCATTAACAAAGCATGATTAAAATACTCAAAAAAAGAGAAATCAACCTATTTAGGGTTAAAGGAACTGTTCTAGTTTGAATTTCTCAGCTGTGATTTAAAAAATAAGTAATTTGCTCAAATTCACATAGCTAGAAGACCAGTATGGGAAACTCCCCAATCTGGATTTTAAGTCAGTAGAACTTTTCAGAAATCATTTTTCTCTGTTTAAGACAAAATGTAAAATTGTAATTTGAGTAATTAACAGTAAATGTGTTGAAAAGGTTTCCTTTAACATACTCTACCCAATTAGATCTCTTTCTTGAAATTTTCTTGTGTTACTCCCTCCAGGTTCTCTAGCCCACTTAAAAACACCCAAATCTCAACACCTAAACCCAAATTTCAACAGCTAAAGAAATCTACAAATAATAAAACAATTTTAATTACCCACACAAATTTAGCAGCACACATTCAAACACTTTACTATGAAACTGCATTCTGCACAGAGGTTTAATTCAAAGTTAAATCCATACACAGAAAATCAAGTAAGCGAAGTCAAAAACTATCCTTAAAAATCTCTTGGGAAGGCAGTATGCTGGGAGCTAGGCATGCATCATCATCTCTCAATAAGACCTTTGAAAACAACCAGTTTTCCCACCAGGTGAGTATTACACATTTTGTGAAAAAGAATATAAACTCTAGAAATCACACTGTATCTGGCAAGAAGCTCATAACCAGAAAACAAGAATTAAGATTCACCTCTTAAATGCAATGCTTTAGGATAGTGCTCTCTTGAGTGGAATGGAGAGTAGAATCTTTTACTATATTTAAAAATAAACTTTCTTTTCTGACTTAAGCCCAAATACTTGAATCTACCAAATTAAATGGTTGAATGGTGTGATGTTACCACCCACATTTAATTAAAAAAATAAAAAACCATCTCTCCAACTTATATTAAAATCTGGACTAATAAGATTTCATTGAAATTTAGCCTGCAGTATATACTTACATATAGTAATAATGCGCACAACTGAATCAACTATATGGGTAAGTAGGGAAGTTCCTTGATAGCCTAGTGGTTATGATTCCAGGCTTTCTCACTGGCATGGCCTGGGATCAACCCCTTGTCAGGGGAACTGATATGGCGCAAGCTGCAATGTATGGCCCAAAAATAGTTGGGGAGGGAGTAAGTGGTAAATACAATTTAGAGTTCTGAAACGACTGAACAAGAATCCTTTACAAGACCCTCCCTCAGCCTCTGCACAGATGTGAAAATACTTACATGGACAAGTTAGGAGATGGAACCCCCCTATCATCAGCTAGGTTCCCAAGGTGGCTCAGCGTTGAAGTCGAACTGTTCTCTATACAGCACTTCTCCTAGGCCCTCTGGGTAGTTGTATACTTGGTCAGAAAGTTCGCCCTAAAGAAGAAAATAAAAATATAGAAGTCATATGTTAAAAAATGCTAGGTTGTGCTTCAAGAAGGCTAAGTTGACGTAAAGATTAAGTTCAGGAAGAAGTTTCAGTTTGAAGTATTTCATTAAAGCACATTACACAAAATGATGTTTTCAAAGGGCTTCTCATAGTATCAAATGCTGTTTTTATACAGTAAGCATTTCCAAGCTGCAAGAACACAAAACTGAATTTGAGGGCATGGTCACCTTACAAGTGGCTCTACCTCACTCAGTTTCCAGGCTTCACTCAATTTCATTTTCACTTTTACTTACTCCTAAACCCAAATTTGTAAGTGGCCTAAAATTTTTAAATGTACAAGTGCTCTCACTAACCTAACATATATGCAATATTTTAAATGTGTATCTAATAATCTGAAACTAACCAGAACCTTTCCTTTACTCTCCAAATTCCAAGTTTTTCTTTGCTTAAGTATAAAATCCAACTACATATTAAAAAGAAAAACATTTTTTGTGACTTAGCTAGTACACTATGTATATCTGTGAAGTAACTTTTGTGACCTGCCTTACATATCTGACAAGTAACAGATGTCTACCTCCATCTCATTCCTAACCTATCTACATCTAAGTCACTCTACTATCACTAGAACAACATATGAATGTAAACATGCTTGGCACTCTACAAAATGATAATTAAGTTTTAGAAATGGTTTTTACCTATTAAGGTTTGACTGAACAGACTTATCACCTCTAACCTAAACAACTAAACCTACACTTCTATTTGTACTTCAGTGATTGCTATTTTAAAGTAATATAATCTGACAGTATTTCTAGAAGATGGGGGTAAGAATGAAACCAGAAAAATGATGAAACATAGGAATCATAAGAATCTGAGATTTCAGAAGCACTCTACATACATCTTCAGTATATCTCATATCTCAACCAGGATAGAGACACCCTTAGGGGAAGTAAAATGTTCTTCCAATCTACTAGGGGTATCCTGATCACATACTCAATGACACGGATAATTAGAAAAGAATCCATATCAACATGCGACAGTGACTATTAACATCACATTAGATTCCAACTAAATACTCCAAAACAAAGGTTCCAATTCTCCCCAAACCAACGTAATTTCAGTAAACTAAAAGCCATCGCCACTGGAGACAGACAGTGAGTTTATTCTCAACTATTCTTTGGAACAGGATAATTATTCTAGCTGAGCTATCCCCTTCCCCCCACATATCAGTAGCTATTTTGTTGCTCAGGGCAACTTAAGAGCAGTGGCGTGAAATGCTAATGACATTAAACTTTAGAAATTCATGAATGTTCTTCAGTAGTATCTCTAAAACATTTCCACCTAACAGAAAAGATACTAGTAGGAAATGAAGGCTCTGAATTTCGAAAGGCACGTTTTAATACAAATAAAGGGGGCACAGGGTCATTTACTTACAGGATAAACAGAATGCTCATTTGTACAGTTAAGATTAACCAACCATAAGAGGAGGTTAAATAAAAATATGAGCGGGGGTGTGGAGAAGACACAGGGAATGCTTTATTTTTCTCATTTAGAGTGGTGTTTATATCAGTTGGATCATGTACAACACTGCAATCAAATCTCTTAGTTGATTGAAGAGGATGTCCCTTGCTATACTATCTTGGCAAATAGCACAGAGAGAACTAGAGTTAACTGAGTCAGCAGCTGACCAATAAAAAGCACTAAAAACCTCCCATCACTTTGACAGTAACTACCCAGAAACTTAGTAAACCCAAAGTTATCAGTATGTCTCACCTTACACTGCCTTTATCAATGACTTTGGTATTCTTTCCAAAACTCCAAAACCCCAGCCTAATCATGAGAAAAATTATCAAACAAATTCAAATGGGGGACATTTTATTGGATATTTGGCTGGTACTTCTCTAGACTGTCAAAGACATGGCAACTAAAAGGAAATGTGGCACCTTAGATTGGCCTCTAGACAGAAAGGAAATTAAAAACTGGTGAAATCCAAAGAAAATCTGGAGTTTAGGTGGTAGGCATCTGGTCCCATCACTTCATGGCAAATAGATGGGGAAAGAGTGGAAACAGCAGCTGACTTTATTTTGGGGGGCTCCAAAATCACTGCAGATGGTGACTGCAGCCATGAAATCAAAAGACGCTTACTCCTTGGAAGGAAAGTTATGATCAACCTAGACTGTATATTAAAAAGCAGAGGCATTACTTTGCCAACAAAGGTCCGTCTAGTCAAGGCTATGGTTTTTCCAGTGGTCATGTATGGATGTGAGAGTTAGACTGTAAAGAAAGCTGAGCACAGAAGAATTGATGCTTTTGAACTGTGGTGTTGGAGAAGACTCTTGAGAGTCACTTGCACTGCAGGAGATCCAACCATTCCATCCTAAAGGAAATCAGTCCTGAGTGTTCACTGGAAGGACTGATGCTGAAGCTGAAACTCCAATACTTTGGCCACATGATGTGAAGAGCTGACTCATTTGAAAAGACCCTGATGCTGGGAAAGATTGATAGTGGGAGAAGGGGACGACAGAGGATGAGATGGTTGGATGGCATCACCGACTCAACGGACATGAGTTGGGTAAACTCCGGGAGTTGGTGATGGACAGAGAGGCCTGGCATGCTACAGTCCATGGGGTCACAAAGCGTCGGACAGGACTGGCCTACTGAACTGAACTGAATGTATCAAAGTCAGTTTCTTAATTTTGACAAATGTACCACCTCTTATAAGGTAAACTAGGTGAAAAGTATGAATAGCTCTGTATTATCTTTGTAACTTTTCTGCAAATCTGCAATTATTCCAAAATAAAGTTGTTTAAAGAAAAAAAGAAATCAAGCAAGGTATTCTTATAATGGACCACTATTCGGCAGTTAAAAGGAACAATTTACTGGTGAGCGCACTGTGGATGAATATCAAAAACATTCTGAGTTAAAGAAACCTTTCACACAATATATAGTTTCATTTATATGGAAGTTCTAGAATAGACTTCCATAATAACTAATCTATGGTTAATAAAAAGAACAGTGAATGCCTTTGTGGGTAGTGAGGGATGGAGCTTGAAGGGGCAAAAGAGAAGTTTCTGGGTTTGATGGCACTTTTCTCATCTTTGATAAAGGTTTGTATTACACAGCTGTATTTTTGTCAAAACTCGTCAAATGGTGTATTCAAGACGTGTGGTTTTTGCTGTTACGTAAAATTTACCCGATTTTAAAGAAATACTTAAACAGTGTTAGATTAATGATATGTGCATACTGAAGTTGAAGGGGTAAAGTGTTCTCATTTCTTCAACTTACTTTGAAATACACAGAATAAAGATTGATGAATGAATAAAGCAATTACAAGTAAAGCAAAATGTTAATCGTTTACTGAATCCACGTGAGGGTACAATTCTTTCACTCCCTCTGTATGTTTGAAAATGTTTAAGTTAAACCTGAGTGGCAAGAGGGACGGCACTGATTACTTGATTACGGTACCTTCCATTATCACCTATGACCATCAGGAGCCTATATCTTTCCCACTAACTCTTCAGGGCTTATTTGCCTTCATAACCAGCATCTGCATCCTATATTTGTAAAAGAAATCAAAGGGTTGGCAGGGCTCTGCCCTATAGTCATTCGCCGTATTTCTGCCAGGCTCATCTATAACAACCTTTCCTCATCACCTATCGACTCTCTCCCTAGAGCCTTCAGGTTCCTATCCAAGCAGGAGGCTGAAAGGTAGAAACACGACAGGACACAAAATATCTTAATGTGTCCACGATGCAACCACAAAATCCCGTTAAAGCTGCTGAAATATCCTGGGGCCGTTAACAGTGCGCCCGAACCAGTAGCTTAGCCTAAGACACACACGTTTAGGATATACACTTGGTAAGGCTGTTAAAACACTACCGTTGGTGGAAATTGTTAGCCGCTCATCGTGGCCGACTCTTTGTGACCCCAAGGACTGTAGCCCGCCAGGCTCCTCTGTCCATTGGGATTCTCCAGGCAAGAATACTGGAGTAGTTGCCATTTCCTTCTCCAGGGGATCTTCCCGACCCAGGGATCGAACCTGGGTTCCCTGCATTGCAAGGCAGATTCTTTACCCGTCTGAGCAACCAGGGAAGTACTGAAACACCACCGTTAATTGCCAAAATAGTACTTGATAAGCCATCGAAGCCCACTGCTCTCTCTCTCTCGGCCCAGGAATCGTGGCGCGGACGGGAAAACGAAGCCATGGTGACTAATCCTTGGGCTCCAGGAGGCGGCCCGGGGTGAGTGAAGGCGACTCGGCCCAATCGCCAGCGCCGCAGGGGGCGGGGCGGCAGCCCCGAGGCTTCCAGAAGGGGCCAAAGGCCTCTTGCTAGCTACCTGACACCGGGGTTTCCCCGCCGCCGGGCCCCTTGGCGGCGTCAACTTTCCTCCGGCAGAGAGGGGAGGGCCGCGCTCTCCGCACCCTCAGGCACCCGTCCTCCCCCGGCAGCTGTCACAGGAGGCCGGCGCCGGGCCCGCCCCGCTCCATTCATAACCTAAGGCCGCGACGGTTGCAGCCGGCCGCGCCGCCAGCCCGGGATCCCGAGACGAAAGCGCGGTGCCGCGCCGCTCAGGGCCGGGCGGCTGCACCAGGGCCCCTCGGGGCTGCAGCCCGGCCCCCTCCCCGGAAACAGCAATGCACCACGGGAGCGGGGTGGGGGCCGCCTGCCGCCGGGAGGCGACGCCGAGCCCCGCGGCGGCGAGACCCCCGAGCGCGCCCCCCAGTCCACACACACGCACACGCCCCCTCGACCCAACCGCAGCCGCTCGGGGCTCGGCTCGGCGGCCACCCGAGGCGCGCCAGCCGCCCCAGCCCGCCGCGCCGCCGCTGAGCCACCGGCCGCCGCCGCCACACACGCCGCCAGCCGCCATGTTCGAGGTGGCCGGCCGCGGGGACGCTGCGGAGGAACGCCGGCCGGTCGGCGGGGCCCAGCCTGAGGCGGCCGACAGCTTCCCCAGGCCGACCCACCCCCCGGCGCCCCGCGCCCCGGCACCGGCCCAGCCCGCCCTCCTAGGGTCACTACTCACGTGAGATAACGGCCCAAAGAGTCGGGTAAAGCGTCTTCTCTTTTTCGGCGGAATTTTTAAAGAGGGATGTGGTTACCTTGAGCAGAAATACCCAAGGCGGCCTGGGCCATAGGCTGCGGGGACGACGTGGGGGGGAAAGCGCGGCACCGACACCAGCTGTGCAGCAGCGGCGGCGGCGGCCGAGGGAGAGAAATGGAACAACGGCGCGGGCAGAGGAAGAAGAAAGGCGAGAGGGCTGGGTGCGGAGAGGATTCGGCCTCGTCACACCGCAGAGCCGGAGAGCGAGAAAGGATGAGAAGAGGCAGAGAAGGCGGAGGGGGGGGAAAAAAAAAAAGGAAAAAAGGAAACACACAGCAACCTAACGAAGAGCCAGCGAGTGTGGGAAGGCGGCGCCGGCAACGCCAGGCTTTATACTGAGGGGCGGGGCTTGGTGACGTCACAGCCAGCCGCGCGAGCCGGACGGCGCGGGGCCGCGGCGCTGAGAGGAGGGAAGCGGGCGGAAGAGAGAGGGGGCCGGCGCGGGGCGAGCCGAAGCGGGTGGGGCGGGGCGACCCCGCGGTGCAGGTGCCTGTCTCCCCCGCCCCCCGCCCCTCGCCCCCGGCTACTTCCCGCCCTCCACCGGTTCCCCGGCCGGTGGAGGGCCCGCTGCGCGGACGTGGGCGGGCGGGGGAGAAGGGAGGTGACCTGGACAGAGCGCGTCGTCGCCCGCGCCCCCGCCGCCCGGGCGCCTGCGCTCACGCCCGAGGCGGGCCGGGGCGCTTTGGGAGCTGGGCCCGGCGGCCGCGGCGCCAAGCGCGGTCCGGGCCCGAAGCTGGCGCGACGCCTGCACTGCCTGGAACCTGCTCTGCCTGGAAGAGGGTGAAAGAGGGGGGCCACCCCTGGAGCTTCCCGCCCCGCTACCTCCTCGAGAGCTCTCCGCTTTTTGCGGCCTCTGTAGGCTACGCCTGGGGACTGCCCTCCCGGGGTGAAGCTCCAGCCCCCGCGGGATGCGGCGCTCCTCTTTTTGGGAAGCGAGTTCCTAAGGGCCAGAACGGCTCGGCCCAGTGTTCGGGTGGTTGCAGGGGCTCGTGACCGCGTGGGCATGTCCCCAGTGTTCGCACGTTGCAGTGTGGTGCAGTAGGGTTTTGTTTTTTTTTGTTTTAAGGAGTGTGGCTTTTATGGCTTTCTTTTTAGAATGGTTGAGGCCAGCCGACCCGGTCCTTATTCATGAAGGACCTGTATTGGAGAGGGCATTACCGACGTTACAAGGGCACAGTACTTCAATTCCCTACGTCTCATTGCGCGGTCATTTTAATTTTACTGCTGCTGCTAAATCAATTCAGTCGTGTCCGACTCTGTGACCCCATAGACGGCAGCCCACCAGGCTCCCCCTGTCCCTAGGATTCTCCAGGCAAGAACACTGGACTGGGTTGCCATACAGAGCAAACTTATTTTTACTGGGGAGCCTAGGGCTACCTACATGGCTTTTAGTTTATTCTCATGTTTTTAAAATGTCGTCGCGCTCCCCATCAGAAACCCTGAGTCCTCCCGTGCTAATGCCTTGCAACTCAGCTGCAACGGCACAAATGAAATATATATTGACACACACTCCAAAATCTTTGAGATAAAGACAGACTTTTTTCCCCTGGCATTTCCCGACCATCTGTTTACTTTTAGCACTGTGGTTGCTACAAATCAGATATGAAAGAGAGAGCTTTCCTGGGTAGGAAGGTAGCAATGCTGAACATAGGCTCTGAGGTGAAAGTACTAGGTAAAAACTAGGGGCTGTGGACTCTGTTCCCGATTTCATATTTACATATTTCACTGTGCTGTCTCTTGGTTTTCTCTTTCATTCCTTAAAAATTCTTTTCGTTTCAGAACATTTACAAGCACAGCACTTTACTAGACCCCCTGCTGGAGGGAGGAAGGCTAGAAATGAATACACTTGAAATCTTGATAACAGTCTAGCAGGGGGAAATAACACTACATCAAATAACTAAGTAATTGTTGTAAACAGATAAAATGCTGTGTGGAATCCAGTGAAAGGGGGAAGTAACCGCAACTCAGTGGGAGAAAAGCTACTGGGGAAAGGTGGAGAGAGATTTTGAGAGCAGACACTCCAGACATGGGAAATAAGTGACTTTTGAGAGCAGATATTCCAGGCAAGGGAACTACTTAAGAAAAGGCACAGAAATGGGCCAGTTCAAAGAACTGTGAACTAGCTTTCTGGCTCCAGCATAGGTACGGTTGCAAATGAGGTTGAAAAGGAGGGTGACGTGAAATGTAGGGATCAGAGCTTGGACCTCATTTCGGAACCATTTAATTGGGGACATGATATACTCAAAGTTTTGTTTGTTTGTTTGTTTTTAAGATTTCTCTAGCATCAATGGGATTGAAAATAGAAAGTTTAGAAGAGAGGAAACCATGAAGGCGGCTGTTACATAGTTAAGAGAAGCAGGAAATGTGGGATAGAGAGGAAGGCATGGATGAAGGCATAGAGAGTAGGGATAATTTTGAATGTTAAGGGAGAGGAAGTGAAGTGAAGTCACTCAGTCGTGTCTGACTCTTTGCAACCCCAGGGACTGTAGCCTGTCAGATTTCTCCATCCATGGGATTTCCCAGGCAAGAATACTGGAGTGGGTTGCCATTTCCTTCTCCAGGGGATTTTCAGTGGGTTGCCATTTTCTTCTCCGGGGGATCTTCCCGACCCAGGGATCGAACCTGTGTCTCCAGCACTGCAGGCAGACTCTTTACCATCTGAGCTATCAGGGAATGGAAGGGAGAGGAGAAGTTAGCAGATTATTTGGGGATATGAAACTAATCAACAGGGAGAATTCTGGAATCACAAACGGAGAAATAGAAAGTCCCAGTTTTGGGGGAAGACTATGAGCCTTCCTTGAGCATAGTCCAAGCTGTCGATAGGATATTCATGTAAAAATGGTCCAAAGGCCTCTGAAAACACAGAGATCTGGAGCCCTTTTGGCTGTAAATTTGGGACCCTCTCCTATAGACATGGTAATTAAGGAAATGTTAAGGTCTAAAGGAACAGGGATCTAAGCACAGGACTTAGAGAAATGATAGAGAGGAGAGAAAGAGGACCAGCCCAAGGAGTAGGAGAAGAATCACAATAGTGGGAGGTCAAGCCATTCATGGAGGGTGTTCAAGATGGAATGAATGATCAGAATGTCATATTCCTGAAAGGGATTCTTCTGATTTGGGAAAATGGCATGTCATCGGTAAACTCCAAATTCATGTTAAGAAGTTTGGATTCTTAGCCAAAAATGTTTCAGTCATAAGAGTGAATTGAATTTTAGAAAAGGGGAGAGTGTAAGGGTGAGAAGAAAAGGGACTATATATTTGTGGCAGGGAGAACACTTGGAAAGCTATTATAAGTGTCACTCCAAATCTTTGTTGTGACTAGACAAAGAACCGAGGAACATACACTCATGTGACATAAGGATCCAGTAGGAGAATGATAAGGGCCTGAGAAGAAATTATGTGTGACCTTTAACAATAATTTCAGTGGAGTGAGAGGCACAGACACATGGCAGAGATTCGAGTCAAGAGAAGCTGAGATGAAGTCAGCGAATGTCCACTCTTTCAACTGGACTAGACCCTACTCCATCATTGTTTATACAGTGAAGCAACTCAACAATTTATTATTCAAACTATGGACTCTCATAAGTAGTATTTGTGTATTCAAATCTAAATCATACTAGCTTTTATTGCATACAACAGAGCCTTAAAAACTGTACTGCAGTGAACTAGACAGCATAGTAGGTAACTTTAACAGAATGATAGCTGCCTAATGAGAACAGCATGTTTAATTGTGTTTCGGGTTTGAGGTTTGGGGTTTTTTGCCAAGTCAGGTTACTCATACACAAATCACAGGTGGTGCCAGAGAAAGTATTATTATTAAATAGAGAGCCTTAAGATAAAATAATACCATTCACACTTAGATCATCCTGGTTTATTGATTCAAACTTGTTTGCTTTTGTGCCAATAGATGTAAAAGACTGAATGAATTAGATTGTTGATAAAGACAAGTCACTCAAAAAACAATGGGTAACCCTAAAATTATCAGCCTATAATAGAAATATCTTATAGTCACATATATAAATGTGACAGTCCAATGGTAATTGAGCATGAAAATCATAATTTAATGGGAATGTTTGAAAAGAGCTTAATAAGAATTTTTATTGTGATACCATGCAGGGCCCTGTGGAGCACCTGGGCACAGAGGCTTTCTGTGTCCCTCATTTCTTTGATTATGGAAAACCGCCTTCATTTAGCCTCCATGACCTTGCCTTAGTGTGCAGGGGGCAGATTCAAGCTGTTGTTAATTAAGGAAGGGAGGGGAATGCAAGACCAGGGAGAAATAATCAAGAGTAGCCTTGGGGCAAGGTCATGTTTTCCCATCAATGGATAAGAGTGAGTGAGTGAAAGTCACTGTCCTGTCCTACTCTTCGAAACCCCATGGACTATAGAGTCCATGGAATTCTCCAGGCCAGAATACTGGAGTGGGTAGCCTTTCCCTCCTCCAGGGGATCTCCCAGGGAGCAACCCAGGTCTCTCACATTGCAGGTGGATTCTTTACCAGCTGAGCCACAAGGGAAACCCACTAATGGATATACATAGCAATATCTTCGAGCTATTTTGTAGATACTGAAACCCCTTCCAGGAGGGAGAAGTTACCGATCAGTGATGATATGCTGCCCCAAAGCATGTAAACCCCAGACCTGTTGGACTTGAAGGTGGATGATGCCGACTCCTAGTTAGCTCACTGCCAACCCATCAGAAGAATGTCCACAAGCTGATCATGCTCTCTTTCAATAATTACTGTAAAACTTGTCACTATTTTCCCCAAGTTGGGACACCTAGTTTGGAGGGCATGAGCCCACTGTGTCCCTATTTGCCTGGCAAAGCAATTACGCTAACTTTTCTGCTTCACCCAAAACTCTGTCTCTGAGGTTTGATTCGGCACCAGTGTACAGAGAAGCTGAGCTTTTGTCACCAACTACTAAGATACATTCTTAGAGTATTATTTATTTTATAGAAAACCAAAATATATAGGTTTTGAATAGCTAAAACATTCACACTTTTTCAGTTGTCCACCACATCTTTTTGTACACTGATAATCTTCCATAAAAGCAACTTGCTTATCAAGAATCCAGAGAAGGCAATGGCACCCCACTCCAGTACTCTTGCCTGGAAAATCCCATGGATGGAGGAGCCTGGAAGGCTACAGTCCATGGGGTCGCTGAGGGTTGGACACAACTGAGCAACTTCACTTTCACGTTTCACTTTCATGCATTGGAAAAGGAAATGGCAACCCACTCCAGTGTTCTTGCCTGGAGAATCCCAGGGACAGGGAAGCCTGGTGGGCTGCCGTCTATGGGGTCGCACAGAGTCGGACACGACTGAAGTGACTTAGCAGTATCAAGAATCTGGCACTATGTCTTTTATAGACTAGTAAAAATCCAAAATCACTGCAGATGGTGACTGCAGCCATGAAATTAAAAGACGCTTGCTCCTTGGAAGAAAAGCTATGACCAACCTAGACAGCATATTAAAAAGCAGAGGCATTACTTTGCCAACAAAGGTCCAATAGTCAAAGCTGTGGTTTTTCCAGTAGTCACATATGGATGCGAGAGTTGGACTGTGAAGAAAGCTGAGCACTGAAGAATTGATGCTTTTGAACTGTGGTGTTGGAGAAGACTCTTGAGAGTCCCTTGGACTGCAAGGAGATTCAACCAGTCCATCTTAAAGGAGATCAGTCCTGAGTGTTCATTGGAAGGACTGATGCTGAAGCTGAAACTCCAATACTTTGGCTACCTGATGCGAAGAACTGACTCATTGCAAAAGACCCTGATGCTGGGAAAGATTGAAAATGGAGGAGAAGGAGATGACAGAGGATGAGATGGTTGGATGGCATCACCGACTCGATGGACATGAGTTTAAGCAAGCTCCGGGAGTTGGTGATGGACAGGGAAGCCTGGTGAGCTGCAGTCCATGGGGTCTCAAAGAATTGGACACAACTGAGTGACTGAACTGACTAAACTGAACTGAAAAATGAGTAATTAATCATGTACTTGCTTTGTAAATTACTTCGGGAAGACAGTTCAGATTATATACCATTCTCTTCAAATAGAATTGATATATGCTATCCTTTATTTGCTAAGCATCTGTTGTTATAATCTCTTAAGAGTTGTAATTCCTTTACCTAGGTTGATTTTCACCTCAAATGAGGACTCACTTAATTTGGAAGGAGACTTTATTGTCATGTTTTTGTTTTCTCACAAAATTTAGGGATCAGGTCAGCAGGGATTTGTGGCATCCCAAAACAGGCATCCTGCATTCCAGCGCTGGTGTCTTTGATATCACCCATGTCTTTGTCCTTTGACTTTCTCCAGTGGCTCAGAAATAAAGAATTTACCTTCAGTGCAGGAGCCACAGGGTCCATCCCTGGGTCGGGAGGATCCCCTGGAGGAGGGCATGGCAACCCACCCCAGTATTCTTGCTTGGAGAATCCTGTGGACACAGGAGCCTGGAGGGTTACAGTTCAGAGAGTTGCAAAGAGTTGGACAGTGGTAAGCATGGCAAGCAAAGGATGATAAGAGTCCAGACACAAACCCAGTTTAAGGGAAAAGAATTTCCATTTTCATGTCAGTGGCAATGTATGTCATTAGATACAGCTCAGTAAGTGATTCTGGGTGGTTTCTAAGATAAGCAAGTCATAAGCTGTACACTAACATCTTTTTTTACTTTGAGAAACAACAAACTATTCACGGTTAATTTAAGAGGACTGTTTTGAAACCCATATTAAAGGGCAAAGCAGTAATCCAGTTTTACAAATTAAATGTAACACACATGACTAGAATAATCAGTGGGCTGACACATGAGTTTGCTCCCTCATATCTTCCTCTAATCTTTGGGAGTTAGGAAATGCTTGGAAAATTCATCTCATTCTCACTTTACTGTCAGGTGTTATCTGATAAGTGTTTTGTTTGTTGGGTAATACATAGCAAGATAGGCTTGTCTCCAAACAGCTGCCTGGCAGATATACTAAACTTTTTCGTTCAGGTCATAGAAAATAGGAGCTCTGAAATCTATTTTTGTCCAATGTGAATTATGATATGCTCTATTTTTTAAAATAAATAGACTAGTTGCTGCCACATAAGCACCTAAATGATTGTTAATAGTGGTAACTGCAGGCTACGTTTTGTTCCTTTGTCATTTAATTTGAAGTTTTGCAAGTTCTGTGATAAACATCTATAGCTATTTAAATTTGCTCTACCTAATACTAAAGAAAATGAAAAAAAAAAAAACTCTTGCCATAAAAACAAAAAGATTAGTTGCTTCTTTACTAAAATAGGGAGAAGAAACATAAATGGTTTGATTTCACAAAAATAATATTTTTGTGTCATTCAACCATCTGTATCAACCTTCATTGTTGGTAGTAGTAACTGGAAAACGTTTCTTCGTCTCGGTGTTTCTTAGCTAAGTCATTTAATTTTAAGCCACTGCTTTTATTTTTTTAATCTTTTGGCTGCAGCCAGTGGCTTGCAGGATCTTAGTTCCCCGGTCAGGGTTAGAAGCCATGCTCTTGTGCCCACGGGTCCTAACCACTGCGCACCAGGGAAGCCCTGCTGAAACCATTTACCACAGACTGGGACTTGAACCCATGTACTGGGATTTGAACCCACATGGCTGGGACTTGAACCCAGCCAAAACCCACAGTACCTGGTTTCAGGACCTACTGAAGCTCAGGTTCTTGATGTCTCATCGCAGAAGGAATTTAGTGAGAGACAAAGTGATAGGTAAGAAGTGAAGTGAAGTCGTTCAGTCGTATCTGACTCTTTGTGACCCCGTGGACTGTAGCCCGCCAGGCTCCTCTGTCCATGGGATTCTCCAGGCAAGAATACTGGAGTGGGTTACCATTTCCTTCTCCAGGGGATCTTCCTGACCCAGGGATCAAACCCAGGTCTCCCGCATTGGAGGCAGACGTTTTAACCTCTGAGCCACAGATAGGTAAGAAGTGGATTTATTTAGATTCAGAGAGAAGCACACTCCAGACAGTGTGGGCCGTTGCAGAGGGCGGTGAAATGTGGCGTGGTTAGTTTTTATAGGCTGGGTAATTTCATATGCTAATGACTGAGAGGATTATTCTATTTGTGGGAAAGGGTGGAGATTTCCAGGATTTTGGTCACCGCCCATTCCTTGGTCCTGGCACCTCTGGGTGTGTCATTTCACTTGCTGATTGAGGAGTCTTGTCTGCCCCATTAGATTCTAATCAGTTTATGTTGTGTCTTCGGGCTGTGTCATTCTTTCCAAAGTTGTGCCCTGCCCTCTTCCCTCCTGTTACACCACCTCCATTGCTTATAGAAAATGTATTCCTCATTCCTTTGGGAGAACGTCTTCCCTGCCATACCCTGAACTCTGCTGGGCACTACAATCTTTTCAACCCTCTGACTTCCTGGGACGCAGTAACCGGTTTACAGGTTGATAGATTCTCACCCTATCTTGGTTGTAGAGGCAGCTCAATAACGATTGGTACATATTTGATTCAGACCTTGGTTGGAAGAAGGAGTGGATGAGGGAATCATTTCTTCTGTTGTCATCTCATGACAGTATGAACCAGGAGCTGCTGGCACAGAAGTCCTAGGAGAAAGCAATGTGAGAAAATGAAGCCACCGCTCATCTTGAAAAAGGAATAGTCAACAATCTAGTTGTCCCATTTTTCTTGTTCTTCAGCTATACCAACAGAGAAAATTGTTTTTCTTACCTAAGTTAGTTCCAACTAGTTTTCTCTTACTTGCAACCAAGAATCCTGGCCTACACAAAATAATGAAAAGAAAAGATCTTCATTTAGAGTCCAGAAATCAATTGCATAAGTACAAGACAGGAGAGACCTGATTGTTGATTATCTAAATACTACCTAAAAAAATAAAAAGAAATACTATCTAGAAAAGATAGTTGACCACAGCTGGCCATGAACCAAAAAGGCATGTGTTGAATTGCTAAAAACAAACCAAAAACCAAAAACACTTGAATACAATAATTTGGGACATTCAATAAATTAATGCATTGACAAATTACAGGTCAGAAGGAAGGTAACAGCTTGGTTTACTGTTTTGGTCAAAAAATAGTAAATTTGGGAAGGGAAAGTTTTACTGTTGTAAAGCACATTATAATTAGCACATTATACAGGAGAATGAAAACTAGATAGTTTGGAGGATAACCATAAAAATGGAGTCTTCCCACGTGTCACTAGTAAAAAACCCACCTGCCAATGCAGGAGACATCAGAGATGCCAGATGAACCCTGCATTGGGAAGATCCCCTGGAGGAGGGCATGGCAACCCACTCCAGTATTCTTGCTTGGAGAACCCCATGGACAGAGGAGCCTGGCGGGCTGCAGTCCATAGGGTTGCAAAGAGTCGGACACAACTGAAGCGACACAGCACAGCACAGCATAGCCATAAAGATGAGGAGGTCTAGAAGACAGCATACTAATAGGAGTGATAGAAATGTTAGACATAATTTGGGGGGAACTCCAGAGAGACCCCAAGTCTCTTGTGCCAAGTGAGGATACAAGAAGTCTGCCCCCTGAAACAGAGCCATCAGCCAACCAGGTTGGCACCCTGATCTGAGCCTTCCAACCTTCAGCACTGTGAAAAATAAAGTTCTATTGCTTGTCCATTTTATGATATTCTGTTATTAACAGTCCCCAGTGGAATTAACCTAACATTTTCTATAAATCTGTTCTGAGCCAGGCATTGTATAGGCATTAACTTTAATAGTCACAGGGATTTCTTTGGAAGGAATGATGCTAATGCTGAAACTCCAGTACTTTGGCCACCTCATGCGAAGAGTTGATTCATTGGAAAAGACTGATGCTGGGAGGGATTGGGGGCAGGAGGAGAAGGGGACGACAGAGAATGAGATGGCTGGATGGCATCACTGACTTGATGGACGTGAGTCTGGGTGAACTCTGGGAGTTGGTGATGGACAGGGAGGCCTGGCGTACTGCGATTCATGGGGTTGCAAAGAGTTGGACATGACTGAGCGACTGAACTGAACTGATAGTTTAAAAAAATGGGAAAATCAGAGGGAAATTGGAAAACCATAAAAGCAAACAGCTATGATTTTTTTAATACACTGGGTGCCAGGCACTACTCTAAAGTCCCTTATATTATCATTTAATTCTTCAATAAGTTTGTCAGGTAGGTCTTACTATGCCCATTTTACAAATTAAAAAATGGAAGTACAGGGACTTCCCTGGTGGTCCAGTGGTAAAGCATACACCTTGCGATGCAGGGAATGCAGGTTCCATCCCTGGTCAGGGAACTAGGATCCCACATTCCAAAGGGCAACCAAGCCCCCAGGCTGCAACTAGAGAGAACAACGGGCCGCAACAAAAGTCCCACGTGCTGCAGCTGAGACCCGACACAGACTAAATAAATGACTAAATATTAAAAAAATAACAAACGCTGGAAGCATAGTGAGGTTATGTAACTTGCTCAAGGTGATGCAGCTAAAAAAGAAAAGGTCCAGCTTCATAGCCAAAGATGTCTAATGCCCTAGACCCAGCTTCAGGCTGCTCAACTACATTGCCTCTTTGACTCATCTATAAATATGTCACCTCTACACATGGACAAGAGAAACCACAGAGTCAGTCCAGACAGCAGAACTAGGTCCAGTGAGTCCCCTTGGCTATGTTCTACCTCATTCCTAGCCTTGAGTTTCCAAGAGGTTTGGTTTGTTTCTATGGCCCCGTTCAGTCATGTCCAATTCTTTGCGACCCCAGGGACTATACAGTCCATGGAATCCCCTTTAGATTCTTGTCTTATGTTACTGTAATTATTTTCTGAACTTTGCCAACAGGGTATTAAGTTTCTTAATGGCAAGCATTTTATTCTTTTTTCTTTAATCTGATGGAACACTCAGCACAATGCCTTGAACATAGACCTCTGATTACTTTATAACAACGTAGTAACTGGCAGTGCTCTGGGTTGTCTCATGGAGCAAAAGGCTGTCTGGACTGGCTCAGAGATACAGATGGGATTCTGCCCTGGGAGGATACTGGAGAAAAGGGACCGCTTAGACATTCTCTTTACTTAATCACAAAGTAAGGGAGGTGGGAGGGGGGTTCATGTTTGGGAACGCATGTACACCCGTGGTGGATTCATGTCAATTATGGCAAAACCAATACAGTATTGTAAAGTAAAATAAAGTAAAAATAAAAATTAAAAAAAAAAAACTCAAAAAAAGTGGACATATTCATTACTACTCATTAAATATTATTTTTTTAAAACCGGAAAATTTAACATTACTTTAAATATGATGGTTACATATTAACATATAAAGAATTTCTATTTCTTTATAATGCTTTATTTACTCACACTAAAATTAGGGTGTATTTTATCTGTGATTAGCCATTATGATTCCTTCTCTTTTCCAAGAAAATCAGTAGTCTGCAATAAAGGAGGAAGAAAAGAAAATGCCTGTCTAATTTGAGAGAACTGAATAGTGGGTTTTTTTGTTTGTTTTATTTTAATTTTAAATGGTAGTCATAAAGTAGAGATAAGCTGTCCAAGAAAAACTGGGGTGTGTTTTTTCACTTGTGTGCCTAATTACCAAGAAAAGAGTGTTTGCTTTTCAAAGAAAGTGAAAGAATGGAAAATGTGGGTTACTATAATAGTATAACATCAAGAATGCTTAAAAAAAAAAAGTCAGTCATTGTTCTTTGTGCATGAAAACAATGGTGCTTAACAGCACCATTGATTCCTAAATCAAATTTCCAGCTGCCAACCCTCGAGTGGAAGATTGTTTAACACAGAGGGTCTGTGTTGTGCCATGCCTCTTACTTCCCAGGCACTGTACCCACTGGCAGCAGAGTTATATGACTATCAAACACTGGGATCCAATATTTGGTGGCTAATACCACAGTAAAATGATGAACCAAGCCTTTTAGTTGTTAGAGAACAATGGTCACGAAAAGTAAAATCAATATTCTTCAAATATGATGAGCTGGAATTACTTAGGGCCTCTGATCACTGCTTGTTCTGCCCTCTGGTTGCTCAGGTCTGGGGAGTCAGATTGGATTGGACCAAAGCTTGGGTGATCAGACAGCCCCAAACAGTACTCCACACTTGCAGGGAAGAACCAGGACTATGTATTCTACAGTGACAGCTCTAGTCACGAGGAGAGAAGCCCTTGGAAAAGCTCCTTGGTGTTCTGTTATTTTTGCCACTTTGGGAAACTGCCAAACCAGCTTACTTGACATTCAGTCACACATACAGAATGTATAGGTGAAGAAAGCAAGAAGGTACTAGAATGTGTCAACCTTGAGGGCCTCCAAAGCTCACAGAATTAGTAAAGTCAACAACGAAAAACAAAACTAGAATTTCAGTTTTATTGTAATAGAGTAATAGCTTTGAAAATGGGAGGATAGACTTTGTGCTTTTCCTGAGAGCATATTAATTGTAACCTTAAGAAAATTTCTGAACTATGGCAGGCAAGTTTTTCAGTTGATCAGTGTTGCTTCAGCAACAGTCCTTCCAATGAATATTGAGGGTTGATTTCCTTTAGGATTGGCTGGTTTGATCTCCTTGCTGTCCAAGGAACTCTCAAGAGTCTTCTCTAGGACCATACTTCAAAACCATCAATTCTTTGGCATTCAGCCTTCTTTTTTAGTCCAGCTATCACCAGATGAACTCCTGCTTATCCTTTAAGAATTAGTGCAAGCATAATTTCTCCTGTGGAAATTTCTGTGACTTTTCCTTTTAGGCAAAATTGCCTTCTTTGTGCACCACCTGTGCCTGTGCCTACCTCAGTGGATTCAATATTTATTGAATGGCCAACTTAGGTGAACCAGCTACAATAGTAAAAAACAGTCTAAGAATATAACTGTTTTGGATAATACGGCAGGCAGTCACTAAAATGGCCTCCAAAACCCTGCCTCCTAATATTCACACCCTTATATTACCCTTCCCCCTTATCTTGTTTCTGTGAATAGAATTTGGCAAAAGTGATGAGATGTTAGCTCTGAGATTCGGTTGTAAGAGACTGGGACCATCTCTCATTCACTTACTTTCAGAGACAAGTTAGTTGCCATGTTGTAAGTGACTTTATGGAGAAGAGTACATAGTAAGATAACGTTGTCCCAGCCACCGGCTAGGGACCAGAGGCCACGTGAGAGATCTTGGAAGAAAATTTCCCAGCTCTCCCAAGCCCCTTCTGGCAAGCCTTGATATGACTGCAGTCTGAGACCCAGAGGTCAATCAATTGTCAAGTTCCTGTAGCTAACAAATAGCAAAGCCAAAATTCCTGTCTCTCTTCTACCTCCTGATTCAATTCTCTGCTGTCTTCCCTATGTCTTTAGTCTCCTCTTCCCACTTTCTGTCCTCTGCCTTGGATCATTTATTCATTCCTACAGAATTATTTGACAGGTCTATGCCTAAGACTCCAACATTGTTGTCACTAGTTTTGATCTGTCATTAAAAATGCAGCTAAGAATGGTCAGCTGCCTCTAGGACACCCTTTCTAGGATGTCCTCTGTTATCTCAAACTCAAGATTTCCTTATCTGAAAAGCATGAAACTTAGTTGTCCCACGTGGCCAACTGCAAAGTCTCCCTTAGCTGTGAGATTGAAATGAATCTAGGTCCCAACTACATTCATCACCGTCCATTCCATCCCACTAAACTGATCCTCCCCTCATGTCTCCCCTGCCATGCTTGAAAACTTTAAATTCCTTCTTTATTTCTCCCATATATAAAATAAGTTCTGTTCATCTTTATTTTGAAAGCATCGTTTTTCTCTTCCCTAGTCCAGTTCTATACCACATATTTAGATCGCTGCAAAATCTGTGGCAGATCTGATTTTTCCTGTCCCAATCCACTTAGTGTAGATATTTCTTATACTGAGTGAGTGAGTGCTCAGTCGTGTCTGACTCTTTGTGACCCCATGGACTGTAGCCCACCAGGATCCTCTGTTCATGCGATTTTCCAGGCAAGAATACTAGAGTGGGTTGCCGTTTCTTATGCCAGGGGATCTTTCCGACCCAAGGATCAAACCCACGTCTCTTGCACCCCCTTCACTGGCAGGTGGATTCTTTACCACTGTGCCATCTGGGAAGTTCATTTGATGTACTAATCTTCCTTAGATGCTGTTTTCCTTGTAAAAACTCATAATAAAACTTTGTTTCTTACCAATCGTGTCTTGACTCCTCAGCTGGCTCATAAAGCTCTTCAGAATCTAGCCCCACCCTGGAGAGCCAGTGTCTCATCCCCCACGCAAACCAGCAACTTCAGTCTGTCTGGTTTGCGCACAGGCCTTCAAGAGTTACCCACGCTGGTGTCTGCCTCTGAGACTTTGTCCTGTTGTTTTCTTGTCTACCCAAATTCTACTGTCCCAGCTGAAGTCCAATATCCTGTTTGGATCCCAGGAGACCTGTTTCACTGTTACTAAACTTAACATTACAGGTCTTGCTGGGCCTTAAAGGCCTATTCCTCATTGAACTATGCTATTCCCATATCACATAAATGCCAAAATGTTAATGCCTCTCATCACCCATTTTATCCTATGTAGGCTGCCTGGTGCCTTCCCACACTCACTCCCCAGCTTCTCCTTTCCTTCTCACACTTTTCTGTTTTCTCTGGAACCTCCACTTCATGCTGAACAAATCCTTCCACATCCCCAGTCTGCCTCCCATTCCTGCCTTGACTGAACCCTTATAAGAACTTATAAGAACATAGCCTCCCTTGCCTTAGTCTTGAATGGAGAGGTGTTTACCAAGCTTCACATACTTCTGGGTTGGGAGGTGGGATTTCTTGGCTCTCCAATATTACTGCCAGACTAAAGAAGAGATGAAGCCAGCTGGCCCACCCATACCCCTACCCATGTATCACGTAACACCTTCCTGCCACTCCCACAATGATTTTTTTTTTAAGGGACTTAGGTCATTGTCCTCTTTTCCTGAACTGTAGTTCCTGTATCATAGCTTTTCAAAAAGCTTTCCGTATTCTTTCTCTTTAAAAAGATACCATTGACATAATAATAAAATTCCCCTATAATCCCAGCTGTCCCCACCCAACTCCTGTGATGACCACCATCCCTAGCTGGGCGTGTATCCTTCTGAAGTTGCAGTCTTTTTTGTTTTTCCGGCTGTGCTGGGTCTTTGTTGCTGCATGGGCTTCCTCTAGTTGTGGTGAATGGGGGCTACTCTTTAGTTTCTTGTTGCAATGGCATCTCTTGCTGCGGGGGCACAGGCTGCAGGGAGTCAGTAGTTGTGGCACATGGGTTCAGTAGTTGTGGGCTCTAGAGCACAGGTGGAGAAGGCAATGGCACCCCAGTCCAGTACTCTTGCCTGGAAAACCCCATGGACGGAGGAGCCTGGTGGGCTGCAGTCCATGGGGTTGCTAAGAGTCGGACACGACTGAGCAACTTCCCTTTCACTTTTCACTTTCATGCATTGGAGAAGGAAATGGCGACCCACTCCAGTGTTCTTGCCTGGAGCATCCCAGGGATGGGGAAGCCTAGTGGGCTGCTGTCTATGGGGTCGCACAGAGTCGGACACGACTGAAGTGACTTAGCAGCAGCAGCAGAGCGCAGGCTCAATAGCTGTGGTGCATGGGCTTAAGTTGCTCTGTAGCATGTGGAATCTTCCCAGATCAGGGATGGCACCCATGTCTCTTTCATTGGCAGCTGGGTGCTTTACCACTGAGCCACCAGAAAAGCTCCTGAAGCTGCCGTCTTGAATTACCTGGTGAAGTCAGTGTCTTTGTAGATAAGCTTTGGATCACCTTAGCCATTTTTATTGCTCAACCCCAGGGACCCTCACCAGCTCTAAACTATACAGTATTGGGGCCTTTAATCCCAACATTCCTCCCTCTGATCACAACCTCCTTTACCTTCCAGCTGCCTCATGCCACACACATTCCTGGTCTTCACATATAACTGCCCAATCTTTTTTTTTTAATTGAGCTCAAATTCACATAGGATATAATTAACCATTTTAAAGTATAAATTCCGTGACATTTAGTACATTCAAAATGCTGTATAAATACTACCCAAAGCAATCTGCAGGTTCAAATGTAATTGCTATCAGTCTTAATGACTTTTTTTGTATGTGTGACAGAAATAGAAAAATCCATCCTAAAATTCATATGGAATCTCAAAAGAATAGCCAAAAAAAAAAAAAAACCCACCTTGAAAAAGAACAAAATTGAAGGACTCACACATCTGGATTTCAAAACTTAACTACAAAGTTGCAGTAATCAAAACAATGTCTTTCTGGCATAGGACAGACATACAGACCAGTGGAAGAGAATAGAGAGCCCAGAAAGAATGATTTTTAACAAAGGTGCCAAGACCATTCAATGAGAAAAGGATAGTCTCTTTAACAAATGGTGCTAAGGAAACTGTATATCTACATGCAAAAGAATGCAGTTGGACCTTACTTTATCCCACAGACAAAAATTAGCTCAAGGGCTCTCCACTAGGATGCCAAGGGGAAAGAAGGCTGAGGGGCAAAAGACAGACCAGGTCCCTGCTGTCATGAAGAATCAGGAGGCTGAGAAAGTGGACTGGACATCCAGCCCCAAAGGGACCTCACCTGCTTCATAAAGTGACCCCGCTACATTCTGCTGCAGTGACATGTAGTACCTTACATAAGCGGCTGACAGTGCCTCCCATGATTAACCAATTCAGCCAGGTCTTGGATCGCCAGACAGCTACTTAAGCTGGTCCACACGTGCAGACCAGAGATGAAGTAAGAGAGGAAGCAGAAGTTGCTGGCCTGAGCTGAGACAAAAGCTGCAGGCCAAGGGGACGTCCCCACTAAGAGCCACCTGTCTTTTGAGCAGGCGTTGATACTGTCCCCACCTTGGAGGAGAGCAAGAAGGCTCAGCTGGTGGTGGTTGCCCATGACGTGGATCCCAGTGAACTGGTGGGTTTCCTGCCTGCCCTGTGTTGTAAGATGGGGGTTCCCTACTGTATCATCAAGGGGAAGGACAGTCTGGGTGGGGTGTATGGTCCACAGGAAGACCTGCACAGTTGCCTTCACACAAGTCAAATCAGAAGACAAGGGCACTCTGGCTAAGCTGGTGGAAGCCATCAGGACCAATTATAATGACAGAAATGAGATCTGCTGTCACTGGGGAGGCAACTTCCTTGGTCCAAAGTCAGTGGACATTGTGTTATTTTGTCACTAAGTCATATCCAACTCTTGTGCAACCCCAGGGACTGTAGCCCACTAGGTTTCTCTATTCATGGGATTCTCCAGGCAAAGATACTGGAGTGGGTTGCCATTTCTTTCTCCAGGGGATCTTCCCAACCCAGGGATTGAATCCGCCTCTCCTGTATTGCAGGAGGATTCTTTACCGCTGAGCCACCAGGGAAGCCCATTGTCAAGGTGGAAAAGGCTATATAGAAGATATAAAAATTCTCATTCAGTCAAAACAAACAAACAAAAATTAATCAAATGGATCAAAGACCTGAATGTAAAATTTAAAACTAAAAAAAGAAAAACTTAAAGAAAAATTAGGAAAAATCTTCATGGCAATGGATTTGGCAGTGGTTTCTTGCATATGACAACAAAGAAACAGGCAAAAAAAAAAACAAAAACAGACAAATTGGACTTATTGAAAATTAAAAACTTTTGTGCATACTATCAACAGAATAAAAATTAACTCACAAAATGGTAGGAAATGTATGCAGATTATATATATAATAAAGGATTCCTATCCAGAATTTACAGATAATATTTGAAATGTTGTCATACTGTTTTTGTGAGCTAAAAGATGATTAAAATATAAATGTTTAACTCTCTTCTTATGTACTTTTCTACATGTGTGTGTGTGTGTGTGTGTGTGTGTGTGTATGTTATAAAATATATAGAGGGAATTCCCTGGTGGTTCAGTGGTTGGAACAAGTCCCTGGTTCAATCCCTGGTTGGAGAACTAAGATCCAGCAAGCATCATGGCACAACCAAAAATCAACCAGTTAATTAAATTAGAGAAAGGCATCAGTTCAGTTCAGTTCAGTCGCTCAGTCGTGTCCGACTCTTTGCAACCCCATATATACACACAGAGAGACTGTAAATTTCATGAGATTTGGTTAGTCCTAAGCTGAAACTCCAGTACTTTGGCCACCTCATGTGAAGAGTTGACTTATTGGAAAAAGACTCTGATGCTGGGAGGGATTGGGGGCAGGAGGAGAAAGGGATGACAGAGGATGAGATGGCTGAATGGCATCACTGACTCAATGGACATGATTTGGGTAAACTCCAGGAGTTGGTGATGGACAGGGAGGCCTGGTGTGCTGTGTTTCATGGGGTTGCAAAGAGTCGGACACGACTGAGCGACTGAACTGAACTGAACTTAAACATTTTTTCCCATGGGTTTGATGTATAGTCTTGTCCCACAGGAAAATTTCAATATATTAATTATTTTTAATTGAATGGAGGAGAGAAAAAATACTCTATTTAATTCTTCCATTACCAGTAGTGTTGTTTTTCTAAAAGTCAGAGGCGATCTTGTCATTCCTTGCTCAGAATTCTCACATGACTTCCATCCCAGTGCCTCCAGAGTTGAGTGTGGACTGGTTACCTGGTGGGCAACCTCCCCTCATCTACTGTCTGCCATCCTCTCCACCTCGCCCTCAGCACTGCATGAAGATGGAGAGAAGGTCTTCGGCCTCGGAACCCTTGGTAAAACAGTGGCAATAGACGCCACCTCAAGGACTGCTGAAAGGACTAAACGCGGCGACATCTGAAAATGTCTGGCATATGCTTGAGAACAGTTAACTCATGCTGGCTTCTTTTTCTCCCTCCTGCACCCTGCTCTTCAGCCACATGAAACCTTTTGCCCTCTCAGAACACACACATAGTTTCACTCCTCCAATTATCCTTTCCCACTGCTTCACGTATGTGCTCTTGACCTCCGCCACCTCACTCTGTAAAAATGTAATGAGCACTTCAAGACATATTTTAAACAGTACTTACTCAAGGAAAGTTTTCTGCCTCCCCTGTGCGTGTTCTTGCTCAATCGTGTCCGACTCTTTGTGACCCCATGGAGTGAAGCTCACCAGGCTCCTATGTCCATGGGATTTCCCAGGCAGAATACCAGAGTGGGTTGCCATTTCCTCCTCCAGGGGATCTTCCTGGGCCCAGGATTGAATCCCTATCTCTTGCATCTCCTGCATTGACGGTAGATTCCTTACCACTGGGAAGATTCTTTACCTGGGAAGCCCCTGGGCAGGGGGCAGGCTAGGGAGGGTGGCTTATAAAACTGCCGTGGGGAGGGGAGCAGTTATAAAACTGTCAGGGAGGAGAAAAAGCTTAACTCTACCTTCTAGGTTCTTCTGGCTGGTCTAAGAATGAGATTGATGTAAGACAGAACAAGAGAAAATATCTTAACTTGTACATATGGAAACCCCACATCCAGGAAAGGTAGAGACAGAAACACAGAACAAGGCATAAAGGAGCTGAGGAATGGGATAGGAACTTCCAAGGAGAAGAGGGAGATTCCAGATTCCAGGGAGATTCCAAGAAGAAGAGTCGATGGCTGGAAATTAGATGTCTACTCTGCCATATAGATAGGGCCACTTGGATAAAATGCATCTCGGTAATAACTCTTTTTCTGGGAAAAAATCTCCAATTTTAATTCTTCTAGGTAGTTAAGGGAGGGGCAGTAGTTTCTCTTGAGCCTACAAGGTCTCCACTGCCTTTAGTGCAAAATAATCCTCGTGCCAAAGTAGCACACCTTAAAGAAAGGCTGTTATTAACCCCTACAATCCTTTTTTATGCTTCCATGAAATTTTGTAAGTTTCTTAAAAGTTTTTAAAGAGGCTTTCATAGACTGTCTTGTGTTACAGTTATTTGTGGCCATATCTTATGGACATATACATCTATCTTCGGAGCCGAAAATGATATTAAGATGAATTGTTTTGTTGTTTTTTTGACTGCACCCTGTGGCTTGCGGAATGTTAGTTCTCTGCCCAGGGATTGAACCCAGGCCCTCAGCAGTGAAAGTGTGGGTTCCTAACCACTAGACTGCCAGGGAATTCCCTTGAAATGATTTTTTTTTTTTTGACCAGGAAATTTAGGTCATATATTTCATAACCAAAATATATCATAATATCATCCCAAGTACAGTCTACCTATAAACAGTTCCTCTCTTTATGTGATAACATCCAGCCAGGCAATTTAGCACCCTTGCCACCCACAGCTCTCTGGATGATAGAGCTGCACCAGATAACGTAAGATAATGTGACTTCTAGGGAGGTGGAGGTGGGGAAATGCGCAGCTGATTGGACCTGGCATGCACACACCTGAACCAGCAGGAACAAACCTAGTCATTTGCTCAGAAATGACTTGTGTGGCCCAGGTTCTCTCTCAGAAGAGCCAGGCTAGTCCCTTTCTCCCTGCAGAACTTCAGTGTGTATATTTAGTTGAGTCTGGGTCCTGGAGCTTAGTGGCCGTGGTGGAAGTCCAGGGTGAACAGCAAAATGGGGTGAAGGCAAAATGGAGCAAGGGGAAAGCTGGTGCAGAAGCAGAGGCAAAGAAACACAGGGAAGAGCTACCCTGTGTCTCAGGGCTCCTCAGTTCTCTGGCCAAGTTGAGTGAACCCGAGCAACAGTTTGCTTTCTGTCCTTGGAGCCTGTGAGATCTCTATGTACTCTTAGTGAAGTGGTGAAGTGAAGGTGTTAGTCATTCAGTCGTGTCCGACTCTTTGTGACCCTGTGGACCGTAGCCTGCCAGAGTCCTCTGTCCATGGGATTCTCCAGGCAAGAACACTGGAGTGGGTAGCCATTCCCCTCTCCAGGGGATCTTCCTGACCTAGGGATTGAACCCAGGTCGCCTGGGTCTCCAGGCGATTCCTTTACCATCTGAGCCACCAGGAAAGCCTGTATACTCTTAGTAAGTACCCCTTTTTACCTCAGTTGGACAGATGCTTCTTACAGTCACCCACATCCTGGCTACAAAAAGGAAGTTGTTTTGCTGAACTAACTCCAGCCTGTAATGTGTCCAGTCACCTGAATTTATATCTATCTTTGACCCTTTCTTTTAGCTAATTAGGACTTTGGGGAAATTTTTTGCTCACTCTGTGTCTCAGTTTCTTTAATAGGTAAAATGTAATAACTTCATATCGTGTTTTACCACTTACCAAAACTTTCCATGCATTCTCTCATGTGAATTTTTTTTAAGTTCTTAGAATATGGACAAGGAATTTTTATTCGTGTTTTACAGACTTTCCCAAGATCTCTATCTACTCAGGTCACTGTCAACTTTACCTCAGATAATACAGATATTTTTTAAAAGGATAATAAATTGAAGATTGAGTGAATGAATACATTTTAAATCTCTTCTGTAAGAATACTTGATGAAAAAAAACTCCCAAGTCATTAGAGGCAACAGTGACTTCATATTCTACTTTTATGAGTCCCATTTCAAAGTATACTGATACTGAGCTCAGTAGTTGGACTGCTAGATTGAAGGGTTATGGCTGTGATGAAGTGCTCTATTTCTAAAAACGTGTAATATTCCTACCTGTGGCACGTGCTTCATGAAGGATTCATTACCATCTGGAAATTTAATTTCGAGGCTATAGGCTTCAGACCTTCCCTGGACCCATGAACAATACCTGGTACTTTCCCACTTTAAAAATATGCTATTACGGGTCACAAAGAACTTTCGTTACTAGGATGATGCCACATGGTCCTGTTCCCCAGAACTTCCTCACGAGATCCCCAAGGCCACCGATACAGCCTAACCAGCTCCCACCGCAGACAAGCTTCTTGCTCTCCGTACTCACCGCCAGGGCTGGCTGTCAGGCTGGTTCTGCTCAGAGCTCTCTCAACCCCCCGTGTGGCTTAGGGGAAGCCAACCATGATGCTCCCCAGAGCTGCCTGCACCGTTCCACTCAAAGCCCTGCTGAGTCATCACCCTCTCCTTCCAGCTGCCGCCACCAGACCACATGGCTTCTTTCTCAGTTCAGCTCCAAAGAGAAGAGCACGTTATGCAAACTAGGTGCGAGCGCAAAGAATGCAACCCCCTCCCTCCCTCACACCAAAAAGCACACCGAGGACTCCTTATGTAATACAGGGATTAACCAACACAGCATGTTGTAATTGCACCCACCTGAAAAAGAGAGGCAAGGAGAAACCAGTTTGGAGTTGGTTCACAGCTGAAAGGGCTGACCCTCGGTAGGATCTGTTCAATATGGTTCCAAAGAAACACCAAGTGTGTGGATTGGAAGAGATCCTAACTTTCTGCTCTTTTTCTACAATCATAACTCCCTTTAAAGTGATGTGTAACAATGTTAGTAACACTGACATATACCATGTTAATTCCTTTATGAACATTCTGCATATATTAGCCTTTAACATAGTGTCTGTCACAAATGTGTTCAATGAATGACAGCTATAGAAGTAGTAGTAGTATATTATGTTGTTATATTGTATGTATATTATATTATTATTGCAGTACCCGTAGTAGTTTCTTATCCATCCCCAAAGCTTTGTTGCGCCTGCACATCCATCAGTCACTCCTTCAGGAAACATCTACTGAGCACGTACTACTTACCAAGCTGTGTGTTAGGCCCTGAGCACACCCAGAAGAATAGGCCCAGGCTCTTTCTGGCTTGGGTTCCAATCTTCCTTAAGCATTATCTTTCTGGGTGGTGTTAGGCATGCTCCTTAAGCTTTCTGAGATTAGATTTATTCAACTGTTAAATGAGTACAATAATTTCCATGTCATAGGATTCTTGATGGGATTAGAGGCACATGCAAAAGGCTTAGCCCAGCATATTACTCATAGAAAGAGCAGCTCTTAATATAATCTTAGCATCACTTAATGTGGAATTTTTATATATCACACTTAAGCATACTAGGAGAGAACTCCTCTTCAGGCTCACACAGAGATCAGTAGTAGAACCTGGGATTCAAACCTGCAGGCCACGTAACAGGCCCATGCAATTCCAAGTTTGAAATCAGGATTTTCTCTGAGACACCCTGGTGTCTCTAGATTCCACACGTCTCCCGGACAGATGAAGCACTGATATATATGGAAAGGAGACTTTTAAAAATAGAGGACTCTTAACTCATGCATACATTCAAATTTTTTAGAACTCTTCAGACACCTGGCATGACATGAAGTTAAATACAAGAGAGTCCCTGTTCCGTGATGTTTCTAATGAAAACATAAGAACTGTGAAGCTGCAGAGCCAAACAAACCTCAAAAACCCTCCAGAAAAGAAATTTTTCCCTGTTGATCACCATCCAGAGCTAACATTTTTGGAAACTTTGAACAGGATCAATTTGCAAGGATGCAGCCCTTGCTCCTACCCCCTCCCCCACCCCTCCACACTGAACTGTATCTTACCCTCTGAGGTCCTTAAAAAGTGATAGTGATAGTCACTCAGTTGTGTCCGACTCTTTGTGACCTTGTGGACTGTAGCCTGCCAGGCTTCTCCATCCATGGGATTCTCCAGACAAGAATACTGGAATGGGTAGCCATTCCCTTCTCCAGGGGATCTTCCTGACCCAGGGATTGAACCCAGGTCTCCTGCATTGCAGGCAGATTCTTAATGGTCTGAGCCATCAGGAAAACCTTAAAGTCTGAGATCATTCAAGTCTTCAAATCTGAATGATTTGCAGTCCCAATGAAAAAACTAAAATCAAAACTGATTTGGGGAAAAACAGCAACTTGCCGACCTCTTGGTACTCATTCTTCAGAGCATTTATATATGCTTATTTTCCTAATGTCTCTTGGTTATATGTTTTTCTTGTTTTGGTTTCGTATATGAAATGTTCCATCTGTGTATTCATTTTCTCGATTTATTCCCTAGAATTTTAAGTAAAAGATAGTTTAGAGCCATGTTTGTCAAGCTTTTTCCTCTTCAATTCATAATAAGAAATATGTTTATATTTTAACCCAAATACATATGTATTTACAAATAGCTAGAAGTTTCATGAACTAATATCCATACTATGAGGTATGCACTATGATGTTTTGTGTGTAAAAAATCTTGTGTGTAAAAAATTGAATTAGAGGTCCAAGAGGAATGGGGAAGGGATGAACAGATGGAGCACAGGACAGTTTTAGGGCAGTGAGGCTATGCTGTATGATATGGTAATGATGGACACAGGACATGTGTGCACTTGTCCAAACCCATAGGATAACACAGTGAACCCTAACGTAAGCAACGGACTTTAGTTAATAATGGTGTATCAGTCTCTGTTCGTCACTTAACAAATGTCACTTCTGTGAAATTTTTGTTAACCTAAAACTGCTCTAAAAGATGAAATTTTAAATTTGTATTAAAAACATCTTAAAAATTTTAAAAAAAGTTGGTTGTAACATAAAATTAATTTTACTACTTGTTAGTGGCTTATTCTCCACAATTTGAAAAATTGTGACCTATAGGAAGTGCCCTGGCCTTCTAACCAGCTCTGTTGCACCATGGATCCCGGCCTTAGACAAGACACATGATATTGTGTCTTAACTTACCCACCTGAAAAATGAGGGTCTTGATCATAAAAATGTCAAGATCCTTTCTAGCCCCTAAATGTAAGTATAAATTCTAAAAATCTTAGAATGAAAAAAAAATCATTAAGCATGAATTGTAAATTATGTATGACTTAGCGACTATACATTATTTATGCCCACCTTATTTTTATAGGCATCTCATGGGAACTCTTATTTTGTCTCTTTAAATAAATAAATGAAAAGTAATGGGTCCCTAACAAACTGCTACTGCTGCTAAGTCACTTCAGTCGTGTCTGACTCTGTGCGACGCCATAGATGGCAGCCCACCAGGCTCCCCCATCCCTGGGATTCTCCAGGCAAGAACACTGGAGTAGGTTGCCATTTCCTTTTCCAAATGCATGCAAGTGAAAAGTGAAAGTGAAGTCGCTCAGTCATGTCTGACTCTTAGCGACCCCATGGACTGCAGCCTACCAGGCTCCTCCATCCATGGGATTTTCCAGGCAAGAGTACTGGGGTGGGTTGCCATTGCCTTCTCCGCCCTAACAAACTATATAATTACAATTTCCTCTAGGCTCCCGATTTAAGATCCTTATGGAAGAAGCAAATGAAGAGCATTTAGAAAAGATGCAATAGTATTTCTGGTGTGGGTGTCTGTCTGCTGTCCTGCCAGGGTCTGGCTGGCACTTACCTGATCACAGTTCTCACTGGCCTCTTTCAGTGTTTGCTGGGAGCCGATGATAGCCAGGGCCTGTGCTGGGGTGAGGCAAGTGCTTTCCCACTTCTTGTAGCTTGGGTCAGAAAATGGAAATCCAACTGTTTGCAATCCCGTGGACTGTAGCCTACCAGGCTCCTCCATCCATGGGATTTTCCAGGCAAGAATACTGGAGTGGGTTGCCATTTCCTTCTCCAGGAGATCTTCTCAACCCAGGGATTGAACCCAGGTCTCCCTCATTGTAGGCAGACGCTTTACCATCTGAGCCACCAGGGAAGTCAAAATGGAAATCAGGCTACCTCATTTCCAGATCTTTCTTGCTTTCCCTACCCCAGAACCACTATGGCAAAGGCAGCAATCTGGGGAAAATGCATGAAAGCTCTGGCTCAGGCTGACCTGGAGTGAATCTCAGTGCCCAGTGCTTCCTGACAGCTCTTGAACCTTAGGGAAGTTATCCAATCACTCTTTCAGCTTTTAGCTTGATTGCATGGCAAATATAGCATCCTAGTTCAGTGGTCCCTAGCCTTTTTGGCACCAGGGATCAGTTTGGTGGAAGGTAATATTTTCACGGGTGGAGGCGAGGGTGGTTTCGAGATTATTCAAGCACATTACATTTACTGTGCACTTTAAGTTTATTATTACATTATGATATGTAAGAAGCTTGTCCACCACTCACCTCCTGCTGTGCAGCCTGACTCCTAATAGGTGACGGACCAGACTTGTCCATGGCCCTGGGTTGGGGACCTCGATCTAGGTTATTTAATGCATGTCTATAATTTGTAGGCCATGTGCTAACCAGTCTACATAAATATTGCCAAACCTCACAACCACCTTGAAAGGCTAGGTTTTCGTTGGTGTCCCTTGAGCCTCTCCATGAAGCAGCAACATGAGCTCGGATTCTAGGTCTATTTCCCCTGAGATCAAGGAAGCCCATTCTGACAGTGAGGTGTGGGGATGGTGGAGGGGGAGGAGCGGTTGCTTTAACAACCATCACAGAAGTCCCTGGGGAGTAGTTACCAGGGTGAGGGTACCAGCCCAGGGAATACCCAGGAAAGACCAGCCTCCAGAAGGGAGGGGGCCACCCCTACTGGTGTCTGGAGTCCAGCGATCCCACTGACTGGAGGTGGTGAGCCAAGCCCGTGTCGGGCCTCACTGATGCATGGCTGGGCTGAAGAAAGAACTCATTGAATTGTTCATGGAAAAGAGTGGTGCCTGAGAGGCCAGAGCCGGAGAATGAGGCCGCCTCAAGCACAGGGCTTGGCAGGACACCAGGCTGAAAGGTACAGCAATGGCCTCTCAGAATCGGTTCTCCGAGCAGGCTTTTGCGTCACAAGCTGGCTGGTGGCTGCAGGGAAAGATGTACACGCGCAGGTTTTGTTTGCGAGTTTGAGGTTCAGTGCTGCTGGACAAGTCAGAGGGTGTCTGAACTTCGGCTCTACCTCCATGTGAGAGGGGAGACCTGGACCAGCTTGAGCTGCCTGGAGCTGGAGGAGTCAGGCTATGTTAGGGCTTTGTCAGCAGGCCCCGGCTCCTTGCTTCCTCAAATCTACCCGCACAGTCCGGAGCCAGAGGCCTTGGTGGCTGATAACTTGGGCCTAATTCTGGCTTGTCAGCTAGGCCAACAAGGTGGCAATGATAAAAACATTATTTACTGTGTGCAAACACTGCCCTAAAGCATTTTAGGGCATGTCTATCTCCCTCTTCAAAGCAACTCCAGGTGCTAATATTATTAACCCCCCATCTACATGAGGAGATCAAACCAGTCAATCCTAAAGGAAGTCAATCCTGAATATTCGCTGGAAGGACTGACGCTGAAGCTGAAGGTCCAATACTTTGGCCACCTGATGTGAAGAATGGACTCATTGGAAAAGCCCCTGATGCTGGGGAAAGATTGAAGGCAGGAGGAGAAGCGGACGACAGAGGACGAGAGGGTTGGATGGCATCACTGACTCGATGGACATGAGTTTAAGCAAGCTCCAAGAGAGAGTGAAAGACAGGAAAGCCTGGCGTGCTGCAGTCCATGGGGTCACAAAGAGTCGGACGTGACTGAGCAACTGAACAACAGATGAGGAGACTGAGGCAGGGGATAGTTAGGTAGTTTGCCTAAGGTCCACACTGCCAAGTACTGATGGAGTCAGGATTTGAACCTGGCTGAGCGACTGTAGAACTTCACCTTGGGCCATTATCTTACCCTGTCTCTGATTCATGAATTGTAAAATGGGCTAAACAGGGTGTGGTGACAGTCAATTTGGGATAATCCGTTAGTAGCGTGGGCACAGTGCCTGCAGGGAAAACAATGTGAGCTGCTGTTGGTGTGATTCATCACGGCCCTCTGCAGTCTTGTTACTCTTTCTGTTTCTTCTCAGATAATGGTCATTTATTTATTGCTGTGCTGGGTCTTCATTGCTGTGCTCTGGCTGCTGTGCTAAGTCACGTCAGTCGTGTCCGACTCTGTGTGACCCCATAGACAGCAGCCCACCAGGCTCCGCCGTCCCTGACATTCTCCAGGCAAGAACACTGGAGTGGGTTGCCATTTCCTTCTCCAATGCATGAAAGTAAAAAGGGAAAGTGAAGTCGCTCAGTCGTGTCTGACTCTTAGCGACCCCATGGACTGCAGCCTACCAGGCTCCTCCATCCATGGGATTTTCCAGGCAAGAGTACTGGAGTGGGGTGCCATTGCCTTCTCTAATTGTGGCAAGAGGGGGCTATTCTCTAGTTGCAGTGCACAGGCTTCTTATTACGGTGGCTTCTCTTGTTGTGGAGCAGGGTTTCTAGAGCTTGTGGCTTCAGTAGTTGTGGCCCACAAGCTGAATTGCTCCTCAGCATATGCGGTCTTCCCAAGCCAGGGATCGGACTGGTGTCTCCTGCATTGCAAGGTGGATTCTTAACCACTGGACCACCAGGGAAGCCCCTCAGAGAATTTTTTTTTTCAAATAATTTTTTGATTGAGATTCATGAGCCTTTCAGTTTCTTGGGTTGGGACACGTTGTCTGTTTGGCATGTGTGGAGGGGCCAGGCAGCAAAGTTCAAAAACCCTGTGGGATAAGTGGGGATTCTGTCCCCACCTGAACAATATTCCAAGAATCCTTTAAGGATTGAAGTTCAAGTTTTGTCCTCTGAGCAAAAATTTTGGAGAAGTTCTTCTATAACCTTATTGTTGTTCAGTTGCTAAGTCATGTCTGACTCTTTGGGACCCATGGACTGAAGCACACCAGGCTTCCCTGCCCTTCACTATCTCCCTGAGTTTGCTCAAGCTCCTGTCCATTGAGTTGGTGATGCCATCCAGTCATCTCATCCTCTCTGTCATCCCCTTCTCCTCCTGCCCTCAATCTTTCCCAGCATCAGGGTCTTTTCCAATGAGTCGCCTTTGTTTGTGTTTGTTTAAAGGTTAAAAAAAAAAAAAGTTTTCATAGCAATAACACAAACTTCCGGTTTGATTATGTCGTGGCTCTTAATACAGAAAAAGAAGAGAGAAATTAAAGCCACCTGTGTCCAGGGGTCCCATAGGTAAGAGAAGGAACGCTTTCTCCTTCTTGTGTGGGAGCAGATACAGGGAGGCAGGGGAGGGGTTTCACACCATTCTGGTGCCTCTCCTCCAAAGCTGAAGTTGAGATGCACTGAGTGACCCAGGAGAAGCCCCAGGGAAATTCTAGATCTTGCTTCCCTGCAGGCCAAGGGGATTCTGGAGTCTCCCCTCAGGGTAGGGAGCCCTCAGATGCAGCCCAGCCCCTCTATGAGGAGAAGTTTCTACTTTGCAGTTCACCTCTTAAAGAAGGTACATGTTGATGAAAAATTAATCAGTCAATCTAAGAAAGGAATGGAAAATTCTATTCGAGCCAAATTTGAGGATTACAAGTTGAGAAGAGTATCTCAGAAAGCTCCAAGAACTGTTGCACTAGTTGAAAGCCGAGACACATAAGTTTTCTGAGACAGAGAAATAATGATACATCAAATGTTTTATTACTGACGGTTTACTACCCCGTATAAGATCAAGAAAGAATGTTATCTCTAAGGAGTTGTTGATGCTTGGAGGATGTTGCTCTTTATGGCTAAGCAGGTATTGCTGCTAATTGGTGGGGGTGGGGGTGGGGCTGGAAGGGTGTCTGGTTGATGCCTAATGCAGATACACAATGTGCAGAGGTGTTTTGTTTTTTGTCATGCCACATGGCTTGTAGGACCTTAATTCCCCAACCAGAGATTGAACCTGTGTTCCCTGCAGTGGAAGCATGGAGTCCTCACCACTGGACTGCTAAGGAATTCCCCCAGAGGAGAATTTGTAGGTTTAGATTTTTTTTGTCTTGCCATGAAATATGAATTTCATTTCACACGCCTAAGGATTTGTGGATGGGGAGACTCTGGATTCTTTTTACTGTCCCTTTTCCAGGTCTCTTGGGCTCAGCTGCGTGTTGCCTGGTCATTAGGGAGCTGCCAGCCCAGGGCCCTTGTATACTGTACTCAGGCCCACCCACAGTGTTGTAACTGCTTGTGTCCTGATGTCAGCACTCTAGTCACTCCAGACCTCTGTAGAAGGGACAGAGCAGAGAGGCCTGGGTCAAGTGGGCTGCTTCTGAGGTTACCCCAAGAGACCTGCAGAGAGCTGGCGGGCTTGAGCACTAAAGCCATGAAAAGACTCACAAGCCAGTGGCTCACTACGTCTCTTGCTATTCCCAGACAGAGGCATCAACTGTTAGAATTATTGTTTAGTTTCTCGGTTGTGTCCGACTCTGTGACCCCATGGGCTGTAGGGGGTTTCTCTGTGCAAGAAATTCTCCAGGTAAGAATACTGAGAGTGGGTTTCTGTTTCCTTCTCCAGGGGATCTTCCCGACCCAAGAGTCGATTCTTTACCACTGAGCCACCAGGGAATGCTGTGTGAGATTTTAAGCTGGGGCAGGGTTTGTCTGTCCAGCCATCTTCGCTTCCCCACCCTAGCTCTGCTATTGCCTGGTAGGGCTGATTTGCTGGCCTCCAAAAATGTCTGTGGAGGGGAGCAAAACAGAAGACTCTAAGGACAGATGAGGGAAAGGGAAGGAAAGAGAGGAAACCAAAACTAAGGATTCTCTTAGGAGACTTTTTTGGGGAAGGTCAATCTCAAGCCAAAAAATAATAAAGTTACAGACTTCGTTTTTAGAGGAGATAATACACTTTCATGAAACTGGGGGCTGGAGCTCCATGCTTCCTGCTGGGAAGGAGTTTCGGGGGCTTTCAGGCCCCAAGGGCACTGGCCCCCAGGGGATTCCAGGAAGAATGGTCTGGTTCACTTGTAACTACCCAAGAGGGCCCAGTTCTGAAAGCTCGCTTTTGGCAAAGAAAAGCTGGCTTTGGCTGAGAGATAAGCCTGGGCACCTTTGTCCCTTTTGTGCTAGGCAAGAAGGGAGGACTGACCTCAATGAGATATAAGACTGTTTTCCTTGGAGCTAGAGGACTCAAACTCTCTTTTCTTTTGTTTCTGCCTGGAAGGCAAGTAGAGCTCATTCCAGTCCTTTCAGAGGTCACCCAACATCAGCACCCCTCGTCAGAGTGGCTGTGTCTGTGACGCCTTCAGGGGTTGACAACTGTGCTCAGGAGGGGCCAAAGACACCTGGGTTTGTTGCGGTCACGGTGGTGGTGGGTTTTGTTTTGTTTTGTTTTGCAAGAGTGGGTACAGCAGTCGTTTAAAGTCTGGTTTCCCTGGTGCCAAAAAAAAAAAAAACAAAAAAAACCCACACCACAAAAGCCCCAATCCTAGTACCTCCTGCTTCTGGCTCAGCTGTCCCCAACCCTCGAAAGTTACCCAACTGGAACAAGAAGAACAGAGAGGGGGCAGATTCCCCCTTACTGTGGGTGGGTTCCCTTAGAGTTCTTGCCCAGGACAGCACACTCCCCCGTGCCAGCCACAGAGCCCAGCATTTGGGACCCAGCCACCGTGTCCCCACACTGGCCTCAACTCAAATTACCTCCCCAAACAGCAGCAATTGGTTGCCTGGGGCAGTGGCGCCCCAAAATCTGCACTGCTGAACTAGTTTGTCACAAACTGGTCTGCAATTTTAAACATACCTGTGCCCCACCCAGATGTCAACACATTAGTAATTAACGCTAATCCTGAAACCTGGTGCCTGGGAGAAATGAAGGAACAGGGGTGGGGATTCAAAAGAGCAGCTGCAGGGCCTAGTTGTGCCGGGCAGGGCCAGCTAATAATAGCTCACATTTTATCTAGCCCTCACTCTGCCAAGTATGCACTAAACACTTCTCCTTTATTTCCTGCAATCCTCACCTCGATACTGGAAGGTGCAGGCGATTCCCATTTTGTTGACAGGGAAACAGCCTTTTGTTAAAGGCTCTGAAGTACATCTAGTCAAAGCTATGGTGTTTCCAGTAGTCATGTATGGATGTGAGAGATGGACCGTAAAGAAGGCCGAACGCAGAAGAACCCATGCTTTTGAACTGTGGTGTTGGAGAAGACTCTTGAGAATCCCTTGGACTGCAAGGAGATCAAACCAGTCAATCCTAAAGGAAATCAGTGCTGAATAGTCATTGGAAGGACTGATGCAGAAGCTGAAGCTCCAATACTTTGGCCACCTGATGCAAAGAGCCAACGCATTGGAAAAGACCCTGATGCTGGGAAAGATTGAAGGCAGGAGAAGAAGGGGATGACAGAGGATGAGATGGTTGGATGGCATCACTGACTCAATGGACATGAGTTTGAGTGAGCTCAGGGAGATGGTGATGGACAGGGAAGTCTGATGTGCTGCAGTCCATGGGGTTGCAAACAGTTGAACACAACTAAGTGACTGAACAACAACAAGGCTCTGAAAGATGGAGTCATTTGCCTAAGCTCACACGGCCACTAGGAACTGAAAGCAAATTTGAACTCTCATCTGATTTGCAAGCCCCACACTTTTCAGCATCAGGTTGCACTGCTGTTGCAGGCCGATAAATTTAACGAGAGTGGGTGCCAGGAAATGCCACCTATTCCAGGAAGGCAATCATTTCCAACGTGCCAAAATCGGAAGGGGTCTGAGACCTGAGAAGTGGTACCTGAAACTACAGGGCCAAGTATAAGTGTTGCTGGAACACTGAGTGGAAGTGAGAAGACCACACATGCCTGATGAGGAGGGTAGAAGGCAGCACCCTCGGCCACTGCCTTCTGCTAACCCAGTTCAGAAGCTGCCAAGGTGTAGAGAGCCAAGGAAGGGTTTCTGAATTTGTGTTAATGTAATCTCCTGCCTCTGGGCTTGCCTGGTGGCCCAGCGATAGAGAATCCACCTGTCAATGCAGGAGATACGGATTTGATCCCTGGGTGGGGAGGATCCCCTGGAGAAGGAAATAGCAACACACTCCGACTTAGTGACTAAACAACAACAATCTCCCAGCTAATGGCTGGTGGAAACAATGAAGTTGATGTTGCTTCAGTCGTGTGCGAATATAAGCTGGTCTTCTTCCAAGATGTTTTGAATGGAATGAATGCCCCTGTCCTGGGTACCTTCCAATATCTAGCCCCTGTAGAGCCCCAGTGGGGCTCCTATTTCCCTCCTAACCTCAGCTAGCTCCCCGCACCCCACTATGCAGGTGTCTCCCCGTAATAGTGTCGGTACCCACTCTGCTGAGTGCCTGCCCCGAGGCGTGGTACCTCACTATCTTCTCTCTTGCCACACAGCCAGACGTGCTGCCTGCTGGATAGGGGGTCACCCTCTCCATCTGTCTCTCTTTGATAGTTTTGTTTCTTTCCCATTACTGTGTGGTTAGTGGTTGATGAATTCAGAGCATTACATGTACTTTTTAGAATTTTATTGATTTGTGTTTGGCTGAGCTGGGTCTTTGTCGCTGCGTGTGGGCTTTCTCTAGATCCAGCTCACGGTCTTTGTGTGGTGTCTTCTCTTGTTGCAGAGCATGGGCTCTAGAGTGTTTGGGCTTCAGTGGTTGTGGGACATGGGCTTAGTTACTCTGCGGCATGTGGAATCTTCCCAGAGTAGGGATCGAACCTGTGTCCCTTGCATTAGCAGGCAGATTCTTAACCACTGGACCACTAGGGAAGCCTGTTTCATATATTTTTAAGAGATCACTTACTATACACCAGTTCTAGGTACTGACTCTCTTTATCCTCATAAAAGAATGTGAGTTGGGTAATACCCTGATCTCCATTTTATAGATGATAACATCTGGGGTCCAAAGAGGTGAAGCTACTGGCCCATGTTACACCACCGATGAATAGCAGAGCCTGGATAGAAATCTGGGCTGCCTAAGCTTAGTAGCCACACTCTCAGCTGTGCTGCCATGGAGATTCTGGACTGAGTCAGGGTATGCATTCAGGCGTCTCTTCCTGGGCGTGCCAGACATATCTGTGGGTGGGTTGCTGCTGCCATAACTGACTTTGGGCTAGAACACTGGGATGATATCAAGTTCCCAGGTGAACATGAGACTGTCGTAGGTGGTCAAGAAAAATACCACATAGCATTGTCGATGCTCTGAAGAGGGTGGGGCTGAGTGATTCAACCTCCCTGGGACACCCTCTTCTTTAGGTTTGTGCCTAGGCACATTGACTCCATTTCTGATGTCATCCAGTGCTGGACACCCTCGGGAGCATCACCTCCTATTCGTAGGAAATGCAGTCAGTCATCTGGGAAAAGTGTAGAGAAGAAATTCACAGGCGGAGCAACATCTAGGGTCACTCCCAGGAACATGCCAATTCCAGAGCTTAACAGGAACCTTGGAGGGAGTGAGGATAATAATAGCTAATGCTTATTAAGCCCTCACAACGTGCCATCCCTGGTCTAAGCACATTCCAGGAACTTTGTCATTTAATCCTCACCTTGGCCTTCTGATGTGGATCCTATTATTATCCCACGTTGGTATACAAAAAAAAAACAAGGCAGGGAGATGTGATTCCCTAAGATCACAGGCCTGATAAACAGGGGATTTGGGATTCAAACGCCATCATTGTCTTCAAAAACTGAGCTGAGTCATGGTGCTACAATGAACACCTGAAACCTTGTTCTTAACTGCAGCTCTTTTTTAGGGGAAATGGGGTCTTTCAGCTATCTTATCACCGGCTTCACTGTCAGCCTCGGATGCATGAGGCCCCAGAAACAGAGTGAAAAGAAAGCTTGGCCTAAAATAACTGCATGACTCCTGACTAGGGAACAGGATCAGGAGGTGAGAAGTTGGGGTGGGGGAGTTCTCTCTCCAGGTGACAAATTCTGTAAGTGATGTTTCTGAGTAGGCTCTGGGAGGAGGGTTCAGAAGAGACTTTTCTAGTCAACATCCATGGTGGCAGGGGGCACAGGAAGGGGGAACCCAGATCTCTCCCTTGACCCTCTGAGTTTCTGAAACAAGACTCCCACTCTGGTCTCCTTCTCCTCCCAGCCTGACCTTGCTGGGCTCCCATTCTTGCCACCTGCTGCTATCGGTCGCTTGCCCCCACTTCCGCGGTGCTGACAGGAGGGAAGCGCCTCTCCTGGCTGGTGACATAGCTTTCATTTTAGCATTGGAAAGCCTGGGCATCACCTCTTTGGCTTGTAAGTATAACATCACTACTTTCTTTTAGATAAAATCTTAACATTTTCCAGAGGTATTTGCAAATCATATATCTGAAACAGATTAATATCCAGAACGTATAAGAACTATAACTCAATAAGAGAAAAATAAACACCCATTTTAAAAATGAGCAAAGGATTTAAGTAGGTATTTCTTCAGAGAAGATAAGAAAAGGGCCAATGAACCCATGAAAAGATGCCCAACATCATTAATCATGAGGGAAATGCAAATCAAAACTACCAAACTCATTAGGATGGCTATTACCAAAAAAATGGGAAAATAGCAGATGTTGGCAAGGATATAAAGAAACCATGAGTGTTGTTTCTGGGAATGTAAACTGGTGTAGCTGCTTTGGGAAATAGTTTGGCAGATCCTCAAAAGGTAAACATAGAATTATCATATGGTACATCAATTGCACTTCTAGGTATATACCCTAAAGAATTAACCCCAAAGGCTCAAAATATTTGAGCCATTGTTTATAGCAGCATTCTTCACAACAGCTAAAAGGTAGAAACAACCCAAACGTCTATCAATGCATGAGCAGCTGAACAAACTGTGGTATATCCATATAGTGGAATATTATTCATAAAAAGGAATGAAGTTCTCACACATGCTGCAAAATGGACAAACATTGAAAACATTATGTTAAGTGAAATAAGCCAAACACAAAAGAACAAATATTATATGATTCTACCCGTATTATGTATGTTGTTGTTGTTGATTAGTCGCAAAGTCATATCTGACTCTGCAACCACGTGGACGATAGCCTGCCACGTCCCTCTGTCCTTGGGATTTCCCAGGCAAGAATACTGGAGCATATTGCCATTTCCTTCTCCAGGGGATCTTTCCAGCCCAGAGACTGAACCCACATCTCCTGAATTGGCAGGCAGATTCTTTACCACTGAGCCACCTGGGAAACCCGTGAGGTGCATAGCATTGGCCAGTTCATAGAGTTAGAAAGTAGGTTATCAGACGCTGGAGGGGGAGGTGAATGAAAAGTTTAATGAAGACAAAGTTTCTGTTTGGGATGATGAACAAGTTCTGGAAATAGTAGTTAAACAACATTGTAAATGTACTTAATACCATTGAACTATACCTTTTAAATGGTTAAAATGATCAATTTCGTTATGTGTATTTTATTACTATTTTTAAAAATCACAAAAACTATGCTATAAAGAGCTCTGTAGGGTTTCATCTCAGCAGTTTATAATTCCATTGACAGTCGCCATAACTACCCTACAGAGAGGAGTACCATGTGAAAATTGCACTTGGCTTTCCAAGCTGGAACTGAAAACACTACTCGTTACTCCTTGGAGTTCCCCCAGAGTGAATCTATCCACTCACGGTTGCCATTGGGCCTTACCTGTTGCTACAGTATCACTGCGCTGTTACTAGGGAATGAGACGTGCCCCGACTTCCAGTGCATTCACACGGCACACAAAACCACTCTGTTCCTTTGCTGCTTGGTATAAGGCCACATCTCCTTCCAGTACTTAAGCATTAAAAAAAAAAAAAAAAAAAAAAAGTGAGCTAAGGATTTATTTGGCTAGAGTTTAAACTCCAATCATTGTTTAGTCAGGGACAGAGCCAACTGCAGTGTTTAAACTTCATCATTATTTAGACAGGGACAGAGCCAAGTTTACAGAATTCTGGAAGACAAGCTTAACCTCAGGGTACCTTAGCAGTTCTCCTCTGTGGTCAATCCTGAGGATTTCATTCGGAACAAAACCCTCATCCATATATAACCCGAGTATCTTCTGTACACTGAAAATACAAAGATGAATAAGGCATAACTCCGGCTCTCCTGAGGCTAAGAATCTGATAAAAATGCAGAAACACTAAGTTTGCAAAAGCAAACATGAATAGGAATGTGTTCAAAGTGTTGTGGAGTGATTGAGGTCAGGATTAGGGCCAAAAAGAGGAGCGATCATGGGTCACAGAGACAAGATGACATTTCCATCAAATCCTGATGAAAGAATGCCGTTTTCCAGGGTGACTAAACAGGAAGTGGGAAGGAAGGGGCAGCATATGGAAAGCCACAGAACGTGACAGAATGGGCCATCCAGAAACCCACAAGCAGCCAGGTGTGGGTGGAGCAGGGTGAGGGATAGAGTGACAGGATCCCCCAAGGACTTAGAAGGAATTGAGGTGTTATCACACGCTCCAGGGGAAATCAAGGAAGGACACTATCCTTGGGGACCCTCCTGGATGGGCACAATCAGGTTTTCACTTCCACAAAGAAATTTAAAGACTGGTGGACGGACTGGAGGTATTAGAACCTTGGTACAAGGAAGCCAACTGAAAGGTGGTCAGAGTACACAAGGTGAGAGATGAAGAAAGCCCAGATCCAAGGGCCATTTCAGAGGCAGCAGGCACAAGATAACAATTGCAACTCTCTTACAAGCTTGAGGTCCAAAATGAGATCAGATTTCTTTTCAGTTCTGCAGAGCTGGCAGGCAGCTGGTCCTCGCATACCCCCTTCCAGTGACTATGCTGTGGGAACCCCACACTCGCACTGGAAATAGGGTCTGTGTCTTCTTCCCAATTCCTTCCTCTTCTCTAGGCATTCTTGATCAGCCGCCCTGTGTTCAGTTCACTCGCTCAGTCATGTCCGACTCTTTGTGACCCCATGGACTGCAGCACGCCAGGCCTTCCTGTCCATCACCAACTACCGGAGTTTACTCAAACTCATGTCCATTGAGTTGGTGATGCCATCCAACCATCTCATCCTCTGTTGTCCCTTTCTCCTCTCACCTTCAATCTTTCCCAGCATAAGGGTCTTTTCCGTGAGTTGGCTCTTCACATCAGGAAACCCCATGGACTGTGGCCGGCCAAACTCTTCTGTCCATGGGGATTCTCCAGGTATGAATACTGAAGTGGGTAGCCATTTCCTTCTTCAGGGGATCTTCCTGACCCAGGGATCAAACCTGTGTCTCTTAATGTCTCCTGCACTGGCAGGCAGGTTCTTTACCAGTACTGCCACCTGGGAAACCCTCAATTTCCATCCCCATCTACAAAGAGTAACTATTTTTTCTTTTTTTTTTTTTTAATTTTTTGGCCACACCCCTCAGTATAGGATCTTAGTTCCCCAACCAGGGATGGAACCCAAGTCCCCTGCAGTGGAAGCCCCGAGTCTTAACCACTGGACTGCCAGGGAAGTCCCAGCAATCACTCTTTCTGGTTTCTTATGTATCCTTCCAGAGATATTTAAAAATAATTCAAGCAAATATGACGATACATCCTTCCCTTCCTCCTTTCCTTTCCTTCTTGGGTGTCCTTCTTAGAATATGCTTACCAAACCCCAGAGGAGCTCACTGAGTCTTAGGGAATCAGTCCTGTTATCATTATGTGTACTGATAAGCCCTTCTCCTCTGGAATGACTGAAGGAATAAGGACCCCAAGCAGAAGGTTCCATCAGGGGAGGCCTCATCTCCTCAGGAGGCTCCATCCATCCCTGGACCTGCTGCAGAAACTGAGGCATGAACGGCAGCCAACACAACAGTCTAGGCCAGACCCTGAGCGCAATAGCAAATGAGGTACCACGGAGGGGCCCAGCCTCAGGCTGAGGAGGGAGAGGCCCTGTGTGATGCTGGCCTGTGACCACAGCCAAGAGGACCCACCCTCTCAGCGACTAACTTCCATTCGCACTTACCCATCTTCCCTGGGCCCACCCTCTGGGTCGAGTGACTGGACCCCAGGGCTCCAGCTCTGGGACAGCTCCCAGAGTCAGCTCTCCAGAACTGAACTCCTCTGACCCTGACCCCCTCAGGCGGCACTGCTGCTCTTTCCTGCCAGCCAGCCTCAGCCCAAGTCCAGCAGGGGTAGTACATTAACTTTTATTTTGTGAAAAGAGGCCCTAAGTCTCACTGTTTCCTTCCAGAAGGCTCTTTGCAGATTGCAAACACAAGAGCCTTTGGGAAGAGCACCTCTTCACTCCACATACCAGAAGCAACTCAGCCCCGAGGGCTTGGTGACATGCATAGGTTTTTGATTTTAGTGCTGGGGGGTGAATTCCTTTTGGTGGGTAAAGTGGATTGTAATAATAAAGGAGGAAGATTGAGTTTGGGGAGGGCCTGGGAGATGAAATCAGTTCGGAATATATAGAGCTTATCCATGTGACCTCTCAGCTTCCTATTATAAATGTAAATCCTGATTTTAATGGAATCTCAAAGCTGCCTATCACTGAATTCCTTCCCTTGAGTCTATACACACCACCCTTCATGATTAACTTTAAGCTTCTTCTGGATCTTAACTAATGAAAGTCATATTCTGAAATCTACACGGGATAGCTATTTAAAACAACGCACCATGTAAAACTCAAGGGATACAACTGATACACACCATATATAATTATAATAGTGTTTAGTGGTTGAACAAAGATATTCAAATGCCAATGAGAAGAGGAAGGCTATATAGAGAATGAACTTAAAACTACCAGAGGGTACTATTATGTTGTGCATATAATCGGCATTCAGTAAGTTTAGTCATAACAGCTAACACTTACAAGTACTCATCGGGCTTCCACGTTAGCTCAGCTGGTAAAGAATCTGCCTGCAATGCAGGAGACCTGGGTTCAATCCCTGGGTTGGGAAGATCCCCTGGAGGAGGGCATGGCAACCCTCTCCAGTAGTCCTGCCTGGAGAATCCCCATGGACAGAGAAGCCTGATGGGCTACAGTCCATGGGGCTGCAAATAGTCAGACATGACTGAGCGACTAAACACAGCATAGCATGAGTACACATCATGGGCCAGAAAATGTATCTAATCCATTGACTTGCTATATCCCTATGAGGAAGGTATTTTTATTATTGTTGTTGTCATTGAAATTTCCACATTAAAAAAAATTATTTTTGGCTGCCCTGGGTCTTGGTTGCTATGCACGGGCTTTCTCTGGTTGCGATGAACAGGGAGGGGCTACTCTTTGCTGCAGTGCTCAAGTCTCATTAGGATGGCTTCTCTTGGAGCAGAGCACAGGGTTTAGGCACAGGGGCTTCAGCAGTTGCAGCTTGTGAGCTCAGTAGTTACAGCTCTCAGACTCGGGTAGGATTTCCTCTCATCCTTTCCTTGTAGACTTCCAATTTTTAAATTTTCTTGTTTTCTTTCTCTCTCCTTTCTGTCTTTCTTTCTTTGATGAGTTGCCAAATGACTAACATGTTTGTGATGCTTGGTATATTTTTCGATTATCGGTTTAACAATTTTCTCTGCCACCAGTCTGCAGGATTGGGCTTGGAAATCACTCCCCACGTATGAAATATCCCAGTCTTTACATTAGCAAGTGGGAAAAGCTAGGGTAACCTTTTAGAGTGCTTAGAAAGTATGAGAACCTTCAAAATTAGGTTCAAACTTCAGGAATTTGCCACAATTTAATAATTTTCATTAAAAGAGTAATTTTTATCTCATTCATTCCCAAGTGCTCTATTTTAGGGTTGGCTCAGTAGGATACCACCAAAAGCAGGAAGCTTCATAGCAGCCCATGTATGTACAACTGCATTTCTGATACCTCTTTTCTCTCACCCCTGTAAAAAGCAATTTTGCTTGAACCTCTTAAGACACTCGGGACATGTTTTATAAAACTAATTTATGGTAAGTATAAATTCAATTGAGCATTCCTGGTGTGGCTATTTCAGCTGTGCAGAATGCCGCAGCAATGAGGACATTGTTTGTTTCGGAGCAGGAGATGCCAATGCGATGACAGACATTTTTTTTAAGGCATGTAACTGGTGGCTGTTAAATCTGCATTTCCTGACATTCATAATGGTCCATTAGCCACTGGACGTGAGCAGAGAGTTAGCTAATAATCAGGCCTTCTTTTTGCATTGTTTAACAATGTAAAGTGCTTTTAAAGAATTATTTCATCTAATCTTAACAATAACCCAACGAGATCGGTGGGGACATCCTGGCAACATTAAGAACCTGTCAAACGTCATTCTCTCAAGACAAAGGCCTACTCTCTGTATTTAGAACCTGGGTACTCCCTAGTAAGTAGAAAGCACACTTAAATTATTTTCAACAAATGTTCATTGAGCCCCTTCCATGGGCCAGGGTACTGTGAGATGCTGGGGAGCCGCAGGTCAACAAGACACAGTCCTTTCCCTCAAGGAGTTCTGCCTGGCAGGGGAGAGAGGTGAACACCCCTATCTATCATCAGATGCTGAAAGGCCATAATGAGTGTCTTTTGGGAAAGTGTCAGAGAGAGATGGTTTCAGAGAGTCACAGGGGACATTTGTGCTGAGTCCTGAAGTGTAACTAGGATTCTGCCTGGAATAGGAGTGCAGGGAGGATATTCCAAGAAGTGGTCACAGCCTGGAAGGGGGACAGAAGCATGGGCCAGAGTGTGGATCAAAGTGGGTGGCTGGAGCCTGTTTAGGGGAGGAGGGTTGCCTCCAATTAGCCAGGTGGAGAAAGCTTTGTTTGCTTCAGTGAAGGGTGTGGTTTAGTCCTGCAAACCAGGGAGGTGGTAGAGAGTAGCTCTGGTTGCATCTAAGTCTAGACTCCAAGGGTTTGTTGACTTGGAGACATTACTTAACCATCATCTGTAAAGTGGGGGTAATAGTCATACTTATGGGTTAGTTTCAAATGTTAATGAGCTAGCGTATGTGAAGTGCTGAGCACACTGCCTGGCACACAGTAAATGCTAAATAGCTATTGACTTCTACCTGGCTAATTATCCTTTACCTTTTTTGAATCAGACTCCTTTGAGAACAGAAGCAATCTTCTCTATGGGCACAATATTTGGTGTATAATTTAATGGGGTTCACAGATTATTTGAAACTGGATTCCAAGTTAACAATCATGCTGTAGGATATAGGAAGTCATCTGAAGCTTTAAAGCAGAAGAATGTTAAGATCAGATTTGCTGGGGGCATCATGAGGGAAATACTGGATACTGGAGAAAGAAATGATCTGTGGTTCTCAAACCTGACTGCACGTTATAGTCATCTGTAGAGTTGTTTTTTCCCTTAATATTTATTTATTTTATTTATTTGGCTGCACTGGGTCTTAGTTGTGACACTCGGGATCTTCGATCTTTGCTATGACATCTAGGATCCAGTTCCCCAACCAGGCCCTCTGCATTGGGAGTTCGGAGTCTTAGCCACTGGATCACCAGGGAAGTCCCTTATCTGTAGAGTTTTTTAGGAACACCAGAGCTCCAGCTTCACCACTATACATTTTGATGGAATTAATCTGGAGTGGGGCTGAGTGTCAGAATTTTTTAAATCTCCCCAGTGATTCTAATGTGTAACCAGCTTTGAGAACCAGTGAGTAAGGCTACTGTTAGCCAGCTAGGACAAGGATAATTGCACCAGAGTAGGGCTTCCCTGGTGGCTCAGACAGTAAAGAATCCACCTGCAGTGGGAGAGACCTGGGTTTGATCCCTGGGTTGCGCACATCCCCTGAAGAAGGGTATGCAACCCACTCCAGTATTCTTGCCTAGAGAATCCGCATGGACAGTGGAACCCGGTCGGCTACAGTCAATGGGATCGCAAAGAGTTAGACATGACTGAGAAACTAAGCACACATAGAGAAATGGAAAGGAGAAAAGAGGAACATTTCCAGAAACATCTGGGAGACAGAATCAACAACATTGTGTGAGCAATTGGATGTATGAGACAGGAGGGTGTAAGGCGATTCCACTAGTCCAGACAGAAGGGGAAGACTGTTTATGCTTTGTTTATTGTTTATTGCTTTTTCTTTATTTTTAACAGATGTGTGAGACTTTAAAAAATAATTTTATTTGTTTTAATTTAGGCTGCATTGGGTCTTTGTTGCTGCGAGGGCTTTTCTCTAGTTGCAGCGAGTGGGGGCCCATCTTTGTTCTGGCGCATGTGCCTCTCATTGTGGTGGCTTCTCTTGCGGTGGAGCATGGGCTCCAGGGCACTCAGGCTTCAGTAGCTACATCACATGGGCTCTGTAGTTGCAGATCTCAGGCTCTAGAACAGGGGTTCAATAGCTGTAGTGCACAGGCCTGGCTGCTCTGCAGTGTGTGGAGTCTTCCCGGATTAGGGATCGAACCCTGCATTGACAGGTGGATCCTTTACCACTGAGCCACGAGGGAAGCCCTATTGCTTTTTCTTTAACGTGTGGGAGGCAGGTGTGGGCAAGGAGAAAGCAGTTCATTCAATAAACATGTACTTAATATCCATCTATTAAGTGCACACTGTGGGTGAGGTTTTGTTTTAGACATCTTTGACATGCCTGCAGGACATGGAAATCTCAGCTGGGCAGCTGGAAATAGCAGTGTAAGTTGTCACCAGTCATCAGATCACAGACGATCATGGAAGGGTCTGAATGTGATCACCTGGGAGCAGGCAGAGAAGGAGACCAGACCACCAGTTATAGAACCCAGAGAGTCCTGTCCCCTCACCCCCAACCAGGCCACCACGCTGGGTGGGGGGAGGGGCGCTGGGTAGGGATGGTGAGGACTTTGAGAGGAGGAAGCGGGAGTTTCCAGAAGGAATGTGTGGCCATTGTGTGAACACAGCAGGAAGATGGCCTGAGGTCAGAACCTGGAGGAGCAGACCCTGGGTTGGATAACTTCGAGGTGGCCATGGCTTTGGAGACAGTGGCAAGGACCCAAGGCAAATTCCGTGGTGAAAGAAAGTGAGGAAGCATGAGCCTTGGTGTAGGAAGTTTGGGGTGAAAGCAAGGAAAGCAGTAGCTGCAGGGGAGGAAGGGTGGAGGAACAGAGCTTTCTTTTAGGCTGGAATAGCATTATTGTAGTCTGAGGGGAAGGAGCCAGGCTAGAGGAAGCCATCAAAATACAGACGAGGGAGGAGACCGCCAGTGGAGCCAGGGTTCAGCTTCAGCAGGCGGTCCAGGCCTCGAAAACACTGGGTGAAGAATTGCTCTTGGATGGGAGAAGGGATGCTCATTTCTGGGAGGTGAAAGGGAAGAACGTTTCCAGAATGGCGCAGCCTTTCTGTCCGAGATGCCATCTATTATTATACCTGAATCCTAAGACCTCTGCTACCTGTCTTTTCCTTTCCAGGCCCAATACCTGAGACTTGATCTGTATGTCCTCTCCCTCTTCAAATGCTGCTAGCCCTTCAGGACAAGAGGCTGGCTGCAGAGATAGCTGTAATAGATCTGAGGTTTCTTCACTTCTCTACATGGGGCCATCTGATGTTACAAGGAGCCACAGATTCCCAGGTTCCTTTTTTTTTCCCCCCCTAAATGTTTATTCATTTATTCTGTTGCACTGGATCTTGGTTACAACCCATGCAACCCTCAATCTTTAGGGCAGCGTGCAAACTCTTAGTTGCAGCATGTGGGATCTAGTTCACTGGCTGGGGATTGAACCCACGGCCCCTGCATTGGGAGTGTGGAGTCTTAGCCACTGGACCACCAGGGAAGTCCATCAAGTTCCTTAGTCACTTTGGCAAGTTCTTCTTTTCTTCCCCTGGAGGGTGCTCCCCTCTGCTGGTATGCCAGTCACATTTGGAGTAGCATTGGACTAGACTGGAGATGGAAGAAGTGGACAGATTTCAATATATTTTGGAAGCAGAGTAACAGGATTTACTGATGGATTGCATCTGGGGAACAAGTGAAAGAGAAGAATCAAGGATGACTTTGGGATTTGGGATCTCTCATATCACATATTGCTCCCAGGCACATTATTGGCCATTCCATCTTTCCTAAAAGGCTTTCTGCCAATGGCATGAATGACATTAAGTCTGAGTTGTCTTCTTACCCTCTGGTGCCTCTGCTTTGCCTGACTGCTAGGTGCTGGATACCCAGGGATAAGTTCTATGCTCCTTCTCCTCCCCAAGTCTGATCTCTCCCTGGGGCACCCCTTCCAGTCCCATCACTTTAAATTCCATCTTTATGCTGAGGTCTCTGCAGTCCTGATCTCTTGCCCCAACACCAGAACTCACCACCCAGCAACTGGCATTTCCACTTGGATACCTCTCATGCTTTACACGCCCAAAACAGAACTCTCGGGTTTCTCCCTCTTCATCTGCCCCTCCTTCCACTTTCTACTGAGTGTGTGCCTGCAATTATTTCCTCGGTCACTAAACCAAAACCCAAAAGTCATCCTTGATTCTTCTCTTTTGCTTGTCCCCTAGATGCAGTCCATCAGTAAATCCTGTTGACTTGGGTTTCCAAAATATATTGAAATCTGTCCTCTTCTTCCGTCTCCTGTCTAGCCTCATGCTATTCAAAGTGTGGTTGGCAGACCAGCAGCAGCAGTGTCAACAAGGAGCTTGTTAAAAATGCAAAAATCTTGGAGTCTTTTCCAGAATCAGAAACTCTGAGGATTGAGCCCTCCAGAGGATTCCTGATGCCCTCTAAAGTTTGAGTAGGGACTTCTCTGGTGGTCCAGTGGTTAAGAATTTGCCTTCCAATGCAGGTGGTTCAATCCTTGGTCTGGGAACTAAGATCCTGCAAGCTGCACAATGCAGCCAAATAAATAAATAAGTGAATAAAAATAAATGTACCATCTTAACCGTTAAAAAAAAAATAAAGTTTGAGTAGTACTACTCTGGTCTAAGCCCTTGTGATCTCTGGTCCAGCTACCTCCGTAGCCTCCCATACTTACTGGTCTCCCATACTGGTCTCCATAGTTACTCTCTCACCTTACTACAATCTGCTCTCCTAGCAGCCAGAGTGATTGTTTTAAAAAACAATTAAATCATATTATGTCACACACATACACACTCCCCACCCCCACCCCCACACCAGTTTAAACCTCTCAGCTTAGCTTCCCACTGGACACAGTAAGGCAGGTTTCTTTCCAGATCCAGAGAGCCCCGAGGTGAGATCTGATCACACCTGCCAGTCCAGCCTCTCTGGCTGAGCCCCACCTCCCGCTGCCTCCAGGCTCTCCCGTCTGCAGATGCACCAGCTTGTTCCCATCATGGGACCTTTGCACTGGCTGTTCCTCTGTCTGCGATGTTCTCCCCCAGACTTCGGATTATTTATTTTCTCAGTGTAACTTCCTTTGGAGAAACCTTCACCTACTCACCAATCCAAAGCCGCCTCTTTACCAAATCACGCAGTTTTATCCCTCTAATAGAATACTTCTTATTACTATTATCGGGGGAGTATGTAATTTTCTCGGTTCTGTCTCATGGCAACAAAAATTTGACGTGACGGACGGACCAGCGTTACAGCCCTCAGTCGGACCAGTGTTACAGCTCCATGTTACAGCTCAGCTTTATTTAGAAAGTAAAGGAAAATACATCCTGGAAGCGTGAGGTCATGGCCAACCTAAAAGACTCGCAGAGAAGAGGCCCCCAGCCCAGTTTTGGCTCCCTTTTATATATATATATATATATATATTTTTTTTTTTTTTTTTCTCCTCCTCCTCTGCCTGCCCTGTGTAAATTGGGCTAGCCAGGAATGCTGTTTGTTTTATCTGAGGTCCTCACTCTGGTCCTCGGACCCTCAGGACCTTCCTTTGCTCTATTTTTGGCGGGCTTTCCCCTTCCTTGTCTTTTAGCCACCGCCATTCTGGACTCCTTTTCCTATTCTAACTACCTAACACTATCATTTTGTTTCTTGTTTATTTTTTGTCTGACGTCAGTTTCATGAGAACAGAGACCTAGTTTGTCTTGTTCACTGCCGTGCGTCCGAGTTTGTGGGACACTTCCGGGTACGTAATAGATGTTCGATAAATATTTGCTGAATGAATGAACTTTACCTCCTCCTCGCTCGTAGGCCTGAGGTTGCTATTTGTGAGCCAGTGTCTGGTGCAGTTGCCCACTCGCTCCTCTCACAGGGCTGCACTTCCAGGAGGCTCCAATCAGGCTCTCATCTGCGCGGCCCCTGCGAGCGCATCTCAAAAGGAAGCAAGAACCCGAGGAGACGTTAACCTCAGAAAGAGGCCAGAGAGTGAGAGGACCTCAGCAGGTGATGTCCTTAGAATCTCTGGGAGATAATCCGAGAGTTGGTGCCCTGGGGCCTCTACTTATGTTGTGCTTGTTGAGTCTCAGGTGAAGGTGCCTTGTGTTGAAGAACGTGGGTTTGTGGTCAGAGAAGCCTGGTTTCAAACTGGCCTTGCCTCTTGCTGCTGTGAGACCCTGGGCAAATCCCTTCCATTCTCTAAGCCTCAGTTTCTCCATTTGTAAACTGGGATCATAATAGTCCCTACAATGCAGAGCTGTTGAAAGGCATAAATGAGATGTCTGTAAAGTCCCTGGGAGGTATAAGTGCCCCCGTCAATGTTCACCACTATTGTTGTGGTTATCATACTTTTATATGTAGAGAAGAAAGTATGAATAGCACTGAGGACTTGGGGGAAAAAAAGTGCAGCCATACTCATGATAAGAAAATTGCAAGCTTGAATACACTGAGATGCTATTCATCACCTTCCAAACTGGCAAAGCCTCGAAAGTCAGCTGAGGCCACTGGTGGAGATGGAAGGAAGCTGGTAGGAGGGTGAACTGGTACAACCACCTCCCTGGAAAGAACACTGGCAAGAGCTAACAGAATCACCAATGAATGTGCCCTTTGGCTCAGCTAAACTACTTGTAGGAACTTCCGCTACAGATACTTGGTCACATGTGCAAAATGATGCCTGTAAAGGTTATTCCTTACGGCGCTTGTAATATCAGAAGCAGCCTGTATATCCACGAGTAGGGGAGTGGTTATATAAATTTTGTGCTATATCTATATAGATGCTTAGTCGCTCAGTCACATCTGACTCTTTGTGACCTCGTAGACTCTAGCCCGCCAGGCTCCTCTTTGCATGGAATTTCCCAGGCAAGAATACTGGAGTGGGTTGCCATTCCCTCCTCAAATATCTATATAATGTACAAATAAAGTGAGACATTTTCCTTATGTACTGACTGTTAGGTGGAAAAAGCAAGGTACAAGATAGGGTGTATAGTAACATCGAGATGTCTTAAAGGACAAAGTAGGAGCAAAAATTTTTATTGTACACTCTTCAGTCTTTTGAATTGCATGAATGCATTATCTGTTTAAAAAGGAAGATGAAGATTCTGATTCTTTAAAACTTAATTATTGGTACTACTGCTCAGTGCCTCTTACTTCTGAGGCAATAACTGGTTCCAGGAATGGTGAATCTCAATAGTTGCTCATGTCAGAGGCAAAAGCAATGATAACAAAGATAGCAAGAGTGCAGATGTTCTTTGGTTTCAGTGCTTGAAGGTGAAAGATTAAACTGCAAGTGGATAATAAACAATGCCTGTGGGAATGTATCAGTCTGTGGAGAATGGTCTGAATTTCTTCTAAGGTTTTGGAAACAAAATTTTTCTTTCTAGTTTTTCTAGCATAAAAATAAATAGCATGCATCTGGAAGGTTTGGTTTTTTTTTTTTTTTTTTTGAATAATAGGATTTCAATTATGCTCTTTTGGAAAAAAGCAAGAAGGAAAGTGTATATACTTTAGTTTTGTTTTCAAATTTCTTTTGCTTTCCATTTAGCTAGCGATTTTGTGAGAGTACTTAAGAGCTTAGTGAAGTCAGCCTTCCCAAGGGCATGGCCTCTTCATTTTAAACGTTTCTCTACACGACAGCCCATCCACAGCCCATCTTACTCCTGCCAAACTCTGCCTGCTTCCCCCAACTTCCTTACCACACCTTTTCAAACCTTCTGCATTCCCTGCTAACTCCCTGTCAGTCTAGCTGTTCTGTATCCTACTACCTAAAACTCAAGGATATAGATGAGTATTGATATTGATCAATTGATTATTTCATTCCATATATACACTTACTGACTTCCTACTATGTGTCTGGCACCATGACAAGTGTTAGAAACTCAGAGAATAAGAAATGATTCTGAAAGTTGTATCAGATTGCTCATAGTCATTTAGGGGGTGGACAGACGACAGAATTGTAACAGTAAGAACTACATGAGGGGGGGAAAAAAAGAACTACATGAGGGTCATGTAAGCACCAGGAAGGGGTACCTACCTGAGCTTTAAAAGGAGAAGGGTGTTCAGGAGAGATTCCTGGGGAATTGAAGTCCTAGCAGAGTCTTAAAGGATAAGTGGAAGTTAACCAGGGGAAGGCAGCAAGGACAGGGGCACCTGGAGGGTGAAGGGGGCAAGTCAGAGTTGGGCACTAGAGGTGTGGGGGGGATGACTTCTATGGTTGTGGCGGTGATCCAGTTTTAGCAAGAGCAAAGACTTGAAGGTAAGAAACAAACCCTAGCTCTGTGTATGTTTATTCATTCACTGTAACCAGGGCATGACAACGTCTGCAGCAGGAAGTTGCAGCAGATGATGTTTGGAGAGTTGCAGAAAGGAGGAAGTAACCAACAAGATCACATGCAACAGAGGGCCACACACTGACAGGTCATAGGTGACCTTTACGAAGCAGGATCTCAGGGGTGGTTGGGCCTGAGCCAGGTTCTGGTACTTTGAAGGACAAAAGGGAGTTGAGAAGGTAGGATTCAGATCATCCTTAACGTTTACTGGCCACCTTCTGTAGGACAAGTTTCTGTGTTAATGCTTTTAATTCTCACAACGACCTGGAGGGAGATAATATCCAGAGCCTTACTTTACAGAAGAGGAAACGGAGGCACAGAAAGTTTAAACGAAAGGTTGTACAGTTAGAAGTGGCAGACCTGGGAGCCGAAGTCTCAAGAATCCAAACTCCTGGCCACTCAGACGTTGGGATTCCAGAAATGGGGCAGTTGCTATAGAGACGTGACGTGAAGCCATGGTTATTCATTTTTAAATTATTTTTCAAGGCTACCGGAGATTGAGGCATGTTTATAGACTGAAAGGAAAGTGCCTGGAGACGTGGCGAGAGTGATGATTAATGGAGCAAGGTCCAGGAAGATAAGGCCGAACCCTAGATTTGGCAGTATGTCAGCAGTGCTGGGGGCAGGGGAAGGCAGCCAGATGGAAGTTGAAGAGGCAAGGGCTTAAGAGCCTCCAGCGAGCGATGCACGAAAGGTGGGCACAGCCAGGGGTAGATGGAACCAGCTGACCGCAGAGACATCAGAAAGGGATACAGAGTAGGACCGGATGCAAATCTGTGTTTTGGAAAACAATGTTCAGAAGCTGGTAGACCAAAGGCTTAGAGGACTGCCTGTTCCAGGTAACATGCATGTATTGAACTAGAAACAACACCTTAAACCAACTTCAGCTGAATTCCCGAGAGCAGCCTGACCTTTTCCTTTCCTCAGACCTTCATAGGAGTGGATGTTTAGCCTCAAATTAGTAACTTATTTACAATCTTTATTACCAGCCGAAAAGATGCTGGGTTTGCCATTGGCATTTAGCAATTCTGAGTTACGTTCTGATGAGGACAGCTGCTTGCTCGCCGCATTCACCACCTTGTATCACCTACTGTATACACATGCTCAGTTCGCTGAAATGCCTCAGCCCCTGGACCTTCAAACAGATGCCCGAGTGAGGCTGGGCCCATGGGTGACCTGTCTTAACACCTGCGTCTCAGCCAGGAAGCTTCACAGCTGGGATTTAAATCCATATCTGCTAGACACTGAAGTCAAGAGCTCAACCACCATGCAAACACACCTATACCCCCATCCTTCCCCCCATCAGATTTCGTTCTAAAGGATCTTACAGGAACAATAAGATGAAGAGCTTGTAAGATGCTCAGAAAATAGAAGGGATATAGTTGATGTCTTCATTGGTTTTTCTTCAAAATATATAAAGTACCTTATTTTTAAATTTTAAGACTTTTTCTACTAAATAAAATTCAAATGCTTATTTCAGATAAATTTAAAAAGGGTGATGTTGGGACTTCCCTGGTGGTCCAGTAGCTAAAACTCCACACTCCCAATGCAAGGGGCCTGGATCTGGCATGTTGCCACTAAGACCCAGGTAGCCAAATATATATGCATATAATTTTTGGAAGGGTGATTTTACCACACAGAATTAACTGTCACATCCTGACTCTGTTTTCTCGCAGACTTTCTATAGACATACACAGTGTGTATGTGTACATATGTGTGGGTGGATATATTTCTTCACATAAAGAGTATCCATCATAGTGAACATATAAACACATAGAATATAGTTTCAACACCATTTTTGATGGCTGCCTTGAAACACTTTGTAAAGGTTTATCTGTGCCACAATGTGCTTGGGAAGATAAATGATCATGAATAAGAATATCTTGCAATTTTCTTAATAGATGCTGGGAGGAAAACTGTTCAGATTTTTAAATAATTTGTACTGGGGTGCCATGACTGTTTAATGTGAACCTGGCTGATGATGGGGGATAAGAGGGTGGTAAGAGAACTGGTTAGGTGCACAGGCTCTCAGAAGCCAGACTGCCTGGGCTTGAATTTGAGCCCCCAGTTCCCCATTTATTAGCCATGTGACCTTAAGCAAGTTGCTTTTTCTCTCTGTGCCTGTTTCCTGATCTGTATATAGGAGAATGATAGTACCTAAATGAGTTAGTTCATTCAAAGTGCTTAGAACAGTGCCTGCCTCCTAGTGACATTCAATCCATGTTTGTGTTTTAAAATACATTTGCTTGTATTATGTAAATATTCAAGTGGCTGAGTCATTTTGTCCAAAATACCCAGAGTCAGTTTGACACGGGTGAGGAAGATACAGAAGTGTTTCGGGTTGATGTCAGAGGTGGGAAATGAGAGTCTGTATTTTTACAGAACTTTGCAAGTGAGTGAGTTTTAGGATCAGCTGGGTTCATAATCCACTGACTTGGAACACTGGATACAGATGAACAGAAGTTGGATGGCGGGTGAGGTTAGACTTGGAAGAGTTTGAGATACCGCCCCCGCCACCCAGACACAGTAGTCCTTTATCTGTAGTAACGAAGGGTGATATGGTATTTAAAACTGGAACTTTGTCAGCTGAGAATCAGTTGAGATAAAAATGGCCAAAGCCATGAAAAGGTGGAAGAAGCGTGCAAGTAGAATAGGCTTCTTTCTGAAGTTAATCAGTATTTTTTTTTTTTTTTTTTTAGTATTTTTTGAGTAGGGATATTTTTTTCTTCTTTTTGTGCCATCTGGTTTGTATTCAGAGATATATTTTTGTTTATTTAGCATGTGTTGGGCACTGTGCAGTTTTTATGTGTAGTTTTTATGCTTTATTTCATGTAGACTTCCAGGCCGGGGAGTTGTATGAAGTATTGTTCCCATTTCACAAATGACAAAACTAAAAAATTTGGAGAAGTTAAATAATTTGCACATGGTGCAATATCCATTTCCCCTTTCTTTGATAACACAGTACTAATTTTATTTGGGGTGGTGAAAAAACTACATTTCAGGTGTCCCTTGTAGCTAGGTGATCAAGTGCCTACATTCTAGCCAATGAGATGCAAAAGGAAATACTATGTGGCCCTTCTGGGAAGATTCTTTAAAGAGTATTGACTCTGCCATAAGATCCTTCTCCATTCCTTCTTCCTGAAGCCTGAAATGTAGATGTGGTGACAGGAGCCTCAGTAGCTATTTTGCAATTTGAAGATATAAAGCCTGTATTGGGTGGTGATGGAAAAAGAAGGGACTTTGGTCTCTGATGACTGGAGAACTGCTGTACCCACCCTGGGCTGCCGGTCTTTGACTTATATAAAAGATAAATAAACTCCTGTCTTGTTCAAGGCCCTCTTAACAGACAGCATGATGCTAACTATAGTAATAGTCTGTGCTTATCCTGTGCTTTATTAAAGCTAACTAAATGCCAGACACTTTTCTAAGTGGTTTGTACATATCGACTCATTTCAATCCTCACAATAACCTTATGATGTAGGGTTGAAACAAAGAGAAGGTCAGGGACTTGCCCAAGGTCACACAGCTGAAAAAGAGCCAGCAAACACACAGCTAATAGGAATCAGACGTGGGAGTAAAACTCAAGTCTATCTCACACCCAAGAGTATAACAATTATACTATTTGGCTTCCTTCATGCTCTTTGTGGTTTTCCTGACCTGAATTTTACCTTCTGCTATTATTCACAAAATAGAGGACTCCCAGCAGACAGCCGTTAAAAGGAGGCCTACAGTTTCTCCAGATGATCAAAACAGCCCCCTTAGGACCCACCTCAGAGACCTAAATCCTGAGGAAAACTTCCATGCTGCTGCTGCTGCTAAGTTGGCTTCCGACTCTGTGCAACCCCATAGATGGCAGCCCACCAGGCTCCACTGTCCCTGGGATTCTCCAAGCAAGAACACTGAAGTGGGTTGCCATTTCCTTCTCCAAAGCATGCAAGTGAAAAGTGAAAGTGAAGTCACTCAGTTGTGTCCAACTCCTAGCGACCCCATGGACTGCAGCCTACCAGGCTCTTCCGTCCATGGGATTTTCCAGGCAAGAGTACTGGAGTGGGGTGCCATTGCCTTCTCCAAAAGTTCCATAAGAAACGTCAAAAAGCTAACTATTTTAAAAAAGCATTCACGTAATCCTGTGTGCCATTGCTTCCATCACAAAACTGTTTAGCTTTTAAAAAAAATCAAATTGTTGAATGGATGGATCCATTCATCCATCCATTCAACATTCAAGCACCTGCTCTGAGCCAGCCACTCTCCCAGGTGCTGGGACATCGCAGAACTGACCGCAAGGAGAGGGGAGGCAAATAAACCCACAAGAGAATACCAGGTACAAACAGGCGCCGCAAAGGAAAAAAGTGTGCGGGAGAGGGTTTCATTGAGGAAGAGATACCTGAGCTGAGACTTGAAAGTGAGAAGGAAGTTCCTTGAGAGGAGCAGGAAGGGGTCCTGAAGGCTGAGGGAACAGCAATTCCTTGGGGGTTGGAACAGGTGTGGCCTGTGGAAGGGATAGACAGAAACTCCTTGGAACTGGGACATGAAGCTAGGGAGAGAGGCCATGAGGTAAGGTCAGAAAGTCTGATGGGCCAGGTCATGCCAGGCAGGAAAACCAGGTTTGGGGATTTTATTCTAAGTGATGGAGGAATTTAGGATTCCTAAATTCCAGCCAGGAAAGAGGGTTTTAGGCAGCACGGCAGACATTTGTCACTGGCTAGCCAACATTCAAAGCCCTTCTCATTTTGGGGAATCATGAAACTTAATGCAAGGCAGAATCCTAGCTCCAAGGCTTATAGAAGCCAAAGATAAGAGAATGTATTTTTTCTGCTCTCCCTTGGCACACAGAACAAGGCCAAACCATGCTCTTCCTTGGGGCTCTGAATCATGACGTCATGTCTCAAAGATGCAAGGTCAGTTAGAAATTATTCAGGTGACAGTGCTACAGTCAGGAGTGCATGGGGATAAGTGTGTAGGGGCAGCAGAGACCAGCATGTGGTGACCGGTGTCCACTGGCACCTGGATGCCCGTAAGTGTCCTGTGAAAAGGAATCAGGGGCCACATCCTCAACAAACCATTCCAGGAACTTCCTTCATACGTTGCTTTTCGTTCTTCCTCCTGATGCTCTGAGTTGCACAGTCACTCTCAGTAAATCCTTCTGTTAAAAGTCAGCCAGTGCTGGCTTCTGTGGTTTGAAAGCGAGCATCTTAGCTAGTACAGCACAGGTGTGATGCAATCTGAAGCCCATTTTCAAAAGATAACTAACTGCTAAGTGGCAAATGGATTAGAAGGGGTGTCAGTCAGGGACCAATCAGAAACAGAAATCACACTTGATATTTCAAATAGAGGGGCTTTAAAATAAAGAATCTCTTTCACAGGCATTAGAAGGTTGAAAGAAGAAAAGGGGAAAAAAAGACTGTAGCAATCCAGGGATTAATAATTGCAAGAAGCAGCTCCGACCTCCTAAGACTGGAGAACAGGTGTGTCACCTGTACAGAGTTGCTTGGCAGAAGGGCTCTAGGGGACTGATGCTTGCATCTCTGAAGGAAACACTATCTTGCTCAGATCTCTGAGGGGGTGCTGTCTGATTGGGGGCTTCCATGAAAGAGACCTCCACCAGGGACACAGCTCTGCAGGTGAGGGAGTGTGGCATGACTACTACTGGCAGCTGTGGGTGCTGGGCCCAGTTGGGGTCCTGGGTGCAGTTGGGGTGCTGGGCGTAGTTGAAGTCTCTAGAAGCAGAAGCCAATTATATGCTGCTGTGGAGCAACCCTGAAAAGCAGGAAGTGAAAAACAAGAAGAGTCTCTTCTCTTTACCCTCCACTTTTCTTTCTCTATTTAATGCCTCACACTGAAGCTAAGGGAGAAGGAAATGGCAACCCACTCCAGTATTCTTGTCTAGAGAATCCTGTGGACGGAGGGGCCTGGTGGGCTGCTGACCATAGGGTCACATAGAGTTGCACACGACTGAAGCGGCTTAGCATGCATGCATGCTATTGGAGAAGGCAATGGTAACCCACTCCAGTATCCTTGCCTGGAGAATCCCAGGGACGGGGGAGCCTGGTGGGCTGCCATCTATGGGGTCCCACAGAGTCGGACATGACTGAAGCGACTTAGCAGCAGAAGCAGCAGAACCTAACAGGAAGCCAGTTTAGCTGGGAGGTGGGGAGATTTCCTTTGCATCATTCCAAACCCATATTACAGAGAAGAGCTTATCCTGGAAAACGTGAAAGAAGTGTTAGTCGTCCAGTCCCAACTCTTTGTGACCCCACGGACTGCAGCCCGCCAGGCTCCTCTTTCCATGGGATTCTCCAAGCAAGAATGCTGGAGTGGGTTGCCGTTCTCTTCTCCAGGGGATCTTCCCAACCCAGGGATCGAACCCTGGTCTCTTGCATTGCAGGCAGATTCTTTACTGTCTGAGCCACCAGGGTATCCTGGAAACCAGGAGAAATATCCAGCACAGGAGCATCAAGCCCAGTTAGAAGGTCACTGCAGTCACCCAGGAGAGAGAGGATGGCGCCATGGACTAGCGCACCGGCGGTGAAGATGGAAGAAACAGGGCAAAAAGACAGCACCCGCAGGAGCAGAGCTGCAGCTCCCGGTGTGATACTTGGTGTCACAAACGGATCTACCCATCTATCGCAGGCTCAGTTCCCCTGGCCAGTGGACGCCTGGGCAGCTCGGGCGTGTAACACCTTGCGCCGCTGTCCGCACGCAGCTCCCACTCCGGCGTGCAGGAGCGCATGCTCAAGGTTGTCTTCACTGCCCTAGAGGAGACCGCTCTAAAGAAGCCCGCAGGGATCCTGACTGCATGCCCTGGCTGGAGCAGCCCAAGAATATGACCATCTGCACTGTACCTAACCCCAAGGAAGAAGTGACCCGGTATTTGAGGAAGTTCAATTTGGTTCCAAATAGGAAAAGGAGTATGTCAAGGCTGTATATTGTCACCCTGCTTGTTTAACTTATATGCAGAATACATCATGAGAAAGCGGGGCTGGAGGAAGCAGAAGCTGGAATCAAGATTGCCGGGAGGAATATCAATAACCTCAGATATGCAGATGACACCACCCATAAGGCAGAAAGTGAAGAAGAACTAAAGAGTCTCTTGATAGTGAAACAGAAGAGTGAATGTTGGCTTAAAGGTCAACATTCAGAAAACTAAGATCATGGCATCCGGTCCCATCACTTCATGGGAAATAGATGGGGAAACAGTGGAAACAGTGGCTGACTTTATTTTTCTGGGTTCCAGAATCACTGCAGATGGTAACTGCAGCCATGAAATTAAGACACTTACTCCTTGGAAGGAAAGTTATGACCAACCTAGACAGCATATTAAAAAGCAGAGACATTACTTTGCCAACAATGGTCCGTCTAGTCAAGGCTATGGTTTTTCCAGTAGTCACGTATGGATGTGAGAGTTGGACTATAAAGAAAGCTGGGCACCAAAGAATTGATGCTTTTGAACTGTGGTGCTAGAGAAGACTCTTGAGAGTCTCTTGGACTGCAAGGAGATCCAACCAGTTGGATCTCATTCTAAAGGAGATCAGTCCTGGGTGTTCATTGCAGGGACTGATGTTGAAGCTGAAACTCCAATATTTTGGCCACCTGATGGAGAGAGCTGACTCATTTGAAAAGACCCTGATGCTGGGAAAGATTGAGGGCAGGAGGAGAAGGGGATGACAGAGGATGAGATGGTTGGATGGCATCACCGACACAATGGACATGGGTTTGGGTGGATTCTGGGAGTTGGTGATGGACAGGGAGACCGGCTGCGGTTCATGGGGTTGCAAAGAGTCAGACATGACTGAGCGACTGAACTGAACTGAACTGAATTACTCAAATGAGTACTGTTCTCAGTTGCTTTGATATATGTGAATATCAGCCGGATCCAGAAACAGCACACGCTCCATCTCTAAGCAGCATACCCTCCTTTCAGTGGGCAGTTCGGTCTTCCCTCTGTGTGTGTTAGTCACTCAGTCGTGTCCGACTCTGCAACCTCATGGTCTGCAGCCCTCCAGGCTCCCGTGTCCATGGAATTCTCCAGGCAAGGATACCAGAGTGGGTTGCCATTTCATTCTACAGGTCTCCTCTCTACATTAGGACAGTTTCTGGAGCGACAAACACGTGTTCATATTAAAGTAGTCATTATGATGTTAAATGAGAGAACAAATGGCGAGAAGTTGATTTGAGATTAGAATGAAAATGGACAAGAATTTCCTCTGAGAGCTTAGATATGAATTTAATATTTACATTATCTGTACAGCTCCTAGATGTCTGATCTTTGGCAGCAGTAAGAGCTCAATAAGGGATGGAGAAGCATGCAGAGATTCAAGCCCAGAGAGGCTGTTAGAATGCTTAGACCTGACAGGGTAGGGAGAGAGCTGCAGTCAAGGATGAGGGGACGCAAGCGGGAGCTAAGCTGCAAGGAAGAAACAGGTAGAGGGGGATAAAAGGCCTGCCCAGTCTTTCCACTTACTCACAATCTCCTGCCGGACCTCCCAACCAGAAACCAAAGCATCAAGGAGTCCAGATACCGCAGCAGTTGGAGATCAGCCTGCCAGGCACACAGCCTGCCCAGCAAGATGGGCAAACAGAGAATATGCAACACATACCTTAGAGACAATGAATTTTTCCTCTACTTACTTCATTATATTTGTATAGCCTTGAGCTATCTAAGGTAGTTTCATATCAATTATTTCTTTTTATACTCAAAAATGCTGTGATGATTACTTTTAAGTGTCAACTTGACTACCTCACAGGGTGCCCACATATTTGGTCAAACTTTGGGTGCTGCTGTGAGGGTGTTTCTGAATGAAATCAACATTTGAATCCATAAAGTGAGCAAAGCAGACTGTCCTCCCTAATGTGGGTGGGCCTCATTTAATCCGAGAAAGGCCTGAACAGAACAAAAATGACTGACTCTCCCTCAAATAAGAGGGAACCTGACTGCCTTGGACATGAACATGAGTTTTTTCCCTGCTGTTGGACTTGAATTGAGATATTAGCTCTTCTTGAGCCTTGAACCTGCTGGCTTTTGGACTAGAAATGCACCATCAGCTGTTTCTGGGTCCTCAGCTTGCTGACTATGGACCTGGACACTGATCAGCCTCCATGATTGTATAAGCCAATTCTTTGTAATAACTAAATCTCTCTCTCTCTCTTTATACTCTTCCTGGCTTTGTTTCTCTGGAGAATCCTGGCTAATTCAAGTGCCTTTTGATGTAAGCAGGGCAAGTATTATCTTCAGAAAAAAGCAAATACAACATTTTGGAAGCCTCAGGACACAAATTAAAATACATTAGGTTGGCCTAAAAGTTCATTTGGGTTTTTCTGTAATATGTTCTGGAAAAATGCAAACGAATTTTTTGGCCAACCCAATAGGGCTTAGCTCCCCTTCTTTTGCTATGCCTATTTAAACTGTGCTTACTCTGTTTATCAAACTCTCAATAGAGGCAAAGGTTTTATACTTCTTTCTAAGACCACATCTACTCAATCACCCAAGTAAGACCTTGAAACTCCCTTACTCTCATTTCCATGTCCAAAATTATGGCCGAACTTTCCAAATATCTCTTTAATCTACTCTCTTCACATTTCCCCACAATTTATGCCATCCCCTTTTCTTCCTTGGAGTAATTATGTATTTGTGATTCTGCTAAATTACACACTGTGTGATTGTTCATGAGATTTGTCTCCTACACTGAGTTCAGGTCCACAACCGACTGTTGTGGTTCCAGCTCTCGCCACACACAGAAGTCTCAAAATATTTGCTGTTGGGTTAACTGGTCTTCCTGTCAAATCTCTTACTCTCTCTAATCATACTGCCAAGAGTGAACTTTTAATATGCAAATCTGATCTTTTCACTTTTCTGTCTAAAAGCTCCCTTTGGTTTAGCAGGAGTTACAGTTACGAACTAGAGGCCTGTGACCTCATCTAAGGATGTTTTGTTTTAGCTCCCGCAATGGTTTTTTGTTTTTTTTTTTTACATAATTGCCAACTTAAAAAAACATCTGATAAAATCTGATAAAAATCAGAAATTCCAGCTCTTCCCAACAAGATTTGGCAGCCAGGGTAAGTTTCAGTGTCTTATGCTGATTTCTAGGGCCTTCCAACGGTCTCACCCTGCCTGCAGCTCCTCCTTCAGTGCCTCCTGGGCTTCAGATTCTTGCAGACTATTTACAGGAGATGATTTGCCTTCTTTTCTCTGTGATTTTGTCCTGGGAAATCTCTAAGGCCCTTCTGACCAACGTCTACACCTCCTCATCCACTGTTGGACTCTTATTCAGCCTACAAGACCCCACTTGGCTCACCTCTGGGAAGGCTTTCTCCCTGACAGTAGTCATTCCTCCTTAAAGTACAACTCACTTCATTTTGGAATTATTTGTAAGCTGTGTGACCCCTTCCACCAGATTAAAGTGCCGATATAATCACATCTCTCCTGAGCATTAAATAAATAGCTCACAGCCTCCCTTCCCCAATTGCTGGGAACCCCTGTCACCCACATTCGAGAAATACAACTGGAAAACCTCATCAGTGCCCTGGTACACCCCTGTTTTCCACTGTGACCGATTCTGTTACTCTACAGGGTGGATAGTGAAAGCTGATTTTGTAAAATAGTGTGTGTTTGTCTACTACAGAGATGACAGTCTTGCAGGTTAGTATTCGTCACTGGCCACATAGTCCTCTGGGACAAGATGACTTCATTCCTTCAGTGTTGTTTCAGATAGAAGTGTAGCTCTTTAACTTACAATCTTGTGCTCACTCTTTCTCTCAAAGCCCACCTTCCCTACCAGGCTGGCTGGGACATCAGGGTCTGCCCAGGGACTCCCCATTTACTCCTGGTAATTTCCTCTCTGAGACCTTTTCCTCCTCTTTCACCAGCAGACCTCAGTAAAGATCATCCCATTTATCAGAGAGGTTATAATAGCATTGAACTTCACAAAGGAGAGGGCCCTAGTCTCTATGCTTCTCCTCCCAGGAGGCTCCTTATCTCCTATGCAAAAATATCCTCTTTCTCCACAGCAGACCAGCTCTATACACTGTGACACTTGAGAGGGCCAGGCTTCCTCATGCTACAAAGAATATTCTATACAGGACTTCCCTAATGGTACAGTGGGTAAGAATCTGCCTGCTAATGTAGGAGACACAGATTCAATCCCTGGTCTGGGATGATTCCATATGCAGGGGAGTGACTAAAATTGTGTGTCACAACTACTGAACCTATGCTTTAGAGCCCATGTGTTGCAACTACTGAGCTTGTGTGCCCAACCTAGAACCTGTGCTCCTCAACAAGAGAAACCACCACACTGAGAAACCCACGCACTACAGCAAAGAGTAGAACCCACTTGCCACAGCTAGAGAAAACCCAAGCTCAGCAGCAAAGATTCAGTGCAGTCAAAATAAATACATAAATACAAATTAAAAAAAAAACTTTTTAAAGAATATTCTATAAATTTCTTTCTGCAGAGCAAAGGGTACCTTCTTTCTTACATTTACACAGTGTGGAGAAACCATCCAGGTGATTCTTCTCCAAATAAAGACTTGCTCCAAGGTGACTGGAAAGCAGGCTCTGGAAACTTTGTGACCATGATTGCTTTTTCTGAGTAGAATTTTCTAAGTTACACCTTCCCTGTAAAATAGACTCAGAAATGGAGATTTGCAGGTAGAGTTTTTTGGAGAGGGTTCTCAGGAACAAGGTCTATAGGGGAGTGAGCAAAACAAGACTGGGCAAAAGAAGGAGTTGAATTGTGATGCAATTGCACCAGAGGCCTCAGCTGATCCCACCAGGACCTGAGAGCTGGGGTGACCCTTCAGTGCCCGTCTCCAGTGGAGGCGAAGAAGCTGACCATTGTACGCTCTCAATGCTCAGTCATTAACCAGTCATGGCGTGTAGACTACCCAACTCTGGCGGACATAACCTTGGAAGAAGCAGTTCCCATCAGCCAAGGGCAGTTCCTGAGGGTAGACTCATCTGTGAGCCTTTAAAATGAACACACTCACTATACATGGGGGCAAGTGTCTCAGTCTCAGAGTGTACTGGCAGGGTCTTCTCCACACCTGTCTGGGCACAATCAACGTATTGCTCTGCTCCTCCCCTGTACTCTACGCACCTTGGGGGCAGAAACCAGACCTGCCCAAGAGTCTGTGAAATAATGAGTACACTCCACTGGTAACCATCAGATAAATCAATAAATGCATACATGAAAGAGTAAATATAAGCCCAATGACTCTGTAATAAATTATTGGTTGCATTTATGTATAACTTTGCATATATGCAAAATATTCTGCTAAAAATATATGTTATAAATATGTAAGTGCCGCAAGCAATAATTTTTAACAAAATGTGTCATCAAAATGAATTAATAATGTAGTGGGCACAAACTAGGAGCATGACCCTGCATTAGTCAACCTTCCTAGAATGCATCTGCCTACATAATAGACCTATTTAAAGGTTTCAGAGCTGGCATCTTAATTCATTTCTTAAATTACTTTTTAAACCTTCTAGTTTGTTAGATAAATATCCACTCACCATGCCTAAAACCTGTTTTCATGATATAAAGTTTCCAAAGTTTATTGAGTATTTTATCCTTGCTATCAAATTTTTTGATCTTGGCTGTTTTTGCATCTCTTCTAATGTTTGTAATTTTCTTGCCAGTAGTCCGGTTTCTCATGGACATTTGTTGTTTTAACTCTCCAGAATAGCAGCTCCTTGCTTCTGGGATAAACTCCACCAAATACCCATCTGACTCTAGTGAATGGGAGCCGACAATCATAGAACCCTGCCACAGTAATTGGCTCAGGGTTGAGCACACGACTCAAGCTGAACCAATCATAGTTCTTCCCTGGGAATATTTTTTACTGTGGGGATGGGGAAAGGGAAAGAATCTGGGAAAGAAGAGAGGTTGTCCCTCTTTGCTTGTGAAGTTGGTTGATAAACTGGGATCACAGGGCTACCAGAGGCCAACACAAACGTGATGAAGGAACCTTCCTTCAATAGGAGAAATGACATCAACCCAAGGATATAAACAGGGTGAAAGGTGGAGAGTCCTAAGACCTTTCAAATCCTTGGTTCCAGGAACTGAAATTTCAGAGACTCTCTGTTTCCTAAGCTCCACAGCTTAGCTCATCCTTCATTCTGAGAGACATCTCAGCCAGCTGCCAAAAATCTCCCTTTTAGCTTAAGCTCGTTTAAGTTGTTTTTTTATCATTTCCGACTCCAGAGAGTTCTCTCCACCCTCTCCACCTCCTCTTCCCACACACATTTGCTAGGATCACTTTGTAGAATTCATTGTTTTTATGTGCTGTGCTTACTCACTCAGTCATGTCCAGCTCTTTGCGACCCCATGGACTATAGCCTGCCAGGCTCCTCTGTCCATGGGGATTCTCTAGGCAAGAATACTGGCGTGGGTTGCCATGTCTTCCTCCAGGGGATCTTTCCGACCCAGGGATCGAATCCAGGTCTCCTGCATTGCAGACAGATTCATTGTTTTATAGGTTAATCTGAATACTAACCTTGTAAACCTTGAGTTGTCAAGGAAGGTCACCTATACCAGATGATAGGTGGTAGAGATAAGAGCATCAACTCAAGAGCCTCAGGTTCATATCCTACCTTCATCATCAACCAGCTAAGTGACTTTGGGTAGGGCATCTAAATTGTCTGTGCCTTAGCTTCTCATCTGTACGATCAACAAAACAATTAAAGGGTCATTGTGCACCTTAAATGGGATTGAGTGAGTGAGTGAAGTCGCTCAGTCGTATCCGGCTCTTTGCGACTCCATCGACTGTAGCCCACCAGGCTACACCATCCATGGAATTTTCTAGGCAAGAGTTCTGGAGTGAGGTGCCATTTCCTTCTCCAGGGGACCTTCCCGACTAGAGGATCGAAGCCCGGGTCTCCCGCATTGCAGGCAGACGTTTTACCATCTGAGCCACCAGGGAATCCCTAAATGGGATTACATCTTTTAAAATAGGATTATTATCTTGAAAGCCCTAGGACAGCCTGGAGGATATTAGTAACAAAAACTGAAAAAATATAGCTATTATGGCCTTTTTTCTCTCTCTTGTCGTTGATGTCTCCCATAGCACAATCACCCTGTGGGATTCAGTACATACTGATTCAATTCATAACTTCATATTTCTTTCATTTTTACTTTCAGATTGTTAAAAAGTTTATCGTTGACATTTCAAAGCCTTTCTGTTGGACCACACGCTACATCTTTTTCTTTTTGCCAATGATTCAATGCTGACTTTTGTTCTTTGCTATTTTTTTGTTCTCAGTTTTTTTTTTTTTTTTGGTTGTTGTTCTTAACAATATCTCTTATTGCTACCCCCCAACAGCATTCTGCTCTGTCCATATAAAATGCTTCTTATTATACCCACACACTGGAACATTCCTACTACAAGGAGCAATTTGCTGTATGTTTATTTTCTTTGGAATCGCCTCTCTTTTATAGAAGCAGGGTTACTTATCGACCTCCGATGGAGCTCTTCCTGGTTTGGTTAGGGCATGCTGCAAACTGCTGCTGTCATCACAAGGCCCTGTAATAAATGCTTTTTTTGGCCAGGACACAAACCACAGTCAAAATGGTCTTCCTGAGTTCTGAAGGTCAAGCAATTAGGATTTTCTCAGGCTTTTAGAAGAGTAGAAGCAAGCCTTTTCCTCGGAGAGCATCTGTCAGTCAGTCTTTAGGTGCGTCCTGGACTTAGAGTTGGTGGCACCCGGGGTCTCCATCCTGGCTCTGTGACCTCCTGCCAGGGTAGCCAACCTCTAGGAGCCTCAACTTCCTCATGTGGGTAACATGAGTTTACAGCAGAATTACCTTAACTTTGTGTGACAGTTGAAAGAGTTTGGCAGCTTGTGAATTGCAAGGTGCTACATAAATAGGAGATTCTATTAATGCAAATGTTGGTAAGAATCCATCACAGATATGAAGCACGGGTTGGTTCTCTTTCATTTTCTTTGCACAGTGCTGTGGTGAAGAGCCACACTGAGGGTTTTCCTGAGGAAGACAGACAAAGTCAGGTGCCTGCATCCCCAGTCCTTTTGGAAGTTCCAGAGAAAAGACACATTGAGGAATCACCTCAGATTGTGAACGGTTGTAAAAGAGGGTTTAGAAGGAGTGTAGAATAACCCAGGTTATACCCTCTTCAGTGGGCCTTCCCTGATCCCACCTTCAGTATCGTCATTCCCAGATTCCCGTCCTCGCCTAGCCAGGCCTGGTGGGGTCATTTGGAAACTCTCATTCCCCGTGTGGCTCAAGTGAGACAGAGTTTTCTAGTGCTTGCCTCCAGCCCCACACCTTTCCCCTCTGTTCATTTGCTGTATAGGCTCAGATTTTCCCCGCCTGCAAAGTGGGGAGAGTTAAATCCATAGCACAGGCCTCGACAGGACACTGTGGGAACACAGAGAGGTGACTCACACTGCCTGGAGAAGTGGAGACAACTTTACAGGGGAGCTAATTTTAGAGCTAAATCCTAGAGGCGAAGGAGGTGTGGCCCCCAGGTATAAGATTAGGAAGGAACCCCATTTCCAGCCCCCGCCTAGAGGGAACAGCAGTGCCTTTGACAAAGGCATGAAGAAGCTTGCTCCCTTCAGAAAGCAGCGGGTAGCTGATCATGGCTGGAGTAAGGGCTGCTTGGGCGGGCTTGGCAGTGGTAAGCTGATGGCTGAGGAATGGTCCACTGGTATCCCAGTTGGGCCCACCTGCAACCCTTCCACCCCCATAACTTCTCCTGAAGCTGGTAAGAGGCATCACTCTTCCATCCCAAAGAATAGCTGATTTTGTCTTAAGCTCTTTCAGACAACCTTTGATAGGAGTTAAAAAACACCTTTTGAGGTGAGTTTCCTGATCAGTCCTTTGAAGCATTATAGTAGCTTCATCTCCTCCATCTCTTTTAACCTCAGCATCTAGCATGAGCCCTCCTGTAGTCTACCTCTCTGGGGACAGAGATCCTCTTGTGCAGATGAGACTCTGGTGGCTTGCTGTGACAGCCCAAGTTGCCAAGGTCAGTATTCAGATCAGGGTGTTGGTCCTCTACTACCATGTACTGGCTGGAAAGGAGCCAGCTATTTCTCCCTGCCTCGGTTTTCACATTGGTTAAAGGGCTTCTGTGAGAAATAGAGGATGTGTGGACTTCTCTGTCTTTCTCAGTGATCTTATCTTAATGAAAGACATCACTATTCACTCAGTGACTAAGACCAGAAACCAGGGGTTGTTCTTCCTTCTTCCTTCTTGCTAATACCCACCAACAGGCCCTGTCAGTTTCGCCTCCAATTCTGCCTCCTTAGTCCCAGTAGACATCACCCCTCATTTGACTATTAGACTTTTGTTGTAGTTTCCCAATTGCTTTTCTTGATCTCGGGTGGCCTGGGCTTGCAACGGCTTGGAGCGGGGTTTGAGTTCCCAGCCAGAAATTAAGGGTGGGTCAAGGTGGTGAAACCACCAGATTCTAGCCACTAGACCAGTGATCAGTGACAAGGGCCCTGGCCCTTCAGCTTTGCAGAAAAGAGTTCCCACAAAGACAGAAAGCAGTGAAATGAGTAATGCATTTATTGGGAGGAAGAGAGTACAGTACTTGGGAATAGACACACAGGCAGACTCAGAAGGAGGGTCTCTGAGTCACGCCCTCATTGCTTTTGCAGTTTGCATTGCTTTTATGGGTTGTTTTCTCCAGATTTCCTTTTGCCAGTCATTTTGGTTTGCCTGGTTCACAATCCCTATTTGGTATATCTCAGGATCCTCCCATGTGTGCGCAGGCATCTCTTAGCCAAGATGGGTTTTACTGAAAAGGCGTCTGGGTAGAACATCACTTGCCATAACTCCCCTTTGGCCTCCAAGGAGCCTTTCTGCACACGTGTGGCTGGGAAGGTCTCTCAGCTTCGAGAATGAGAAATATATGTTCTGGGCAGGGGCCAGCCACCTTGCATTAATTGCCTGTCTATTCTTGTCTTGGAATTTCAGTCAATAAAGAGTGAATCTCCAATTGCTTTACCCTGGGGTGGGTGGGGGCATCTACCCCCTGCCTCATCCTTCCATTTATAACCTATACCAGATAGCTAGGGCAATTGTTTCAAAATGTCTATCAGGGGAGTTCCCTGGCAGTCCAGTGGGTAGGACTCCGTCCTTCCACTACAGGGAGCACAGGTTTGATTCCTGGTTGGGGAACTAAGATCCCACAGGTTGTAGAAAAAGAAGCTAAGCAGATATATCACACTGCAGCTGAAGACTCTCCAGCGGTCTCCATCTCATTTTTAGTAAACTCCAAATTCCTTATCTTGGCCTCAAGGCTCTGTGTGAGTTGGCCTTTACCTTCCTGTGCCCCATTCTCAGCATGACTATCCACCCCTACTAGTTTTTGGATCATTCCTGGAACATGCCCAGTGCCAGTTTCTTTCAAGCCTTGAGAACTTGATTCTTCCCATTCCCTCCGGCTGAAATACATTTCCCCTGGATTTTCATGTATCCGGTTCCTTCTGACTGAAATGTGCCTTCTTTGGGTGGTCTATCTTGTCCTCTTATCTAGGATAGATCCCTGCATCTTTCTCCATCATGGGACTCCTTTCTTCATAGGTTAATCACAGCTTATCATTACTGATTTACTTACTTGCTGTCTCAGATCAGGCTCCCTTGGAATAGATCTGAGAAGAGGGTTCAAGTGCAATGATTTATTAAAGAAATGCTCCCAGGGAAACAAGTAAGGGTGTGGGGGAAGCAGAACAGGGGTGAGGAAGAAGGGAAATAAAGATGGGATTTCCATAAGGTAAAGTCCCAAAGATTTCAAATAAGGAAAAGTCCCAGCCTCAACCTGGTCCCATAGGAGAGCCCTCCAGTGCAGGTCTTGCCTCTAAGGTTACCCCAACTTGAAGCAAATGAGCAGTATGTTCATATATCCATTCCAATCAGTCATTGGCTAAGGGCAGCTGGGGTTGGGGTCAACTCCGAACCACTTTTAACTCCTTCCAGATGCCCAAAAGAAGGCTGCTGGAGAGTTGCAGCCGTGACCATCATAACAAATTCACACAGGAACCAGGGCAGAGGCACCCAGAAATAGTGTTAAGGGATCCCAGGGAGCAAGACTGGGGTATACTGGCTACACTCACTTATTGACTGCATCCCATGCTAGAAAGGAAACCCTGGTTTTCCTGTTTACTGTTATATCTCCAATGCCATTTGCATAGTACCTGCCACATAGCTGATAATTGTTGCATTTTTTGAATGAGTGAATGTGGCATATAGAGAATGTTCAATTAATATTATTGGGAAACAACATGAGTCTGTATGCTTTTTCAGCTTGCTCTTAGTTTTCCAGTCAATAGAGTGGGATGTTTAGGCATATGGCTTCAGAAACATGGGCTATCAAAAGAGGAAAAAATCAGCTCTGGGAAGAAAGAGACTGGCCCTGGAGAAAACATCTGAGCTATTAATAAATAGAAACTCAAGTGTAGTTGGAGGCAAGTAATAGTGGTGGGATGGGGGATGGCTGGTCTTCCCTAGTGGCTCAGTTGGTAAAGAATCTGCCTGCAATGCAGGAGACCTGGGTTTGATCCTTGGGTCGGGAAGATCCCTTGGAGGAGAGGATGGCAATCCAATCTAGTATTCTTGCATGGAGAATCCCCATGGACAGAGGAGTCTGGCGGGCTGCAGTACATAGGATCCCAAAGAGTCAGACACAACTGAGCGACTAAGCACAGCACGCGGAGATGGATAGACCAATCTTACTGTTCAGTCCAGTTCAGTTCAGTCGCTCAGTTGTGTCCAACTCTTTGCGACCCCATGAATCGAAGCACACCAGGTCTCCCTGTCCATCACCAACTCCCAGAGTTCACTCAAACTCACATCCATCGAGTCGGTGATGCCATCCAGCCATCTCATCCTCTGTCGTCCCCTTCTCCTCCTGCCCCCAATCCCTCCCAGCATCAGAGTCTTTTCCAGTGAGTCAACTCTTCGCATGAGGTGGCCAAAGTACTGGAGTTTCAGCTTTAGCATCAGTCCTTTCAAAGAACACCCAGGACTGATCTCCTTTAGAATGGACTGGTTGGATCTCCTTGCAGTCCAAGGGACTCTCAAGCGTCTTCTCCAACACCACAGTCCAAAAGCATCAATTCTTCGGCCCTCAGCTTTCTTCACAGTCCAACTCTCACATCCATACATGACCACAGGAAAAACCATAGCCTTGACTAGACAGACCTTTGTTGGCAAAGTAATGTCTCTGCTTTTGAATATGCTATCTAGGTTAGTCATAACTTTCCTTCCAAGGAGTGAGCGTCTTTTAATTTCATGGCTGCAATCACCATCTGCAGTGATTTTGGAGCCCCCCAAAATAAAGTCTGACACTGTTTCCACTGTTTCCCCATCTATTTCCCATGACATGATGGGACCAGATGCCATGATCTTAGTTTTCTGAATATTGAGCTTTAAGCCAACTGTTTCACTCTCCTCTTTCGCTTTCATCAAGAGGCTTTTTAGTTCCTCTTCCCTTTCTGCCATAAGGGTGACATCATCCACATATCTGAGGTTCTTGATATTTCTCCCGGCAATCTTGATTCCAGCTTGTTGCTTCTTCCAGCCCAGCGTTTCTCATGATATACTCTGCATATAAGTTAAATAAGCAGGGTAACAGTATACAGCCTTGACGTACTCCTTTTCCTATTTGGAACCAGTCTGTTGTTCCATGTCCAGTTCTAACTGTTGCTTCCTGACCTGCATATAGGTTTCTCAAGAGGCAGGTCAGGTGGTCTGGTATTCCCATCTCTTTCAGAATTTTCCAGTTTATTGTGATCTACATAGTCAAAGGCTTTGGCATAGTCAATAAAGCAGAAAAAGACGTTTTTCTGGAACTCTCTTGCTTTTTCGATGATCCAGCAGTTAGAACAAGGTAAGTCTGGCTTCCAGACAATTGCTCAAGTCAGGAAGTAACAGCTTCAGGGTTTTAACAGCACAGCATTTGATCTCACTTGGGAAAAGGCAGGACCTCAGGGCCCTGGTGGAAAGGCTTGGATTCAGAACAAAGGTTTGGTCCTGGCAGGGCATGGGAGCACTTGCAAAGACAATAAAATAAAAGCATAGGCCCATAGACTATTAGGCACCTCAAAAGGGAAGGACCAGTGACATTTTCTGGTTACCTGAGCTATTGAGGGTTCTATCTGCTAGAATTCCACAGGTTGGGTGATCATTGCATCTCAGGTCCTTTTGCAGTCCTGGGCAGACCAGGACAGCTGGTCACCCTGTTGCAAGGAAGAGAACTCTGACAGCTTGGATTGTCTGGGGAGCAGACTCTGAGACAGAGATCAGCTTGCAGCGGCTATACTGGGGAGTGGTGTTGGGATCTCCATCTAAGGAAGAGAAGAGATGGAAACAGGAGGGGGCAGAGGAAGGAGATGGTCTGAAAGGCAGACTCAGTGTCATCTTCAGCCAACCCCACAGAGTGCTCTGAGACTGGAATGGTCCTTCAGAGTTGCTTTGAGTTTAGTGTTGCCATGCATGTGTGCTTAGTTGTGTCCAACTTTATACTACCCCTTGGACTGTAACCCAGCAGGCTCCTCTGTGCATGGGATTCTCCAGGCAAGATTCCTACAGGGGATCTTCCCAGCCCAGGGATGGAACCCATGTCTTCTGCAACTCCTGCATCGGCAGGAGGATTCTTTACCACTTCCCAGGAGTTACCTGGGAAGCCCCGATGGTTAGTGCATAATAATAGAGGATGGGGACTTCCTTGGTGGCCCAGTGATTAAGAATCCATCTTGCAAAAAAAAAAAAAAAAAAAAAGATCCACCTTGCTGTGCAGGGGTTATGGGTTCATCTGCAGTCCCAGAACCTAGATCCCACATGTCATGGAGCAGCTAACCCTGTGCACTGGGAACTGGGAGCCACAACTAGAGAGTCCGTGGACCACAACAAAAGATCCCTCATGATGCAAAGAAGATCCTGTGTGCCGCCACTGAGACTAGGCAAATAAATAAATGAAAAATTTTAAAAATTAATAGAGGATGGCTAGTTAAACTTGAATTTCAGATAAACAATGAATACTTTTTAATATAAGTGTGGCTCATATAATACTTGCAACATACTTTTACTGAAAAAAAAATTGTTCATTGTTTATCTGAAATTATCTGAGCTTTGTCTATTTTATCTGGCAATCCCACTTGAGATGGAGTGAAGGGCCAGGTCTTTCTGCCCTGTGTTGACTCATCTCTGTATTCAGATGCCCCAGTGAAAAGGGTATGACCTTGGGTAATGAGGCTCTTCAGCTGCAGCAATTTTGAGGTGGGCTGTCAGCCGAGCACTGCCTGCCTGCAGACTGCTCGACAGCTGAGAAAAGAAAACCTTCAGACTTGAAAGGGAATTTGGAGAGACTGTCACAGTATTGACTACAGAAACAGTCTCTTGATAACTTCTTTACTGTAAGAATATTGTGTTCACAAAATCAACCAGAGAGCTACAGAATCAGTTTCAGGAAACAGCCGTGAGAGCCGAGCAGCGGGTGAAAACATGCCAAGGACACACCACAGGAACAATCTGAGATACTCGGTTGCTGCTGCAAAACCTATTTTCGTTCGATGCATGATACAGGGTGCTCGAGGCTGGTGCACTGGGATGACCCAGAGGAATGGAATGGGGAGGAAGGTGGGAGGGGAGTTCAGGATGGGGAACACTTGTACACCCGTGGCGAATTCATGTCAGTGTATGGCAAAACAAATACAATATTTTAAAGTAATTAGCCTCCAATTAAAATAAATAAAGTTATTAAAAAAAACCCCAAAACCTATTTTCACCATTCAATGGACCCTGGACCCTGCTGCTGCCATACTGAATAATGTCAGTCCTTTGAGATGACAAGTCCTGCTATGCAGATCTGATTTGAGTCACATGGTCCACCTTCCAGCTTCTGTAGGGGCAGGAAATGTCCTACTTCCCATCCAGTATTTCACAAATGAGGATTCTCCTAAAAAAATTAACAGTATATCAGGGCCTGGTGCTTGGAACATTAGAAGATGGCAATGTCTCTAACAGTACCTCTTGGTTTGGATTAATCCTCTTCCATTGGCCCCAAGGAATGTGATCACAAGACATGGAAAAAACCATGTTTTTTTCAAGTAAGTTTTTTCAAGTAAGTGTTAGTTGCTCAGTCATGTCCAATTCTTTACAACCATGTGGGCTATAGCCCGCCAGGCTCCTCTGTTCCTCTGTCTGTGGAATTCTCCAGACAAGAATACTGGTGTGAGTAGCTATTCCCTTCTCCAGGAGGGGCGGTCTTCCCGACCCAGGGATCAAACCTGGTTCTTCTGAATTGCAGGCAGATTCTTTACTGTCTGAGCCACCAGGAAAGCCCAATTTTCTCACATAGAAATGAAAATAGCAGGGGGGTAACTCTAAAACCTCCAGAGGCAGCAATGAATCTAATTATGTAAATACTTTACCCAAACACAAACATGACTTTCTAGTGGAGAAACAAGGAATATAAGTTTTTAATATAAGGGACATTTTACAAATAACTGAGTTTGGAAGCACATCATAGCAAAGGTGTATAGGAGTTTTTTCAGGGCAGATCTTAATGAGTAGATGTGACTTGGTAGGGTTACTGGGCTTTACAAGTCAGTTCTGCCAATTCTGGAGCTATTTTTGTCTCTCTCCATCCATGTATCCAGTCATCCCTCCATCACCCATGCATCCATCCAACATCCATTCAACAAAAGTTTATTGAGCATCTAATATAAGAAACTGTCACAGAGGAACCTAAGGAGACTTGGCAGTTATTCTGGTTGGGAACCTGGAGCAGGAAACAGGACAGTGAGTAAAATCTAAGAAAATCTGAGTAGGCTAGAGACTTGAGTTAATAATATTTTAATATTGGTTGATTAATTGTAACACATGTAGCATATTAGTACAACATGTTACTAATAGAACTGAGATATATGGAAAATCTCCTGTAATCTAAAACCATTAAAAAATAACATTTATTTTCAAAAAATTCCATTATGACTCGATTCATTTTTTAAAAAAAATCATTTTCTTGCTTCATTTTGGACATAAGAAACAAGTTTATCCCCTTCCTCTTTCCCCACAAATCAATGTTAACTTCTTTGTGTTATCACTTTTTTCTTGGTGCTCATAAAATATGGCATATATATATAATACATAGTTATATATTTGTACTGGCAAATGTTCACTTTTTAAAAATTATTATTTATTTTTACTTATTTATTTTGGCTATGCAGGTCTTAGTTGTGGCACATGGAAGACTTGTTGCCACATGTGGGATTGGGGATTTACACCTGCTGCATGTGGGATTCTAGTTCCTGGACCAGGGATCGAACTCTGGCCTCCTGCCCTGGGAACTCAGAGTCTTAGCCATTGGATCCCCAGGGAAGGCCCTTTATGTGTGGGGTTTTTTTCGATGTGCTGGGGCTTTGTTGCTACTGGAAAGCTCTCTCTAGTTGCAGTTCGTGGGGTTCTTACTGTGGTGGCTTCTCGTGTTGTGGAGCTCGGGCTCTAGGACGTGTGGACTCAGCAGTTGTGGTGCAGAAGCTTAGTCTCCCCAAGGCTGGCCCACCAAGAAAGTCCTGTGTTATTTTTTAAATGAAATTATATTCACCTCTCTAGATCTCACTCAACAACAGTAGGAAGTTGCTCAGTCGTGTCCGATTCTTTGCAACCCCATGGACTGTAGCCCATCTGGCTCCTCCGCCCATGGGATTCTCCAGGCAAGAACTGGAGTGGGTTGCCATTTCCTTCTCCAGGGGATCTTCCTGACCCAGGGATCGAACCCAGGTCTCCCGCATTCCAGGCAGACGCTTTAAGCTCTGAGCCACCAGGGAAGCCCGCAACAACCAACATGAAAATCTTTCCAAGTCAATGTCAATATAATTCGTTCTTTTCAATAAATGAAAGCCGTTCCTCACATGAGATGTACTATAATTGCTGTATCAATGGACATTCATGTTGTTTCCAATATTTTGCCCCAACAAATGATTCAGTGAACATCCTGTTTCTTTGGAATAACTTCCTTGGAAAAGGATTACTGTATCAGGCAGTCTATTTTTATTGTTTGATCTTTTACTAAAACTTACATACAGAAAAAATATACAGTAAAATATTGCATACATAAGTTGCATAGCTTGATGAAATTTTGCAGTTTGATTCCCCTATGTCACCAATACCTCGATCAAGAAACAGGACATTATCAATACCCTAAAAGCTCCCTTCAATCTGAAAAGGTCTATGTATTTTAAATTCTGATAGAATCACTCTGTTGCTTTCTGAAAGCCTTCATAATTCCTGTTTGAAAAAGTCCTTTTCCCGCCAGCCCTGCGGCTGCCACAGATGGTGTCAAACTGCACTTGTCTGACCTGGGACGCAGAATCCAAAGAGCATTCACAGCAGCCCAGAAGTGCGCTCTTCATCGCTTAATTTTTCTTGCTTTTATTAAAGTGCATCATACTCCTTTGTGTATATTCTTCCTAGCAATTGGAGCATAGTAAGCCCTCAAGAAACATTTGTTGATTGATTGTTAAAATGATAAAAACATGTACCTTCTTCTTCTAAAAACACTTCTAAACTTTTCTGGGGTTTGAAAGTCGATGTTTTCTTGCATGCAGAGCCAGGCAAAAAAAAAAAAAAAAGAGGGGTGGCATTTGGAACCAGAAGACTTGAACTCAAGCTTTACCTGTGTGATATTGGGAAATAAACATGATATCTCTGAGTCACATATTGTTTAACATGTAATAAAGAGAAAAAAGAAGATTAACAATTATTCCTACCTACATATTATAAATTTAGAGAATGTATGTAAAAAGCTGTTTGTAAACTGACAAATGTTATTTAACTACTAATTAATACAACATCTATTAATCTCTTAATATGTGCTAAGTTGCTTCAGTCGTGTCTAACTATTTGCAATCACATGGACTGTAGCCCACCGGGCTCCTCTGTCTATGGGATTCTCCAGGCAAGAATACTGGAGTGGCTTGCCATACCCTCCACCAGGGGATCTTCCTGACCTAGGGATCAAACCCGCATCTCTTCGGTCTCCTGCATTGACAGGCATGTTCTTTACCGCTAGCGCCACCTGGGAATGCCTTAATATGCACGTGAAAGTGAAGTGAAATCGCTCAGGCATGTCCGACTCTCTGCGACCCCATGGACTGTAGCCCACCAGGCTCCTCCGTCCCTGGGATTCCCCAAGCAAGAGTACTAGAGTGGGGTGCCATTTCCTTCTCCAGGGGATCTTCCCGACCCAGGGATCGAACCCGGGTCTCCCTCATTCCAGGCAGACGCTTTAACTTCTGAGCCACCGGGGAAGCCCCAATATGCACGTAACTATTCATTATTAAAGTACTTCACAAGTTTCTAATTCCACATTCAAACAAATACTGTATTCCTTGAACATATATTGCCTTCCTCTTGTCGATTAGAAAAGAAACTGAAAAACAGTTTTCTTTGCTACTTTATTTTTTTTCTCACTTTAAAAATAGCAGTTACCAGAAGAGGCTCCTAAAAGTTAACAGTTTTTTTTTAGCCACACCACCATGGCTTGTGGGAGCTTAGTTCCCCAATCAGGGAGCAAACCCAGGCCCTCAGCAGTGAGAGCTCAGAGTCCTAACACCTGGACTGCTGGGAATTTCCCAAAGCTTAACACTTTTTGTGGATTTTTAAAGAGTTAAATTTCAGTGGCCTTCTGATTGGATCTGACCTTCTGAGGGCTGGCCTCTTATGCCTGCCTAGTCACCCCTCACATCCGCCTTCTGCATCTTCTTCTTCCCATGGTGTGCATGCATGCTAAGTTGATTCAGTCACGTCCAGCTCTTTGTGACCCTATGGCCTGTAGCCTGCCAGGCCCCTCTGTCCATGGCAGTTTTCCAGGCAAGCATATTGGAGTGGATTGCCATGCCCTCCTCCAGGGGAATCTCCCTGACCTAGGGATTGAACTTGCATCTCTTATGTCTTCTTCTGGTGGGTTCTTTACCACTAGGGCCACCTGCGAAGCCCCATCTTCCCATTACCTCCCTAGAACGGCTATCTGTGTCCCCAGGTTCATTCAGCTATTTGACCTTGGGCTGTAGTAGCTGCCTGCTCCTTCCTCCCAAAGATCATTCCCCCATATTTCAGTTATTCTCATACCAGGTCACAATTTGTGATATGTACCTTCTGTGCACAGATACAGGAGATTTACATAACATTTTAATTTTTTAATTGAGATATAACTGAGACATAAACTTACACTTTGTAAGTTTAGGGTGTACATGGTGATTTGATACATTTACATATTGCAATATGATTACCACTTTTGAGTTAGCTCACACACACAAAACACCCCTCTATCTCATCATATAATTATTTCTTTCTTAAGTGGAGCATATTGTTTTTATTTAATTCTGTTTTTTTTTAAATATTAATTTTGTATTGGGGTATAACCGATTAACAATGTTGTGGTAGCTTCAGGTGAACAGGGAAGGGACTCAGCCACACATATGCATGTATCCATTTCCCCCAAACTCCCCTCCCATCCAGGCTGCCATGAAACGTTGAGCAGAGTTCTAGGTGCTATACAGTAGGTCCTTGTTGGTTATCCATGTTAAATATAGCAGTGTGTACATGTTCATCACAAACTCTCTAACTATCCCTCCGCCACCATCCTTCCCCCTGACAACCATAAGCTGGTTCTAGAAGTCTTGAGTCTGTTTCGTAAGTGCATTCATTTGTGTCATTTCTTTTTAGATTCCACCTAAAGGGGAGGTCATACAGTATTTCTCCTCTGTCTAGCTGACTTCACTCAGTATAGCACTCTCTAGGTCCATCCACGTTGCCGCATTATTTTGTTCTTTAGAGTGGCTGAGTAATATTCCACCGTGTATATGTATTACATCTTCTTTATCCATTCCTCTGTTGATGCACATTTAGATTGCGTCCATGTCTTGGCTATTGTAAACAGTTAATTTAGCTTATTTTATAAACTTAAATATATCTGTGCCATAATCCACTCTGCGTGGTGAGTCACTTTAGTTGTGTCTGACTCCTTGTGACCCCATGGGCTGTAGCCCACCAGGTTTCTCTGTCCATGGGATTCTCCAGGCAAGCATGATGGAGTGGGTGCCATTAATCCACATTGCCTGTATTTTATGCGTATAAAATACATTTACTTTGAAAACTATATGTCGCTGCTCTAAATGGAGAATAGAGTTACAGCTAACTATGAAGATTAGTACAATAAACACAAAGTGATGTTATTAAATTTCAACTGGATCCTGGGCGGAGACCCTGAGCCCCAAGGCTGTTTTATGTTAAAAAGAAGAGTAATGAGCATTAGAAAAGTCTTAAGGCAACTAGGACCTAAGTGAGACTTCCTTCTTAAAGTCATCAGAAAAGAGTTAAAACGAAATTTTGAGAGAGACTGCTAAGGCAGCCCGCAGAATGGAGCCAAGTGATTGTAGCGCCCCTCAGTGGTGGGGGCAGCGGATGGATGGCCTTTGCTTGGAGCTAGAACCGGGGACTGACACACCTAAATCTTAGAGGAAAGGGAATCCACAGACATCAGCTTTAAATCATTCATATAGTACCGCACTGGAGAAGGCGATGGCACCCCACTCCAATACTCTTGCCTGGGAAATCCCATGGACGGAGGAGCCTGGAAGGCTGCAGTCCATGGGATCACAAAGAGTCGGGCATGACTTCACTTTCACTTTTCACTTTCATGTATTGGAGAACGAAATGGCAGCCCACTCCAGTGTTCTTGCCTGAAGAATCCCAGGGACGGCAGAGCCTGGTGGGCTGCCGTCTATGGGGTCGCACGGAGTAGGACAAGACTGAAGCGACTTAGCAGCAGCAGCAGCATAGTACCGCACACACAAATACAGCACCAAGGCTTGAGGAAAGGAGAAAAATTAAATGACCCTTTTCCCCCTTGACTGCCATGCAACTCTGAGTCACTTCTTTAGAAAACAGGCATGGAAACATCCAATTAAAGCGCATTGCTAATCTGGTGGAGCATCAAGAACCAGGTGATCACGTCCGGTTCCCTATTCAGAATGAAAATACCACCAAGAAAAAGTTAGCAGGCGTAAGTGATTACTCCAGCTCCCTACAGTTGCCTTCGTTTTGTCACCCATTACCTTTCGAAATCTTCGCTTTCTCCATCTCCTTTGAAACTCCCTGAAGCAACCAATGATGTGCCCTGCAGGCAAGGAGTCTAGATTGATAGAGATGTGTTGACCAAAATCTTCAAAGTTACACGGAAAGTGGGGCTTGAGTGGGAGTGGGAGGGGTTGAATGGGAGGACTCTCTTTAGCTTCTCTTTATTCGCCCAGAGTCATCTTGGGAGCACTCTAATCAAACTCCTGCATTAGAAAAGCTAATTGATATTTGGTGGCTGGCACTTGAGTAAATCATATGCATCAGCTTAAATTAAAGTGGAAATCTTCAGGGCTTTTCCCACCCACTTTGGTAAGAAAGTGACCTAGTTAAGGGGCAGGTAAGCCAAGGCAGGCAATGGCACCCCACTCCAGTACTCTTGCCTGGAAAATCCCATGGACGGAGGAGCCTGGTTGGCTGCAGTCCATGGGGGTTGCAAAGAGTCAGACACTGAGCGACTTCACTTTCACTTTTCACTTTCATGCATTGGAGAAGGAAATGGCAACCCACTCCAGTATTCTTGCCTACAGAATCCCAGGGATGGGGGAGCCTGGTGGGCTGCCGTCTATGGGGTTGCACAGAGTTGGACATGACTGAAGTGACTTAGCAAGCCAAGGCAGCAGGATCAAAGCCCACCGGCTCACCATGTTTGGGAGGGCCTTCAAGTTCAGGATGGTTTTTCTGTGCTGACATAATTCAAAAAGATTTTTTTCATGACACATGAAATTAGGTGAAATTCAAATGTCAGCATCCAGAGTCAGTTTTATTGGGGTACAGACTCACTCATTCGTTCCTCTGTTGTCCTCGGATGCTCTCCTGTCACAATGGAAAAGTTGAGTAGGTGTGATGGAGATGGTATGGCCCATGAAGCCTAAATATTTGCTTATCTGGTTCTTCACAGAAAAAGTTTACTGACACCTTGTCTAGATCATTAGTTTCTACTTTGGCTGCACATTGGAATCATTTGGGAGACAAAAATTACTGAAATTACTAATGCCTTGTCTGATAGATTCTGATTAAATATTCTAAAGACTGGGACTTTAAAAAACTTTCTATGTGCTTAAAATGTGCAGTCAAATTCAACAACAGTAGACCAAAACTGGTGCTTGTCAAACTGTGACATGACATAAATTTCCTTGAGAGCTTGTTAAAATGGAAATTCTGATTTAGTAGTTCTATGGACTGGCCTGAGATTTTGTGTTTTTTATAAACTCCCAGGAAGAAAGGGGAAAAAAGCCCCAAACTCCCTATGTACACACTTCTATGTTTAAAATGGATAACCAGTGAGGACCTAATGTATAGCGCATGAAACTGCTCAGTGCTGTGTGGCAGCCTCGATGGGAGGGGAGCTTTGGGGAGAATGGATGCATCATGTATGGCTGCGTCTCTTCACTGTTCACCTAAAACTATCACATTGTTTGTTAATCAGCCATGCTGTGACGTGCTGTGCTAAGTCGCTTTAGTCATGTCTCCTTGTGATCCTATGGACTGTAGCCCACCAGACTCCTCTGTCCATGACATTCTCCTGGTCAGAATACTGGGGTGGGTTGCCGTGCCCTCCTTCCAAGGGATCTTTCCAACCCAGGGATCGAACCTGTGTCTCTAAAGCTGCACTGGCAAGCACGCTCCTTACAACTAGCACCACCTGGGAAGCCCCCCATCAGTTACACCCCCATATAAAATTTAAAAATTTAAAATGGGGGGGATCCTTTTTTTGTGTGTCTTTCTGTTGTTCAGTGGCTAAGTCATGCCCGACTCTTTGTGACCCCCTATGACCAAAGCCCACAAGGCTCCTCTGTCCATGGAATTTCCCAGGCAAAAATAATAGTGGAGTGGATTGCCATTTCCTTCTCCAGGGGATCTTCCTAATCCAGGAATCCAACCCCCATCTCTTGCATAGGCAAGTGGATTCTTTACCGCTGAGCCACCTGGGAAGCCCAATGTGTCTTTTAGGTATCTTTTAATCTACTTTTTTTTTTTTTTTTTACTTTTTATTTTGTATTGGAGTATAGCCAGTTAACAATGTTGTGAGTTTCAAATGAACTGTGAAGGGACTCAGCCATACATATACATATATCCGTTCTCCCCCAAACCCTGCACCCATCCAGAATGCTGCATAACATTGAACAGAGCTCATGTGCTACACAATAGGTTCTTGTTGGTTATCCATTTTAAATTAGCAGTGTATATATGACCATTCCAAACTTCCTAACTGTCCCTTCCCCCCAGCAACCATAAAAATTTTTTCCTGCCTGCACCACAGGTGCAGTTCTCCAACCAGGGATCGAAACCTTCCATTTGAAGTGCAGAGCCCTAACCAATGGACAGGGAAGCTCGTAACCTACCTTCTCTTAAAGGTAGGTCAAAAAGATGCCACAGAACTAATGTGGCTTATATCACAGATTTCAGCAACCTCCGAAGACTAGAACTCCACCCCGAATGCAGAAAGGAATTTTGACCCTTTCCCAGGAACAAATGTTTTTGAATACCTGCCTTCACATCAATCCATTAAGACTTCTCATTTTCGCTGAAGCAATGAAAGGATAATTACAGCTTTCCTCTTTCACCCTCCCACTCCTTGGAGAAAGTTTTTGAGGAGTATGTGTAATGAAGTCCTCTGTTGCTTAATGGCTTTGAAATTGTGCATGGATTAACAATGGAACCAAGTCTGTGACTGGGAAAAGGGCTTCCCTGATTGGCTAGGGTGAAACATTAGGAATTAACTAGGAGGACTAGAATGTCCTTCAGGGCATGAAATGCTCTGGAGTCTCAGTTAGCCTGAGTCATTTGAAAGCCCTTGAGGGGTAATACTAAGAAAGAAGACACTATCAGATTCCATGAAGACTTTTCTAACTTCTCCACCTTTTGCTATGAAGAGGATTAGGAATGTGGAATTTCCGAATTTCTTTCCCTTATTTTATTGTTAAATTGGCGGATTTATCTTTTTAAATACTTTTGCCTGCCTAATTACCTAAGGATTACTGAGCATTTATCACCTTAAATCTATTTAATATTGAGATCTGCTTAATCTTCTGAAATACAAGTATGCACAGAATCTTAAATGTGTTAAAATGATAATGATGTTTTCTACGGAAAAAAGTGTCAATTCCTCTTTCCTTGTCTTTGAAATGAAAAGGCATTTTAGAGAAATTATTTTGTTACAGCTCCAATATTAGGAGAAAAATCTTTTCTCCCTAAGTGTAGGAGATCTGCCTTTGAGATGCAGGTGACCTAACAGTGATGGAAAGGGCTCCTGGTGGCTCAGTGGTAAAGAACTTGCCTACCAATGGAGGAGATGCAGGAGAAGAAGTGAAGTTGCTCAATCGTGTCCAACTCTTTGCGACCCCGTGGACTGTAGCCTTACAGGCTCCTCCGTCCATGGGATTTTCCAGGCAAGAATACTGGAGTGCGTTGCCATTTCCTTCTCCAGGAGATCTTCCCAACCCAGGGATTGAATCCGGGTCTCCCGCGTTGTAGGCAGACGCTTTACCATCTGAGCCAGCAGGGAAGTCTAATGCAGGAGACATGGGTTCACTTCCTGCATCGGAAAGATTCCCTGGAGTAGGAAATAGCAAACTGCTCCAGTATTCTCGCCTGGAAAATTCTATGGACAGAGAAGCCTGGCAGGTTACAGTCTGTAGGGTCGAGAAGAGTTGGACACTGCTGAGCGGCTAAGCACACACACGTAACAGTGATTGAAACAATGACTCAGCCCTAAATTTCACCCTGCAACTGCTAAAGCCCATACAGAAAGGAGACCCCAGGAAGCCCTGAGACTATGGCGGGAATGCGGGAAGAAAGGTAGCTTTTAAGGGACAAGGAAGCTCATCTGGAAACACCCCTGCATTAGCCAGCATCCAATCAGGAGCTGATTCAAGTTCATACACACCCGTGCACCCTCCCCATTCTCCACCCCCAACTACTGCTCTTCTTGGAATCTCTTTAATCAGATGAAGGAAAATGATAGAGTGTTGAGAAGCAGAAGTTAAAGAAATTCATATAGTTTTATTGAGATATAATTCACATACCACAAAATTCACCTGTTTACAGTGTACCACCCTGTGGAATTTAGTATATTTACAGAGATGTGCTACCATCACTACTACCTGGATAAAGAACACGTGGTACGTGTGTACAATGAAACATGACTCGGCCGTTAAAGGGAATGAAACAGTGCCATTTGCGGGCAATGTGGATGGACCTAGAGGGTCACACTGAGTGAAGTAAGTCAGAGGAGGAGAAATATTGAATGGCATCCCTTATATGTGGAATCTAAAAAGAAATGATACAAATGAACTTACAAAACAGAAAAAGACTCATAGGCTGAGATAACTTTAGAACACTTTAATCACTCTGAAAAGAAACTCTGTGTCTCTTAGCAGCTACCCCTCATTTCTCTCCTCTCTCTGCTCCCTAGAAACCCCTAATCTACTTCATGTCTCTACAGAACTGAGGAAGAAGGCTTTTGTAGCCAGAATCCTGGGTGCTGGTTTTAAAAGGTGGGACCCTCAGCTGCCTCTTTCACTCCAACTCTCTGGGCCTCAGTTTCCTCAGCTGCCGGATGGGTGGCTCTCAGTCTTGGCTGCTTTCAGGAGGAATAGATTCCTTCTACCCATCTAGGTTCTCTTCGCTGGTCTATTAACTAAATTGACATAAAATTGATTAATAGGAGAAAAACAAATTTAACTGCATATGTAGGGGAGCCCTTGTAAGTAATGAGATCTAGGGACTTCCCTGGTGGTCTAGTGGTTAAGAAACCACCTTCCAATGCAGGGGAACCAGTTTGATTCCTGGTTGGGGAACTAAGATCCCACAAGCGGAAGGGCAATTAAGCCTGCGCAGTGTAACTACTGAGCCCAAGTACCACAATTATTGAGAAACTTTCAGTGCTACAATGATAGATCCTGTGAGCCTCAACTAAGACCAGACAGCCAAAAAAACCACCAGTATCACAGCCAAAACATGCTGGACAGTTGAGTCTTGGATGCCATCCTGGGCTAGGGAGTGGGAAAGGGGCCTGTGACTTCAAGGGGAGGAGGGTAGATTCATAGAACAGTAAGAGCAGATATTTGGTAACCTGATGTTTGCCTGCCATGCAGCAAGGTCGGTCATTCCAGATAAAAGTTATCTCTGGGAATAGCTCTCTCTGAGTCAGTACCCTGGTCTGAATCTTTCAGGTAGTTGAGGTGAGGTGAGGTAAAGTTGCTCAGTGGTGTCTGACTCCTTGCGACCCCGTGGACTGTAACCTACCAGGCTCCTCCGTCCATGGGATTCTCCAGGCAAGAATACTGGAGTGGGTTGCCGTTTCCTTCTCCAGGGGATCTGCCCGACCCAGGGATTGAACCCAGGCCTCCTGCACTGGAAGCAGATGCTTTAACCTCTGAGCCACTGTTAATGGAGAGATAAAAGATTTTCCTGAGTCAGCAGAGTCTTGAATGCTGTCAGCTCAAAATAACCCACATGCCAAAGTGGCACATTTTGGAGTCTGTCATTCTGTTCCCCTTAACTCCAGGATCAGTTGGGGAGGGAACAATACTCATTATTTTGTGATAATCTATAAGGTAAAAGAATCTGGAAAAATATATATGTATATATATATATATATATATACACACACACACACACACATATTTGTATAGAAATGCACCACTTTGCTGTACACCTGAAACTATCACAACACTATAAATCCATTATACGTCAATGTTTAAAAATACTTTTAAAAATTCAGAGAAATAAGGGAGATAGGTGAGGGGGGGGGATTCGGGATGGGGGGCACATGTATACCTGTGGCTGATTCATGTCAATGTATGGCAAAAACCACCACAATATTGTAAACTAATAAGCCTCCAATTGTGATAAATAAATCAAAAATTTAAAAAAGAAATTTAAAAAAATTCAGGGAAATAAAAAGAATCAGTTGGGGAACTTTGAAAAAGTGCTGACGTTCAGCCTCACCCCCTCAACTCTAGGACTCTAAGTCACTAGCTCTGGGGTGAGGCTTAGGCACTGGAGATTTTTTTAATGCCCTGTAAGGGAGATTTACTACAAGTTCTTGCTATGAATGTGGTCCTGGGACCAGCTGGTGGCTTGTTAGCAGTGCAGACCCCAAGGTCCCTCCCAGACCCACTGAGTCAGCATCTGGGCCTTAATAAGACCCCATGGGGTTTGTGTGCACGCTGAAGTTTGGGAAGCTCTGATCTCTCTTCCTTCCTTCAGCTCTAACAGCCTGTAGCTCTGTGATCCCCGTTCTTGCCTTTATGGGCCATCAGGTGATTTTAGTAATCAGTTCTCACAAACCAGAGTTTACTCCACACTGAAAAAACTAGCTCCCAGTTTGCTCACTGAATGGGATATAGGAATAGGATACTGGTAAGGTTTTATAAGAAGTTTGCTCAGTGATAACTCATTACACAGTAATTTGGAAGAACATCAAGTCATTTTAGAGTTGTTTTATCTGCTGTCCAGAAAGGGAAGAAAAATATGTATTTAGGTGTCAACCTCTAGGCAATTTAGAAGTACTCTGTACTTTGCAAAGATCACGGTATCAGGCAGGTCAGGTCATTAGTTTCCATGTAAAGCAGTCTAAGCAGAGTTTCTTGGCCACAGCTGCAAGTTAGAATCACTTGGGGAGCTTTTAAAACTACAGACATTCAGTCCTCCCCCATCCAGACCAGCTAAGTCAGAACCTTGGTAGTTTTTAAAGTTCCCCAAGGTGATGACAATATTCAAAGTTGAGAATCACTGATATAGAGGTTGTTGTGTTGTTTGGGATGTACCAAACACTCCTGGTTTTGTACTTCGCTAAGGTATAGGGCTGTGTTTCCAATGCCTAGTGGCGATCTATTCAGTAAGCATGTGCTGAACCTCTTCGTGTCTCAAGCCCCACCTGCAGGACTTGAGAGATGGAGCCAGGCACCTAGACAGACACTCAGAGAAGGCAAGCGCCTCAGCCCCTTGCTTGAGCGTGCTCAGGACAAGGACAGCCCTCGGCCCTGTCTCTTTCTCCAGGGTTCCACAGGCAGGGGAAAGTGCCCTGACATTTTAAACAGGGCTTCCCGTCTCTGCCTGTTGATTTAAGGAGGTAGGTCATTGGTTACGCAGGTCTGACTCTTCCTCTCGGTCCTCACGTCCGTGATGAGGGCACTAAGAATTTAACCAGCCAACAGATATGTCCTGAGGACTTCCCTGGCCTTCGCTGCAGTGGTTAAGACTCCAAGCTTCCACTTCAGGAAGCACAGGTTCCATCCCTGGTTGGTGAACTAAGATCCCACATGCTGCATGATGCAGCCAAAAACCAAACCAAACCCCAAAACAAATATGTACTGAGAAGTTCCAATACTTTGGCCACCTGACTCGAACAGCTGACTCATTGGAAAAGACCTTGATACTGGAAAAGACTTAAGACAAAAGGAGAAGGGGGTGGCAGAGGATGAGATGGTTAGCATCACCGACTCAATGGACATGCATTTGAGCAAACTCCAGGAGGTAGTGGAGGACAGAGGAGCCTGATGTCCTGCAGTCCATGGGGTGGCAAAAAGTTGGACATGATTGAGAGGCTGAACAACAACCAAAGAGGGGCTGACGGAAGAGGTCTCCAGGATCTGACTGATGAAATAAGGCATCCACAACGGAACAGTTCACAAACAGTGCAAGGCAGGATATAGGTGAGGGTTCTGTTGGTGGTAAAACCAGCAAGGACTGCAGAAATTCAGAGGAAGAGAAATCGGTGCCCACTGGAATAGCATGGAAACAGTGCTCAGCAGAGAGGGTCCGTGGATTGGTGGGGGGAGCATGTTCTTATGGCTACTTATTATAGAGAATACTATTGTTTACATTTGCTATGAGCCAGGTATTGTGCTAAATGATTGCTATGTATTGTCTTATTTACTCAATAGCGTAAGGTAAAAATCATAACAATCTACACTGTATAGAGGATGAGGCTAAGACACAGAAAAGTTAAATAACATGCCCAAGATTACCTTGAACTTGGTATATATGGCTCCCAAGTCCATGTACTCTATCATAATATATTGAACGATAGCCACATAGCATTTATTAGTATGTGCCAACAAGCAGGTTCCTAACATTTTACATACATTATCTCATTTAACTCTCAAGACAATGCTTTCTGGTGGACAATTCCATTATTCTCAAGCTCTGAGTAAGAGAATTTGAGCACCGAGGAGTTAAGTTACTTGCCTGAGGTCTAGGATTGTCAGCTAAAATACACTTAAATTTAATAATAAATAATAAGCTAGCATATATACTGAATGGGACTTACTCATACTGAATGGAGTAGAAAATGGCAACCCGCTCCAGTATTCTTGCCTGGAAAATTCCATGGACAGAGGAGCCTGGTAGGCTACGATCCTTGGGGTCGCAAAGAGTTGGACACGACTGAGCACACGCATGCAGGCACGCATACTGAAAGTTACTCGTTGTTTATCTGACCAATTGAAATAAGTGTCCCATTTGCATTTTTAAAAAATTTTTATTTCCTTGCTCATTTGGTTTTGGCTGTGCCGGGTCTTCATTGCCCCACATGGGCTCTCTCTAGCTGGGGGGCTTGGATTTCCCATTGCGGTGGCTTCTCTGGCTGCGGAGCACAGGCTTTAGGGAGCCTGGGCTTCAGTAGTTGCAGCATGCGGGCTCAGTAGTTGTGGCACAGAGGCTTAGCTGCTCCATGACACGTGGAATCTTCCCAGACCAGGGATCAAACCTGTGCTCTCTGCATTGGCAGGTGGGATTCCTAACCACTGGACTACCAGGAAAGTCCACATTTGTTTGTTTGTGCTAAATCTGGCAATCCTACTGAGGTCACCCTGCTGGCAGGTGATAAAGCAAAGTTTGAATCAGGTGGTATGACTCTAGGGCCCACACACTTAACCAGTGTGGCCAGAGCCATGGGTCTCCATGAATACCAGTGTGTTTGGGAGGAAGTGAGCAGGTTGCCTCCTTGGCTGCGAGGATTCGGTCGAGCAGGAGTGGGAAGCAGCAGTGGACTTTTCCATCCACCCTCTCATCCTGCCGCTGCTACTGTCCCCACCTGCTGGTGGACAAGACTGAAAGGAGCTGGGCGATGCCACCCCTGCCCGAGGAACAGATGCCTGGTTCTGACGCCAAATACAGAAGGAACAGGAGAAAATAAGGGCTTGCGAAAAACAAGAGACAGAGTTGGTATGAGATTCTGCAGACACGGTCACACCCACACCTTCCTTCTTAAAATAATTCTTATTTATGTGGCTGCGCTGGGTCTCAGTTGCAGCTCTTGGGATCTTCCATTTGCGTTGTGGCATGCGGGATCTAGTCCTCCAACTAAGGATCGAAACTAGGTTCCCTGAACTGGGAGTACAGACCACCTGGGAGCTCCCACACCTCTCTATATATCCTGGGACTGCCCACAGGAGTAAATACTTGTGCCCCCAGAACAATCATAATAACTGGTGGCGAAAGCACAGAGGCTGCAGTTACATGACTGTCTCGTGAACTGTGGTTGACCAGGGAATAGAACTCACCAGGGAGCCTTCCAACCAGTCAGCTCCCTGGCCACGTGGCCAGGAGTGTTGCTTGGGCCAGGAGGCCTGAGAATGTGTGACATCTCCCAGGTAAGTATTGAGTTTGGCCCCAGCATTTAGTGCCAAGGAAACCTGGCTCAGCACAATAAGCAACAGGGGGGCTGCAGCTGCAGAAAACAAACTTTGCTATGGTTCAAGGGGATGAGCGCTTGCCTAATTGAACATCAAGGAAATATAGAACAAGTCTGAGAGCTTAATGGGACCAGTGTGATACTCAGGAAGAGGCAATAAGAATTAGCCATAAGAAGATATAAGCAGAAGCAGACCAACAATTTCCTACTGTGGGGCAACAGGGATTCATAAAAGAATTCGTCGTATATAAAAACCTCTATACACAGTTGTGTTTGATAATGCGAGGCACTATATTGTATAGTTTACATTTAGTAGTGCTTTTAAATTATTTTATTTCCTTTTGTTGTCTTCCAGAGATCTGAGTTAAAGAGTCCCGTCAAGTTAGAATATACACGAGCAGTACTGAAATGGCTGCGTTGTGGCCCAAAGATGCCGAGCACTGGCAGTTTAGATCTCTTTTCAAGAGGATTTTGAAAATTTGTTAGCCAGTTGCCTTACTCCCAGTCTCCCCGTCCTCCAGTAATTTCTCCATACTGACGGCTCTAGAGTCATTCTTCTGAAGTCTGGATGATTTAGATCACGATCAATTATATAAAAGAGAAAATTGCAAAAGGTTTCAATGCTATTGCAATCTCTTCTTAAACTATGTTCCAAATTCTTCTTTCATGATCTGTCTTTCCCATCACAGGCTAAACACATTTTCTTTTTGTAAATTACCTGTTTAAACTTTGCAAGCGTCTCCATTTCCATCAATATTCTGGTCCTTTTTTTTTTTTTAAATCTCTAATATTAAAAAAACATTTATTTGAGTATACTTGATTGTGATATTGTGTTATTGATACTGTGTTAGTTTCGGGTGTACAGCAAAGTGAGTCAGTTATATGTATACATATATCCACTGTTTCTTTGGGTCTGGCCCTTATTTTCATTGGACCAAACTTGGGTCCTCTCACTGATACCCAGCGGAACCAATTTACTGACACCAGGGTTGTGAAGAAGGAAAGTATGGGGTTTACTGCAAGGCCAAGCAAGGAAAACTGGCAACTCATGCTCAAAAGACCTGAACTCTTTTGGGAGAATTTTTGAAGACAGTATGAGGGATGGGGTCACAGGATGTATGATCAGCTCAGGAGAACAGTTCTGCGCCTGGTTGACAGTGAAGTAACAGGGTGATATTTCAGGAATCTGAGTCATCAGTCTTCTGGTTCCAACTAGTCTGGGGTCTTGAACTCTTGGTCAGCATGCAGTTAACTTCTTCCACCTGGTGGGGGTTTTAGAATTTGCAGAACAACTCAAGGATATGGCTCAGGGTATTATCTATAGCCCTTGAAGAGGAGCTGAAGGTCCTTGACTATTTTATGGTTAAACCGTTATTATTTTGTCTTGCTTGACTGTTTTGTTTCTGTATTATTATTTTTTTTACTTCTCTGATTAAATTTTTCTTTTTGGAATTCAGGGAAGGCCTGGGAATCTAAAGCTTTTCTACAAGCAAGAGGTTGGGGAGGGGGAGTGGAGGAGATGGGGGGAAGTGAAAGAGATGGGGGGAGGAGTGGGGTGGCTGTGTGTGGGGGGCTCTGTCCCCAGGAAGACCCCACAGGATCCTGTGTTTCACTATCTCACCCTCTGCACAACAATAGCCAGCTAATCACCAGCCCTCCATGCCTTTACAAATGTTGTTCCTTTTTTTCTGGTCCCTTCAGGGATGTTCAGGCTGGAGCTGGCTCTCACTAGCTCATGCAACCTAGTCCCAACTCTCTTTAGTGACATCATGTTGGTACCCTGAAATCTGCTGTAGCAGGAGGATTTACACCATGGAGATTAGCAAATGCTGCACATCAGGGCTTTCTCCCCCTTTTTGGAGGGCCGACTGTTACACATTAACCACCATGTCATTGTCATCTCCTACTTTTTCCCTGGAAAATTCCCATTTATCCTTCGAGACAGTGTGTTTCTTTGTGAAGCTTTCTTTGACTCCCACAGAGGAATGGGGAGAAGAAAGCAACTTCTCTGTGCCAAGCATCTGGGCTGAGTGCTTTACATACATAATTCTCATGCCTCTATTAAAACAATTGTGTCCCATTATAATTATTTGTTTGTGATTGCCTCTCTGATAAGTGCTGAGGGCAAAGATTGCAGTCTATATTGATGTTTCAAACCCCGGGGACTTTAAAAGTGTCTTTTATAAGTGATGGATTCTTAGTGAATGTCAAGTATTTAATTAAGTAAGAACTAGGAGGAACTGCATAGCTTTGCTTTATCCATCTCTATTCTCCTAGAGAGAATCCCCTTACACTGCAAACAAAACTAAGTATTTTACCAAGATCTCCTGTTGAGTGATTTTTAAAAAATCTACAAAAAAACAATTTATGCGAAGCTATCATCAGTGTAATGCTTGTGGCCTGTTTGCTGATGTAGGTGGTGCTGTAGGAAATGATATCAGTCGCTCAGTCATGGTCTGACTCTTTGTCACCCCATGGACTGTAGCCCACCAGGCTCCTCTGTCCATGGGATTTCCCAGGCAAGAATACTGGCATGGGTAGCCGTTTCCTTCTCCAGGGGATCTTCCTGACCCAGAGATTGAACCCTCATCTCCTGCATTGGCAGGTGGATTCTTTACCTCTGAGCCACCTGAGAAGCCCAGGAATTGATATATAAAGGTGGAAGTTTTAGGTCTATGAGAGGCAGGTGAGGAAGGCATTTTTGGATAAACCAGTCTTGTTAATCCTGTGAGGGCAATGGAGGTGCTTAGCTTAATACTGAAACAAAGCAGGGCCCTATGGCTCTTGCCCATCCCCACCTCCCATGTCCTCTGCCTGCCTTTTGTCTGTAGAAAGCTTTAGTCAGAGAATAAGTTTAATCAGAGAACTGCGAAATGCTGAAACAAAGGAAAACAGTCAGAGGAGACTAAATAATAATAATGTAGTCAGTAGCAGCAGCAGTCATTAAGCATAGTCAAGGACAATCAGCTCTTTCTCAAGAGCTATAGATAATATTCTGAGCCATATCCTGTGAGCTGTCTTACAGATACCAAAACACCAAGGGGAGAAGTTAACTACTTGACAACCAGACTGTACCCTGGACATGAGCTGTCACAATGTGGAGAACTGGCTGCAAATAAATGGGAACAAATGGAAAACAGCCAAGATGATGCTGGTCAGACCACTGATGACCAGTTTGAAGATGACTATTAGAGATGATTGTGCTGTTTCTTCAAGTAACCCTGTCCTCCCAACACTGTCTATAAAAGCTCTCACCCTCTTGCTTGTTGGTGGTGGGGGACGGCAGGGAGTAGGCCTTTGGATGACCCACAGTTGCTGGCATCTGAAATAAAGCAAACTTTCCTTTCCACCAACCTGGCTTTTTTATTGGCTTTTGAGTGGCAAGCAGCCGCCCCCCTCCACCCTACTCTTTTGGTAACAAAGCCTAGCCTGAAATATGTACTTAAATGGTAGCTACCACCACATCCTCCATCCTCATCCTCTTTTCCTCCTTCATCATCATTAGCCTCAGCATCATAGAATTCAGCAGTGATTAACAGGGCCAAACTAAGCTAAAAAAAAAAATTCAACTGACATGAAGCTGTGTTTAGAAGCTTGTAATTCTCTGTTTCTACGGAGCCCTATACCAAGGTCACAGAATAAAAATCTCTGGAACTGACCAAGCTTCATAGCAACAGTCACCATGAGCCTCTGGATCTAAACCAACCAGTTCCCTGACCCCATATGAGGTAAAACGCCCACCCTAGGGTAGCATCCTAACCAGTCATCTAATGCCATCATTCCAGTAGGAATTTGGCTGCAATCCGGTGAACCTTTTCAGCTCTCCCTTGAACTGGCCCACTGTTTTAAAAGCATCTCCCACTGTAATAAACTGTATTCTCCTCTTGCTCTGCCTCATGTTTGGGAATTCTTTTCCAACCCATGACTAGAACCACAACACTTTCCTCTCTTACTTTTCTTTAAATTTATTAAAGCATCAAAACACTATGAAGAAAGCTTTTTTCTTTTTTTCTATGACTATTGGGATGCTTTGTAAATATGACTCATCTACCCTCACCTCACAGTAAATGAGCAGACAGTAAAGATTAACCTGGTTTGAATAGATGCTGTGTGATGATTGGCTGAAAGTCACTTTCATGTAATTTATTCAGATCAACTTAACTGAAAGTGAGGATGTAGGTAACTTAGGTCACACCCATCCTTAAGAAAGCAGAAGCTGCATTAGTTTGCCTGTGTATTCTGATCTTACTGCTGCAGTAATAAGTATCTGCCGAAATAGTAAAGTATTCTTTGGCTTTTGTCTGAAGGTCAGACAGTTGCAGCAGTAAAGATCAGAACAAAGATTACTGTGGGCCTTAGAGGGGGTTTCCCTGGTAGCTCACATGGTCAAGAATCTGCCTACAATGCAGGAAACCTGGGTTCAGTTCCTGGGTCTGATCCCTTGGAGAAGGGCATGGCAACCCACTCCAGTATTTTTGTCTGGAAAATCCCATGGACAGGTGGAGCCTGGCGGGCTATAGTCCATGGGGTCGAAAAGAGTCGGATTTAACTGAACGACTAACACGGTCACATTCAAAGGGGGCTCCAGGGAAGAGATAAGGCCTGGAGTCCAGGTGGGGGTGGGTTATGAAGGAGGCCTTGAAGGAAGGAAGGAACTGGCGTCAGCGTTCGAAGCAGCATCTCCACCTATATGTTTTGCAGAATGGCATTTGGCAAAAAGCATTCCAAGACCACAGAGGTTTGGGCAGTGCTGCATATACCATCTTGCACGTGACTATTGTATGCTCTGAGAACATCTGAAGTGAAGAGACCTGATTAGCTTCATTTAACCTAAGTTTCTCAAAAGTGTTTGATTGTAGAATCTGCTTTGGGGAAATAACTATTAGCATCTTTCAGAATAGACAAGTCCCACAGAAGCTTATTGGGAAGCGTTAATTTACAGAATTATGTTTCTGAAACTAGTATTTATGCCTCTTTTGCGGCCTCAAAAGAATCATCTTACTCCTCAGTTCATGCTACCTCATGATCACATTTTGAGCAAAGCTTCTGTTTTATTTTTCCCCTTCATTTCCAACTCCCACTTTGCACCCTAAGCACTCACTTTCATGTTTCATGTATTTCCTTAAATATGCCTTCCCTTAGACCATTCAGGTATGACCTAAATCAAATCCCTTATGATTATACAGTGGAAGTGAGAAATAGATTTAAGGGCCTAGATCTGATAGATAGAGTGCCTGATGAACTATGGATGGAGGTTCATGACATTGCACAAGGGACAGGGATCAAGACCATCCCCATGGAAAAGAAATGCAAAAAAGCAAAATGGCTGTCTGAGGGAGCCTTACAAATAGCTGTGAAAAGAAGAGAAGTGAAAAGCCAAGAAGAAAAGGAAAGATATAAGCATCTGAATGCAGAGTTCCAAAGAATAGCAAGATGAGATAAGAAAGACTTCCTCAGCGATCAGTGCAAAGAAATAGAGGAAAAGAACAAAATGGGAAAGACTAGAGATCTCTTTAAGAAAATTAGAGATACCAAGGGAACATTTCATGGAAAGATGGGCTCAATAAAGGACAGAAATGGTACAGACCTAACAGAAGCAGAAGATATTAAGAAGAGGTGGCAAGAATACACAGAAGAACTGTACAAAAGAGACGCTCACAATCAAGATAATCATGATAGTATGATCACTCACCGAGAGCCAGACATCCTGGAATGTGAAGTCAAGTGGGCCTTAGAAAGCATCACTACGAACAAAGCTAGTGGAGGTGATGGAATTCCGGTAGAGCTATTTCAAATCCTGAAAGATGATGCTGTGAAAGTGCTGCACACAATATGCCAGCAAATTTGGAAAACTCTGCAGTAGCCACAGGACTGGAAAAGGTCAGTCTTCATTCCAATCCCAAAGAAAGGCAATGCCAAAGAATGCTCAAACTACCACACAATTGCACTCATCTCACATGCTACTAAAGTAATGCTCAAAATTCTGCAAGCCAGGCTTCAGCAATACGTGAACCGTGAACTTCCAGATGTTCAAGTTGCTTTTAGAAAAGGCAGAGGAACCAGAGATCAAATTGCCAACATCTGTTGGATCATGGAAAAAGGAAGAGAGTTCCAGAAAAACATCTATTTCTACTTTATTGACTATGCCAAAGCTTTTGACTGTGTGGATCACAATAAACTGTGGGAAATTCTTCAAGAGATGGGAATACCAGACCACCTGACCTGCCTCTTGAGAAACCTATATGCAGGTCAGGAAGCAACAGTTAGAACTGGACATGGAACAACAGACTGGTTCCAAATAGGAAAAGGAGTATGTCAAGGCTGTATATCGTCACCCTGATTGTTTAACTTATATGCAGGGTACATCATGAGAAACGCTGGGCTGGAAGAAGCAACAAGCTGGAATCAAGATTGCTGGGAGAAATATCAATAACCTCAGATATGCAGATGACACCACCCTTATGGCAGAAAGTGAAGAGGAACTAAAAAGCCTCTTGATGAAAGTGAAAGAGGAGAGTGAAAAAGTTGGCTTAAAGCTCAACATTCAGAAAACGAAGATCATGGCATCTGGTCCCATCCCTTCATGGGAAATAGATGGGGAAGCAGTGGGAGCAGTGTCACACTTTATTTTTCTGGGCTCCAAAATCACTGCAGATGATGATTGCAGCCATGAAATTAAAAGACGCTTACTCCTGCTTTTGAACTGTGGTGTTGGGGAAGACTCTTGAGAGTCCCTTGGACTGCAAGGAGATCCAACCAGTCCATTTTGAAGGAGATCAGCCCTGGGATTTCTTTGGAAAGAATGATGCTAAAGCTGAAACTCCAATACTTTGGCCATCTCGTGCAAAGAGTCGACTCATTGGAAAAGACTGATGCTGGGAGGGATTGGGGGCAGGAGGAGAAGGGGACGACAGAGGATGAGATGGCTGGATGGCATTATTTTTTCTTGCTAACTTGTTTTTCTAATCCAGTGTTATGTTTTAAAGAGCTAAGCTTGTTGTTGTCCATTCCTCACATTTGTTGTTTTTATCTACTGCATGAGATTCCAAAGTACACAGTCCACCCATTTTACTCCACTCATGGACCCAAGTTTGGTGGCATCTTGAGTGACCTTGATATTGGGGCCCCAGAACAGAGAAGAGAGGTTTCTGTTGGATAAATTGTTTGAAAAGTTTTCTCCTTTAAATAAAAAACCTGGCAGTTTTGGCAAGGTGACCTGACCAAGTCCTAGTAATGATGAAGGGTGAATTTCAGAAGGAGCAGCCTTCAGATAATGTACTAGAGCAGGGACTGAAAATCACCTAGGTCAGACTGCCCAATTCTGTCATCCAACACTGTCAACTTCATGCAATTGTCAAGAAAATGCCTTTGACCTTAATGTGACTTCTGAAAATAGAACGTCTTCTTTAAAATGTAGAAAGGAAAAGAAAAGGTCCTTTATAGATCTATGACAAATGGGCTAGGCTGATTGTGAGTGGTCTGCCCAGATGAGCAGGTCAGGGGTACAGGGGGGTCAGAACAAAGTCTGGAAGAGCCTCATGGAAACCTCACAATGAGACACACTGACTTTCTAGTGATTGCCCACTCCTGGGATTACCTGATTCCTGTTTAGGGCACTAAACAAAGTATTAAATATGAGCCACAACTTCAGGTGGTTACTGTGGAAAAACATCATGGCAACTGGGTAAGTTGAGAGAATGCCAACTTCACAGGAAGCTAGTGTTGAGCAGGAAGTATCATAGAGTTCAAGAACTTCTGAGCAATAGTGACAACTCTTCCAGGTAGTTAAAGCACCTGGAATTTGTTCTCAACCTCAAGGTTCACTTTCTTCACAGAGTGATTGTGAAACCCCTCTCAATACTCTCCCAAAGTTCTGAAGATCCATGAGAGTTGCACGTCCAGGCAAAGGGGATGACAGGACACATGGTTTCAGCCTAAACTGTAAAACAGGAGTCCCCAGCCTCTAGGATCTAATGCCTGATGATCTAAAGTGGAGCTGATGTAATAATAATAGAAGCAAAATGCACAATAAATGTAGCATGCTTGAAACATCCTGAAACCATCTCCCCCTTCCCCGTCCTTGGAAAAGTTGTCTCCCTTGAAACCAGTCCCTGGCGCCAAAAAGGTTGGGAACTGCTGCTATAAAAAAAACATATAATGAAAATGTAGGAATTTCTTAAACTTCAGCATTCTTTCGATTCCTGCCATAGCCAAGATTCATGAGTATTATTGATAAAGAGACAGTTGAACTTAGAGAATGAGTCTTGTGTATGTAAAAATGGAGAGACATTATAATTGGAATTAACAACCACCAACAGTGCAAACTCTTGAAGGGAATGAGGCAGAAAATGTTTACTGAACAACAGGAGAAAAGGAACTGAGATGAACCACACAGAGAGACCTCTGGATGAGCATGTCGGAAGGGTTTTTACCGATTCACTACAAAGGAAGGGGGAGTTGATATCAAAAAATGTTGATATTATTTGTAGAGTTGCTTTCTGTCCTTAATTCAGTCGTTCAGTGTCTAAAATACAGGAAACACTCAGCAAACATTTTTAGAATGAATAAATTTAAGTAATTTAAATTAACTAGTGGTTATTGGATAGAGTTAATGTTATTTATGTATGTGTTTGTTTGTGTACATTGGGCTTTCCTGGTGGCATTACTAAGACTTTTTTTTTTAACCACAGATGTAGGTTCACAGGGAAGTTGAGAAGAAGGTGCAGAGATTTCCCATATACTACCACCTAGCCCACACATACAAAACCTTCTCCATTTCCAACATCCCCTACCAGAGTGGTACATCTCTTGCAACTGATCAGCCCTTATGGACATCACCCAAAGTCCATAGTTTATCTTAGGGTTCATTCTTGGTGTGGTACAAATGTATAATGGTATGTATCCATTGTTTTAGTATCATACAGAATATTTTTTCCACTCTAAAAATCCTCTGTGCTTCACCCTTCCCTTCCTTTCCTTCCTATACCCACCCAGCTCCCTCCCAAACCCCAGACAACAACTGATCTTTTTCTTGTTTCTACAATTTTGCCTTTTTCATAATGTCATATAGTTGGCATCATGCAATATATAGCCTTTTCAGGTTGGTTTCTTCCGCTTGGTAGCATGTATTAAAGATTCCTCCATATCTTTTCATGGCTTGATAGCTCATTTCTTTAGTGCTGAATAATATTCTGTAGTCTGGCTGTACCACAGTTGATTATCCAGTTAACTACTGAAAGCCATCCTGATTGCTTCCAGGTTTTGGCAGTTATGAATAGAGCTGCTGTAGACATCCGTGTGCAGATTTTTGTGTGGACATAACTTTTCAACTCTCCGGTAAATACCAAACAGTGCAATCGCTGGGTTGTGTGGTAAGAGTATGTTTAGTTTGTTAGAAACTGCCAAACCATCTTCCGAAGTGGCTGTACCAAGTTCATTTTATTATATACATTTATAAAGCTGTAATGCAAAGAACCCCTTTAGATGCTGATCATGTGAACCACACCTAACAACTGTAGTCGAGGGACTACCCTGGCAGTCCTGTGGTTAAGACTTTGCGTTTCCAATGCAGGAGGCACCTGTTCCATCCCTGGTCGGGGAACTAAGATCCCACATGCTGTGCAGGGCAGCTCCCCCCGCCCCCTCCCCCACCAAACCATAACAACAACAGCAACAAAAACACCTGTAGTCAAGACTACTGACCACAGTGAGTAGCTAGCTTACAGGAAGGAGTCTTAACTAGACTTATTTTTGGTGAGATCTTTTGCATGTTGGATTATCCTAGGGGGGAAAAGCCATACATTGGGCCTAGTACCAATGTTTGATTATAGGATTAGATTCATATGGTGTGTCTTAAATCATAGGAACAAACACTCCTCTGTCTCAAGAGTGAGATATCCAAGTTCATGTCCTCGGTACAGGGCCTTTTGTTCTGTCCCAGTCTGCAGAGTCAAATGGGCTGCTCTGAGTCTAGCCTCCAGGGTAACACCGCCCTCCGCCACATGTGTGTTTCTGCAGCCAAACAGCCAGGCTTGCCAGAGGTTCCAGCAGAACAACGCAGCAGCCTTCTGCTCCTTTGACACGTTGCTGATGCATGTGGGAAGAGGGACAGACGCAAGGGCCTGGCTTGCAGCCCCAGCAACAATAGTAATGACTGATGAGGAATATTTATCTTGTATATTTACTCGGATGTTTGGAAATGAGCTTTAGAAAAATTGATAAAAATAATTTAAACTCTGAGAGAAGGTTGAGATTAATCAAGTCCTTGTCTTTGGTATGGAACAATAATTATCCCATAACGCTACCCATTTTAAAGGGGAAAAACCCCCCAGCTTTTTAAAAATATTTCTACTCAGGCATGAGTCTAAAATGTGGTCAATCTTTCTCTTATCATATATATGTATGCATACACACACGCACACACATACTGTTACACATACACCTATATCTATATGAATACATGTATTATACATATAATCTATATATATGTACATACATACATCTATTTCAGTATCTTATTGGGTATATAGGGAGCTGGAGAAAATGTAAGTTATGATCTTCGACAATTTCTGAGAAAGATTTTGCCCTGAGGCACTCAGAAAGTTCCGCTAATAAACCCTTTCTGCTAGGGTTACTTAGGGGAGCAGTCTGCGTAGGGAGTCAGAACGCCTGGACTTGCCTTGGCACAGTGCAACAGAGAAGTTGTAACCCTGTGGGAGTCATCCATTTCCGTGGACTCAGTTTCTCTTTATTAATTTATTTGGCTGTGGTGCATGGGATCTCTCATTGCAACGCATAAACTCTCCAGTTGTGGCCCACAGGCTCAGTAGCTGTGGCTCAGAGCTTAGTTGCTCGGAGGCTTGTGGGATTTTAGTTCCCCAGCCAGGGATTGAACCTATGTCCCCTGCATTACCAAGTGGATTCTTAACCCCTGGACCACTAGGGAAGTCCCGAGGATTCTATTTCTTTCGTTGCACAATGAAGGGCTTGGACTAGAGACTCCTTGAAGATGCAGCTCCATCTAAGCCCTGGACTCGGACTCTCGACCAGTCTCCCCCACAGCAGTATCTGAGTGAAGAACGTGTGGACCTTGGCGGTGTTCTTGGCCTCTGGCATCTGGTATTAGCACTCTCCTTCCTTTAGGATGGGCGCTCCTGCCCCCACTCTCTGTCTGTGTTCTCAGTGAGGCTCTGACCAGGACTCTAGGACAGAACTGGGCATCAGGGCCCCAGATCCCCCAGGACTCATTATCAGGCTAATTGGAATGAATCCTAGGACTTCCTCTTTCTCAGGACGAGACTTCATGTTTCTTTTTCAGATTCTTTTCCATTATAAATTATTACAAAATATGGAATACAGTTCCTTATACTGTATAGTAGGTCCTTCCTGGTTATTTTATATATAGTAGTGTGTATATATAACAAACTGTTTTGAATGAATTCCACTTTGGCTTCAGAGTTATACAAAAACTCTACTTCTATACAATTCCAACCCCTTTTGATGTTGTTAGCTCTATCACAAATTAGCTTTATACGTTACATGCCCATTAACATATTAGTGCCAAAGAATTGATGCTTTTGAATTGTAGTGTTGGAGAAGACTCTTGAGAGTCCCTTGGACTGCAAGGAGATCCAACCAGTCCATTCTAAAGGAGATCAGTCTTGGGTATTCTTTGGAAGGACTGATGCTGAAGCTGAAACTCCAATATTTTGGCCACCTGATGTGAAGAGCTGACTCATTGGAAAAGACCCTGATGCTGGGAAAGATTGAGGGTAGGAGGAGAAGGGGAAGACAGAAGATGAGATGGTTGGATGGCATTACCAACTCAATGGACATGGGTTTAGGCGGACTCCGGGAGTTGGTGATGGACAGAGTTAGGGTTAGGGAGGCCTGGCATGCTGTGGTTCATGGGGTAGCAAAGAGTCAGACACAACCGAGCGACTGAACTAAACTGAGATCTATGCTTACTGTGTTTGATTTTGTATCTTAAATCACATAAGGGGAAAATGACTTACAAACAAAAAGTGTAATAATATTGGCTCTGTATTTACTTATGTAGTTATATTTATTGGTGCTTTTTATTTCTTAATATGACTTCAGGTTACTGTCCAGCATCCTTTCCTTTCTATTTGAAGGACTCCAAAGTTGGCATTTCTCACAGGCCAGGTCTACAAGTTGTACAAGGCAGGACTTGGAGGTGTGAACCAGCCTGGGAGTGTCTGGGGAGGCACTTGGCAGTCTTTGCTCTAGAAGCCAAGATCACAGTCAAAGTCCACCTCAGGACCACATTCGGGCTGGATGCAGAGAACTGCCATTTTTCTTTCCCTCATTCAGGCTTTGAACTAGGGGCCAAGGCCTGTACGTTTGAGTCCTATTTCTGTCCCTAACCAGCCATGTGACTGTGGACAAAATCACTTTATTTGGCCCTTTTCCCTTATCTGTAAGTGAGGTGTTCTAGATCAAGGTTGTTAAACTTTTTCTGTAAAAGGCCAGAAAGTAAGTGTTTTAAACATTTATTTTTATTTATTTATTTGTCTGCCTCAGGTCTTAGTTGCAGCACGCCAGATCTTCAGTCTTCATTGAGGCATGCAGGATCTTTTGTTGTAGCATGTGGGATCGAGTTCCCCGACCAGGGATTGAACCCTGGACCCCCTGCATTGGGAGTGTGGAGTCTTAGCCACTGGACCACCAGGGAAGTCCCCCAAAAGTAAGTATTTTAAACTCTGTCATAATGATTCAACTCTGACATTGTAGTGCAAAAGCAGCTATGGATGATAGATAAATGAATGGATGTGATTGTATTCCAATAAAACTCTTTTTGTGACAACAGGAAGTAGGCTATTTTGACCTTTGTCCTGGTAGTTTGTCAAACACTATTCTATCAGTAGATGGTCTTGGACAGTCCTTCTGGCTTTAAAATATAAAAGTTCTGATGATCCGCACTGGTGTTTTCAATGCCCTTTCACTCCTTCCCACGTTCTCAGAGTACTGTCTGTACCAAGAGTACAGTGATAAGACTCACTACCACCATTGTGTATCTATGGACCAAGCATTTGTTGGTATTCATTCCTTCCAACAAGAATGTTAGGTGGGAAGTATTATAATCAGTATCTTAGATAAGAAGAAACTAAGGTAAGTCTACACATGGACATCACCAGATGGCCAACACCGAAATCATATTGATTATATTCTTTGCAGCCAAAGATGGAGAAGCTCTATACAGTCAGTAAAAACAAGACCGGGAGCTGACTGTGGCTCAGATCATGAACTCCTTATTGCCAAATTCAGACTCAAATTGAAGAAAGGAGGGAAAACCACTAGACCATTCAGGTATGACCTAAATCAAATCCTTTATGATTATACAGTGGAAGTGAGAAATAGATTTAAGGGACTAGATCTGATAGACAGAGTGCCTGATGAACTATGGAATGAGGTTCGTGACATTGTACAGGAGACAGGGATCAAGACCATCCCCATGGAAAAGAAATGCAAAAAAGCAAAATGGCTGTCTGGGGAGGCCTTACAAATAGCTGTGAAAAGAAGAGAAGTGAAAAGCAAAGGAGAAAAGGAAAGATATAACATCTGAATGCAGAGTTCCAAAGAAGAGCAAGATGAGATAAGAAAGCCTTCCTCAGCGATCAGTGCAAAGAAATAGAGGAAAAGAACAGAATGGGAAAGACTAGAGATCTCTTTAAGAAAATTAGAGATACCAAGGGAACATTTCATGGAAAGATGGGCTCAATAAAGGACAGAAATGGTACAGACCTAACAGAAGCAGAAGATATTAAGAAGAGATGGCAAGAATACACAGAAGAACTGTACAAAGAAGATCTTCACAACCAAGATAATCATGATAGTATGATCACTCACCGAGAGCCAGACATCCTGGAATGTGAAGTCAAGTGGGCCTTAGAAAGCATCACTACGAACAAAGCTAGTGGAGATGACAGAATTCCGGTAGAGCTATTTCAAATCCTGAAAGATGATGCTGTGAAAGTGCTGCACACAATATGCCAGCAAATTTGGAAAACTCAGCAGTGGCCACAGAACTGGAAAAGGTCAGTTTTCACTCCAATTCCAAAGAAAGGCAATGCCAAAGAATGCTCAAACTACCGCACAATTGCACTCATCTCACATGCTACTAAAGTAATGCTCAAAATTCTGCAAGCCAGGCTTCAGCAATACGTGAACCGTGAACTTCCAGATGTTCAAGTTGCTTTTAGAAAAGGCAGAGGAACCAGAGATCAAATTGCCAACATCTGTTGGATCATGGAAAAAGGAAGAGAGTTCCAGAAAAACATCTATTTCTACTTTATTGACTATGCCAAAGCCTTTGACTGTGTGGATCACAATAAACTGTGGGAAATTCTTCAAGAGATGGGAATACCAGACCACCTGGCCTGCCTCTTAAGAAACCTATATGCAGGTCAGGAAGCAACAGTTAGAACTGGACATGGAACGACAGACTGGTTCCAAACAGGAAAAGGAGTACGTCAAGGCTGTATATTGTCACCCTGCTTATTTAACTTCTATGCAGAGCACATCATGAGAAACGCTGGGCTGCAAGAAGCACAAGCTGGAATCAAGATGGCCGGGAGAAATATCAGTAACCTCAGATATGCAGATGACACCACCCTTATGGCAGAAAGTGAAGAGGAACTAAAAGCCTCTTGATGAAAGTGAAAGAGGAGAGTGAATGTTGGCTTAAAGCTCAACATTCAGAAAACGAAGATCATGGCATCTGGTCCCATTACTTCATGGCAGATAGATGGGGAAACAGTGGAAACAGTGTCAGACTTTATTTTGGGGGGCTCCCAAATCACTGCAGATGGTGACTGAGCCATGAAATTAAAAGACCCTTACTCCTTGGAAGAAAAGTTATGACCAACCTAGATAGCCTATTGAAAAGCAGAGATACTACTTTGCCAACAAAGGTCCGCCTAGTCAAGGCTATGGTTTTTCCTGTGGTCATGTATGGATGTGAGAGTTGGACTGTGAAGAAAGTTGAACGCTGAAGAACTGATGCTTTTGAACTGTGGTGTTAGAGAAGATTCTTGAGAGTCCCGTGGACTGCAAGGAGATCCAACCAGTCCATTCTAAAGGAGATCGGTCCTGGGTGTTCATTGGAAGGACTGATGCTAAAGCTGAAACTCCAATACTTTGACCACCTCATGTGAAGAGTTGACTCATTGGAAAAGACTCTGATGCTGGGAGGGATTGGGGGCAGGAGGAGAAAGGGATGACAGAGGATGAGATGGCTGGATGGCATCACTGACTCGATGGACGTGAGTTTGGGTGAACTCCAGGAGTTGGTGATGGACAGGGAGGCCTGGTGTGCTGCAATTCATGGGGTCGCAAAGAGTTGGACATGACTGAGCGACTGAACTGAACTCAAGGTAAGGGAGGTTTCGCAATAGGTCCAAGGCCACAGTGTTGGCAGTAGAAGGAAACAGGCTAAGACTCTAAAGCCTTTGTTATGTTTCATTCATCTCCTATCTCCTAGATTGCAGGTTTTTAGTACAGTAGAGAATATAACTTTCTTTAAAAAAAATTATGTATTTATTTTTGGCTGTGCTGGGTTTTTGTTGCTACAAGGGTTCTTCTCTAGCTGTGATGAGTGGGGGCTCCTCTCTAGTTGTGCTGCGAAGGCTTCTCATTGCAGTGGCTTCTCTTGTTTTGGAGCACAGGCTCTAGGCCTGCAGGCTTCAGTAGTTGCGGCACAGGCTCAATAGCTGTGGTGCCTGGGCTTAGTTGCTCCGCTGCATGGGGGATCTTCCAGCATCAGGGATCGAGCTTGTGTCACCTGCATTGGTAGGGGGAGAGAATACATCTTTTTTGATAGAAAGAAAAAAAAAACAACTTAATTACACTAGTCTAAAGATTAAGCCACAGAAGTTCCACCCTGACAGTTTTGAAATTATAAATAACTAAAATCATTATTTGCAGATTTAAAATGCTATCTCTCAAGATGCAAAGCTAGCAAGACAATATGTTGATGCCCTCGAAAAACTCACTGTCCATCTGGTAAGGCATATGAAAGATTTAGTGAACAAATACAATTCTAAATTAATTACAGTAGAAGTACTCTTCTAAAAAATTTTAGTTGATTTAAAAAGCTGTGTTAATTTCTATGGTACAGCAAAGTGATTCAGTTATACACACACACACACACACACACACACACACACACACTCTCTCTCTCTCTCTCTCTCTTTTAAATATTCTTTGCCATTATTGAATTGCAGGATATTGAACCTAGTTCCCTGTGCCAGGACCTTGCTGTTTATCCGTTCTATATATACTAGTTTGCATCTGCTAACTCCAAAGTCCCAATCCATCCCTCCCCCAACCCCCTCCCCCTTGGCAACCACAAGTCTGTTGCACATGTCTGTGAGTCTGTTCCTCTTTCACAGAGAAGTTCATTTCTGTCATATTTTAGACTCCACACATAAGTGACATCATATGGTATTTATCTTTCTCTTTCTGACTTACTTCTCTTAGTATGATAATCTCTAGGTTCATCCACGTTTCTGAAAATGGCATCATTTTATTCTTTTTTTTGTGACTGAGTAATATTCCATTGTGGGCACCAACCTCTTCTTTATCTGCTCATTTGTTGATGGACATTTAGGCTGTTTCCATGTCTTTGATTTTGTAAATAGTGCTGCTATGAACTTAAGGTGCACGTTTCTTTTTTAATTATAGTTTTGTCCAGAAGAGGGATTGCTGGATCACATGGCAACTGTATTTTTAGTTTTTTTGAGGAACTTGCATAGTGGCTGTTTTCCATAGTAACTGTACCAACATACTTTCCCACCAACAGTATGGAAGGGTTCCCTTGTCTCCACATATCTCTAGCATTTGTTATTTGTAGACGTTTCAATAATGCCATTCTGGCCAGTGTAAGATGATATCTCCCTGCAGCTTTGATTTGCATTTTTCTAATAATTATTGTTCTTGAGTATCTTTTCATATCAGTAGAAGTGCTTTTGATTACTCTTATTGCACTTGCCAGAGACCAACACATCCCAGTACTGCTCTGCCCATAGCACCCTGAGTGCCTCTCCTGGCAGTACACTGGAGTCCTGCATTAGTCCCCTACAGCCTAGGCAATAAATTGTTTTTTAGTCGCAAAGTTGTGTCCGACTCTTTGCAACCCCATGGACTGTAGCCTGCCAGGCTCCTCTGTCCATGGGATTCCCCAGGCAAGAATACTGGAATGGATTGCCATTTCCTTCTCTAGGGGATTTTCTCCACCCAGGGATTGAATCTGCATCTCCCACACTGGCAGGCAGATTCTTTACCACTGAGCCACCAGGGAAGCCCATGCCATAGATTACCTCAAACAGAAAGGCTTAAAACAACACATGTTTATTACCTTACAGCTCTGGATGTCAGAAATCCAAAATCAGTCTCACCGGGATAAAGTCAAGGTATTGGCCAGGCTGGTTCCTTCTGGAGGTTCTGGAGGGAGCATCTGTCCTCTGCCTTTTTCAGCTTCTAGAAACCGTCTGTATTCCTTAGTTCATGGCCCTTTCCACACATGTCACTCTGAACTCTTACTTCTGTAGTCACGTGTACTACTGACTCTAACTTTCTCATAAGGACCTTTGTGATTATGTTGAGCCCATCCAGATAATCCAGGATAATCCCTCATCTAAAAATCCTTAACTTAATCACACCTGCAAAATCCCTTTAGCCATATAAGTGAACACTCACAAGTTCCTGGACTAGCATTTTGGGGGAGCCATTATTCTGCCCCACAGGCTCCATCCTCCAGCTTCTCCTCCCACAAGTAAATTATGTTTTTGAAGATTGGGTCTGTGTTGCTTTGTTGCTTTCTCTAATTGTAGCAAACCGGGGCTATTCTTTGTTTCAGTGCTCGGGTTTCTCATTTTGGTGGCTTCTCTTGTTGCAGAGCATGGGCTCTGGAGCTCGGACTTAGTAGCTGTGGCGCCCTCAGGCTTAGTTGCTCTGCAGCATGTGGGATCTTGTCGGATCAGGAATCAAACCCACATTCCCTGCATTTGCAGGTGGATTCTTATCCCTGGGGCCACCAGGGCATTCCCCGCAGGTGAATTGTACACTTAGCAACAGTTGGTTGTATTTGTTTCCAGACCAGTTTTTGTGCTTTTTCTTCTAACTGCCTAATTCAGTGAAAAAATTATGAAGCCAGTGAAATCTGAGCATGAAAAAAACAGTTATAGTGTCTGTGGAAGACACATTAAAGTGAGTCATTCTAAAAATGTGGTCAACTTAGGTGTGGCCAGGAAATCTGCGAAAGTTTGAGAAAAAATATATTAAGCAACATGAATAGGGATGGTTTATGTAAGAAAGAAGCAGAACATGTCTCAAAGGAGACCTACTTGAACAGAAGGACTAGGGTTCACATAAAAAAATTGGTCAACAAATGTGTCTTTGAAGGTTTTTATTAAACATTTAAAGTAGGTATATTTAAATTATGATATCCCCACTTTAACCAACTTTTTAGGTTATCTAACTAAGCTTTCACCAGTGTTAATAAAAAGAATTTGACTAAATGTGATTCAGAGTATCAGAGATGACATTAATCACTTAGAGCTACAAAGATTTGGGAAGAAGTTTTAATTTAAAAATGGGACTTAACACTTTGAAAGTTATACAGGATTTGAATAGCTGATTGGGGATGAACAGGTGAAGGCTCATGGGATAAAGCAACATACAACTGCAGGGGTGAAAATCAGTAAGAATGGTAATTTCAAGCCATGAAATAGAACCTTGTTACCCTGAGCCTGGATCTCATTCCAGTGGTGTCAGCAACACCTGGGAGCTGGTTGGACTATCAGGCCTGTCCCCATATCCACTGGTCTGAATCTTCAATTTAACAAAATCCCCAGGTAATTTATTTGCACAAGCTCCAATACTTTGGCCACCTGATGCAAAAAGCTGACTCACTGGAAAAGACACTGATGCTGAGAAAGACTGAGGGCAGGAGGGAAAGAGAGTGACAGAGGATGAGATGGTTAGATGGCATCACTAACTCAATGGACATGAGTTTGAGCAAACTCTGGGAGACAGTGAAGGAAGAGAAGCCTGGCATGCTGCAGTCCATGGGGTTGCAAATAGTGGGACACAGCTTAGTAACTGAATAACAGCAACCTGTGAGAAGGACTATTTTAAAGAGAGCAGGAATCTTTCTAAACTGCACTGAAGAGTTAATATGAGCCACACAAAAAGAGAATGGCAACTGGCTTTTTAAGCACCTGCAGTGAGCCAGGTCCTTTGCAAGCCCTATCTCGCTTAATTCTCAAATGTCCTAGTCTTCTAAAGAGTTGACCTTTATTCTCATAATGAAACAATCTTCTCTGCTCTCTGTGATCCTTTCAATTGCAGTTGGTGTAAAGAATACATGTGTCTCAAAATCTTCAAATTATGCCTTAAAGAATTCAATGTGTAAAATATTTTGACATAATTTCTTTGTTCTCTTTATTCCCTGGGCTGCAGACTCTAACAAACTGGGATAATCTCAGATGCCTTGATAATTTCAACCAAGTGAGAAGAGAGAAGCAACTCAAAATTACTCTGGTTAGGATAGAGGTGAAGAAATAAATAAAATTAGCAAGAAATACATAGTTAAGTGAAATTTGGGAATGATAAATCAGATCGAGACAAATCTTGGGGAGTTGAGGGTGGATTCCGGGTACCCCCACAATGCTGCCTGCCTCAACAGTTTATGCCCCAGGAAGCACTGAGACCATCTTTCCTTTCCTTCCCAGACTGGAGAAGATGACGTTCTTGCACCTTCTTGCTCCTCCCTGAGGTCAGTGCTCTGCCCACACTGAACAGGGTAGAGGGACTATTAGCAGTAACCCAGGCGTTAGATGACCTGGAGATCCACAGACATGTGTGAACTTCGCTCACTGGGTTGGTTTCCAGTGGACGTCCCTTTCTGATTAAACTCCATTCTGTAAGAAAAGATTCAGTGGGTCTGCACCAAGCTGTTCTCTTCCTACAATCCAGGGTTGGCTGACAGAGCAACCCTAAAGCTGCCCCAGGGGCTGAGAGCAGGCTGAGTCAGGCAGTGCTCACTGCCACTGGGCTTAACCCCAGGGCTAAGCTCACTGTGATGAGGCTGGGGAGGTGCAGGGGGGCCAGGAGGAGAGGGATGTGAGGGGCGGTCCATTCCCACAGACTTTCTCAGAGTGCCCGTTGTATTCCAGAATCAGAAATCTGAGCATGGAAGAAGTGGGTGAGCCTTGGAGAAAGGGAAATGAGGATCCTGTGTCTCTGCAAAGAGCTGGAATCTAAGAAAAATCAGGCTGCACATACCTACTGACCATGAGTCAATGGGATCTTTCTTTGCCAGCTACCAATAAAGGCTGAAAATGTCTTAAATCCAAGAAAATTTCCTACAAATCAGGGGATCTTCCTTGCCTTTACTCACTATCACCTGAATCCCTTCGGGGAATATAGTGTGTATCTAATCAGCCTATTTAAAAATACTTAGAAAGTTCTATATAAGGATTAATATATAGTATTGTTTTTACATTATTAAAAAATTTATGAGACATAAAATTAATATACAGAAATCTGTTGCACTTCTGTTCACTAAAAGCAAACTATCAGAAAGAGAAATTAAGAAAGCAATTCTATTTATAACTGCATCAAGAAGAATGAAACACCTAGGAATAAATTTAATCAATGAGGTAAATGACCTGTACTAGGAAAACTACAAGACACTGATGAAAGAAATTGAAGATGACACAAACGGATGGAAATATACACACGCTCATGGACTGAGAGAATTAATATTGTTAAGATGAGTATACTATCCAAGGCAATCTATAGATTCAGTGCAATTCCTATCAAAACACCATTGGCAATTTTTATAGAACTAGGACAAATAGCTCTAACATTTTTATGGGAACACAAACCACCTCAAATAGTCAAAAACAAGTTTGAGAAAGAATAAAGCTGGAGGTATAATACTCCCTGATTTAACGTTACATTACAAAGCAACAGTAATCAAAACAATATGATATTGTCACAAAAACAGAGGCACAGATCTATGAACAGCATAGAAAGACCAGAAATAAACCCACACTTGTATGGTCAATTAATCTATGACAAAGGGGGCAAGAATAAACAATGGGGAAAAGATAGTCTTTTCAATAAATGGTGTTGGGAAAACTGTATGGCTCCATGCAAAAGAGTCAAACTGGACTACTTTCTCACAACACATACAAAGATAAGGTCAAGATGAATTAAAACTTTAAATGTAACACGTGAAACAATAAAATTCCTAAAAGTAAACATAGGTGGTACAATCTTTGACATTTATCTTGGTACTATATATATGTATTTGGATCTGTTTCCTCAGGCAAAGGAAACAAAAGCAAAACTAAACAAATGGGACTACATCAAACTAAAAAGCTCTTGCACGGTGGAGGGAGCTATCAAAAAAATGAAAAGGCAGCCTACTGAATGGAAGAAGATATTTGCAAATGATATATCTGATAAGATACTAATATCCAAAATATACAAAAAAATCTCATAAAAGTCAACATCAACAAAACAGAAACAGTTTAAAAAGTGAGCAGAGGGCCTGAATAGATATTTTCCCCATGAAGACATGTAGATAGCCACAGACACATGAAAAGATGTTCAGCGTCACTAATCGTTGGAGAAACGCAAATCAGAATCGTGAAGAGGTATTACCTTACGCCTGTCTGAATGGCTATCATCAAAAATAGAACATATGAAGACTTCCCTGGTGGTGCAGTGGATCAAAATCCACCTACCAATGCAGGGGACGTGGTTTCTATCCCTCGTCTGAGAAGATCCCACATGCCTTGGAGCAACGAAGCCCATGCCCCACAACTAGTGAGCCTGTGCTCTGGAGTCCGCGAGCCACAACTACTGAGCCTATGTGCCCCAACGACCGGAACGACTGAGGCCTAGGCACCTAGAGCCCACGCTCCACAACCAGAGAAGCCGCCGCGATGAGAAGCCCCAGCCCCACAAGGAAGAGTAGCCCCCACTCGCCGCCACTAGAGAAAGCTCATGTGCAGCAAGGAAGACCCAGGGCAGCCAAGAAAACAAAAAAGACAACAAATAACAAATGCTGTCGAGTGCTTAGAGAAAAGGGAGTTCTTGTGCGCTGTTGGAGGGAAGGTAAATTGGTGCAGTTACTATGGAAAACAGGATCGCAGTCCCTCAAAAATATAAACTAGAACTACCATACAATCCAGCAATTTCACTTTTGGGTATTTACCTGAAGAAAACATAAACATTAATTCAGAAAGTTATATGCACTCCAGTTTTTGTGGCAGCATTATTTACCATAGCCAAGATACAGAAGCAACCTGAGAGTCTATAGATATATGATATATGAACGGATAAATAAGATGTGATATATATATAACACATGGTGGCTTCCCTGGTAGCTCAGTTGGTAAAGAATCTGCCTGCAGTGCAGGAGTCCTGGGTGGGGGAAATCCCCTGGAGAAGGAAATGGCAACCCACTCCAGTATTCTTGCCTGGAAAATTCTAGCGGCAGAGGAGCATTGTGGGCTACAGTCCATGGGGTCGCAAGAGTTGGACAGAACTTAGCAACTAAACCACCACCATATCATACGTATATGGAATGTTACTCAGTCATTAAAAAATTAGTCTTGCCATTTGCAACAAAATGGATGGATCTAGAGAATATTATGCGTAGTGAAATAAATCAGACAGAGAAAGACAAATACTACATGAGCTCACTTATACGTGGAATCTAAAAAAGCAAAACAAACAAAAAATCCCCAAAGCTAAAATAGACTCATAGATACAGAGGACAAAAGAGTGATTGCTAGAAAGGAAGGGATTCAGAGGGTGAGTGAAATTGGTGAAAGAGATTAAAGTATAAACCTTCAGCTAAAAAAAAAAAAAACCTTCAGCTATGTAATAAATTAAGTCACAGAGATATTATATACAGCATAAGGAATATGGTCAATAATATTGTAATAACTTTGCATGGGAACAGATAATTACTAGACTTATCATGGTGATCAGTTCATAATATATGCAAATATCAGATCATTATGTTGTATACCTGAAATTAGCACAATATTATATATCAATTATATTTCAATATTTTAAAATTTACCTAAGTGATATCATAGTATATATATTCTGAAACTTTCTATTCAATGACCTGATATTATGGTTGGAGATTTGTATTGAGATCTGATATATTTTATAAATTATATATTTCACCTGTTTTAATTAACTGTATGGTACTGTAACTATTATTATACCACAGTTTATTTATCCTCTTCTGAGGGACATTTAGTTCCAACTTTTGCTATTTCAATTTTTCACTATCAAAATTCTTTTATTTACATCTTTGTATTTTCTCCTTGAGCACAAGTGGGAAATTTCCTCTGAGATTTATGCCTAGACATTTTGCAGTACATCTTAACATTTTTTCCCTAAAGAGGGAATTCAAATATCTGCCGAGTGCATGGAACAGCTGTTTGGAACAGGTAACTTCATGAATGGGATTTCCCAGCTGGCATGTCGTAAAGAATCTGCCTGCCAGTGCAGGAGATGCAGGAGACACGGGTTTGATCCCTGGATTGGGAAGATCGCCTGCAGAAGGGCATCAACCCACTCGAGTATTCTTGCCTGAAAAATTTCATGGAGAGAGGAGCCTGGCCGGCTACAGCCCATGGGGTCGCAGAGAGTCGGACACACCGAGTGACTAAGGGTGTTGCAATGCGTGCACGCAACCTCATAAATATAAAAGTGTTTTTAAATTGCTCACATTGTACAAATACACAGCATTCACAACTTAATACAGTGGTCTTTGCAATGTGGGTTACTGGAGATCTTATATTTAGAGGACTATCAGCTTTTTTCCAATGATAATATCTTTACCATCAGAGAACGAAAAATTTTCAGTTACTTCTAAAATAAAATTGAGGAAATTCCCTGGTGATTACAACTCTGTACTCTCACTGCTGGAGGCTGGGTTCGATCCCTTGTTGGGGAACTAAAATCCTTCAAATCTTAATGTGTGGCCAAAAATAAAGAAAACAAAATTGAAACATGAAGATCACACACTACTTTTAAGTCAACAAGGTCTCCAGATATGAACACATATTGTTGGAGGTCAAGTTCTCCGGAAATTGACACTGAAATGGAATATGGGGTATAAGATGTTTACCAGGGCTTGAAATATAAGCAGAGAAGCAGGACCGGGCAAAAGGAGTCGAACTGTGATGTAGCGCCACAAAGCCTTCAACTCAGTCAAGAGCCTGGATGTGCATATTGCTCATTAGTGACCCGCGACAGAGTGACAGGGCTGGGTTTTTATTTGCCTGCCTTACTAGGTCACTAGAGAAAGGTGTGAACTCAGGCGAGGTGTCTCTCTGCAGCTGTGGCAACCCTGACAACTGGAAGCTGTTCACTGACACCTCTCCCTGCAGTGGGGTAGTGTGTCCAAGCTTTCTCGAAGGGAGGTCCTGGGTTATGCATCGTCATGTCTGCTGTAGTCCACGCCTGTGCTATGGGATCCATTCTTCAAGGGCATTTTCTCAATCGTGGCCTCTCTTGGTAAGGCGTATTTTTGAGGGATAAATTCTGCCCCCCATCTCTGGCGTTGGTCTCCAGCTACAACTGACTCACATGCCTTCCTTCCTTCACTATCTAGTCTCGATCTTCCTTTCCCTTGGCCACCACCTCTTCTGGCCTTGGAGTCTTACCCAGTAGCTTGACCTAGACTCTTGTCATTGAGGGGCCTGAGCCCTGCTCACCAATCCCTTCTCAGGCCAGGCTCTTGTACCTGTCCTTTTACAGTCATGATTGGGCAATGGAATGCTAAGATATATTCAAGGAGATCATCTGAGTTCTACAGCTATTTCTCCTGTCCATTGTGTAATAGTAGCCCGCTAGGCTCCTTTGTCCATGGGATTCTCCAGGCAAGAATACTGGAGTGGGTTACTGTTTCCTTCTCCAGGGGATCTTCCCGACCCAGGAATACAACCTGGGTCTCCTGCATTGCAGGCAGATTCTTTACCCACTGAGCTTTGAGGGAAGCCTAATAATAGTTTTACCCCCTCCTGATGACCAGGGTCAATTATCTCTGCCAAAATGGTGTCTTCTTGCCTGATAGTACCTGGACACATGAAACCCAAAGTGCCTGGGCAGCATCTGAAGCTTATGATTCAGTGCACTCCTGCTGGGTCCCCTGGAACAAGCAAGTGGTCTTTGGGGCCAAGGACTTCTAACCCTGCAAAGTTTAGGGGTGTGGGGACAGGAAACACAAAGTCCCCCAGAAGCAGTCATTGAGAATGATAGTAAGTGAGGTCATCTGGACTTATTTATTCTTCATATTGGGGTCACATAGCCATCTGAAGACTTCGGTTCAAGGTACACATATTTTTCTCTGGAGGCCACATCCTCACAAAGAAAACTCTCAGAGTTGACCCTTTAGCCCTGTCTTCAGCAGGCTGTTCCAGGACCATCAGCCCGGCAGTTTCTGGGTAGTATGATCCATGGAATCCAGTCATGGCCCCTTTCCACACCTGCTTTCCTGTTGAGCCAGTCTCCTGGTCTGACACCATACTATATGGGATCTGGTGCTGGTGAGTCATAGTCTGTAAGTCCTCAGACAGTGGTGCTGGGTGAGACTCTGCAGGAAGGAAAGGAGAGCTCTTACCCAAAACATATGGGAGCAAACTGCCCACCTTTCCAAAATGGAAGGGGCCTAATGTGGCAAAATTGCCATTCAGGGCCAGTTGGTCTCAATGAGGAACAATGTCACATCAGGGGCTGGTATCAGTCTCTGTTGCAGGCAAATTGGACATTGTATAGTAGCAGCTAGGTCAGTCATGATAAGTGTTGGAAGAACAGTTAGTTCTGGCTTTGCATAGTTCCAATATGCACAAACTTCCTTATCATGACTTAGTTATATCACATCAGTCCTCCAACAACGTGGTTCAAATTTCAGTTATTACAGTGTATTGTGTGAGTGGTGCTAAGTCAATTCAGACATGTCCGACTCTTTGCGGCCTCGTGGACTGTAGCCTGCCAGGCTCCCCTGTTCATGACATTCTCCAGGCCAGAATACTTGAGCGGATTGCCATTCCCTCCTCCAGGGGATCTTCCTGACTCAGGGATCGAACCCAGGCCTCCTGCATTGCAGGCAGATTCTTTTCTGTCTGAGCCACCAGGGGAACCCATAACAGTGTATTAATCCTACATAACTGCATAGGGTACATATCTCCCTGTTAGCTCTTTGATTTACAAGTCACTGTGTAAATTGATGATGCATATCATGATCGGTAATCAATCACATCACTTCTTTCAAAGTTGGTCGGTGACTGGTCACAGCACATCTTTGTTCAGCTCACACAACATAGCCAAGCATCTAGTTGTGTTTCCTGTTTCTTTGTCAATAAATCCATGTGACAGTTTATAAGAATGAACACTAGAAAGAGGAATTGGCCAACAAAGATGAAATTGCAGCAAAAAAAATCCAAAAGGGGGTAACAAACTGCAAGTGAAATTTGAGTGGAATGAAGGTGTAGAGAAAGCAGTTGGCTGTGGGAACTTGGACACACTGCCCTTTGGAAGACCTTAGATGGGCAGCAGAGGAACTCTGAGGACAGAGCTAATGACATAACTGAAAAAGTGGTTGTAGATAAAGACGAAGATGATACAGAAGAGGTGGACCTCCAAATAGCTCATGTTGAAGCAACTCTTGGAAAATTTTCACAGTTTTGAAAGCATAAAGGATCATATGTTGGCAACTGATCCAGACTTAGTAATTCTCCATGGAGGCATAGACAAGACACTCTCTCCATATGAAAAATAACATAACAAGAACATGAGAACTGTCCAAACTATTTTCTGTTAAGTTTACTTAACAAGAATTTTCACTGTTTCTAATATTTTAAGTTGTAGTGTATGAAACAATTATTAGTTGCCCCATTGTTTTTCATTTCCCTATAGTAAATCTGTTTTAATATTCCATCTGCAAACTAATTGAAGAACCCCAAAAGCCTAGAGAATGGGCCTAACAGCATCCATCTCATCTGAGACTGAAAAAAGTCACTTATTCATACATTTTTGGAAAAAAGCCATTCTTCTCTATTACTTAAGATGAATACTTACAAAGAGAATAGACATTTATGTTTCCTTCTTTTGCAGTCTCCTAGTAAAAAAAAAAATCTTGAATGATTTTTTCCTTTCCAGTTTTGTTGGAAAAGCAGAATCATCCAGTAAGCCCTGTTACTAATATATAGTTAAACTGTACAAAATGAAACACATCCCACATGACTGTCATGAGTTCCTCTGAAAAGCTGAATCATATGTACAAGAGCAATCTACCTCCCCCGGCCCAGAAGAATAACAGAAACATGGAGAACGAGAGGAAGTCTTGCTGCTAGAGACCCAGCAGGAAGGGAGCTTGGAGGCTAGCCACGACCTAGATTCCTATGGTGCTGAAATAATAAAGTGATTTCAGTCAGCCCACAATGTTTACTTAGCATCTTCAGTGTTGTCTCTAAGGTTGCATGTGGTTCTGAGGGGAAGCTGAGGTATCCATATGGAAACCAAACAGGAAAATCAGAACTCTACGGTGTTTCCTTTAAAAGGCTTCTTCATGTTCAAGATCACCCTGGCAGATGCTGTCAGTGTGGTTCTGGGGGTGCTTTCCACCAGCAGCCAGACCTTCTCTGCCATTGCTTTGCCTGTTGCTCCTAAGAGAACCAACTTTCCCTGGTGATTCTGCCCCCTGCACAACCCCCAAGAGCAGCCCTTAATCAACGGCTGGCAGGCATGGTGATACAAATGTTCCCACCACTTTCCTCTGATGAACAATGCTGAAATGTGACCCAGCCCCTCTTCAAATCACCTCTGCTTTGTGTTACTTCCATACTTGGTCCTCTTTTCTTTCCTGCCCCACTTCCTAACTCTCCTAGTGATTTTTTTCCCGAGAACACTCCCTAATGTGTCCTTTTCAAATGGGTATTCCTTGTCTCAGAATCTGCTTCCAGGGAAAGCATAAATGGAAAACCACCAATTCTGTAATAATAAGAATAATTATCATTTATTTATTATTGTTATTATAATCACACTTTTTTGACCACCTTCTGTGTAGAGATGAGCATCAGGGAACCACAGTTAAAATCTCGGATCCACTACCGACTCATTTGATTTCAGACATGTTATTGAGCCTCTCTTATCTAAATTTCCTCCTTTGTAAAACATGCAAAATAACCTCTCTCTCTCTCTCTCTCTCCAGGATATGAAGTGCCTCTTTTTATATGGGTGTGGGTTGGGGGCCTGACACTCAGAGAAGCGGGCCAGGTCAGTGCTTTGGCATCTAGTGAGGCTGCGGTCAAATGACCTGCCCACATGTTTATCACTGATGCCAGAAACCACAGAGTGAAAAAAATTATTTCCAAACCTGGCTGATCGGTGGGACCAGAGCAATGGCATTTTTTTGTATCTCTCATGGAACTAGAGCCTTGAGAGTTTGTAAGCACCTGTTGACACCCTGGAGAACACAGCTAGGTCAGCTCCCAGAGTGGGTGGGGGTTTTGTGAAGGACACAATGAGTGAAGAGCAGAAGAAGGCGAAGGGGAGGGAGTGGAGCAGGCACAAAATGGAGCATTTAAGCCTGACAGCGAGGAGGAAAGAGGCTGAAGGTGCCAGAGGAGGATGGGATGGGAGCCGGAAGGCCTGGGGCATAGCTGAGATAGATGGAGTTGGATGGGGACGCAACACAGAAACACACCCAAGGTAGAGAAGCTTCCTCCGAATTTCCAATCGCTTCCTAACTGCCAGGCAATATGGTCAGAGACTTATGGCTAAAAAATTCACCACACAGCCTGTCTGTGTAGGAAGAGCCTTCCCTGGCCAGCTGCAATGACTAGAATTGCTATGATTAACCAAGTCATTTGATTAAGGCAAGATTTCTTAACCTGAACCTACATTCCAAGGACCTTGAATTCAGGGAGTGCATGAACTTGGAGGAAGGGAAAATTGAATTTTTATTTTCACTCTTGTCTAACTGAAATTTTAATTTTGAATATAGAGAACAAAACTTAGCACTACCTAAGACTTGGTCACCCATAAAAATCATAGGTATTTTCACATAATATTACAGTTGCTGTGACTATTTCAAAACACTGTGTATACTCATCCTACTTTGAAATTAAGAATACTATCAGGACTTCCTTGATGGCACAGTGGATAAGCATTACCTGCCAATGAAGGGAACAGGGTTCAATCTCCGGTCTCAGAAGATTCCACATGCTGTGGAGCAGCTAAGCCCGTGCACCGGACTATTGAGCCTGTGCTGGAGAGCCTGTGAGCTGCAGCTACTGAAGGCCACTCGCCTAGAGCCTGTGCTCCACCACAAGAGAAGCCGCTGTGATGAGAAACCCAGGCAACAAAGGAAGTGCAACCCCACTCGCCACAACTAGAGAAAGCCCGCGCAAAGCAACCACAACCCAGGACAGCCAGAAATTAAAGGGAAAAATGAAAATAAAAAAGAGCACGACTAAACCTGCCTCTAGGTCTTATTTTCTAATGTATTAATAAAGAAGAACATCTATGTTTTATATTTCACATTTTAAAGCACAGTTTCAGAACAGTATTTCAATATGATTGGTTTCCTTTTTATTTTATGCATTTGAAACCATTACTGTGTTCTGAAAGGGGCTTCCCAGGCAGCACTAGTGGTAAAGAACCCGCCTGCCAGGGCAGGAGAACTAAGAGATGCCAGTTCAAACCCTGGGTGGGGAGGATCCCCTGGAAGAGGAAATGGCAACCCACTCCAGCATTCTTGACTGGAAAATCCCATGGGTAGAGAAGCCTGGAGGGCTACATACAGTCCATGGGGTTGCAAAGAGTCAGACATGACTAAAGTGACTTACCACACTCTTCTGAAGAAGGGTCCAAGGAAGGAGAAAAAAAAAATTAAGGTACTGCAAGTCATAGATAAAAGCTCTTATGAGTGATGGTTATCATTTCAACATTCATCAGATGAGCTTCATTTCCCAGTGAAGAAATGGTACAAGAGAAAAAGTGAATAATGATGAGCAAAAGAGATGAGACAGAGGTGCAGCAGCGGACAGATGTTGGTCCCACATCCGGGCCATCTTCAGCACCCTGGAAGGAAGTTTTAAGAGAAAGCCAGAGGATCTGTTACCACAACAAACAGACAAATGACAACCAGCTTTCTTGCTGCCAAGTCGTTTTGAATCAAGGGACGTGTCAGTCAAAAGGCAGGTGTTCATTCAAAATACAGATTCTCAGACCTTGAGCTGAGCATGGGGATCTATACAATGTTTTATTCATTTATTTACTTGACTCTGCTGGGTGTTTGTTGCTGTGTGGACTTTTCGCTAGTTGCAGAGAGCAGGAGCGACACTCTAACTGCAGTGCATGGGCCTCTCATTGCGGTGGCTTCTCTTGTTTCGGAGCACAGGCTCTACAGCGTTCGGGCTTCAGTAGCTGTGGTGCACAGGCTTACTTGCCCCGTAGCATGTGGGATCTTCCTGGACTGGGGATCAAGCCCAGTCTCCTGCGTTAGCAGGTGGATTCTTTACCACTGAACCAGCAAGGAAGCCCAGATCTGTACTATTTAATAATCATCCCAGGTGATCTGGGGATAAAATGTAAGTTAGGGGTCTTGTCTACATAAAAATGTTGGGACAGAAGAAAATGCTATGACTTTCCAAGAGCAGCTCATCTGTCCTTGTCATACTAACTTGTACTGAATTCCCTGAGAAATGGAGTTTGCAGTCCTTGTGGCTTATAATCCAGCCCCTTGCTGTGGCAGGCAGTGACTGGGGGCCAGGGCTCCATCTCTAGGAATTTTAAATCCTGTGTCATTCATAAATGTGTGATGCCTTACTTTTCAAAGCAGCAGGTCGCACTTTACTTGGACGAAATGAGCTGTTTTAAGTAGGTCTGAGTTCTAACTACTCATCTCAGTGAAATATTTACTTATTAACAGATACTTATGTAAATTGTAACAGACACTTATGTAAAATCATACTTATGTCCTAACTTTAGAGTAACTGAATGCAGTTTGGAGATTTTGGGGGAAAGTGCTGACAAGTAAATCCACAGCAGGTTTCAAAGAGAGATTTCCATTGTTGATTTCCCAGAGGTGGAATGTAAGGACTGTGATGGATTCAGCTTGAAAGCCATGTATTTAACATTCCTCTGCAGTAACTGTCTCTTAAATTTCACTTTAGTTTGAGAAGCAGCAAGAACAAATACAGCATGAAGGGGGAATTTTGTTGTTTATTTTAACGGGGATGAAAATGAATGAAGAGCTTCTGCTCACCAGTAAAGAGGTTTCTCTCGTTAGTCTCCCACATGATTTTGTACCTCTGGTCACATCGGAAAGTTCTTTTTTTTCCTAATGCTGTCTGAGTTCTGCATTTTGGTGCCCAAAACAAGGAAGTGTGGGATATACAAGACACACACATAATAGATATATAAAGAACAAGTGGGCTTCCCTCGTGGCTCAGTGAGTGATAAAGTCAGAGCCTGAACCAGGATAGTGGCTATAAGAACAGAAGGAAGGGGCGTGTGTGAGAGAAATTATGCAAGAGGACTTGTTAGGACTTGGAGCTAGGTGAAAATCATGACGAAAATAGAGAGGATCTCAAGGTCTTCATCTTGATAAAATTATGGTATCATTTCCAGAAAAAGAAGATGGTTTACAGATGTGAATTGGTGCTTCTGACTTGGAACACATTGCTTTTGATTAGAGTGAAATATCTAGGTGAAAGTGTCTTCTAAGCAGTTGCAACATGGGAGAAGTAAATGGCGTAAACTCTAGCTGAATGGAAGAAATGGAGAATGGCGTGTTCATTCTTCAGAAAGACTTGTCTTTTGTGGGTAGAGGAGGGAAGGAGCCATTGAAGGAGAGGAAGGACAAGTTGGATGAGCGAGAAGAAAAGTGATGTAATAAGCAAGTGTCAGGTGAAACGAAAGAGGAGACAGACTGAAGCCAAGGAACGAGGGATGGCCGAAAAGGGAGAGGACGGGACCTCTCTGGCGGTCCAGTGGTTCCTCTGCGCTTCCACTGCAGGAGGTGCAGGTTCAATCCCTGGTCGGGGAAGAGCCCACATGCGTCAGGGTGCAGCAGGAGGAAAAAAAGAGGACAGTGTTGGCCACCAGATGTTTTTGGGTCCACTCTCTTTCTCCTTACCTTCCTGCTTCCGGATGGCTCATAAGGAGGTCATGTGGGCTTAGGAGAAAGAGGGTGGCTCTGTGGAGTGAAGGCTATAGGTCCTACACCTGTATTTTTATTCATAAATAAATCTGACTGTGGCCGGTGGCACCATCCTGGAATATATCAAAGTCCACCATTTTGATTTTTCACGTCATTGTCAACCTCATCGTGAACTGACATTTTCTGAGCAACAGTGAGGATGCTTTGGCTGCAAGTTCAGAAACACATACTCAAACCAGTGTTAACAATAAATTGGAACACTGAGGTAGACAACCAACAATGAATGCCTGGTTGATCGGTGGCTCAACAAAACAAAGACCCAAGTTTTTTCCATTTCTTTTCCCTGCTATATTCAGTGGAAGCTTTTTCCTCAGGGGAGTAACAAGATAAATGTAGCAGTTCCAGGTATCACAGCAGAAGTCCATGTAACTATTTGGAGGAAAAGAGAGACCCCCTTTTCTTGTCGCTTTCTTCTAACAGTGAGGAAACCTCACAGAAGCTTCCAGCCAACTTCCCCTCATGCCTCACTGGCCAGAATTAGATCACATATAAATTCACAACACGGTCATTGGTGAGGGAAATGGCATTGCATTCAGAAGCAGGAGACTCATTTCTCACCATTTCCACTGAAACCGTTGGCTGTATGATTGGGTCCCTAAACAAAACTGCTGCTGCTGCTGCTAAGTTGCTTCAGTAGTGTCTGACTCTGTGCAACACCATAGACGGCAGCCCACCAGGCTCCCCTGTCCCTGGGATCCTCCAGGCAAGAACACTGGAGTGGGTTGCCATTTCCTTCTCCAATGCATGAACGTGAAAAGTGAAAGTGAAGTCGCCCAGTTGTGTCCGACTCTTAGCAACCCCATTGACTGCAGCCCACCAGGCTCCTCTACCCATGGGATTTTCCAGGCAAGAGTACTGGAGTGGAGTGCCACTGCCTTCTCCAAACAAAACTGGATTCTGTTAGAAAGGCGAAAGGAGTTAAATGAGGGGAATGTTATCAGACTCTAGGATTACAAAGAAATGTTTACACATTACAGTGTTGGTCTCATAGTAGGAACCTAAGTGTATTGCTGCTGCTGCTGCTAAGTCGCTTCAGTCGTGTCCGACTCTGTGCGACCCCATAGACAGACGGCAGCCCGCCAGGCTCCCCTGTCCCTGGGATTCTCCAGGCAAGAACACTGGGGCGGGGTGCCATTTCCTTCTCCAATGCATGAACGTGAAAAGTGAAAGTGAAGTTGCTCAGTCGTGTCCAACTCTTAGCGACCCCATGGACTGCAGCCTACCAGGCTCCTCCATCCATGGGATTTTCCAGGCAAGAGTACTGGAGTGGGGTGCCATTGCCTTCTCCGATGGTTACATAAAAATTATATAGTAGTACACCCTAAGTCTTAAATGAGTAATAGAGCCAGGCCCTAGAGTTTCAGAAGAAGGACTGCTAATGGGTTCTAGTTCAGTGATTTAGTAAATACAGTATTGAAAGTGTTAGTCTGCACGACTCGACTCTTTGCCACCACATGGACTGTAGCCTGTCAGGATTTTCCAGTTAAGGATATTGGAGTGGCTTGCCATTTCCTTCTCCAGGGGATCTTCCCGACCCAGGGATCAAACTAGGGTCTCCTGCACTGCAGGCAGATTCTTTACCAACTGAGCCAGAGGTTCTATTAAAATGCAGATACTCAGGCCACAGCTCCCAGACTTCATATTCAGTGTTTTTCATGGGTCTTTGAATGGGTCATTGGAATTTTCCACAAGAATCTTAGGAATTTCCAGGACAAGCTCTGTTTATGTTAGGCAGAGTAGCTCTAAGGGTGTGGTTGAGGCAGGTAGGTAAAGTAAAAAAGAAACAAAAACAAAAACAATGTAATGAATCATCAAATTAAACTAGCAGTTTACTTTCTGATATTGTAAGGTGGTTGCTAGGATCCATAGTTCTTATCAAAGAGTCATACGTACAAAGGGAACCTACGCAACATTTCCCTGCTCGGCCTAAAATTGACTGATGAGGAAAAGGTGAATTATGTCTTAGCAATTAAACAGTGTTTCCAAGTTTGAAGATACCTGTTTATTTTAGAGTATAATCACAAAGAATTATCAGGGTTCATATTAATAAAGAATGGAAAACATTGGCTCATGTTTATCCCTCCCCAACCTCAATTTTTCCACCCTAAATTTCTTTATAATTTATCATATCCAGCAAATTTATAGGTCCTAGGAGGCATTATTCTTTCCTCCTTGACTGACAAATTTATGTTTATGGAAATAAAATATTCATTTGCTACAGCTCTTATTTAACTGTCTAAAGTGAAGAAATGGAGTCTAAATTTCAACCAACAGCTTCACTCACTCTTGCTTTCATGTTGTCAATGCCATTTTCATTTATATCCCATTAATATTTATCCCCCTCTGTTAATTCACCCTCTTACTTCTAAGTTGTAGTCACTCCCTTTGCTTGGGGGGTACATGTGTACGTGTTACATATTTTATTTTCTCAAAGAATGCACACACCATTTTGGATTGGATATTTGTATAGCCTAGTTGGAAAGTGTATATAATGATCATAATCATTACAAAATTTATATGTAGCAAGTCTAATTTCAAAATCAGGTTAGGAACTTGATTTTTTTCCGGGGTCCTGAAGGTAGTGTAATCAGGAAAGAAAAACAAAGATTTGGTATGCCATGGTGGATCTGGTGGTATCATATAGACTGGATTTGATTTTTTCAGTATTTTTTTTTAACCGGTAAAATCACCTCATATCCCTTCATACAGAATTAGCTATATCGATGTGCTCTGTAAGTAAATCGATGCATTGGGTGCATTACTAATGTCAGGGATTTTTTTTCGATGCCATCTGGTATTTAGTGATATTTTAACTTTTTTTTTCTTTTGATATTTTAACTTTTGAAGGTGAAAAGTTTTACAAGTTTTAAATGTTTGTAGAAAAGTAGAAAATAGGTTATGATCATTCACTTGCTTCTTAAGACCCAGCTTGTGTTTAGCTTCTTCTTAAGGATGGTTTTTAATGTGGACCATTTTAAAAGTCTTTATTGAATTTGTTACAATATTGCTTCTGTTGTTTATGTTCTGGTTTTTTGGCTATGGCTGCATATGGGATCTAAGCTCTTAGATCCCTGACCAGGGATCGAACTCTCAACCTCTGCATTGGAAGGGGCAATCTTAACCACTGGACCATCAGTGAAGTCACATGTGCAGCTTCTGAGGCAGGTGTTTTCTGGAGTTTCAGGGCTCTGTTCTCATCTATAAGACCAACAAGCAGGGAGCAGATGTGAGGCCCTCCAGCTCCCCATGCTGAGATTCATGACCACCATCCTGTGCCTGACTGGTAACTATTCCAGTAACTTGGCTGCAGCCTTTTTTGAGATTCAGTCCCCTTGTTTATGATTCAGTTCTATTCATAAATAATAATGATCATTGTAGCTAGCAGTTTGTGGAAAGTCACTGGATGCCAGGGACTTGCTTAAATGCATTATCTCATTTAATTCTCCTAATAAGCCCATTGAGGGGTATATAGATGAGAACACCCAGAATCACACACAATAGTGAGTGGTAGACCCAGGTCCAAAGTGCTCATTACATGGAGTCCCTGCCTGATATCCATTCCCTCTAAGACTGTACTTCACAATCCTCCTTCTTTTTATCCAACTCAGGCTTATCCCTCACAGTCACAAAACTTTCATGGCCCCCAAGAGGAGCAGTTACACCAAGAATATTTTGTCAGATGTTAATTCATATTAAAAACATTGTGCCTCCCCACCCCAACAGAGTGATAATATGATATTAATTGTACTTTTCAAAGCCATCCCCAGCCTGCTTGAAGTTTTCTACTTTGGGATTCAAGTCCCATATCACACACGCCTTTGGGAGCTGTACAGCTCAGAAACTGAAAACCTACTGCTGAACTTAAGACCAAGAGCCAAGATATCTAAGCAATCTAAATATCCATTGACAGAGGACTGTATAAAGAAGATGTGATTCTATTTATACAATGGAATATTACTCAGCCATAAAAAAGGATGAAATCATGTCCCTTGGAATAACATGGATGGACCTAGAGATTATCATGCTAAGTCAAGTGTGAAGTAAGCCAGACAGAGAATGACAAATATCATATGACCTCACTTATATGTGGAATCCAAAAAAAAAAAAACCAGAAAAGACGCAAATGAACTTACATACAATGCATCAGTAGACCCACGTACACAGGAAAAAAGCTTATGGTCGCCAAACAGAAAAGGGAGAGGGGAGATAAATTAGAATTATGGGATTAACATATACACACTACTATACATAAAACAGATAACCAACAAGGACCTAACCTACTCTTTAGGAAGGGGACAATTCTCAAATTTTGTAATAACGTATAACGGAAAAGAATCTGAAAAAAATATATACATATGTATGAATGTATAACTGAATCACTTTGCTCTACATCTGAAACCAACACAACACTGTAAATCAACTATATTTCAGTAAAAATAAATACCAAAAATTACACAAAAAAAAAGAGCAAGGGTACTTTTGGACTCACGGGCCTCACTGGGTGGCTCCTGGATTGCCTGTCCCTGTGCTCTGAGATGGCTTGCAGCGCGTTAAGCCCTCCTGATGTGCCCTCCTGACCACAGCACTACCTGAGGGCTCTTCCTGCCTCCTCCGGACACCAGGTTCTATCAACTGGCCTACACTACCCCCACACCTCAGCTCCAACCCGTTCAATTCTCCCAACAGTCCACTTTCTCTACCATTTACCCTTAGAATTGACTTACTTCCCCGCGCCTGTAGAGTATCTTCCATTTTCCTTCAAATAATAGACAAAGACTGACTGATCTGACCACGTTCTCTGCAGATACCAGCCTGACCTCTGACCGCAAATGTATCTTACACAATTGTTCGAATAAATCATTAGCCCATTTTAGTTCAGTTCAACGTATATTTATCAAACAGGAAGCTGTTCCACATATTCGAGGAGTTGAGTTGGTGGAGGGCAGAGGGGGTGGTCAAAAACATGAGGGGTTTGGGATTTCACCCTGGTTTGCAAGCTAACAAGGTAGCCTGCCGTATTTTCATGGATGCGGACATAAGACACAAATCTCTTAGGTTAGTGAAAAAGGACTTCATTACTCCCCACACAGTAAGTGGCAAGAGCATACTCACATGTATGTCAGTTCCCCTGCCTCAGTTCCTACAGGATGGATGTGGACAGACAGAGCTGGATGCCCAAACACACAGAGGGTTCCATCACAGAGAGGATCCTGAGCTTAGAGAACCCATATCTCTCAGACTAGGCAGTATGAAAGCTTATCTAGACAAATGTACCAGGGAAGATCCTCTGGAGAAGGAAATGGCAACCCACTCCAGTATTCTTGCCTGGGAAAACCCATGGACAGAGGAGCCTGCCAGGATACATACGGGGTTGCAAGAGTCGGACACGACTGAGCAACTAAACCACCAATAACAGTAAACGATGATGACCATAGTGAAAACTGAATGTGGGGTTTATAGGAATTCTCTGCTATCGTTACCACCTTTCTGTCAATCTAAAACTATTCTAAAATAAATTGCTTACTTTGCCTTTGCTCTGGAGGGTGGGGCTACTATTAATATCTCTACTTTCTGACACTGTTTGTTATACAAACACTCTTGAAAACAGAATCCAGACAAACAGCAGAAACGTGAGGAATCCATGAAGCATCGTCTCTCAGCAATACCCACCCATTGTTTCTACACCATCTTGGTTTCTGGTGAATTTTTCCCATAAATAGCCACTCCATTGGCTGCTCTGATTAACTGACAGAGATTGGGCAACAAATCTGTTCAATTTGTCTCATACAGCATCTTAGTAAGGTTACTGTGATCAGGAATCTAGCATCACGAGGAGGCCTTCCTGTAGTACTGTCCTCAGTTATAACCCCCAGGGTCTTAGAATCAAACCATTGAACAAATCCCCCAAACTACCAGGGTCTTAGTTAAGAAAAGTCATGGGGCTCTCTCCATAAGTTTCTCTATTTATCTCTCCCCTTGGCCCAAGGCATTAATATAAGCATGGCAGGATTTATTAGCAAGCCTAGAAGCAATCTTATAGACTCTGCCATGGCACAGGAGGAAGAAGCTTAAAGCAATTCTACCGTCTATAATATCCCTGACCAGTAATCTGAGTCAGAGACAAATTTTGTACTGCTTTTTTCTAATTGGATGACTTCCACTGGAGGAACAATTGGCCACAGATTGTGCATAAATCATGAGTCAGTTATCCCTTTGGGAAGCTCTTCCAGGGAAGTCCAAGGAAGCTTCACTGAGGGCTCTCAGTTATTTGAGGGCTATGTGGTCTACTAGTGGTATTTCCTTAAATACTTGAAGGTCTCTTATTATCGCCTATAAGGTGCAAGTCCCCGTGTTTGGGGGAGGAAGTCAAGATAACGCTTGGTTTCCATGCAAGCGATAGTTCCGGGAATGCACATGTTGGCACTGGCTTACTATTGGCGGCACCCCTCCAGTCAGACCTCCACTGTTCCAAGGACACAGGTTGGCAGTATCAGCAGCATGGCCTCTCCATCAGCTGTTAAATCTTGGCCTTCTCAGGTTGCTTTGAATAATCAGGTCTGGCCTTTGTTTATGGAGGAACTGCCTGATTGCAGTCAGACTAAACTCTGCTGTTTGTCCATGTCACCAGGCGGGTAGCATTTTCTCCACCCCAAGGAATGGCTGAGCAATGGCTGTGGAATGGGGCTGGGGAAGACATCTAGAGGTGTGGACAGGGGTTTTGCGTGGGAGGTGCAGGAGTTGGGACAACCCTTGCTATTTCAGATAGATGTTTTGGATAAGTTAAGGAAAATGGGAGTCAAACTTCAAACTGTGTTCAGAGTCATCTGGCAGGGGACGGCAGACCCAGCCAGCAGTGATTTAAATCACCGTGCTTCCAAGAGTTTACCAGAACCATGCTAAGATGTTTTCATTCTGAAAGAAGGCTCCAGGGACAATTCCAAAGGACAAAGGTCCTTAGGGTTCTTGCCCATCCACCCTGGATGACCTGCTGAGGTCTAAGGTGTTATTTGCAAAGGTGGTGGGTTGCTGTTCTCCTTTCGTCATCACATGTACTGTGTGTCCTATTCCAGTAGCTGTACCTTTGCCTCTCCCCAGTCTTTCCCTCCTCTTACCCAGACCTTTCATCTCTGGGTCAGGCACGAGAGAGAAGGCATTTCATAAACTTACAGTGACTTGATGATGTTCCCACTTTGGCCCATGAGCCACTGTAGAGAGAGTTGATGAGCAGTGTATTGAACCAAATGGTCACTATCCATATGCTCTCTATCATTGTTGTTTGACAGGCTGTGGAAACTTCTGCCTATCCTGGACAAATATTAGTACCAGTCATTACAAAGGGCGGACCTGAGACTAAGTGCCAGAAATGTAGGAAGAGAATACTATAACAACCATGACCACATTTGGAGTCTTTGAGATGACATAGCCTGCAACCATTTCTCAAGTTTTCCTCATTTACAGGCAATTACAATTCGATCCCTGGTGGCTCGGGAAGTAAAGAATCTTCCTGCAATGCAGGAGACCTAGGTTAGATCCCTGGGTCGGGAAGATTCCCCTGGAGGAGGGCATGGCAAACCACTCCTGCATTCTTGCCTGGAGAATTCCATGCACAGGGGAGCCTTGTGAGTGACAGTCCATGGGGTTGCAAAGAGTCAGGCGTGACTGAGTGACTAACACAGGCAATTAAGCAGAAGATCATTTATTGCTCAGCAGACCATACAATCTAGCCTACAACTGATTCCCAGAAACTGTACAATTGGGTTTACTATCAATTTCCATGGACTTCTTGCAAATTCCATTAATTGACCTATGCGATGCTCATCCTTTGCTTTCCAAAAAACTCTATCTTTGATATATCCCATCCTTGTCACCAACATTATCAAGAACTGGGAAGGGTTTGAGATTTTACCCAACAAGTTAGCCTGGCCTGTCACGATTTCATGGATGCTGGTAGTGGACACAAAACCCCTGGGTCAGAGACAGAGGATTTTTTAAAAGTCTTATTTATCTATTGACATATAGTTGATTTAAAATGCTGTGTTGGTTTCAGGTATACAACAAACTGATTCACTTATATATATGCATATATATATATCCTTACATATATATGCACATATATATTTTTTCAGATTCTTTCTCTTAAAGGTTATTACAAAATATCAAGTATATTTCCCTATGCTATAGAATAGTTCTTTGTCAGTTATCTATTTTATGTATTGCAATGTATATATATTAATCTGAATCTTCTAAAATTTATCCCTTACCCCCTCCTCCTTTGGTAACTATGTTTGTTTTTATGTCTGTATATCTATTTGTTTTGTATGTAAGTTCACTTGTTTTTTTTTTTTAGAATTCCACATATAAGCAACATAATATATTTGTCTTTGTCTGACTTACTTCATTTAGTATGATTATCTCTAGGTCCATCCTTGTGGCTGCAAATGGCATCATTTCATTCTTTTTTTATGCCTAAGTAATATTCCACTGAGGAGAAGGCAATGGCACCCCACTCCAGTACTCTTGCCTGGAAAATCCTATGGACGGAGGAGCCTGGTAGGCTGCAGTCCATGGGGTCGCTAAGAGTTGGACATGACTGAGCGACTTCACTTTCACCTTTAACTTTCATGCACTGGAGAAGGAAATGGCAACCCACTCCAGTGTTCTTGCCTGGAGAATCCCAGGGACGGGGGAGCCTGGTGGGCTGCCATCTATGGGGTTGCACAGAGTCAGACACGTCTGAAGTGATTTAGCAGCAGCAATATTCCACTGAATAGGACACGATCTTTATCCATTCACCTGTCAATGGACATTAAGTTGCTTCCACGTCATGAAGAACTGCAGGAACATACATTGTTTGTCAAGAAATTGGGACTCTGAGAATATCCCGGGTCTAGTACTAGGGTTCTCTGCCTCAGGACTACTGACATTTTGGATCAGATGATTCTTTGTTGTGGGGCTGTCCTAAACATTGTAGGATGTTTAGCAGAATCTATGACTTTTGCCGTGATTTCACTAGATACCAGTAGCATCTCATTCCCCACAGGCTATGACAAACAAAAACATCTCCAGACACTGCCAAACATCCCCTAGTTGAGAACCACTGGTCTAGTGTATCTTATTATTATTATTGGTTATGCTCTGCAGCTTGTGGGGGGATCTTAGTTCCCTGCCCAGGGATTGAACCCAGGCCCTCGTCAGTGAGAGCACAGAGTCCTAATCATTGGACCACCAGGGAATGCCTTAGCATATCCTATTCATTAACCCGAGCATTAAACTCTAAAAATTCCAGATGTATCAAATAATTTTCAATGCTTTACCTTCAGAGTAGGCTTAATTCAACTAAATCTTTAATGTTGATGATGAAAACAGATATGATGATGTAATGAACATATTTTACATAAATATTTTCCTATCTTTTCCCATTATTTTCATCCTTATATGGATGAAAATAGAATGAGCATTTTTAAGGCTTCTCATCTATACTGTCAAATTGCTGACCATAAAAACTGTACCAGTTTACAGAACCACTTAGCAGTATAAGAGATTCTGTCTTATCATATTCTCACCAGCATTGGCTATTATGTATATATTTCTATCTTTGCTAATGTAAGTTATTATTCACATTTACTTTTATATATTACTTATTTTGATAAATATTTATATGTATGTTATCTTACTTATATCTTTGAGCACTAGTTTTCCCCATATGTTTTACTTCAGCCAGTGGTATTTCTTTTTATCTCAATTTTTTGTGCTTTTTGCTCATTTCCCAGTTAGGATCTTATTATTGTTCTTATTAATTTGTCTGTGCACTTTACATAATATAAACTGGATACCATAAATTTTTACCAAAAAAAAAAAAAAACAGTTCATGAAAGCATTTGAGTTCATTAAAGGTATGAGCAGATGGCAATGAATTTACATTATAGCAATTAAAGTGATCTCAAATGGGGTTCTAAGCAGACCTAATTTCACAAGTTCTTTATCATGTCGCTTTCTTTCTTCTCTGCTCCCCGTGTCTTATGCATTCCTTGCATGCCTTCACCTGCTCCTCCTGTTTCCCTTCCTTTCCAATCTCAATTGGATACTAGTTTAGACATGGCTTTTGTTTGTCTCCACATAGCCAAGCTCAGCTTATCTTCAACTCTGCTAGTTTATCTAAGTATTTTCCTAAACAAGGACACTTCCTTTTCTAAGAGGAATATCAGTGCCACCTTTCAATATATCACAGTTGTTGTTCAGTCGCTTAGTCATATCTGACTCTTTGCAACCCCATAGACTGCAGCCTGCCAGGCTTCCCTGTCCTTCATCATCTCCCAGAGCTTGCTCAAACCCATGTTCATTGAGTTGGTGATTCCATACAACCGTCTCATCCTCTGTCATCCCCTTCTCCTCATGACTTCAGTTCAATTCAGTTCAGTCGCTTGGTCGTGTCCGACTCTTTGCGACCCCATGGACTGCAGCATGCCAGGCCTCCCTGTCCATCACCAACTCCACGAGTTCACTCAAACTCATGTCCATTGAGTCGGTGTTCAATGCTATCCAACTACCTCGTCCTTTGTTGTCCCCTTCTCCTCCCACCATCAGTCTTTCCCAGGATCAGGGTCTTTTACAATGTTAGTTCTTCACATCAGGTGGCCAAAGTATTGGAGCTTCAACTTCAGCATCAGTCCTTCCAATAAATATTCAGGATTGATTTTCTTTAGGATTGAATGGTTTGATCTCCCTGCAGTCCAAGGAACTCTCAAGAGTCTTCTCCAACAACACAGTTCAAAAACATTAGTTCCTTGGTGCTCAGCCTTCTTTATGGTCCAACTCTCACATTCCTACATTACTACCAGAAAAACTATAGCTTTGACTATACAGATCTTTGTCGGCAAAGTAATGCCTCTGCTTTTTAATATGCTGTCTAGGTTGGTCAGAGCTTTTCTTCCTAGGAGCAAGTGTCTTTTAATTGCATGGCTGCAGTCACCACCTGCAGTGATTTTGGAGTCCAAGAAAATAGAGTCTGTCACTGTCTACATTGTTTCCCCATCTATTTGCCATGAAGTGATGGGACCAGATACCATGATCTTAGTTTTCTGAATGCTGAGTTTTAAGCCAGCTTTTTCACTCTCCTGTGAAAAATTATTTTGATTCCTATTTTGCAATTAATTTCAAATGCTTTCCCCACTTAGTTTCATTGAAACATTAATCTTTTTCCCTTGAAAAAACTATGAGGAAAAAAATAAATCTTCTCTATGCATTTTTTTCAGTGCTTTAAGCTTAGAAGGTGCTTAGGTACGTGGAAATGTAGGAAAACGTGTGTCATGCCTGCTATACATACTTAGATACCTATGATGCTCCTATGCACAGTAAGGAAAAGCAAGCATCCCCACTCTTTGTAAAACACATTCACTTCCTATCAGAAGCCATTAGAAAGCAAGCATGTCCTGCTTATTTTAAACATGTTTGCTAGATTTTTAAATGAGGCATGCTAGGTCTGATGATAACTGGAGCTCACATTTATTGAACAATGCTTTATACTGCCTCTCAAGTATAACATGATGCTTAAAACACTGCAAAGTGTCCAGACGTCAGAAATAGATGCACTTGAGTTTAAAAATTAAGAAACAGGCATGAGAATTCTGTCTCAGGGCCACACACAAGCATAAAGAAACCAAAAGGTTTCAAATGCAGACCCTAATTTTCACTGCCCAAAGCAGCTGTCACTAGTCTCACTGGTGGGTATTTAAGTTTTAATTAATGAAAGTGAAATAAATTGTAAAACTCAGTTCTTCAGTCACAATAGCCCCATCGCAAGTGCTCAAGAGCCACTTCAGTCTAGTGGACACAATATGGGAAGCACAGATTAACATTTTCACTACCAAAGAAAGTTGTATTGGACAGACAGATCTACCAGAACATGGCCTCTGGGAGCACGTTATGATGCCAGATAAAGCCCTTGGAATTTCTGACGAGTTTCCAAAGCTGTGTTACAGAACCAGTTGTTGGAATTGCCTGAACAGCATCCAAAATTAGTGAAAAACATTAGGTTGAAGATAGCTTGGTTGGTTAGTTGTTACTTTTTATTCAGATGTATTACTAAGGCTCTAAGAAATTCTGTGGTGAATTTCTGCATGGACACAACAGCCTGTAATTTTATCTGGCATAAAATAGGTCAGAAAACCTGGGTCCTATATAATACATAGTAATAAGAGCAACCCTTCACGAGGCATTTCCAATGTGCCAGACACTACACTTCATTTAAGCCTTACAACACCCCTATCACATATATATTATTGCCACCAGTTTACAGGTGAAGAAGCTGAAATTCACAGGCCTGGGGTCACACAGCTAATCAGCAGCAGAGCCAGGACTGAAAACCAGATATGTCTATTCCCTTGTGCTAAACAGCTCTGTGATCTCTAGCTCTTCACCTTCCCTAATATAAAAATACTGATTTAAAAAATAAAAAAGTTTTTTATTTTTTATGCATAGAGAAGATTTGTTTTTTCCTCATAATTTCTTCAAGGGAAAAAGATATAATGTTTCAATGAAACTACGTAGGGAAAGTATTTGAAATGAATCGCACAATAGGAATCAAAATCAAAAACTGAATTAAAAAGTTCTCTAACATTTCATGCAAAGATGGGCTCAATAAAGGACAGAAATGGTATGGACCTAACAGAAGCAGAAGATGTTAAGAAGAGGTGGCAAGAATACACAGAAGAACTGTACAAAAAAGATCTTTATGACCCAGATAATCACAATGGTGTGATCATTCACCTAGAGCCAGACATCCTGGAACTCGAAGTCAAGTGGGCCTTAGAAAGCATCACTACGAACAAAGCTAGTGGAGGTGATGGAATTCCAGTTGAGCTATTTCAAATCCTGAAAGATGATGCTGTGAGTGTTGCACTCAATATGCCAGCAAATTTGGAAAACTCAGCAGTGGCCACAGGACTGGAAAAGGTCAGTTTTCATTCCAATTCCAGAGAAAGGCAATGCCAAAGAAGGTTCAAACTACCGCACAATTGCACTCATCTCACATGCTACTAAAGTAATGCTCAAGATTCCCCAAGCCAGGCTTCAGCAATATGTGAACTGTGAACTTCCAGATGTTCAAGCTGGTTTTAGAAAAGGCAGAGGAACCAGAGATAAAACTGCCAACATCCGCTGGATCATGGAAAAGGAAGAGAGTTCCAGAAAAACATCTATTTCTGCTTTATCGACTATGCCAAAGCCTTTGACTGTGTGGATCACAATAAACTGTGGAAAATTCTGAAGGAGATGGGGATACCAGACCACCTGGCCTGCCTCTTAAGAAACCTATATGCAGGTCAGGAAGCAACAGTTAGAACTGGACATGGAACAACAGACTGGTTCCAAATAGGAAAAGGAGTACGTCAAGGCTGTATATTGTCACCCTGCTTATTTAACTTCTATGCAGAGTACATCATGAGAAACACTGGGCTGGAAGAAGCACAAGCTGGAATCAAGATTTCCGGGAGAAATATCAATAACCTCAGATATGCAGATGACACCACCCTTATGGCAAGAAGTGAAGAGAAACTAAAAAGCCTCTTGATGAAAGTGAAAGAGGAGAGTGAAACAGTTGGCTTAAAGCTCAACATTCAGAAAACTTAAGATCATGGCATCTGGTCCCATCACTTCATGGCAAATAGATGGGGAAACAGTGGAAACAGCAGCTGACTTTATTTTAGGGGGCTCCAAAATCACTGCAGATGGTGATTGCAGCCATGAAATTAAAACAGGCTTGCTCCCTGGAAGGAAAGTTATGATCAACCTAGATAGCCTATTGAAAAGCAGAGACATTACTTTGCCGACTGAGGTCCGTCTAGTCAAGGCTATGGTTTTGCCAGTGGTCATGTATGGATGTGAGAGTTGGACTGTAAAGAAAGCTGAGCGCCAAAGAATTGATGCTTTTGAACTATGGTGTTGGAGACGACTCTTGAGAGTCCCGTGGACTACAAGGAGACCCAACTAGTCCATTCTAAAGGATCAGTCCTGGGTGTTCTTTGGAAGGAATGACGCTAACCCTGAAACTCCAGTACTTTGGCCATCTCATGCAAGAGCCGACTCATTGGAAAAGACTCTAATGCTGGGAGGGATTGGGGGCAGGAAGAGAAGGGGACCACAGAGGATGAGATGGCTGGATAGCATCACCGACTCGATGGACATGAGTTTGGGTGAACTCCGGGAGTTGGTGATGGACAGGGAGGCCTGGCGTGCTGCAATTTATGGGGTAGCAAAGATTCGGACACGACTGAGCGACTGAACTGAACTGAACGTTTCTAAATTATGTTCTGAACCAGAATAATACCACCTACCTTCCTAAGCTAATGAAATATGCACGGCTCAGAAGAGCGGCTTGCTATCTTTTTCTTCCAAAGGATATGATTTCTCCTGTCCGTGCCTCTGCCCTGTAATCTTGTTTGGTTTTCATTTTTATCTACTGTGGTTCCAACCATCCGATGTTTATCACATGCCCCACAACAGACGCCCGAACTAGATTACAAGCTCTCTTCTGCAAGGAGTGATTCACGCCGGTAGACAATCCTAAGAAAATGAGCACAATGACGAGCGCATAGTAAATGCTCCAAGGACACGTATGGGATTAACTCGAAGTGGACTGTAAAGAAAAGGTGCATCAGAGGCTGAAGGGAACTCTTAAGGGTATTACTCAGAAAACCGGGCTGTCCGAACAAAATCCTGAGTGGAGAAGTCTGGAGGCAAATTCCAAGCCGCAGAAACGTGAAAAGAAGTGGGGTAACCCTAAGGATGGCAGCGATGAAATTCACAGGTTGCGGACGGGACTCGGGCGGACCTCCAGAAGCAGAAACCCCACCCACCCCGGAAGAGCTCCCCCTGCTCAGACTCTCGGGGAGCCTCCCAGCCCCGCCCCTCTTCCGTGGGCTCGGCCGGGGCGGCTGCGCAGTGGCGCGCGCATAGGCGGAGCGGCGCACGTAGGCGGGGCGGCGCGCGCCGCGGTCAGCTGACCGTCCCGGCTGGCACGTGACTTGCTCCGTAGGCGCCGGGGTCGAGGAAGCCGTGAGGCCGGAGCTTAGGTCGGGGAGGGATGGAGCGCTGAGCCGTTAACGCCTGCCAGGCTGTCCGCCTCTCTGCCTGTTACTGCAGCCACGTCCTCGTTTGACACTTCCGTGGGTCAGTGAGCGATGGCTACCCCGCCTCGGAAACGCCGGCCGGGCCGAAGCTCGCGCTGCGGTCGCCTCTTGGGAGGGATGGGGGCGGGCGCGGGGGCCGAGACTGTGGCGTTGGAGCCGCCGGCTGTGCGGCCGTGTCTGGTTTCTTAGCGCGAGTTTGTCGCCGCCGTGGGCCTGGGTTCTGTCTCTTAAGGGGAAGGGAAGGAGGGGAAAAGAGAAAGGGCCCTAGGGACTGTTCTGTGGCAGAGGCAGGCATAAACACTGCGGGTCTGAGGCGTTTCTCCTTGGGTTGGGGTAAGGGTCACAGCGAATCCTCGCTCAGGGAGACGAAAGGTAACAGTGGCCCAGATAAGGATCCGGGGTGGTGTGTGTGAGGTCACAGCGAGCGGGACAGTCTCCCCTGGGCGTACGTGCTTGCGAATAAGGTGATGGCAGTTTAGAGGGTCTAGGAGACCCTCACCGAGGACGCAGGGTCCCTGTGACGGGGAAAAAAAGGGATTCCAGAGAACTCAGACCGTGGTTGTTTGTTTGTTTGTTTGTTTGTTTTAGAATGGGGGAAGAGTAGGCAAGAAACCGTGAAAAGGAACTGGAGGAGAGAGTCACACAGGCGAATTGAATCCCCTAGAAACAGAAGAGCAAAGGGAGAAAAGATTAGATTGTTTGCACCCCTCACTGAGGGTCATTGTAACTAACCCCCCCCCCCCCCCCCGCCCACCGCAAACAGCCCTGAAGTACACAGGAGATGTTGGATCATTTGGGGGTTGGGGAGACTCTTTTGTGAAGATCTGTTTCTGCCTTCCGAACTTATCCTTTGGTACTCTACTCCCGAATACCTTTTATTGAACAACAGTCACAGGAATTACGTTTTTGTTTTTTAAATTATTGTGTGTTTTACTGCGCTGGGTCTTCCTTGTGAGCCGGCTTTCTCCAGTTGCCGCGGGGGTGATACTCCCTAGCTGTGGTGTGCAGGTTTCTCAAGCTGTGTGCTTTCTTGTGAAGCACAAACTCTAGCGCGCTGGCTCAGTAGTCGTGGTTCAGTTGTCCTGAGGCATGTGGGAGCTTCCTGGCCGGGGATCGAACCCATGTCACCTGCATTGCGAGTCAGATCCTTCACCGCCGGGGCCGTCCAGGAAGTCCCTTTCTTGTTTGTTTTGTTCTCACAGGTCTTTGAGAGGAAGTAGATGAAAGTGCCATTCATCGTGTAGACTGGGACCTATCTAGATAGACTCTTGGATCTAGAAACAGATCAGATGATGTGTTTTAAGTCTAGCGTAACTTTTACTGTCTTCTGACTGCCAATTACCTGCCCAGTACTTAACCACAGTCTCTCTAGAGAGAAGGGTGAGTTTCTCCTAGTGCATTCTTACCTTTGATTCAGCACTTTCGGTGAAACTTGAGTAGGACAGCTTCAAAGGGATTCTGCAGCGGTGGTCAGTGCTTTAAAAACCGCTTTTTAGTTAGTTTGGGTGAAGCTGTTCAGTGTACAGTTCAGCTGGAGGAGATAATAAGCAGCAGGGTGGGCAGAAGGTGCTCAACTTGTCAATCACGGTTCTCTGGCAACCAGCACGTCTCAAATTGTGCTCAAGAGGGAACCTCGGGTTTATGTCTCAGAACCCCGGGATCTTTTTCTCTCCCCGGTGTATCTTGCAGGGACTAGATAAAATCTAAAGAAACAGTACTCGGGATCTGACTAAAGTGAATGCTGTGAGCTAGATGGTTCGTGTATAGAACTGGGCAGTAAATGATCGCTTTTATTATTTGTTGTCAGTCTTCGGAGCCTTATTTACATTAGTTCTCTCTACCTGAAAAGAAACATTTGGGCTTCAAAAGTCTGATTCTCTGATTATTTCCACAACTTTGTAAATAATTGCATTGGCCAAAGAGCAAAGCTGGAATGCCAAAATAAACCTTTGCCAAAGGGTCTCCTTGTGGTCCACCAGTCCCTAAGTGATCAGTCTTCCTTTTGAGCTTGAGTCTGCTTGGTCATGTATGGATGTGAGAGTTGGATTGTGAAGAAAGCTGAGTGCTGAAGAATTGATGCTTTTGAACTGTGGTGTTGGAGAAGACTCTTGAGAGTCCCTTGGACTGCAAGAAGATCCAACCAGTCCATTCTGAAGGAGATCAGCCCTGGGGTTTCTTTGGAAGGAATGATGCTAAAGCTGAAACTCCAGTACTTTGGCCACCTGATGCAAAGAGTTGCCTCATTGGAAAAGACTGATGCTGGGAGGGATTGGGGCCAGGAGGAGAAGGGGACGACAGAGGATGAGATGGCTGGATGGCATCACTGACTCGATGAACTTGAATCTGAGTGAACTCCAGGATGGAGTGATGGACAGGGAGGCCTGGCGTGCTGTGATTCATGGGGTTGCAGAGAGTCAGACACGACTGGAGTGACTGAACTGAACTGTACTGCTTAGGGGTAACTACAGTTTGCACCAAATGTGTGTGTGTGTGTGTGTGTGTGTGTGTTCAGTCCCTCAGTCATGTCTGACTCTTTGTGACCCAATGGAAATACATACCTCTTAGTTGAATTTTGTTTTTGTACGTGTTCTAATCTGTCTGCCAGAGTATACCTTTTCACTCTTTGGCTGTGCAACTTTATACCTTTTTATTTACAATCTAATTCATGTTCAGGTCACATTTCACTGATATTTTAAAGACATAGTAGAAACCATTAGCATGGTGCTCTTGGAAAGACAGCTCAAGCAGTGAAACCAGGCAATCTAAATTTTCTTTTCGACATGAGTGATCCTTGGAACTAGAAAATTCAAACTCTATTCTTGATAATGAAGCAAAATTCTGTTCCACAGGTGTAGCAAATCTGCTGTATATTTATTGAGTTCCAAGAGGAGTCCTTAGGGCAGTGGAGGAGAGGTGCCTTGGTTCCATTATAGACCAGAAGATGCGACCTTAGCTCTGTATTTGAAAATAAAATGCTAGACAAATGTAAAAATGGTATTTTATAGAAAGAGGTTGATGTATCTTTTAAGATACTTTATGCAAACTATCCATGAATAGGAAATTATTTGTAAATAAAGGTGGTTAACAGGTAGATTGACTTAACCATGACAGTGTTTTGTTGTTGTTAACGAGCTAGCCTATAGTTTAGTGTTTCTCCATGGGTGTTGTTGGCATTTTGGACAGAACTGCCTCTTGTTTGGCCACCAGCTGCTAAATGGTGGTAGTGACCCCCCATGTTGGGACAACCTAAAATGATCTCAGACATTTCCATACTTCTCCTTGAGGAGAGAGGTACAATTTGGTTGTAAAACACCCTTTGTGATGGCATCCTTTATCTGTTGAACATATACCTGAGTGCTTCTTAGTGACAGGCCCTCTACTATATGTTGGGGGCATAGAGGTTAAGAGTGGTGTTTTAGTAAACTTGCATGTAAAATGTATGTAGTCACTAGCTCTGCAACCTTGGGCAAGACTTCATTAACTGCCCTCTCATCTGCAAATAAGGGTGGTGATACCATCTTCCTCGAAGGAATCAAGTACAGAATTGCTTAGCATGTTGAGTGCTGATCACATAGTACATATTCAATAAGTGGTTGTCATTACCAGGAAACAGGATCTCAAGCTTACTTGAGTGATGAATTGGGGAGAGCAAACATGAAATTAAAAGACGCTTACTCCTTGGAAGAAAAGTTATGACCAAGCTAGATAGTATATTCAAAAGCAGAGACATTACTTTGCCGACTAAGGTCCATCTAGTCAAGGCTATGGTTTTTCCTGTGGTCATGTATGGATGTGAGAGTTGGACTGTGAAGAAGGCTGAGCGCCGAAGAATTGATGCTTTTGAACTGTGGTGTTGGAGACGACTCTTGAGAGTCCCTTGGACTGCAAGGAGATCCAACCATTCCATTCTGAAGGAGATCAACCCTGGGGTTTCTTTGGAAGGAATGATGCTAAAGCTGAAACTCCAGTACTTTGGCCACCTCATGAGAAGAGTTGACTCATTGGAAAAGACTCTGATGCTGGGAGGGATTGGGGGCAGGAGGAGAAGGGGACGACCGAGGATGAGATGGCTGGATGGCATCACGGACTCGATGGACGTGAGTCTGAGTGAACTCCGGGAGTTGGTGATGGACAGGGAGGCCTGGTGTGCTGCGATTCATGGGGTCGCAGAGAGTCGGACATGACTGAGCAACTGAACTGAACTTGTTTCAAGTCTTTGGCTTGTTGGATTTCAGGCTAGAATATATCCTCTTAGAGATATTAACACCTTTTGGTGAAAAATGTGGTGGTGTGATTCAGTCACTATTATCAGATACCAACCTGAAAGAGAAGGGAAGTAACATTTTGGGAGACAATTAGTGTAGAGTCAGGGAGTTCCCTGGCATGGAAGGAATTGTTTGGTCCCTGCGTCAGTGTTGAGTTGCCTGTGGCAGAGAGGAAGTGTCGTCTGGGTGCTCCGAAGGTTCTGGTGATTCCTTTCAGTAATGGTACAGTGCCTTCCTTGCCTGTCTATGGATTCAACTTGCTTTAGCAGAAGTTGCAAGAGAGTTTTTTTTAAACATTGTGTTATGTGTTATCTTTCTGGCTTGTTTCTGTTTTTATGATGGCATCTATGCCTAAGTAAGGCTTGGCTTTTGCAGATGTATTTCTAGCCAGATACAAAGATGTAAAAAAAAGATGGCCATTAATAAAATACATCTACTGAAGGTCTTTCACAGTTCAGTATGTTTATGGCATGAAGTTCAGGTACTCCTTGATGTGGTTATAGGCCATCTATAAGTGCTGTTTCAGTTGAAGACAAAAGAACACAAAAGTTAAGAAAGAAGGTGTGTATCCCAACAATTTTAAACTTACATATAAATCACTAAAGTCTCCCTTGGGAGGTAAAATTCCTTGTTGTTATTGGAAGCTTTTATTTAAACAAGTTTTATTGTGAGCAAGCCTCTCCAACAATCCCAGTTAAGATGTTTCCTTGTTGACGGATAGAATTTAGCATTCAGAATTATTCATTCATTCAGAAGTTATCATTCAGGTAATTATTCTTACCTTTTATTTGTGTGGTATTAAAATTTCAGGGGAAGGATTAGCAACCTTTTAGGATTGATGGATTGTGGCTGTTTTGCACCGTGATCAGCTCTGTTTGAAGTTGATGTGTCACAGAAGGCTGTGTGATATTTCACAAGGAGGCATTCCTCCTTGTGCAGGTTGAAATAAGGCACTTTAGTGAACAGCTTGGTATTTTCAAGGACTGTAAACCGATGTTTTTTTGCATGGAGACCCCCATCAGTCTTCATTGTGAAATTTAAATTTACTGTGAAAGGTGATTGCATTTCAGAGACTGAGTGTTGATTTCTTGAAAGCAGTTAAATATTGGAGCACTTATTGGGATGCTCTGTTTTCTGTGGTTGCCCTTGTCTTGGGTCAGGCTCTTACTTTCATCCACAAAAGAAGTGCTAGTAGCTGTTTTGAGTTTATTATCCTCACCTCTTGTGTTATCATGATAGTTGTTATTTACTCTTCTTTTAGGGTAGGGGATTTTGGGGATTCTGTGGGATTTTAGTGCTCCTGAATCCATGACCCCTGCAGTGGAAGCACAGGCTTAACCACTGGACTGTCAGGCAAGTCCCTGCTTTACTCTTTTTATTTCACATCCTAATCACTTGTGGTTGGAAAATAATACACTGCCTTTAAATTCTTAGAAGTGGGTGATACAGTAATGAAATAAACAGGCTCTGAGCTTTGAACCCAGGATTTCCTTTCTTCTTTCCTTCCCTCCATTTTGAAAAAGACTTGTTACTGTTTAAAAAAATAATTAAAAAAGCATACTGATTGCAGTCAGACAAGATAGAAGTGTTTAAGAAATTTGACTAGTGTTTCTCTTGTGCCTCCAGTGTAGTCTGCTTGACTTTTTTTATCTTGTCATGTGCCTTGTTTTCTTTCTACTCCTTGGAGGAGGGCATGGCAACCCACTCTAGTATTCATGCCTGGAGAATCCATGGACAGAGGAGCCTGGCAGGCCACAGTCCACAGCATCACAGAGTTGGACACAACTGAATCAACTTAACATGCACAGCCTCCCATTACCTAGAGCAATTTTTTTTTTTTTAATTAAAAACAAAACAAAACTTGTGGCACCCTAGCTCCCCAGTCAGGGCTCGAACCCCTGTCCCTGCATTGGAAGGTGGAGTCTTAACCACTGGACCTCCAGGGGAAGTCCCTAGAGCAGTTTTTTTAGCCCTGGAAAAAATTTTCAAGAAGTTTTGGGAGTGAATCAGGACTCTACAATGTGGTCAAAAAACCACCTATTTATATATATAGCATTTAAAATCCTCTATATTCTGTCCTTCACAAATGAAATAAAATTGTGTGTTTCTTGAGCAAAGCAATAGTTTACCCAGATTTTGTTGTGTTTTGTACCTGATTTCATATATCATTTTGCTTTTCACTTATTTTTTAAGTTCATAAGCCGCCATAGAAAGCATGCGAAAAGTGGCTTGATACATTTAAAGTTTCTACATTCCATAGAACAAAAATCATTCCTGCATTATAGAACTGACAATACTGTGTGATTCTTGATAGTGATGATATGACATGTAGCCATCTTATTAAGGAACGGTTGCCATTTCATGTAACATTATTGTATAATTCACTAAATAATCATGGAAATGCTTATTTTACAACACTGGTTCTAAAACCTGACTGATCATCTGATTTACTTGAAGGACTTAACAAGAAAATTTTAAAAAAGGGTCCTGGGTCTTACCCAGTATAGATTCATGGAATATAGGAGCAAAAAAGCATCCTGGATGTGGGAATCCAATCCTCTCATTTTGCAAATGACATTTATACAGACGATGACATGCAGAACTGGGGTTAGATTCCAAGTCTTCATATTCTCAGTGCAGTGCCCTGGTGGTTACATTGCGTTTCCTTTGGAAACTGGCCTTTGGATTCTTTATGGCTGCAGTTCCCAGTGAGAGAAAAAGACCTTGCTCTCATGCTTCAGGCACAGGTACATTCCAGCAAAAGAATGACTAGAGAGCTTTAAACTAGGCAGTTGGCAGAGCTCATGGTGCTGAAGGGTTTATGAATACCTTATGAATCCCTGGGGCATCCCGAGGAATCCCAGGAAGATCAGATCTTAGTTGGTAGGGCTACGTTAGCCCCAGAGTAAAGATTTAGACCTAACCTAACAAAGTATTGGGGTGGCCAAAATTTTCTTTTGGGGTTTTTCCTTAAGATTTTACAAGAAAACCCAAAAGAATTTTTTGGCCAACCCATTGTAACAACCAGCCTTGAGTGAAACATGCTAAAAGCTTAAGTAACTTAAGACTGTCAGAACAAAGCGCAACATACTTTTATTAATATTTATTTTTTTGGTTGCACCAAGTGTCTTGCAGATCTTAGTTCCCTGATTAGGGATTGAACCTGGGCCCTCAGCAGTGAAAGCGTAGTCCCAACCATTGGACCACCTGGGAATACCCCCTTTTTAAAAAAAAAAAAAAACTTTTTTAAAGCATAACGTTCTTTTAAATTTTTTAAAATTAGGTTTTATTGGAGTAGAGTTGCTTTACAGTTGTGTTAGCTTCTGCTGTATAGCAAAGTGAATCTGCTATATGTTTACATATATTAAAACACAGCATTCTTAAAAGAACACAAAATCCAGTGATCAACAATTTAATGTTGTGAATTACAGATATGCCCAGGGATTCGATAGAAAACATGAAAATAATGAAGAAAGTTTTAAAAGACGGAACTTAAGGCTGAAAAATACATCTAGAGTGAAAAATTCACTTCTTGAGACAAATAGCAGATAACTGTAAAGAAAAGGTCAACCAACCAGAAGATGTAGCAAGAAAGTTTCTAAACTGAAGTGTAGAGAGAAAAACAGATGAAAAAAAAAAGAATGGAAGCTCAGTGACCTATGGGACAATGTCAGGTGGTTTAATGTACATGACGTATCTGCCTCAGAAAAGGGAAAGAGAAGCAGGAAAAAATTTTGAAGAAAATGAATTTTGTCCTGAATTGTTGAAAACTCTAAACACAGTTTCAGGAATCTCTCTGAACTACAAGCAGGATAAATCCTTGTGATCCTGGGGTAAGTGAATCATAGAAAAAGTTGATAAACTGGACATCAGAATTGAAAACTTCTACTCAAGAGCACCATTAAGGAAAGGAAAGGCACAGAATACATGTTTTATACACACACATATCTCAAAGAAATTGTACCAAGATCATACAAAAAACTAACTCAGTAAGGTCAATGCAATTTAAAAAAAAAGGACACAATATTTGAATAGAAACTTCACAAAGAAGATACACAACTGGCTGATACGGTGAAAAGATCCTGAACTGTAGCCATCATGGAAATGAGAGTTACAACCCACTGGAATAGCTCAAACTAAGAAGGCTGATAGCGCTAAGTGTTAGTGGACATGTGAGACAACTGGAACCGTGTATCTTGCTAGTGAAATGCAAAATGCTTCATCTACTCTGGAAAAGTTTGATGACTTCTTATAAAGTTAAATATAGGTTAATCATTTGACTCAGAAATTCTACTCTAGATGTTTATCCAAGATAAATGAACATGTATTTTCACAAAAGCTTGGAAAAGGAATGTTCTTTGTTGTTAGTGGCCCCAAACCGGTTACAATCCAAATGTCTTATCAACAGGTGAATGGAACTGCAAACCATAGTACATTCATGTAACGGAACACTAAGAAGTAAAACAGAACGAATCGCTGCACAGGACACGGACAGTCAAAGCCATGCTGAGCAAAGGAAGCCAGATACGAAAGGGAATGCAGTGTGGACTTCCATTTACACAGGAATGCTAGATCAGGCCCAATGAGCCTGAAAGTGAAAGTGAAGTCGCTCAGTCGGGTCTGACTCTTTGCGACCCATGGACTGTAGCCCACCAAGCTCCTCTGTCCATGGGATTCTCCAGGCAAGAATACTGGAGTGGGTTGCCATTTCCTCCTCCAAGGAATTCTAGATCAGGCCCAATGAGCCTAGAGTGTGACAAAACAGGTTAGCGTCTGCCCAAGGTCCGCAGTGGGGTTGGGACTGACTGACCCTACATGTGAGGGAAGGGTTTGGGAAGACAGAAAGAAATGTTCTTAACCTTGGTTTTGGTGGTGGTTACACAGGTGTATGTGTTTGTCAAAAACTCATCTAACTGTGCTCTTATGGGTACATTTTACTGTATATAAATGATATTTCAGTGAAATTGATTTTTCTTTTAATGTAAAGGAAGTAAAGGGGACCTAACCAATTTATAAGCAAGGTACTTCATTACCTTGTTTCATCTTCACTGTTACGTATTCATTCAGAAATATTCAACACACAGTTTTTGAGGTTTTGCATACCAGCTTCTGTGCCAGGTGCTGAGAATACACTTGTGAGCAAAAACTATCATGCTTTCCACCTCCTCTAATGTGCAGTTTATTTGGCAGAAAGATATCAATAAAAAGTGTCAAGGAAATATTGAAAAGGTGCTGTGAGGGCATATAACCCATTCATGCTTAGCATATAAGCATGTGATATGTGGCACTCGTGATATATGACATGATAATGCACTCTACTATATATTCATAATTTATGAGGCATTTTCTGTGCCTTGGTTTCTTCTTTTATAACTACTGTCCATCCAGTATGCTAAATGAGTTAATCCATATAAACTGTTTTAACTGGTGCTGGTAGATAGGAAGTGCGCAAGAAGTATTGGCTGCTATCTTGATGACATTCGACAGTTATGGTTGTCCAGTGTTGCAGGGTACTAGGTGTGCTAAGGGAACACTCAGGTAGGACCGGGTTTGGGGGAAGAGATTAGGAGTTTGACTAGAAATATTTTTTTGTTTTTGTTTTTTGAGATATTCAGGTGAAAATGTCTTGTAGTCGAGACATGTTGGGTACAGCTCCGGATGCACAGAGGAGCCTAGGCTGAAGCTAACAGTTTGGGAGTGTTTAGCATCTAAGCTAGAATCACCTTGAGTATAAAAAAGACCACCCAGAGAACAACCGAATACACACATATAACAGAGGGACCTAAACCTTGATCTGAGTTTTGAGGAATGCCTTTTAAATCATTTTCTCTTTTGTTTAACATGTGATTTGCCTATGTTAATGCCTGACTTCCAGTATTAAAGATGGAACAAAGGGAAATAATTAGGCATAAAAACCAGTGAGTTGAAGCAGTCAGCAGAGGTAGAAGTGTCCAGACTTTTTGGACAGGTTTGACTCTGTTTCTGTGCAGCTCAGAGAGAAAGAGAAATGTTTTGTAACATGGATTTCATTTTTTTACCATCCCTTTCCCCCTCACACACACACACACACACACACACACACACACACACATGTTCATCTGCAGAGATTAGTTTGTTGGAACTGAGCTTAAATTGTACTTAAATTTCAAAGAGAAAAATTTTTATGTGACTTGTCTAAGTGACTGGATAACAGTGGGCATTGTTTAAAAAATAAAGAATTTGTTTAAAAACAGATTTTGCAGAAGACTTACTGATGCCTTTCTCATGAGCAGTTCTTACATTTATCCTTAGATACTTCAGTAGCTTGTCTTTCCCATCAGGTTCCTCTTGTATAGTTAGTTTCCTTGGACCAGAGGACAGAAGAAATGAGGCCATTGCTTTGCCTAAAGTACTTGGAGGTTCTTTCTCAATCCCTCTTTTTTATATTTCTGTATTCACACTTAAAATAACGAAAGACAAAGGCTTAGTTACTTGCAGCTTTATCAATTTTTAATGTCTATGTTACTCTAAGGTTGTTTTCTGAAAGACTCTTAAGTTAAAAAAAAGTTTAAATTTTAAATATTTTTCTTGGCTCTTATTTTTTTTCCTCCAATCAGATTTTTTGATTGGAGTCATTGGTATATTTCACTTTATCATAAAATAAGCATTTATAAACTCCCTGATATTGACAGGAATTGCATGTGTTGGGCTTTCAGGGCATTAGAAAAGAAGGTATGATTTTGGTCCTTCAGGATTTCCCAGTCAGGTGGAGAGGAAAAAATGTTATGAAAAAAATGAAGCAGAATAGTGTGATAACTGCATTATAGTGGCATTGATAAGATAGTAAGTAAACAAGATAATTCCTACTTGGGATACTGGGAACAGCCTTTGAAGGCCAGAGGGGACTCTAGTTCTATTTAGAAATAACATAACATTATTTCATTCAACCCTAATGAAAACTCAGGAAGTCGGGCAAATATTTATTTATAAATGAGAAAATGTGGTTCTCTTTCTTATTTCTTGAAATCTTTTGAAAACCTGTTGGCTGAAAAAGATTTTCTAGAACTCTAAGTGGTATGATAGTGACATCTACTGTAATAGCTCATATTGTTACAGTCTTTGAAGAAACTGCAGTTTAGATAATTTAACAGTGTCATAAGGAGGATGTTAAAAATTTATTCCATCACCTGCCATTTTTCGAGGAGAGGAGGTGTAAAAATGTGTCATCAAAGATTGGTTTTCTGGCCAGGCTGAGTGCTTTGTCTGGGCCTGCCATCACTGTAAAAGCTCTGTTTAGTTTGTTGGCCATTTAAGAGAGTATAGTTCTTAGTGCAGCTTCCCCCCCCCCCCCCCCAGTGATGTTGGAAAAATCATCTTAGAGTAGGATTCTTGAGAGATTGATTTAGTACCGGCATCTGTATTTTTATCAGTCTCATCTCTGTGAGTATGTTTTTTTAATCTGTAAATGGAAAGGATCATATGTATCTTATAGAGGTGTCAGGAAGATTAATTGAGATGACAGTGTATAAGACATTTAGAGCAGTACCTAGTTTATGGTAAATGCTCTTGAAATGGAAGTTAGGAAAAAAACAAGTATATAGAATGACATCTATGATCACCTTCAATTGTGTAATGACTGCTGCTAATTCACTTCAGTCATGTCCGACTCTGTATGACCCCATAGATGGCAGCCTACCAGGCTGCTCCGTCCCTGGGATTCTCCAGGCAAGAACACTGGAGTGGGTTGCCATTTCCTTCTCCAATGCATGAAAGTGAAGTCGCTCAGTCGTGTCCGACTCATAGTGACCCCATGAACTGCAGCCCACCAGGCTCCTCCGTCCATGGGATTCTCCAGGCAAGAAGAGTACTGGAGTGGGGTGCCACTGCCTTCTCCGTGTAATGGGCTTCTAAAATTAGGAAGTGAAGTGAAGTCGCTCAGTCGTGTCCGACTCTTTGCGACACCATGGACTGTAACCTATCAGGCTCTTCTGTCCATGGGATTTTCCAGGCAATAGCACTGGAGTGGATTGCCATTTCCTTCTCTAGCAGATCTTCCCGACCCAGGGATCGAACCCAGGTCTCCTGCATTGTAGACAGACGCTTTATCATCTGAGCCACCAGGGAAGTCCATTGTAATTAACTGTCATGCTTTACATTTTAAAGGAAATGTAAATTTGCAGAGTTCTTTCACATTCATTATTTGATATGTTATCAGAACAACTTTGTAAGACAGTTAATCTTGTAACTAAGACTCCAAATTTCAGGAAAGGTTTAAAAACAAGCTGTGGTAGTAGAAAGTTTATGTTGGTTATAGTGAAAGCATATTAAAGTAGAAACAATGATACTGTTATATTGAGTTCTTTTATATTTGTGTTTTCGTGCTTACCTGCTTACATTCCCAAGAGGTTTGGCTTTGGGCTTTGTTTTTGTGTGCGTGAGAGAGAGAGGGGAGGGAGGGGAAAGGGGAGAAGGAGCGAGGCTGGGGAAGAGGGTTGTGTGCTTAATGGAACTCTGGAGAGTGAGAGCCACAGCCTCTTACTGAGATCCAGTAGTGTTGTATGTTATGCACCCCTCCCAGGCATGTTTTAAATAAAAGACTGATTTACAGGGCTGATTGGCAGTCTTTTTTCGTGTGTGCAACTTTGTAAGCAGTTGATGGCCATTAAGTATATGCTAGGGATTGAGATTAGTTTGACTAGGGATTAGAATTTGGCTGACCTTGTAGGATTAGCTAAACCCGATGTAGCAAATTTATTTGGTGGCTACTGTTGAAGTGCATTGATTCAGTTCTTTTTCAAAGGTCAGAGTTATATATGGTTTTTCACTTCCTGTTCAGGTTTTTTATTTTAAAAATTTGAGATAAACCCATTAATTGATGACTCTCCAACTTCTTTGGGGGATTGAAACTGTTGGGGACTGACATTTTTGGTAGTCTCCCTTCTTGACTAGCTCCCATTTTAGGATGTTGGGTAATTTTTTAAAAATTGTTTACTTCATGTATTAGGTCTTTATCATCACTTTTTCCTGCTGCTGCTAAGTCGCTTTAGTCGTGTCTGACTCTGTGTGACCCCATAGACGGCAGCCCACCAGGCTCCTCTGTCCCTGGGATTCTCCAGGCAAGAATACTGGAGTGGGTTGCCATTTCCTTCTCCAATGCACTAGTATCGTAAATAAATCACTGTTTCCCATTTATGGACTTATATCCAGGTAAGTAAATTTGACTTTGTTTAGGATTGTATGCCAGTGTTGAATCAGTTTTGCAACAGGCTGTGCTTATCACTCTGAAATAATTTAGAAACAAGTGGTAGTAAATGTATTTTTAGTTTGTTTTGTTTTACATTTCAGAGTCTTAATTTTGGAAGATACATCTGGTAAACAACATGACTGAGTTCTGGCTTATATCAGCTCCTGGGGAGAAAACATGTCAGCAAACATGGGAGAAATTGCATGCAGCAACTACAAAGAACAACAACCTTGCAGTTTCTTCAAAGTTCAACATTCCTGACTTAAAGGTAAACCTGTGCTGTGCAGAGTAGTTCATTGTGTAGGAAAGGACAGCTGTCTCTGCTTACCTTTTGGTCGAAATGAGATACCCAGGTTCTTTTGAGAGAAAATTCTATGGATTGGCATAATTTACAATTTACCTTGTTCTTTTTAATTTTCAGATTTTAGATAACAAGGAAATTGAGGTTTCTTTGAAGAAAACTGCTAAAACAAAGTAACATTTTCCCCTAAACTTTTGTGCTTTTCTAAATTATAATTTAAATTTTAATGAGAAATCTTATGAAAATACTTGATGTGTTACTTTCACAAGGAAGAATTTTAGAAGTGAGAAATCTTAAGAATATGTATTCTTAAATATCACAGTGAATACGTTTTTCTGTTATTCATGTAATACTCACTGATATTGTAACTGTTCTGCCATTGCATCTCTTTAAATTATTCTTGACAAATTTAGTTATTTAATGTAGATTATCTATTTAATGTTTATTAAACATCAGTAACCTAGCAACCTCTAAGTGAAGCAGACTGCCAGTAATCAGCTGACTGAACTTTTGTAATGGATGGAAAAGATCATGATATTCATATTTTGCTGGTTAACCAAATGAGACAGTTATACACAGCACTCATTTAAGAAATACTTAAAGCCCTTTGATACACTCCTATAGACTGTGGGCATTTCTTCTAAAACGTGCTCATTTATACATACTTGGTTTTGTGTACAAATTAAATTACAGGGAATTCTCTGGTGGTCCAGTGGTTAGGACTCCGCGCTTCCACTGCAGGGGACGCAGATCGATCTGGGGTCTGGGAAATAAATCCCCACATGCCCTGTGGCATGGCTAGTAATAATAAAGATTTCTTTAAAAAAAAGACCAAAAAACCTAAATGGAACTAAAGACCCTCTGACGCACAGCCCTGGATCCACTTTTAAAAGCTGCTAATGTAAACCACAACTTCAAGTGAACCCTCCCATTGGGCAGGACAAGTAGAGGCACTTGCCTGCTCTTGTGGAATCTTCACATCTAAATGGTGGTCCTCATAAATTAGAGGATTATCTTGTACAATAGCTTTGAAATGTCTTGCATTTTTTAACCATATTTGCATTTTGTGAAATAAAATATGGAGAACTTAAGATCTGCAGGCCTTTCAAATCAAGATGCTGTATTACCTTGTTTTTTTTAAAAAAGGATGAAATCTAAGAAATAAAACGTTGTATTTCCCTTCTAGGTTGGCACACTTGATGTCTTGGTTGGTTTGTCGGATGAACTGGCTAAACTGGATGCATTTGTAGAAGGGTAATGTATTTATCTATATGCACAGGCTAGAGCAGAATGAGAGTGGCTATTATCAGGCTCCCTGGGATTGGGTTTATTATTATATATATACATACTCTGCTTATTGGAATGAATTTCGAGATCAGTCAACTTTAGTGCCTTTTCATCCCCCTTCTGTTATCATAACATCCTATTCCCATTAGCAGTTATCCCCTCCTCCCACTACCCACTAATCTGTGTTCTGACACTATAGATTTGCTTTTTGTGGACATATCATATAAATGGAATCGGAAAACACGTGGTCTCTTGTGACTGGCTTCTTTGCCTTATAGTGTTAGTCGCTCAGCTGTGTCTGATTTTCTGCAACCCCATGGACTATAGCCTGCCAGGCTTCACTGTCCATGGGATTTCCCAGACAAGAATACTGGAGCGGGTTGCCATTCCCTTCTCCAGGGGATCTGCCGAACCCAGGGATCAAACCCTGGTCTCCTGCATTGCAGGTGTATTCTTTACCATCTGAGCTTCCAGGGAAGCCCTTCTTTGCCTTAGCGTAATGTTTTCAAAAGTTCATCCATGTTGTAGCATGTATCAACATTTAATTTCTTTTTATTACCAAATAATATTACATTGTGCAGATAGACTGTATTTTATTAATCCATTTATCAGTTGATGGATATTAAGGTTGTTTCCACATTTTGGCTAATATGAATAAATGCTGCTATGAATATTTGTGTGTATTTATATGTTCATATGTTTTCATTTCTTTTGGGTATGTACCTAGGAGTGGAATTGCTGGGGCATACGGTAACTGTATTTTCAACATTTTGAGGAGCTGTCTAATTGTTTTTCAGAGTTGGCTACACTATTTTACAGTCTCACCAGTGGTGTGTGAAGGTTGTGATTTCCCCACATTCTTGATGAGACACTCATTACGATCCATCTTTTTGATTATAGCAGTCCTAGTGGATATTAAAGAGTATTTCACTGTGTTTTTGATTTGCATTTCCCTAATGGCTAATAATGTGTTAAGCATTTTTCCATTTGTTTGTTGGCCAGTTGTGTTTCTTCTTTGGAGAAATGTCTGTTTGGATCCTTTGCCTGTTTTTTGATTGACTTATTATTCTTTTGATTATTGACTTGTAAGAGTTTTTTATATAGTCTGGATACAACTCTCTTATCAGATAGGACTTGCAGATATTTTCTCCCATTCTCTGTTTTTTCTTCACTTCCTAGATGGTTTTGCTGTCCAGTTTATCGTTTTTTGTGGCTTATGTTCTTGTCCTTGTATCTAAGAAACCATTGCCTAATCCAAGGTCACAGTTTTGTGTCTATATTTTCTTCTAAGAGTTTTCTAATTTTAGCTGTTATATTTAGGTCTTTTTAATGGGAAATAGATGGAGAAACAGTGAAAACAGTGTCAGACTTTATTTTTCTGGGCTCCAAAATCACCGCGGATGGTGATTGCAGCCATGAAATTAAAAGATGCTTACTCCTTGGAAGAAAAGTTATGACCAACTTAGCAGAGACATTATTTTGTCAACAAAGGTCCGTCTAGTCAAGGTTATGGTTTTTCCAGTGGTCATGTATGGATGTGAGAGTTGGACTGTGAAGAAGGCTGAGCGCCGAAGAATTGATGCTTTTGAACTGTGGTGTTGGAGAAGACTCTTGAGAGTCCCTTGGACTGCAAGGAGATCCAACCAGTCCATTCTGAAGGAGATCAGCCCTGGGATTTCTTTGGAAGGAATGATGCTAAAGCTGAAACTCCAGTACTTTGGCCACCTCATGTGAGGAGTTGACTCATTGGAAAAGACTCTGATGCTGGGAGGGATTGGGGCCAGGAGAAGGGGACGACAGAGGATGAGATGACTGGATAGCATCACTGACTCGATGGACGTGAGTTTGAGTGAACTCTCGGAGTTGGTGATGGACAGGGAGGCCTGGTGTGCTGCAATTCATGGGGTCGCAAAGAGTCGGACACGACTGAGCAACTGAACTGAACTGAATTCATTTTGTTACTTATTGTATATGGTGTGAGGTAGAAGTCCATCTTCATTCTTTTGACTGTGAATATCCAGTTGTCCTAATGCCATTTGTTAAAAAGACTATTCTCTCTCTGCAGTGAATTGTCCTGACACCCTTGGAAAAATCAGTTGAACATAAATGTAAGAGTTATTAACATTTCTGAAACTCTCTTTTGTGTTCCATATTCCTGTCCTTATGCCAGTACCACATTGCCCTCTTTACTGTAGCTTTGTAGTTAGCTTTAAAATCAGAAACTGGGAGTTCTCCAAGTTTATTTAGTCTTTTCAAGATTGTTTTGGTTATTCTGGTTCCTTTCATTTCCATTTGAATTATAGGAACACTGTCAAATTTCTGCAAAAAGTCAGCTGGAATTTCAGTGGGGATTGTGTAGAATCTGTAGATAATTTCAGGAGTGTTGCCACCCTAGCATATTAAGTCTTTGGTTGGTGAACAGGGGATGTTCTGCCATTTATTGGAAGATCTATTTAGTGATGCTTTTGTGTCCAAAATTCAGTTACATTAAAAGATTTTTCTAGATTACAGGTTTAGTTACTTAGGAAATTCAGTTTCTGTGTATTTTGGCTGAAGGTGGGTATGGGATCCTTAATAACTTTCTGTATCTTGATTAATTGACAGAATCAGTCTACAATCAAATCATTTGAGTCTTGAGATACAGAGCTTTTAATACTTAGGGCTTAGGTAAATAGGTATAATTAGTTAAAAAAAAAAGAATTTTGGCAAATCTTAAGAAGTGTATATCTGATTGACACTCTTAACCAACAGGGTTAAATAGAGGGGAACTTCTTCTCCAAATCTATGCAGAAGGGTTTTCCCTACTGGGTTGTTAGACTTTTCTGAATTGATAGAACCTCAAATGCACTGGCTCTGGTAATAGAGGCTGAGGTGTTTCAGAGAAATCTTTCCACATAACAGCGTGTGCTAAGGAAATAAATAGACCTAAAGATGTACTAGGCTTCCCAAGTAGGGCTGGTGGTAAAGAACACACCTGTGAGTGCAGGAGATGTAAGAGATGTGAATTTGATCCCTGGGTGGGAAAGATCCCCTGGAGGAGGGTGTGGCAACCCACTCCAGTATTCTTACCTGGAGAATCTCCATGGACAGAGGAACCTGGCAGACTGTGGTCAATAGAGTCGCACAGAGTTGGACATGACTGCGGTAACAGCACGTATACATGCGAAGTCGTATTCCTGAGTGAAAGGCCAGTTAAGAACCAGTTTTACAGTCGAATTAGGCAAGAAATAATGGAAACCTCAAGTAAGAGGAGGCATTAGGCAATAAAAATGGAAAAAAGAGGATGAAAGCAAGAGTAACATTTGCTTTTAAAGGGTTAATAATTCCTTGCATCCGTATAGAGCAAATGTGAAAGTAATTATTGATGATACTCTGAAAAAACTGACTGATGGTAAGAACTGTCTCTTGGTTTCTTAATGTAAGTTTTTAATTAAGAAAAGAGTTTGAGGAAACTTTCTGTGGCTGCCACCTTGAGGTGATTGTCTTTCCTGTTGTCCCACCTACCTCATTACAATGTTAAGTCATGACAAGGAAAGAGACATTGGGGAGGGATGCTCCTGAAAATATAATTATCCAACTTATTTGGAGCCTTATTCATCACCTCGATAGCTTTCTAGATTTTTCTTTAAATCAGCAGGATGTCCTGAATATAGTATAAGGTTGGTGCACATTTTTTAGGAAAGTAAGTGTCACACAGATGCAGTTCTTATGCACTATTATGCAATCATGTCCTTATCAGTCTCCCTGAAAGATGTGAGGAATTTAAAAAACCATATGGTTCTTAGACTTTGGTAGAATTGATAGATACTAGCTTATAGTGTTCGGAGAAGGCAGTGGCACCCCACTCCAGTACTCTTGCCTGGAAAATCCCATGGATGGAGGAGCCTGGTAGGCTGCAGTCCATGGGGTCGCTAAGAGTCAGATACGACTGAGTGACTTCACTTTCACTTTTCACTTTCATGCATTGGAGAATGAAATGGCAACCCATTCCAGTGTTCTTGCCTGGAGAATCCCAGGGATGGGGAGCCTGTTGGGCTGCCGTCTATGGGGTTGCAAAGAGTTGAACACTACTGAATCAATTTAGCAGCAGCAGCTTACAGTGTAACAGTTTTTTAAGTTTGAACATTGTGGTGGAGTAAATTATAGTTTGTACTTTTTCAGTGGCCTAACCGTTAGAACTGTTTTTTTTTTTTTTAAGGTGACTATATGTCACAGATACTCCTGTAGAGATGCAGAGAGAGATTTTGAATTTCTGAGTTATGTAATATTAAGTTGATAAATTTGATATCAGGCAGTTTTACACTCTGAACAATTTTCTGTGGTAAACCTGCACTTTTTTTTTTTAATTGAAGTATAGTTGATTTGCAGTGTTGTGATCGTGCCTGTTTTTGAATGTTCATAGCACATGGTTCTGTTTACAAGGTGCTCCTCAAGTTATATGGGAATAATGGTTCATCTTTGAAGGAATGGGTGAATTTTGGAGATACAGCCAAGTGTATGTACAGATCCCAGGTTTAAGCATGTTGAAGACTTACAGTTTATGTCATTCTTTTCTGAATTTGTTGTACTTTCTTAGAATTGAGGTCAGTTATGACCAACCTAGATAGTATATTCAAAAGCAGAGACATTACTTTGCCGACTAAGGTCCATGTAGTCAAGGCTATGGTTTTTCCTGTGGTCATGTATGGATGTGAGAGTTGGACTGTGAGGAAGGCTGAGCGCCGAAGAATTGATACTTTTGAACTGTGGTGTTGGAGACGACTCTTGAGAGTCCCTTGGACTACAAGGAGATCCAACCAGTCGATTCTGAAGGAGATCAACCCTGGGATTTCTTTGGAAGGAATGATGCTGAAGCTGAAACTCCAGTACTTTGGCCACCTCATGAGAAGAGTTGACTCATTGGAAAAGACTCTGATGCTGGGAGGGATTGGGGCCAGGAGGAGAAGGGGACGACAGAGGATAAGATGGCTGGATGGCATCACGGACTCGATGGACGTGAGTCTGAGTGAACTCCGGGAGTTGGTGATGAACAGGGAGGCCTGGTGTGCTGCGGTTCATGGGGTCACAGAGTCGGACACGACTGAGCAACTGAACTGAACTGAACTGATCCTAGGTTTGTCATTCACATTTTGTCCTTCTGTTGCCTTTTCCTGGCCCTTCTTGGTTCCTGTTGCAGGAGTTTCTTAATTTGTCTTCCAGTTTACACTCCCTGCCATTAAACACAAAAGTCCTAAGAGAAATTGTCCCAAGTCCTGACCACGTTACCCCTCTTCCTGCTGACTGCCATCAGAGGCAATCCACATGCAGTCTGACCCCAGCCTGCCTTCCTAGCCCAACCTCCCTTTCTCACCAGCATGACACTCCAGACTGTCTGGACCCCTCCTCACTCATTGCTTTTCTCTCTCTCCAGATCTTGACTCATACGATGCCCTGTGGCAAGAATATACATTCTTCATGCCTAATCAGCCTTTCAAAACCATTCCTGTCCTTCACTGCCCTGCCCTTGATCCGTTATGCTTTTTTGATTACAGTCGCTGGAAGTGAAATCTTTTTCCTTTATGCATCTCTGTCTGTAACCTGATCATCTCAGTTGACACTCACTACAGATTTGCTTTGAATTTAGTCATCTTGTCTTTTTTGGTATTAATGTTTCTTCATTTCCGTTTTAAGCATTGGGAAGCTAGACGGTTTTGTCATATATTTAGGCGTCTCTTAATTTCATGGCTGGTGATTGCAGCCATAAAATTAAAAGACGCTTACTCCTTGGAAGGAAAGTTACGACCAACCTAGACAGCATATTCAAAAGCAGAGACATTACTTTGTCAACAAACGTCCATCTAGTCAAGGCTGTGGTTTTTCCAGTGGTCATGTATTGATGTGAGAGTTGGACTGTAAAGAAAGCTGAGCACTGAAGAATTGATGCTTTTGAACTGTGATGTTGGAGAGTCCCTTGGACTGCAAGGAGATCCAACCAGTCCATCCTAAAGGAGATCAGTCCTGGGTGTTCATTGGAAGGACTGATGTTGAAGCTGAAACTCCAGTACTTGGACTACCTCATGCGAAGAGTTGACTCCTTGGAAAAGACCCTGATGCTGGGAGGGACTAGGGGCAGGAGGATGACAGAGGATGAGATGGCTGGATGGCATCACTGACTTGATGGACATGGGTTTGGGTGGACTCTGGGAGTTGGTGATGGACAGGGAGGCCTGGCGTGCTGCGGTTCATGGGGTTGCAAGGAGTCGGACACGACTGAGCGACTGAACTGAACTTATATATCCCACTCATGGCCCATAGGTGGACAAGGAATGGGGTGGGGGCGGGGAAGAACACAGAACGCAAGAATCAGGATGACAGGTTTCTCCCACCTGTCTGCCAGGAACTGGTTTCGTGACTTTTGGAACTAAATCATGCAGTGTCCTTATACTTGGGTGTGTTCGTGAAGTAAAGGGGTTGGCAAGGTGATGCCCAGTTGCTTCAGTAGTTTGGCACCATGGCTTGTTTCCTCTTTAGCTGAGCAGGAGATCCTGTGGACAGAGGAGCCTGGCAGCCTATAGTCCTTGGGGGTCACAAAAGAGTTGGACATGGTTTAGCAACTAAACAACAGCAAAATAAATCTCAAATAGTGGATCCTCAGTAAATAGGTAATGAATGAAGAGTGTAGGGCTGCACTGTTGGTTGTATTCTGTTGCCTGCGGGATCCCTTTTGTCCTGAGGGGAAGTATGCTTCTGATGAATGCAGGCTCCTGCTTCCCACTTTGTTCTTGCAGGGCGGCGAGGTCTGTTGCACACTCAGCTTACCCTTGCCGACTTTCCACTACTTTCTTTCCAGACTTGATAAACGTATTGCAGGTGGTCTCCTTAAAACTACAGTTATTGAGTTGAGTTTTACATATAATAAAATCTTGGTTCATTTGTCCTTAACATTATTTTAGAAGTTAGGACCCATTGTTTAATATTATTATACAGGTAGTGTAATGGAAACAGAGTCAAATTCATGTGTTCATGTTATGTGTTCATTGTGTAGCAGGGAATTTAGGTTGTTTTCCTGAAAGTGACCACTGATTTTTTTTTTCTCCTAAGGGTGGTTAAGAAAGTGGCTCAATATATGGCTGACGTATTGGAGGACAGTAAAGATAAAGTTCAGGAGAACCTGTTGGCCAATGGAGGTAAGCTAATGTTTCAGGATTTGATATTGACTTCAATAAAGTGAACGACATAAAAAAGATCTATAGATAAGGGTATCAAATCCAGTAGAAAGCCATTAAAATAGGATGATTATTAACAGCTTGGTTATATTGCCAGTTACATTCTGTCCTCTGAAACACAACCTCTCATAAGACAGTCCAACATAATATATAGTATAGTTTTGTTTTTTTTTAATATGGATCCTTCCAAAAGCAGTATCATAAAGATTTACCTTAGTTCTTTCCAGGATCTACCTGTCAGTTCCACTTAAAAGTGTGTTTCTGAGTTACGTGTTTCAGCATTGTTCCAGGTGAATACTTGCAGTTTTCTCTAGCTTTTTGTATGTAATTGCGTCCAACTACGGAAGCTTTGGAATAAAAATTATTAATCTTATTGCAAAGTAATGCCTCTTCCCCTCAAATTTCATATGGCATTTCTTTAGTACCCATAGAATAGTCTACTACTGACCTGTCTGTAGCTAGAAGCTAATATTTACATAAAGTTTTTTCTGTGTAATAATAGCTGCATAAAGATGGTTTCAACTGTATCATTGTCGTTTGTCCTTGCATTTGTTGTTTTCTCCTGAAATATCAGTTTAGGATGTGTTTCATTTTCAGTTCAGTTCAGTTCAGTCGCTCAGTTGTATCCAGCTCTTTGTGACCCCTTGGACTTGGAGCACGCCAGGACTCCCTGTCCATCACCAACTTCCAGAGTTTACTCAAACTCATGTCCATTGAGGCAGTGATGCTGTCCAACCATCTCATCCTCTGTCATCTCCTTCTCCTCCTGCCTTCAATCTTTCCCAGCATCAGGGTCTTTTTCAGTGAGTCAGTTCTTTGCATCAGATGGCCGAAGTATTGGAGTTTCAGCTTCAGCATCAGTCCTTTCAGTGAATATTCAGTATTGATTTCCTTTAGGATTGACTGGTTGGATCTTTAGTGATATGTCATTAAAATAAGAAAAAATCCTTTCCTCTCAGTCCTGTATAGCCTACTGTGGTAGGTCACTATGATAAATTAACATTTGTTAGGTAGAGCCCTGGGTTATCATAGGATGTTGAGCCACAGCCACGAATGACCACAGGGGAAAGAGAAGTAGAGTTATTTATTACTCACAGGTCCTGGAGGGAGGGGAGCAATGCAGGGAAGTTAGGGCGGGGTGCAGACAGGAAGAACAGTAGGACCTGGGGCACATACCTTTATTAGAGTCCATGGGTGGAGTGATTCGGGATTCCCAAGCCAAGTCCTGATTGGTTAATTCAAACTGAAAAGGGGAATTTTTATTAACTTGAAGAGACGTATGCATGCTCAGTTGTGTCCGACTCTTTGCAACCCCATGGACTACAGCCTGCTAGGCTCCTCTGTCCATGAGATTCTCCAGGCAAGAATACTGGAGTGAGCTGCCATTTCCTGCCCCAGGGGGTCTTATCTAAAGGGTCCACTAACAGGGGAAACCCTGGGCAGCAGGGGAGAGTGCTTATCACAGGTTGGTATCGGAAATCGAACCAGGAACTGAGCTTACATTTACTTGTGATCGCAGACTTGTTATCTAGGGCTGTTAGCCAGGAAGGCTGTTACCTAGTGTGATTTCTAGTTCCCTGCTGGCTACTTGGCCATGTAAAATGGATGTGGAAGCAGCAGTATGGAGGTTTGGCTAAACTCTCAGTGGTCACTGTATTTTAAATTGAGTGTTTCTCTAATTTCATTTGTTTCCTTTGCCAATCATAGATGTTCAGTAAGTACTTAATCAGTTAAAAAAATTGATAATTTATTTTTGCTCTCTGTTAAAATAGCAACCCTGACTTGCTTACTGTTTCTGTTAATGTGTGGTTGGGGCAAAAGGACAGGAGTTAGATGTGTTAACTTAGGTGCCTTCGCTGATCTCTAGGTACTTGATGAAGTAGGGCAGTCAGTCTACTTTGCAGAATGGGGAGGTGACAATCAATCTAGGGGACATTGCATCCAAAACTGCTTTTGAAAATACCAGATATGTTGCTGACTTCCTGGTATTCTGTCGGGAGAAGTTGAGGAGAGAAGATATTTTGATATGAATTACTTTCGCCAATTAACTATAATTGACATTTGATTTCCCTGACCTTGATCCCATCAGGCTTGAGGGATAAAAAGTCATCTTGACTACCAGACTTCCAGGGAATTAGTTGTTGAGTTTCTCTTCGGCTTTGCATTTTTTATTCTTTTCATTTGAAAGTGAAAAGGTCCGTGTTTTGAATATTACTGAAATACAGACTCCTAGAAACAGTCATCACATGGTTTTAACAGACAAGTTCATTTTCAATTTGTTTGGGTAAGTTGCAAAGAAATAACATACTTTTGTCAAATTCTTCTTATTGAGGAGACACTTTGCAGTAGTTTCTCAATCTCTGTGTGTCTCTCACCTTCCCATGTATCATGGGTATGTGCATATTCCGTTTATTAAGTCATCAAGTTAGAAGGAGCATTTTAATATATATATATATTAAATTTTGAGTAAGGAGAAGAGAATTCAGTCAGATTACAGGTAAAAATTTTGAATAATCCATGTTACCTAATACAGTCCCACATTTATTTAACCTTCACAAATGATGATATCTTTACTGATTTTCTTAATGCCCATTTTGGCATTACTGTATAGCAAACTATAAAAAATTCTATTGCTTCTCCTCAGTAATTAATTTCTTCCCTTATTTCAGTTGACTTGGTTACTTATATAACAAGGTTTCAGTGGGACATGGCTAAATATCCAATCAAGCAGTCCCTGAAAAATATTTCTGAAATAATTGCCAAGGTAAGATAAAAAAATGACACAGGTAGGACACATTGATTTATAGTGATTCTGTTTATTTTATAAGTATTTAGCTGTTAAGTTCTCTAATTTAGGTTTTGACAAGGCAACTTAATTATATGTGACATTTTGCAACTTTACTTAAAAAACAAAGTTGTCAGAAAAGGATAACACTCACATGCACATTATCCATGTATGTAGTTTGTTTTTTTAAGTAGTTAAGTTAAAGGTTGCATCAACAATGTTTGACTAAGAAAAGTCACTTTAAAGTTATAAATTTTAAGCATAACTGAGATCACATAAAATGAGAAATTGGAATTGATTAGAGATTTACAAATCATTCAGATATATGATAATGGTCACTTGAGTGTGTTTATGTCCAGTACTGATTCAGATTAAACTTTTTGGGTTTTCTGACGCCTTCTGAGGTTCAGTATTGATTCCCTACCCAGAAAAATTGCCTGTATTCTCATACTGCGTGATTCTATGAACAGTTTCAGGGAGTCCACAGGTGTTGAAAGTCCATCCATGAACTCACTAAACTAAGAGTTCCTTTTTTGTTGCAAAGTCCTTGAGCTTGAGAGAAAAATGTAAAACTGAAACTGTAATGAGGCAATAGACAAGGACCTATTCACTGTTTGACAACATATCTATGACCTAGCTGGATGAACAGTACAGTTTAAATCATTTGGACAGACTTCCTTAGCGTCCACGGACTTTATTTGTACCTTGTGCTCTATGGTTAAATGTAAATAAATGGTCTATCAAGGATTTAACTCAGGGTCAAATAATTTAATGAAAATGAGTAGTCAGATAATATAAAATGGTGTCCTTCCTATGACTAAGCATTATTTTCTTTTAATCCTTATCAAGGATTTAGTCATCATCTTCCTGATACTGTTATAGATGAGGAAACAGGCTCAGAGAGGTGAAGTGATTTACCCCAGAGTGCCACATGGCTGATAATGGTAGAGCTCAGTTGAAATTAGTTCTTCAAATGTTAAATCTACTGCTTTGTGTTTTCTCCTTAAATTGTTAGTAGTTTTAATCATATTTTTTGAAAAATCAGCATGTGTAACATTTATAAATAAGTTGAAGCAAAATTTTAATTTCATCGCAAAAATGTTTTGTGTAAGAATGGTGGTGTTATAAACAACAAAACTGTATGATTTCATTCCTTTGGAAATGAACTCTTCAGACTTGTGTATTAAAACCTTTCATTAGTCATGTCTTTAAATAGTGTCCTAGATTTCATTTACATGGTTTAAGAATATAGTAACAATAATGAAAATACATGTAGACTAAAATATTATCTTTAGTAGAAAAGATTATATGAACATTCCCATAGTTATTAAAATGAAGTAGGTTATTTTTTTAATGATCTTTAAAAATAATGCCTTTAAAATAATAGAATATTCGTACATCAGGATCTAGTGGTGGGTTTGTTTTTTAAAGTTTAAGCACAACTACTTTAATTGTATTAGTAGAGGCAGATTTAGGAAGATTCTCCCTATTTCTCTTCTTTCTTCTATAAAGGGTGTCACTCAGATTGACAATGACCTGAAATCTCGAGCATCCGCATACAACAACCTGAAAGGGAATCTTCAGAATTTGGAACGAAAGAACGCGTAAGCATGTCAACTATATGTGAATAATTTAGAATTGGAGAAGCACTGTGGCACAGGGGTCCCCAACCTCTGAAATCTAGTGCCTGATAATATGAGCTGGAGCTGATGTAATAATACTAGAAATAAAGTGCACAATAAATGTAATGGGCTTGAATCATCCTGAACCACCTGGCCCCGCCTCCCTGGTCATGGGAAAATTGTCTTCCATGAAACTGGTCCCCAGTGCCGAAAATGTCGGGGACCACTGTGTATTGTACGTTGCAGATAAACGGTTGTTGGGGGTTTTAGTAAGTTCCAGTTTGTGCCGTTTCTATAGTCAGATGGTGTTTTTTCACTTGCTCATTAATTCAGGCTAGTCAAAACAGATGCGAGGCTGATTTATTATGCTCGTTTCATACGTAATACTTCTGAGCTGGGTCCTGGTTTATCCTTTATCCATCTGATTTTTCACTGTAAAAATTATCTAAAGTTAATTGTTTTAAATTAAATCATAATTTAATTACATAGCAATTATCTGCTGCTTAAGAGGATTCTATAGAAAAATCCTTTTTTATGTAATTCTCATTCTTTAATTTATCTGTTTTTATGTTTCAGTTTTTTATGCTAGGTTTTCTTAAAATAGAACACTCTTCTTTTGGTTGATCTCACTATAGTATGACTACTACAAGTGTAGCTTTAAGCAGTTAACTCTTCAAGGTATACATTCGTATCCCAGAGGCAGAATTGACTTGTCTTGTCAAGTACGTACAGGGCAAGTCATTTTCAGTGTGAAATCTACTGGGAGACCAAATGAAGACTTGTATTCAAAGAGTTGATTGTTGGGTTAACTAACCAAAATTGATACCCAAGGAGAGGGAGGAAAATCAAAGGTTGTGCTTAGATGATACGATTTCATAATTATGGTGAGGTAGACTTTAATTGATGCTGAATGAGTAACGCTTTCCCAGTCAAGACATTATATATATATAATCAAGAGAAGAGCTGAGTTATAATAATTAAAACAAACGCAAAGAGAAACACTAGCGGCAAATTCTCATAAAATTTTGACATTTCTTTGGGTTTAGATATGGGAAATATTCAGCTAAATTTTGGCTTCTTGCTATATCAAATAAAAATGTTAACTCGGGCTAATCCCTCTCGAGATGTATGTGTAGTATATGTAACTATACTTAGCCTGCTGTATCTTTACTTGTGTTATGGAACCACATAATTATCAGTCTAATGATCTTTTTCTTATTCCTCAGAGGGAGTTTGCTAACTCGAAGTCTAGCAGAAATTGTGAAGAAGGATGACTTTGTTCTTGACTCAGAGTATCTTGTCACGTTACTGGTCGTAGTTCCCAAGTATGTCTTTTCATTACAGAAGGTTTTTACTTATTAAAATACAAGAAAAATGTTAGTGTCTGACACTGTAATTTGAAGTTTTCCACAAAACCCGAGTGTAAATGGAATATCACCTTGTCATTTGTTCTGTCAACCAACATATACTCATATGGCACATACAGTGGAATTTAGTTCGTAACCTGGTAATAGAGATGTCAGTTATAAATTGAGATTCTAAATCAAGTTCAACTTAGTAGAGTTGACCCATTAAAAAATTAACTAATGCTAAACTATTGGATTTTTAAAAAAATACTGTTTTTAGATATTTCAAAATAAGTTCTTTTTTGAAAAATCTTTATGATTGATTAGGATGAATTAAACCCTCTAAGAAGTAAAGGATTGGATTAGAGCAAAGGTTAGCATATCTTTTATATAAAAGGCCAAATAATATTTTACCCTTAACTCTGCCACATCAGTTTTGTGGTTGTAGCTGAAAGCAGCCATCCCCAGTGTGTGCGTGAAGTGATGTGGCTGGTGTCAGTAAAACTTTATTTACAAAAACAGGTACAGGTTATGGGCATAGCTTGGGTTGGATAATTCTTTGAACTCTCCTCTAGATTAGGCCTTCCGTATTAATTAACATTTGGGCCTAGTTCATCTTGATAAAATGAAATCTTTTGAAGGTTAGAATTCTGTATGTGTGGGTGGGTGGCGGAAAACACTGTTAATGGTTTCATTTCTGACCTGCACTGAAATCTTAGCATCAGGAAATCATTGGGGGATCCAAACTGGCGTGGGAGATTTGGGGACTCTTCTCAGCATTATTCATAAAGTCTTCTTTTGATGTGCTCTCCATTTTTATCTGGCTAGGAAACTGGGAATATAGGAAAATGATGCCTCCTGGAAAGGGGTGGGAAAGTACCTCTGTTTAATTTACAGTGGCGACAGTATCATCTGATTTTTGCCTTTCCCTGCTTACTGCAGAATAAGAAAACACTGATTATTTCTGAAAAATTTCTGTGTATTTGTGTTTTTATACTATGCATGGAAATAACTTTTGCCCAGATAAAAGATTTGTCTTATGCAACCTTTGTTTAAAATTTGTGTTTAAGACAAGAAATTTTCATAGTTTTCTGTACACTGTACCTGAAACCTAGGGTCAGACCTAGGGTACCTTGTATAATGGCTTATTTATTATCCTGGCTACAGTACTGTCAATCCAGTTCTTTATTTTGTGTTGCCACACCCACGAAAGCCAGCGGTCTCTAGAGAAGGCTGCTGCACAGTGACCCGTGGCCGCTTGGCTCACTGTCGCTCTGTTGACTCAGTGCTTCCTGGTGCCCTGTGCTTTCAGTACATGTGCTTTCAGCCGGCGCTTCTGAATGGCCACTGAATAAAGACGTTAGTGATTTCAGCATGGCTTCTCTCTCTCTCTCTCTCTCTCTCTCTCTTCCTCTCTTCCTGCTTTGCTTTCTTCTTCTTTTTTTTTAGTGAGGTAATATAAATTAACCCTGAAGTTTAAAAATAATTTCAAATCTCCAATTTGCTTTGCTTCTCACCCAAACTGAGTTGTAGGGTGTGCCTCTTTTGCAGTAGTTATTGGATGTAAGAGATGGTGAGTTATGTTTCCTCCTTCACCACTCAGTGTATTTCAATTCATTCTCTGTAGGAAACTTGATTTTTCTTTTGTTAGATAGATTTGAGATATACTTACTATAGTTGAATTTCCTATTTGTCTCATAGTTTTTTCCTCTTTCTGGGTTTGGCAAGAAGTAGGACTTGTTTTTCTCTTCTGGTAACTTAATTGTACCTTTTCTGCAGGTTAAACCACAATGACTGGATTAAGCAGTATGAAACACTAGCTGAAATGGTAGTTCCAAGGTCTAGCAAGTAAGTAGTAGACTTAAAAGCCTGCTCATGCCTAGAATTCCTTTGATAGTTTGGGTGTTGGATTAGAAAATATCTTTATCTTTTCTTTGTGGTAAATTTTATAGTTTTGGAACCATCTTTTTCACCTAATAAATGAATTATATTAGCTCTAGTTATTATAATTTTAGACTTGGAAGGGCCTTTGCACAGTCTCACCAACCCACTCATGTTGATAGATGTGGAAGTTTGAGGCCACAGAGCTGAAGTGGTTTGCCCAGAGTCGCATATCTCATACGTGGCATAGATGTAACCAGAACCCAGGTCTCCTGTGTGGTACTTTTTCTGCTGTACCACCTTCTCGAGATCCTTCTTTCAGTACTCATCTCATACCTACTGTGTGTCTATAATTCCCCATTCGTCTTGTTAAGGAAGTATGCCGAAATGGCTACCAGGGTACTGTGTTGCTCTGCAGATATTTACTATCACTTTCCAGTGAGCATAGATTCTGCCTAATCTGTACTTTCCTTTGGAAAAAAAAATTACTAAGCATTTTTGAACTTACAGATTAATATTCATTGTCTAATTTGATATTTACAACAGTTCTGTGAAGTAGTTTGGGCAGTTGTTACACTTTTTCTCATAGATGAAGTAAAAAATGCAGAAGAGTTAAGTTGTGGCCTAAAGTGTATGCCATAAAAGTGTCAAATGGCAAAGTCAGGACTGAAAATTCAGGTCTTCCCACTGCAAGTTGTGCACTCATGACACTGTAGCATATCATCTTTTCCTGTATTCTGCCTTTCCACATGAGATGCTTGCTAAGAAAATGTAAGTACAGTGTGTATGCTCCCCCAGAGAATTCTTGTGTGTGTGTATCCCTCAAGAGGTGTCAGCGTGATGAAAGGGAAGTCTGGGAGGCAGTAGAGAAGTGGTGTTAGTAAGGCCAGGCCCATGAAATATTTTCTTTCCCAGTTTGTGTCATATGGGAGGTAGCTTAGTATAATGGAAAGAGTCCTGGACCCAGGAATCTTGAGTTCTTTTGCTGGTTCTGCTACCAACTTGCTGTGTGACCTAGGGTAAGTCTTTTAACTTCTCTGGGCCTCATTTTCTTTGTAAAATGAGCATCATGCCTTCGCTGTACACATTATGAGGTCCTTTTAAGACTCGAGATACATGAAGTAGGAGTTCCCTGTTGGTGCAGTGGTAAAGAATCCGCCTGCCAGTGTGGGAGACATGGGTTCAATCCCTGGTCTGGGAAGATCCCACATGCCTTGGAGCAGCTGAGCCTGTCGCCATAACTACAAGCTCACACTTTGCAACTAGTGAAGCCTACATTCGTAGAGCTGGTGCTCTGCAACAAGAGAATCCATCTCAGTGAGAAGCCCGCACACCACAATGAGGAGTAGCCCCTGCTTGCTGCAACTAGAGAAAAGCCTCACAGCAGCGAAGACCTAGCACAGCCAAAAAAAAAACAGATAAATAATTTTGAAAAGATATGTAAAGTAGGAGGTAATATGAATCTTGCAGTTTCCTAAATGCTGACTTTTTTTTTTTTTTTTTTGAGAACAAAACCACAAACTTGTGCTCATTGTGAATTTTTTCCCATTTTTGGGGAGTGCTTTCCATTCATACTGGCCCTTCACATGGTAAACTGAAGATTGAGGTTGTGTCTTGATACTGGTTTTCCTCTGAAGCTGTTTATCCGGATGAATGACACATTCTTAAACCTTGTTCTTTGGAGTGCATTAAAGCCACAGAGATTGGCTTGACATTTGGGGGTGGGGGAGGAGGAGAGTGAGGACACAGTGCGCATGGCATGCCCTCTGGCGCTGTGGTGAGCTGAGCCTGAGCCCAGGGGAGTGGCATGTGAGCCCAGGTTTACTCAGGAAGAAGGACTTTAGAAATATTCAGACATTTACATCTTTTGAAAATCACTTTAGTAGTTTAAAGGAAAAAATTTCAGATGCTGCCAGTTGAGTATAGGCGATACCTATCTTCTGAATGACCCCCAAGTGTCCACTGACTGCCTGAGCACCTCCAACTCTTCCTCACTCAGTGAAAACATCTGTTCATCTGTTTAGCAGTTCTAAAGACGGATTTCAGATCACCTCCTTGAAAATGTATTTGAGTCCTTAAGAACAGGGCAGTAGCTCAGCCAACCCTGAAGAGGATGGTTAGTTTATGTGAGGCAAACAAGTTTTAGTGAGTCAATCTGAAATTCTGTACACTGTTTAGGTAGGAGCTCTATGAGCTAATGCTGGATTTTTTGCTTCTCCTAATAACTAACATTTTTGAGTAATTACTATGTGCTAGTTATTGTTCTAAGTGCCTTATTTTAAAGGGAATTGTAAGTAGCAACATTGTCACTTGTTGCCTTTTGGCACAATACTTGAGTGATTACTCTTGGAAGCAGTGAAGATGAAAGTGGACTTTGGGGAAGAAGAATAGATTGAAAAAGACCATCTTCAAACCTAAAGACGTAATTTAAATTAAACACAGAAAATCTAGCTATTTGCAAAATGTTCTCCATAAATCTTGAAAGACTGGACTATGTGAAATACTGCTGTCATTGGGTGGCTAAGTGCCGCATCAGAGTTCACACAGCCAAAGAAGTGGGAGCTAGACTATTGTTCTGCTGCTTTTTGTTGGAAAAACTGTTCAAAAAGGTGCTTTTCACTTATACTTTCACAATTACCGCTTAGCTGTTTGTCTCTACTTTTGCCTGTTCAGATAAACTAGTTGGGTCAGATCATTGGTTGACTCTGGCCTTTTCTCTGTTGTGGGAAACAGCACCACAGACTTGGTGGTGCTTCACAGAAGCTTTTTTGTTCAGGGAGCTAGAGTTCTAGATGAAGCAGAGGATGCTAGCAGGGAGGACCTAGAAAAAGATGACACTAGCCGTTGTGCAGAGAAAAGTTTCACCTGTGCTTTGGAGCCGGGTTTGCACAGATAATTTATGAAGAAAAGCAGGAAAGATGCTTCAGCAGTGAAATGGGTCAGTTGATTGGAGCAGAGCAGATGGCAGAACTGAGCCTTGGGAGAGAGGTAAGAAGGGAACAGGCAGAGCCTGTAAGCTCCAGAAGCACTGCCACACACGTGGGTGACTGAAAATGCCAAGAGACAGCTGAAAGCACTGACTCTTGGTTTTGTCTTGGCTTGGTTATACAGGTGAGAATATACCGTTACTGCTTGTACACAACAGCAGAATTGAATGCAGCGAGTTTGGAGACTCAGACCTGCAGTTCACAGACTGTTATCCCCGCTTGATTTCTGCCTTGGTTTTTAAATGAAGTTCTGCCCACTTAGTAGCTGCCTTGCTTTGGATTTGATGGGCACTGGGTGCAAGAACTAAGTGTAATAGTCTTGAGAGGGCACAAATTAAAAGGGATGGGCCAGGTCTCTGGGGGCAGGGCGGGAGAGAAGAGGAGAGAATTCAGGTTCCTGGTGTTTAGCCAGGAAGCAGGGAAGAGTCTGGAAACCAACCAGTTGCTGGACAGTTTGTCCTTGGCTGGCCTGCTGCTGATACAGATTGAAAATCATGGTTCTTAGAGTTTGGAGCTCTTCTCGAGTTAATGCTTAATTTTGTTGGTTAGGAAGAAATGTACAAGGGGCCTATTAAGACACTGTAAGTAAAAACATAAAGACTGTGTGTCCTCAGTGTTTGAGGCAGTACAGCTGAAAGGCACTGAGGGGTTCAGGAAGGGCTGCCATTCCTTTCTGTTTGTTCTCCTCCCCTTGTTTCTGAATTCTGCCCTCAATATGAATGTGAGCAATAAATATAAAGCTTTAAATGGACTTTGTCTTTCTCTCTCCAGTGTTCTCTCAGAGGACCAAGACAGTTACCTATGTAATGTCACCTTGTTTAGGAAGGCAGTTGATGACTTCAGACACAAAGCCAGGGAAAACAAGTAAGAGGATTATTTAAAAAAATGTTTAATTTGTTAGATTACCTATACTTCCTGTGGACAATTTTGGCTTTCTTTTTTTTCCTAATTTAGATTCATTGTCCGTGACTTCCAGTATAATGAAGAGGAGATGAAAGCAGACAAAGAAGAAATGAACAGGCTTTCTACTGACAAGAAAAAGCAATTTGTATGTGTTTTTAGTATTTAATATTATCAGTGTTAAGCAGAAAAACTGGTACTGCTTTTCTTTAAAAGAAAAAACTTTTCTGATTTTGATTTCAGTTATTTTTTTCTATTAAATAGTCAAAATGAGTTTTCTCTAAGCAAGCTGAGATCTGTGAATTGTTATCTTAAAGTGTATGTTTTAAAATTAATGCAAGTCTGTATCAAAAGTTAATTTTAAATACAGTGTTTTGATTAATGCCCCTGTAGTGAGGGGTCATTTTAGTTAAGTAATTGTTCTCTCTTTTCAGTAGGGTAATTGTTTTCTCTTTTCAGTAGGAAATTTCATTTTCTTGAGGCAGAATTTCTTTTTTTTAATGCTGTAGTCTTTACTGAAGGAATTTGTATTTACACCATTGGTGAGTTAGTATGTTCTAGGCACAGTGGAGAACAGGGATGGAATTGTGAGTGAAAGATAGTGTTGACTTTCTTGCCATCCTCAAGTAAAGGATTTTTGTGAAGATTAAAGAGTGTATGGAAGGGAAAACGTGATGAGTGAAAATGTGCTTCTCTTATAATGCAAGAGGAAACAAAAGCACATTCCATTTACAGCTATTTCCAAGTACTTTATAAACCATAACATCTCAGTTGGGAAAAACTAACCCTAATGAAGTAATGTCAAATAAAACCAGCTGGTTGTGGGGGAGATCCAATACCATAAAAGAACAGATATTTTAACCAGAGACTTTCACTTTGTTGTGGTGTTATCCTCTTTGCGTAAATGGATTGCTATATCCAAATGAGCCTAGTAATATTACCCAAATAACTGTTAGCTGAACTGATCGTGTGTGTCTTTTGAGTATGGAGAAATGGTAATAAGTTGTTTGAAGTTTGTTTCTTTAAAGAAGTGTTTTTATTTAGTACTAGGAATCATCCTGAATAGTTTAATAAGTTCATAAAGAATTTATGCTGTCAAAATAATAGAATCATTAAGAAATTAGAACATAATAAGCAGGTTTTAGGGATCTGAGTCAACCCCCTGATTTTATAGATGAGAGAAGTAATACTTACTTTTAAGTAAGTATTAAATGACTTACTACATAACTATTTTTCCTGTTCTGAGAAGTTGTTTGTAATTAAATTCTATTTTGAATGTATTAAATGCTTAACAGTATTGGGTAGTAAATTTAGATTTTTATACTTTGGTTTTCAAATCTATAGGACACTTCTATATTCTGTATCATTTTAAGTGACTTTCACTATAGTATATGCCTTTTTGAGAATTCCCTGGCAGTCCTGGTGGTTAGTACTTTTACTACAGGGACCATAAGTTTGATCCCTGATCAGGGAACTAAGATTTGCAAACTGCACAACATGGCCCCCCAAAAGAAAAATACACACACATACATGCCCTTTTCTGTGTAGTGAATAGAGTCAATGGATATTTGTATCTACTGAGGTTACACAGTAGTAGCTAAACTTTTCATCTAATGTAAGGTAAAGTATGCAAGATATGAGAATAATGAAACATTTTTAAAGTGAATTACAATGTGATTGGGGCTTCCCTCGTAGCACAGATGGTAGAGAATCTGCCTGCACTGCAGGAGACCTGGGTTTGATCCCAGGGTTGGGAAGATTCCCTGGAGAAGGGAATAGCTACCCACTTCAGTATTCTTGCCTAGAGAATCCCCATGGACAAAGGACCCTGGCGGGCTACAGTCTATGGGGTCCCAAAGAGCTGGACATGACTGAGTGACTAAGCACACAGACACATAAAGTGATTGAATTCTACTTAAGATTCTCACTGGATAGTCACTCCTTTAAAAATACTTGATTTATCTGATTTCTAACTGCCATTTTCAAGACCAAATTTGTGGTGATTCTTTTCTGTTTTGTGGTGATTCTTTTCTTTCTTTCTTTCTATAGGGACCACTAGTACGGTGGCTGAAAGTGAATTTCAGTGAGGCGTTTATTGCGTGGATACATGTGAAAGCTCTGAGGGTTTTTGTTGAATCTGTTTTGAGGTAAAGAAAGCTCATTGAGAAACTTGGAACTAAAGAATGTGTAGATCCCTTGGCATTGCACCTCTTCATTGAAACACAGTCTGCTAATAGGAAATTGATTTGGGGAAACCGAAGGGCTACTTGTGAGGGAGAAATTGTCAGTATCATACTGCTTATGACGTGCATGTTGGTCTTGCCCTTAATACCGAGTTTAGAAAAAGATCATGCTGCTGTGCTCTGGTTCTTTCCATATTCTGTGCTTAAGTTAAACGTAGGTTATATAAGTCAGTGTTTGTTTAAAAGACCTATCACATATTTTACATGTAGTTTGATACACAGTATGCCTTATTTGAAGTCCTCATTTCATAGTAGCCTAAAATATTTTATTACTTTGAGATACTTAAAATCTCAACCATCTTGTGATGCTTTGTACATGTTGCTCATATTAGAAATAGTTCAAAATACTTATCTGCCATCATGCTATTTGTAAATTTCTTTGAATTTCCATAGTAGATGGGTAATCTCATGCCTTTCTTCCCCCTATATTCTTTATTATCATAAAGGAATCAATAGTTGACTCTCCATATTCTTGGGTTCCAAATCCATGGACTCAACCAACTGTGGATTGAAAATATTTGAACAAGAAATTCCAGAAAGTTCCAAAAAACAAAACTTCAATTTACTGGGCACTAGCTATGATTTACATAGCATTTGCATTTTACTTACAACTAATTACATAGTATTTACATTGTATTATAAGTAACCTAGAAATTATTTAAAGTATATAGGAGGATACATGTAGATTATACGCAAATCTTAACACCATCCTTGGATTGGTGAACATCCTTGGATTTGGTGTTCACAGAGGTCCTGGAGCCAATTCCCTGCGTATACCTAGAGAACATCCTTGGATTTGGTGTTCACAGAGGTCCTGGAGCCAATTCCCTGTGTATACCTAGAGACACTGTACTGTTTACATATTATCACTGTCTGCTGAGGGTGGGCATGCTGCTGCTGCTGCTAAGTCACTTCAGTCATGTCCGACTCTGTGAGACCCCATAGACAGCAGCCCACCAGGCTCCCCCGTCCCTGGGATTCTCCAGGCAAGAACACTGGAGTGGGTTGCCATTTCCTTTTCCAATGCATGAAGGTGAAAAGTGAAAGTGAAGTTGCTCAGTTGTGTCTGACTCTTCGCGACCCCATGGACTGCAGCCTACCAGGCTCCTCCGTCCATGGGATTTTCCAGGCAAGTACTAAATTACCTTAAAAATTGAAGACTAATTAAAAGTAATTCCTAGTAGACAGTTGGCTCTCATTTTAAAGATTTCTAATGGATGGTGAGGACCAGAGAAGGTGTTGAGTTTCTGAACTTGTGAAGGTGGTTATTAAAATGAGGCACCCTCTCCCCATTAACTGTGATTAAAGAAGAGTATGAGAATACTTGCTTTTAAGCAGAAAATCTCTGCATATGTTTGCTTGTGTTACATCCTGTATTTCTGCTTCCTTATAAGGTATGGCTTGCCAGTGAACTTCCAAGCAATGCTCCTTCAACCCAATAAGAAAACAATGAAGAAACTAAGAGAAGTGTTACATGAATTGTATAAACATCTAGACAGCAGCGCAGCAGCTATTATTGATGTAAGTATTTATTAGCCTGGTAGAATAGGAACTGGATGAATTTCAGAAAAAAATTATTGGAAGAAGATGTTATTTAATTGCTTTAAGATTCTCAATTTGTTAGTAAATAATTTACCTTGCTTACTCCATTTTATAGTAGTTGCTTCTTGGTATTTCTAAAAGCCAGTCATTATCTTGCTGTAGATCTGATGTTTATAGCTGCAGAAATACCCACACAAGCAGTGATACTAGTTGTTTACAAGAATTACAAATTGCAGAGAGGAAGAAAATAAGTCATTACTGTAACTTTATTTGGTAGAAGTAGCAGTCAATAGATGAGCATTTTTAAAGAGAATTATCATTTCTCTAAAATGGTGTATGTTTATATCTTGTTTAAAACAGAAATGTATGATCATTTATGCATACAAAAGCATACAAAAATGTGTGCTTTTTGTTGCTGCTGTTGTTTAAAATTGTAGCAGGCTTTTATATTTTTCGTTTCAAATAGCTTGCTGATATTTTCTCTCTAGTTTAGAATGGCAGTATTTCACATGTGCATTAGCTAGAACCCATGGGAGAAAAATCATTTTGTTTCTTAATGGAACAAAATGCAGGAAATGACTAAATTTTCATGGAATTGTTGATAATATGTAAAGTCTAACTCCCATGCATAATTTCATACCAGTAAATTCTTACAACATGCATGCATACTAAGCGGTATCAGTAAAAATCACAGTTGGTTTATTTTTATCATCATTTTATAAGCCTTGTGTCTCATAAACTCAATACCCCAAGCCTGAGACTAAAAAAGTAATTTTATACAGTATGCATAGAAAAGGATGGTGGAGTCATGGTTAAACCCACACAGGCTTTGAGGGCAGAGTACTTGAATCTGGCATTACTACTCACTTACTCTGTTTCCCAGGGCAGGTCAGCCTGAGATTGTTTCCTTATTTGCAAACTGGAGTTAACAATGTCAAACTCAGATTAAATTAGGAAAAATGTATAAACTTAGCCCAGTTCATTAAGAAGGTACAAGCATACCTCATTTCATTGTGCTTCCTTTTATTGAACTTTGCAGATACTGCATTTTTTTTTTTTTTTAATCTTTAATTCTTACATGCATTCCCAAACATGAACCCCCCTCCCACCTCCCTCCCCACAACATCTCTCTGGCATTTTTTTACAAATTGAAGGTTTGTGGCAACTGTGCATTGTCAGATGATGGTTCTCATTTTTTAGCAATCAAGTATTTTTAAATTAACATAAGTACATTGTTTATTAAGACAAAGGCCATTGTACACTTAGTAGACTATAGTAAGTGTATAATAAGTGCATATCATTAATATGCAGTGGGAAACCAAAAAATTCATGTGACTTGGCTTATGGTAACACTTGCTTAATTGCGGTGGTCTGGATCAGAATCTGCTATCTCCAAGGTATGCCTGTGAATGGTAATATTTTTTTTCTTTTCCTTTTTTCATTTCTCTAAGTACTTAGTTGAATAATCATCTGACTTTTCCGTAGGCTCCTATGGATATTCCAGGCTTAAACCTGAGTCAACAGGAATACTACCCCTATGTGTACTATAAGATCGATTGCAACTTGCTGGAATTCAAGTAAAATGAGCCCTCCAGACAGCCCTGTCCTCGTGTCGTGTCGGTGTTTGCTAACAGACATAGGCTGCAGTAGGGCTGCACTTTTAACTCTCTTTTACCCCTTGCTTGCTTCTCACCTTCTCTCCTAGGCGCCTTCTCTCCTACAGGTCCATTTCGCAACATTTTCTTTTTAAAAGGAAACTATATGTCTTGTTTCTTTTTATTGATCAGGTCTGTAAATGTGTACTGAAAAAAAAAATCAGAGTTTATTTATGAATTGAATAGTTTATTTAAAAAGAAGGTCTTTCCTCATCCATATTGTGGTATGCATTAATTCCATTTGTTACTGTTGTGACAAAAGCCTTGTTTACAAGGGAATGGTGTAAACAGTTATGCCATTTTGTTCACTGTATTTAGTAGACATAATTGTTTATAGTTACTGAATCGTGATGTAAAGAAAATGTGACAATATTCAGGTATGTGCTTTCTGAATGTTTTAAATTACAATCTCTGAGCACTGTTGACACCCACAGGAGAGAATAAAATTACCTGTGCAAAGGTGGGTTGTGGTGTGCGTGACTTCCAAGAGTACAGTTCAGTTTGAGAGCTTAATGAATGGTGTCGTGGCTGATGCCCTGCGCTGCTTTCAGGATTGTGCTGTATATACCAAGAGGTGACCACCGTGGCTGACTCGCGGGATGATTCAGGTGTGCCAAATCTGGGTCAGAGCACCAATTGGAAGATTATTTTTGAACATGTGATGGGTATTTATATTTGCACACTAGACTTTGGGGTATCTCAGTTAGGAAGTAGGGCCAGTTTTGAATAAAGTTTAGTAGAACTCTGCTGCTTTAGTCGTTTGTTTTGTCTTAAGTCCTTATTTTATGTTTGTTTTTTAAGATTGTTAATTTTGCCCTCATCTTGACATCTATGTTATTTTTGATGCAGTTTGAAAAGAGGCATGGCTAGCCTTATAGATCTCTGGAATAAGACTTAGGTTAATGTCCTGAGTGAGCTTTTGGAATCAGGTTTTGTGGCAGTGCTCCCTTTATTATGCCCTCACAGGCTTGTAAATGAAAGAGGTTTTTACTTTTTAAGGGCATTTCTAAACTATCATATTCCACCTAGAAAATTAGCCTCCTAAATCCATTTGGTTTCAAAGTTGTATATTGTTAAGTCAGAAGTAATGCTTAACTTCAAACAAATCCAGACTTCTATAAAGTAAAACGTGAGGCCACCCCTCCAGCCCCCTCAATTCCTTCTTTACAAGGAAGTCTTTACATAGTTTTTCAGGTTTTCTCCTATATCTCTGTAACATAGATATCCACACACAGCTTATTTTTAAATAAAAATAGGATCATCCCTCACACACTCTGTCCCTCACTTTTTTGCTTACCTAGTGTTCGTCGTCGTCTGGTCACTCAGCCGTGTCCGACTCTTCAGAGCCTAAGATTTCTGACCGCCAGGCTCTTTGTCTTCCTCGCATGCCCCCAGTCTCTAGTAGGCGCTGAATGACTGAGGCAAGCACTTTCCATAATCTCTTTTCAAGATAGACAGTGATGTGGAAAAGGCATGGAGTGTGGGTCATCAGATAATGAACCATGTCACTCTTTGGCCTAGAACATTTGGACGATGTGGCCAGGTGTTCCATGCTGGGTTTTATAGCCTACGTTATTCAGCCTTGAAGATTTTCCTACTTGATGGAGTCGCCCTTAAGCAGACGCCGTTTGTTCTGGGTGGAGCTTTCTGAGTGAGCATATATCAAGCAGTACGTTTAAAGTAATATCGTGTATGGAACAGATACTCAGCAGATGTGAACTGTTCTCTGCTCTCACTTTAAATAGCCCCAAATGTTGGAAATTAATATGTACACAGGGTTAAAATGGCTTCCCGGGTGGCGCAAGTGGTAAGGAGCCCCTCTGCCAATGCAGGAGAAACTGACTCGGATTCTGTCCCTGGGTCAGGAAGATCTGGAGGAGGGCATGGCAGCCCACTCCAGTATTCATGCGTGGAGAATCCCATGGACAGAGGAGCCTGGCGGGCTACAGTCCATAGTGTCGCAAAGGGTTGGACACAACTGAAATGACTCAGCACGCACACACGAGGTTAAAAATGGTATACACAAGTATCATGGAACAGCTTATAGTGAAAACCTTGCTGGCCTTTAGAAGAAATGTGGTTATTGTCTCCTTTACTTTAGTAAAGGATGGTTTGTTCTAGAAAGTCTGTAACAGTATTGTAGAGGAAATGTGTTGAAAACTTCCCTAATTAAGTTCTTGTCTCTAAATTGAAGTTTACCCATTTCAGTATTGTAAAGTTTTCTTATGGTCTTTATTTTGCTAGCATGGATAGCTTTATTTTAATATATGAATGTAATTCTGGTCTTTTTAAAAAAGGATAACAAGACACATAGAACTATTTTATTTACTGGAAGATTAACCCATAGAATATTCTTAGATCCAAGTCCAGTGACTTGAGAGAGGGAAAAGGAAACAATAAAACTGTGGAAGTGATTAGCAGTAGAGAATACCCCTGGGATTGTTTAGCTAGATTTAAAAAATGAAACTGAGGGGAAACAGGACAACACCCTTCATGCAAGAACGGTCAAAATAATGCAAGAAGAAAAAAGTTTACAACAAAGCAAAAGGCAGGCAGCGCACACAAGCGACATTTCCTAACAGTTGTTCAGAATTGAGCTTATGTCCACAGTGGTTCTTTACCTGCAGAATTTAATAAAAATGCAAAATCATTGCTAAATTCTCTAGAGTTGTGGTTAACAGTCTAAGGAGTACATCTGAGGAATTACCTACAAACACACAAGAGGCTCAGATGCTAGTGTCAGCCAATTTCAATCTGAGACTGCTTTTTATTTTTTTTTTCCTTTTTTTTAAAAATTTATTTATTTAATTTTTATTTTATATGGGATTATATAGTTGACTAACAATGTTTTGTTAGTTACAGATGTACAGCAAAGTGGTTCATTTATACATACACATATATCAATTCTTTTTCAGATTCTTTTCCCATGTGTGTTATTACAGAATATTCAGTAGAGTTCCCCATACTTTGCTGTAGGACCTTTTATCTGTTTATTTATTTTTTTTCTTTCTTTCTTTATTTATTTTTATTTTTTTATTTTTTTTATTTTTATTTTATTTATTTATTTTTTTTTTAGTTTTTATTTTTTAAATTTTAAAATCTTTAATTCTTACATGCATTCCCAAACATGAACCCCCCTCCCACCTCCCTCCCCATAACATCTTTCTGGGTCATCCCCATGCACCAGCCCAAGCATGCTGCATCCTGCGTCAGACATAGACTGGCGATTCAATTCACATGATAGTATACATGTTAGAATGTCATTCTCCCAAATCATCCCACCCTCTCCCTCTCCCTCTGAGTCCAAAAGTCCGTTATACACATCTGTGTCTCTTTCCCTGTCTTGTATACAGGGTCGTCATTGCCATCTTCCTAAATTCCATATATATGTGTTAGTATACTGTATTGGTGTTTTTCTTTCTGGCTTACTTCACTCTGTATAATCGGCTCCAGTTTCATCCATCTCATCAGAACTGATTCAAATGAATTCTTTTTAACGGCTGAGTAATACTCCATTGTATATGTACCACAGCTTTCTTATCCATTCATCTGCCGATGGACATCTAGGTTGTTTCCATGTCCTGGCTATTATAAACAGTGCTGCGATGAACATTGGGGTACATGTGTCTCTTTCCATTCTGGTTTCCTCGGTGTGTATGCCCAGAAGTGGGATTGCTGGGTCATAAGGTAGTTCTATTTGCAATTTTTTAAGGAATCTCCACACTGTTCTCCATAGTGGCTGTACTAGTTTGCATTCCCACCAACAGTGTAGGAGGGTTCCCTTTTCTCCACACCCTCTCCAGCATTTATTGCTTGCAGATTTTTGGATCGCAGCCATTCTGACTGGTGTGAATGAGACTGCTTTTTAAAGATTCATCTTCTGAACCCCTCCACCCAGATGGGGTTGTTGACTTAAAAATTTGTGAGCTTCTTGAGGTCTCATTCAGATAGTGATTCTTCTCTGTTTCACACAGACCACACTCAATAGGATCATCATGGATAAGTCAGCTTTCCTACCTGTCAGCCAGACCAGCATTCTACATCTACATGGATCAGGAGAAGCAGAAAGCTCTGCCTTGGCCAAAACTGACCAGTGTCGGTGTCCATTGCCCTTGCAAGGCCACAGAGGGGACTTGAAATTTGCAAAAATCATCTAAAATGATCAAAGTCCCATCTTTAGTCTTTTAATGGAAAGTCCACTATGGGTATGATTGATCACTACTTATAAAGTGTAAAAGTACAGCCATAACAGAGTTTCAAAGAATGGTTTCTATAAACAACAACAAAAAAAAGGATATCAAAAGTGAAAAATAAATTGGATACAGCAAAAGTTTTTGTTGATGGTTGCCCAAAAGTGGAGTAAACAGTATGTGCAACACTGCCTTAAACCTGACAGTAGTAGTAATCTTTTTTTAACTAGAGGATAAACCAAAATGTGAGACCTAAAAAGCAGTTCTCATGGGTCTCACTGTTTCCTAGGTATGTAGATGACCTCGTTGAATAATTCTGTGACAAACCATTCTTAATTATCTTTTTCACCAACACAACTGGCCAGATTTTATAGTGACCGGTATACATATATGGGCTGATTCTCAGAATAATTACTTGTCAGTACAGGTTTTAATGTGTTACTAGAAACATCATTTGTTTTTTAAAAGTTGAGACCACACAAGTACTTTATTTTCCCACAAGAGGGCACTCTGGTGCCGCTGAAAAGCTAACAGTCTCTCCCCACCCCCTTTCACTGCCCCTCAGGGTAGTTGTGAAATACAGTTTAGAGAAGCCCATTCTGATTTGTTATATTTTGTTACAAGTATTTATTCATGTAAAGTTCTCAGAAAATGTTGGATGACTCATATTCATTTTGTGATTTAATCCAGCCTTGTGTGTGTGTGTGTGTGTGTGTGTGTGTGTGTGTGTGTGTGTGTATAGAACCCAGACACCTTTCAGGTGCCCGCTAGTGACAGAGTTTTCACGAACAATAAAATGAAAAAAATAAGGATGTCTGTGTGTGCCTGTATAATCACTTACTTAGCAGACAGTTGTTGAGCGCATACTAGGCACCAGGCATTGTTTTAGGTGCAGGGTATATGCCTAAATGATGCTGGGCAGTAAAAAGGCAGAGTGCCTGCTTTGGTGGGCCTTAAAACAAAGTCACCTGGTGGCAGCCTTACTTGACAAAGTATAAACTTGGCAACCCCAAATAAGAAAAAGGTATTTTACTGATCTTTGAAATCCAAAGTCTGAAAACGGTTAAGGATATCGGTCCAAAAAAGTCAACCTGTCATTTCTGTCAGTGGGTATAGAATAGACTAGTCTTTTTTTTGGGGGGGGTATTTTTTAAAATATATATTTATTTCAATTGGAGGCTAATTACAATATTGTATTGGTTTTGCCACACATTGACATGAATCCACCACAGGTATAGACATGTTCCCCATCCTGAACCCCCTCCCTCTTCCCTCCCCGTACATCCCTCTGGGCCATCCCAGTGCACCAGCCCCAAGCATCCTGCATCATACATCGAACCTGGACTGGCGATTCATCTCACATATGGTGATATACATGTTTCAATGCTATTCTCCCAAACCATCCCACCCTCGCCCTCTCCCACAGAGTCCAAAAGACTGTTCTATACATCTGTGTCTAATTTTTTTCTTTCTTTTTTTTTTTTTTCAGATCTGACCACATGGTTAGTCTGGTTCAGCACTGTCCAAGAGATTTTCCTATCGTGATGGACATTGTGTTTCTGCTCCCCAGTGTGGTGGCCTCTATCGCAGGTGGCCACAGGTCACTTAAAGTGTGGCTGAGGTGACTGAGGGACTGCCCTTGTTATCTTATTTGAATTTAGTTAACGTGGACAGCTACAGATGACTAGTGGCTAGCACACTGTGTCAGGTTGGACACACTGGAGCAAGGAGCTGTTCTGCCCTTGATGTTCTAACATGCTGTATGTCTGGTGGCTCTCTTTGTCTCTTAACTGGCAGAGCCAGCCCAGCTTCTTTTCGCTTTGATTGCAAGACTTGATTTCCCAGGAGAGCAAAGGCTTGCTTTCTGGGTCATTGTTGATGGGCCTCAGACTGCTACACGAGGCAGCTTTCTCTTTGATCACAAAAGACAGCTACGCATACTTTGTGCCTTTCTGCGCATGAGGGTAAACCCGTTGCAGTATTGAAAGACCAAAAGCTGTTTCTGATGGGAAATATTGAATCAGCGGGATTGAAAACACAGCTGGGTGGCTCTAAAGGGAGTGTAATTTCTCCTGTCAGTCAGCGCTCACTTGGCACTCATTGTGGGCAGAGCGGCTGCCATGCCAGGCTCTGGAGGGAGACTTTGAGGGGACGTTCAGTACATGTTCTTGAAGGACATTATTGGTCTCTGTTGACTCTTGGAGGGATTTAAGAGGTTCATAAAATAGCGAACAGCTCAGGTTTTCAGCAAGAGGTCTAGCAGTTTACAGGGCGGCCTTGGAAAGAGGCAAGTTGTGTACACAGACATCTCCCTTGTGTGCGGGTGGTTTTCACCAGTGATGTGTTGTCACAGGTTTTGCCTCCTTGAACCCAGTGGCAGGATAACTGGCCAAGGAAGGAAAGAGTGACATCCAAACTCAAACCTCCACACCTCCTTACTCCAGCCTCTCACACCCACCTCTGTTCTCTGCTCCTTGTCTCGCCCTTTGCATCCGGGCACTCCAGCGTTCGGGGTTCCCCCTCCCCTTCTCCACCCCCGGCCCTGCTCTCTTGACAGCCTCCTAACCAGCCTTGTCTCCCACCTTGCTCAGCCTCAGTGCGCCCGAGCACTGCTACTAGAGGAATGTCTGCTCACAGACCTGAAGGGCTCACTTACCCACGGAACAATGTCCCTTGGTGCAAAATGGATGCTTTCCTTCTTTTTAATTTAGCTTCTCTGTGTGGGTTCTGAAAGCAGAATATTATTTTATTATTGTTTTATGTTTGTTTTCAACTTGACCACACTCTCTCTGATGGAGAATTTAGGCCATGGGTGCTGGTGCGGAATGCCCCAGCGGTCTGCGGTCTCTGCTGGCCCCTTGGAGCTGGACATACCTGCCACGTTCAGATCTCTGTGCTCTCTTCTTGTGTGGTCTTGGGCAGCCTGACATCTTGGGGTCTGAACCCATTTCTTTACCTGCAGAAGAGGGATAATTATAACAACACTCTAGGACTATTGTGAGAATTAAACCTCATGGTGTGTACCAACTTCCTAGTAAGACACATGGCAAAGAGGAGGGGTTTAACTTGTTAGCTGCTGTTTTTTTGGTTAGTAGTAGTCTTTTTTATGTTACCTGATGATTGTTTCTTTCTTGTCTCTTCTACATGTCATGTGAATTAAAATCAGTTTTTCTCTAGCTACATATAGTTTGAAGGCAAATTCCCCCATTAAAAACTCACCAGGATCATGTGACTGGACATTCTATTCCAAGGCATAATCCCCAGAGAATTGTAAACATAAATCCTTACAAAACCTGTACATGAAAGTTCATAGCAGCATTATTTATAATAGTCAAGAAGTGGACACAACACATGTGCCCATCAACTTATGATGGATGAGTGAATAAACTGGTACAGCCACACAATGGAATATCAGCCAGAAAAAGGAATGGAGTTCCAATCTACAATATGGATGACTCTTGAAAACATTATGTCAAGTGAAGGAAGCCAGACATAAAAGGTCATATATTTGTATGATTCCATTTATATGAAGTGTCAGGAATAGGCAAAGCCCAAGATCCAGAAAGACTGATGGTTGGTAGAGACCAGGAAAAGGGAGGGATTTGGGAGTGACTGCTGCTGCTGCTGCTGCTGCTGCTGCTAAGTCGCTTCAGTAGTGTCCGACTCTGTGCAACCCCGTAGATAGCAGCCCACCAGTCTCCCCCGTCCCTGATATTCTCCAGGCAAGAACACTGGAGTGAGTTGCCATTTCCTTCTCCAGTGCATGAAAGTGAAAAGTGAAAATGAAGTCGCTCAGTCATGTCCGACTCTTCGAGACCCCATGGACTGCAGCCTACCAGGCTCCTCCATCCATGGGATTTTCCAGGCAAGAGTACTGGAGTGGGGTGCCATTGCCTTCTCTGGGGAGTGACTGCTAATTGTACCCAATTCTTTCACTCCAGGAGATGGTGATGGACAGAGAGGCCTGGCGTGCTGCGATTCATGGGGTCGCAAGGTTGGACACGACTGAGCGACTGAACTGAACTGAAAAATAGTCTGAGATTAGATAATGGTGATAGTTGCATAGCTTTGTGAATATATCAAAACCCACTGAAGTGGTGGCTCAGACGGTAAAGGACCTGCCTGCAATGTGGGAGACCTGGGTTCAATCCCTGGGTTGGGAAGATCCCCTGGAGAAGGGAATGGCAACCCACTCCAGTATTCTGACCTGGAGAATTCCATGGGTAAAGGAGCCTGGCAGGCAGTCCATGAGGTTGCAAAGAGTCAGACATGACTGAGGAACTAAGCACAGCACAGCACACTGAACTGGACATTTTAAAAGGACAAATTTTATGATCTGTATATTATTTCTAAATTTTAAAAGGCTGCCAGGTTTTTAAATTTTCACATTACATACAAATTCCCTCAATTCACTTCTCATATATCAATGTAGCTAAAAAATTAATTTGAATTCCCCTTTATGAAAGATGTGGAGTTTTACACTTGAAGGTTTTACTCCTTTCAGTACTCTTGCTATTTATTCTAAGGTTTAATGGCCTTTCCTGTCAGTGTCTTTATTTTCGTGTTTTCTTTTGTTCCACTCATCCTTGCAGTTGGACTTGGCTGCAGCAGGCTGCGGACCCCTCCCCACTACCGGGTCATCACACATCTGTTTCAGGGAACTCTGCTATTGCCAGTTGTCATGACAACAGTCAGCACTCCTTCCCAGCAGTGTCTGAGAAAGTAAGCTATGTGAGGATTAACTGGTCTGATGGTCTCTCTGCCGCTTTAGTATGAGTCACACACTCCTCTACACTCTCTATAGAGAATATAAATACACTCTGTAGAGAGTATCTCTAGTTCATTCATTTACCAGGGTATTCCCTGGTGGCTCAGACAGTGAAGAGTCTGCCTGCAGTGACAGAGACCTGGGTTTGATCCCTGGGTTGGGAAGATATCCTGGAGAAATAAATGGCAACCCCCCCACCCCCGCCCCCCAGTGTTCTTGCCTGAAAAATCCCATGGACAGAGGAGCCTGGCAGGCTACAGTCCATGGGGTCACAAAGTCAGGACACGACAGCGACTTCACATTCTTTCACTGGACAAGACAACCCTTCCCTGAAGGTACACATTATGAGTTCCCTGAGGGCAGAATCCATTTCCTTCAGCAAATGTTGACTAGTTGTGAAAACCCGGCTGTGACAAAGCAGTCTGGAGAAGGACCCTGCCCACCTGAAGCTGACCTGTTGGTGGTGGAGCGGCAACAAACACATCAAGTGCAGCCTTTCACCTCTGACCTTGTGAGGTGATGAGAGAGTGACCTGGGCTGAGAAGGGGTGAGGAGAGCTGCTTTAAATAGGGTGGTGACTTGCCCTAGAAGACACTGGGCCTGCGTAGAACTAGGGGAAGGCCATCCCTGGCTGGAGGGACAGCAGATGCAAAGGTCCCTGCAGGGAAGGCACCCAGAGGGTTCAAATAGCAAGGCCAGCACAGCTTCTGACCAAGAGCTTAAGCAGAGGGGGGGTGTCAACAGTTTTAAGCCAGGTAGGGTTTTACAGACCACGGCAGAGAACCTAGGTTGAGTTCTCATAGCAAAGGGAACCCACTGTAGGGTCTGATTGACGTGTTTCAAGAATCCCCAGCAGGGCTCTTACTCATGTGTTCGTCACTCTGTTTCTTACATCGTGTTTGTCACCTTTATGGCCAGTGCTGGGTTCATCCAGCACATGGATTTATTGAGAGCTTTCTATGCCAGGAAGTATGTTGGACTTTGCACCCCAAAGCTGTCCACCCCGTCACTTTTTAAGAGTGCTTTGCGAACAGACTCAGTGCTATCCTGCAAATGTCCATGGAGATCCAGGCAGAGTTTAGTAATTTGTGAACTTTACTATGAATTTTCTGCACCAATTTCTTCAAACTCCTAATCATCATGTGTTTATAAAATTACTTGTCTGTTTAGATCCTATTGGATACATACCCAGCTAACTCCGCAGCTCTTTGGCAATAGCCAACATATGACAACAGGGGTCGTGGGGGTGGAGGACACTGTGGTTTCCTTCTCATTTTCCCAATATGTCTGTGTCTCACTTCCATATTCATAACAGGGGCAAGTTGTCTTTTTGCTTCAATCCATTATGCTCTTCTGCTGGGAAACAAGAAGCTATGCTCTCTATTCTTTAACTTAACATAGAAATCTATCAGAGTGACTTCTCTGGTGGTCCAGTGGCTAAGACTCCACTCTCCCAATGCAGGGGGCCCAGTGTTCAATCCCTAGTCGAAGACCTAAAATCCCACATGCTGCAACTAAGAGCCAGCACAGCCAAGAGAATAAATATTTTTAAAAATGCGTCTGTCATATAAATGGTTGCTACTCTAACCTCTCTCTTGCCTCTGCCTCTTAAGTCATTCAAGGTATTCATCTGGCTCAGCTATTATCGCATGCCTAACTCTTTCAGGAAGTACTGCAACTTCAGAGAGGTGTGACCACTGGGAAAAAGGAATTGATTGCTTGAGAATTGCTAGTGTTAGTTCTGGAATGGGGCCGTCTAATTAGGTACTTCAGTTGAAGGGAAGTGTGAGCTTTTCCCAAAGTGCTACAGATTTTAATTGGCTGTTTGCCCTTGCTTCAGAATTCCTTTTCTGAAATAAATGATTTGGAAGGCTCTTATCTTCAGACTCAGACACACAGCTTCAGTTCCTCCTCCCTGGAAAAGTTAACTCTCCAGTTTAGTCTCCCCAAACTCATCAAATCCCACATTGAAATGGTGAGGCCCCAATAACATTTATCAAGACTTCTCCATTTTTCCTTTTTTTTACTCCCTCTTTGATAACTTTGCATATCTTTCATGCCTTATTTTGTTTGGTCACAATCTTTTACCATTCTGGTTCTCTTTTAATTGTTTTACCTTGGTAATTCTTCTGTTTATTCTGTTTTCCCTTATTCTTGCTTCATTTCAGAACCCCTTTCCAATGAACCTGCTTTTGCTCCTGTAAGGAACAGTTTGCATGTTGAAAGGCTTGCCTGAAATTTCATGATGCTAAGCGGCCCTTTCAAATCCTCTCTGAAACTGAGGGGGATGAATGGTGAAATCATGCAGGGAGACAGTAGAGTAGTTGGGGGGATTCTCCAGAGAAACAGAACCAATAGGAAACTCTGAGAAGAGATTTATTATAATGAATTGGCTCACACAGTTATGGAGGCTGGAAAGTCCCAGACCTCCAGAGCTGATGTCGTAGTCTGAGTCCGAAGGCCAGACACTGCAGTAGAATGAGGAAGAACTAATGTCCAAGCTCGAAGGCCATCAGGCAGGAGAACTCTCTCTGACTTGTGGGAGGTCAGCCTTTTGTTTTATTCAGGTCTTCAACTGATTGGATGAAGCCCACTCACATTACGGAGGGCAGTCTGCTTTACTTGGGTCCACCCTTTTAAATATTAATCTCATCCAAATACACCCACACAGAAACTCTCAGAGTAAAGTTTGACTATCGTCTGGGTACCCAGTGATCCAGTCAAGAATAATACATAAAATTAATCCCCTATAAGCAGCTCTTCCTTTCTCAGTAACCACACAATCCTGGGTTTAGGGTTATTTTTTGTTTGATGTATACAGAAGTTGAACCAAAATAAGAAGGACTGGAATGTCAGTCCAGAGCTGGAACGTTATTTTTAAGTTTTATACCATTCTGGTTTCACAAGCTCCTTATGTACCCTTTACCAGGTTGTGAACATGCTCTTTTTACTGGTCTCTGTCTCCCAATCCTCACAGGAATTGTTCCAGAACTTCCCATTCTCCAAGGTTCCTTCCCAACTCCTGCCCCTTTGAGCTCTATTTAAGATCTGGCCTCTCACAGATGGGCAAAACTGAGACTCAGGTCCATTGCTCTGCCTAAGGCCACATGGCCACTGAACAGTCAAACTGAAGTTTAGTTTGGAACTAGTGGGCTCCTTAGTCCCAAGAGCCTGCTGGGTGGGAGGCATCATGCTAAGTGTTAAATGTCCTTGCTTTTTCAACACCTCTGGACTTCTCCCTGCCTTTGTCATTCCCATTTCTGGAAAGGTATGTCCTGTTTCAACCAGTATTTCCCTGCTCCTGCTACCTGCAACACTTGGCTCGATCTTATGACAGTAAGTGACAGTCACTTTGAGCTTCTAATATTTTTTTCTTTCTTTTTTATTTTTCACCTTTGTCTTATATAAGCATAATTCTGTCCTCTTTACAAAAAACTCTCCTTTAACCCTATGTCCTTCTAAAGCTACTTAGCGATCTCTCCCTTTTCTTTTACTCTCCATTTTATTATTATTATTATTATTCCAGATAAGCCCTCAGTCTGCCCATCCGTGGAAAACTATTCCTGGCAAAGTCATTGAGAACATCCTGTTTCATCAGACGTAGTGGCTGCTCTGCTTGAGTCCACGGCCTTTGTCCCCATTGACCACTTCTTCCAGAAACTCATTTCTTCTCTTTTCTTGCACTGTTTTCCTCATTTTCTGCCCAATCCTTCCCTTGATGGTTCTCTCAATTGGTTGTGCATCAGAATCATCCAGAGAGCTTGTTAAGCCACAGGTTGTTGGCCCCAACCCAGAGCTTCTGACTCCGCAGGTCTAGGATGGGGTCAAAGGTTTGGCATCTAATGAATTCCAGGTGATGCTGATGGATTCCAGGTGCTCCAGGAACCACATTTAGATGCTGAGTTTGCTGGTTTTTCAGAATGTTCTCTCTTTGTGAGCTCTTAGTGTCATTCATTTGAGATGGTTGGATGGCATCACTGATTCAATGGACATGAACTTTGGCAAACTCTGGGAGATGGTGAGGAATAGGGAAGCCTGGTGTGGGGCAATCCACAGGGTCGCAAAGAGCTGGACACAACTTGGCAACTGAATAACAAAATACATCTCATAGATTCTGGATCATCTATTTCTGAAATTCCATCTCTCGTTCCCACTTCTCTCCATTCTGGCAGGGAGATGTACTTTAAGATTGTCTCCAGTATTTCTTGAAAGAGGCAGTTTTGGCATTTGGGATGTAGCGGTTCTCTATTGAGTGGGGCTGTCCTCTTCCTTGAAGAATGCTTAGTAGCACCTAGCCACTGGAACAACCACAGCAAACATTTTGCAGCTGTGTGAACTTAGGCAACGTTAACGAACCTCTCTGAGTCTCCATCTCTCTCACCTGTGAAAAGAACTCCTTCACAAAGTTATTGTGAAGATTAGCAGTGAGAAACACTGAGCTCTTTTCTCTGACACAGATGGGGCACTCAGCAATTAATAGCTCTCTCTATGCGTCTGATAATCTCTACCTCATATCACTGCAGCTGCCCACTTCCTGCTCACACAGTCTTGGTGCTCCAACCCTTGCTCATACTGCTATAAAAGTAGCTTCTAAGAGGCAGGGTTTAAAACACAGAGATCACTTTCTCCTTGGGCATCTTCATGTGTCTCCATCACACATACAGTAAACCTCAAGTCCTTAGCCTATGAGTAGCCTACATATCACAGAATCTCGCCAAGTGAGGTTCAGGAGGCTTCTTCTGGGTTCTAAAGTACCTCATTCCTTTGTAACTTAATGAGGGAAATAGTCACCACTAATAGTAAATGACCTGGCAGAAATTTCTTTAAGCCCAGATTTCCTATTGCAAAATATCAGCAAGAGACACTTAAAATCATGAGGATTTTAGATCTGTCAATAAAGGATCAGGAAGTCATATAGAAGGAATAATTCAGAAGGTGAATTTTCTGAAGTTGTGTCTAGGGTAGCCACACAATTTGTTGTTTAACACTATAGTTGTATGTATCTATGAAACCTTATAAATTGTATTAATCACATAGAATATGAGCTTAATAGAAATATCTGAGCTGAACACACATGACATACATTTAAACAAGGAGACTTCACTGCCGCTCCTCCTGCTGCTTTTCCTGATCCCAGGCGGCTCACTTTACTTGTCCTCTTTGGAAGCTATGTTAGTTGTGGCTACGTCTACTGCAGTGTAAGACTTGTAACTGGGTCCTGCAAGAGCCTCAGTGTAAGGGGGAGAATGAGGCACTGACAAAATCTTGTTCCAGTATGCCTGGAGCCAAATTAATTTAAATTTGTCATCTCTCTCTCTTTTTTTTTTTTTTCCACAAAACAGAACACACAAAATAATCCATAATCCCACATATCTGTGTTGTTTTTGTAAAACATCACATTACCACCTCAGTGACCATCAACAGACAAATGGATGAAGAATATTGCACTGTGTATATACGTACACATACGCACACAATGGAATATTATCCAGCCATAAAAAGAATGAAATCTTGCCATTTGTGATAAAGTGGATGGACCTAGAGGGTATTATGCTGACTGAAGTAAGTTAGAGAAAGACAAATACTATATGGTCTCACTAACATGTGGATGGAATCTAAAAAGCAAAACAGGGACTTCCCTGGTGGTCCAGTGGTTAAGAATCTGCCTTCCAATGCAGGGCACATGGGTTAGATCCCCTGCTGGGGAACTAAGATCCCACATGCCCCAGGGCAACTAGGCCTATATGCTGCAATTACTGAGCTTGCGCACTCCACAGCCTGCTCACCGCAACTGGAGCGAAGCCGGAGAGCGGCAATGGAAACCCCACGAGCTGCAACCAACACAGCCAAATAAATAAGTACACATTTTTAAAATAGTAAAAATAAAAAGGGACTTCCCTCATGGTACAGTGGACAAGAATCCACCTGCCAGTGCAGGGAACACAGGTTTGACCCCTGATCTGGGAAGATTCCACGTGTCATAAAGCAACTAAGCTCCTGTGCCACAACTACGGAGCCCACGTGCCTCAGCTACTGGAGCCCAGGTGTCCTAGGGCCTGTGCTCCACAGCCAGAGAAGCCGCCGCGAGAAGAAGTGCTTGCATTGCAACAAAGAGTAGCCCCTGCTCACCACAACTAGAGAGAGCCCTGCACACAGCAACCAAAAAATAAATTTTTTAAAAATAGAAAAAAAAAGAAAGAAAGAAAACCATTAACAAAATAGAAACAGAGTCATAGATACAGAAAACAAGTGGTTGTCGCCAACAGCCTGGGAAATCTTTTCCTGGTCTGAGGGTATAAATATCTGACCCTTACTCATGATTTTCCTATGCTCTGAATTTTCTCAAGGGCCTAGGCTTTTAAAACTAAAAACAGACTCTTTTTTCTCCCTCCTTCCATCATGGTATTTTTTAATTTACAAAACAGTCTAGATGCCTAAGTGGGGCAAAATCCAAGAAGATGTATATGTGTATGTTGCAATGGAGGGCAGGGGTGGGTGGGGGAAAGCAGTGGTGTTGGTGGAGGGGACGAAGCAGATAAAAGAAAAAAAAGAAAACAGTATCATTTACTATTTTAAGCCTTGCATCCATTTAAAAACTTCAGCCTTTTTAGAGATGCTTGTGATAAACTTTCATAATATTTCAAGGAGGACATAGGTAAAGCTCATAATATTTGAAAATTTTAAGCTTTGACCCATTATGATCTGTCAAAAAGAAGGTAAAGTGAAAGTGAAGTCGCTCAGTTGTGTCTGACTCTTTGTGACCCCATGGATTGTAACCCACCAGACTCCTCAGTCCATGGAATTTTCCAGGCAAGAGTACTGGAGTGGGTTGCCATTTCCTTGTCCAAGGCAGAGCCACTTTCAAATCCAATAAATACTCTTCATTTGCTTCAGCCATTTAAGAAGTATTTTCAGAGCCTACAGTGTTTCAGGGTCTAGGTGCTAGGATATAGCAGTGTGCAAAGAAGAAAGAAATCCCTGCCCTTGAGGATTTTATTTTCTAGAAGGGGAAAACAGACAACCAAGAAATCAAGTAAAACAGAATGTAAGAAGATGATAAACACAATGGAGAGGAATAAAGCTGGAGATGTCGGGGAGAGGTTGCAGTTTTAAACGGAATATCAGTGCTCCTTAGTATTTTTGTTTTTGTTTAATAAACAAGGTGAGGGGCAGGATCTGACGGTGGGGAGGAGGCCCCTCCTTGTCAGGGATGAGCGGGTCTCACAGGACCATGATGACTCAGCACAGGAACATCTTTGCGATGCAGCAGTCCTTGTTGACTGGCTTGGACTTCTTGCCCTTGCCACCCTTGGAAACCTCGGCCCACCTCTCCTTCGCGTTCTCCAGCACCATGTTGCAGTGCCCATCGGAGGCCTTCACAGCGTCCAGGAGCTTCCTGTTGTTGTGGCAGCTGATGGGCACCTGGGTGTTGTTCTTGACCGGCTGCGAGAGCACGGAGAGTGGCCTCGGGTTAACCTTCTCCTCCCGTGTCTGCAGCTGCTCTGGGATCGTCTCGCCCCTGCGTTTCTTGAGAAGGCCCATGGTGGCTCTCAGGTCACTTCTGTCTCCTCCATTTCCTCAGCCTCTTCACTGCCTGTTTCAGACTTTGATTTCTAAAGGGGAGGAGGCTGGGTGGCTCCCAGGCTCCATCCTTTCCTCAGAGCAGAGCAGAGTGGGGACAATGAGGTGTCTGCTATGGGGGTCTGGCTAGTCTCCATGCACCAGAGTTCCCAGGGTGCAGAAGGGCAGTGAGAGGGGGCTCAGCTCTTTGGGAGGTGGTGAGGAGGATGGAGGCTTCTATCTGGGGAAGACACTCGAGAATACTCTGGAAACATCAAGAAATCTCAACTTATCCCGCTCTTGGAGAGCATCTCCTGTTATTATGGAGAGGGCTGGTCTGCTCAGGTTCTTTGCCACATGGGTGGGACCTGTTGTCATGTGTTAGTCCCTCAGTCATGACTATTTGTGACCCCATGGACTGTAGCCTACCAGGCTCCTCTGTACATGGGATTTTCCAGGCAAGAGTACTGGGATGGGTAGCCATTCCCTTCTCCAGGGCATCCTCCCAACCCAGGAATGGAGCCTGGGTTTCCTGTATTGCAGGCTGATTCTTTATCGTCTTAACCACAGGGGAAGCTCTCTGTTGTCTTGGGTTAACCAATTGTCCTGAGTCTTCTCAGGACTCCTAAGAAGGCTCCTAGGAGTTTTGAGAATTGGATGGAAAAAAAAATCAGATAGTTAGGGCTCTCCTGACAGTGGGGGGCTCCAGTTATCCATATGTCAAAAATAAAATCAATGTTTTCATTGTAGGAGATTTGTTTTGGTAGCTTTATTGGATTAGAGTTTAAGATACATGCTTAAATATCTTTTACAAAGGATATCTTTAAGGACTGTCATTATAAGAGGTGCTTAGAAAAGGTAAGACAAGAGTCGTTACTAGCAGATATGTAGCATGAGATAATTATTGAAAATTTACTGTATCGTTATCAACATTTATGGAAGGCCTAATAAGTGTTTGCACTAAGTGGTTTCCATTCAATGTCTCATTTAATCCTCATAACAATGCTGGGATAATCATGCGTGTGTTAGTTGCTCAGTCGTGTCCAACTCTTTGTGACCCCATGTTCTATAACCCTCCAGGCTCCCCTGTCCATGGGATTCTCCAGGCAAGAATATTGGCGTGCAGAACAAGATGGCGGAGGAGCAGGTGGACGTGGCGTACATCTCTCTCCACGGATACATTAGGAATACACCGTCAGACACAGAAGTGCATGCAGAACACCAGCTGAGAGGGACAGGAGTACCTGATCAGCAGAAAAGAATATATACAGCCACACAAATCTCAGTAGGATGAAGGAACTAGGGGGAAAAACAGGAGTGTTAGTAGCACTGGACCTGCCCTCCAAGGGGTGAGGGGTGGGGGATGGGGGTGGAGGGGGAGCCGGGGACTGAAGCAGGGGTCTGATCCCCACATGGGTGCCATTGTGTGAGTCAGAGGAGAAACATTTAAGGTTGAGAGTGAAACAACGGACCTGTGGCAGCCTAAATGGAATGGGAATCAGACAGTCCTTGCCAGAGACACCCCGAACAGGGACGTAGATCCCCTGAAAGGTAGAGCAGCTGGGAGCTGGAGTTTAGGGACTGTGGAATCCCAGTGCGAGGGCTGCTGTTGACTGCGGAGAGTCAGATCCAGGGGATGTGAGGGAGGAGATTGTGGTGGGAAATGCCTGTGGAGGAAAGCCAGGCAGCCATGGAAGCAAGGTGATACTGCTGAGTCACGCATAGCGGGTAGAGCCATCACCATAGCCGCTCTCTCCCCACAAGCCTACATTGGCAGCTGAACAATAGAGAGGCTGGCCCATCAAACACGTGATGCACTGAACCACAGAGTAGGGCCCCACCCAGGGCGCCCCTTTAAGTGCCTGACGCACCAATATACAGAGTAGGACCCCAGCCAGGGGGCCCCTCTATGTGCCTGATGTGCCAAACAACAGAAAAGGACCCCAGGCAAGGGAGCACTCTTAAGTGCCTAAACAGGCGGAGATAGAGAAAGACTGGCCAAAGAGGCCTTCTGATTACCAGCTACAAGAGGCCCAAAAAAGACTCTGATAGGGCCATAACTCCTGCAGCGGAGGCAGTCCGTGTCCCTACACAGTTGGCACCGCCAGGGTCCCCACGAGCCAAGCAGCTGCACCACCTTCACGCTCAGTTCTCACTGGGGCAGAGCTGACACAGGCAAGAAAAGTCTTGTGTCTATGTGCATAGGGTCACTTCGGTCGTGTCCGACTTTTGCGACCCTGTGACTGTGGCCTGCCAGGCTCTTCTATCGGGGGGTTCTCCAGGCAAGAATACTGGAGTGTATTGGCCAATACTGGTTGCCATTCCCTTCTAGAGCACTATACTTCCTGCTGCCCTAGCCGCCAACCCCCCTGAGTACCTGGTGCTGCCAGAACCCCTGCGATCCAAGCAGCTGTACCACCTCAACACCTGGCCCTCACAGGGGCAAACCCAAGCCCTCCAGGGCAGCCTCAGGAGCAAACCCTAGTGGACAAACCACCTACAGAGGTGGAAATAAAATCACAATTGAAACCCAGGGGCAGCGTGGCTAAGGAGGAGGACCCAAAACCTTCCCACCAGCTGTACAAGCTGCAGATTAAATTCACATGACCAACTAGGCAGACTCTGTGTCTATGGAATATATAAAAGGACATTGAGAGCTCCCACAAAAGAAAATGCACTAGTTCTTTTTTTTGTTTTTTGAAGGTTTAAAAAAATTTTTATTTAGGCTGAAATGATTCAAATATGCTAAGTTGAACAGGCAATCTGTACAAAGATTTTTCAGTTTTGATATCTTCCACATTAGATTCCATTATGTGTGCTTTGTTCTTTCTTCAGATCTAGGGGGAGAAAAAGAAAATCTGCCTTTCAACCAGTCAGAATCCTCTCTTTGCCTTGTTGAGTAATTCTCATGATCCCTCAGACAGTTCCCTCTGTAACAAGCTTTCCTCTTCTCCCCCAGCCAGCCCCAGTGGGTTCACCTTTACAGGCTCTGGGAAGGAAAATGCACTAGTTCTGTTAGCTGCAGACATTGGAGGCAAGAACACACAGGAGCAGGCCCAGACTAGAATCTGAGTGGCCCCCACAGCAGGTCCAGAGATCAGCACAGTGTTGGAGGGCATCCTAGGGAGGTGAGGTGGACTGAGACTCCTAGTGAGGGAGAGGACTTGGACAGCAGTGACTCAAGAAAACCGCTTATTATTATGTTTTGACTTGTTCTGTAGATTATTCTGGATTTTTTTTTCTTTTTTCTTTCCCTGCCTATGTTGTAGTTGTCGATTTTATTGGCACTATGAAGTCTGATTCAGCTTCTGAGCTTTCTTTTTTCTCAGTCACATTTTTTATCATTGTTATAAACCTCTGCCTCTCTGTTGGACTTGCAGTTCTGTGGAGTTTTCCTTTTTTTTTTTTCTTTTCTTAAAAAGATTTTTTTAAAGCTATTATTATTTTTTCTACATTTATTCCTTTGTTTGCCTTTCCTACTGTTCTCTTCCCCTTGCAGTTAATCTTTAATGTATATAAATCTTCTTTATCTACCTCTGTTTAACTTTGCATATCTATTCTTTCTTTCCTTTCCTCTCAACATATTTGTTAGTGTTGTTTTCATTGCTTTATTCCCCACTTGGCACCCTGCTTTGGTTTTGTTTTCCAGCTTGTGCTTTAGTTAGTTTTGTTCTTAACTGGTAAATATAATTTTTTATTTCCTTTGTTTGCCGGTTCAAACTATTGTACTTTATTTTTGTTGGACTGTTCTGACTTTGCTTATGGGTGTATATGTATATGTGTATATTCCATTATTTTAATTATCATTTTCCTGATTTTGTAACTGCCATTTGTCTGGGGTTCCTCTTTGGTTTCTCATTTGGGGGTATTTGTTTTAATCTCACTTAATGCCAAAGCCTTTGACTGTGTGGATCACAATAAACTGTGGAAAATTCTGGAAGAGATGGGAATACCAGACCACCTGACCTGCCTCTTGAGAAACGTATATGCAGGTCAGGAAGCAACAGTTAGAACTGGACATGGAACAACAGACTGGTTCCAAATAGGAAAAGGAGTATGTCAAGGCTGTATACTGTCACCCTGCTTATTTAACTTCTATGCAGAGTACATCATGAGAAACGCTGGGCTGGAGGAAGCATAAGCTGGAATCAAGATTGCCAGGAGAAATATCAATAACCTCAGATATGCAGATGACACCACCCTTATGGCAGAAAGTGAAGAGGAACTAAAAAGCCTCTTGATGAAAGTGAGAGAGGAGAGTGAAAAAGTTGGCTTGAGGCTTAACATTCAGAAAACGAAGATCATGGCACCTGGTCCCATCACTTCATGGGAAATAGATGGGGAAACAGTGTCAGACTTTATTTTTTGGGCTCCAAAATTACTGCATATGGTGATTGCAGCCATGAAATTAAAAGACACTTACTTCTTGGAAGGAAAGTTATGATCAACCAAGATAGCATATTGAAAAGCAGAGACATTACTTTGCCAACAAAGTAGTTTAGTCAAGGCTATAGTTTTTCCAGTGGTCATGTATGGATGTGAGAGTTGGACTGTGATGAAGGCTGAGCACCGAAGAATTGATGCTTTTGAACTGTGGTGTTGGAGAAGACTCTTGAGAGTCCCTTGGACTGCAGGGAGATCCAACCAGTCCATTCTAAAGGAAATCAGTCCTGGGTGTTCATTGGAAGAACTGATGCTAAAGCTGAAACTCCAATACTTTGGCCAGCTCATGCGAAGAGTTGACTCATTGGAAAAGACTCTGATGCTGGGAGGGATTGGGGGCAGGAGGAGAAGGGGACGACCGAGGATGAGATGGCTGGATGGCATCACTGACTCGATGGACGTGAGTCTGGGTGAACTCTGAGAGTTGGTGATGGACAGGGAGGCCTGGCATGCTGCAATTCATGGGGTCGCAAAGAGTCGGACACAACTGAGCAACTGAACTGAACTGAACTGAACTGAATGCCATAACACACCACTTGTGGAATCTTTGTTCCTGACCAGAGGTCAAGCCCTGAGCCTTTGGAGTGGGAGCACTGACTCCAAGACCCTAGACTACCAGAGAACTAACCCTAGGGAGTATCAAATAGTGAAAACTCACACGAAGGAAATCACTTGAAACAAGACCCAGCATCACCCAACCACCAGTATCACCTGTGCAGGATGCCTCATCTAAACAACAAACAAATAAACAAAATACAAACCCTATCATCAGCAGACAGGATTACCACCTCACTCAACCTTGCCCATCAGAGGAAAACAAACAAAACAACAAAAAAACTCAGCACAAAAAAGGAGACCTCAAACACAATAAGTTTTTTAAAACAGTAATGAAAAGGCAGAGAAATAATACACAAACGAAGGAACAAACTAGAAACACTGAAGTCCAAATAAATGAAGAGGAATTAGCCAAACTACCTGAAAAAGAATTCAGAATAATGATAGTAAAGATGATCAAAAACCTTGAAAACAAAATGGAGAAAATGCAAGAATCGATTAACAAAGACATAGAAGAATTAAACATACAGAGACAAACAGCACAATTACTGAAATTAAAAATACTCTAGAAGGAATCAATAGCAGAATGTCTGAAGCAGAAGAATGAATCAGTGAGCTGAAAAATAAAATGGTGGAAATAACTTCTGAAAAGCAGAATAAAGTAAAAAGAATGAAAAGAACTGAGGATAGTCTCAGAGACCTCTGGAACAATATCAAACACACCAATATTTGAATTATAAGGGTCCCAGAAGAAGAAGAGAAAATGAAAGGGTATAGTTGAAAATTTCCCCAATGTGGAAAATGAAATATTCAGTCAAGTCCAAGAGGCACAAAGAGTCCCATACAGGATAAACCCAAGGAGAAACACACCAAGACACATACTAATCAAACTAACAAAGACTAAACACAAAGAAAGAATGTTAAAAGCAGCAAGGGAAAAGCAACAAGTAATATACACGGGCAATCCCATATGTTTAATAGCTGATCTTTCAGCAGAAACTCTTCAGGCCAGAAGGGAATGGCAGGATATATTTAAAGTGCTGAAAGAGAAAAATCTCCAACCAAAATTACTGTATCCAGCAGGGATCTCATTCAAAATTGATGGAGAAATAAAAAGTTTTTCAGACAAGCAAAAGTTAAGAGAATTCAGTACCACTAAACCAGCTTTACAACAAATGTTAAAGGGATTTGTATAGTCAAGAAATAAAAGAGAAGATAAAAGATCTACAAAATCAACCCCAAACAATTAAGAAAATGGCAACGTATATATATCAATAATTACTTTAAATGTAAATGGATTTAAATGCTTCAACCAAAAGATACAGACTGGCTGAAAGGATACAAAAATAAGACCCATATATATGCTGTCTACAAAACCCACTTCAGACCTAAAGACACATATAGACTGGAAGTGAGAGGATGGAAAAATATATTCCATGAAAATGGGACTCAAAAGAAAGCTGGAGTAGCAATCCTCATATCAGACAAAATAGACCTTAAAGTAAAGAAGATTACAAGAGATAAGGAAGGACACTACATAATGATCAAGGGGTCAATCCAAGAGGAAGATACAACAATCGTAAATATCTATACACCCAATATAGGAGCACCTCAATACATAAGACAAACACTAACAGACATAAAAGGAGAAACTGACAGTAATACAATCATAGTAGCAGACTTTAACACCCCACTCACACCAATGGACAGATCATCAAAACAGAAAATTAATAAGAATACACAAGTCTTAAATGATACGTAAGATGAGATAGATCTCATTGATAGCTTCAAGACATTCCATCCAAATGCAGAAGAATACACCATCTTCTCAAGTGCACATGGAACATTCTACAGGAAAGATCACATCTTGGGTCACAAATCAAACCTCAGTAACTTAAAGAAAATTGAAATCATAGCAAGCATCTTTTCTTACCACAATGCTATGAGACTAGATATCAATTACAAGAAAAAAACGGTAAGAAACACAAACACATGGAGATTAAACAACACGTTTCTAAATAACCAACAGGTTACTGAAAAAATCAAAAAGGAAATAAAAAATTTGTAGAAACAAATGACAGTGAAAATACAACAACTCAAAACCTATGGGATGCAGCAAAAGCAATTCTCAGAGGGAAGTTTATAGCAATACAATCCTACCTCAAGAAACAAGAAAAACATCAAATAGACAACCTAAGTTTACACCTAAAACAACTGGAAAAAGAAGAACAACAACAAAAAAAAATTAGTAGAAGGAAAAAATCATAAAGATCTGAGCAGAAATTAATGAAAAAGAAATGAAAGAAACAATAGTAAAGATTAACAAAACTAAAAGCTGGTTCCTTGAGAAGATAAACAAAATTGACAAACTTTAGCCAGACTCATCAAGAAAAAAGACAGAAGAATCAAATCAACAAAATTAGAAATGAAAAAGGAGAGATTACAACAGACAATGCAGAAATACAAAGGATTATAAGAGACTATTATGAACACTATATGTCAATGAAATGGATAACCTGGAAGAAATGGATAGATTCCTAGAAAAGTTCAATCCTCCAAGACTGAACCAGGAAGCAATAGAAATTATGAACAACCCAGTTACAAGCACTGAAATTGAAGCTGTGATCAAAAATCTCCCCCAAAAACAAAAACCCAGGATCAGATGGCTTCACAGGAGAATTCTATCAAACATTTAGAGAAGAGCTAATGCCTATCCTTCTAAAACTCTTTCAAAAAATTGCAGAGGAAGGAATACTTCCAAACTCATTCTACAAGGCCACCATCACCCTGATACCAAAACCAGACAAAGACCACAGAAAAAAAGAAAACTATAGGCCAATATCACTGATGAACATGGATGCAAAAATCCTGAATAAAATTTTAGCAAACAGAATTCAGCAACATATCAAAAAGTTCATACACCATGATCAAGTTGGGTTTATTCCAGGAATGCAAGGATTCTTCAATATACGCAAATCAATCAATGTGATACACCATACTAACAAATTGAAAGATAAAAACCATATAATAATCTCAATAGATGCAGAAAAAGCCTTTGACAAAATTCAACACCAATTTATGATGAAAACTCTTCAAATAATGGGCATAGAAGGAACCTACCTTAACCTAGTGAAGGCCATATATGATAAACTTACGGCAAACATTCTCAATGATGAAAAACTGAAAGCATTCCCTCTAAGATCAGGAACAAGACAAGGGTGTCCACTTTCACCACTATTACTCAACATAGTTCTGAAAGTCCTAGCTACAGCAATCAGAGAAGGAAAAGAAATAAAAGGAATCCAAATCAGAAAAGAAGAAGTAAAGCTCTCACTGTTTGCAGATGACATGATACTATACACAGAAAACCCTAAAGATAGTATCAGGAAATTACTAGAGCTAATCAGTGAATTTATCAAAGTTATAGGATTCAAAATCAATATACAAAGTCAATATACGATACACTTGAATTTCTATATGTTAACAATGAAAAATCAGAAAGAGAAATTAAGGAATCAATCCCATTCACCATTGCAACAAAAAGAATAAAATATCTAGGAATAAACTTACCTAAGGAGACAAAAGAACTGTACACAGAAAATTATAGACACTGATGAAAGAAATCAAAGACAATATAAACAGATGGAGAGATATTCTGTGTTCCTGGGTAGGAAGAATCAATATTGTGAAAATGACTGTACTACCAAACACAATCTATGGATTCAATGTGATCCCTATCAAATTACCAATAGCATTTTTCACAGAACTAGAACAAAAAAATTCATAATTCATATGCAAACACAAAAGACTCTGAATAGCCAAAGCAGTCTCGAGAAAGAAAAATGGAGCTGGAGGAATCAAGCTTCCAGACTTCAGATTATACTACAAAGCTACAGTCATCAAGACAGTATGGCACTGGCACAAAAACAGAGATATAGACCAATGGAACAAGATAGAAAGTCCATAAATAAACCCATGTACCTATAGGTACCTGATTTTTGACAAAGGAGGCAAGAATATACAATGGGGCAAAGAAAGCCTCTTCAATAAATGGTGCTGGGAAAACTGGACAGCTACATGTAGAAGAATGAAATTAGAACACTTCCTAATACCATACACAAAGATAAACTGAAAATGGATTAAAGACCTAAATGTAAGACCAGAAACTATAAATCTCTTAGAGGAAAACATAGGCAAAACACTCGATGACATAAATCAAAGCAAGATACATGATCCACCTCCTAGAGTAACGGAAATAAAAACAAAAGTGAACAAGTGGGACCTGATTAAACTTAAAAGCTTTTAACTTAAAAACTTTTGCACAGCAAATATCATAAGCAAGGTGAAAAGACAACCTTCAGAATAGGAGAAAATAATAGCAAATGAAACAACTGACAAAGGATTAATTTCCAAATATACAAGTAGCTCATACAACTCAATACCAGAAAAACAACCCAATCAAAAAATGGGAAAAGACCTAAACAGACATTTCTCCGAAGAAGACATACAGATGGCTAACAAACGTTGCTCATTATTAGAGAAGTGCAAATCAAAACTACAATGAGATATCACCTCACACCAGTCAGAATGGTCATCACCAAAACGTCTACAAAAAATAAATGCTGGAGAAGGTGTGGAGAAAAGGGAAAGTCCTTGCACTGTTGGTGGGAATGTAAACTGATACAGCCACTATGGAAGACAGTATGGAGATTCCTTTAAAAACTAGGAATATAACCACCATTTGACACAGCAATCCCACTCCTAGGCATATACCCTAGGAACCAAAATTGAAAAAGACACATGTATCCCATTGTTCACTGCAGTACTATTTACAATAGCTAGAATATGGAAGCCACCTAGATGTCCATCAACGGATGACTGGATAAAGAAGTTGTGGTACATATACACAATGGCATATTACTCAGCTATAAAATGGAATGGATTTGAGTCAGTACTAATGAGGTGGATGAATCTAGAACCTATTATACAGGGAGGGGATATATATATACCTATGGCTGATTCATGTTGAGGTTTGACAGAAAACAACAAAATTCTGTAAAGCAATTATCCTTCAATTAAAAAATTAATTAGTAAAAAAGTGTTAGTCAAAAAAAAATAAAGAATACTGGAGTGGATAGTCATTCCCTTACCCAGGGGATCTTCCCAACCCAGGAATCAAACCTGAGTCCCCTCCATTGCAGGTAGATTCTTTACCGTCTGAGTCACCAGGGAAGGGGATAATCATAACTGTAAGTTACTATAGACGGAGTCACGGTCAGCAGCCCGAAGTCACACAGGGTTCCTCCCCAGGTTTGCTCTCTGAGAACCACTAGAACTTACTGCTGGGAAATCCTTCTTTTCCTTGTGAATTGTCGCAAGTATCCTGGAAACCAGCCAAGCCTTTATAGGAAGTCTCTTGTTCTGGACTTGGAGGGACAGGGAGAGAATATTCATAGTCTGGGGTAGAAAGAAAAATAGGAAATGGTCTCATTTGCTTTGAAATCTGAAACCACATGTCAAGTGTTCAAATCATTTCAGCCAAATTGGAGTTTTGTCTCTGTTCACTTGGACACTGCAGGCACATGTGGGGAGAAGGGTGGTCCATGTTTTCAGACCCAAACTCCTTTTCTTCTCTTACTGGTTCCGGGTTAGACCAGGAGGCCGGAAACCTGGATTTCAGCCCAGGCTTCTCTCTGGCTCCTGAAATCTTCATTGTCTTGAGTGTGGAAGTGGGGTAGGGGGAGATGGCACCACCTCCCTCCGAGCTCAGGTTGGCATGTAAACGTGCTGCACACACATGCAGCATCACTGTTGTCAGGAAGATGCAGGGGGAGAGCTGAGGCCCTTGACAGAGAGTAGCCGTGCGCAGGATCCACGCAGCTTCCTTTTAAGGGGCCTGAGTGAGGGAATGGGTATGCTTCTGAGCTCGGAAAGCTCTGCAAAGGTATATTTTTGAGACTGATGCAAAATCCCAGGCAGTGACGTTCTAGTGACTCAGCCCAGTGGGCAGAAGCGATTTTAAATAATGACAGTATCAACCGTCTTCCTCCTCCTGCTCCTTCTGCCACGGAGCACAAACTCTCTGGTCCTGCACCCACTGAGTCAGCTACTCTGTGCGGGCCTGAAATGCAGGCAGTGCTACACATAGGTCATGATGCAGCTCTCTGAGACGAGGGGGGAAAGCAACGTCCTTCTGTCTCCTCTCCCCAGTACCGAGCCCAGATAAACAAGGGGTGATAAAAAGGTCACCTTGTACATTCCCCAGTTTTAAACAGACTTCAGAGTGAAGTGAGTTGTAATTATAGTTGTTACCATCAGAGACGAGGGCACTTGAGTTAATTAGAAAGGGAGGCCACCCAATTTTGGTTAGAAATTGGTAGTATTTTAGAGAGAAAGAAACTGCTGTAATTGGATGGGGGCAGCTTACAGATGTCTTTCAGACAGAACAATAGGGGGATCAGCTTGGGAAAGAGGACGCAGGTCGTGGCCAGGTTTGCAGCTCGTGAGTTTCTCCATGACCAGCACAGAGATGGACTCTTGGACCCCAAAACGGTACCCAGTCTCAGGGTCCTGGCGACACTGACCAGTATCCTGGTCGCCCCTGGTGACCCCAGGGCCTCCGGAGGAAAGGGGCCAGTCAAGGATTTTGCTGGGGCTTTGGAAGGATGGCAGAGACTCTCAAGCTAGCCGCAGGAGGAAAAAGGAGGATGGTTTCTTAGAAGAGACCAACCTCAAGAATAAAAATGAGCTGGAGATGGAAAAGATGGGAATCAAAGAGAACACTCAGCATGGAGGCTGTCGCAGGAGTTGGTTAGAAATTGGTAATAATTGGTGGAAATTGGTAGAAATTGGTGGGAATCTTGGGTTCATCCCTCACCTCGCTCACCCCAGACTCTGAGGCTCTGAACTGAGAGATGCATGACTGTAAGGATCGAATATTCACTGGGTACTGTCAGGACAAATGCTAATTAAAGTAAGAGGTTCCATCCCCCCTGTTTAAAAATAATGGAAGAGATTTCCCTCTTTTCCTTTTACTTTGAGCACTGACTTCAGAAACCTTGTCATTGTCAGGATCTGCTCTCTTCTTTGAAAGATGTAAATCCTTTTGAAGACTAGATTGGCATTTTGTCCCTTTTATGACCCAGGGATGTCTTCATCAGGCACCTCTTTGAAATGCGAATGCCAAGGGAGAGGGCACCTGTCTCCCAGCATAGGTGAGTTGCAAAACACCCTCCTGTCATGAAGGAGAAGTTTGTTTTTCCTTTGGATAAAGTCATGTAGGTAACACAGACGGTCACCCCATTTACCAGGTAAAGTTAGGATGAGCTGTGTGTGACCGATGGTGCTGGCAAGTCCCCTGACTGCAGGACTAGTGGGGTTTATCCTGAGAACCTGTATTTAATGGGCTGCATCTGCATGGCTCTCTAAAAGGGTGAGATTTCTTTCTGCTTCTGTAATTCTTGATGGATTGTCTGTGCAGTGCATCACATTCTGGTTCAATGCTTATTCAATAACAAAACCGATTTTGTTCTCTACTGCATTTGGGAAGAGAATTTCTGGGTTGAGAGAAGAGTTTGCTTTTAACTTCCCTGATGGCTCAGATGATAAAGAATCTGCCTGCAATGTGGGAGACCCAGGTCTGATCTCTGGGTAGGGAAGCTCCCTGGAGAAGGGAATGGCTACCCACTCCAGTATTCTTGGCTGGAGAATTCCATGAACAAGATGAGCCTGGTGGGCTGGAGTGCATGGCATCACTGGAGTTGGGCACCACTGATCGGCTAACACTCTCAGTTTCATACTTCCCCAGAGAGTACCTACCATGTATGTAGTATGTGCCTGACCTCCTGGATTAGTCCATATTTCTAAGTTTAGTGTATACCACTTGGCTTTTTACAGCTGAAGTTCTCTCAAAGGACCTAACATTTTCCAAGGGATGATCTTAAAGCTCAGTGAAGGATCAGATACTCATTTGTGGTGGTTTCAGAAGATAAGAGACTTGTCCAAGCTCATGACAACTGGAGAGAAACAAGGGATTGTTAATTCCTGGACTCCAGGGCTCTCCACTGCCGTATCACCCATCCCTAGAAGCCCACATCATTTGGACTGTCACTGTATTACACTCATATAATTTATTTTATAGTCACTTGCAATATTCAAATTTCCCCCCAAGTTCCTGATCATGGTCTGCTTCATCATGTTTGATGAATTCTTTAAAAAAAAGCAGTTTGATCCTCTTCTAGGTAGGTGTGTGAGAGAAATGAGTGCATATTTCCATGGAATGACTTGTACATTCCTGTTTGTAGCAGTTTTATTCATGAGAACCAAAACCTGGACACAACCCAAACGCCTATCCACAGGTGAGTAGAGAAGACAATTGTGATCTTTCTGTACAAGGAGTCCTGCTCAGCCATTAGAATAAATAAACAATACATGTGAGTCCTTAGTGAGTCTCAAAAACATTACAGTGAGCCAGAGAAAACAGCCCCAAGATCACCATATGCTTTCCACTTAGGTGAAATTCTGTAATAAGCCAAACTAACCTATAGTGAGAGAAAGCATCTCAGTGGTTGCCTGGGTGGAAGTAGACAAGATTGACTGCAGATGAGAATGAGGGAGCTTTGGGTGATAGTGGATATGTTTTATGTCTTGATTAGGATGGTGGTTGCACAAGCGTATCCATTTATCAAAATAACCCGAACACCTAAAATCAGTTCAGTACAGTCGCTAAATTGTGTCCGACTCTTTGCGACCCCATGGACTGCAGCACACCAGGCCTCCCTGTCCAACACCATCTCCCAGAGTTTGCCCAAACTCATGTCTATCAAGTTGGTGATGCCATCCAGTCATCTCCTCCTCTGTCGTCCCCTTCTCCTCTTGCCTTCAATCTTTCCCAGCATCAGGGTCTTTTCGAGGGAATCAGTTCTTCCCATCAGGTGGCCGAAAATATTCATTCCTTCCAATGAATATTCAGGACTGACTTCCTCTGGGATTGACTGGTTTGATCTCCCTGCTGTCCTAGGAACTCTCAAGAGTCTTCTCCAACACCACAGTTCAAAAGCATCAGCAGTTCTTTGGTGCTCAGCTTTCTTTGTGGTCCAACTCTCACATCCATATATGACTACTGGAAAAACCATAGCTTTGACTGTATGGAACTGAAATAGTCATTGGAAAAGATCCTGATGTTGGGAAAGATTGAATGCAGGAGCAGAAGGGGTTGACAGGATGAGACGGTTGGATGGCATCACCGACTCAATGGACCTGAGTCTGAGCAAGCTCCAGTAACTGCTGATGGGCAGGGAAGCCTGGCATGCTGCAGTCCATGGGATCACAAAGAGTCGGACATGACTGACTGGACTGAACTGAATTATATATAGCATACACTTCAATCAGGTTTCTTCAGGAAAAAATCATTTTCCCCTTTATGCACAAAATTTGAAATTTAAAAAGATGCAGTTTTCTGAATCAGTCAAGGTGACCGGGTCCCTATGAAGATGGGAGCACGGCCCTCCTACAGGGCCCTCTGAATATGTCACAGGCTTACAAGGGCGTTAAGGTTTTCCTAGTCCCCAGTCTCTGAGAAGTAAACAGGGGCCTGGCTCACAATAATGCTCAGCTCGGAGGGAGGGCTATGTTCCCAGATCCCTTCTCTGGGGAAAGCCTGCCCTCTCAGAATAAAGCGCAGCCTACAGCTAGGAGGGTTATTGATGAATCATGAGGCTTTTGTAGGACTTAAAGGGCTGTGATTCACATGTGTCAGAGTTGATGGGAAAATTAAGGGTTCCCTTCCCCAAAGGGGGGGATAGAGAACTCTCTCTTTAAATATTACATTTCTTTAGATAAAAAACTAAGTCACTTCAGCTCCTCCCCACTGATTCATTCGGGAGAAATACCTGTCAGGTTTTATGTCTGGTGAAGTCAAATCCTTTCTCTGAACAAGGTAGTGTAGGGTGAGGGAGATCACTTAGCTCTTGTCAGTGTTTATTTAATGTAGAGAGAAAACCCACTTCTCGGTCACTCAAGCCCTCACTCCTGCTAGGTGAAGGCAGGGACGTCGTCCTTCTCTGACCGGGTTACCAGCCTCAGTCAAGGGTCAGGCAGAAGAAGATGGGCCAGAATGGTAATTCAGTGATTTAAATAGACTTTGTGAAGCCGGCAAATATCTCTAGGATCCCATTCTGATATCTGGGCTTCTCTGGTGGCTCAGACAATAAAGAATCTGCTACAATGCAGGAGACCTGGGTTCGATCCCTGGGTCAGGAAGATCCCCTGGAGAAGGAAACGGAAACCCACTCCAGTAATCTTACCTGGGAAATCCCATGGACAGAGGAGCCTGGTGGGCTACAGTCCGTGAGGTCACAAAGAGTCAGACACAGCTGAGCCACTTAAGCTTTCAGAGATTATTAGAGGCCTTTGTGCATTCATCACATTTCCGTCTGTCTTTTTTCTGTTTTTAAAATTAAAAAAATTGGGGGAGGGGGTCACTGTGCTGAGTCTCTGTGGCTCCTCCGGCTTTCTTTAGTTGCAGTGAGCTGGAGGGGGCTACTGTCTAGTTGCAGTGCCTGGGTTTCTCGTTGAGGTGGCTTCTCATATGGAACACAGGCTCTGCAGTGCCTGGGCTCAGTGCTTGCGGCCTGTGGCTCTAGAATGCAGGCTCAGTGGTTATGGAGAATGGGCTTAGCTGCTCCAAGGCATGTGGGGTCTTCGTTCCCTGGCCAGGGATTGAACTTACGTCCCCTGCATTGGCAGCTGGCAGGCGGATTCTTAACCCCTGGACCACCAGGGAAGTCCTCCATCTGGGTTAAGTGTGGGCTTCCTTGAAGGTGTGGAGGGAAGAAAGTAACAGCAGAGAGCTGAGTGATGCATCTGAGTCCAAGAACACCAAGGACTTCTAGCTGTCCCCAGGAGCGGCAGGCAACAGGTTCAGCCTCAGAGCATCAGAACAAACCAGCCCGGCAGACAACCTGATTTCAGGCTTCTAGCTCAGAACTGTGAGAGAATACATCTCAGCTGTTTTAGTACCCAGTTAGTGGTACTTTGTTCTGGTAGCCCTGGGAAGTGAATACAGGAGGCCTGGCAGGAGAAAGAGCTTTGTGTGCCCGAAGAAAGGGCAAAAGGCCAGCGTGGCTGGAGGTGCTGAGTGAGGCCATCATGGTCCACTCTGGCTGGACTACGGGCTACAGTGACCTGTATGCTGGTGACTGCCCCCAGGGGGCCTTCAGGGGATCTTTACAGGCTTTCATCACAGAACAGACTGAGTCACAGGAGCTGGGTTCAGCCTCCCCTCCCTCTGCTTGGAGCCGTGTAGCTCACATTTCCACTTTCACTGTCTGTAACACAAGAAGATGCTCACGACATGCTTGGTCAGTCCATCTCTCAGGGTGTTAGCTGGGAACGGCGGATCCTATTGAAAAGTCTGCTGTGAACCACGTACCAGGGTTTGAGATGTAACTAACTGCTCCTGTCGGTTCTGAGTTTCATCAGAGACCCACTCTGCCGCCCCCAACCCCTGCAACAAAGGGAAACGAAAACACGGAGCTGCTTATCTAGGCCTTACTAGGAGATTGTGAAGTCAGTGTTGAGATCGTTAACTCATCACCTGCCTGGAGACTACCTAAGACAAGGCTGGGGCACCCAGGAAGAGACAGCGGGGTGGTGCTCTCTAGGGTGAGAGCTGTACAGGAATGGGGGCGGGTGCTTCTCCCCTCACACCTCTGACTGTCTCTCCCCACCATCCCCATCCCCACAAGAGTGCTAAGTCACTCCAGTCATGTTCAACTCTGTGCAACCCTGTGGACTGTAGCCCTCCATGCTCCTCTGTCCATGGGATTTCCCAGGCAAGAATACTGGACTGGATTGCCATGCCCTCCTCCAGGGGACCTTTCAGATCTAGAGATGGAACCAGCGTCTCTTACGTCTCCTGCATTGACAGGCAGGCTCTTAACCAATTGTGCCACGTGGCAAGGCTCGAAGGAAGACATGTGAAATTCTGAGGCTTCAGAAGGCCTGCAGAGAGCTCAACAGGTATCCTCTGGAGTTGGAGGAACAAAGGGATTTATGCCAGAGCCACATTTCAAGCCACAGAGGCAGAGCCTGGTTGGAGTGGTCCCCTAGGGTGGTGGGACAAGGAGAGGGGTACATGGCAGTGAGCTGCACTCAGGGAGGTGGGGCTCAGGAGCGAGTTTCCATGGTGGCAGGAGGGCCTGCAAAAGTGCGCTGGCGTGGAGTTACCTTGAAAGGGACTCAGCCCCAAAGGACGACCTGCAAGGCAAGGTGACCCCAGCAGAGACTCAGGGTGGGGTGGATCGCAGAAGCCAAGGCTGGGGGCTAAGTGGGCATCTGAGGAACAGCACGAATGTCAAATATGGCCCCGCAGAGAGGGATCTCCTCGGGACTGCAGAAGCTCCCCACGGGAGAGAGTAATCACGTGGGTGGGACACCCCTACCACTACCCCAGGCATTGGTTTTGGGGCCCTGCAGTGTCCTGAGTGCCCTGTCCCCTCTCCATGCTCCAAGTCTGGAGGGGCCGGAAGGGGATTTGAGCAGGAGAGGATGGGGGAGACATCCACTGTGTTCCTCCTCCCTGATTTTGAGTTCCTTAGCCTGAGTCAAGCCTGAGTTGTAACTTGGATATGGGGTTATGGCCTTGAGGTAGACTGAACTGGACTTCCCAGGACCTGCGAAGGGAGACTATTCATTAATAAATAGAATGACTGGAAAAGCTCTGGGACTTTACCTGGAATTCATCTGGGGACAGAGGAAAACAACTTTACCAGGAGTTGCTTAAAGAAGCAGTGGCTAGAAAGAGTCAAGATGTTTTTCTCTTTTTTTGGTTAACATCTTTTGATTTTTAATTGGAGAATAATTGCTTTGAAACGTTGTGTTGGGTTCTGCCACACAGCATTGTGAAATTAGCCGAAAGTATACATATATCCCCTCCTTCTTGAAGCTTACTTTGACCAACCTCTCCCATCCCACCTCTCTAGGTTGTCACAGAGAACCAAGCTGAGCTCAGTGCTCTATAGCAAGGTCCCATTAGCTCTCTGTTTTACCTATGGTAATGTATATGTTTCAATGCTACTCAATTCATCCCATCTCTTCTTCCCCTAAAGCTGTCTTTCTGTTTATACCATACTGAATCTTACCCTTTTAACAAAGAGCTTATAGTTGGATAAGTTAACCTTAGAACCTTTCCTGAGAATAAAAGGGTCAACAGAACCCACTCTCTTTACTGTAGATAAACATTCACAGAAAGGAACATGCATTTTTTAAAAATTTTTATTGAATAGTTGATTTGCAATATTGTGTTAATTTCAGGTGTACACCAAAGTGAATCAATTGTACCTGTACATACATCCACTCTATTTTAGACTCTTTCCCCAAATAGGCCATTACAGAGTACTGAGCAGAGTTCCTTGTGGTATACAGTAGGTCCTTGTGTGCGTGCGTGCTCAGTCACTCAATTGTATCTGACTCTTTGTGACCTCATGGACTGTAGCCTGCCAGGCTCCTCCGTCCATGGGATTTTCCAGGCAAGAATACCAGAGTCGGTTGCTATTTTCTACTTCTTATTAGTTATTATTTTATATATAATAGTGTATATATATCAATCCCAGTCTCCCAGTATATCCCTCCCCGCTTCCCCTCTCGTAACCATAAGTTTGTTTTCTACATCTGTGACTCTGTTTGGTAAAGGAACTCTTTGTGCCATTTTTGGATTCCATATACAAGTGATATCTGTCTTTTCTGACTTCACTCAGTATGACCATCTCTAGGCCCACCCATGTTGCTGCAAATGGCATTATTTCATTCTCTTTTATGGCTGAGTAATAAATATTCCATTGTTTATGTGGACCACATCTCTTTATCCACTCCTTTGTCAACGGATATTTAGGTTGCTTTCCTCTCTTAGCTATTGTAACTGGGCCTGTTTTAAACAACGATTAAATATGGGGTGCTAGAAATTGCTGTTCTCTTTTTATGACTTCCCTGCTGGCTCAGATGATAAAGCGTCTGTCTACAATGCGGGAGACCTGGGTTCGATCCCTGGGTTGGGAAGATCCCCTGGAGAAGGAAATGGCAATCCACTCCAGTACTATTGCCTGGAAAATCCCATGGACAGAGGAGCCTGGTGGGCTACAGTCCATGGGGTCGCAAAGAGTCGGACACGACTGAGCGACTTCACTTTCACTTTCATTAGTTTTATTTAGATTGAATTGAGTTAGCAACAGGAGAGACCCAGGGTTTCAAATTTCAAAGCCAATAATTTCAAGGATGGAGGTTGAAAAACCCAGCTACCCAGGAATTCTGCAGGGGTGAGCCAGCCACCTGGATGCTGGACCCTGTGTGGGTAGCTCGCCTAACGCTCCTGCTGCAGCCTGCGGGCCAGTGAGAGCAGGACGATGCTTAGGGTTTCTTCGGCCCCCTTCCTCAACTGTCCCTTTTTAAAATTCCTTTGACAACACCCTAGTCACTCATTTGGCACTTGTGTCTTGTCACCTGTCTATGGTTCATTGATTTTTTTTTTCTGTATGAATACTGACTCAGACTAGACCATAAACCCTTCTTCAAGGTAGGGGTCTTGCTTTGAATATTTCATGACATGAGTCTTTGTTCACCTTAGGGACTTCACAGTCAGCCAGGGAAGATTAGTGAGTGAAGAGAAAGCTCTGGGCCACGCATGGATGGTTCGGGGCCATGCCTTGGCTGTCCTCCTCCTCCACGTTCTTCTCTTAGAAACCGTTCCCTATCTGAGAGGTTGCCTCCTCTCAACTTCAGAGATGGCACCTAGACCTAGACCACAGGTCCAGGCCACAGGTACTAACATCCAGAACTTGTTTCCCCATCCACAGCGAGTGGACATGTGACTTATGAGGGGAGCTTGCTGAGAAACCTGCTTTCCTGCTGAACTTGAACCTGGAGCAGTGGAGGCAGGAACTGCTGTATTCAGGATGCCTCCGATGCCTGAGCCTATACATTCTACTCAGGTTCTGGTCTGGGCTGAATTGTCTATCAACCGATAGAAAATACAGAGAGGTATTATGAGAGAGGGGTGTTATGGAGGCACATATGATTAAATGTCGCACAGATGTATATGTATGTGTGTATATGTGTGTGTGTGTGTGATGGTTTTTAGGAGGCAGTGACACCTGAACCAAACCTGGAAGGACTGGCAAGGGTAACTAGAGCTGTTTCAGGCAGAGAGTGGCAGGTTTGTATTTGCAACCCGACATCAAAGTAGGTGAGATTCCAGAAGCCTCCAGGGCCTCCACATTGCATTCCAGTGCTTCCCCAAACATCTGTGGAGGGAAAAATGCTTTCAGGGGATATTACTAGATAGATGTGCAGAGAGACAACTGTGGACAAAATTCCTGAGAACAAAATCGCTCCACTTCCTGGGTTTTTCTGAGCCTTTAATCTGTTAATGTGCATCCAACAACAGAATGCTTTGCGTGCAGAGCACAAATGATGCTCTCTCTCGAACACTTTTGGAAAATTTATAAAGTGCACTTCTCCCTGAGATGTGGAGTAATAAATCATTCCGCAACACTCACATCCCACCATCCTGGGTCTAATTGGCTCCCCAATTGTAAAACCAAATTACATGGCACCCAAGACAATATAAACACACTCGATTGGCTTGATGGATGACTGTAGACTTATCAAGAGTTCCCGCACATTTCAGCCTTCCTCTGTTTTGCATATGAATGACTCTCAACCAGCATTGTTCTGTAGCTCGTTGGAATACAGTTTAGATGGCTGGGACCAGTGCAATGTGCCATGAGGATGTTGTGAATATTGGCTCAGCGGAACCCTCCAAGAAATGAAGCCATTTTTATTAGTGAGGCCATGGGCATTTGCAGAGACCCTGGATGGACAGGCAGTGGCAGGTACGGGGAGCTGGGATTTCAACAGGGAGTTGAAAGTGAAAGTAACTCACTCGTATCCAACTCTTTGCAACCCCGTGGACTATACAGTCCATGGAATTCTCCAGGCCAGAATACTGGAGTAGCCTTTCTCTTCTCCAGGGGATCTTCCCAACCCAGGGATCGAACCTAGGTCTCCTGCATTGCAGGCGGATTCTTTACCAGCTGAGTCACAAGGGAAGCCCAAAAAGGCAACAATCAGGTGTATTTTAGAAAGCCCATTCTTAGGGCCAGGGAATTTGAAGCGGGAGTGTTCTCAAAGACAAACTAGTTGTTAGCAAGCTATTTCTGTAGTGGGGGAGAAATCATTTAGGTGCTGACCTAGGGGCTTCCCTGGTGGCTCAGATGGTAAAGAATCTGCCCATAATGCGGTAGATCCAGGTTCAATCCCTGGGTTAGGAAGATCTTCCGGAGAAGGGAATGGCTACCCACCCACTCCACTCCAGTATTCTTGCTTGAAGAATTCCGTGGACAGAGGAGCCTGGCAGGCTACAGTCCATGGGGTTGCAGAGAGTCAGACATGACTGAGCAACTCACACTATGGGAGTGGAGGTGTCACGGGACTGGAAGAAAGACAGGATGATCTGAGAAACATTTAGGAGGTAGACCTGGGTCTGAAGCAGCTGTGGGGGGTGAGAGCAGGGGTTAAGGGATGGGAGGATGATCCGTGACTCCTGGTTTGTTCAAACGGAGTGAACCGCTCTGGCCCTGCAGTTGTCAGACAGCCTAGCAAAGAGGAAGCAGTGCAGAAAAGAGCTCAGGTTGCATCCTGGCACTGTCAGCTACTCAGTAGTATGGTTTGTGCAAGTAAGTTCATAACTTGGTTTCTTCACCTGTGACATGGGATGACACCATCTTGCCAGTATAAAGTGACTGGCACACAGGTGATGCTTAAGAAGAGGAAGCTACAGTTCCTGAGATAGAAAGCCCATAGGAGGAGCCACTGAAGGAGAAAGACAATAAGTTTCATTTTAGAAGCACTGCACTGGAGGTGACTTGGGCAGCCACATGGCGGTTTTCAGTAGGAGAGTGGATGTACGGGTATGGAACTTAAGAGAGAGGTCTGGGCTGGAGAGAGAAACTGGAGGTCATCAAGCTTTTAGAATTAGACCAAAGGAAGGAAGGGACTTCTCAGGTGGTGCTAGTGGTAAAGAATCTGCCTGCCAATGCAGGAGACATAAGAGATGCAGGTTTAATCCCTGGGTCGGGAAGATCTCCTGGAGGAGGAAATGGCAACCCACTCCAGTATTCTTGCCTGGAGAATCCCATGGACAGAAGAGCCTGGTGGGCTATGGTCCGAGGTATCACAAAGAGTTGGACACCACTGAAGTGACTTCACACATGCATACCCAAGGGAAGGAAGTAAATGAGAATAACCTGAGATTGTATGGAGAGAGGAAAATGAAGGTCCCGAAAGAGAATCTTGGGAGTGTTGTCATTTAGGAGGTGAGAAGGAGGAGAGTCAGTAAAAAGTCTTGACATGATGAGGAATCAGAAGGAGGCAAGCTGGAGTCTGAAGACCTGGGTTTGAGTCTCAGCGCCATCATTTACTGGCTGTGTGATCCTGGGCAAACTCTGTAGGCCTCAGTTTTCTTATCTGTAAAATGGGAATTTAACCCATACTGCCTACCTCAGTGGACTTTGGTGAGCTAAGGTTTGTGAAAAAGATTTTTTTTCATGAAATTGTTTTTTAAGCTAAAAGCCTTATAAGTGCTTCCATGTGATCAGGTTTCCCCTATAGACTGAATCATCCTGGGCCTAAAAACAAGATAACTTCAAGAGGGTCTTGGCAAGAGGTGAGGCTGGCCACACTCACTTGGCAGGAATTACAGCCCACAAAAATGTCTCCTGGGCAATTCTGGGGTTCCCAGACAGGGGGTACCACCCAGAAGTCTCTTTTGCTCTGAGTAAGGGGTCTGCACCCCATTCTGGGAAAACGAACCCTTATACACAGCCTCGCATACTCTCTCCCCCTTGACCCCATCACCCTGGCTACACCTGGGGGGACTAGGAGTGGGCTGTGCTCCTGGGGTAGCTGTCTGGCCAGTAGCTCCCCAAGCCTGCCCTGCCCTCTCTTGAGTAGAGGTCTGGACTCAGAAGCACTGAGGGCCTTGGGGACGGAGGGAGGGTAGCTCCTGGCACACCTCCCTGCTGATGGGGCTGAGGATACCAAGGCAGGGCTTCTCTGCCTCCTGCTTTTCCAGCTGTTTGTTTCCTTTCTCAGTAAACCCCTGCTCAGCAAGGCAACCTGAGAGTGCTGCTGTGTCTTGCAGCTGAAAGCAGCCCAATTGTCAAGGGAGAGTGTCAAGATGTCTCCAGAGGGAGTGGGAATTTGCTCAGAGCAAAGGCTCCAGCTACTCGAGGAATGGAAACATGGCTCCGTCTATTGCTGGGGACTGTAAACAAGGTCACAGCGCCTCCCCACAGCAGTCAACACTGCAGCTGGAAACAGAGCAAGGATGTTCTCTCTGTGCCTCCATGGAGGGATCCACTGGACGCCTCCCCAAATGAAAAGTGTGAGGCTCAGACCAGTGTGTATAATCTATCACTTACATAGCAAAATGCAATCCATAAACTATCTTGGAAATATCACATAATCTAATGACCTTGGTTGTCTGTGAGGAGGGGAGCCTTGGTGAGAGAATTCTCTCTGTAATAACTTGAAAAAAATTTTTTTAATGTATGTATTAATTTTAATTGGAGGATGATTACTTTTCAATATTGTGATGGCTTTTGCCATACAGCTTGAATCTTGAAATCACCTACTTAAATAATCATGTCAGAAAAAAGTTTTTAAGAACATGGCTGATGACGTTGAGCCATCCTGGGTTCGATCCTGAGTTTGGCTCCACAACTTATTGCTGTGTGATACTGAACAAATTATTCCACCTCTTTGAACTCATTTTTCTCATCTGTGAAATAATAACACGAATGCCTCCGGATAGAGCGGTTGTAATACTCCGCCCTGCCTGGCATGTAGTAGCCATTCGGCTTTGGTTGGCTATTGCTGTCGTTGCCAGTCTCCCCATAAGGCCCTTTCCCTTTTCCTTTTAGCCTCAAGACACTTTCCACTTTCCTCCTCAACTTCCCCGCTCCTTAAGCTACAAAACTTCAAAGCAGCACTTTTGTTTGCATTTTTGCTCTCCCCCCGCCCCCCGCCCCCATACTCCCTGGTAGCTCAGTCAGTAAAGAATCTGCCTGCAGTGCAGGAGACCTGGCTTTGATCCCTGGGTTGCTAAGATCCCCTGGAGAAGGAAATGGCAAACCACTCCAGTATCCTTGCTGGAAAAATCCCATGGACAGAGGAGCCTGGTGGGCTGCAGTCCTCTGCTCTACCCAAATTAGCTCTTCTATATACGATGCATATATGTTCCTATATATGATGTAGTTGTTTTATAGCAGGAGTTGGGGATGGGGCACAAGAGGATTGAATCCACATTTTAGCAGTGGAAGTCCTTTTTTTTTTCAAATGTAGATGTTCTTATTTCTGTGAGATAAAAGGGTAACACAGCCACTGTGAGAGTTACTCCGTCAAGCACAGGCGGTTTGGCACTGCACACCGCAGGAGAGTTGAAGGAACATGCCTGCTTATTAGTGTGTGCGTGTGTTACTGCTCGGCCAACTGCCAGTGTATTGCATCGCGTTCTGCTCTGGGTATCTCGCTGAGGCCTGAGAAGAGGAGAAGCAGGGTCATGGCCGATCCCACAGTTCTATTTGGGTCTGCACCTAGCTTTTCCTCCCCTCTCATTTCCATGAAGGAGGTGTCCCTTCCATATCAAAGCCCACCCCTACCCTGTGGATTGGATTCAACACCTCTAATCTTCTCAGGGACCTTGTTCCCTTGGAATCCTCCTCCTGCAGCAGTTCAAAGGCTGTTCAGGGTACGGTGGTGACCCTGCAGATATAATTCCTTTTTCAACTGAGAATTCTAATGCCTGAGGCCCGGAACAGGTAAGAGGTGGAGGTGGGATTCGGATGAGGTTGCCTGACACTGCTCCACAGGTGCGTGCATGCTCGGTCATGTCTGACTCTTTGCAACCCCGTGGATTGGAGCCCGCCAGGCTCCTCTGTCCATGGGATTCTCTAGGCAAGAATACTGGAATGCGTAGCCATTTCCTTCTCCAGGGGATCTTCTCAACCCAGGGATCAAACCCACGTGTCCTGTGTCTACTGCATTGGTTGGTGGATTCTTTGCCACCGAGCCACCTGGGAAGCCCTACTTTTTCAACAGCTTTCAACCAATTCTCCTTGTTTTAATGCTAGTTCCTAGCCCCTTTGCCTTACCCCCACTTTTTAAGTTTCCTGGTGCCACCACTTCCTCAGACTTTGAAGATGTAAACTGTGTTGGTTTTAAGTTTTTCCACTGCTGGCTTCAAAGTCAGCTTTCTTCAGTCTGCTCAATCAGTTAAAACTTATCTAAATGGTTTCCAGCTCTCAAATTTTTGTGGTTATTTTATTCTGTCCCCTACTCACCATCCCTATGGGTTTATGTTAAACACAATCACTTTATCATTGTTTTTGTGGGTTTCCAGGAGGAAAACGAGATGCCTGTGTTCTCTTGCTCATTAACCCTCTCTCTACGGCTCTGAGTCCACCCCTTCACTCAGACCAAGTTCACCAGTGACCTTCATGTTCTCAAATGAAGTGAGCTGTCTTTCACCCTTGATTACACAACGTCTCAGTAGCCTTAGTCAACACTGAATACATTCACATACGTACTTCTACGTTTATAATGGAAAATCAGCAAGGACCTCCTGTATAGCACAGGGAACTCTGTTCAATGTTATGTAGCAGCCTGGATGGGAGGGGAATTTGGGGGAGAATGGACATACATATGTGTATGGCTGAGTCCCTTTGCTGTCCACCTGAAATTGTCACAACATTGTTAATCGGCTATGTTCCAATATAAACAAAAAGCTGAAAATGAAATAAAGGGTTTCTCTGGTGGCTCAGTGGTAAAGAATCCCCCTGCCAATGCAGGAGATACAGGAGATGAGGGTTCAATCCCTGAGTTGGGAAGATCTCTTGAAGGAAAAAATGGCACCTCATTCCAGGTTCTTGCCTGGAAAATTCCATGAACAGAGGAGCTACGGTCCATGGGGTCCCAAAGAGTCAGACGTGACTGAGTGACAAAGCACACATCCACACTTGCCCGAAATCCTCCTCCCAAGAGGCTTCTCAGCCTCTCAAGCAAATAGAGCCCACCTGAGCCTATGTCCAATAGGTTAGATATATTCTGACAATTTTGCTGTACCCTGTTCCCCACCACCATTACCTACTTTTCAAACATTCTGCAATCATTCCAGGTCCTGCCTTTTCCCCCTAAAATGTCTGCCTACATTTTAGGGGCCAAAAAAAATGCACTGTTCTTTCTGTATGGGGGTATTAGTAAATACACTTTAAAAAAAGCCTAAATTTCTGTTCTTATTTGAGGTGCTTTGATAAGTGTGAAACCACCTGCTGCCTGGCCTGTGTGCTGCAGCAATTCTCCGATTCTTCAGTGAGCTGCTTACTGGTAGCTGAGAACCTGAAATTCACATCAATTCATTCAGCCTTCTGAGAGAATCTATCAGGAGGTAAAATCAATAATGCAGATAATTCAAACGTTCTACCAGCCCACACATAATTTCTACTAGCTTGTTTCTCCCCAGTGCTGCCAGGATAACACCCTATGCAACACAGATAATAAACAAAATCAAATTACTGCTCTCATATTTGTGGCTTGTTCCTGGGTTTGCTCATATGGTTGTTTATGAGGGAGTTCTAAACTGTGGAGGGAGTATTCTTCACCTTATTTCCAGCAACTGTTCTATTTTGCTCGATTTCAAATAGGATTACTCACAGAGTAGACACTGCTTGGAACTGGAAAATTTCTCCCAAGGTCTTTATTAATCTTCATTTTTCTCCCGTGGACAACAGGAGAGCACGCGTAGTTTTCCCACAATGGGATTGCCCTTGGAGAAGACCTTGCAGGTGCTTCACTCAGGGCTGTGACATGAGCAGCTACTTAGACGTTTGTGGGTCACCAGCCCAGGAGAACAGCTCCTAGATGGGAAATCAGCATGGTGATCAATGTGTGTGTGGACTTGGGTGTCATAAAGGCCTGGGTTTAAATCTCAGCTTTGGTGCTATGGTTGACACTGATTAAGACTTGATCTCTCTAGGTTTCAGGGTTCTCATCGTGACATTGGGGCTTTTAATGGCACCTACCTCTTAGCGTTGCTATGAGGAGTCAATGAGCTAATCCACGTTCAAAGTGCTTATTATACAGAGATTGGGACATACAGAGAGTGAAAGTGAAAGTGTTAGTTGCTTACTCATGTCTGACTCTTTACCCACCCCATGGATTATAGCCTATGTCCATGGAATTCTCCAGGCAAGAATACTGGAGTGGGTTGCCATTCTCTTCTCCAAGGGATCTTCCTGACCCAGGGGTAGAACCTGGGTGTTCTGCATTGCAGGTGGATTCTTTGCATCTGAGCCACCAGGGAGGCCATCATTAGTCACAGGAGCTGGAGGATTGCCGCTCCCCTGAGTATACCTGTTCTAGCCTGGAAGCCAACTATGTGCACCCCAGGGCCATCTGATCCACCATCCATCAGAAAGGTCTTCTTGTGGGGATGGATGCCCTCCAGTGGGCCTGGTATGTTTCCATGGCCACCTTTGGGTGCAAAAGGCAGCTGTATCTGTGTAGAAATCTGGTCTTATCTGTGAGCTTTCTGCCTCTCTGGCCAGAGGTGGAAATGCAAAGAAAGGGAGAAGGGCCTCTGTTAGCTTGTCCCCACTCTTTGTCTGCTCTCTGGATTCCAAGGCTTTAAGGACATTGCGAAAGAGCAGATCCGGGCAGCAATGTGAACAGCAGGACAGAAAGAAGACCCAGTGGTCCCAGTCAGTCAAGGAATAACAATGATAAGAATAAAACATGTTTAAAGATTAAAATCATAGCTGCCACCTATTGAAGACTTGCTATATGTTAGGACTTATGTTCAGAACTCTGCATGCACCATTCCCTTCTCCTACTGTGAGGCAGGTCCCATGCTTTTCCATGTCAGAGATGAGACTAAGACACAGAAAGGTGCCTATGGTCTCAGGTAGTAAGTATCAGAGCCAAACACAGGTCTTCTTGAGGGGAGAATGCACAAAACCTTCTAAATCCTTGGTTTACCTACCCCCCAGCTGATGCAGGGCTCAAGGAAACTCATGTGTCCAAGGATGTTCATTGTAGATACTTGGACAATGTCTCTAGTGTGTCCATCAGCAGGGGAATGAATGAACCGTGGTTGGAATACTCTGCGGCCATTAAAAAGATGACATGATTTGGGCTTCCCTGGTGACTCAGACAGTAAAGAACCTGCAATGCAGGAGATCCAGGTTTGATCCCTGGGTCAGTAAGATCTTCTGGAGAAGGGAGTGGCAACCCACTCCTGTGTTCTTGCCTGGAGAATCCGCGTGGATACAGGAGCCTGGCAGATTACAGTCTATGGGGTTGCAGAGTCGGACACGATTGAGCTACCAACCACAAGCACAGTACAGGCAAAGCCAGATGAAGCCCCGCCGCCCTCAACTGGCTGTGCACCAGGAGCTTCAAGCTTCTGAACAACCTCCGCCTTCAAAACACCCGGTGGACTGCCTCGGCTTCTTTTCCATCAGCTCCAGAGCTGCCAGCTCTCTGGGGAGACAATGCTTTCTCCAGATTACTACAAATGAAAGACCTGATTCTCTGCCTGCTCTTTTTTTTCCCCTTCCCCTATTTACTATAATCAGGAAGTCATGTTTTTCATTTAGGATAAGGCAATTATTTTTCTGCTGCTGAAGACTAGCAGAAAGCAAACTGAGCCTCATTTTCACATTACTGTTATGGGGACTGAATTGAGAGATGACCTGACTTCTGGGGTCTCACCCCCTCTCTCTTCTGGATCTATACTTTATCTGACAAAGGCATCAAACACAACAGCTGCCACCAAAATGGCATGGGCAGTGTAAATGACTGTGATCCTTTGTTCCTCACCGGGGAAATGATGAACAGAAGTCAGCGTCTGCTGCCCTGGGCCCTGCTGTCGTGTGGTCTAAGTTTATGTATAGGTCTAGTTAACGGCCTGCCCTGCCTGAAGGAGCAGTGTAATATATATGGAAATCAATTTGTATTTTTTTCGCTTGCCTGGAACTCATTTTTTAATTTGCTCTGACTGAATAGGCAGGCAAGTCTTTGCAAAGGGAAATGAATAAGAAACAGCAGATCTCTTTAGTCATCAGAAGTCCAGGTCAACTGTAGCATGATTAAACAAATAGCAAACAAAAATGGTCTGAAAGTGCTTTCTTTTCTTTCAGAGAAAGAATCTCAATGATCTGGTCTACTGTGTACAACGTGAACATTTCTGAGAACCTTGGAGAGCCCCAGGAACCAAGTTGCCTTCATGGGTCACGATCAGAGCTGAGGAAAACATTCTGTTCTACATCTTGAGCTTTGCCTTAGAAACCCAAGCCCCGCGCTCTGGGCTCCCAGCATTGTAAACTAGCAACCTTTGTTCAAAAGCCTCAGCCACAATGTATTCCCTCTATTTCAATTCTTCTCTTTTCGCCAGATTATGTTCTTAAAGGTGTCTGCCAAGATTCAAAACACTCTTGAGATTAATATGCTGTCAAAACTTTCATGGGTTCAAGGTGAAGGCACACTTAGAGAGAGCTGATGCATGGAAATGGGACCATTTATCTGAATAAACACCATAGAAAGCACTATTCAAATCCATAAAAAATGTTCTTTCTCCAAACTCAGGAAGAAGCTGCATTCTGTCCTTCCCTTCTTCTAAAGAGAATTAAGACTCTGTGTGTCTTGACTAAAATGTCCAGGATCTAATCTTTCTCTCCCTGACATTTAGAGTAACCTTTGATGAATTACTCAACCTTTCCTCATTCGAGATGAAGAGGAAGTGCAGAGGACAATTATTAATTCAGCCACTACAATGTTAGAAGACATAGATAATGATGACTCTAAAGGTCCTTAAGAATATGTAATGCTAGGTGGATACTTAATCAAAACCTTCTCTGGGTTTTCAAAATTCTCTTTGGAATTAGTTCTGTGTGAATATGCCTCTCTGGATCTATTCTCATCTCGAAATGAGTACCCCTCCTTTCAAACTCTCACGATCTACAATTTGAAGTTGTTCTGACAATTAAAAAGATCACCTGCCCACTGCATCATCACCAGATTTTCCTCTCCAGGCCATTTCCAGAAGAATGTATCTCATATTCCTTTGTGAGAGAACAAGCTGGTTATTCCTTACATCTGATCAACAAGCGGTACTATACAGAAAGGAAGTGTAATGAAATCAGAAGCTTGGAAATACCCGTAATGGCTTTGTCTCATGTTTTTATTTGGGATATAATAAAGTGCCACACGGAGGAGGCGATGGCACCCCACTCCAGTACTCTTGCCTGGAAAATCCCATGGACTGAGGAGCCTGGTAGGCTACAGTTCATGGGGTTGCGAAGAGTCGGACACGACTGAGTGACTTCACTTTCACTTTTCACTTTCATGCACTGGAGAAGGAAATGGCAACCCACTCCAGTGTACTTGCCTGGAGAATCCCAGGGACGGGGGAGCCTGGTGGGCTGCCATCTATGTGGTCACACAGAGTTGGACACGACTGAAGTGATTTAGCAGCAGCAGCAGCAAAGTGCCACAGACATTAATCCAGGCACTGAGAGAGCTTCTGAAGATATTAAAAGAACTTGCTAAATTTCTTTAGAATTAGCCCAAAGGAGCAGACCTTTCTTCTCATGAGAATTATTTGGTTTAAAGATTAGTGGAGGGAAAATTAATAGTGTTTTACTTCACATTTCATTTCCTGTATAAATGTTTTGTGGTACCATATTTAATTGCTTTCTTCCCACACCCCCCCCCCCAAATTCTCTCTTCCACCAAGTCAAAAGCTCACGTCTCCTTTTGCCATTTCAACATTTCAGTTTCCCTTTCTTGTTTCCACTCTAGTTGTCATGTTTTCCCCATCATCTGTATCACCTGAATTCCAGGTGCGCTGCGCCTTTCCCCCAGGGCATGAAGTCATTCTTCAATGGTGAGAGATGCATGAACTGGCCCATGTCAAATGGTCAAATGACGCTTGCTGATTATTCACCCAGATGCAGGGAATGGACTCAGATTTTGTGCTTTGGGATACTAATCTTGAGCTCTCTTACTTTAGAACACAATTACAATTTGTAGAATGAGGATGTGTCAGCCAGCCAAGACTGGGGATTGGGAGGTGTGCTCAGTGGAATGCTTTAACATCCCCTCGAGGGAGGGCAGGGACCAGCGTTCTGGTTTGTTCCACTCTGGAGCAGTGGGGTGCTAGTAAAGGGTGCCCAAGAGACTGACCTGGGGTCTGCACCTGGAGGCCAGAATTACTGCTGCTACTGCTGTTCATCTATATTACTTTTTCACTTGGAAAAATGGAAACTTCTAAGGCAATGAATCTATCTTTACTCATTTTCAGATGACTGATCCTGGTGGGAGGTTTGCCCTGGATGCTGTCTGCCTCCTGAAAGGTCTCCTTTCCTTGACTCGTCACAGTGGGCCAGAGCCTTGTGTTACTGGGCTCGAAATATGACCTGGAGGTAGAATGGATTTGGGTCCTCAAGCTCTCTGCTCTGGTTTCCATAGAAATGAGTGTGTGTGGGAGGCAGTATCCACCACAAGAGGTCTTAGAGACTTTATTTTGAGAATCCCATCATGTAACAAATGATGTAACACTCAGCAAAAGTGGATATTTTTTTTTGCATTTTTAAAAGAAAACTTTATTGGGGGTGTGTTCTTATCACACACACATATAAATAATTGTATTCTTACCTTGTTATTCTAATTGAAAGCTGAAAGTTGGAGGAGGGCATAGCACAGGAATTGACTCCTCTATCTACTCATGACAGACTGGTCACTTGACCCTTTAGTGGAGATGGCTGTCAATTGAAAAAAAAAAAAAAAGCACAGCCTTAAAGTTGAGAATTATGTGTTTCTTTTGGTGCACAAAACAGAGGACTTAGGCCCAGAAGACAGCCCCTCAGATAGCTCTGAGGGACTGCTCTGAAAAGGTAAGGTAGAGGCCAGGATATGTAGGGATTTTTGCAACAAAAACAAGGTAGTAGGAATATCAAAAGATTACTGTTAATTAAAGAAAACCAGGCATCTCAAGTTAATGAATTTAGTGCTCTTCTATATATGGGCAGATGTAAGAGTTTGAACTCACTGGAATCACGCCTTTGCTATGCATCTTAACTATCTGGGGCCAGTACCCTGCTTTCCTCAGTCCTAAATCCCCTCTGGGTGCACAGTTGGTGGCTGCAGTGGATGATGGCTAGATGGCTGCAACGTCCTTTATTTACGTATACAGTAGGCAACGTCTGTAACCCACAGCTGGATGTCAGTGGCTTGCAGTGTTTGCCTCTCTGCATTAGTTGCACTTTGCGTCAGTGGGTAGCCTGCTTTGCTTCCATCACTTTTCTCTTGATGCTCACACCCTGGTAAAGTACTTTGCTTATTTAGTGCAGACGTCTCCAGAATGGCATTGCTCTTCTTGTGGCAAAAAGATCAGGACAAATGGAGTAAAGCTTATATAAACACATTTTGAAATTTTTTTGAAAATTGAGGATTTGGTCAGAACATGATTTGGTTAACTCATGTAAGATTATTTTTTCTGTGAAAATGCAGCAAAACTTTTTTAAAGGCATAATTGACTTCACTGATCTGGGTGACTTTGGCTAAGGCTTTCCATTTCCCTGTTGCAATCATACCCACTTAAAAATAATTCATTTTTGAGGTTGTTGTTTTCAAACTTGATGGAAAAAGATGGCTAATTCATGGCAGTTGAGTTCCAGATTCTGAACAGAGGGTTTAACATAATTTATTACACTTTCCATAGTCACATTTAATTCATTATTTATTCTTGAAGTTTTGGGAGAAAATTCAATACCAACTGGAAAGCTGTAATTAAAAGAGCATGGAGGAGCAGGGGCACTTCAGTTGTGTCCACATCTCTGCGACCCTATGGACTGTGTGTAGCCCACGAGGCTCCTCTGTTCATGAGATTCTCCAGGCAAGAGTACTGGAGTGGGTTGCCATGCCCTTATTCTCCAGGGGATATTCCTGATCCAGAAATCGAACTCGAATCTCTTAGCTCTCCTGCATTGGCAGGTGGGTTCTTTACCACTAGCGCCACCTGGGAAGCCCCAGTAACATCATAAAGGGAAAGAAAAGGGAAGAAAGGGAAAGAAAAAAGGCTACCATTTACCAAACTTCTGTTTGTGTGCTAAGCAAATTACAGATATTGGGGGGCTTCCCTAGTGGCCAGTGATTAAGGCTCCATGCTCCCAGTGCAGGGGACCTGGGTTCGATCCCTGGTCAGGAAACTAGATCCCGCATGCTGCAGCTAAAAATCCTAAATGCCGAGATGAAGAGCGAAGGTCTCACATGCTGCAACTAAGATCTGGCTCAGCCAAATAAACTGTTGGGGATTACGAGTGAAATGACACAGAACAAGACACACAAGAGACAGACGACACGCACACTCCGGCCGGAGGAACAGAACTGGGTAAAAAACTAATTGCCGTTTATTATAAAAGCCCCCTAGGCAGAATTCCAGACTGCATGAATAAACCTTTTCAGCACAGCACAGGTGCATACATATTATCGTATAGCAAAGGGGTGTAAAATCCTAGTCTACTGTAGAGTCTGTACAAAGCCCTCTATTCCTTCTTTATCACAAGAAGGGAATGCTCCCTCGTTTGCAAGGGACCATTAAACTCAAGACTGTGTCCAGACTCTTTGGCAGAACGCCTCATTTGCAAGGATGTCCAGCCCTAGCAGATAGGCCCGTTTGCAGGCACATCTCTGCTATTAACCCTTCATAAACAAATATTAAACAAAACCCCCCAAATTAACAGACATTATCTCATGTGAAAACACATAATTTCAGAGATTTGCTCAGTAAGGGAGAGAGATGCTATTGTTGCTGCTTTCCCCTAAGTGCAAAGATACCTGCATTGATCGAGTGTTTCCTGTGTCCCAGGCACTCTTCCAAGCCTTTACATCTACTCACACAATTCATTATCCCCACTTACAGATAAGGAAACTGAGGCACAAGTGATAGCAACTTGTCCAAGGCTATCTAGTTGTAAGTGGCAGAGTCAAGTTCCAAACTCAGAGAGTTGGGCTCTAGAATTCATATTCTTGACCACATCCCCACACTGCCTCTTGTCACTAACAGGCAATTCATTCATTAAGCAAATATTTGATGAGCATCGACTCTCTGAAGCCATTATTCTTTCTTAAGGATTCTAAGCCAAATGAGATAACGCTCTTATCCTTGAGAAGCTTAAAATATACATAGATGTTCAGGAATATGCCTGCAGTCAGTGACCACATTCAACCCAAGAACTTTACAACTAGCTCCTGTTTCCTGGAAGTGTTCACAATTCCATTCAAATCACTGGACAGCATCTGGCAAGAGGGACCCTGTGCTCCTGGCTTCTGTTCTAGAGGCCCTACTCTGGTCCTCTCTGAGGGTAAGGAATCCAGGGGCCATGGGCTTCATCCACCTGGAGTCTGGGCCCCAACTCCTCCCTTCTAACCTCCCTGCTGGGTACCCAGGAACTTGTAATCCCTGCAAAGCCCTGACCCTATTTCCAGAGCTTGCATTGAAAGCAAGCTCCTTCGAGGCAGATTTCAGCCCCCAGCTACAGATTCCTCAGCCAGAGGAGGGGCCAAGGGCATTGATTTGGAGGAGGAGAGCATAAATGGAACACGGACTTGCGGGTTCACAGGGACATGTGTCCATAAGGACTGTTGCAGAGCAAGACTGACATGGGGGCAGGAAGAGGAGTCCCAGACCGGGCAGCTCAGCCCACTCTGCCATGTTCAGCATAGATCTCCAAAGACACAGAGAATCCTACCTTAGAACCTGGCCTTTCAGGTTGTTATGAAGATAATCTGTTGAGATAAGAGAACATATTTTCCCTAAGTGTGCTAACTTTTTTTTAATCAACCTTTAGAAAGTAGATATATGGTACGACGGTTTCCATTTGCACTCTTACCCAGGCCCCACAAGCCTGTTCACAGGTTTTGAGTGGGCAGTTGTCCAATCTCAGCACTTTTTAGGATTCGTTCCACATGGGGTTTCAAAGTCCCTCTGCTTTCTCTGCCATCACCCCCACTTCTCCCAACTGGCCACTGAAGCCCCTACGATGAGTGCTCCTTGGCCACTGGGGGGCCTCCTCCTCCCCCATCAGCTCCCTCCCATCCAGCGGGTTCCATGCACCACTATTTCAGTCACTTCCCAGGCTGTCTGTCCCTCTTACCTTCCCCAGTCTTGCCTGAGCCCTCATTCATCTGGAACTTGCACCCCAGTGGCTGAACTCTGCAGAGGAATCTCCACAATCAGCAGGACGGAGTCAGCAGCCTCAACTGAGCTGAAGACTGGTCCCCTAAAATGCACAGCTCAGTCTCCCAGTCTCTAAAATAATGATGGAATCCTTCTGTGTTTTTCCCAATCTCTGAAACGCTTCTTTACTTCACTCTCAGTGACTAACTGTGTTTCTTGTTTCACAGAGAAAATAAAACCCATCCCTTTGGAGAACCCTCAACATCCTAGTTCTAACCTGGAATCCTCTCAGCCCTCCTCATGCATTCCTGTTACAACAGTGCAGGTAGGGGTGCCCTCCTCCCACGGGAGCCAATCGCATCCCACTGCTGTGGCTCTCTCCCTCTTTATCCCCAGATTTCAGTGTTCTCGCCTCCTTCTCGAGCCATAAACACATGCTTTTGTTGTTATTATTCAGTTGCTCAGCCATGTCCAACTCTTGGCGACCCCATGGACTGCAGCACACCAGGATTCCCTGTCTTTCACGATCCCCTGGAGTTTGCTCAGACTCATGTCCATTGAGTCAGTGATGCCATTCAACCATCCCATCCTCTGTTACCCCCTTCTCCTCCTGCCCTGAATCTTTTCCAATGAGTCGGCTCTTCACATTAGGTAGCCCAAGTATTGGAGCTTCAGCCTCAGCATCAGTCCCTCCAGTGAATATTCAAGATTGAACATTCTCTAGTTTCTTCTATTAAAACAAAAGTTCGAATGTGGACTTTCCCTCCAGCTGCTACATTGCTGCCTCATTCTTCACCCCTCCTTTACTCTTGACCTGAGTCAGTTTGGCTTCCACTGCCAGTATTCCAATGAACTGGACCTCCTTGATGTTAGATCCTGTGGTCCACTTCTCGGTCCCCATGTGGATGCAATCTGCATTGTATAGGTGCACTGTTGGAGAGGTCTCCTCTCTCAGAATCTCTTATGTGCCACTCTCCTCTGATGATTTCCCCTCGATTTCCCTTCCTGGCTCCTTCCCTCTATTCACCCTGCAAATGTTGAACATCCTCTGCGCTCATTCCCAGCCTTCCCTTCCCGTAGTCTCCCCCTGGGATCTCACTAACTCCCGTGGTCCCCATCCAGACCTTTCTTCTGGGCTCCAGCTTTATATTTATCTACTGCCAGTTTGACATCTTCCTACAGATGTCATCTGGGCAGCTCGAAGTCAACAAGATCACAGTTTCACTGCCACTGCTCCCTAATCTGGCTCTGATGACCCCCTATTCCTGTGTCTTTCCACACTCACCACTCCAGCTCAGCAATGTTCTCCTCCTCTAAGAGCCTCAGGAAGCTGGGCTGGTAGAGTAACTTTTGAGGTGCTAATTCACATGGGATGCTGAAACATCGCTGGAGTCAGTCATAAACACAATGCTGGTTCATGTAGGTTTCCATTCCTATCTCCTGTCACTGGCAAAATGTCAGCAGGCCCTATTTCCAACTGGTACACATATTAGATACCTTATTTAGAATGTGAATATGTGTCAAGAAAAATGGATTGTTATTTATTATCCTCCACAGCCTAGTAATAGAGGATTTTTCAAAGCTAGGTGTGGACAATATTTTCATCCTTCAAGTTTTTGAGATGCCTGAATAAATTGTTAAGTTGTGGCTGAAGTATCAAACATGAAGTCAGATGCTGGAACAGGGTTAAGTTGCTTTTCATAAGAAAGAGAGGAAGACTGGGGACATAAGAGATTGAGCTTTAAGGGACAGGGAGCAGGAGGCAGGAGCTGAGGAAGTTACTAAAAAACAAGAACAGAGAAGGCCAAGATATTTGGGGAAGACATTTCTTCAGATATCTTTAATATACTGATACCTCCTAAATTCATTTCTCTAGCCAAGATCTCTCTCCTGAGTTCTAAACTTGGAGCCAGGTGATAAGAAAAACCAGCACTTATAACCAGCTTCCCAGGTGGCGCAGTCGGTAAATAATCTGCCCATGCAGGAGACACAAGAGACACAGGTCTGGGTTGGGAAGATCCCCTGGAGGAGGGAATGGCAGCCCACTGCAGTGTTCTTGCCTGGAGAATCCCCATGGACAGAGGAGCCTGGCAGGCTACAGCCCATGGGGTCGCAAAGAGTTGGACATGACTGAGCACACACACGCATGCACACACACACACACATCACCTACAAAGTCACTCTCACTACATTCTAGCAACTAAGTCAAGTGCTTTACCTATGTGAACTCAAGTCATAGAGGCATCACAAATTCAACTGAAACAGTATTCCTCATCTATCTGCCATTTCCAGACCTCTCCATGCTGATACAATCTTAGTTCACCTCCAGGATTCCTATTCTCAGCAACTGGCAAGCCTGTCCACCCCACTCCTTCCATACTCCAACATCATTGTCTCTAAGAGCCTCTTAATGCTTTCGCAGGACCCACTCCGGCGTCTTTGCCACGTATTCTCCACCTTCCTCCAGAGTGAGAGTTCACAATCACAGATCTGATGTTAACAGTGTATGGCTTCAAGCTTTCCAACATTTCCCATCGCTTTTAAGATGAAGTCCAAATCTCTCTCTTTGGTTGTTTCCATGCCCAAGCTGGTCCAGCCCACTCCTCCACCTCCTCTCATGTTCACCTCATTTCCTTAGCTCACAGTGCTCCAGCTCTGGGGGCCTTTTATATTTTTCTAGAACTCCCTGGCACCTTCCCAGCTCAGACACTCTTTCTGTTTGGACGGCTCTTTGGGTGGTGACTTTTACAAAGTAGTTGGTTATTAAAGGAGCCACTTCACGCTAGAACTGATGGAAGCAGATATTCTGTTAGAGATGTTGAGAATTCTCTGTTCCAGAGGGCTCATTCTTCTTACAATCTTAAGGTTAAGAAAAAAGGCACAGGGCATCTGAATTTCAATGGGCTGGGGAAACCTCCGCATCCTAGATAATTGCACCTCTTCTGCCTCTCACCGCTGAAACCAGATTGAAGACAGTGCCAGGGTGTCTTAAAAGGTGTCTTCCCCTGCAAACCCTGCAGGGGAAGGGCCAGCCTGGGCCCTTGGATTTCGCAGGCTCTGGACTCAGCATGAGGAGGAGTCCCTGATCTTGGCTCAGGGAGTCTTTGCTCACTTCTGCATTATGGGTTCTGATTAGAACCTGCCAGAGGGACATCTAAGAGCTCTGCCCTAAACTAGATCTTCTTTAGCCCACATTATTCATTTCTACTATGTTCCAGGAATGCCCTGAACTTGCCCTGAACTGGATGCTGTTAATACATACTGAATGCTACAGACAATGTAACTTAGCCTACATTCTATATGTTATATAGTATATAATGAATACTATACCTATATTCTGTATACTTTATAAGATATATTAAACAGTACACATTATAGTATATATACAATTGATAATAAAATGTATTAGATGGGTATTATATCTACTGGCAGTGTTTTGTCATAATAGGTATTTAATAATATATGTTGAATGAGGAAAGATACCTCAATATAATAAAGGCCATATATGACAAACCCACAGCTAATATCATACTCAGTGTTGAAAAGTTGAAACCATTTCCTCTAAGATCGGCAATAAGACAAGGATGCCCATTCTCACCAATTTTATTTCACACAGAGGTGGAAGTCCTAGCCACAGTAATTAGGCAATAAAAAGAAATAAAAGGGATTGAAATCAGAAAGGAAGAAGTAAAACTTTCATTGTTTGCAGATGATATAATACATATAGAAAATCCTAAAAATACCACAAAAAACTATTAGAATTACTAAATGAATTCAGTAAAGTTGCAGGATGCAAAATTATTATACAGAAATCTGCTTTATTTCTACTCACTAAAAGTGGGCTTTCAGAAAGAGACATTAGGGAAAAAATTCCATTTACAATTGCATCAAAAAGAATAAAATATTTAAGAATGATTCTAATCAAAGAGATAAAAGACTTGGAGAACTGTAAGATATTGATCAAAAAAATTGAAATGTTATGAACAAATGAAAAGATATACCACACTCATGTCTTTTGGAAATATTAATATTGTTAAAATGATCATACTCTGCAAGACAATCTACAGATTCAACGCAATCCCTATCAAAATACCAATGACATTTTTCACAGAGCTAGCATAGGGCTATAATCCTAAAATTTGTATGGAAATACAAAAGACCCAAATAGACAAGACAATCTCGAGAAAGAACAAAGCTGGAAGTATCACAAGTCCTAATTTTAAACTATAATGCAAAGCTACTGTAATCAAAACAGTATGGTACTGACATAAAACTTACCCATAGATAAGCGGAACAGCACAGAGAGCCCAGAAATAAACCCATGCTTATACGGTTAATTAATCTATGACAAAGAAGCCAGGAAAATACAATGGGGAAAAGACAGCTTCTTCAGTAGATGGTATTGGGAAAATTGGATAGCTTAATGCAACAGCATGAAACTAGACTACTTTTTCACTCTATACAGAAAAATAAATTCAAAATGAATTAAAAATCTGAAACTATAAAAGTCCTAGACGAAAACATAAGCAGTATGTTCTTTGACACTGGTCTTAGCAATAGTTCTTTGGATCTGTCTCCTCATACAAGGGAAACAAAAGCAAAAATAAACAGTACTACATAAAATTAAAAGCTTTTACACAGCCAGTTCAGTTCAGTTCAGTCATTCAGTTGTGTCCGACTCTTTGCGACCCCATGAATCGCAGCACGCTAGGTCTCCCTGTCCATCACCATCTCCCGGAGTTCACTCAGACTCACGTCCATCGAGTCCATGATGCCAGCCAGCCATCTCATCCTGGGTCACCCCCTTCTCCTCCAGGCCCCAATCCCTCCCAGAACCTACTGAATGGGATAAGATGTTTACAAACAATTTATCCATTAAAGGGTTAATATGCAAAATATGCAGAGAACACATACAAGTCAACATAAAATGGGCAGAGGATCTGAACAGACATTTTTCTAAAGAAGACATACACTAAAGGGTGAAGTGACAAACATATATATATTTTACTATAATAAAATTATTTTTAATTCTCAAAAAAAAGACACACAGATGGTCAACATGCACATGAAAAGATGCTCAACATCACTAATTATTAGTGTTGATGACGCAGAGAAAAGGGGAACACTTATGAACTGGTAGTGGGAAAGTAAATTGGTACAACCACTATGGAAAACAGTATAGAGATCCTCAAAAAAGTAACAGTGAAGCTACCATACGATCCAGCAATTTTACTTCTGGATATTTACTGAAAGAAAACAGAAACACTAATTTGAAAAGATATATGGGGACTTCCCTGGTGGTCCAGTGGTTAAGAATCTGCCTTGCAATGCAGGAGATGGGGGTTCAGTCCCCGGTGGAAGAGCTAAGATCCCACAGGCCACAGAGCAACTAAGCACACACACTGCAACTAGAGAGCGCGTGAGCCATAACGAAAGACACTGCATGACACGACGAAGATCCTGCATGCTGCAACGAAGACCTGACGCAGCTAAACAAAGAAATAGACGATATTTGCACCCCTATGTTCATTTCAGCATTATTTACAACAGCCAAGATGTACAAGCAACGTAAGCGTCTATCAACAGAAAGATGGATAAAGAAGATCTGGTATATAGACAATGTAATATTAATCATTTAAGAAGAAATGAAAAGTTGCCATTTGCAACAATGTGGGTGGATCTAGAGAATATCGAGGCAACTGAACCAAGTCAGAGGAAGACAGATTCTGTGTGATCTTATTTAAATGTGGCATCTAAAAGCCAAACAAAACAAGCTGAAAACAGACTCATAGATACAGAGAACAAAAGAACGGTCACCAGATGGACAGGTGAGAAGGTGGGTGAGATAGATGAAAGGGATTAAGAGGTACAAACCTTCAGTGATATAATAAATGAGCCACAAGGATGTAATATACAACACAAGGAATATGGTCAATAATAATTTAATAACTTTGTATGGGGACAGATGGTTATTAGACTTACCATGGTGATCATTTCATAATGGATGCCAATGTCCAATACTATGTAGTACGCCTGAAACTAACCTCCTACTGTACATCAGATACATTTCAACTAAAAAAATAATATATGTATACTTTTGGAAGAATGAAAACAATATTTATTCAACACTATGAAGTTCTGCCAGAGCTTCAATAAATTGAGGATTTATTCTTTCAACCCTTCTTTCTTAGCTGTCTCCTTAAGGCAGTTTCCTTCTTTTCCCAGTGTGTTCTGGTTCCTTTGGGACAAGGGAATTCTTTGGTTTACCCAAGTCTGAGCTCGAGGGGTGCTCCCATCAAGCACACAGAGTTGAGCGTGCACCACGGAATGAAAGGCTGACAGTTGGGGTAGGAACCCTGGGAATATCAAGGCCACTAATGGATTTGGAGGGAAGCCAGCCATGCCTTAACAGAGGATCCAGAGGGACTGTTCCGAGTTCCCTGAGGTTCCTGAGGCTCTTTTGCTTTCTTGAGACCAAAGTTCAAAGTCGCAGAACTGGAAAGGGTATTAGCGACACAGACTCCGGTCCAACTCTCTCAGAAATTATAAGGCCCTACTCCCTGCTTCCCAAACCAAGTAGGAGAGGCAGGGGCTCTGATTCTTCCTTCATTCTTAACAGCAATAGTTTCTTTTCCTGGTTCTGGGTCGTCAGCTCCATTGCTTTAGAAACAGGTGGCCAGAAAGCTTGAGAGTCCCTTGCAAGGTTCCCCGGGATGTTTGAGTGGAACAAATGTGGAAGGGAGGGAGGGAGGGAAGGAGAGAGGAAGAAGGCATGAAGGAATAAATAAGGGGGAGTGGATGGCTGCGCAAGAGCCTGGGAGCCATAACCACAGCTGGAGGGGCTGAACCCCTGGAGGGACATCCACCCCTGGCCCCCCTCCCATTCCCAGGCCGTCGCTCCTAAGTCCCCCGGTCGGCTGGGCGCCCCCAGGGAGGATGCGGGGGAGAGTTTGAATCGGGGACGGGTAGGGAGCGCGGCGAGGGCGAGGGGCGGCAGGGGGCCGAGAGGTGGGGAAGGGGAGGGCCTTGGAGGAGGAGAGGAGGGGCGCGGGGAGTGGGCGCGGCGGAGGAGGCGGCGGGCCCCTGGCTGCGGCGCGGGCGGGAGGGCTGGCGCGGGGACCCGATGCCGCCGCCGCCGCCGCTGCCGCCGCTGCCGCCTCCTCGCGGGCCGGGGCTGCGCCGCCAGGGCTGAGCCGCCGCCGGAACCAAAAACCCAGCGGCTGCTGGGCGCGCCCGCAGTGCGGGAGGGACGATGGGCTGCGGCGGGAGCCGGGCGGATGCCATCGAGCCCCGCTACTACGAGAGCTGGACTCGGGAGACGGAGTCCACCTGGCTCACCTACACCGACTCGGACGCGCCGCCCAGCAACGCCGCCCCGGACAGCGGCCCCGAGGCGGGCGGCCTGCACGCGGGTGAGTGCGCCCGGCCCCGGGCGGCGGGGGCAGCGGGGCGCCAGGCCAGCCCAGACCCCCGCAGCGTTCGGTGCGGAACGGCGGCGGCGGCGGCGGTGGTGGTGGGAGGGGGAGGCGGGAGACAGGCAGACAGACAGACAGACGGGACCTGCCTTGTGACTGACCCGCCCAGGCCCAGGGAGGGGGTGGGCCACCCAGAGACCCTCAGGGAAGCTGAGTTAGTCCCCGAGCCTCGGGGGAACCCCGCACCTCCGGGCCCCCGCCGGTGCCCGCTCATTGGCAGGGTCGGATGGGGCGGGAGGACAGCGCGCCCGGCTCTCACGCCTTCTCCGCAGCCCACCCACGCCTCCAGCCCTCGGGATGCGCCGCCGCCGGGATTTGGCCACTGTGCACCCATCCGAGGCTCTCCATCCACTGGCCTCTTGCCCCTGTCTCCGTTGATGTATAGACTGACCCAGATTACCTGGGTGCAGTCTTCCTCCTGGCTCCTACCTTTTCTCCTGTCTCGGGTTTTTGAAAACCAGAGTCCTAGTTCAGGGCATAATAAATGCCGGCCGCACCATCACCAGTTCTGCACTTAAGCTACTTTACAAGCAGTTGTTTCCTAGTGAAGACTTCCCTCTCCACTCCACCGTGCCCCGACGCTTAATAACAGGCAGGGCATGAGAGTGGATTACTACTGTAAATTAAATCCTCGTACCATTCCCCCTCTGGCAGAAATCTGACAGAAGGATATGTAGAGAACTTTTTGGACCGGTGACAAATAAGATTTTTTTTTTTTTTTAAGCAGAGAGTAATGATTGTAGCGTAGAGATGAAATTAGATTTAACTGTTGCCACAGACTGACCTTTAATCATGAACGCGTTGGTGATGTTAAAAGGAAAAAACTTCCCTGCTTATTACATGGATGTTGTCAAAAGCCATATCAATATTTGTACAACAATCTTTTAACTGTTTCTTGACCCCTTTGTGTTGCTTGCATTTTGAAATATTGAAATCTAAAATAGAAAATGAGGTTAATTGGAAGAGTAACATATGTTATAAGGAGGAGGAAAGAAATGTCAACTGCTCTTAAACCATCCTTAGTCCTAAATTCCTGCCTCCAAAATAAGAGCTGTCCCTTTTAATCCCGAGACTCTGTCTCCATCTTTTGGAACCAAGCTGGCTCCTTTTTCAGATGAACTTTGTGATTCCCTCCTCCCCCTTTTTTAAAGCGAGAATTGTCTGGGAGAACTGCAAGGCAAACGCTACCTTTGTCTCTAATTCCTCTGACTCACAGTAGCAATCGTAATGGTCATTTTGTGTTGCTGAGGCTTTCAGTGCCTTTTCAAATGGTGTGTTGGCTGAATTCCATGTCAGAAGGAGGGTAAGACATGAGCCTTCAAAACTGACCTGGAAAATGTTAGATGTTATAGCATGTCCCAAGGAGGTGTACTGAGGTACTTCCTCAGGAGAGACTCCAAAGACCAGAGCTACACTCCTAGGAAGTAAGGTTAAAAATATCTAATGTGGAAAAGAACAAAATACAGCTTCAGGGAATGGTTGCCTTGGTGACAGGAAGTATATGTGTGTCTGTACACGTGTGCAAGTGTGGGAGAGTTATTATGGGATGGCTAAATATGTCCATATTAATTTGTTTCCAATGCTTATTCATTTTTTACTCTGCCATCCTGAGTCATGTCCCGTCATGCATCATGAGATCTGCAACAGGTGGTATCTGGGGCAATCACGCTCATTCGTGGTACCCTGCCATACGTGGGACAGCCCTGCCAGGCAGGTGGTCCTGAAGACCTGAGTCATTCACAGGAATGGCTCAACTGCTGTCTCAGAACAGCCCCCTAAAATTGGCAAGACTTTTAGATGGGCAGGATCATTTCAATTCCCTAGAAATTTCCATCAGCCTCAGAGGAGAGGAAACATTTCTGAAGGTCAGCATGGAACCAAGCATTCCCTGGGCTATAGTCACCCTGGGCGATTAGCCATGTGTTCTTTATTTTTTTCTTCCCTCCTGCTCCCGGAGTCCTATCCACCCTCTGCCCGTGTGCCACCTGTTAATTCAATTCCAGGCTTCTGGGGGCACTGCACTGGTCCACAGTGATTGTGTTGTGGTAAGAAGCCAGACACCACATTTTCCTGTTCCCATCAACTCTTTTCTGATGGGGGGACAAAAGGAAAACCAGGATTTAGGATAATTCAGATTGTAAATCATCACTGGGCTTCCCTGATAGCTCAGGAAAGACAGGTTCAATTCCTGGGTTGGGAAGATCCGCTGGAGAAGGTAATAGCAACCCACTCTGGTATTCTTGCCTGGGAAATCCCATAGACAGAGGAGCCTGACAGACTACAGTCCGTGGGGTTGCAAAGAGTTGGACACAACTGAATGCTAAACAACAACAAAATCATCACTAATGGCTTCATGGCTAGAATTCTGGAGCTGGCGGGGGTCTCTGTTCAAGGCAGACTGCACAGCTTCCCAGTCCCTTCACACTTCTTGCCCCTAGCTCCCTCAGTCCTCAAGAGTCCTTTCTTTCTGGGCCCCTGGTCACTCTCTTTTAGTATCCCATTGAAACCACTTTTTATTCTGGCCACCCCAGCCTCAGGAGTTCTGAGTGCAGGGAGTGGACTCATAGCACGCTGTGAAGCCGCCCACTGCGGTCCTCTGAATGAGTAGGCGCTTCATCTAAACCTGCCCTCCTCCTGTCCAGTCTTCCTAAGTTTCCTCCTGCTTTCTCTGCCTTACATCTCTTGTTGCTGATGTTTGCTTCCCTGAATAAGTTTAACCTAGACTCTTCAATGGCACCCCACTCCAGTACTGTTGTCTGGAAACTCCCATGGACAGAGGAGCCTGGTAGGCTGCAGTCCATGAGGTAGCTAAGAGTCGGACACCACTGAGCAACTTCACTTTCACTTTTCACTTTCATGCATTGGAGAAGGAAATGGCACCCCGCCCCAGTGTTCTTGCCTGGAGAATCCCAGGGACAGGGGAGCCTGGTGGGCTGCTGTCTATGGGGTCACACAGAGTTGGACACAACTAAAGCGACTTAGCAGTAGCATCAGCAGCAGACTCCTCCAAGGGCAGTCTAGAACAGCAGGAGGGGAGGGAGCTAGGGGAGTGCAGAGAACTGAGTCATTCATTCTGCCTGGGGAGGGGCCCGTGTGCACAGAGCCCTGCAGGAGACCTCCCTTCGGAAACAGGACTGCCCCTGCAGGCCGCACCCAGCCGATGACCCCCGATCCCCTCCCTGAGTGAGGGCACCTGTGGAGAACTGACCTCTGACTGCGTGGTGGATAAGCCTCCCTCTCCGCCAGCTCGACCTATAGACCTGTTACCACTTGGTAATATTTTCAAACAGTTTTTAGAATTGGAGTATAGTTAAATTACAGTGTTGTATTAGTTTTAAATGTACAGCAAAGTGATTTTATATATATATGTTTGGTTGGTCAAAAAGTTTGTTCAAGTTTTTCATAAGATGGTACAGAAAAGCCCAAATGAACTTTTTGGCCAACCTAATATATAATACATATATGTGTGTGTGTATATATATATCCTTTCTCAGATTCTTTTCCATTTAGGTTATTACAAGATAGTCAAATGATTATTGATTAAGGCCTGTACTCTTAGGAATGACAGGGAAGGGGTCTTCCCACTGGCCATTGTAGTCCTGCTCCTAACACTGGGCCTGGTCACAGTAGGACCTCAATCGATCTCTCTTGAATGAATACATCTCCCAAAATGTTTCTGTGTCCATTTCGTTCTTCCTGTAGTCCGCAGAGTTGATGTTTCCTTTCCTCAAGAGTTCTACCCGCTCTTCCTTTTCAGGTTCTCATCCACCTGGTGGGTTGCATAGTAAGAAAACCTCCCCACCTCTCTACACTCCCTTTGCCAAACACAAGCCTGTTTGTTTTAAGGGTGGTTTTGCAAAAATGACTTCAAGGAACAGGTGGCAACAAACCCGGGCCTTTCATCAACATCTGGGAATCTCACCTCTCACGACCCTGGTCTCCCGGGTGGCCGCCCGTCCTGCCCCAGGCTCTCCAGGCGCTTTGTCCAGCCCAGTGAGAGCAGCGGTCACACTGGCTTGTTCCCACCTCCATCTTTTGGATTAGCCTGGGAGCTCCACTAGAGACTTGGGTCCCCCGCTGCCTTTCTGTCTTCATTCTCGTCGGAGCGTGAAAACCTGCCAAGCTCACTTTCTCGCCCGGCTTTCAAGACCTCCTTGAGAGGACGCCCTGTGCCTTCGTGAGCAATACAAGTCCTGTGTGTGGGGTTTATTGGTTTTCTACGTAACCCCAGAGATACTGCTCTCTCTCTGTTTTTCTCTTTCTTTTTGTCGACTCTGGTCCACCAGGTCCCGGTCTGTTAAAGACCACGACACATACTGTTCTTCACAATGGCTATACCAATTCACATTCCCACCAACAGTGTAAGAAGGCTCATTTTTCTCCACACCCTCTGCAGCATTTGTCATCTGTAGGCTTTTTGATCAGGGCTCCTCTGACTGGTGTGAGGTGGTACCTCATTGTGGTTTTGATTTGCATTTGTCTAATAATTAGTGATGTTGATCATTTTTCATGTGCCTGTCAAGCCATCTGAATGTCTTCTTTGGAGAAATATCTTTTTATGCCCATTTTTTGATTGGGTTGTTTGGTTTTTTATTATTGCATTTAATGAGCTGTTTATATATTTTGCAAATTAAGTACTTGTTGGTTGCATCACTTGCAAATATCTTCTCCCAGTCCATAGGTTGTCTTTCTGTTTTGGTTTTGATTTCCTTTGCTCTGCAAAAGCTTATAAGTTTGATTAGGTCCCGTTTATTTTTATTTTTTTCTATTGCCTTGGGAGACTGCGCTAAGGAAACATTGGTACAATTTATGGGTTTGTGTCAGAGAATGTTTTGCCTATGTTCTCTTCCAAAATGTAACCTTTTCAGGAGATAGAGTTCTTACAGAAGTAATCATGTTAAAATGAGGTCATTACAGTAGGCTATAATCCAATGTGACTGGTGTCCTTATGCAAAGGGAAACGTGAGCACACAGACAAATGCCCAGAGATAATGCCATGTGAAGACAAAGGCAGACACTGAAAGCAAGGAAGGCCAAAGACGGCCAGCCAACCAGCAGAAGTTGCAGGAGAGGCATGAAGCAGAGTCTCTGTCACAGCCCCCAGAAGAAATTAACCCCGCCAACACCTTGGTCTCAGACTTCTAGCCTCCAGAACTGTGACGAGACATTTCTGTTAAGCCCCCCAGTTTGTGGTACTTTGTTACAGCCACAGAATACTGATAGAAATGTTCTTGTGAGCCCAGACACTGAACATTTGGAACTAGCAAGAGGATTTCTGTGGTCACTACTTCACACTTCCTTCTGAGATTGCATCTCTTTCCTTGTCATTTATATTCAAATAGCATTTACTGAGCATCTACTATAAGTGAGCATTTTTCTTTGGGGATATTAGTATTCCCTGGGAAAGGAGATGGCAACCCATTCCAGTATTTTTGCCTGGAGAATCCCATGGACAGAGGAGCCTGCTGGGCTACAGTCTATGGGGTCCCAAAGAGTCAGACATGAATAAGAGACATTAGTATTCATAACTCTAAACCTCATACATCATTGCTATCAACATCTACTAGATGAGGAAAAACTGAGGCTTAGTGAGCTTAAGAGACTGAATGGTTTAGACAACATTGTGAGTCAACTATGAAGAAAATTAAAAAAATATAACAATAGAAATATTAAAAGAGATTGAGTGGGGTCACCTATCCAGGAAATAGAAGCACCCAGGTTAGAATCCAGATCTCTTGTTTCTAAATCCAGGGCAGTGCTAACTACTGAGCACAAATTTAGGGCCCTCCTCCACCCCATCTGCCTTTGGCTTATTTGAAAATATGAACCACTTGGAGTGGGAGCCTCCTGCCAGCATTCTTAAGGCGAGAACACGAGTCCTTGAAGTGATGCCTGCAGCTCTGTGGCACAGATGCCACCCCTGCCGGTGCTGAGTGCCCCTGGGCAGGGCTGCCGGAGCTGCCCAGAGAATCACCTGCATCCCACTCACCTGCTGGGCTTGTTACAGATGGAGCAGTCTTTGGGCAGAATAATCTTTTTTCCCGGTTTCAAATGCAGTGTATATTCCTTCAGAGAATTTAAAAAGTGCAGAGAAGCACACAGAAGGAAACACGCCTCCATTTAGGTTTCATCCTTAAGGTCCTGAATCTAGGCGTATGTGGTGTGTGTTGCAGCTTCTGTAGGGGTTGTGTTTAAAGTTTGGTTGGGGGAAATGTAAAAGAGCCTTCGAGTTGCTTAGAAGCCCAAAGGCCAAGGGGGAAAAAAAAAACTTTTTTCTCCTTGTGTTCAAAAAAATATTTAGTTACAGATGGTGTGTTAAGTCACTTTAGTCGTGTCCAACTCTTTGGCACCCCATGGACTGTATAGCCTTCCCAGGCTTCCCTGTCCATGGGTTTTCCAAGCAAGAGTACTGGAGTGGGTTGCCATTTCCTCCTCCAGGGAATCTTCCTGACCCAGGGATTGGATCGTGTCTTAGTTCTGCTGCATTGACAGGCAGGTTCTTTGCCACTAGCACCACCTAGGAAGCCCCTTAGTTACAGATGGTGACAGCCGAAGTCTAGGTGGTATATGGGAAGAGCAGGCGGTGAAGACCATGGATGGGTGAAGGGATTTTTCTTCCTTTTTTTTTTTCTAAGCAATGTAGTTGAATTCAGGTTAATTACATATTGCAGGCTTCCCTGGTGGTTCAGTGGTAAAAGAATCCGCCTGCCAATGCAGGAGATGCACGTTCAATCCCTGGGTCAAAAAGGTCCCCTGGAGAAGGAAACGGCAACCCAGTCCAGTATTCTTGCTTGGAGAATCCCCATGGACTGGAGCTTGCCAGGCTCCTCTGTCCATGGAGTCGCAGAAGAGACTCAACAACAACAACAAATTACATACTAGGCTAATGAGTAGTGTGAATCCATTGTGTGTAAATCTCTTCATGTCCCTTCTACCTCCCTTCCGCCTCCCTACAATTTGCTCAGGTTGAGGATGCTGTTTTACATTCTGCCCAGCTGTTTTCTGGGATTTGTGGTTGCTTTGTGGATGTAGAAACATGATGTGTGTGTGGACCAGCTCTCTGTCTGAGTCTCAAATGCCCACGAAATCATGCAAGTTGGCTGCCCAATGTTGGGGTTGCTTCAACCCCATACGCTCCAGCTCTGGGTCTCTGTGTCAGATGGGATAGGTACTGTCTGCCTACATCTTGCCGTGTGGCTTCTGTGTTATGAAGCAAAGCCAGGAAGAAGTAGATTTTTCTTAATCTAGTCCATCTGCTCTACGAATAGTGCCCGTTTCTCCTAGATTCTGGATTCGGTTGTCTGTTAGTCTTCACTTTAGGGATTGTTGTGAGTCTTGGTTTTTTTCTGTCTTCTAGGCATGTTAACAGCCAGTTGGGCAAGGCTGAGGCAGCTGCTCCTAACCAGATGCCCTTCAGCCTGGAAATCCAGTCCCAAAGTTCTTGCCCTTCTCTTCTCAGTCACTGCAGCAGCCTGAGACAGCCACACACACCGCACCACCTCGCCAGATCTGTCTCTCTGTTTACAGCCTCCTTCTCATGTAACCGTGTCCTAACCTCTCTCTTCATCCTCCTCCTCCTTGTTATTTTGCTTGCAGATAGTATAGTTTGGTGGTTAAGGAATTAGACTTTAACAACAGACATTTCCCAAGTGTGTGACTTGAGCAAGTTTCTTAGCTTCTCTGGGTTTCGGTTTCCACACTGTAGGACGGGAGTCGCTGCAGAATTACTGTGCTCACAAGTGTGAAGGATGCATGTTGTGTTCCAGTGCTGCCTCTCCTGGCACCCAGGATCCCTTTACCTCCTCAGTCTTGCCCTGAGCTGACTGTGCCAACTTCAAACCCAGGGTCACCCCTCCTCTGTTTCTGAGTTGCCCAGAGTTGCTGTGGAAAGTGGTGAGTGTTGGTGATTGCATCCAATAGTGGTTCATGCTTGGAACCTCAGTGTTCTTACCAGTTCTTGGCAGTTCTATTAATTCCTTATTAATATGCTGTTTTAGTCTGTATGTGACACTCCCGACATTATTGTTTCTTGCCCTCTGAATGCTAAAAACATCGAAGACTTGCTGTGAATTCTCTCATCTTTCCCTCCAGTCACCTGCTGTGCGTCCTTCTTGCCACTCCAGCATTTTTAGACGTCTTTAGCCATCCTGTCTCCTTACATCTGCCTGTTTGGATTCTCAGTGCACTGATGGGGTTGCTTCTTGATGTAACAATAGGTGAGGCCATCACAGGAGTTTCCATTATCTTTCCCACTTAACAGAAAGTCTGGAGGTCCAGGAGCCACACCACCACTTAAGGCTGCTATCCAGGCTGGGCTCTTTGAGCTTATTATTTTGCCATCCTTGGTGTGTGGATTTCATCCTCATAGTTGCAAGTTACTATGACATCTTATTTTAGATAGGAAGAAGGGGAAAATGTAGAAAGAAGCATTCCACCTAAGTTGGGTTTTTTTTTTTTTAATCTGTAAAACAGTAGATATCTCAGGACCCAGTAAATTTGCTTACACTTCTCATTGGCCAGAAGCATGTTATATGGCTGTCACAGGCTTCTAGAGTCTAGGAAGTCAAAATTTTTAGCTGGGTTCATGAGACACCTTAAAAGTAGTGGGTCCTTGTGCCAAGAGGAAAAAGGGGAGAGCAGAGGCTAGGTAGACTGCAAGCAGGTGCTGTACCTTTAATCCTAAGACTGTGTCAGAGAGGAGAGAGGATTAGCAGGAGCCAAGGGGAAGGAGAGGAAGTGAGGGGAAGGCAGGTCTGCCAGAAACCCAGATAACATAATGACTGGCGTTAGGAGTTTGCTGCAGTAACAACACATTCTAATAATAATTGTTTGCAGCATTCCCCCGTGTCAAATGAATTGATAAAGGTGAATATTTGCTGAAACAGTTACGTGTGCCAATATTGAGCTAATCTTAGAACTAACGCAGCAATAACTCTAACTGAAATCTTTTGAAACGGTCTCTTGACATCAGACGCTGTGCTGTGTACACAGACATGTGGTGGCCACTTCTTTCTTTGCTGCTTCATTTTCTTGTAAAGTTGATGCCAGCCGGAAGCTGATGTGCCCTCAGGTCCTCTGTGGCACCCATTGCCAATGAGTGGGAACATTTGTGCAGGTTCACTGTGCAGGGTGACTCTAAGGCCCGGGCTGGAGGCTTCTGCTAGGGGAGCAGCAGACAGCCAATTGGCTCGTTTAAAGAATTGACAGTGTTTCTTGTGAAAGTTAAAAAAAAAAAAATCACTCTGCTATTGTCTCTAGGGCCGCTGGACTTTAGGGCATGGGGAAACCGAAAGGATTCGTGGAAAATAGCAGGGCTGTTCGTGAAACTGGTCGTCATAACAACAGGGTGCAGCGGCAGTTACAAGGGAAGTGGCGATGGGCTGGTGCCGATCATAGGAGGAACCATTCACACTTAAACATCTCCATAAACGACAGGTGTGTTTGACCACAAGGCCACAATAGATTATTACGTCCAAGAATCGCTTTTCAAGGACAGTCATCGTAGCAGTCAGGCTCAGATTTGCTTGCTGGGAGATAAATGATGTGTGTGCCAACACTCACAGTCACAACCCCTGCCTGTGAGCGTGGCTTCTGGTAAACTGTGTGCAGAGGACGTGCCAGGCCTTGTGTATTCAGTACCTAGTGCTGTTTACCCCATTTTACAGATTGGGGAAGTCAGGGAGGTGAGGCACCTTGCCCAAGGGCTGCACATCAGGTTCTCTTGGGGATCCTAAAATAAAGCCTGCACCCCAACCCTGGGGCTTCAGATACGGTAGGCGGGTGGGGCCAGAACTCCTGCACGTTTAATAGCTGCTTTAGGTCCGCACTGAGTGGCATTCCCCCTGTCAGTGGTGGGGCCGAGATCCTGCATTTCTAATAAGCTCTTGAGTGATGCTTGGACACTTCTAGATTCTAGATCAGAGGCTGGGAAAACTTTTCGGTGAAGAGTCAGATGGTAAACATTTTAGGCTAAGTGGGCCACTGATCTCTGTTGCAGCCACTCAACTTTGCTGTTTTTAGCACTGGAGCCACCAAAGGAAAAGATACATAAATTAGTGAGCATGGCCATGTACCAATGCTCACTCCTGTGATTCTGAGGCTGAGTCAGGTTTAGGAGCCAATGTCTTTCATCCCAAAGGCAGAGTGGAAGGGAGAAAAGAACAAGATTTGCGGTTACTGGTCCTCGCCCTCAAACACACCTCTGGCAAGCTCAGCACATACAGTAAGCCCTGAAACAATGTTTGTGGAATGAGCAAATAAATGGGATTAAGTGCTTTTCTCACCTGGAAGGCAGTTTTGAAAGACTAGTAAGGTGTCCCTGATAACATTAGGTCATTAAGGTATTAGGTATCTTATTATGCAGCTTCCCCAGTGGCTCAGTAGTAAAGAATCTGCCTGCCAAGCAGAACAGTGACAGACTTTATTTTCTTGGGCTCCAAAATCACTGTGGACAGTGACTGCAGCCATGAAATTAAAAGACACTTGATCCTTGGAAGAAAAGCCATACATAAGCAAACATAGACAGCGTATTAAAAAGCAAAGGCATTACAAAGGTTTGTCTAGTCAAAGCTATGGTTTTTCCAGTAGTCATGTATGGATGTGAGAGTTGAACCATAAAGAAGGCTGAATGCTTTGGAACTGTGGTGTTGGAGAAGACTCTTGAGAGTCCCCTGGACTGCAAGAGTATCACACCAGTCAATCCCAAAGGAAATCAACCCTGAATATTCATTGGAAGGACTGATGCTGAAGCTGAAGCTCCAGTATCGTGGCCACCTCATGTGAAGTGCCAACTCATTGGAGAAGATCCTGATGCTGGGAAAGATCGAAGGAAGGAGGAGAAGGGGACAACAGAGGATGAGATGGTTGGATGGCATCACCGACTCAATGGACATGAGTTGAGCAGCCTCCGGGAGATAGTGAAGGACAGGGAGGCCTGGCCTGCTGCAGTCCATGGGGTTGCATAGTCGGACAAAACTGAAGCGACTTAGCGTGCACACATGTCCTCTTGGGTTGAGTGGGATTTGGGAAGAAAACCTTGTCGCAGCATCACCCAGAGTAAAGCTGGTGTTCCTGGTTCTCTCAGGAGGTGTCCCTGCCTTGGGTCTCCAGGAATGTTGGCATCCTTCTGTCCCTTCATCAGAGGTCGTCGTTGATTCAGAGCCGCGAGGTAGCTGCTGTGGCCTGAAAGGCTTTTTCCCAGCTGCATCCTGTGCTTCCTCTGTGGGTGCGGAGCTGCTGCTGGGAGGTGAGAGGAATAATCAGTCATTTCCTTGTGTCTCTTGGAGCTCTGCTCACCATTCCTTAACACCCAGTTCCTGCCATGGGCTGTAAGGTCAGAGTTGGGGTGTTTAAAAAGTTGCTGTGACTCTCTAAGCTCTGCTTACCATACGGTTGATGATGGTTCTGGGCAGCTGCTTGCTCTTATGATGTTTACTTTTCTGAATCAGGTGTTTCCTTTGTAGAGGCAGGGGCGTCTAGCCATTACATAAATGGAAGCTGCCAGACATGTTAACATAGGAGCCCAAGGAGAGTTTGCCCACGGCCTTTTCTCTTTTGCATGTGAATTCACAATTCAAACGCTGATTATTCCTGCAATCCCCAAATTGCATGTGGTTTGGTGGTTCAGTCGCTAAGTCATGTCCGACTCTTGTGACCCCGTGGACTGTGGCCTCCCAGGCTCCTCTGTCCATGGGATTGTCCAGCCACGAATACTGGAATGCAATGCCATTTTCTTCTCTAGGGGGTCTTCCCAGCCCAGAGATCGAACCCAGAAACCCAGTGCAGAGGTCTCTTGCACTGCCAGCAGTGGGAAATGTAATAAAATCTCATATGACAAGGTGATTTAAACATGCGTGCAGACACCCATACACCGATTATATTTTCGGTTGAGCATGCATACTTCCCAGCAGATACCAACTGGTTGCAGTTGCTCAAAACAGTTCTGGAACCCCACAGTCATAGCCTTAGGCACTTTCTCTTTTCTTTTAAAAAAACTTTGTTTACTTATTTTTATTGAAGTATCCTCAGGCATTTCTAACATTAACATTTCAACTTACATAAAAGTTTAAAACTTTAAAACTATACAAATGAATACGCATACTTCAAACTGGGAGAATAGTGTAATGAACCCCTTTGTACCATCATCCAGCTTCAACATTATCAACACACAGCAAATCTTGTCTCCTTTCTGCATCTATCTGTGTTCACCTACTGGATTATTTTGAAGCAAGTTTGGGAAGTCGTTTAAGTAAGTACTTCAGTATGGCTGTCTAAAACATAAGGATTCTTTTTAAAAAGATACAACGTTGAATTATATGAAACTGTTATTTTTGCAGGTTGAAATGTAATATCAATTCTGTGTTTCAACTGAACTGCAGTACCATTAGCACACCTAAAAAATTGATGAAAATTCCGCTAATATAACCAGATTCAATCACTGGCCAAATCTCACCCATGACCTCATAATGCTTTCTCTACAGTTGGTTTGAATTGGGATGCAAGCAACGTCCATACATTGTGTTTGGTTGATGTTTATCTGGCTATCTCTCAATTTTCTGTTGTTAAGATTGCCTGGGACAATCTAATAACCGTCCACTGTTAAGTTCCTTATTAGCTTTCAGTCATTGATAATCATTGCCCACATCAGTTACTTCATTAGGAATTGCAAAATGGTGATATTCTAACATTTCTTCAACATTCATTAGATATTTTATGAAGAATAACTTCCTTGTTGCCCTTTTGGTTTCCCTGAAAAGGCAGTTAAATGTTCACTTCTTTCCCTTAATTATCAGTTCCCAATTTTTTTCCCGGTTTCCTCCAAAGGTGGAGCTATCATTATGAATTCATGGATTTTTAGCATATTTGATGAGTTTTAGTTTGTTGCATGTATTATTATCTATGTGTGTGTATGTTTCTAAACTGTTCCATCTTTGATGAAAGGGAGCTTCTCAGTTCTATTCCTTTTTACACAACTCCCGTAGTCTTTGATAGTCCTTGCTTTCTGCTGTGATATTTTTTCTAGACTTATATTGTATTTTTTCCTGTGCTAGACTAGGAATTAACCATTTCCCTGAGGAGTCCTGGTTCCTTTCATTGAAATATGATATTTAGAGACTTGAGCTTGGGCACTTGGAGTGTTCATTGCTGTTGGGTTTGTTGTTTATGAACCTTTGCAGTGGACAGAGCTAGGAGTTGTTTTCTTTTTTAAAGAGATATTTGTATAGATATTATTTGTTCAAAATTTGGTTTCCTTATTTTTTTATTTTATATTCTTTTTTTTTAGATGCTGAAAGCCTTGGTTCCTAACAACATTATAAGTCCTTATTTACTTTTTATGTATCTAACAGTATGCTACTGAAAATATTTTTAGATTTTTGTGGGGTTTTGTCCTTAGGGTATAGCATAATAGAACTATATAGTTAGAATGCTATGTTTAACAGTAATCTGAAATAATTTCTTGCTGTATATGGTTAAGCTTAGAAGTAAGTGCATTTGTTCACTTTGTGGCCAAATTGTTGCTTTTTAAAAATTTAGTTTAATTTTGTTTTATACTTAGGTAAAAACTTTATATGGGTCCAATGACAAATCTGCAAAACAAGCTCCATATAAGAAGTCTAACTTCTATTTCTAGCCCCTCTGTACCCTTTGTCCTCCTCGTTTGATACATTTAGGGCTTCCCTTGAGGCCCAGCTGGTAAAGAATGCACCTGCAATGTGGGAGACCTGGGTTCGATCCCTGGGTTGGGAAGATCCCCTGGAGAAGGGAAAGGCTACCCACTCCAGTATTCTGGCCTGGAGAATCCCATGGATTGGATAGTCCATGGGGTCACAGAGAGTCGGACATGACTGAGCAACTTTCACTTTGATATATACACCACCCTTATGGCAGAACGTGAAGAGGAGCTAAAAAGCCTCTTGATGAAAGTGAAAGAGGAGAGCGAAATGTTGGCTTAAAGCTCAACATTCAGAAAACGAAGATCACGGCATCTGGTTCCATTACTTCATGGCAAATAGATGGGGAAACAGTGGAAACAGTGGCTGACTTTATTTTTCTGGGCTCCCAAATCACTGCAGATGGTGACTGCAGCCATGAAATTACAAGATGCTTACTCCTTGGAAGAAAAGTTATGACCAACCTAGATAGTATATTCAAAAGCAGAGACATTACTTTGCCGACTAAGGTCCGTCTAGTCAAGGCTATGGTTTTTCCTGTGGTCATGTATAGATGTGAGAGTTGGACTGTGAAGAAGGCTGAGCACTGAAGAATTGATGCATTTGAACTGTGGTGTTGGAGAAGACTCTTGAGAGTCCCTTGGACTGCAAGGAGATCCAACCAGTCCATTCTGAAGGAGATCAACCCTGGGATTTCTTTGGAAGGAATGATGCTGAAGCTGAAGCTCCAGTACTTTGGCCACCTCATGTGAAGAGTTGACTCACTGGAAAAGACTCTGATGCTGGGAGGGATTGAGGGCAGGAGGAGAAGGGGACAACAGAGGATGAGATGGCTGGATGGCATCACGGACTCGATGGGCATGAGTCTGAGTGAACTCTGGGAGATGGTGATGGACAGGGAGGCCTGGTGTGCTGCGATTCATGGGGTCGCAAAGAGTCGGACACGACTGAGCAACTGAACTGATGTTTATACAGTATGTACACACACACACACATACACGTATAGTCACATGTTCTCCTTTTAAAGATAAAAGGTGGCATACTATACCCTCTGTTTTGTGCCTTGGCCTTTTCACTCAACAATATACTCCAGAGACCACTTCAAAGCAGTATATAAATTCCTCCTTCTTTTTTTATAACTACATAGTACTCCGTTCTGTGGCTGTGTCATAGTTTATTGGGGTTGTTTCTAGACTTTTACTAGGCAACTAGTGTTGTCCATATGTTTTTCACTTCTAATGTATGTTTAGGTAGATTATTAAAAGCGGGATGACTAGGCCAAAGGCTGACTGCAAACAGGTATTGCCAGATCCCCCTCCACAGGATTTCTACCATTTTGCTTTCCCATCAGCAGTGTCTGAAAGTGCCTGTTGTCCCATATGTTTGCCAACAGAGTATACTGTCCAACATAGGGAGTTTTGTCACTTTAATGGGTAAGAAACTGGGTAGTTTTAATGTACATCTCTGTGAGTGAGGTTGCTGTTCTTTTCATGTGATTATGGGCAAATTGCCTTTTTCCCAGACGTATACAATGTGTTTACGTCTCTAGACCTATTTTTTTTGACTATATTCGGTAGTTGCAAATCTTCATTCTTGGAAGATGACTGAGATATTTTGAAGGGCAAAAAGTCCCTATAGTTATTTAGTGAATGAAATTGTTGGGGTTTTGCTCTCGGGTGGAGCAGCTGGAGCTGGCTGGGCATTTCCCTCTGAGTACAGTCCGGGGGCTTCTCCATATGGTCTTTCTGCATGGGCTAGCTTGGGCTTCCTCACAGCATGGTGGCCTCGGGACAGTCAGATTGTTTGCATAACTGTTCTGAGCTCCAGCGCATGTCCCAGCTAAAAAGGCAGAAGCTGTATTAACTCTCACGACCTAGCCTTGGAACTCATGGGGGTGTCACGTCTGCATTCTCTTGCTTACAAGTGAGTCACAAGCCTGGCCAGGTTCAAAGGGAGGGAATTATACACCACCCCTTGAAGAAGGAATGGCAAGGTTCTAGAAGAGCATGGCAGTTTTAACAACTGTGGAAGTTCTGAGATCTTACCTGACTAGTTAGCCTGTGACACTCTCTTGGAAGCTGGTAAGATAGGAGACTCCTGGGTCAGAAACAAAGGGCTTGATCACTGTGGTGTAGTGAGCCTCACTGGAATTACTGTTTGCATCAGTTCCCTCTTGTCCCAAGTCTCACAGGGGTGACGCCTGTGGGTCCAGATGGATTCCTTCACAGGCAGTAGATTGCATTACAGGAGACTTACGTGCCTGCGAATCTACTGAAACTCTTATTACAAAGAGTGGTATTGTAAATGCGGAGTCGGAGCTCTATGCAGTGCGTTGATCTGGCTGATCTCTTCTGCCCACATCAAAGATCAAAATCAACCTTCTCCCTTGGTTTCACCACCCCCACCACTGGTGAGTTTCCCTTCTACCTCTGCGTATGTTTTCTCTGCCTCATTTTCCCTTTTTGACTCCTCTTTCCTGGTTCCCCCTCACCCTCCTCCTATAGGTATGTGGCTCTTCATGTCCTTTCCAGGCTCTCTTTCATTAAGCATGCTCACTCCTGGGGAAATCATCGTATTTCCAACTGCTCCAAAGACATCTGGCTGCTGTCAGCTGTGCATGCGTGCTAAGTCGCTTCAGCTGTGTCTGACTCTGTGCGACCCTTTAGCCTGGAGCCTGCCAGGCTCCTCTGTCCATGGGATTCTCCAGGCAAGAATACTGGAGTGGGTTGCCATGCCCTCCTCCAGTGGATCTTGCCAACTCAGGGATCGAACCCGAGTCTTCTGGGGCTGCAGGCAGATTCTGTACCCCTGAGCCACCGGGGAAGCCCTGCTGTCAGCCAGGTGCTTCCAGTTTGGTTTTCCCACAAACAAATTAACCTCTTCTTCTACACACCTGCCTATCCTGTTGTGCATTCCCTTTCTGTTTACCACAGTCATCCTCTGGTTATCTGGGTGCAAGACTTCAGAGTTATTTTTGTTTTACACCCGCCTTTATCTCTCTTTTTGCACATCTGATATGGAACCGAATCCCACAGACTGTCTCTGAAGTGCCTCTTGGAATGGATTGATTTCTTTAGGCCCCAGACTAGTGCCCTAATTCAGGGCCTCCTTCATGTTCACCTTTGAACAGCCTCCCATTGACCTTCCTGCACGTGGGGCAATCTGGTGGCAAGGCAGGCACCTCTCTCATTATCCCAGGCTTGTCTCTCCCCAGACCACAAGCTCAGTTGAATTGTTTTGGATTTCTCAGCTAGTGAGCAATCATCTTTCTCCTTTCCTTCCTTCCTTTCCACAAATGCTCTTTGGCACCCACTGTGGGTGGGAGGGGCCACTATTTTAGATATTGTAGAAGAGAATCAGACAGACAAGACTCTGCTCTTGGAGCTTATGTTCAGATGGGATGTGATGGTGATAGTAATGGTAATTACCAAGGTGATTTTAGATATTTGTAAGCACCGTGGGGAAAGAAAAAAAAAAAAACACCTAGGTAATGAAAGAGATGGAACTGGGGATAGGGTGGGGGCTAACAGATTGGGTGCTCAGGAAAGGCCTCTTTGAGGAAGTGATATGTGAGTTCAGCTGTGAGTGGAAAGCAGGGTGGGCCATGTGGACGTCGGGCTGACCGGCTCCTGGATAGCCCCGGGCGAGTGCAGAGGCCCTGAGGCTGGAATGAGCTTGATGTGACTGGAGGCAGCTGAGAGAAGGGGTAGGAGGAGAAGATATGTGTAGGGGACGGAATGTGTAGCCCTTGCCTCGTGGGTGATGGGCAAGAGTGTGGGCTTCGCTCCAGGGGCAGTGGAAAGCAGGACTGGGATTACCTCCATGGAGGCTGAGACTGTCGTTTACTTCGTTTGAAAAACACATTTATATTTATTTATGTTGGCTGTGCTGGGTCTGTGTTGCTGTGCACAGGCTTTGTCTGGTTGCAGTGAGTGGGGACTGCTCTTCCTTGTGCCCAGGCTTCTCCCTGCGGTGGCTTCTCCTGTTGCAAAGCACGGGATCTAGGCGTATAGTTGCTCTACTTCGTGTGGAATCTTCCCGGACCAGGGATTGAACCCACGCCCCTTGCATAGGCAGGTGGATTTTTTTTTTTTTTTCCCCACTGCGCCAGCGGGGAAGTCCTCTCGTTTACTTCTGACCTTTCATTTCTTCAGTCATTCCCACACTCCTGCCAGAGTCTGTCTGCAGCATGGATGTGATCCTGTCACTCACGCCCCCGGGTGCTTTGTGACCGCTGTTTCTTACTGGACAGATGATGAAAACTTCAGCCTGGCCTTCCAGGCCCATGCCCCTCTGGCTTGAACCTTCTGTCCCTTCCAGCGCCACACGAGCCTCACATGCTTCCTTGGCCTGCCCTTTCCTTTCTTTTCTACGTCTCGAGTCTTGCTTGCTCAGATGGAACATTTTACCTTCACGTTCACTCATTCTTGTACCAATCCAACCCCGAAGCCATGCCCTCTGTGAAACCACCCTGGGTTCTCCCCAGGCGGAATCAAGTACTGTTTTCCCATTTCCCTATGTTACTTTTTTCCCCTTCTGACCATTATTTCCACTGCACTCTGATCAGCCTTGGGAGAATAAAAGGGGATGGAGGCAGATAAATAAGGAGGAGGCAGAAAGTATTCCTTCATCATTGAGGAGAGAGTTCTACTTTCTCAGGCTGCTCTTTCAGGCCTTGGGAACACTTTCTGTGTTGCCAGGGACCTCCTTGAATCAGGGCTTGAAGTGGAGATGATGTTGGGGGTGAGTGGAGAGGGACCACCTCCCTCCATGTTTTGGGATATGGGAAGGGCACAGGCAAGGGGCTCTTCCATAGCCAGCATGGTGATTTACTGTTATCCAGCAAGACCCAATTTTCTTTTTTAAAAATCTCCAGAGTGGTTAAATAAACATATTTGAATGTGTCTCTGGGTTGTTGAATTTGTACAAACCCGGTGAACACATTAACAATTAATGAGGTACTTGGGCATCTTTATTTTTTATTTTATTTTTTAGTTTTTATTTTTAAATTTTAAAATCTTTAATTCTTACATGCATTCCCAAACATGAACCCCCTCCACCTCCCTCCCCATAACATCTTTCTGGGTCATCCCCATGCACCAGCCCCAAGCATGCTGCATCCTGCGTCAGACATAGACTGGCGATTCAATTCACATGATAGTATACATGTTAGAATGTCATTCTCCCAAATCATCCCACCCTCTCCCTCTCCCTCTGAGTCCAAAAGTCCGTTGTACACATCTGTGTCTCTTTCCCTGTCTTGCATACAGGGTCGTCATTGCCATCTTCCTAAATTCCATATATATGTGTTAGTAGACTGTATTGGTGTTTTTCTTTCTGGCTTACTTCACTCTGTATAATCGGCTCCAGTTTCATCCATCTCATCAGAACTGATTCAAATGAATTCTTTTTAACGGCTGAGTAATACTCCATTGTGTATATGTACCACAGCTTTCTTATCCATTCATCTGCTGATGGACATCTAGGTTGTTTCCATGTCCTGGCTATTATAAACAGTGCTGCAGTGAACATTGGGGTACATGTGTCTCTTTCAATTCTGGTTTCCTCGGTGTGTATGCCCAGAAGTGGGATTGCTGGGTCATAAGGTAGTTCTATTTGCAATTTTTAAGGAATCTCCACACTGTTCTCCATAGTGGCTGTACTAGTTTGCATTCCCACCAACAGTGTAGGAGGGTTCCCTTTTCTCCACACCCTCTCCAGCATTTATTGCTTGCAGATTTTTGGATCGTAGCCATTCTGACTGGTGTGAAGTGGTACCTCATTGTGGTTTTGATTTGCATTTCTCTAATAATGAGTGATGTTGAGCATCTTTTCATGTGTTTGTTAGCCATCCGTATGTCTTCTTTGGAGAAATGTCTATTTAGTTCTTTGGCCCATTTTTGATTGGGTCGTTTATTTTCTGGAATTGAGCTGCATAAGTTGCTTGTATATTTTTGAGATTAGTTGTTTGTCAGTTGCTTCATTTGCTATTATTTTCTCCCATTCAGAAGGCTGTCTTTTCACCTTGCTTATATTTTCCTTTGTTGTGCAGAAGCTTTTAATTTTAATTAGATCCCATTTGTTTATTTTTGCTTTTATTTCCAGAATTCTGGGAGGTGGATCATAGAGGATCCTGCTGTGATTTATGTCAGAGAGTGTTTTGCCTATGTTCTCCTCTAGGAGTTTTATAGTTTCTGGTCTTACATTTAGATCTTTAATCCATTTTGAGTTTATTTTTGTGTGCGGTGTTAGAAAGTGATCTAGTTTCATTCTTTTACAAGTGGTTGACCAGTTTTCCCAGCACCACTTGTTAAAGAGATTGTCTTTACCCCATTGTATATTCTTGCCACCTTTGTCAAAGATAAGGTGTCCATATGTGTGTGGATTTATCTCTGGGCTTTCTATTTTGTTCCATTGATCTATATGTCTGTCTTTGTGCCAGTACCATACTGTCTTGATGACTGTGGCTTTGTAGTAGAGCCTGAAGTCAGGCAAGTTGATTCCTCCAGTTCCATTCTTCTTTCTCAAGATTGCTTTGGCTATTCGAGGTTTTTGTATTTCCATACAAATCTTGAAATTATTTGTTCTAGTTCTGTGAAAATGTGGCTGGTAGCTTGATAGGGATTGCATTGAATTTGTAAATTGCTTTGGGTAGTATACTCATTTTCACTATATTGATTCTTCCAATCCATGAACATGGTATATTTCTCCATCTATTAGTGTCCTCTTTGATTTCTTTCATCAGTGTTTTATAGTTTTCTATATATAGGTCTTTAGTTTCTTTAGGTAGATATATTCCTAAGTATTTTATTCTTTTCGTTGCAATGGTGAATGGAATTGTTTCCTTAATTTCTTTTCTACTTTTTCATTATTCGTGTATAGGAATGCAAGGGATTTCTGTGTGTTGATTTTATATCCTGCAACTTTACTATATTCATTGATTAGCTCTAGTAATTTTCTGGTGGAGTCTTTAGGGTTTTCCATGTAGAGGATCATGTCATCTGCAAACAGTGAGAGTTTTACTTCTTCTTTTCCAATTTGGATTCCTTTTATTTCTTTTTCTGCTCTGATTGCTGTGGCCAAAACTTCCAGAACTATGTTGAATAGTAGCGGTGAAAGTGGACACCCTTGTCTTGTTCCTGACTTTAGGGAAATGCTTTCAATTTTTCACCATTGAGGATAATGTTTGCTGTGGGTTTGTCATAGATAGCTTTTATTATGTTGAGGTATGTTCCTTCTATTCCTGCTTTCTGGAGAGTTTTTATCATAAATGGATGTTGAATTTTGTCAAAGGCCTTCTCTGCATCTATTGAGATAATCATATGGTTTTTATTTTTCAACTTGTTAATGTGGTGAATTACATTGATTGATTTGCGGATATTGAAGAATCCTTGCATCCCTGGGATAAAGCCCACTTGGTCATGGTGTATGATCTTTTTAATGTGTTGTTGGATTCTGATTGCTAGAATTTTGTTGAGGATTTTTGCATCTATGTTCATCAGAGATATTGGCCTGTAGTTTTCTTTTTTGTGACATCTTTGTCAGGTTTTGGTATTAGGGTGATGGTGGCCTCATAGAATGAGTTTGGAAGTTTACCTTCCTCTGCAATTTTCTGGAAGAATTTGAGGAGGATAGGTGTTAGCTCTTCTCGAAATTTTTGGTAGAATTCAGCTGTGAAGCCATCTGGACCTGGGCTTTTGTTTGCTGGAAGATTTCTGATTACAGTATCAATTTCCGTGCTTGTGATGGGTCTGTTAAGATTTTCTATTTCTTCCTGGTTCAGTTTTGGAAAATTGTACTTTTCTAAGAATTTGTCCATTTCTTCCACATTGTCCATTTTATTGGCATACAACTGCTGATAGTAGTCTCTTATGATCCTTTGTATTTCTGTGTTGTCTGTTGTGATCTCTCCATTTTCATTTCTAATTTTATTGATTTGATTTTTCTCTCTTTGCTTCTTGATGAGTCTGGCTAATGGTTTGTCAATTTTATTTATCCTTTCAAAGAACCAGCTTTTGGCTTTGTTGATTTTTGCTATGGTCTCTTTTGTTTCTTTTGCATTTATTTCTGCCCTAATTTTTAAGATTTCTTTCCTTCTACTAACTCTGGGGTTCTCCAACTCTTCCTTTTCTAGTTGCTTTAGTTGTAGAGTTAGGTTATTTATTTGACTTTTTCTTGTTTCTTGAGGTATGCCTGTATTGCTATGAACTTTCCTCTTAGCACTGCTTTTATAGTGTCCCACAGGTTTTGGGTTGTTGTGTTTTCATTTTCATTAGTTTCTATGCATATTTTGATTTCTTTTTGATTTCTTCTGTGATTTGTTGGTTATTCAGAAGTGTGTTGTTCAACCTCCATATGTTGGAATTTTTAATAGTTTTTCTCCTGTAATGGAGATCTAATCTTAATGCATTATGGTCAGAAAAGATGCTTGGAATGATTTCGATTTTTTTGAATTTATCAAGTTTAGATTTATGGCCCAGGATGTGATCTATCCGGGAGAAGGTTCCATGAGCACTTGAAAAAAAGGTGAAATTCGTTGTTTTGGGGTGAAATGTCCTATAGATATCAATTAGGTCTAACTGATCTAATGTATCATTTAAAGTTTGCATTTCTTTGTTAATTTTCTGTTTAGTTGATCTGTCCATAGGTGTAAGTGGGGTATTAAAGTCTCCCACTATTATTGTGTTATTGTTGATTTCCCCTTTCATACTTGTTAGCATTTGTCTTACATGTTGTGGTGCTCCTATATTGGGTGCATATATATTTATAATTGTTATATCTTCTTCTTGGATTGTTCCTTTGATCATTATGTAGTGGCCTTCTTTGTCTCTTTTCACAGCCTTTGTTTTAAAGTCTATTTTATCGGATATGAGTATTGCCACTCCTGCTTTCTTTTGGTCTCTATTCGCGTGGTATATCTTTTTCCAGCCCTTCACTTTCAGTCTGTATGTGTCCCTTGTTTTGAGGTGGGTCTCTTGTAAGCAGCATATAGAAGGGTCTTGTTTTTGTATCCATTCTGCCAGTCTTTGTCTTTTGGTTGGGGCGTTCAACCCATTTACGTTTAAGGTAATTATTGATAAGTATGATCCCGTTGCCATTTACTTTATTGTTTTGGGTTCGGGTTTATACACCCTTTCATGTTTCCTGTCTAGAGGATATCCTTTAGAATTTGTTGGAGAGCTGGTTTGGTGGTGCTGAATTCTCTCAGCTTTTGCTTGTCTGTAAAGCTTTTGATTTCTCCTTCGTATTTGAATGAGATCCTTGCTGGGTACAGTAATCTGGGCTGTAGGTCATTGTCTTTCATCACTTTAAGTATGTCTTGCCATTCCCTCCTGGCCTGAAGAGTTTCTATTGACAGATCAGCTGTTATCCTTATGGGAATCCCCTTGTGTGTTATTTGTTGTTTTTCCCTTGCTGCTTTTAATATTTGTTCTTTGTGTTTGATCTTTGTTAATTTGATTAATATGTGTCTTGGGGTGTTTCGCCTTGGGTTTATCCTATTTGGAACTCTCTGTGTTTCTTGGACTTGGGTGATTATTTCCTTCCCCATTTTAGGGAAGTTTTCAACTATTATCTCCTCAAGTATTTTCTCATGATCTTTCTTTCTGTCTTCTTCTTCTGGGACTCCTATAATTCGAATGTTGGAGCGTTTCATATTGTCCTGGAGGTCTCTGAGATTGTCCTCGTTTCTTTTAATTCGTTTTTCTTGCTTCCTCTCTGATTCATTTATTTCTACCATTCTATCTTCTATTTCACTAATCCTATCTTCTGCCTCCGTTATTCTACTATTTGTTGCCTCCAGAGTGTTTCTGATCTCATTTATTGTGTTATTCATTATATTTTGACTCTTTTTTATTTCTTCTAGGTCCTTGTTAAACCTTTCTTGCATCTTCTCAATCCTTGTCTCTAGGCTATTTATCTGTGTTTCCATTTTGATTTCAAGATTTTGGATGATTTTCACTATCAATATTCGGAGTTCCTTCTCCGGTAGATTCCCTACTTCTTCCTCTTTTGTTTGGTTTGGTGAGCAACTCTCCTGTTCCTTTACCTGCTGTGTATTCCTCTGTCTCTTCATCTTGGTTATATTGCTGCGTTTGGGGTGGCCTTTTTATATTCTGATAATTTGTGGAGTTCTCTTTATTATGGAGCTTCCTCACTTTGGGTGGGGTTCTATCAGTGGCTTGTCAAGGTTTCCTGGTTAGGGAGGCTTGTGTTGGAGTTTTGGTGGGTGGAGCTGGGTTTCTTCTCTCTGGAGTGCAGTGGAGTGACCCGTAATGGGTTATGAGACATCAAAGGTTTTGGGATAATTTTGAGCTGCCTGTATATTGAGGCTCAGGGGAGTGTTCCTGTGTTGCTGGAGAATTTGGGTGGTATGTCTTGTTTTGGAACTTGTTGGCCCTTGGATGGAGCTTGGTTTCGGTGTAGGTATGAAGGCATTTGATGAGCTCCTATTGCTTAATGTTCCCTGAATTCAAGAGTTCTCTAATGTTTTCAGGCTTTGGGTTTAAGCTTCCTGCTTCTGGTTTTCAGTTTTATTTTTACAGTAGCCTCTAGACTTCTCCATCTATACAGCACCAATGATAAAACATCTAGGTTAGAGATGAAAAGTTTCTCCACATTGAGGAAGACTCAGAGAGGTTCACTGAGTTACAAGGAGAAGAGAAGATGGAGGGGTAGTTAGAGGTAACTGGAATGAGATGCGGTGAGATCAAGAGAGGAGAGAGCAAGCTAGCCAGTAGTCACTTCCTTAGGTGCGCTCTATAGTCTGGACCGCTCAGAGGTATTTACAGAGTTATACTGGGAAGAGGAGAGGGAGGAAGTAGACAGAGGTGACCAGGAGGATAAGAGAGAGGAATGAGTAGGAGAGAGACAAATCCTGCCAGTAACCAGTTCCTTATGTGTTCTCCACCGTCTGGAACACACAGAGATTCACAGAGTTGGATAGAGAAGAGATGGGGAGAAAAGAGACAGAGGCCACCTGGTGGAGAAAAGGAGAGGCCAGAGGAGGAGAGAGTGGTCAAGCCAGTAATCTCGCTCTCAGGTAAACTTGGGTAGTGAAGTTTGGGTTTTTAAATGTACAAAATTGACAACAAAAACCTAAGAGCAAAGATTAAAAATCTGGAGTAGAGGTTGGATTTTCAAAGATACAATATTAAAGAAAAGCAGAAGGAAAAAGGAAGAAAGAAAAAAAAAGAATTATTAAAAACAAACAAAAAAACCCAAAACAAAACACCAACAACCATCCAAAGAGTATATATGGTGTTTGCCTTAAAAAAAAAAGTCTTTTTTTTTTAAAATAGTAATACTAGGATATAGAAATAAAAATTAGAGGAGAAATAGAAGACTTAACAATTAAAAAAAGCTCGGAAAAAATGAAAAAAAAGCAAAAAAAAAAGAATGATTTTAAAAATATTAAAAAATTAAAAATATATCTGGCTCTTCTCTGGTGTTATGGGCCATGTGGGCTCACTTCCAAGGTGGTTCCCTCTGTTTAACTTCTTCTGTTTGCTGGTTTTTAGGCTCACTAGTTCAGTCGCGCTGTGGGGAGGGGGGATGCTGCAAACAAATAGCACTGTCGTGTGCACACAGTATCTCTGCCCCGCTTGACCTGTCCTTTCTCGAGGCGCACAAACTGCTCCGGCTCTACGATGCTCAGCCGGGAACCGTCTGGGGCCGGCCCTAGGCTGCGTGCACTTCCCCGGTCCAAGCCGCTCAGGTTCGGCCCTCAGGCAGCCCTCAGAGGCACAAATGCGGCTGGGACTGCGCTTTGTGCCCTTCCCAGGTCCGAGTAGCTCAGGAGTTTGGCGAGCGCGATCGCCGCGGCTTGTCACCTTTTCCGCCGCTGCCGCTCAGCTCTCTGGGTGGACCGCTGGCGCACCCCGTGAGGCAGACTGTGACTGTCCAGCACCCCCAGAAGTCTTAGCAAAGGAGCCTGCTTGCAGTTAGGTAAGTAAAGTCTCTCCGGGTCTGCAATTGCCCCTTTCCAGTCCTTACGGCTCTGGCTGCCTGTCCCCGGCGGGGAATGGTCTGCAGCCGGCTTTTTCCGCTCCGTCCTTTGTTCTGTGCTCGGTCCTGGCGGTGTCTTATGTTCGAGCTTTTCGCGTGGTAGCTATCCCACAGTCTGGTTTGCTAGCCCAAGTTAGATCGTTCTGGTTGCGCGTGGGGCGTTCCTGCCCGATTCTTACAAAGCTCTGCAGCCCGCGCCTCCCGCGCGTCCCTGCCCTGCCCCCACTTCCCAATGGTGGATGCAGGCGTCTGTGCTGCTTTTCCGCTGGGGGAGTTACTGGTGGGCTTGTAATCTCTTGGTTTTAATTATTTATTTTTCCTTCCTGTTATGTTGCCCTCTGTGTTTCCAAGGCTCACCACAGGCTCGGCAGGGAGAGTGTTTCCTGGTGTTTGGAAACCTCTCTTCTTAAAATTGCCTTCCCGGGACGGGCTTCCCTTCTTGGGACGGAGCTCCCTCCCCACCTCCTTTGTCTCCTTTTTTGTCTTTTATATTTTTTCCTACCTGTTTTTGAAGACAATGGTCTGCTTTTCTGGTTGCCTGATGTCCTCTGCCAGCCTACAGATGTTGTTTTGTGGAGTTTGCTCGGCGTTGAAATGTTCTTTTGAGGAATTTGTGAGGGAGAACGTGATCTTCCTGTCCTATTCCTCCGCCATCTTCCCACCGTCCTACTTGGGCATCTTTAAAAGCTTGGTAATAATCCTCTTAAAAGAAAAGCATATCTATTTAATCTCTGCGTGTGTAATTCTGAATACACATCTGAACTGGATTTGTGTTCCACAGTGCCCAAACTGACTTAGCTTGCCGTAGTCACAGGACACATTAGGATGATTAAATCCAATGCACTCTGAAGATACATGTCTTAGAGGTTAATTCTAACGATTGGCTCATATGACAAATCGAGGATCTAATTCTGGATGAAGTGTAATCCTTTTGCCTTGATGAGTCACTTGATTCCCTAATTATGCCTCAAAATGATGCCATGGGTATTTATTTATTTTTTTCCGTAAGTTTTAATTTTCTTTGGTGCAGGTTTTGCTGTTGGGATGATATAGAAGTAGATGTTATTGAAGGGCCTGAGTGGAACCGAGCTAGTTGCAATTGCAGTTATAACATTTTCCATTTGGAAAATTGGAGTTCATTGAGCCTGGTTTAAAAAAAAAGTAAAACCTTGGGTTATAGTATAGAAAAAGGATTTGATGGTTCAGATGGTTTTGTATTGGATGAGATAGTAGATAGACTTGCGGAAAGATCTGTTCAGGTGCTAAGCCCCAGTGACCCTAACCCCTGTGAATGTGATCTTATTTGGTAATAGGGTCTTAGCAGGTGTAATCAAGTTAGGATGGTTTTGCACTGGATTAAGGTGAACTCTGGTCCAGTGACAAACGTCCTTATAAGAAGATTTGGATGCAGACACAAAGCGGGGAATACCACGTGAAGACAGGCAGAGACTGGAGGATGCCTCTACCAGCCCAGGAATACCAAGGATTGCCAGCAACTCCCAGAAGCTGGGAGAGAGACATAGAACAGGCGCTCTCTCAGGGCCTCCAGAAAGAACCAGCTCTGCCAACATCTTCATTTCAGACTGCCAGCCTCTGAAACAAATGTGAGAAAACGAGTTTCTGTTTCTTCCAAGCCACCCAGTTTGTGGTACTTTGTTAGCAGCAGCCCTGAGAAACTAACACGGATGAATATTGCTATGTGGCATAGTGTTCTTAGAAGTGAACTGTGCTTTGAGAAACAGAAGGTGATTCTCTCTGAAACAAGAATTTGTTCTCTGTGCCATTTGTTATTTGGAAGTTTCATTTACTGTATGTCTTAATTTTGAACACTATGAAATGTCATTATGTAGCACACATCTGTGTCTTATTTTTCTGGCTGACTTTTAAGATGTCTATCTGATTTCTTTGGAAAATCATCAAGCTAAGCAGAGCCAGGTGAAGTTTAGGAAAGCCAATCAGGGAAGAAAAAAAAAAAAAAAAGAATCCAAATATGTCCCCATTCATTTTGACCCAAACACTGGAAAATCTTCCAGCAGTGAACTCAGTATGACTTCTTCCTTTATCTTTTGCCACCTCTTTTTCCTGAGATCACTGAGACTCTCCAGAATCCAATTTGGGTCCCCCAAATTGTTCCATGCAACCCAGACTCTAGTAGTGCCGTCACATAGATTCTTCTAAGGACCTCCTGTTGGGTGTATCAGTTCATCCTCCCCTGGTAACTAAATCCTTTGCCTCTGCTGGTGGCCATTGCTCGACTTTCTCCCTTGCCCTGGAAACATGAATTCTTTTTTTAAGATGTATTTATTTATGGCTGTGCTGGGTCTTTATTGCTGCACATGGGTTTTCTGTAGTTGCAGTGCTCGGGCTGCTCATTGTGGTGGCTTCTCATTGCAGAGCATGGGCTCTAGGCATGTGGACTTCAGTGCTTGTGGCATGTGGGCTCAATAGTTGCAGCTCATGGACTCTAGGGCACAGGCTTAGGCTCAATAGTTGTGGTGCATGGGCTTAGCTGTTCTGAGGCATGTGGGATCCTCCCGGACTAGGGTTTGAACCTGTGTCCTCTGCACTGGCAGGCAGATTCTTTACCACTGAGCCACCAGGGAGGCCCTGGGAACATGAATTCTTAAAGCCACATTAACAAATGCTGGGCGACTATGCGACCTCTGCAGAGCAGAGAGCAGCAATGGGGAGACCAGAGCCTCAAGGAAAGTTCTTGATACCAGACTTCCTGCCTCCCCCACCTCTGTTTACCTCTCAGGTTGGAGTGAGGACCTGGCTGAACTCTGGAAGCCCAGGTGAGATGGGCTTCCCACTCAAGATAGAGACTTCTCAGGAAAGCTCAGTTCAAAGCCCAACTCTTCACAAATAAATGAATCCTGTTAGTGAATCCACTGAATAGCTAAGACTTTGCCCCTAGTTTGGGTCTGCCTCAACTTTGCTGCAGCTGCTTTATCTCGGAATTGCTAGTCCAGGATTCTTTTAAGTGTCAATGATGAGACTTTCCTTTAAATCCATTTTTGTTGTCCTTGCTCTCTGGACTTCCACCCTGCGCTTGTTCCACTTCCAGCCCCTGCCCCGCCTTTGTCTGCATCTGCATGGACAGCATATTGTTCTAGCAGACTTTTCCAAACTGCCTGTAAAATAATTGACTGATAGTAAGTACTTGGGGCATTGATCATTTGGCTTTTTTGTTTTTCAGTGAAAAGAGTATTTGACTAATTGTTGTTGGTTAGTTACCCAGTCGTGTCCGGCTCTTTTGAGACCCACCAGGCTCCTCCATCCATGGGATTTCCCAGGCAAGAATATTGGAATGGGTTGCTATTTCCTTCTTCAGGGATCTTCCCAACTCAGGGATGGAACGTGCGTCTCCTGCAATGGCAGGCAGGTTCTTTACCACTGAGCTACCTGGGAAGCCCATTCGACTAGACTTTGGCAAATTGGTCTTCCAGTGAATTGCTTTTGGGTGAATTCCTTTTTGACTAAATGATCCAAAGGTCACGTGTACTATCCAAGGATGCATCTTTGGCTTTAGGAAGGCTGTAAAAGGTTGTGAGAATTATAATAACCTGATTTCTACTCTGGATTGCTTATTTGCCAAGAAAAATTTGTATATCTTCTAAGCTCCAGTTTCCCTATAGAAATGGGAAAAATAATGCCAACTTCACAGGTTTAAAGATTAATTGACCTGTGGATAACAAACTTAAAATTTGCTTAAGTATATACACATTAAATTAGGTAGAGCCACTCCTTACAGCTTATACACAGTCATAAGACAAAGAATAATTCACAAAGGAGAAATTCACAAACAAGAAAGCCTGAAGAATAGTTGAATAATTATTAAATTTTAAAATAATGAATAATTATTATTAATTTGCATTCTGAATAATAGCATTAATTTCACAGGTAATTGTGTAGAAGCTGATTCACAACTGTTAGTTTTAGTGGTAGAAAGATATGTTTGCTTATTTTCTATTCCACTTTCATCCACTTGATGCGTTTGATGTTGGAACACAGTGGACCATCATTTGAGTCATGGTTACTATCGCAGTTACTCTTCATCTTAACGGTGATTCCAGCTTTCAGCATCCAGTACTGTTTCTGCAGGTGGGTTGCTCTAAGGACGGGAGCACAGCTGCTTATGCCGGGATGCCCTTGTTTCCAGATCAGCCCCCTGTATTTCCTTGTGTTGGGGGATGATTCAAATCTCTTACCTTTTCTCCATTTATTTATTTATTTATTTTTGGCTTCATTTTTTATTCGGGACAGAACTCACCCATATTGTCAAGAATAAAATCAACTGGCTGGAGTTTCTTCCATGCCCTGCTTATTTTTTGCCGGGGCCAGTTACAGTGAGGGAAGAGTCAGTACTGACAACTCTGCCAAAGCACTCTTCTGCTTTTGTCACCACAAAAGTTTGCTGATGGAAACAGTATCTAACAAAGCATCACTATATTTCCGGGGCTTAGACCAGCTTCCTTAATGATGACTCAGAGCTCCCAACATCAAGACCTGTGGAGTAAATACAGGTCATGGTAATATAAATACCTTTTCCATCATAAAGGAGAGTATATTTGGTGTAAACATCCTGTACTCAAGAACCATAATTCCTTTATACAAATGTCCAAACCACAGCAATATACGTGTTCCATGTATTATTATATGTCACTTGAATCCACAAAGCTAACTTGCAGGCAGATTCTTTACTATCTGAGCCAGCAGGGAAGCCCTATAATCTTCTACAGAAAGCAAAAATTTCCTTTTCTGCCTTGATTATCTTCTGAACCCTCTTCTAATTGTAAGTTCAAATATTGATTTTTTTTTTTTCCCACGAGTCCATTTCCCCTTCACATATATAGTGCAGAGGTCTTGTTTGTACATTTCTTTTTTCGTACTTCAAGACTATTAAAGCACTTGGTACCAATACAGCCTTAAAAACAATGTAAACGGGCACCAAATCATGGAATTCTACTGAGCTGAAATCCCAGGATGATCACAAATATGCATATAATATTTTTTCACAATTATCATCCAAATGGAAGCACAAGAATATGACCTCGGTCTCCCCAGGACTGTGCTGACCCCTGCATTTTTAGGCACATTGACCCAGATTAAAGAAAGTGTACAGTCGTCCCTGGATAAAGGCGAGTGTGAATGATATTTATGCCAAAACCATCCACTAAGGCCAGAGGTTTCCAACTGTGTATCTAAAGTTAAATCAACTGGTTTCAATAATCTCGTTTCCAAAAATTTCTAAAGGAGCAGGAAAAATATTACTCAATGTAAACCTTAACAGTTTGAGTCTACTAGTATCAGTGGTGCCAGAAATGAATAGCATGAGATGAAGAATGCAAAATTAGTTATGATCCTTGCCCCGATCCTGCAGTCTCCGCAGGAACCAGAAAAAGGAGTTACTTTTCAAACTTATCACATGAAGAAGGAAGAGGCTGTGAAAAGAAAACCATTTTTACAATGAGCAAGAGTTATCCTAGCAGAGATACCCTAGGGCCCATGCTGGACACCTCATTCTGTCCTGGACACCCCAGGGCCCATGACAGATACCCCAGGGCCATATCGGACACCCTGATCCACACTGGACAATGCCAGGTAGTGCCAGATGCCCTGGATCCACGGCAGATGTCTCCAGGATCTATGCTAGACACCCTGGGGCCACATGAGGCACCCTGAATCCATGCCGGACATCCCCAGATACACAACAGATGCTTGAACATTGCAGTCTCTCTGCTAGAAAATATACAAAAGCAGGTACCTCCTCAAAAACTCTTGATAAAAGTCACACCGTAAAAAAATGGCCCTCCCCATACTACTAGAACCTGGAATTATTTTTCCACCTATTCAGATAATGTGGAGATATTGGTATTTGTTTTCATAATGCTCACTTAAATCCACTTGACCCTAACTATGGAATAGAGACACGAAAATTCCACCTTCTGGCACAATTAAATGTGTTTTTGTTGGGAAAATGGCTTTGATCCGTAAACAACTGAGGATGAAAATTCTGCACCCAGTACACAGCACAGCTTCAGAAGAATTTGGACCCCGGAAGCTGATGGTTCATTAAACTCTGAAGGGGGACAAGACCCTGCAGCTACCCCTCTGGCCTCCTGCTTCAAGATGGACTTGGTGCAGGAGAGGACAAGTACACAAATTCTAGTTCAGTTGTCGGGGAAACCCCTCTGGCATATCACCCCTTGAAAAAATGCCAGTGTGTTCTGGGAATAAAGGAGAAAGTTACTTGTGTGTTTGGTGAGAACAAATTGAAACAAGGTCGCTGTTTCTCATGTCAGGCACAGCCAGGAGCAGGCTTTGTTCCAAGCCCTGGGCGGGGCTTCCTGCCTGGTGTTCATGGCACCACTGCCAAGACCTTGGGTATCTGCTATAGGCATGTCAACTCGCTGGTTTTCTGGGCTCACCTTATGAACTACAAAGGTGTGGAAGAGAGCCGGAGGAAACCCTGGAAATGTATGATGTGCAAAGGATGATTCGTGGATGTTTGAACCTGGAGCAGACCTGAGGATACAGAAACCATTTTTTTTTTTTAATTGAAATATAGTTGATTTACAGTGTTGTGTTAATTTCTGCTGTACAACAAAGTGACTCAGTTATATGTATATATACATGTACATATATAACATTCAGTTATACATACATGTACATATATAAACTTTCTTTTGAATATGTTTTCCATTATGACTTATCCCTGGATATTGAATATAGTGCCCTGTGCTATATAGTAGGACCTTGTTGTTTATCTGTTCTCTATATAGTAATTTGTATCTGCTGACCCCAGACTCCCACTCCATCCCTCCGCTGCCGCTACAAGTCTGTTCTCTATGTCTGTGAGTCTGCAAAAACTCTTCTTAGACTCACTACAGGAAGGCGCCTGGGCTTTGCCCTGTGGTTGCATAAGCTTGGAAAATGCTCATGCTATGAATTCCTCTTAGAGTCACAAGACACATGAGACTATAGACTATGAGAAATCCTATAGTAAATAAACCTGTTTACCTGAATGGTGGCCCCATTGCTAGGTGCGTGCATGCATGCTCAGCCGTGTCAGACTCTTTGCAACCCCATGGACTGTAGCCCGCAAACTTCTCTGTCCATGGGATTTTCCAGGCAAGAATACTGGAGTGGATTGCCATTTCCTCTGGCAGGGGATCTTCCTGACCCAGGGATGGAACCCAAGTCTCCTGCCTTGGCAGGCAGATTCTTTACCCCTGAGCCATTGGAGAAGCCCCCAAAGCTTAGTCATTGATTCTAATTCCACAGCATCTGTGAATATTACTTTATATGGCAGAAGAGTATTATCTCATGTGACAGAAGATAGGATGAAGTTAAGGATCTTGAGAGTAATAGCTTATCCTGGAATATTATGATGGGTTCTAAATGCAATCGCATGTAACCTTAAAAGAGAGGACCAGAGGGGGTTTCAGCACCACACCGCTCACAGAGGAAGAAGGCTGATTGGAGAGAGAGGCCGAGATTGTAGCAAAGAAGCCGCAAGCCAAGGAACATGAAGGAGTGGCAGCAGGTGCCAGAAACCAGGTGAGGCCAGGGAGGTCAGAGAGAGGCTGCCCACCCTGCTGGCACCTTGAATTCATCCTTCTGGCCTCAGAGAAACTGGGTTACAGTGGCCTCAGGAACCAAATACACCTTTGTTTAGGGACCTCCCTGATGATCCAATGGTTAAGAATCCTACTTGCAGTGCAATGGATATGGGTTCAGTCGCTGGTCGGGGAACTAAGCCCACACACTGGGACTGCTCTGGAGTCCGTGTGCCTGAACCAGGGAGTCCATGCACCACGATGGAAGATCCTGTGCGCCACGATGGAAGATCCTGTGTGCCACAACGAGGACCCAATGCGGCCAAATAAGTAAATGTTTTTAAAAAGAGAAGAATAACAAATACACTTTTGTTTAATGAAGAGTTGTCCAAACTTAGAATCAGTCAGTTCAGTCGCTCAGTCATGTCCAATTCTTTGCAGCCCCCATGGACTGCAGCATGCCAGGCTTCCCTGTCCATCACCCACTCCTGGAGCTTGCTCAAACTCATGTCCATTGAGTCAGTGATGCCATCCAACTGTCTCATCCTCTGTCATCCCCTTTCTCCTCCTGCTTGGGTATAACAGAATACCCAGTTATCATTCTGGAAACATAATGTTCTGAAGAATTCACTCTGGGAGACAACACTTGAGATGAATTCAGGAGTGACTGATCACAGTGGTGTCACTGAGGAAATTCACAAGTCTGGGTCCATCCTGAGGTTACTGGAGTCCACAGACTGGCCAGAACTACAGGCCACGCCACACAGGTGTTTCTTTGGTCCTCCCATCAGAAAGGGCACCTCCCATTTCCTGCTGCCTCTCACCCATCTTACCTGTTTGTGCTCTTTTACATATATGACCAGACACACACACATCTATGAGGTGTAACATCAGATCCTTCTGACATTTCTGCTTATCACACAGATCGTAAATGCTCTCCCTGAACTGTCTGCCGTCTTTGCTTCCTAAGTGTTCTTGCAATCTCTCCCAAGGTAGTTTGGTTGGAAGAATCCTCTTTCTAAGGCTGGACTGCACAAGGACTGTCAGGATGCCTGGGAACAGAAACTAGACCGAAAGTTTCACGTGGTCTTTTATTCCCTATGAAATTCAGTGCTCAGGCTGTTCTGAGGTATCAACTGCATTGCTTTCAACTCTTTGCCGAGAGGTGGGCACTTCAAAGGACTGTGTGGTCCCAAGGTCCAATACGGTGTTGCTTTCTTGGAGTGGGGAATCTGCAAGGAATCCCACGGTGGGACCTTGGCAGATGATTTCTGCCTCACCTGCTCAGCAACTTGTCCCTTTTAACACTGTCCTATGGGTTATGAGGACAGAGGTTTTGGCTATCTATTCAGCTCCATTCCAACCTCTATGGATTAATGCCATTAGATCTTAGCAAAAGCAGTATCTCAGGGGAATCCTTAAGGGACAACCGACTCTAAATAGCTTAGAAAGTATACCCTGAACAGGGAGAAACTATCAGGGTCTCTAAGAAAAGAATTTTAAAGGAGAGAGTCTTTTCTCAGTGCTCACATGAAAAACTATGGAAACAGGATTCAGTGATCTTTCACAATCCTTAAAAATCGTTATAAGGAAAAAAAATACTTGTTTTCTCACCATTTTGAGTACAGTAAATATTTTATAATGCCCCAGAATTTCGGTATTCAGTATGATGTCCCAAACTTTCAGCATTCGGTGACTGAGAAAAATTGACCCCAGCCCCCACCAAATTGACAGAAAGATATTATGAATTCAATAATGCTTTTCAGTGAGTTTCCTTTTTTTGAGTCTACCTACATTTTGGAAGCAGTAGTTAATATGTGAGACAGCATTATTTCAAGCTACAGGCAGTGCTTAATATATATTTGAGTTTGCAGACAATGCCATAATCCCACCTTAGGCAGTGGTTCTCAAATACGGTGTGTGGACCAGTATCAGTCCTAACCAAGTTATGATTCAATTCAGTTCAGTTCAGTCGCTCAGTCATGTCCGACTCTGCGACCCCATGAACCACAGCACGCCAGGCCTCCCTGTCCATCACCGACTCCTAGAGTCCACCCAAACCCATGTCCATTGAGTTGGTGATGCCATCCAACCATCTCATCCTCTGTCATCCCCTTCTCCTCCTGCCCTCAATCTTTCCCAGCATCAGAGTCTTTTCCAATGAATCAACTCTTCGCATCAGGTGGCCAAAGTATTGGAGTTTCAGCTTCAACATCAGTCCTTCCAGTGAACTCCCAGGACTGATCTCCTTTAGGATGGACAGGTTGGATCTCCTTGCAGTCCAAGGGACTCTCAAGAGTCTTCTCCAGCACCACAGTTCAGAGGCATCAATTCTTTGGCACTCAGTTTTCATTATAGTCCAACTCTCACATCCATTCATGACCGCTGGAAACACCATAGCCTTGACTAGATGGACCTTTGTTGGCAAACTAATGTCTCTGCTTTTGAATATGCTGTCTAGGTTGCTCATAACTTTCCTTCCAAGGAGTAAGCATCTTTTAATTTCATGGCTGCAATCACCATATGCAGTGATTTTGGAGCCCAGAAAGATAAAGTCAGCCACTGTTTCCACTGTTTCTCCATCTATTTGCCATGAAGTGATGGAACTGGATGCCGTGATCTTAGTTTTCTGAATGTTGAGCTTTAAGCCAACTTTTCCACTCTCCTCTTTCACTTTCATCAACAGGCTCTTTAGTTTTTCACTTTCTGCCATAAGGGTGATGTCATCTGCATATCTGAGGTTACTGATATTTCTCCCAGCAATCTTGATTCCAGCTTGTGCTTCATCCAGCCCAGCATTTCTTATGATTTACTCTGCATTTAAGTTAAATAAGCTGGGTGACAATATACAGCCTTGACATACTCCTTTTCCTATTTGGAACTAGTCTATTGTTCCATGTCCAGTTCTAACTGTTGCTTCCTGACCTGCATATAGGTTTCTCAAGAGGCAGGTTAGGTGGTCTGGTATTCCCATCTCTTTCAGAATGTTCCACAGTTTATTGTGATCCACACAGTCAAAGGCTTTGGCATAGTCAATAAAGCAGAAATAGATGTTTTTCTGGAACTCTCTTGCTTTTTCCATGATTCAGCAGATGTTGGCAATTTGATCTCTGGTTCCTCTGCCTTTTCTAAAACCATCTTGAACGTCTGGAAGTTCATGGTTCATGTATTGCTGAAGCCTGGCTTGGAGAATTCTCATCATTACTTCACTAGCATGTGAGATGAGTTCAGTTGTGCAGCAGTTTGAGCATTCTTTGGCATTGCCTTTCTTTGGGATTGGAATAAAAACTGACCTTTTCCAGTCCTGTGGCCACTGCTGAGTTTTCCAAATTTGCTGGTATATTGAGTGCAGCACTTAACAGCCTCATTTTTCAGGATTTGAAATAGCTCCACTGGAATCCCATCGCCTCCACTAGCTTTGTTCATAGTGATGCTTTCTAAGTTCCACTTGACTTCACATTCCAGGATGTCTGGCTTTAGGTGAGTGATCACACCATTGTGATTATCTGGGTCGTGAAGATCTTTTTGTATAGTTCTTCTATTGGAAGAACTTCTTCAAGTTATCACTGGCTTGCAATAAAATGAGAAACAGAGCCAGTTTGGCAAGCTTTACTTCCTTTCCTCCATTTTTTAAAATATTTGTTTACGCATCTTTTTTTTGACTGCGTTGGGCCTAAGCTGTGACAGCAGGGATCTTGCACTGAGTCACATCGGCTTCTCCAGTTGCAGTGCGCAGGTCCAGCTGCCCTGGGGCGTGTGGGATCCTAGTTCCCTGACCAGGGATCCAGCATGCACCTGCCACCCCCCGCCCCCAACACTGCAAGGCAGATTCTTAACCGCTGGACCACCAGGGAAGTCCCTGGCAAGCTTACACAGTGTCACTGCAGTGTTAGCCCTACAAGGGTAAGCGCTATGTCTTCTTCATATGGTCACTGCTGTCTTCCAGGCCCTATGACAGTGCCTGCCACATAGTAAATGTTCAGTGGTTATTGGATGAATAAAAAAAAAGTTATTCAATTCAAAAGACAATTCTTTATTCTGGTATTTCATCATGTGATGATATACAGTAGTTTGATTTTTTAAAGTTTTATTTGGCAAAATAAAAAGTCAAAACCTATATCAATTAGGATTAGGTTTAGTTGTGAAGAAGAAATGTGAAAAAGTAGTGATTTAAAACATGGTAAGCATCTGTTTCCCTCCTGGGCCAATATGGCAAGTCCCAAGTCTTTAGGGACCCAGGCTTCCTCTATCTCAATGCTTTTCCATGAGCTTACTGCCCTGTCATGCTCAGGTGGCCTTTGAACTTATGGTCCAGGCATGGCATCCACATTCCAGATGTTAAGATGGGGGAAGAGAATGGAGAAGGACCTGTCTCATTCCTTTAAAGAAACTTCCTGGTAGCATCATTTGTTACTTCTATGTCATTGGTCAGAATTAGTCACATGACCACATCTAGCTGCAAGTGAAGCTGGGAAATGGCTTTTAGCTGAGTGGCAACATGCCATGCTAAAAACCAAGATTCTGTTATTAAGGCAAAATCAAAGGGCTAACATTCAACAGAAGGCAAGATGGTTGGATGGCATCATCCACTCAATGAACATGAGTTTGAGCAAAGTCTGGGAGGTGGTGAAGGACAGGGAAGCCTGGCATGCCGCAGTCCATGGGGTCACAGTCAGACATAACTGAGCGACTGAACGACAGCAATGTTAGATGGCAGCTAAGAGTCGGGCATGACTGAGCGACTTCACTTTCACTTTTCACTTTCATACATTAGAGAAGGAAATGGCAACCCACTCCGGTACTCTTGCCTGGAGAATCCCAGGGACGGGGAAGCCTGGTGGGCTGCCGTCTATGGGGTTGCACAGAGTCGGACATGACTGAAGCAACTTAGCAGCAGAAGCAGCAGTCTGGCCATGGTTCCCCAAATTTTTTCAGATCATTTAAAAAATATGAGAAACACTGCTGAAAGAGGCTTGCCCACATCCATCTCCATGGATGGAATTACACAGGACAGAGCCTGTCAGATGTGGCAGAACTGTTTTACCCTCTTCGGTTACTCATCATACCCTCCTCCCCCTAAGCAGTTAAAGTCCAGAGACTTCCCTCGATCTCTGCTCTGACTCAGCTCCGTCTTTCTCAAGGCTAAGCAGCAGAGACAGCTCTCTGCTTCTGCAGCTCCCAGTTTAACACTCATTTTTCTTCATTAGCATAGCTTTCCAATACCATGGACTCCAACAAAAGGCAAGTTGAGCTTGAATGAAGGCAAAAAATTAAAAATGTATGCAAATCAAATTGACAGGAAATGATTTCTACGTCCTCAGTTATTTATGTTCTAATTTCAGAATTGTTTTGTCATCATTTCTGAAGGATATCCTTTTGGCAGTGACTTCTGACCTGATTCCTCTCTTTTCTAGTCATACTGGGGAACAGAATTCATTTATCAATCTCTTAATTTATACGATCTCGGAAGTCACCACCTCCAGGCAAGTGGACTTGAGCATCTTGGAAGTAGTGCCTTGAAACCTTTCGATGTTTATCATTTATAGCAAGGGGGTTAAATACCGAGTTAAGATGAGCTCCTTTGAATGTTAGGAAACTGCCTTTGGGTGGCCCATGTCTGGCTTGGGCCCAGGTGTCAGCAGTGTAGCTGGAGCAAAGAGAGCAAACCCCAAAAGGACTTCTGAGATGTGGCCTCTGGAGAAGGCCTGCCTTGAGCACAGCTGAATCACATGCCGAGCATCATTTATTCACTGGACTAAACTCACTCTGTACCGGGTTCCTGCTTTATATATATCATCCTCTCAATGACTATTCCTCTTTTGCAAGTGAGAATATTGAGGCTTAAAGATATAGAGGAATCTGCCTAAGATCAAATGGCTGGTAGAGCTGGGTGCAAACCAAGCCTACCTTTTTCTGAAACTATTCTCTGAGTCCCCAGAGCCCTAAACTTTTAGAATTCATGGGCCAGTAAAATTGTTTTACTTGTGTAAAATTAAAAAGAGAAAAAAGTGTGAGAGTGCGTGAATGGTAATATAGCGTTGCCATTTTAAAAAACTTTTTATTTTGTATTGGAGTATTTGTTGTTGTTTAGTTGCTAACACACGTCTGACTATTTTTGAGATACCATGAAAATAGCCCACCAGGCTCTTCTGTCCAAGGGATGTCCCAGGCAGGAACACTGGAGGGCATTGCCATTTCCTCCTCCAGAGGATCTTCCTGACCCAAGGGTTGAACACGCATCTGGCTGGCAAACTCTTTACCACTGAGCTACCTGGCAAGCCTGTATTGGGGTATGCCAATTAACAGTGTGGTGATGATTTCAGGTAAACAGCAAAGGGACTCAGCCATACATATACATGTATCCATTCTCCCCCAGTAGAGTTGTTAATTTTTAATTTTTCTATTGGGGCTTGAAAAAGGCCTGTCATTTGTTGTTACTACCATTTCATCAGAAAGGATATTTCACAGACATACACACATACAAAAAACCATTTCTAAGTTAATTCAGTGAGTATTTATTGAGAAGCTATTATGTGCCAGATATTATTCTATAGAGAATATTAGAGTGACAAAATGAACAAAAATCTCTGCCCTCGTGCTTAAATTCTAAGTGAGGCATGATGCATTAAAAAAATAATAAGGAAAGCATATGGTATGTAGAAATGAGTGCTATGGGGAGGAAATAAAGTGGGGGAGAGGGATGTGAGTATGTGGGGGAGGAAGCCATTGTTGAGGAAGGAGGCAGAGCACCCCTGTCTTGCTAAGAAGGGGCATGGACCGTCCTAGCACCCACATGCACCTGCTACATGACTGCTTTTTTCTCACTGTGCAGTGCACAGGGGATCTCATTCCTGTGACCCAACAATGTTGGGAACCTCTGCTCTGTGCTGTCCCAGCTCCAAGAAGCTGAGATGGGAGGGACTGGTGAGAAGACTCAATCTCTGCTCACGATCCAGCCTTTTCCAATTCCTGGCTTTCAATTCCTAGGCTACTGATTGGCTGGGATTTTATCTTGCCTAAGTCGTGATCCAGGAAGTTTTTCATTATGCCTCAATGTAAATCAATATGTCAGTAATGAAAGAACTGTGAATCAAAAATTTTCTTTTCTAAGGATGGAGGCTCAGGGTCCTGCTCATGCCTTTCTGCTGTCTAGCTTCCCTTTGCTAGGCGTGCTGAATAAATTTGAGCTGATCAATAGTGATTTCTTTCCCCCATGTGTTTCCAGCTTCGTGTGGGAAGAAATTTTAGAAAAAATATCATTTCACTTGTTTTACAAAAGATTTTCTTTTGGGTTTCTGTTGTTCAGAGGAATAGTCCTCAAACTCTAGAAATAAGATGGGGGGTATTTGGATCTCAGAATTTTTTTTTTTTTTTTTTTTTTGATAGCCACCTATCCTGTGCCACATCCCCACCTTCTCAGCAACCTGTGTTCCTCTGGAACCTGAGTTTCTAGTTTTTACTCTGAATACATCTGCCTCACAGGAGGCTTTCCAGGTAAAGAACCTGCCTTCCAGTGCAGGAGATGTAAGAGATGCGGGTTCCATCCCTGGGTTTGGAAGATCCCCTAGAGGAGGGCACAGTGACCCACTCCAGTATTCTTGCCTGGAGAATCCCATGGCCAGAGGAGCCTGGTATGCTACAGTCCATGGGGTCACCGAGAGTTGGACACAACTGAGGTGACTTAGCCCAGAAGCACGATATTCCCACAGAGTGGGGGCAGAGGTGATACTTGGAGTCACAGAGCCCAGAGTTCTAATCCTGACTCTGTCTCTTACTAGATTAAGACTCTGGGGAAATTACTTGAACTTTCTGAGCTCCGGTTTTTTCATCTGTTGTACTGGAATAATAAGAGCACTTACCTAGTAGGGTAGTTGTGGGTATTAAATGAGAGAACATATCGTAACTGAAATTTATTGAGGATTTATGTGCCACACAATATTCTAAGTGCTTTGTGTGTATTAACCTGTTGAATTCTCCATGATCTTTTTGAAGTAGGGGCTGTTCAGTTCAGTTCAGTTCAGTTCAATCGCTCAGTCTTGTCCGACTCTTTGCAACCCTATGAATCACAGCACAGGCCTCCCTGTCCATCACCAACTCCCAGAGTTCACTCATACTCACGTCCATCGAGTCAGTGATGCCATCTAACCCTCTCATCCTCTGTCATCCCTTTCTCCTCCTGCCCCCATTCCCTCCCATCATCAGGGTCTTTTCTAATGAGTCAACTCTTCACATGAGGTGGTTAAAGTACTGGAGTTTCAGCTTCAGCATCATTCCTTCCAAAGAACACCCAGGACTGATCTCCTTTAGGATAGACTGGTTGGATCTCCTTGCAGTCCAAGGGACTCTCAAGAGTCTTCTCCAACACCACAGTTTAAAAGCATCAATTCTTCAGTGCTCAGCTTTCTTCACAGTCCAACTCTCACATCCATACATGACCCCTGGAAAAACCATAGCCTTGACTAGACGGACCTTAGTCGGCAAAGTAATGTCTCTGCTTTTGAATATGCTATCTAGGTTGGTCATAACTTTCCTTCCAAGGAGTAAGCGTCTTTTAATTTCATGACTGCAGTCACCATCTGCAGTGATTTTGGAGCCCCCCAAAATAAAGTCTGACACTGTTTCCACTGTTTCCCGTCTATTTCCCATGAAGTGATGGGACCAGATGCCATGATCTTAGTTTTCTGAATGTTAAGCTTTACGCCAACTTTTTCACTCTCCTCTTTTACTTTCATCAAGAGTCTTTTTAGTGCCTCTTCAATTTCTGCCATAAGGGTGGTGTCATCTGCATATCTGAGGTTCTTGATATTTCTCCCAGCAATCTTGATTCCAGCTTGTGCTTCTTCCAGCCCAGTGTTTCTCATGATGTACTTTATTATTCCCATTTTTCAGAAGAAGAAACTGAATCACAAAGAAGAGAAGTAGCTTTCTCATGGCCATTCTGTGTTCATGGCTTATAGAAGGATGGTTTTCATTGATATACTCAATGGTGGAGAAATTAGGAACCACTGGTCTACCCTTGTCAGCAGTGCTCAGCCTGGAGCTGCTGCTTAGGTAGAGTAACTTCATAATGGCAAAGGAATATGTCAGCGTGTATTTCTCAGGACTTCCCTGGCTTCCCAGTGGTTAAGACTCTGCTTCCAATGCAGGGTTCCATCCCTGGCTAGGGAACTAAGATCCCACATGCTGCAAGGTGTGGCCAAAATATTAAAAAGAAAAAAACAAAAAAAACCCCAAAGTGTATTTTCTCAAAATGTTAAATTCTCATACAAATAGTAAACAGGTGTTACTAACTCATTAATAAGGGTCACAGCAGGCTGATAAATCCAAGTCAAAAGAGAATATGCTGGTATGGTTACTAAAAGGGCACCAGGAATCCTTGTGGTGATGAAACTATTCTGTCTTGACTGTGGTGATGGTTTCGTGAACCTATGTATGTGTGAAGCTGGATAGGACTAAATGCAAACACACAAATGAATACACGCACAGCTGGGGACATCTGAGTAAGATGGAAGGATTGTACCCGCGTCAGCACCCTGGTTGTGATCTTGTATATGGTTCTTTGTGAAACTGCTAAAGGACCCAGAGAGCTCTGTGCATTACATCTTACAACTGTTTATGAATCTACACAAATAAAAAGTTTAATTTAAAAACAAAATATAATTTTGAAAATAGCTCAGAAAAATACATGAGAAAGTGGTTTCCTGTTTTGTTTGGATATGCCATGTGGAATCTTGGTTCCTTGACAGGGTTTGAACCCGTGTCCTCTGCAGTGCAGAGTCCTAACCACTAGACCACCAGGGAAGTCCGTTCCTTTTCGTTCTTTGATTTGTCTTTATTTTGGCTATGCTGGGTCTTTGTTGCTGCAGGAAGGCTTTCTTTAGTGACAGCGAGCAGGGGCTACTCTCTAGTTGCGGTGTGCGGGCTTCTCATCGTGGTGGCTTCTCCTGGTGTGCAGCATGGGCTCTGGGTGCCCAGGCTTAGTTGCCCTGCAGCATGTGGAATCTCCCCAGACCAGGGATCAAACCCACATCCTTTGCACTGGAGGCCAAATCCCAAACACTGGACCAACAGGGAAGTTCGAAACTGGTTGTTGTTGGTTTTAATAGGTAAAGCAATGGCACCCCACTCCAGTACTCTTGCCTGGAAAATCCCATGGATAGAGGAGCATGGCAGGCTGCAGTCCATGGGGTCACTAAGAGTCGGACACGACTGAGCGACTTCACTTTCATGCATTGGAGAAGGAAATGGCAACCCACTCCAGTGTTCTTAACAGGAGAATCCCAGGGACGGTGGGGCCTGGTGGGCTGCCCTCTGTGGGGTCGCACAGAGTCAGACACAACTGAAGCGACTTAGCAGCAGCAGCAGAAGGAAAGCTGAAGTAAGGATATTAAATATAAAGCTTGTTATAGCCTATGGGACAAAAAGAAAATAAAAGCATAGTGTTTGGGGTTATCCTCTCTAGCCAGTGGAAAAGAAACTCATCACACATTGTCTGTTCTCAGAATTGTAAAATGTTGGGGTTAAGACCAAATGTGGGAACACAATTGCATGCTCGAGGGCAGGATATCTCACCCTCAGCACTGTTGACTCTTTGGGGCTGAAAATCCTCTGTTACAGAGGCTGTCCTGTGCATTATAGGATGTTTAGCAGCATCCCCAGTCTCTACCCACTAGATGCCAATGGGGTGGACAACCCCCAGCTGACAACCAAAACATCTTCAGGGAGTAACATTGCCCCACCTAAGAACCACTAGCCTAGGCTCCAGGGACTCTGGAGCCTGAAGACCTATAGGTGAGCTTGTTAGGAAGTGTTCCTAGGATGACATTTACCATCTCCTCCCAGCGTTGGGGCAATTGTTCCTCACAAATAAAACTACCAATTACAGGGTCACAGGAGCACAATGAGCTCTACCAGGAGTCACAGACTTCTAGCAGATCAGGAGCCTCAGACATGCCCTAGGCCTGGCCCAACCCCCTTATTTTCCAGCTACGAGTAGAGGTGGTTTCTCTACAGGCAGACAGCTGGTTCCTGGCAGAGTGTGTGCAGTTAAGCTCTCTCATTCCAGAATGGATCTGAGACGATCACTGTGGAGTCATTATGACTTTGTGAACATCAGTTATATGCCAGGTGCTATACTGGGCTCCAGGCTTGGATAATGACTAACACTGGGTTCCTGCCCTTAAGGTGCTGATGGTTTTTCTGGGCGGGTGAGGCTACAGGCAAATCATTACTGTGAGATGAATATTCAGTAGTGAGAGTTGGAAATGTTACTAAGATAGATGGGGGTGATAGAGGGTGGCCTTAGGGTCTCAGGGATTAGGGATGTCTCTATTCAGTTCAGTTCAGTTACTCAGTCATGTCCAACTCTTTTCAGTCCCATGGACTGCAGCACACCAGGCTTCCCTGTCCATCACCAACTCCAGGAGCTTGCTCAAACTCATGTCCACTGACTCGGGGATGCCATCCAACTATTTTATCCTCTGTCATCCCCTTCTCCTCCTGCCTTCAGTCTTTCTCAGCATCAGGGTCTTTTCCAACGAGACAGCTCTTTGCATCAGGCAGACAAAGTATTGGAACTTCAGCTTTAGCATCAGTCCTTCCAATGAATATTCAGGACTGATTTCCTTTAGGATTGATTGATTTGATCTTCTTGCAGTCTAAGGGACTCTCAAGAGTCTTCTCCAACACACAGTTCAAAAGCATCAATTCTTTGGTGCTCAGCCTTCTTTGTGGTCCAACTGTCACATCCACACACAACTACTGGAAAAATCATAGCTTTGATTGGATGGACCTTTGTCAGTTATGTCTCTGCTTTCTAATATGCTTTCTAGGTTGGTCATACTCATTGGAAAAGACTCTGATGCTGGGAGGGGTTGGGGGCAGGAGGAGAAGGGGACGACAGAGGATGAGATGTCTGGATGGCGTCACCGACTCAATGGACATGAGTTTGAGCAAGCTCCTGGAGTTGGTGATGGACAGGGAAGCCTGGTGTGCTGCAGTCCATGGGAACTCTGGGAGTTGGTGATGGACAGGGAGGCCTGGCATGCTGCAATTCATGGGGTCACAAAGAGTCGGACACGACTGAGTGACTGAACTGAACTGAACTTAACTAGGTTGGTCATAGCTTTTCTTCCAAGGAGCAAGCATCTTTTAACTTCATGGCTGCAGTCACCGTCTGCATTAATTTTGGAGCCCCCCAAAATAAAGTCTGTCACTATTTCCATTGTTGCAGAATTCTCAGTTCCTGATCAAGGAGGGACAACTCTACCCACTGCAGGAGCCCTGGGTCATTGCTCCTAGCCAGAGGGAATGTGAAGCTCAGGCCAGGTCCTGGGATTCCTGGCAGCCCAGGAGAGAATGATGAGAGGGGGATGCAGAATTGGGAAGTTGTTCAAAACAAGGGAGAGAGAGGAGCAGATTTATAACTAAGAGATAAAGTTAAAGATAGGATAGGATGGGTTAGCGGGAGGAATACCATTGTTACAAGATGGAGAATGGAAGGCAGTGAAGCCCAAGGCAGAGGAAGCGACCGCACAGCGCTCAGAGCCCGCCAGTGCCAGTGGCTCATTGTTACTAGTCATCACGGGTCCTTAGGGAGCTGACTGCACACAAACCTGCATCTGGGCCTTGCAGGCTGTCTGCTCCAGGGCTCACGTGCTTGGCCACAGGGAAGATACAGCCTCTGGAACGGTGGTTTGAATGCTAACCTCCAAAACATTTTTGCAGAGTGCAGGCCTGGCTGGCACAGGGGCTGTTTCCAAAGTATTTGAGATGCAGAGCATCAGCCTTGCACACAGTGGCAGTTCAAGGAAGGAGGCTTCCAGCTTCAGTACCCTTCAAGCTCTTCCCTCCTTCCTCGTGACTCACCGCAGGGCCCAGGGAGAAGTCAAGTAGAAAATAAAGACCAGTGGGAGAGCCTCCCTGACCTGGGTGTCAGGAGGTCCCTGCAGCAGGTGGGCCGTTTAGGGTTCAGTACAGTTCCAATATTTTGGTCACCTGATGTGAAGAGCCGAATCATTGGAAAAGACCCTGATGCTGGGAAAGATTGAAGGCAAAAGGAGAAGGGGGCAAGAGAGGATGAGATGGTTGCTTGGCATCACTAATTCAATGGACACGAACTTAGGCAAACTCTGGGAGATGGTGAGGGACAGGGAGGCCTGATGTGCTGCAGTCCATGGGTTTGCAGTTGGACATGACTTAGTGACTGAACAACAGTCACCACAGAATCGCTAGCACTGGTCAGTTCTTTTACAACACAGATCTTGGGGTGACTACCTACCCAGCCCCATCACCTCTGCTCCATACTCCCCAATAAACTGTTTGGTTAATGACTCAAATTGGTCCTAGGCATAGAAGTCATGGTGGTGGTGTTGGAATACCTAAGGTTGCAGAGCACTGTTGGATACTAACTGAATTCCTTTATGTGGTCTGGATGGAAGAACTCCCATGACACCAGGTGTATTCATTCCCTGTTGCTATTGTAACAAATTACCATATATGTAGCAGTTTAAACAACATAGTTTATTACCTTCCAGTCTGCAGGTTAAAAGCTGTCCGGGGTGGAGAAGGGGGTGTCTTACGGAGAAGGGGGTGTCTTACTGGACTGAAGTGTCAGCAAGGCTGGGTTCCTCTCCGGGGACTCTAGTAGAGAGTTCCTTCTCCAGCTTCTAGAGGCTGCCCACACTTCCTGGTTTACGGCCTCTTCCTCCATCCTCAAAGTCAATGAAATTGCATCTCTCTGCCTTCCTTTTGCAAACACATCATCCTTTAAGTCTTATTCTTCTGCCTCCTCCTACTTTTAAGGACACTTGTGGTTACACTGGATAATCCAGGATAATCTATTTTACGATCATCTTAAAACAGCAACCTTAATTGCAGTTAGCAACCTTGATTCCATCTGCAACCTTAATTCTCCTTTGCCAGGTAACCTAATACATTTATAGGGGATTAAGTGTATTATGGAATTATATGTATTAGGGAACACCCTATTACTTATGGGGATTAAGAACAGGGACTTCCCTGATGGTCCAGTGGTTAAGACTTCATCTCCCAAAGGAAAAATTAAAAAAGATTCCACCTCCCAATGCAGGGGGAGTGGGTCCCATCCCAGGTTGGGAAGCTAAAATCCCACATGTCTTGTGGCAAAAAAAAAAACAAAAAAACAAAAAAACCCCAAACCATAAAACAGGAGCAATATTGTAACAAATTTAATAAAGTTTTTTTAAAAAATGGTTCACATAAAAAAAATCTTAAAGAGCATTATTTAAAAAATATTTGGGGGTGGGGGCATTATTCTGCCTACCACACCATGGCCCCAGTCAGAATTCTGGTCAAAACCTTGAGAGCTACGAAGGAAGAGATCTGCCATTTACTGAGTGCCTACGATGTGTCAGACGGTAAAATAGGTGCTTTATAGATTATCTCATTCAGTCTCCCAGCATTCAAGCCCTAATTTATGAGTGAGAATATGCTGACTCACAGAGGCTTAGTCATGCAGCTGGGGACTGTGGGATTCTGTCTGTATGTCCTTCAGTCCGTGCTACCTTCTGCCACCCTTTGTTTCTTCCAAACAGGCCCAGAGGATTCAAAATGAAGTGTACCTAGGGATGATGGACAAAAAACACAGTAAGAAGTCACCTCTGAACTTGAAGCCAAGGAGAATCAACTTAGATGAGAGGGACAACCAGAAGCGGTGACTCATCCCAAGAGAACTGGTGCCTGTTGGGCTGCTGACAATAGAAGGCCATGGGGCTAGGGGGCAGGCCTGGAGACCCATCTGCTCAGAGAGCTGTCATTTGCTCGGTTGATTTATAATTTGCCTGGCGTAGAGCTGCCTCGAGAGAGTGATCAAAGCAGGATCTGAGTCATAAGAATGTCTCAGTTTTTTATCCAGCCCTCTCTAAAGGGAGGACACACGTGTCATGACACAGACTGGAGCAATCTTCCTGTCCTGGCCTTCACGGCTCCAAAGCCTGGCTGGAACAGCCTCAACACCTCCTTCTTTGTGCTCTGATTTTGTTTGCACCAAGTAACTTTCTGCCTGATTTAGTCTTTTATAGCTGATTGGCTGTCCTCCAAAACCGTGATTTTAATCCTCAGCCAGGTCCTGATGACTGCAAATCGAACCTCTGACTCAGTCTAAATTGGCCTCATCTCCCATTCCTTTCATTGACCCTCCAAACCTTCACCCCCCTCTGCAGGCCGCCATTCCCATCTGTCTCGGGCCCCTTCCTCTCAGGGGACCATGGCACCTCCTACTCCCACTGAGAAATGGACCAGTTTTCTTCTCCCAACTTCTCTATTTCTCCCCACCTCTTTTCAGCTTCTAGATTGTTGTTTTTCTTACTTCTGATGTTTTCCTGAATTCTAGTTTGGAGCTTTTGCATTCTGTTTCTATTGTAGTGGTTATCCCAAAGTTGTAACATATCTCCTTTACCTCTTTAATTACACACACACACACACACACACACACACACACACACACACACACACACACACACACACACACACACACACACACACACACACACACACACACACACACACACACACACACACACACACACACACACACACACACACACACACACACACACACACACACACACACACACCTTGAGAGTTGTGCATGGGGCTCTGTCCCAGACCTCAAAATCAAGTGGTAACACTGATAAAGATTCCTCAGGGAGTGAATTTACTGGAGAGTTTACTCTGTCGATCTCTTATGTCTTTCTTCCCCAAGCAGGGCCACTGAAACAGGATTCAGTTCCCTGTCACTACCTCTGATTCCTGCTAGTCCTTTCTCTTTGATGCTAAGTGTGCTAATTTTCCAGGGCCGCTGCAACAAAGCACCAGAGACAGGATCACTTAAAACAAAAGGAATTGGGACTTCCTCAGTGGCCCATCACTCCTGGTGGCTCAGACAATAAGGCATCTGCCTGTAATTCAGGAGACCCGGATTCTATCCCTGGGTTGGGAAAAGCCCCTGGAGAAGGGAGTGGCTGCCCACTCCAGTATTCTTGCCTGGAGAATTCCATGGACAGAGGAGCCTGGCGGGCTGCAGTCCATGGGGTCGCAGAGTCGGACATGACTGAGGGACCTTCACTTTCTCTTCTGGTAGTCCAGTGGTGGGGAAACTTGCAGGGAACACGGGTTGGATCCCCGGTCCAGGAGGATTCCACATGCTGAGGGGCAGCTGAGCCCTGCGCCGCAACTCCTAAAGCCCACGTGCCCTAGAGCCCCTGCTCTTCAATAAGAGAAGCCTCTGCAAGGAGAAGCCCAAGCACGGCAGCTAGAGAGTGGTCCCCATTTGCGCCAAGTAGAGAAAGTCCATGCATAGCCAAGAAGACCCAGTGCAGCCACAGATTAAATAAATTCAAAAACCAAAACCGAAAAGGGACGAGAATTTATGCTCTCCCAGTTCTGGGGACTTAAGTCCGAGATCATGGTGCCGGTAGGGTGGTTCCTCCTATGGGCGGTGAGCGAGGCTCCGTTTCGTGCCTCTCTCTTAGCCTCGAGCAGTTTGCTGGTGACCTTCTGGGGTCCTTGGCCTGCAGAAGCATCACCTTGATTGTGGCTTTATCTGGCTTCTCCCTGTGTGTGTGTGTCTGTGTCCAAACTTCTCCTTATTATAAGGACACCAGTTATTGTGGATTAGGACAATGATCTCATCTCAACTAAGTTAACTAGTTCCATCTGCCACAACCTCCAAACAAGGTCACATTCTGAGGTTCTGAGGATTAGGACTTCAATATATGAATCTGGGAGGGACACAATTCAACTCATTATACTATTATAGTACATGATAAGCATAATAGGTTAAACTATAATAAGTATATTGATTCTTTCTAATGCATTGTGAAAAAATTCTCTATCTGATGGGTGCTTTTGAACGTAGGGTTTAACCTCAGTGGTACTAATAAAGTACACTTTTTCCCCAGCTTTATTGAGATATAATTGACGTATAACATAAACCAACATAACATACAAGTGTAAGGTGTACAACATGATTTGATATATGTATATATTACAAGATGATTACCAAAATAAGATTAGTTAACATGTTAATCTAATCATACAGTTAACTTTTTTTGTGGTGAGAACTTGATCTGCTCTCTTAGTAACTCTCAATTATATAATATGGTATTGTTAACTATGTAGTCATGAAGATATAGATTAAATCCCCATAGCTTATTCATTGTATAACTGGAGCTTTGAAATTTACTTCCCACCCCCACCGATGACAATTCCCAATCTACTCTCTGTTTCTATGGATTCAGTGTCTTTTTTAGATTCCACATGTAAATGAGATCATACAATGTTTGTCTTTAGATGAGTTATTTCACTTAGCATAATACCCCCAAGAATTATACATGTCACAAACTGTAGGATTTCTCCCTTTTTATGACTGAATAATATTCCATGTGTGTATATATATATATAAACATGCTACATTTTTATCCATTCATCTAGCAATATAATTTTATTGTTTCCATATCTTGACTATTGTGAGTAATACCACAGTGAACAAGGGTGCGGATATCTCTTCAAGACAGTGATTTCATTTCCTTCAGCTCTATAACCATAAGTGGAATTGCTGGAATATATGGTAGTTCTAGTCTCAATATTTTGAGGAACCTCCATACTGTTTTCCTGACTGGCTGCATTAATCTACAGTCCCATGTGTTACCTTTTTCTACATCCTCACCAACATTTTTTAAAAAAATAATAGCCATTCTGACAGGTGTGAGGTGATACCTCATTGTGGTTTTGATTTGCATTTTCCTGATAATTAGTGATGTTGAGCCCCTTTTCATGTACCTGTTGGCCATTTGGGAAAATGTCTGTTTAGATCTTGTGCCCATTTTTAAATTGGGTTGTGTTTTCACTATTAAGCTATGTGAAATCCTTATATATTTTAGATATTAACCCTTTTTCAGATACATGATTTGCAAATATCTTCTCTCATTCTGTAGGTTGCCTTTTCATGTTACTGATATTTTCCTTTGTTCTGCAGAAGAATTTTAGCTTGATGTCATCTCTATTTTTGCTTTTATTGCTTGTGCTTATGCTGTCAAATGCAAAACATCATAATGAAGACTCATGTCAAGGAGCTTTCCTCCCATGTTTTCTTATAGGAGATTTACAGTTTCAGATCTTACATTGAAGGCTTTAATCCATTTCAAATTTTGCGAGTGAAGTAAATCTGGGGTCCAGTTTCATTCTTTTGCATGTGGATATCCAGTTCTCCCCCAATATCATTTACTGAAGAATTTTTTTCCCTAATAAAGCATAATATTTTAGTTTATGCCAGGGCTTCTGCACCCAGCTGGCCTGCATTACTGCCTCACACCTGGTCTGGGAAAATAGATTGCCTTTCATCAAGGGCCAGGTGTGCATTCTTCCCCTGCGGGGACTCTGTTCTTGAAGGTCAGCTGCATTTCATGGAGCACATCCTCCCTCCAGGGCCTGTCTCAGGATGGCAGTTCCAAAGCCGCCATATGGGCTTTCCCCGAGGTCTATTTTATTAGGTACACCTGCCTTAAATATGCGTCTGTTTCCTTCTTCCAAATTCACCTGTGGGAAAGTGTCTTTCTTAGGGTTGAATGATGGGGCGTCTCAGTCCCTGAATTTTGAGGGGCACTGGAACTGGGATGGACACCCATCCCTCACCTCTGACGCGGGGGGAGGAGATTGCAGCAGTGTGCCTCTCCCTGCCCGCATTGTTCAGTTAGCTAGGAAACGCCTTTCTACAGTTCTAAAAACTCTGCAGATTGTGAGATCAGTTTCATAGTGGCTTTTAAGGAGAGGGACTTCCCTGGTGGTCCAGTGGCTGAGTCCATGCTCCCAATGGAGGGGGCCTGGGATCGATCCCTGGCTGGGAAACTAGATTGCCCGTGTGGCAGCTAAGAGTTCAAATGCCGCAACTAAGGTGTGGTGCAGCCAAATACATTTTCTTTTTTAAAAAGAGGAGACGTTGAGCAGATTAAATGTGACATCAATTTCAAAATATACTTTAATTTCAGAAACAGAAATGTACTATTTGGGACTCAAGATGTACACTATTTCTTTTTGTTTTTAATTGAAATTCAGTTCAGTCGCTCAGTTATGTCCAACTCTTTGTGACCCCATGAACTGCAGTTCTTTGGCACTTGGCTTTCATTATTGAAGTATAGTTGATGTATAATATTTATATAAATTACAGGTGTACAACATAGTGATTCACAATTTTTAAAGATTATACTACATTTATAGTTATTGTAAAATATTGGCCATATTCCCTGTGTTGAGCAGTATGTCCTTGTAGCTTATTTTGTACATAATAGTACCAGTAAAGTCCCTACCTTTCCCTTATATAGCCTCTCCCCGCTTCTCCCCATAACTACTAATTTATTCTCTATATCTGTGAATCTGTTTCATTTTTGTTATATTTACTAGTTTGCTGTATTTTTTAGATTCTACATATATCATACAGTTATTTTTCTCTCTGTGACTTATTTCACTTAGCATAATGCCCTCCAAGTCCATCTGTGTTGTTGTAAATGGCAAAATTTTATTCTTTTTTGTGACTGAGTAGTATTCCTTTCCGTATGCAAATATACATACACATACATACACACATCTTATTTAACCATTCATCTATTGATAGACATTTAGGTTGCTTGGCAATTGTAAATAATGTGACTGTGAACATTGGGTGCATGTATCTTTTTGAATTAATATTGTCAGGGTCTTTTGGATGTATACCCGGGTGTGGAACTGCTGAGACGTATGGTAGTTCTGATTTTGGTGTTCTGAGAAACTTCCATACTGTTTTCCACAATGGCTGCACCAATCTACATTCCCACTAACAGTGTACGATGGTTTCCTTTTCTCCTCATTCTTGCCAACATTTGTCATTTGCATTGTTTTTGATGAAAGGCATTCTAACAGGTGTGAAGTGATATCTCGTTGTGATTTTGATTTGCATTTCCCTGATGATTAGAGTTGCTGAGCATCTTTTCGTGTACTTGTTGGCCATCTGCATTTCCTCTTTGGAAAAAATGTCCATTCAGATCTTCTGTCCATTTGTCAGTCGGGTTGTTTGCTTCTCTGTTATTGAGTAGTGTGAGCTTTTGGAAATTAAACCCTTGTCAGTCATATCACCTGCAGTTATTTCCTCCCTGTCCATCGGTTGTCTTTTCATTTGTTTATAGTTTCCTTTGCTGTGTAAAAGCTTGTACGTTTGATTAGGTCCCATTTGTTTATTTTTGCCTTTATTTCTGTTGCTTAGGGAGACTTAGTGAAGAAGACATTGGTATGGTTTATGCCAGAGAATGTTTTGCCTATGTCCTCTTCTAGGAGTTTTAAGTATCATACTGTTTTGATTACTGTAGCTTTGTAGTATAGCCTGAAATCAGGGAGTGTGATTCCTTTGGCTATGTTTTTTTTTCAAGATTGTTTTGGCTATTCATGGTCTTTTGTGTTGCCATACAAAATTTTAAAATTATTTGTTCTAGTTCTGTGAAAAATACTGTTGGTATTTTGATAGGGATTGCATTGAACCTTTAGATTGCCTTGGCTATCTAAAGTAGTATGGCTATTTTAACGATATTAATTCTTCTAATACAAGAACATGGTATATCTTTCCATCTGCTCATGTCGTGTTCAATTTGTTTCATCCTTATCTTGTAGTTTTTTGGCTACAGGTCTTTTACCTCCTGAGGTAAGTTTATTTCTAGGTATTTTATTCTTTTTGATGTAATAGTAAATGGGAGAATTTCCTTAGTTTCTCTTTCATTGTCAGTGTATAAAAGGCAATATTTTTATATTAATTTTGTATCTGGCAAGTTTACCGAATTCATTAAAGAGCTATAGTAGTTTTCCAGGGCCATCTTTAGGATTTTCTGTGTATAGCATCATATCAAGATGTACACTATTTCTCAGTGTCTTCTAAATGCTGGTACTAAAAGTATAGTGTAGAGCAAGTGAGACACAGTTTCTGCCTTTATGGGGAATATCCTCTAACACCGGAGACAAACAGTAGCCAAGTCATTAGTAAAATAGACACAAATGTGCAAAGGGCTTTGAACTTGAAATCCAAGAAACCCTGTGGTATGGACATTTTTGAGTTCACCACTTTATCTCCTTTGCCACTTATTACATGCCTGAAGAGTGGGGCCCAACCTCACTTTCCTTTTTCTCCTTTTCTTTCTTCTACTTGTTGCCAGGGTCTTGTGTTAGCACTCACTATAGCCAGTGAGTGCTAACACAAGCCACTCATCATGCCCAGTTCTGTACTTGCATGTAATTTAAATGTTTGTTCAGTGGGATTGAAAATAAGATGTCAAGCTTCTTTGGGGCGGGGACAGCCTCATCGGTCTGTGATCCCCACTACCGGGGCTGTCAGCTAATGCATCCAGTGATCCCTGTCCACTGAAAGAATGTCCAGGAGTCACCCTCCACTTCCCTTTGTGGAATGTCAGCTAGCATGTGGTAAGGCACCTCCTAAGTGTCCAGCCTGCTCTAGCTGCTTTATTAGATGAGGAAACTGACCTTTAGAGAAGTAACTTACTCAAGATCATTTAACAAATAGGTGAAGGGCTTGGACCCCAGCTCTGTCTGACGGCAAAGCCAGTTCTCATGACGTCTCATCGTCAGACATAAGAGGCCAAGGAAAATGTGGTGAATCTGAATCCGATTCCTTTTGAAAATCCCAAGAGGCTTTTCTGCTCATCACCAAACTCTGCTTCTGTTACCAGCAGGGATTATTTTCTGTCTGTCTCAATGTCTCCTTTTCACTCAGGCTAATCTTCCTGCTTTCTTGAAGACTCTTGATTAAATTTTCCAAGGAAATACCTTCCTGCATTCTCTTCTTTCAGTACACATACTGGAACATCCAAGCCCCAGAAATAGAGGCTGGAGTTTATTCCTTGTGGCTGTAGGTAGATTTACTTATGACTAAGAGAATAGTAGTGGGTCATCCTGAGCCAAAGTTATTTGATATAATTCAAAGTTATGGGATTTTCCAGATTTAATCCAAAGGTCCTCAGATCTCACTGGCCTCTTGGTACAGAGAGGCTCACAGGAAGAACAAAGAGCATATTTCACTGCTTCTCACCACCACTTACTTGTTCTCTCAGCCCCCCAGCCCTTTACCATCTCCCAAAGGATTTCAGGGAGTCCTCAGGGTAGGACTAGCCAGCTGCTATTCTGCTAAGATGGGGTCCTATTTTTGTTTGGGATTTTCTTTTTACTTTTTGTTTTAGAAACTGCCCCCTCACTTGCTGTCCCCACCCTCCCCACACACAGACACCCATATCCCGCGCAGGCACTGGCATATCTTCCAGGCACCTTTATTTTTGCAACTGGGCATCACTGTCACTTCTAGTGGGCACTGAAGTCCCCCTTTAGTTATTGCCATAACCACTGAGACTCTAAAGCAGTGGTTCTCAACCAGGTAATTTACCCAGCTTCCAGGATCTAATGCCTGATGATCTGAGGTTGAGCTGATGTCATGATAATAGAAATAGAGTGCACAGTAAATGTAATGACTTGAGTGATCCTGAAATCATCTCCACCCCATCCCCCCATGCGTAAAAAAATTGTCTTCCACGAAACCCAGATCCTGGTGCCAAAACGGCTGGGGACTACCCATGGACAGAGAAGCCTGGCGGGCCGTAGTCCGTGGGGTTGCAAAGAGTCCCGGCACAACTGAGTAACTAAGCACAGCTCCGCCCTGGGAACAAGATCTGGAGACATTTTGGAATGTCACCACTAGGGGGCGGGTGGTGTAGGCATCTAGAGGGTAGAGGCCAGGGGTGTGCTGAACACCCTGCAGTGCTCAGGACAGTCCCAACAGGCAGAGATTATCCATCCCCAAAGGGCATAGTACTGAGTTTGAGAAACTCTGCTCTAGTGGATGTCCAGGATGAGCAGAGTTATATTACAAAGCAGGAAAGAAGACTTCTCTCCCCTTTTTGTGTTATGTTGTAGTTTGAGAGGGGCCCCCCTGTAGTGTGGTTTGTACCCTATGAGTTAAGATAAGATTTTGACCAGCAGCTTTCTTAATTTTTGCTTGTGCTCTCTGGGGTCAGGTTGTGGACAGAAGACGGAGCTCAGGGATAAAGGATGAATTCTTTTTTTTTGCTCCTCTCCTCCCCTCGAGCCGTGAGGCTTGGCTCTTCTGCTTCCTAGGTGACGCCCACTGGGCCTGGCTCCTCTCCCCTTAGGGCAAGTTATTTTGGGGAGGATAATACACATATGCTGCTAGTTGCCCCCCCGCACTGGTTTGCCCTGACATGTCTGAACTCCAGTGCAGATCCTAGCTCAAACAAGAGAGAATCTTTTATGAGTTGGTGTCCAGGTACTGCAGAACTTAAGTACTTTTGAAGTGTAAAGCTTGTGGTCTACACTATGAGTCAGTTAGGACACTTTTGGTGGCAAGTAATAAAAATAATCAACATCTACCAAGATAAAACTTTAAGCAAAAGAAAGGACTGTGGGGGATTTCCCTGGCAGTCCAGTGGTTAAGACTCCAAACTTCCAATGCACAGGGCACGGGTTAGATCCCCAACCAGAGAGCTAAGGTCTCACATGTTGCATAGCACAGACAAAAACATATAAATAAAATAAACCGTTCTGCCCTTCTCCCCCCACGAAAAAAATAGTAGGGGAAATACTGTATTGGTTCAGGTAACAGAAATGCCAAGTGTAGGACTGTCTGGGGGTGAGGCTGGGTTCAAGGCTCATGTGATGTCAGGGACCCCGTGTCTCCCTCTCCACGTCTTAAGTCCCTTCTTCTGTGTGGGCTCCATTCTCAGAAAGTGTTTTCCCTAGGACTGGCACAGCCCAATGTCAAAGCTCCCAGAGTCCAGCCCAGTGGGAAAAAGAGCCTCTTCGGTTAACTCCTGCTAATGGGTTCTGAGGGAGAAGGCAATGGTAACCCACTCCAGTACTCTTGCTTAGAGAATCCCATGGACGGAGGAGCCTGGTAGGCTGCAGTCCATGAGGTTGCGAAGATTCGGACACGACTGAGCGACTTCACTTTCACTTTTCACTTTCATGCATTGGAGAAGGCAATGGCACCCCACTCCAGTACTCTTGCCTGGAGAATCCCAGGAACGGCGGAGCCTGGTGGGCTGCCATCTATGGGGTCGCACAGAGTCAGACACAACTGAGGCGACTTAGCAGCAATGGGTTCTGAGAGTTACTGACCTGGGTCATGTGATGCCCCTGAGCCAGTCACATGGTCCCTGAGAATGTAGAGTGCTGACTGGCTTTGCCCTTGATCTCTAACTCAGATCTTTAACTCAGATCTCTAACTGGGTGATCTTAACTCAGATCACCCAGTCTGAAGTTGGGAGGGTGAGGTTGCTGGGAAAAAAGTACTGAAGTAGTGGGGGACAAGCCCACTGCAGTGGTTTAGAATCTTAGGTTCTATCAAAGGAGCTACAGGGCTACTAGGTAGGTCAGGGAGAGAATCTCTAATGAAGAATATGTCATTTTAAAATGAGAAAGGGTTGATAGTTTTATGCTTAAAACAGATTGGACTGCAGGACATGGGGAGCATGGGGTCTGGGAAGGTGCAGGGAACTCTATAGTAACCTCTGATAGAAAGGAAATATTGCCTACATGTTCCTCCTGTTACGCTGTTTATAGGCTCCTCATTTGACACACTGTGCTCTGCCTCAACCTTTCAATACATGAAATATATAAATGCTGTTTGATATGTGCCTGATTATATGCCATGGTGTATTCAACTGTGATGAACACTTAAACATTTTTCTATATCTTAATTTATTCAGATTTATTCCTAAAATTGCTTGTGAAATCTCACAACTTTATTTTACTAAGCAACTATCTAAAACAGTGTTTCATTAGTTTCTTTTAAAAGCCAAAATGTGGCAATTGAAGTACTTTTAATTTCCATTAGACTTTAAAGTTCAGTTCTTCAACTTCATACCCAAGTGCTATTTTAAGGATATCTTTTAAATAGAAGTCAATTTTAAAGGAAAAAAAACCCACAAAAAACCTTTGTACCTAACTCAGTAGAGTAGGGATGCTTAAAAGAAAGCAACTAGTCCGTGCCTGACATGTGATGGGCTCTCTGTAGATAGAAACTCCTTTCTGATTCTTTTTAATACCTTTAAAAATCCGATAAAGGAAAAGAAATGGACCATATCCACTACAGTTTGCAGAGACTGCGATATTCATGTTTTCCAAGAGGTTATATGACTTAAACCTAAGTTATAGTTTCATTTTAAATAAAGTATGTAATTTAATAATTAAAAATGAATTAGAATTGTGTGCAAATTTGTTCCAAAATTACTGTTATATTTCCCATGGTTTATATAAGAAAAGCATAGTGTTTTTCTTAAAATGAGAGCAAAACTGAAGACGCCAAAGCTTCCTTGAGATCTTTCTTCTTCTCAGGTTAGCAGAGGTAGCTGGGCACAGTGGCAGAATTCACTCCCTGGAGAGAGAGCATCCGAGCTAGGGAGAGAAACCTTTGGCACGCGGAATGAGAAGGAGTCATTCAGTGCTGAGCTGGGTGATGTTGACACCAGGTGTGTTTGTTGTTGAGTAAACACAGGTCTCTGTTGCCCCTCACCAGGTTGAAAAGGTGAAGGAGTGAGGGAGACCCCCTGCAGGGAAGAGGTCATCCCCAGCAGTGTCACCGAGGTGGGCATGAGGCTGCACTTACGAGGAACAGGAGGACACCAGCCTGCCTGGAGGATAAGATGTGTAGTGAGAACCAAGCCACGTAAGGACTGAGCCCACACGGCTGAGCTCTTTAGAGCCAGCAGAGGTGTTTGGATCTGATGCGGTGTGGCAATGTGATGCGAGGAGGGAAGCCACGCGTTGGGAAGACTCGTCTTTCTGTCATGATATGAATGTTCTGGACAGTGGTGAGAGACTATAGTCAAGGAGGCCAGCTGTCGCCTTTGCAATCATCTAGAGGAGAGGCGAGCTGGACCCCACCAGTGGGAACATAAAAGGACAGTAAAGAGCTACTTGGTAAGATGTATAAAAGGAAGAAATGACAAAGCTTAGTGTCAGACTTGATTATTGGGAAGGAAGGAAAAGGGAAAGGAAATAACTCACAAACATTTTTTAAGACCAGAGGCTAGAAAGTTCTTGGGCTCATGACATACAGGACAGAGCCAGGTAGAAGAACTGTATTGAAGGCAACATCAGCTCAGTTTGGACGTGCTGAGTCTAAGGAGACCTGAGCGACTTCCATGTGGAAGAGTTGGACTGCCATCGACACTGCAGGACTGCGGGCATCTCCTCCCGAATCTCTCCCTCCCTTCTCCCCTAACTGTGTCTTGAATCCATCCTGTTCAGCCCATCCCCACCCTACTGTTTGAGTTGAGGTTTTCATCCCCTCCTGCCTTCAGAGAGTATAATAGTCCTAACCAAGTTTCCTTCCTCCAGACTCATCCTCTTTAATCCATCGTCTTCCATGTCATTGAACTTTTCCTCTTATTTCTCATATGCCCATAATTTGGTTTTCCAGATTACTAATTCAGTATGGATCTAGGGAGACTGTAAAGTGTTGTGGTGGATTATGAATGGAACTGCCTTTGCTTATCTCTAAAAAAAATCAAGTAAAGGGTTTAAATTAGTTTCTAATAACTTACAAGTGTTGAACATGATTTCCATCAGAGTCCCTTGGACTGCAAGGAGATCCAACCAGTCCATTCTAAAGGAGATCAGTCCTGGGTGTTCTTTGGAAGGAATGATGCTAAAGCTGAAATTCCAATACTTTGGCCACCTCATGCGAAGAGTTGGCCCATTGGAAAAGACTCTGATGCTGGGAGGGATTGGGGGCAGGAGGAGAAGGGGATGACAGAGGATGAGATGGCTGGACGGTATCACCGACTCGATGGAGATGAGTTTGGGTGAACTCCGGGAGCTGGTGATGGACAGGGAGGCCTGGCATGTTGCAGTTCATGGGGTCACAAAGAGTCAGACACGACTGAGCGACTGATCTGAACTGAACTGAATGTTATTCTGAAACTGGACCACAAGGATGACTTGATTTATAAGAACTGCAGTGATTTCTGTATCTGACTCTCACTAAATGTGAGTACCTGTGGGGCAAAGACTGTAACTATGTGTCTGTGAGACACCAGAGTCCGGTGAAATGTCTGGGCATGTGTGGGTTCAGCAGATACTGGCTGAGATGAACTGATGGAAGCAGAGGGTTGAGTGTCAGATATGAGTCAAATTGGTGAAGATGGTTGTAGTCTCTGAGAGAGGAATGACAACGAAAAGCAGGGAAAAGACTTTTAGAGTGGCTGTCTTTTCAGAAATGTATGGGCCACCATGTGCTTATTGTTGTTTTTTTTTTTTAAAAAAAACAACAGCTACAGAGCTTCCGTGGTGGCTCAGAGGTTAAAGCGTCTGCTTCCAATGTGTCTGCCTCCAATGCAGGAGACCGGGGTTTGATCCCTGGGTTGGGAAGATCCCCTGGAGAAGGAAATGGTAACCCACTCCAGTATTCTTGCCTGGAGAATCCCATGGACAGAGGAGCCTGGCAGGCTACAGTCCACGGGGTCGCAAAGAGTCGGACACGACTGAGCAACTTTGCTTCACTTCACTTCATAGAGCCAGGGGGTCAGTAGTGTGGGGCTTGAGTAAGCCAGTCCTGGGATTGCATCTGTCTAAGGCCCTGCATGCCCTTGGGCTCTTGAAGTTTCCCACAGGGCTACCTACCTTCTTGTATATTATTGAGGTCTGATCCAGACACTCAGGGAAACTTGGAGAAAAATCAGCTTTGATATTGTCTTACAATGAAGAACATCCCTAGAAGGGATTTCGGTTTTTCTCAGACTTCACATCCCTTGGTTCTGTTATGCCAAACTCAGCAGAACCTTTTGCCTTCAGTCTTTCCCAGCATCAGGGTCTTTTCCAATAAGCTGACTTTTTGAAGGCAAAAGGAGAAGAGGGTGGCAGAGGATGAGATGGTTTAGATGGCATCACTGATTCAATGGACATGAACTTGGGGGCAAACTCTGGGAGATGGTGAGGGACAGGGAAGCCTGGAGTGCTGCAGTCCATGGTGTCGCAGAGTCAGACATCACTGAGTGACTGAACAGCCACAGCAGAACCTGTTTCAAAACAGAATCCATGTGTTTGGGGTGGAGTTAGGTCACACAAGCAGACTATTGACTCTACAGGCAATGTTGTCCAAGCCCATCCATTGGAAGAGGCACCTCCTTCTGTAAATATCAAGAGTGGTAATAGGATTTAAAGCAAAACCAACCACTCCTACTTCTGGATTCTTGCAGGAACTTGTTGAGGGTGGGGAGCTTGAACTTGACTTCTCAGAAGAAAATGTTAAGCTTAAACCTGCTTTAGAAACTATCCAGGGAGAGCTCAGAGACAGGAACTGGGGATATAAGAGCCAATTACTGCATTTCAGAGATAGAAAATCAAATCAGCCCAACTGGAGGGTTTTTTTTTTTTTTTTTTCTGCTTCTGATAGAACACTCACAGTGTCTGTCTTATCTGATGCTGCTGCTGCTGCTGCTGCTAAGTCGCTTCAGTCGTGTCCGACTCTGGGCCACCCCATAGACGGCAGCCCACCAGGCTCCACCATCCCTGGGATTCTCCAGGCAAGAACACTGGAGTGGGTTACCGTTTCCTTCTCCAGTGCAAAAAAGTGAAAAGTGAAAGTGAAAAGCGAAAGTGAAGTCGCTCAGTCTCGATGCCATGGACTGCAGCCCACCAGGCTCCTCCGTCCATGGATTTTCCAGGCAAGAGTACTGGAGTAGGGTGATGCTATAGAAGGGGTTTTAGATCTCACCAACTGTCTAAGCATTCATAGTGAACTGTAGTGAGTGGCCTGGGAAGCTTAATTCTGTCCATTCTGCCTGTGTCGTTTTGAAATTGTTATTGAAAATCTTTTCATCTAGATCGTGGTTACAGATGATTATTCCAATTAATTTACGATTGTTTTCCTTTCCTCGCCTTTCTTTCTAAATATTCAGTTGCACTTGTCAGGTGTGTATTTTGGCAAACACTATCTGCAGTGGCGTTATTGCCAGTCACAGCCTTCTGAGAGTGGTTTCCAATTTGGTGATCCCAGCTGGGAAGATTATCACCTCAACAGTGCATTCAAAGGGCTAACGACACTCCAGAAGCAGGCAGAGCCCCAAAGGCAAGGCTCTCCTGGCTGGACTCCCTGCCTCCAGGCTTAAGCCCTTGGAATGGATCCTCCATACTGTTCTCAGGCTGCCACTGCCCACAGGACGTCGTCCAAACTCCTTGACAAGGTTTGACACCCATGATTTGGCCTCTGCGTCTCTTTGGCCAATTTTGTTCTTTGCCACCAGCAATATGCCTTGGACATCTTTCTTGCCCGTGTCCTGAATATCTCCACCAAAGGGCAAGGATTGAGTCTCTCCTCCACTGCTGACTCCCAGCCCTAGAGTAGAGCCCAGCACGTCGGAGGAGTGCAGTAAATATTCCTGACCCTCTGGCCCCTGCTGTCTTCTCTGGCTCAGCACAGCGAAAGCCATTTCTTTTCAGCACAACAAAGGTCCATAGGTGGCCAAGCTCCAAATGATCTTTCCTTTAACGAAGATGGGGCCCAGTGAGGGCTGGTGGATACTGTGTTTTATCTTTTATCCCTGTCACGTGTGTCACGTAACAGCTCTCTAATGACAGTATAGTAAAGAGACCCTCATCTGCCAGCCATGTGCTCTGTCATCTGGGGCTCCTATGTTAGCTCAACCTTCTGAGCTTTTCACGCGTCTCCTGGGCCCCATAGTCTCTGGGTCTTGGACTTTTTGCACACGGGCGGGCTCAGTCATGTCTGACTCTCTGCCACCCCATGGACTGAAGCCTGTCAAGCTTCCCTGTCCATGGGATTTTCCTGGCAAGAATAATGGAGTGGGTTGCTATTTCCTTCTCCAAGGGATCTTTCCACCCCGGGGATCGAGCCCAGGTCTCCTGTATTGCAGGCAGATTCTTTAGCATCTGAGCCACCAACGAAGTCTTGGACTCTTTAGGGGTTGCTGTGCCCTGACCGGACCTGAAACAGAGCTGTGGTCTTGGCAGAGTTGGTCTTTGATAATACCCTCTTGTCCTCATCTCTTTTCTCCATTTTCTGTCACCCGCCTAGTACCCCTCCCCCCACCCTCTCCCTTTACTCTTGAGTAAAGATCTGGAATCAACATCTTGTTGTGCCTGGGGGTAGAAAGTTGAGAAATCAACCCTGACTATGTGCCAGGCCCAGAGCCGGTCTCACCTGCCCTTTCTGCCTTTGATCACCAATCTTTGATGCACATATCATAATTCTCATTCTTTACCCAAGAAAATTGAAGCTTAATGATGCTGAGTAGTGGAGCAAAGACAGAAACAGAGATAGGGACAAGATGTCTTTGGAGTCACACAGATCTGAGGATTGAGTCTTGGTTCCACCATTGGCAGACTGTTTGAGCAGGTTACTTGGCCTCTCTTAGATAGTGTTCTAGCCTGTAAAATGGGAATAATCATAGCAAAGAGTTTGATACTTGGTAGCCTAAAAGGCAATGGCACCCCATTCCAGTACTCTTACCTGGAAAATCCCATGGACGGAGGAGCCTGGTAGGCTGCATTCCGTGGGGTCGCTGAGAGTCGGACATGACTGAAATGGCAACCCACTCCAGTGTTCTTTCCTGGAGAGTCCCAGGGATGGGGGAGCCTGGTGGCCTGCTGTCTATGGGTTGCACAGAGTCGGACATGACTGAAGCGACTTAGCAGCAGCAGCAGCAGCAGCCCAAAAGGGGAAAAAAAATGGAAAATGTTATTATTTAGTCACTTCAGAAAGGTCACACAGCTTGTCAGGGGTAGAGCTGGGATTTGAACCCAGGCCTGCGTGGCTGCAGATGCAGTGCCGCCCACTGTAGCAGACGCCTCTTGGACACATAGCTGCCAGTCACACCTGTTGAATTAATGTGTATTTAAATCATTCAGCTCACAGACACTTGGGGCCCCCAGAGGTGCAGGCTCAAAATGGAGGCAGATTCAGAGACATGGAATAAAGGGAAAAATACAATTCAATTCCTGCTTTATCTTACAAGAAAAGTATCACAAAAGAAGGAATTTTTAATTCTTTTCATTAAAAAATTAAAGTCATTATTGACAAGTAAAATTGTAAGATACTTAAAGTATACTACATGACAGGCTTCCCTTGTGGCTCAGATGATAAAGAAACTACCTGCAATACAGGAGGCCCGGGTTTGATCCTTGGGTCAGGAAGATCCCTGGAGAAGGGAATGGCTACACCCACTCCAGTATTCTTGCCTGGAAAATTACATGGACAGGGGAGCCTGATGGGCTACAGGCCTTGGGGTTGCAAAGAGTCAGACATGACTGAGCGACTAACACACTGACTTGATATATATGTGCATTGTGAAAGAATTTCCCCCTGTGTAATTAATACATACTCATCGCCTAAGCTTTACTCTACTAGCAAATTTCAGTAATACAATACTGTATTGTCAACTATAGTCACCATGCTATGCTTTAGATCCTCAGATCTTATTCATCTAAAAGCTGATAGCTTGTACCCTTTTAACAACCTCTCCCTATTTCCCCTACCCTTAGCCCCTGGCAACCACTTTTCTACTCTCCAGTAGTAGTTTAGTCGCTAAGACGTGTCTGACTCTTGTGACCCCATGGACTATAGCCTGCCAGGCGCCTCTGTCCATGATATTCTCCAGGCATAAATACTGGAGTGGGTTGCCATTTCCTTCTCCAGGGGATCTTCCCAACCCAGGAATCGAACCCGGGCCTCCTGCATTGCAGCCAGATTGTTTACCGACTGAGCTATAAGGGAAGCCCTATCTACTCTCTATCTCCATGCGTTTAATTTGTTGTTGCTGTTAAGATTACACATATAAGTGATGTCATATAGTATCTGTCTTTCTTTGGTTTATTTCACTAAGCACAATGCCCTCCAGGTTCATCCACGTTGTCACAAATGGCAGGATTTTGGAAGGAGTTTACTTTTGATACATAACTAAACCTCTTTGAAATCCTCTGACTCAGATATTTTTTTTCTACAAACCTGGCAGTGACTCCCCTCTCCCTCCTCTTTCTGTCCCTGACATGGCTTTTTTGCTTCCTGCTTCTTCACCTAGACCCTAATAAATAAGTCAACCTTCAGTTCATTTTAGTCTCTCAATCGTGTCTGACTCTTTGCAACCGCATGGACTGCAGCATGCCAGGCTTTCTTGCCTATCACCAACCCCCAGAGTTTACTCAAACTCATGTCCATTGAGTAGGTGATGCCATCTAACCATCTCATCCTCTGTCGAACCCTTCTCCTCCTGCTTCCAGTCTTTCCCAGCATCAGGGTATTTTCAAATGAGTCAGTTCTTCAAATCAGGTGGCCAAAGTATTAGACTTTCAGCTTCAGCATCAGTCCTTCCAATGAATATTCACGACTGATTTCCTTTAGGATGAACTGGTTAGATCTCCTTGCAGTCTAAGGGACTCTCAAGAGTCTTCTCCAACACCACAGTTCAAAAGTATCAATTCTTCAGTGCTCAGCTTTCTTTATAGTCCAACTCTCACATCCATACATGACTGCTGGAAAACCATAGCCTTGACTAGACGGACCTTTGTTGGCAAAGTATTGTCTCTGCTTTTTAATATGCTGTCTGGGTTGGTCATAACTTTTCTTTCAAGGAGTAAGCATCTTTTAATTTCATGGCTTCAGTCACCATCTGCAGTCAACCTAAGTGAACCTAATGTCTCCCTTTTCTTTGATTTCCTTTCCACCGGTTAATTACCTGGATTCTTCAACTCAGAAGCAAGGCATGAGGTCATTCTAGCGTACAAGAATCCTCTCTGCTTTTAAAAGATTAAGAGAGGTGGAGAGAGGTGAATTTCAATTACCATGTTCTCTCTCCTGGAACTAACTAAAATTTAAACCTTAGTGCTAATCATAGTATAAAAGATACTGGGAAGGAATTTTAAGCATCACTGGAAAGTGGGAGCACTTTGGAGGCTGGGGGGGTTCTTATTCTGCACAAAGTTGACCCTGTAGACCTTTCAGCCTGAACTCAAATGCCCAGAGGTCAGGGCCTTGGCACCTTTCGCATGTCCCATCCCAACCCCCATCAAAGCCCCTTCCCTGCAGCGAGGCAGCCATCTGTAGAGAGAGGAAAGGAAAGGCCAGTGTGACTCACCTCTTGCTTTACCATCGCCAGCCCCTAGGCAGCATTGCACTGCCCTGTCACCAGCCCTTCCTGTAGCTGGGTACAGGATGACCTTATTGGGCTGAGGTTGTGGGAGAACTGCTCTTGCCAGAGGGTCGTGACATTCATGATGAGGGAAAGCCATCCCTCCTTCCTGCAGCATGATCCCCGAAAGGGCAACTGGACTTAGAGTTTGCACTCAGCCCCAAATCCTGGAAAGACATCTGTCCTGATTGGGAGCTCCTGAGAGTCACAGTGACCTGAAGAGGGGTGTGGGGTGAGTGGCCAGCAGCCTTTAACAGGTCTCTCCTGGGGAGTCATTATGCTGTTTATGTGAGCTCTTTCCTCCACTTCCTGATACCGCCGCAGTCATGGGAACCGCTGGCCTGCTGCACCTTTGCATTTGCTTCTTTGGGATTCCAGCTCTTCAGTCCATCACAGGAGGAAACACTGAACACACAGAGGTCTATAGACAGCTTCTTTCTAAGTGATGATTCTAGCTCTGGCAACCTGCTCAACGGTTCAGGACTCTTCCAACAAACATTTCTTGAATGCCTAATACATGCCAGATCTTGTCATGAACAAGACAGGTATGGTCCTTGGCTTTGTGGAGCAACCAGACTAGTGGAGCAGGCAGACCTGGAACAAAAAATTCCAACAGTGATGAATGGTGTGTACACACGTGTGTATATACACATGTGTGTATGTATCATGCAAAAATATAATAATAACGTAGTATGTAATATAGTTTTTTCTTTCCTATATAAAAACTGTCATTCTTACATGTTTATCATCTAATTGCTTTATTCCACTTATTATTATATACTGATGGAGTAGGAAATGGCAACCAACTCCAGTATTCTTTCCTGGAAAATTCTATGGACAGAGGAACCTGGCAGGCTACAGTCCATGCAGTTGCAGAGAATCAAACACCACTGAGCTTGCCAAGAAAGAGATTATATACTGGATTTTTACCTACATAAATCTTTATGCTTTTTAAATTACTGTATAGAATTTCACAATGTAGGTAAAACACAGTTAATTTAGTAATTATCCAACTAATGAATGGCTACGTTGATTCCATTTTTCACTGTTATAGGGGTGTAAAGAATGTCCTCAACAGGCCTGGGTGCCAATGTAAAGAGATTTTCTACAGTAGATAGAAAGTAGTAGTAGCAGACTCTTTCTAAGTAGTAGACTCAGAAAATGCTGAGTCAAGGGGGACTTCCCTGGATGCCCAGTGGTTAAGAATCCAGGCTTCCACTGCATGGGGTGAGGGGTGGGAGGGGAGTGGTCATGGGTTTGATCCCTGTTCTGGAAACTAAAATCCCACATGCCTCAAGGTGCAGCCAGCAAAAGAAATTTAAAAAAGAAATTGCTGAGTCATGATGTGCACAATTCTAAACTTGCCTAAATTCTACCAGTGGTCCTCTAAAATAGATAGTTCTATTTGCACTCCCACCAGCAATTTATAAGAGAATTCACTCGCTGACACCTTTCAACATTTAATATTATCAGACTTCTTAACTTTTGCCACTCTGAAGGGTGAGAAATGATACCTTGTTATTTAAATTTTGCATGGGTCTATTTTCCAGTAATTCTTAAATAAGCTATTGAATTTCTAATTAAATTACAGAAGTAGGAAGGATTCAGGCAGGCAGGCCTTTTCCATCCTCCAAGGACAGCCCAGTGCTGGTAGGCACAGAGGAGGTGCTCGGAGATGCTAGAGAATTGATTGATTGCTTTGGATAATTTTAAATTTCCAAGAATTAAAATTTCAATTCAGTTGACCTAAATCTCCTGATTCTGATTGACCCAAATGTATTTCTTATATCTAATGAGGTTTTATCACTAAATTTCTAATGTCTACCTAAGAGAACAATTCAGTACCAGCTAAAGCTGGCCTACAAAAGCCTGCTATAAAAGCTAGTTGTACTAAATTTAGAAATGTCAAGGAATTTTTTTTTAAAAAAGCAAGAAACCAGCTGCCCCTTCCTTAAAGGGCTATCCATCCCCAAAGCGACTGAACCAAGGCAAAAAGAAAACAGGCAGGAAAATTGCATTGGAAGACTTCCCTGAGGACAATTTCACCAGCTAAGCAGATGTCCAGGGCAGGCTGAGGAGACGAGCGTGGAGCCAGCCACCTTTGGAGCCGTGTGAGAGGTAACCCCTGGGGTGTTTTTAAATCCCTGACTGATTAGATCTGCAGACGTTGTGGAAAAAAGCCAGGCCACAAGCAGGATATGTTGTCTGAACACATAAGGATGTGGGGTAAGAAAAAATGATCAAAGTAAGCCTCCCCTTTCAAGCTTGCTTACCAAAAAATGGGACCATGATGGGCAGGGCCTTGGCCAAGGAATGTCACAGCCCTTGGAGGGGACCTGTCCCACCCGACTCCTGGGACTTCCTTCTGAGGCATCGGTTCATTGCCCTGTTCTGTGATAAGGACACCGCTGTTCAGGGTTCCTGGGGTTGCTCAGATAAACAGTTCTCTGAAGAGGCAATTTCAGCCTGAGTAGGATGGTGCACTCCAGACCAGACCATGTGGGTGAGGAAGGGGGCATCAGATACGTGATGGATGTGACTTACTGTCTTGCAAATGCCCTTCTGCCTTGCCTCGCCCTTCATCCCTCATAGAGAATTATGTCTACACCAGTTCAATTTCTTGTCTTCCTTCTGCCACCAATGAGAATTCAATCTTTCCCTCCATCCCTGGTATTCCCTCTGGTGTGGAAGTGGGGGACTTAGAAGAGACGGGGAGGGGCGGTAAGAAAAGGAAGGTGGGCTGGGGGAGGCCTGAGCTGCAACCCTGCTGGGCTGTAAGCCTCAGGTGTAACCCAGCACCCAGCGTAGCGCCTGGCACGTAACAGGCACTGTGTGTTGTGTTAGTTGCTCAGTCGTGTACCATTCTTGTGACCCCATGGACTGCGGTCCGCCAGGCTCCTCTGTGCATGGAATCCTCCAGGCAAGAATACTGGAGTGGGTTGCCATGCCCTCCTCCAGGGGATCTTCCTGACCCAGGGATCAAAGCCAGATGTCCTGCATTACTATCTGAGTCACCAGGGAAGCCCCAGTAGGCAGTGAATATTTTTCAAATGATTGGTTAATTGAAAGACAGATGATAAAAGTGTAAGTGATCTATGAAGACGAAGAAGCAGATGAAGGAGGAACAAGGCTGAGTAGAAATGGTGATAGGTAAGGGGGAAAATGGAGCAGGATTAGGGCCTCATCTCATTTCTTAAAAGCTGTATGTTTAAGCAGTGAAAAATGTTTAGGGACATAGTAGGTAAAACGTCAACTCACAGCTATCCCTGGTTGGTGGGATTATGAATAATTTTCATTTTCTTATATATATTTTTACCAATATAGTCAATTTTGTATATGAAATATCTATTTCTCATACAAGCAAAATATAAACATTTATTTATAAAAGGAAAAACATTTATTTTATAAAAGGAAAAGCGAGATGATACAGTCCCCTCAAAATTGAGATATTGATAACCCAATCCCTAGTACCTCAGAATATGATTATATTTGGAGACAGACTCTTAAAGAGGTAATTAAGGTAAAATTAGGTCATGAATTCTATTGTTTTAAACCACTCAACCTGTGGTACTTTGTTGTGATGGCCCTAGCAAGCTAATACACAAGGGAGACATTTTTAAAGTTTAAGATAATTATTCAATACATTTGTAACTTATGTATTACTGCATTGTACTTCAGCTATACTTCAATTAAAGAATATTTCTTCGATACAGACAAAAATAACTTTGTAACTTCATAACTACCAAAAGAAAAAAAGAAAAATTTTTCAAGGAAAGACAAAATGAGCAGAGAATATCAGAGAAGTGTTTTGGGCAATTTGGGAGGAAGACTATGGAAAAGCATATGGCATTGTTATGTTCATAGCATAGCAGTATTGTGTACCTTTGAAACAATAAGCTCTTTGATGGGAGAGAGAGGTGAGTTTTTATTACAGAGTCGAGACAGCCCCGAGGTAATTAACTCAGAGATATGGCCATCCCCTCCCTGGAGTATCTACTCTGTAATGATCTCTGAGCAGAGGTGGAAGCTTCAAGGAAGGGAGGTGCCACCGAGGGGATCAAAGTGAGAGCAAAGGCTAAGACCGATAGGTTCTAAGGGTATTGGTCAGGAGAAGAAAAGGAAGACTGTGAGTTTTCCTTTTGGCTACCTCCCAGTTTATTGCTTGTTTGTGATCTCCTGAGTGTCTCATTCGGAGAAGGCAATGGCACCCCACTCCAGTACTTTTGCCTGGAAAATCCCATGGGGAGAGAATCCTGGTAAGGCTGCAGTCCATGGGGTCGAGAAGAGTCGGACACAACTGAGCGACTTCACTTTCATGCATCGGAGAAGGAAATGGCAACCCACTCCAGTACTCTTGCCTGGAGAATTCCAGAGACAGGGAAGCCTGGTGGGCTGCTGTCTATGGGATCACACAGAGTCGGACATGACTGAAGCGACTTAGCAGCAGCAGAGTGTCTCATTGGGGAGAGAATTCAGGCTCCCAGTTCATTGCTTGTGTGCATTCTCCTGAGTGTTTCTTTGGGAATAGAATTCAGGGGTGGTTTCACTGGGGACAGATGAGACTTTCCTTCCTTCTTGGGGCCCGCTGCTCTCAGCAGATGTCTTTCTTGCACACTGCTGGGTATCATGGCAGGGGACAAGGGGAGCCATTTTCACCACCAAGCCCCACAGGCAAGGGCAGGTGTGGCAGGCTGGAGCTCCATCTCCGGGGCTCTCCCAGGTGGGACTCATGACCTTCGGGGACTGAGAAGTGAGTACTGCCGGCATCCTTATGGACTTGAAGTCCATCAGTCGGTCTCTCTCCCTGACTGTTGCTGTTCAAATCCAAATGTGCTCTGTTTTCTCAAGACGATATACCATTCTAAAATGTGTTGCTCACCATTTTAAAATTACAGCTCATTGAGCTATAATTCACACACCATACAATTCACCTATTTCAAGTGTACAATTAAATGGCTGCTCATATATTCTCAGAACTCTGCAACCGTCCCCACAATTTTAGAACATTTTCATCACTTAAAAAGAATCCTGTATCTATTAACAGGCACTCGTCATTGCCCCTCCAACCTCCCCAGCTCCAGGCAACCACTAATCTACATTTCTGTCTACAGATTTGCCTCTTTTCTGATCTTTTCTCATAAATGGAATCATACCATATGTGGCCTTCTGTAACTGGCTTCTTTCACTTAGCATAATGTTGTCAAGGTTTACCAATGTTGCAACTTGTCTCAGTATTTCATTGTGTTTGCTGCTAATAGTCTACTGTAGGTATATACCTTATTTTATTCATCCATCAGCTGGTGGATTTTTAGGGTATTTCCACTTTGGGGCTGTTATAATGCTGCTGTGAACATTCATGTACAAGTCTTTGTGTGGATATAGGTTTTCATTTCTCTTGGGGGTATACTTAAGACTGGAATTTCTGGGTCCTGTGGCAACTATGTCTAACCTTTGGAGGATCGGCCAGACTGATTTCTAAAGTGACTGGACCATTTTATGTTCCCATTAGCAGTATAAAAGTGTTCTAAATTCTCCACATCTTCATCAAAAGTTGTCATTATTTGTCCTTTTTATAGCCATTCCATTGGGTTTGAAGTGATATTGTGGTTTTTATTTGTATTTTCCTGGTAACTAGTGACCTTGAACATCTTTTCATGTGCTTATTAGCTGTTAGCGTATCTTTTTTGGAAAACTGTCTCTTCACCTCCTTTGCCTATATTTTAATTGAGCTGTATGTCTTTTTATTGTTGAGTTGTATGTTTTGGGTAGTAAGACTCCCTTGCTGCTGCTGCTGCTGCTAAGTCGCTTCAGTTGTGTCCGACTCTGTGCGACCCCAGAGACGGCAGCCCACCAGGCTCCCCCATCCCTGGGATTCTCCAGGCAAGAGTACTGGAGTGGGTTGCCATTTCCTTCTCCAGTGCATGAAAGTGAAGTCGCTCAGTCATGTCCAACTCTTCGCAACCCCATGGACTGCAGCCTACCAGGCTCCTCCGGCCATGGGATTTTCCAGGCAAGAGTACTGGAGTGGGGTGCCATCGCCTTTTCCGAAGACTCCCTTACCAGATATCTAATTTCAAAAATTGTTCTCCTGTTCAGTGAATTGTCTTCTCACTTTACACATGGTATCCTTTGAAGCACAAAAGTTTAAAATTTTGATGATCTGTAATTTATTCTTGTTGCTTTTGGGGTCATTTTTAAGAAACCATTGCCTAATCCAAGGTTGTGAAAATTTACATCAATGTTTTCTTTTAAGTGTTTAATAGTTTAAGCGATTACATTTAGATCTTTGATCCACTTTGGGTTAACTTTTGTATATCGTGAGAAACAGGGCCCAACTTCAGTCTTTTTTGTGTAGATATTCAGTTATCCCATACACTTGAAAAAACAATTCTTTCCCCATCCTTCCCCAAGATCAAGTGACAGTGATTGTAAGGGTTGCTAACCATTTTAAGGATTTTCTTATACCAGTCACACAAAAAGTCACACGTAGGGACTTTCCTGATGATCCAGTGGTTAAGAATCTGCCTTACAATGCAGGTGACTCCGGTTCAATCCTTGGTCGGAGAGTTAAGATCCCACAGGCTTGGGAGCAACTAAGCCTTCGAGCCACATCTAGAGAGTTCCATGAGTTGCAACGAAAACTCCTGCCTGCCGCAACCAAGACCTGAGCAGCCAAATAAATAAATAAATATTTTCCAAAAGTCACATATAAGCTTCTTACCCGTCATGTGTGTAATCAGAAATTACCCACAAGCATGAAGAAATGACAAACACCTTCCCATTCTAGTTCATTTTGAAAAATTGAGGGAACAAATTCTCAGTAAGTGGCTGGGTAGTTGCAGTTTATGTAACTTATAACTCAGTTCAGACAGACTTATCATCAGCCACATAGTCAGAGCCTGAGCCCAGATAGTGTTTGGTGAGCCAGAATTTTATCTGATGTGACTTTAGAAGATTCTTCCCAAACAGACTGCTAATGGCTCAGCATTTTGGATTTTGAGCGTTGAGGGAATGACTTGCAGGTGGTTTCAGTGACTGAAATCTGTGATCACCTTCAACAAGGGTTAAGGAGAAATGGCCCTTTGTCCTGCTTCCCGCACAGTTCCTGGCTATCTTTTTTAACTTCTATGCTCTGCCCCTCTCCCAGTTCCATTTCCAAAAATAGCAAGAAACTGGCAAGAAGTCCTGGGTTGCAATTTGTCATCCAGCTTTGGACACAACTGTTTCCCCTCTTCTGGCAGAGTCAGTGATTTGGCTTGTCTTCTGGATGGAATGAACATTTTGTGAAGGGTGTCCAAAAAGGACATACCCCAGGGGCACACAAATGTCCCTCAATTTACTGCTACAGAATTCACTGTGGAAAGAAATGGCGGTAGGCATTTTTCAGTGAACCTTCAAAACTAGTAGGAGTGTTGATCTCTATGCCAGGAGCGTAGAAGTGTAGTCTTTAGAATTCCTTGCCTCAGAATCACTGGAGGTGGGGAAGGATGGAAAGAACTTGTTAAAATGTATATTCCTGAGCCCCCAATGAATCAGAAATTCTGGGGTGGGGGTGGATGTAAGGACCTGTATTTTAACAGGGACTTTAGGTGGCTCTCTTGGGCTTCCCTTGTAGCTCAGCTGGTAAAGAATCTGCCTGCAATACGGGAGACCTGGGTTCAATCCGTGAGTTGGGAAGATCCCCTGGAGAAGGGAAAGGCTCCCCACTCCAGTATTCGGCCTGGAGAATTTCATGGACTGTAAATAGTTGGACACGACTGAGTGACTTTTTCTTTCACTTAGGTGGCTCTCGCAAACACTAAAATTTGAGAACTGCCTCCTTGGGAGCTTTTCCTCGAAGGTAATGTGAATGAATACTTGCTGAGACCACCAGCTTTGGACATATACAGAACCGGAGTTAAACTTCAGTTTCTTTTCCTACAGAATAAGGTTCACTCCCCCAGGTCCCAGGTAGGAGAGGGCTGGCCTGGAGGAGGGATGCGGATGAAGCTCGGGATCTAGTACAACGCAACTTTCACAACAGCGTCCCCCCAGTCTGGGTGACTTGGCACCCTATAGGGTTGCCAGATAAAATTCAGGACACCTGGTTAACTTGAATTTCAGAAAAACAACAATAGTTTTTCAGTGTAACTGTGGCAACAATGCCAAGGTGAGTTTCCATGGTCCAGGGGCTGCTAGGACAAGCTCCATAGAAGGATTTGGGACATTGTTCCTCGATTGACAGCCTCTGTGTCTCAGTCTCCAGCCCTTCCAGATATTCTGTGAGCTTCTCGGATTATTTAAATGAATCACTTTTAGACTTTAATTCACTGGCGTCAATTTTTGTTGCTTGCAGCTCTGCACTCTGACTGATACAGCATCTGTAGCTCCCTACTCAACAGCTTACCATCTGTTCTCTCTTACCATCACTCCTCTGAGCTCCCCTCGAAGCCACCAGGAGCCTCCCAATGACACAGTCTCTCTGGCTTTTCTTGATTCTATACCCTTTTCTGGTGGAGGAGTGTGTAGAGGACACAGGCACCCATGGAAACTCTACTGGAAGGGAGCTAGGAAAGTAAAGGCCCTACCTCAGTGTACTACTGCAGAGACCCCAGCTCAATAGCTCGTGATGCCCACTGGCACACCCAACTAGAAGCCAGTGGGCAAGGGAGCCTGTGAATATGGTGCTTTTCAAGTCAGAGTTCTAGGACCTGGAGCAGGGCGAAGACGAGGGGAAGGTCAGTGTGATGAGGCAGAAAGAATATATTGAGCATGCAGGGAATATATGCTGTCTGAAGTTTGGTTCTCCTGAAGCAGAGCCCGAGATGGGGATTGTATGCAGCTGACTCCTGGAGATACTCCTGGGAGGAGAACCATGTGAGGGAGGGAGCCAAGGAAGCAGGGTGGGCCAGGGGAGGGCGCTGGGCGAAGATGTGTTAGTTTCAGGATGAGTCTAGTCCCAGCTTCCTCCCCGAGTTACTTTGGAGAAAAGTTTTTTGTAGAAATTATCCTGCTCAGAGGCGTGGGTAACTGGGCTCTTATACACACACCCCTACACACTTTTTATTGGCCGTGGACTATACCTGACATAATCAACTGAGCCTCTCCCGGTGAGGGGGCCTCCTTTGACCAAAGACAGGCCTTAGGAGAAGGGGGCAGGCATGAGCTATTGGCCACCAGCATGCACCATAGCTGGGGTCAGATAACTGAACCTGGGTGGGGGCACCAGTAGCATCTGTCAGAAGGACATCACCTCCTTGTTATCTGGGCACGATGAGGTAAAAATTCTTTTCCCCTTGTGTACTTTTATAGTTGACAGGTTTTCTAATATTATTTTTGGAACTAGACACGTCAAATTAAATCCATGCAGTGAAACCACCTGATGGATTGTAGGCAGAAGTAACAGTAAATTACTCCGTATCCTTGACCCCCTGCAGTGACCTCTTGACCACACTGAGCAGATGGTCCTGCTCACTGGCAATGCCAGGCTCCAAGCTTGGCCCTGTTTCACTGCTTATGATCAGGGATTTTCTTATTTATCAGATTCAGTATGAGCTTCCCAGGTGGTTTGGTGGTAAAGAGTCTGCCAGCCAGTGAAGGAGACACGGGTTCAATCCCTGGGTTGGGAAGATCCCCTGGAGCAGGAAGTGGCAACCCACTCCAGTATTCTTGTCGGGAAAATTCCATGGACAGAGGAGCCTGGTGGGCTACAGTCCATGGTGTCGCAAAGAGTTAGACACAACTGAACAACTGAGCACACACACACACACACACACACACGCGCGCGCGCGTGCTCGCATCAGGCTCAGTGGGCCAGTCGTTGAGCTTTCCATAGACCCTGCTTGTGTGACTCATAGATCAAGAATGTAATTAATATGGCTGATAGAGGGGGGCACCTGAGGAGTCAAGGCGGCTGGTGTTGGACCTTAAATAATAATAAGAGCAAAGTGACATGCATGCTCAATCACTTCAGTCATGTCTGACTCTTTGCGACCTTGTGGACGATAGCCCACCAGGCTCCTCTGTCCATGGGGATTCTCCAGGAAAAAAATACTGGAGTGGGTTGCTATGCCCTCCTCCAGGGAATCTTACCAACTTGAGAATCAAACTCACATCTGCCTGCATCTCCAGCATTGCAGGCAGATTCTTTACCCTCTGAGCCATCTGGGAAGCCCATGTGCCAAACATATTCAGTTCAGTTCAGTCAGTTCAGTTCAGTCGCTCAGTCGTGTCCGACTCTTCGTGACCCCATGAATCGCAGCACGCCAGGCCTCCCTGTCCATCACCAACTCCCAGAGCTCACTCAGACTCACGTCCATCGAGTCAGTGATGCCATCCAGCCATCTCATCCTGGGTCGTCCCCTTCTCCTCCTGCCCCCAATCCCTCCCAGCATCAGAGTCTTTTCCAATGGGTCAACTCTTCGCATGAGGTGGCCAAAATACTGGAGCTTCAGCTTTAGCATCATTCCTTCCAAAGAAATCCCAGGGTTGAGCTCCTTCAGAATGGACTGGTTGGATCTCCTTGCAGTCCAAGGGACTCTCAAGAGTCTTCTCCAACACCACAGTTCAAAAGCATCAATTCTTCAGCGCTCAGCCTTCTTCACAGTCCAACTGTCACATCCATACATGACCACTGGAAAACCATAGCCTTGACTAGACGGACCTCAGTCAGCAAAGTAATGTCTCTGCTTTTGAATATACTCTCTAGGTTGGTCATAACTTTTCTTCCAAGGAGTAAGCATCTTTTAATTTCATGGCTGCACTCACCATCTGCAGTGATTTTGGAGCCCAAAGAAATAAAGTCTGACACTGTTTCTACTGTTTCCTCATCTATTTCCCATGAAGTGATGGGACCAGATGCCATGATCTTCGTTTTCTGAATGTTGAGCTTTAAGCCAACTTTTTCTCTCTCCTCTTTCACTTTCATCAAGAGGCTTTTTAGTTCCTCTTCACTTTCTGCCATAAGGGTGGTATCCTCTGCATATCTGAGGTTCTTGATATTTCTCCCGGCAATCTTGATTCCAGCTTGTGTTTCTTCCAGTCCAGCGTTTCTCATGATGTGCTCTGCATAGAAGTTAAATAAGCAGGGGGACAATATACAGCCTTGACGTTCTCCTTTTCCTATTTGGAACCAGTCTGTTGTTCCATGTTCAGTTCTAACTGTTACTTCCTGACCTGCATACAGATTTCTCAAGAGGCAGGTTAGGTGGTCTGGTATTCCCATCTCTTGAAGAATTTTCCACAGTTTATTGTGATCCACACAGTCAAAGGCTTTGGCATAGTCAATAAAGCAGAAATAAATGTTTTTCTGGAACTCTCTTGCTTTTTTGATGATCCAGGGGATGTTGGCAATTTGATCTCTGGTTTTTCTGCCTTTTCTAAAACCAGCTTGAACATCAGGGAGTTCATGGTTCACATATTGCTGAAGTCTTAGAACCTTAATATATGTTGTCTTGTTTAACCCTTACAATAGCCCAGGAAGTGGGAATTATTCTTCCCATTTAATCGTTGAGGAAGTCCCTAGACTGGGGATTAAGAAGGAGCTCTAACTTTTGTTCAGCCACCAGTGAAAACTGAAAACACTAGACCAAATGAATGGCAATGTTTCTAGGAGTCGTGAGCCTCAGCAGAGACACGCAGGGAGTCAGCGGGCTGCTGAGAGGGTAGGACTGACCATATGCACTGCAGCCACAGCAGCTCTGCCTCGATCTGTGTTGTCAGGACTGCCTCTTCCTGGGGGTGCCACCAGGGCAGCCCCGCAGGGCCTGCCAGGCTCAGAAGGGGTCTGTGCTTAGGATTTAATGCCCTGCAGGTGCCATCCTGAAATTCTTAATAGTTCTGTCTAAATTTGCTTTTTGTAAGTGAAATACTACAGGACAGTAGAACAGGTGCCAGGAGCTTGGAGCTCTGCCTTGTGCCCGGTCCCACTTCCTGTTGCCTCTCGGCTTCTGTGTTCTCCACTGTCTGCTCTTGGCCAAGTTGCTTTTCTTTTTCCCAGTCCATCACAGACAAATAAATGGTCCTATGTATATGATTAACACCCCTCTCGCAGCAATTGTGGCTCACCTCATGAGTTTGACAACACTAAAACTGGTCTATACCCTCTTCAACCAGATAAGTTCAGTCGGACAGGTTCACCCTTGGATGTTCCAGTGATGTCAGATGGTCATTTGTTGTTGTTGCTCAGTTGTGTCCGACTCTTTGAGACCCCATGGACTGCAGCATGACAGGCTCCCCTGTCCCTTACTATCTCCTGGAGCTTGCTCAAGTTCATGTACATTGAGTCAGTGATGCCATCCAACCATCTCATCCTCTGTCATCCCCTTTTCCTGTTGCCCTCAATCTTTTCCAGCATCAGGGTCTTTTCCAGTGAGTCGGCTTTACACATCAGGTGGCCAAAGTATTAGAGGTTCAGCTTCAGCTTCAGCATCGGTCCTTCCGATGAATATTCAGGGTTGATTTCCTTTAGGATTGACTGGTTTCGTCTCCTTGCAGCCCAAGGGACTATCAAGAGTCACCACAATTCGAAAGCATCAATTCTTCCATGCTCAGCCTTCTTTATGGTCCAGCTCTCACATCCGTACATTTCCAAATGCTTGTGTTCAGTTCTTATAGTTATCCTACAGCAGACCAGTAACAACAGTGGACCATGATAAGAAGCTCTGCTTTAGACTCTTCTGTGGGTGCCAGGATCCTGGAATTACCCGTCCAAATCACACAGACCTGCTTCCAGGGTCTTCATGGGCCTCTTCACCTGAGTCATTCTCCTGGTTTGCGGTTTGCATTTCCCTAGGCTGAGGGGCAGCTGTTTGCAGGGGGCAGTGGGGATGGAGATTGAGTATGTATGCTGGGGTGTCTGCATATGCGTTTGAAGCACTGCTGATGCAGGATGGAGGGAGGATGGGAAGAGAAGGGGGGCAGGCTGCCAGCTGGTGGAGGAAGAGGAGCACAGAGATTTGGGGTGAACCCAGCTGAAGGAATCCAGCCATTTCTCAACACATCTGGAGCTTATCCAGAGTGCCTGCCAGTCAGGAAACTTTCGATCAGGCATCGTCCATATTGACTTAGTGTTTTGAATTTGGATTTCTATCCTGTGACCATGGTCAGGAGCCTCCTAGCACTTTGCAGAGCAGGTGGGTGGCATGTGGACATGTGTGTCCTTCAGGTCCCTCCCTTAGCTGCACGGAGACTGCAGCCTCATCAGCTCTGCCCCTCCCTCTCTTAGTGTATCAGATACACAGCTTCTGATGCCTGCCTCGTGCCAGATTTCTCAACACTCTGGGAAAGGATTTTGTTTATTTTCCTTAAGTTTGAAAGCAAACACCCCAAAATTAAGACCCCCAAAGTAACACCCCAACACCCCAAAAGTAAGACAGGCAAAGACTCAAAAATTTAAACACACACACACAATTAGCCAATAGGCATATAAGTAATATATCTTATGTTTACATTTTATTTGTAAAGGATATTATGGATGATCCAAATGAACAGCTGGATAAAGAGGTACACAGGGCAGGGTCTGAAAGAGTTCTAAGCACAGGATCTGAGCTGTGGAGCTGCGGTGTGCACCCTCCCAGCATCTGTATGCTTTCACCAACTTGGAAGCTCCCCCAAACACTGTCACGTAGGGATGTTTAGGGAGGTTTAATCATGTAGGCATCATCAGTTACCAACTCAAGTTCCCAGTCCCTCTCCGCTCCCCAGAGGCTGGAAGGTGGGGCTGAAAGTTCCAAGCTCCTACTCAAGGTCAGGTCTTCCTGGCAACTAGCCCTCATCCTGAAGGGGGCCACCTAGGGGGCCACCAGGAGTGGCCTCCTTATAACAAATAGCGCTCCTCTCTTTCCTGTCACTCATGAAATTCCAAGGAGTTTGGGAGCTCTGCGTCAGGAAACATGAGCAAATACAAAATGTTGTCACCGAAGGTGCTGCTGTCCCCGTTATTACTCGGGAAATGACAAGGGTTTTAGGAGCTCTGTGCCGGGAACCGGGGACCAAGACCAAATGTATGTTTCTTTTTGTATCACAGCGTCCTACCCTCACAGACAGCTCCGTCATTGCCGACTGGCCTTGGAGGAGCAGAGGGACTGGCCTGCCCTGCTGCCCTGGGCCTCCCTGTGGCCATCACAGCCTCTGCTGTCTTCCTGTCTCGCCCTTGCCACCCCCACCCCCAGTGCTCCCTGGACCACCTTTTGTCTTTTCAATTAAATACTCTTTATCCATGAAGTCCTCCTCTTGCTTTTCTTTTTCCTTTTTTTCTTTTTTTTTGGCCTCCCCCCACAACTCGTGGGATCTTAGTTCCCTGACTGACCAGGGATTGAACCCTCGCCCTCAGCAGTGACAGCTCGGAGTCCTAACCACTGGACCACCAGGGAATTACACCCTCTTGCTTTTCACTGAGGCCATATTTAAACTTCATTCTGTCCTTTCCTGGCCTTCCCTGGGAGGAACCACCTACTCAGTCCAACACCTTGAAATGGAATTATGTAAAAAACAATGTGTTACCTTCAAACTAGTAATCCCACCTCTAGGAATTTATCCTAGGAGATAATTAAGAATAAAACTTTAGCCCCACTGGCTTTCATCACTGTAACATTTGATGTGAAAAGGTAAAAATAAATATCCAATTAGAGGGCATTAGTTAAATAAATAGTGACATATCCATACAGTGACAGACCAGACAAAGTGTATGGCAGAATACTTAAGGGTGTGGGAAAATGTCAATGATGTATTATTAAGTAATAATTTGAGGTTACAAAATTATTTTAAAGTCTCATTTTTGTAAAAACGGAGACTTGTCTGGTGGTTAAGACTACAGGCTTTCAACACACAGGGGTTACAGGTTCGATCTCTGGTCAAGGAAATAAGACTGCACGTGGCATGCCATGTGGTCAAAAATTATTTTTTTAATTTTTTTTTAAAAAGGAAGAGGAAAAAACCCACACGTCGTCTTATAGAAAAATGTAGCTCTGCATGATGGGATTTCTGGATGACATTTATTTCTTCATTTCTGCTGTCTTGGGGATTGTTTGCAGCAACTGCCATGGGCAAGACTCTAGTCCCCTGCTCTGTTTCCCTCCCCGCAGGTGTGCTGGAAGATGGTGTGACCTCCAACGGCGTGCCCCGATCGACAGCCCCGAGCGGAATATCCAACCCAGAGAAGAAGATGAGCTGTGGGACCCAGTGCCCGAACCCTCAGAGCCTCAGCTCAGGCCCCCTGGCCCAGAAACAGAACAGCCTGCGAACTGCAGAGGTAGGTCACAGCCGCAGAACAGACTGGGGACCGGAGTCAGGGGGGAGAAGGTTGCTTTCAGGTAGAGCCACGCTGAGACTGCATCCACGGAAGCAGCCGTGATGGTTCACCTTGCCAAAGGAAATTCTGCACCCACCCGTGTGAAAATCATTGCAAAGAAAACAGCACGGCCCCACCTCCCACCTCCTGCCTTGAGGGCTGCTGTGTTTAGTTCAATCAGCGGAAATGGGTCCTTGATATTTGGGCTCTAGAGGAAGTGTGTGTTTGTTTAAATACAGCTTTGTTCAAGGGTCTCTTTGCTGTCACATCTTGATAGTGAGGACTGTACTGGTTGCAGGAACTATCCCAGGCCAGGCAGTCAGCCGTCACAGGGCTTGGCAGGGAACGAGACCAGAGCCCAGCATGTAGGAGGCAAGCCTGGAGTCTTACCTCACCCTCCAGCCAGGCGGGCAGCAGGAGGGTCCCCGGGGCGGGGCTCCTGTTGTAGGATGTGGTGACGGCACCACCCCACACTGTTGCTATTGGAGATGGAGTGGGGCTGCAGAGTCCCTGGACCTGGCTGGCATCCTTTCTGATTCTTTCTTTTCTCTCAGAGCCATTCTTGGGAAGTACTCTTTCTGCTGCTGCTCCTTAGCAGATCAGCACAGGGGTCTGCAGTCTTTCCGCACCTGCCCTGACTCCATTCTTCCCTCTCACTCCCTCACCACCCCCCATAACCCACTTCAAAGTCCACTACTTACCTGCTCACTCAATACCTGTCTTTTCCGTCTCCTCTGTCAAAATTCACTGCTCCTATCCCTCAGGCCACTGCCACCTATTGTATGTCTGAAGATCCGACTGGATTATCTAATGATAGAATTCTTGCCCATATCAGTGAGTTGCCTCTCTAAGCTTTGGTCAGAAAACCTGTTGCAAATTTAGCTCCAATACTCCTGGACTAAGTGGCTTTGCAGAAATCACTTAGTCCTCCAGAGTCTCAGATTTCTTATCCACACAGTGGAAATGATACCAAAATGGGAAAACAGATGGGCCTGCTCTTTGGGAACTGAGAAGTGCAGTGAGAAAGGCAGTAAGGATTCAACAGGGGCTGGTTAGACACCCAGCACCATAACCCCGTGAAAGGAAACACTGATGGTAGTTCTTCAGACACACAGAGGGTCATGGCTGGGGGGTAGATTTGAGGGCAGCGGTGGCCTTCCTGGGGTCCTGTATGGTCTGCTGACCTTCTAGAGGCCCAAGCATCATTGCCATCTCCCAAGGCAGTCTGGGTCCCACAGAGCGACCCCCAGAAGCTTGGTCACTGCTCTAGGGCAGGCCCTGACTTTTGTTCTCCAGCCTGCTCCCCACACCGCAGCCTCACCTTTTGAGCCAAGATGTGCACAAAAGGAAGGAAGCAGCTTCACCCGGTGTGAGTGTGCCTTCACTTTAAAATCCATCGCTTTAAAATTGTGTCATGCTTTCAGGTCTTCTGGGCTTCTCAGGTGGCTCAGTGGCAAAGAATCCACCTGCCAGTGCAGGAAATGTGGGTTTGATCCCTGGGTCAGGAAGATCCCCTGGAGGAAGAAATGACAACCCACTCCAGTGTTCTTGCCTGGAGAATCCCAAGGACAGAGGAGCCTGGTGGGCTATACTCCATGTGGTCGCAAAGAGTCAGCACGACTGAGCACGCACGCTTTAGGTCTCCTGGCTCACTCATTCCACCCAAGAGCGTGTAAAGTAAGCACCATCCCATTTTATAGACAAGGAAACTGAAATTCACTTGATAGATGACATGAATAGGTCCTATAAGTGCTAGAGATGGGTGTCACTAACATTAAGTTAAAACAAGTGACTATAAGAAAAACAGAGCAGTTAGATCTTAAAGTCCTTTTTTTGTTGAAGAATAATGTATTAGTCAGCTATTGCCACAATAATGCTGCATGACAAAGCAAATCAACATTCAGTGGCTTAAAACAGGAATCTTTCTCCTCGCAATCAACCACAACTTGAATGGCTAGACCTGACTTCAGGCTCCAGGTCTAGCTTAGTCTGTTCCGTGTATATTATTCTGGGAATCAGGCTAAAAGAGCAGCGGCTCTCTGGGGTTTATTATGCCTGTGGGAAACCCAAGAGGGCAAAACCATTTCATGTCATTGCTCCCATCAGACCCTCTGACCTCCTATTGGTCAAAGTAAGTCACATGGACAAACCCAACATCAGCAAGACAAGGAAGTGGAGTCTGTCTGCAGTGGATAGACAGCAAAGGATTAGCAATCTACTACATACACCATACATATAGAAAAATGTTCAAGTCAGTCCTAAGTGTGATGAATTTTAATAAGGTGACACACACATGTAGCCATTATCTGTAAGGAGACACAGAACAGTATCATTACTCCAAATATCCCATGTGCCCCTGACCATAGGGACTTGGATGCGCCAGTCACCATCCACCCCCATAACATAACCAGTCTCTGACATTTAGCATTAGAGATCAGTTTTGTTTATTTCTGACTTTTATAAATGGAATCATATAGTATGTGCTCTTTTGGGTCCAGCTTCTTTTGTTCAGCATTATGCTAGTGGGAATCATCCATGGTGTTGTGAGTTGCAAAAATTTCCTCATCTCCACTGCCATGTATATTCCGTTAAATGAATACACCACCATTTAACTCGTACTTGAAGGACATTGGGTTGTTTCCAGTTTAGGGCTGTTGTAAACAATACAGCTGTTGATGTTCTTTTTTAAAATTAATTTTTATTAGAGTAAAGGTGATTGCAGCCATGAAATTAAAAGAGACGCTTACTCCTTGGAAGGAAAGTTATGACTGTTAGGGACCAAACGATGGTCTCTAGGACCTGAGTCATGTTTACCAGAAAGAGACAGGATATGTGCTCATCCTGCCTGGCCAATCATGTAACGCCAGCTACTCCTGTAACTGAGACAAAGAACTGCCTGTATATAAGCCGCCATACTCCTTTGTTCGGGGCTCTTGTCGGATTCCCTTGTGTGGGATGAGACTTGGGCCCTAGCACACTAGGAATAAACAAACTCCCTTCTTGCCTTTGCATTACTGTGGTGGACTTGCTCTCTCGGTCGGTTCGGAGATACGGGCTCGGAGCATAACAATGACCAACTTAGAAAGCATATTCAAAAGCAGAGACATTACTTTGCCAACAAAGGTCCGTCTAGTCAAGGCTATGGTTTTTCCTGTGGTCATGTATGGATGCAAGAGTTGGACTGTGAAGAAGGCTGAGCGCTGAAGAATTGATGCTTTTGAACTGTGGTGTTGGAGAAAACTCTTGAGAGTCCCTTGGACCGCAAGGAGATCCAAACAGTCCATTCTGAAGGAGCTCAACCCTGGGATTTCTTTGGAAGGAATGATGCTAAAGCTGAAACTCCAGTACTTTGGCCACCTGATGCGAAGAGTTGACTCATTGGAAAAGACTCTGATGCTGGGAGGGATTGGGGGCAGGAGGAGAAGGGGATGACAGAGGATGAGACGGCTGGATGGCATCACTGACTCGATGGACATGAGTCTGAGTGAACTCCGGGAGATGGTGATGGACAGGGAGGCCTGGCGTGCTGCGATTCATGGGGTCGCAGAGTCGGGCATGACTGAGCGACTGAACTGAACTGATAGTTGCTTAAAGTGAATGTTACATATATACATGTATATTTAGTCTTTTTTGTATTCTTTTTTTCCTTTTTGTCCACATCATGTGGCATGTGTGATCTCAGTTCCCTGACCAGGAATTGAACCTGTGTCCCCTGCACTGGCAGCTGGGAGTTTTAACCACTGGACCACCAGGGAAGTCCCAACTGTTAACATGCTTGTGCCCTTTGGTAGACATTCCCTTCTCTGGGGTATATACCCAGAGGTAGAATTCCTGGCTCATAGGGTGGGTATATATTTGACTTTAACAGATACTGACACAGTTTTCCAAAGTGGTTATATCACTTAACATGCTAACTGGCAGCAGATGAGTTCCAGTTAGGGACCATAAGAATGAAAGGCCAGTAAGCTGTGCTTAGTCCCATCTTTCTTAGGTCTTCTACATGCAGCCTGGGGTCTAAGCACTTCATCATATCACTGATCCTCACAGTGTGGATATTGTTGTCTCCAGTGTACAGATAAGAATGGAGCCTGGGGTGCTTCAGGAAAGCTCTCTCCACTGTATGGTAGTTAAAAGGGGGCCAGGTAGAGCCCACCCCGCCTAGGCTCCAGCCTCACTGAAAACTGTGTGGCTGGGAGTGAGGATCACACATCTGAGCAACATGACCAGCACAGCACTGGGGGGGAGATGGCACACACTGATAAGCCCAACACACAGCTTTTGTGTTTTCAGATTCAGCGAACAATGCTGTGTACTAAGTATTTCCAAAATAAGATCAAGGAGCAGATAGCTTCAGTTTTAAGCGTTCAGACAATTGCTAAAGTGCATCAGTGGTGTTCCAGTTCTGAGACCTCACCAGCCACAAGTTGTCCTGTCTTCCTCAAGGGCAAAGATTTCTACCAAAGGTGTCAGCTTACAAGACAGGCCCACCTCTGATTGAAGCTTCTGTTAACACAGCTCTTAGCTGCCTAGAATCTGCTTTAAAAAAAAAAAAAAAAGGATTGGGCTTCCCTGGTGATCTAGTGGTTAACAGTCTGCCTGCCAATGTAAGGGACAGCAGTTCAATCCCTGGTCTTGGAAGATCCCACATGCCAGAGAGCAACTAAAGCTTGTGTGCCTCAATGACTGAGCTGCTGTAACTAGAGAAAGCCCGCACGCAGCAACAAAGACCCAGCACAGCCAAAAAACACACAAATACATAAATCTTTTAAATAAAGAGAAAATTATTTTCTTCCTATTCCATCCAGGGCTTTTGACACACTGTCTCTTCCTGGTGTGTCTCGTACTCCAGGCTAGAGCTTCCTGCGTCTTCTGTGTCTGGCTCAGGCAGTATCCACTGGCCTCTTCTGATCTGCCTTTGGCTCCCGCGAGATCACCTATTAGTACTTCACATCGTTCCCCTGGAGATCATCAGGCCACCAGCTAAGGGTTCTTGGGCACTTTTTTTAAAGCTTCCCTTCTCCAGAAGAACCTGTTCATGAAGCATGCATCATCATGCCCATGTCTACTCAGTAGTCCAGTTCAGATTGACAGACCGTGTTTGTGGGTTAAAGGCAATCCTCACCTGGTGTGGAAAATTTCCTTGTCGGGTAGTGTAAGAACGTTTTGGATTCATTCATCTGATGCTCACCCACGGAGTGCTGTCTGGGTGCCAGGCACTGTTCTGATGCCAAGGGTCCAGGAGTGGAAGAGGCAGCTGCCGATTTTAATGGCACTGAGCCTGGGGAGGCAGGTAACACAGGGTAAATGAACAGAGCCTTACAGATTCGAAATGGTGTTGCGAAGGAAATGAAAGGTCACTGGTAGGGGATGGTAGTTCAGCTCAGTTCAGTCGCTCAGTCGTGTCCGACTCTTTGCGACCCCATGAATCACAGCATGCCAGGCCTCCCTGTCCATCACCAACTCCCGCAGCTTACTCAAACTCATGTCCATTGAGTTGGTGAGGCCATCCAATCATCTCATCCTCTGTCATCCCCTTCTCCTCCCTAGCGATCCCCACAGTTCAGATCACTTTCCGAAGGGTGATGGGGCAGCTGATGCCTATGAGCAGCCGCACCTCGCATTCGGAGCCCTGCTCCAATCCATACCGCATCAGACCAACCACATCTTTCTTTCAGTTCCCACTGGCCTCTGTCTCATGCCTGGTGTTAATAGGTGATAACTGGCAGAAAGAATGTGACAGAAGTGATGCTTCACGAGTTGGAACTGTCTCGGTGGGGCGCTGTTTCTCTGTTAAACCTTGATTTGCTCCAGTCACCTGGGACCTTTTTGATTGAAAAGCAGCTGATAGATCATTGGCTGTCTCCTCCCCACCCCTCCCTGAGCCCAGCAGACAACACAAGGGGAGCTCTGTAGCTGCCTGTTCTCCCATGCCAATGAATTGCTCGGGAGCTCAGGGCCGCCTCCAGACATGACTCTCCAACCCGTTTCTCCAGGCCGAGGACTCCTGTTTCCCTCCTCCAGAGCTGTCTCCTCAACTATTCAGCTAAGGTAGAGAAGTAAATATGGATGTAGCTCTGGGCACACGAAACTCTGGTCTGTGGCTGGCCTTCACATCCTCAGAAGCTTCATCCTTTTGGGTTTGCTTTATTATTCTCGTTAGAGTAGCCAGACCTTGCCAAACAAATTAGCCGATGCCTGGGCTGGTTCTCGGCTGAGTAGCCTCTCCCTTCTTTGCTCCCAGCCCCCTCCTCTCTCCAGTGTCTAATTGTCAGCAAGGCTTGTCACGGTCCAGGAAAGGTAGGTGAAGCCTCAGAGATGTGGATGTGGATGTGACCTGAAGGCAGGGGCGTAATCCCAAAAGGAGGATGAAACCAACCCAGAATTTCTCCTGGTGGCGGTAATATAAGATCCATGAGTTTGGAAAGGAAATGTGAGTTTCTCTTGGAGAAACAAAAACATGACCTTAAAAGGAGAGAGAGAAAAAAAAGGCACATTTAGGACAACAGGAAAGGAAGACCGGGTAGAAGGGGCCTCCTGTGATGCATGTTCTAGTTTGAGCCTGGGAAAAGGAAGCAAAAAGCAGTTCAGGGGTGGGGTGTGTGTGTGGTGATTTCCACAATTGCATGTATATATTAGCTGCTACCTTATGTAGATGAAGAATCGCAAGACTGGCTGTTCACCTAAGGGTCTGCAGAAAAACCAGTTTGATGAGAAGACTCAGGGCAGAGATGGAGAAGGAAATGGCACCCCACTCCAGTATTCTTGCCTAGAGAATCCTGTGGACAGAGGAGCCTGGTGGGCTGCTGTCCATAGGGTTGCACAGAGTCAGACACAACTGAAGCGACTTAGCAGGCACGCATGCATTGGAGAAGGAAATGGCAGCCCACTCCATATTCTTGCCTGGAGAATCCCAGGGATGGAGGAGCCTGGTGGGCTGCCCTCTGTGGGGTTGTGCAGAGTCGGACACGACTGAAGCAACTTAGCGGCAGCAGCAGCAGCAGCAGGGCAGAGACCTTCTTATTCTCTTTTGTATTCTTCCATTGTCCCTTGAGCCTGCTTCAGGAGTGTGCACCTAGCATGTACTCACTGATTGGTTTTTTAATTGATTTTTTAATTGGAGGAAAATCGCTTTACAAATTGTGATGGTTTTTGTCCTACAACAACACAAATCAGCCATAATTACACATATATCACCTCTCTCCGCTCCTCTCACCCCACCCCTCTAGATCATCAGAGTGCCTGGCTGGGTTCCCTGTACTATACAGCAATGTCTCGAGCCTGTTATACAGAGTGAAGTAAGTCAGAAAGAGAAAAACAAATATGGTATATTAACTCACCAATTGTTAATGAATGCGGTCAGCCTGGGACTTCATTAAGACTAGAAAGATTTCCCACGGGTCCACTCCCAACTCACCCAACCCCACCCCCCGTGCCACCATCATATGATTGATGACTGTTCCCTTGGAGCCAACTGTTTTTCTAAAGCAGGTTCTACTGCCCTCCTAGCATTTGATCTATCTGAGGTTTAAGTTGAAAAGCAACAACTCCTTTTGGCACCAGATACCTGATAAATAAAAACCCCTAGACTTGGTTAGCCTGAACTAGCACAAGTGGCTGTGTTCTGTGTAGGATTTGCTTTAGGTTTGGGGAGCTCTTGAGAATTTTACCCAAGGCATGGTCTGACCCCTGCCTTTGGAGGCTAGTATCCTGGGCCTTGGTGGAGTTGCTGAGATCAAATGTTTCCTGAACAACCTCATGTTAATGCCACCCTGGAGAAGGAAATGGCAACCCACTCCAGTATTCTTGCCTGGAGAACTCCACGGACACAGGAGCCTGGCAGGCTACCGTCCATGGGGTTGCAGAGAGTAGGACACTAATGAGCAGCTAACATAACATATTGAGAGTTTTGCCCGAGGCATGGCCTGACTCCTGCCTTTGGAGGCTAGTATCCTGGCTCTCAGCAGAGTTGCTGCGATCAAATGTTTCCTGAACAACCTCACATTAATGCCAAATAAATTCCTGGAATTGGGGGAACAGCCAGAAGTCTGTTATTGTGCATCTCCTTTTAATGGGGTGTGATGGAAAAGAAGAAAAATGTCTTGAGTTGTAGCTGTCAAGGCTCAAGTTTTCATCTTTTGGGAAGGCGAAGAGGAAGAACCAACATTTCAGTGTCTACTGTGAACCAGACACCCTGTGTATATACATGGCATTATCTTTCCCCCTCACAGTGTAAGTGGTCAGCAGCATCATTCATTCCCCGGCTGGGAAACAGGCTTGGAAAGGTAAGGCCACCGCGGCACAGGGAGTAGTGTCTGGCTGTGTTGGAGTTCAAATCCAGGTCTGTCTGCCTCCAAACCCTACGATCTTTGTCCCATTTCCTGAAGCAAAGTGGTGGAGAGTTTAGTGTGCGTGCTGGCGATTGTAGGAATCTACATGTGAGACCCAAAGCCCACATCCACCCTCCTACCATCTTTAGTTCAACTCACCACCCCTGTTGACATTGTGAAAGAAAATGAAAGTGAGTCATTCAGTTGTGTCCAACTTTTTGTGACCCCCATGGACTGTAGCCTGCCACGTTCCTCTGTCCATGGAATTCTCCAGGCAAGAATACTGGAGTACATAGCCATTCCCTTCTCCAGGGCATCTTCCCAACCCAGGGATCAAACCCAGGTCTTCCTGCATTATAGACAGATTCTTTACCTGTTGACGCTGACTTTGGGCAAATTGCTTTAGCCTGAGTGACTTCAGCTGCCTCCTCAGAAAAAGAGTACACAGCTGCATTCCTGGCCATTTTTCAGGGATGGTCCAAGGAACAATTAATGATGAGCATGATTGAAATCCTGTAGGAAAGTTCTAGAATGTTTAGGCAGGGCAATACAAACAGGTTCTCCTCCCAGGGATTGTTTTTCTCTTTCTTTCTGAAGATGTATCTTTACACTTAAGTCCGTCATCAGATTGTCAGGTGTCTATTATGTATTAGGCAGTAAATTAGATGCTGGGAATACCAGACTGGGTCCCTACCCCCTTGAAGTTTTAATCTAACGAAGATGTAAAAATAAGCATGTAAACAAGCAGATAAATAGATAACCCAATCTCTGGTTAAAGGCCAAGAAGAAAGTACAGAGTACCAGGAGAGGAAATGAGACAGCCTCATACTGTGTCCACTTAGAAAATCCCTTCAACACTCTCTAAGAAATGATTAGCTGTGATCACCTCTGGGGAAAGCATGGTGTGGCCCCAGCATGGGAGCAAGTGTTGCTCATCACTGTACCCTTCCCTACTCTGTGAATTTCTTTTTACCATAATTACATATCATTTTTATAATTTATAAAAAATACTAGTTACATAGAACATTGGTGTCTGATAAATCATGATCTCATGGACTTCCAGGTGGTCCAATGGTTAAGAATCTGCCTGCCATTGCAGGGGACGCCGGGTTAGATCCCTGGTTGGGGAACTAAGATCCCACAGGCCGCATAGCAGTTAAATCTGTGCTCTGCAACTAGGGAAGCCAGTGCAATGAGAAGCCTGTGTACTGCAGCAAAAAGCAGGCCCTGCTCACTGCAACTAGAGAAGCTCATCCACAGCAGTGAAGACCCAGCACAGTCATCAATAAATAAATACATTTTCAAAAAACATTTTGATCTCAAGAAGCCTTGTTTTTCTTCATTGTCTACAAGGACCTGCAAAAAGGTCAGCACAGCCCTGTTAGGTATATTCGTGGAGTCAAAATAAAGCAAAGAACATCACCATTTCCATTTGGGAGAAAAGTGAGAAAAGGCTGAGGAGATGTAGCTGCCCTCTTGAGTTCAGGTCTCCTTTTGCGGGAATGAGCTGGCTCATTGACTTTTAAAACCTCGAAAGAAGCACATCCATCTGCCAGGAAGTTATCACAGTCAGTCTGGTTGCCCTTGAGAAATGGCAGCCAGTAAGTTACTATTAATTAAAAAGGCAGTATCGAGAGGACTAAAATCTATGGTTCTAAACCTGCAGAAATTAAAACAAGGTGAGGGGGAAAATAGAAAAGCTGTAAAACTGGGTGAGAAATAAGAGTGTGGCCATTAACAAAAGCCAATGGTGATAAAACTCGCAAGACAAGAATTTTAAAAGTGGAAGGACTGAATTAACAGCCAGCCACAAAAGCAAAAGGTGCCAAACAGGCTTCTCTCAGCATTGAGTTAAGGACCATAAGATTTTCTTTTTTAAGCCAATAATTGCAATAGGGACACATTTTGCTTTCCTGTCATTGAATAAAAAGAGTTGGCTGTTAAATTAAAAGGCTCGGATGGCTAAAAACCACATCAGAGGGGGAAATATCTGTGTCATACAAAATGCCATGGTCCCAGAAGCACAAGTGGTATAATTCTTCTGTGTATCTATTTAGCTCTTCTCAAAAGAGGGCAAAACAGCTTACTTCTTGGAACTTCTAGACAAATCCTCTGGCCTTGTGGTTCTCTTTCTCATTCATCTTCTTTGTCCCTCTCATTTGGGCTTCAAATCTGAGGTTTCCAAGTTGTAACTACATTTTAGCAACTGCCAACCTCCTAGATAATTGTGCCATTATAAAAAGGGTGGTTGCCTCTCTGAGGTCTCAGACTCGGAAGTTTCTCTTTCCTGTTTTAAGTCAATGCACTGTTGTTCTAATTGTTTCATTTGTCATATTAAATATACTGTAATTATTTGAAAGTGGATTTATGGCTTGGAATCATCTGTGCCCGTTATTAGAATACAGAACTCCAGTTTGTTCTTTATTCAAAGACAGATCATGTAGAGTTATTATTATTGTTGGTATTTAGAAGTAGCCTCACCAATAGGGTTCTGGCCTGGAGAATTCCATGGACTGTATAGTCATGGGGTTGCAAAGAGCTGGACACGACTGAGCGACTTTCACTTTCACCGATAGTGATGGTTTCAGTAGAACAAGAAAGATTCCCAGAATGTGGGATTTTATTTGAAGACAGTCTTGGGCAAGCCAGGATAAGCTGATCACCCTATTAATGTTAAGTCCGTCTAGTCAAGGCTATGGTTTTTCCAGTAGTTGTATATGGATGTGAGAGTTGGACTATAAAGAAAGCTGAGCACTGAAGAATTGATGCTTTTGAACTGTGGTGTTGGAGAAGACTCTTGAGAGTCCCTTGGACTGCAAGGAGATCCAACCAGTCCATTCTGAAGGAGATCAGCCCTGGGATTTCTTTGGAAGGAATGATGCTAAAGCTGAAACTCTAGTACTTTGGCCACCTCATGCAAAGAGTTGACTCATTGGAAAAGACTCTGATGCTGGGAGAGATTGGGGGCAGGAGGAGAAGGGGATGACAGAGAATGAGATGGCTGGATGGCATCACTGACTCGATGGACATGAGTTTGAGTGAACTCCGGGAGTTGGTGATGGACAGAGAGGCCTGGCATGCTGCGATTCATGGGGTTGCAGAGTCGGACACGACTGAGCGACTGAACTGAACTGACATGCTTAATTCTTTCCCAAACCCTCCTTACAAAAACCACTAAGAAACAAGCATTATTCCCTCTTTCAGATAAGGGAGCTGAGTTTCAGAGGTTAAAGCAATGTCTTGTACAGCTTCTTGTTTAGTTGCTAAGCTGTGTCCAATTCTTTTGCGACCCTGTGGACTGCAGCCCGCTCTTAGGCTAACTAATGGCAAAGCCTCATGCCAAGTCTATCTGGCCCCCAAAGCTTGTCCTTTGAACGTCTTCATTGTCAGGCTTTTTATTCACAGATTTAAGAAATTGCCCCATGGACTTCCCTGGTTGTCCAGAGGCTGGGACTCAGGGCTCCCAACTCAGGGGGTGGGTTCGATCCCTAGTCAGGGAATTGGATCCCACCTGCCTCAACTGCTGCCATTAAAGATTTCATATGCCACCACAAAGATAGAAGACTCAGCACAACCAAATAAATTTTTTTAAATTGCTCCAGTGTACTTGAGATGCAAACTGTACATATTCTGCGGCTTTTCTGGGAATGACTGCTTTGTAGCCTTTAACTCTTAAACAGGCTGAATAACTAACGATCATCCAACTATTAAATGTTTACTTGGATTTTTTTAAACTTATGAAGGCAGATTGAACCATGGAGCAAGAGCACTTTCTGTGTAGAATTTTTAATAACTTTGTGAAACCTTGCCAATAACTCTAAAGAAAAGCAGTTCTACAGTTCAGAAAGTTTACATTTCCATTCTGGAAAGCTCTCTTACTGCCTACTGGTTTGATGGGAATGCCGCCCTCCACTTGGCTCATTTCAAATAAGGCCTCTGTGTCTCTCCTCCGTGCTGCAGCCCTCTAAGCTTTTATGCAATAACACCCAAAATTGAAATCAGATGGAATCAACTTCATAATCACTACCGTTATATTTCGGAAACAAAAATGGTTGTGGACTCTATAGGTTTTCTGCTTTTAGGAAAAAAATAAACCCATAAAAGTCACTGCTAGGCCCTAGTGCCAGGTAAGGCGTGGAGGATCTAAGTGAAAAGTGAAAGCGTCAGTCGAGTCTGACTCTTTGCAACCCTGTGGGCTGTAGCCCACCAGGCTCCTCTGTCCATGGAATTCTCCAGGCAAGCATACTGGAGTGGGTAGCCATTCCCCTCTCCAGGGGCTCTTCCAGACCCAGGTTTGATCCCTGGGTCTGGAAGATCAAACCTGGGTCTCCTGCATTGCAGGCAAATTCTTTACCATCTGAGCCACCAGGGAAGCCCCAAGTGCAAGACTAAATTCTTAGACAGTATTGACTACTGATAGTTAAAGAAAGGGTACATTCTCAGATATGTGTTTATTCATTCATTCACCCATTTATTCAACCAAAGTTAAATTGAAGGCTTAGGGCTTCCCTGGTGGCTCAGAGGTTAAAGTGTCTGCCTGCAATGCAGGAGACCTGGGTTCGATCCCTGGGTCGGAAAGATCCCCTGGAGAAGGAAATGGCAACCCACTCCAGTATTCTTGCCTGCAGAATCCCATGGATGGAGGAGCCTGGTGGCCTACAGTCCACGGGGTCGCAAAGAGTCGGACACGACTGAGTGACTTCATTTTTCTATGTCTCAGACTATGCTAGGTGCTGGGAACTTGATGAGGAAAACAATGAAATCCTATCTCATGAAATCAGTGAATAAGGCTAAAGTTGCATATAGTCAAAATGATCGATAAACATCCCCCAAATTACCCATGAAGTATTATCTTAGGTCAGGTTCCCTGGAAGCAGAGCTTGGCGTGAGGATTCTTGTGCAAGTAAGTGAGTAAAAGCATAGTCTTAGGTGAAGCCCTTAAGGTGATGGGATGCAGGGTGGGGCAGAGGACCAAGTTCTGCAAATACTGAGCTCAGCTGAATAGCTGTAGCTGCAGCCTCAGCCTGATCCCACAGGGAGCTCCAGAGCATGAATGGCATCATGGATTTATACCCCCTTGAGGCAAAAGGGCCAGTCTTTATATTCCCCATGATCAGGCATTAGCTTTGGGCTATCTCTAGAAATTCAGGTATAACCTGTTTGGTATTTCTGGGTGAGATGGCTCCAATCAGATGAAGGCAATTCTCAAAAGAAGGGTGCAGCTCTGCGTGATTAGCAGCCAGAACTCAAAACAGTTGAGGGATGGAGGCACCAGCCAAGTAGACAGCATCTAAGAGCAGCATCGCCAGCAGCCACTACACAGGATTTATGCGACCTGTTCAGTTCAATTCAGTTCAGTCACTCAGTTGTGTCCGACCCTTTGCAACCCCATGGACTGCAACACACCAGGTCTCCCTGTCCATCACCAACTCCCAGAGTTCACTCAAACTCATGTCCATCGAGTTGGTGATGCCATCCAGCCATCTCATCCTCTGTCATCCCCTTCTCCTCCTGCCTTCAATCTTTCCCAGCATCAGGGTCTTTTCAAATGAGTCAGTTCTTCACATCAGGTGGCTAAAGTATTGGAGTTTCAGCTTCAACATCAGTCCTTCCAGTGAACATTCAGGACTGATTTCCTTTAGGATGGACTAGTTGGATCTCCTGGCAGTCCAAGGGATTCTCAAAAGTCTTCTCCAACACCACAATTCAAAAGCATCAACTCTTCAGTGCTCAGCTTTCTTTATAGTCCAACTCTCACATCCATATACAACTGCTGGAAAAACCATAGCCTTGACTAGACGGACCTTTGTTGGGAAAGTAATGTCTGCTTTTTAATATGCTGTCTAGGTTGGTCATAACTTTTCTTCCAAGGAGTAAGCATCTGTTAGAAACCTGCATTTCATCTGTTTAAATACAACAGGGCAGTTATTATCCAGTGAGGCAACAGGCTACCACGTCTTAGGATGCACTACAGAGGAAATCATTGGCTTATGTTTAGGGACCATGTTGTATGAAAAAGAGGCTTCTATCAACTCTAGACTCACACCCAGAATGGGGAGATGCTTATGCTGTGAGAGATGCTCCCACACATCTGAGACTTGTTTTCCAGGAAGCCAGCTCTGAGATGTCATCCTGTGGGATGTTCTTTGGGAAGTCAGCACTGTGGGAGAGGGGGCCAGAAGCAGGAGTGGGGCAGAGGAAGTGGAGCCACAGTGAGGCCCTGACCATAGCCTCGGCGACCCCACCCCACGGGGGGCCCTGGAGCTAAATGGCCGCAGGGCTGGTCTGCTTTGGGTCAGATAGCTAGGCATTTATACCCCTGTGGCACCCTCTCGTTGGGCCACCTCAGGGAAGGAGGGCCCAGGGTGAGGGGGCTTTCTGCAGCTGAGACCACCCTGAAGAGACACCCTGAGGCTGTTTGATGGCTGCACTCTCTGCAGCTGGGCAGAGGGCCACCCTGGTGTGGGGGTTGGGAGCACACACATCTCTGTCCAAGATGGCGACGACTCAGGAGGCCTGTCTGTTGCTCACTTGACGCACGTGATCACTGAGAAGAGGCTCAGAATTACCCTCCCCCACCCCACCCCCCACCCCCCAACTGGTTAAGGTTGTCTTCTCTTGAGGGGAAATGTGAGGATTGTGCACATATGCTTGAAGAATCTGCAATTTAGTCAGTGCTTTAGTATTTAATATGAATCCTGGACTTATCTCACTGGTGTGTCTTCACTTAGAAGTGGATAATCTACAGATTTAGAGAACAAACATGCGCAGAGAGGTAAGGAGAGAGGGGGCAATAATAGGGTTTTGGTGGTGGGGCGGGGGGAAACAGTTATTATAGGATTATATGAAATCATGTGTGTAAAACTTTCAAAAATTGTAAGGCACTGTGGAATTTAAAGTATCTTTCATTTAACTAAAAAATTGAAGAAAAAAGAAGTGGACAATTCATCCTATTTTACTTATTCTACTTATCATACTTATCAGGTCTTTTTTTTTTTTTTTCTCATTTTGGTTAGTGACAGGCATTGTATCTTATATTCATTATCTTAGTTCAGTCGCTCAGTCGTGTCCGACTCTTTGCAACCCCGTGAATTGCAGCATGCCAGGCCTCTCTGTCCATCACCAACTCCCAGAGTTCACTTAAACTCACGTCCATCGAGTCAGTGATGCCATCCAGCCATCTCATCCTCGGTCGGCCCCTTCTCCTCCTGCCCCCAATTCCTCCCAGCATCAGGGTCTTTTCCAATGAGTCAACTCTTCACATCAGGTGGCCAAAGTACTGGAGTTTCAGCTTTAGTGTCATTCCTTCCAAAGAACACCCAAGACTGATCTCCTTTAGAATGGACTGGTTGGATCTCCTTGCAGTCCAAGGGACTCTCAAGAGTCTTCTCCAACACCACAGTTCAAAAGCATCAATTCTTCGGCACTCAGCTTTATCTTAGTTAGTGCTTATAATAACCGTATGAGTTAGGCACTGTTATTATCTTCCATCTTACAGATGAGGAAACTCATCTAAGGGTTAGAGAGGTTAGAAAAAAACTTGCCTACAGTGAAATTATAAAGTCAGTGTTCAAACCAAAGTCTGTCTGACTCCAAAGCTCAAACCCTTAGCTATTCTACCAAAGCCAACCGTGAAATCCTTCACATTGCCCTTTGATGGACCTTTGCTAATTGATCCATTCATTCCTTCAACACTGCTTTACCAAGCATCTCTTATGCCAAGCTCTGCGCTAGGTTGCTAAAAGAGATTCAACAGAATAGCCTATGAAAAGGAGTATTCGTGCATGTGTCCTTATGAGTTATTCTTCCTGCCTCTGTGTGTGTGTGTGTGTGTGTGTGTGTGTGTGTGTGTGTGTAACAACTTCAAGAGATTAATGCCAATATGAGGACCTTTGGATATTTCCTAGTAACTCAATTCACTGCATTAAACTTTTTAACAGGCTAAAAAGGACACTAAGCGGACGTCTGCAAAAGAAGTCACCATTAATGTCGCAGACAGCATCCGACAGGTGGACAGAAGTCGAAGAATCACAAAGAACTGCATCAACTAGCAGAGTGTTCCGCCAGCTGAAGGGCAGAGGGACTTCCTTGGTGCCCTTCACATCCTGGATACCGTCAAGGAAGTTTGAAGAAGAGGTTGCCCTTGCTGCATGGGAGCACGGCCAAGGGCTTTGGGATGCTGTCTTCGCCTGTTGAGACATTCTCAGCCTCCTGTATATCACATAAATGCACTGGCACAGTATTCCCATAGGGTAATAAACCACAAATGTGTGTTCAGTTTGCCTCTGGTAACTCCTGCAGTATGGTCTGATAGAAAAATGGTGAGCAAAAGCCACGGGCCAATTTAGGAAACAAAAGTGGGAGGGGTGGGTTTCCAGCTGAGTCATGGGCAGTTCTGTGCTCTCCTGTTTCAGGCCAGCTTATTCCTTCATTCTTCCTTTATTTTAAAATACTACTATCACAAAGCTTACTTAAAAGCTGGCTTTCACCCAATTTTCTTGAATGAGGAATCAAGAAACAGGAAAACTGTTACTCTTGTTTCCTTAGCTCAGTATGAGACAGATTCAGATCCAATTTTATATGAACTAACCCCACCAACAACCAGTGTGTCCCAAGGAGGCCTCGGTGATACAGTCACACCCATTTCTCTCTCACCTGTCTTCAGCATCCCCCCAGGCCGGGGTCCACAACAGCCTCTGAACAACAGTATTACAATTTTGGTCACTTCAAATGTCCTCAGGGCTCTGCAGATGTTGCATTTTTTCAGCTTCCCACTTTGCTTGTTTTCTTGAGTATTTTTTCTCTCCAGTAAGACCTTTGGCCCAATCAAAGACTAGGCTCACAAGAGGGAGAAAATCTGGAACATGTTGGCTTCCCTTAGGCCTCTCTGCATAGCTCAGGACTGTGTCATTTGGTATCTGCAAAGAAATCCCTTAAGGAAGTTAGTACCTGGTTGGTGTGAAGTCCCATGGACTTTAGATCAACATGCGCTCTGTTAGAAGTCAAGTAGCTGAGGGGGTAAATAAAACAATTTTTTCTGATAGGAATAAAGTTTTCTAGCATTTCTTTAAGTGGACATATTTTCCTCCAAAGTAATGTAGCCTGATTTTTAAATAACTGTCAACAGGCCTGGGGTTGGGAAAGGCAGGACTAAAGTTGTACTGAATGATACCAATAAACTCCATGTTTAGCAGAAATGCACAGTCTCATGGTGTATGTTTATCTAACATAGTCCAGAGAATTGACACTAGCTGGCTAAAAATTCAGATCCTTGGCCTCGTTACCTCCCAGCTATGTTATTCCTCAAACACAAGCGGGCAGTGTCCTTCCTTCCTTCAGTGGACTGTATATTCATTAAACATTAAATGACAACCTTGTGTAAGGCAGATGCTGAGAGATTTAGAGTCTGGCCAGTCACTGCTGTGGGCTTCCCAGGTGGCACTAGTGGTAAAGAACCTGCTTGCCAATGCAGAGATGAAGAGATGTGGGTTCGATCCCAGGGTGGGGAAGATCCCCTGGAGAAGAAAATGGCAACCCACTCCAGTATTCTGTCCTGGAGAATCCCACGGACAAAGGAGCCTGGTAGGCTGTGGCCCATGGGTTCACAAAGAGTCAGACACGACTGAAGTGACTTAGCACACATACATGCACAGTCACGGTTGTATATCCTGAATCTGATGGTAAAATAACTAGGAGGCTGGTTTACATTGAGATATATGTGGTGTGAATTGCTCTGCAGTGTAACCTCATTTTTATGGTCAAGTTAGGTTTCTCTCTCAAACTACAGATCTGGGCTTCCTTCTGGTCACTCTACAAGACTCCATCATACACAAAACTACAGTTTTACCGTCTTTATCATTGTGTGATTCTTTGAGAAAGGGCTTTTAGGGAACTTTAGGTTCCAAAACTTTTACAAATAATAATAAAGCAAAACCTGTGACTCTGGCGTCCCCTCTGGCATTACTCAGCAGGAGCCACCCACTGCCCAAACTTGGCGTTCGTCCACCCACTGCCAAAGCTTGGTGCTCATCGAGCCAGCAAGTCCAAGGGCTCGTGCACCACGCTTCTGTGCAAGGTGTCCCTGCACCAGTCACCCTGCCAGTTGCCAGCTGGGCCCCCTTCCTCTTCACAACCTTGTTTTTTGCATCACTTAACTACTGTAGGTTGTTTGGAATTTATTAACTTGAGAGGGTGTCTCTGGTTTATCTAGAAACAGTTTCCACTTCTGGAGGAGAGGGGAATAAAGGGCATTACATGATCTTTCCTGCTCCAGAACAATCTGGATGGGTCATGGTGGAGGGGTCTGACAGAACGTGGTCCACTGAAGAAGGGAATGGCAAACCACTCAGTATTCTTGCCTTGAGAACCCTTTGAATAGTATGAAAAGGCAAATTTGTGTACATAGCTGCTTAGATATCTTGTTTCTTTTAAACAAAGGGCTTTGGGCTTCCCTGGTGGCTCAGTGGTAAAGAATCCGCCTGCCAGTGCAGGAGACCTGGGTTCAATCCCTGATCCGGGAAGATCCCACGTGCCTCGGAGCAACCAAGCCTGGGAACCACAATTACTGAGCCCACGTGCCACAACCACTGAAATCGGAACGCTCTAGAGCTCGTGCTGTGCAACAGGGGAAGCCGCTGCAATGAGAAGCCCTCGCACCACAACCAGAGAGTGGCCCTTGCTTTCCACAACTAGAGAAAGCCCCCACGCAGCACGGAAGAGCCAGCCCAGCCAAATAAATAAATTATTTTTAAAAATAAATAAACAATGGGCTTTTACATAAGTGATACACGAAATGTATCACTTTGAGTCCTCCCCAAATCCTCATGAAGCAGGTAAGGGGAACACTGTTCCCATTTACAGTTTAAAAAGTATTTATGGTCTATTCAGCCAGTACGTGGCAGAACAAGGATTCAAGTGAGGAAGTTTGCCTGCAGATCCAGTGGTTTTCCTACCATGATCACAGGAGGGCTTGCCCAGCCGGAAGGTCTAGCATGGCCAGGAGATGGACTTGGAAAAACTTAGATGGACTTTGCAGGTCATTACTCCCAGCCAAACCTAATTCTAAAGAATATACTAACTTTCCATCTTTGAAAACTTGGAAAATCTTTCATCCCTGGGTCCTTATTGTCACTTACATACAGTCAGCTGGAGTTGATAAGGTTGTGTTAGCTGAAGTTGGGAGTCTCCAGCTTGTGAGGGTCCCCACCACTCACTGTGGTCAACACATTGCAGCCTCCCCATTTGTTACCTGCCAAGCCAGGCTTCAGCAATATGTGAACCGTGAACTTCCAGATGTTCAACCTGGTTTTAGAAAAGGCAGAGGAACCAGAGATCAAATTGCCAACATCTGCTGGATCATGGAAAAAGCAAGAGAGTTCCAGAAAAACATCTATTTCTGCTTTCTTGACTATGTCAAAGCCTTTGATTGTGTGGATCACAATAAACTGTGGAAAATTCTGAAAGAGATGGGAATACCAGACCACCTGACCTGCCTCTTGAGATATCTGTATGCAGGCCAGGAAGCAACAGTTAGAACTGGACATGGAACAACAGACTGGTTCCAAATAGGGAAAGGAGTACGTCAAGGCTGTTTATTGTCACCCTGCTTATTTAACTTCTATGCAGAGTACATCATGAGAAACGCTGGGCTGGAAGAAACACAAGCTGGAATCAAGATTGCTGGGAGAAATATCAAGAACCTCAGATATGCAGATGACACCACCCTTATGGCAGAAAGTGAAGAGGAACTAAAAAGCCTCTTGATGAAAGTGAAAGAGGAGAGTGAAAAAGTTGGCTTAAAGCTCAACATTCAGAAAACGAAGATCATGGCATCTGGTCCCATCACTTCATGGGAAATAGATGGGGAAACAGTGGAAACAGTGTCAGACTTTATTTTTGGGGGCTCCAAAAGCACTGCAGATGGTGACTGCAGCCATGAAATTAAAAGACGCCTAGTCCTTGGAAGAAAAGTTATGACCAACCTAGATAGCATATTCAAAAGCAGAGACATTACTTTGCCGACTAAGGTCCATCTAGTCAAGGCTATGGTTTTCCAGTAGTCATGTATGGATGCAAGAGTTGGGAGTGTGAAGAAGGCTGAAAGCCAAAGAATTTATGCTTTTGAACTGTGGTGTTGGAGAAGACTCTTGAGAGTCCATTGGACTGCAAGGAGATCCAACCAGTCCATTCTGAAGGAGATCAGCCCTGGGATTTCTTTGGAAGGAATGATGCTAAAGCTGAAACTCCAGTACTTTGGCCACCTGATGTGAAGAGTGACTCACTGGAAAAGACTCTGATGCTGGGAGGGATTGGGGGCAGGAGGAGAAGGGGCCGACCGAGGATGAGATGGCTGGATGGCATCACTGACTCGATGGACGCGAGTCTGAGTGAACTCCGGGAGTTGGTGATGGACAGGGAGGCCTGGCGTGCTGCGATTCATGGGGTCGCAAAGAGTCGGACACGACTGAGTGACTGAACTGAACTGAACTGAGCTCTGAGACATTTGTGTTTGCAACCCCTGCTCCAAATTCTGTTTCCAGTATATCGTTTTCATGTTCTTTTCAGGAGTCATCAAAGTATACAAGGTCCTTTTACTGCATTCCCACCATTCTGGGAAGTCAAACTTGGGAAAATTTTCTGAGTAGGCAAACTCTGAACGTGATTTCATTTTTTAAGTTCTGTATTCACCTCCTCTTTCATTTACTCCATAGGAATTTCTCAAGAAGCTTCAGTGTGTTCAAAATTGAGATACAGTGAAGAATAAACAGACTTGTCCCATGCCCTCATGGAGCTGCTGTTTTAATGGAGAAAACAGACAATAATGACATAAAGAAATGATCACAATAACTTAAGATGGTGATGAATGCTGAAAAGAAGACAGGAGTTAACAGGAGAATGGATTGGAAGGAGGCAGAAATGGAAGCAGGGGCCATTTAGGAATCACTACAGCAGCCCTGGAGAGAGATGCAAGGAGCCGAGGAATGGCTTTGAAGATGGATAGAAGTGAATAGATGCTGAGAACATTTCAGAAACAGAAACATTAAGAGTTGCTCATGGATTGGTTTTAGGGAATGAAGAGAAGGGGGGAAATCGGTGTGATTCTTAAGTTTTGTTTCATCAACAGGGTTTTGGTAAAGTACTATAAGACGAAGTGGAAAAAATTTGTTTGGGTCTCTGAAGGGGCAGGTGGTTCTCTCAGCTGGGTTGTATTTCCCAGTCTCCCTTGCTGTGAGTCCCTAAATCATCTCAGCAATTCTGCAAATCCCCAATTTGGGGACAGCCATCCTCTGGAGAAGGAAATGGCACCCATTCCAGTATTCTTGCCTGGAGAATCCCACGGACAAAGGAGCCTGGTGGGCTATAGTCCATGGGGTCGCAAAGAATTGGACATGACTGAGCGACTAACACACACACACAGAGCTTGCCAACAAAATCTCAGACGTGTTTAAAGGGAAAATATAAAGTTTCTAGAACCCCAAACTATCAATAACTAAGCAAGCTTTCTTCCTCTACATTATCCTGAGTCCATGCATCTGCCCAGTGCCCAAGCTTCTTAGGAAGGTTTCGTGAGAAACCATTCGTGAGAATGGTTGCTGTCTTCATCTCATGGTGCCCATGGTACATCCTGTATTGGATAAGAAGTGCTGACCTTGGACAAAAATATACATTTGTGGTACATAAACAAATTACTCAAGTAAGGAGCCAGTTCTCTGGTACATTTACCCTTAAGAGCTGAATTTTATATGCCAAGTCTTGCCCATATCCTGGAAATTTCAGGGTTGGATAACAGTTCAACAGTAACAAACAACCTTCTGTTCATCTTCATTGCTGGGCACTGCGCTAAGCGCTTTAGATACATATCACTACTAAATCCTTCCCCTATCATTGAGTCAGGTTGGGACCTGAAACATGGCGCCTGGGATCCCTTGCCACAGTGCTTGCATCTGTGCAAATGTCTGCTTGAGCAACAAGATACAAAGAAACTTTAAGGGTAAGAATAACTTTATGCATGCACAGTTGGCCTAAATTAGGAACAAAAAGATACAAAAAGACAAAACATCCAACTGCCACTTCTGAGGAGCTGAGTGCAAAAGCAGGGTGCTATGCGTGCACCCTGCACACACCACCACCACTAAGAGGGAGGCCAGTCACCTAACTACCCTCCAAGCCCACCCAATAATCCACTCCCACCCTCACCCCATTCAAGCAACCAGCTTGCCCTCACTCCGGAGTGAGCAAAGCAACCTGGTATTTGTTTTCACTTCTCCCTGCTGAAGCAGGAGCTCCAATAAAGCCTTGCCTGAATTTCTTGTCTGGCCTCATCAATTTCTGTTTTTAAGGAGGCCGAGAACCCTGGTTGGTTACACCATGAGATACTCTTGGCTTCATTTTATCAACAGGCAAACAGGGTAAATGACTTACCCAAGGTCACAAACCTAGTAAGTGGTGAAATCAGGATCCAAACCCAGGGGTCTCATGGCTCAGACAGGAAAGACTCAAAGAAACATGTATATTCAAATATATCACTTGAATGAGCACAGAAAATCAAATCCTTTAAAAGAAAAGGAAAAAAAATGAAAAGATCCTTCCAAAACAGCTTTGAGAACTAAAGAATAGAGTCAGTTCATCTACCATTTCTTCAGCAAAATCAAGGCTAATGTTTAAAACATGAGAATGCCTCTGAACAAAACAGATGGAGTAGATGAGACTGGTCACCCTATACTTACTATTGAAGACTTGATCACATTTTACAGCTTCAGGCCTAGGGCCTGGGAAACACACAGACCCAGACTTAGCTCCAGGCTGGGCTGCTAGTCAGTGTAAACAGCTTGGTGGTAGCACAGCTCCTGGGACATGATCACAATATGGCTTTATTTTTGTCTCTAAGTTAGGTTTTCACCTGATGTTTCCAGCAGCTCTTAAGATCTTTTAGAGCACTCTTAGGTAGCAGAAAGCCCTACAGTCACTGAAAGTTTACAAACAGGCAACAGCTCTCAATTCAGAAATCAGAATGGCAAGTCCTATGAATGTTATCAACTCATCAGCCTGCACTCCAAGAGAGATTTCTTCTGGCCTTGTCCTTTGTTAGGGCCTGCAGGAAGTGGCCACCCTGCCATAAGGAAGGGTTCTGAGCGCTTACTATCCCTTCTCTGCTTATCCCCTCCATCTTCCATTCTGGAATTTGCCAAAGAATAAGAGGAAAGGATACTCCGGTATTCTTGGGCTTCCCTGGTGGCTCAGCTGGTAAAGAATCTGCCTACAATGCCAGAGACCTGGGTTTGATCCCTGGGTTGAGAAGATCCCCTGGAGAAGGAAAAGGCTACCTACTACAGTATTCTGGCCTGGAAAATTCCATGGACTGTGAGTCCATGGGGTCACAAAGAGTGGGATATGACTGAGTGACCCTCACTTTCACTTTCAAGAGAAAAGGAATTAAGAGTTCTTACTTGACAGTTGGAAGCTTGCTTCCAGTTGTCAGGGTCTTCGGACACTAAATTCTTATTATTTGTTTCCTTGTTTTTCCCTGAGTACTTCTCTGTGTCTCCATAAACCCCCTTGCTGGGCCTCTCCAGCTGCCACTCTTGTGCTGGGGGCTATGTGGCTGCCTTTCCCCCCCTCCGTCTGCCCCTGATTCCAGGGCTCCCCTCCATACAGACACCTTCTGTTGAAGCCCATTACCCTCCCAAGCTGTTCTCCCGGGCATGGGTCCAAAAGGCTCCAGTCCAGCTCTCGCTCCCCAGGCAGCATCTGTCCTGCACAGGACACGTGGTCAGAGCAGGTCTCTCTACTGAGGAAACATCTGAGCTGACACCAGAGTGACTAGAGGGAGCCAGCCTCCTGGAGATCAGAGCAGAGAGGAGTCCAGGCGAAGTGAAGGACGAGTGCGAAGGTTCTAGGTGCGACTGGAGCCGAGGGAGGGAGATGAGATGAGGTAAGAGAGCCAGGCTGGGGCCAGATCCGGAAAGCCTCATGGGCCAGGTAAGGACTTGGGAGTTATTTTTCAAAGCACAACCACCCGCCCCCCGCAACCCCACCCTGGCTACTGATTGGAGAAGTAGATGGATTCGGATACACTTTTTGAGGTTGAGCTCCCAGAACTTGGTTTTAGGCCTAGATTTGTGTCAGAGAACAAGTGAGGAGATCAAAGATGATTCCTAGATTTGGGGACAAGTTGATCACCTTATTCCTAAACCAACAGTCTTCTAGACGTTTTTTCCTTTGGTGACGAAAGTGTTTACTGTTGGTGACTTTGTTTATTTGTGTCTTCAAAGGAAGATTATGTTCATTTTGCTCAATTTTTTATGTCAGTTGGAATATATTCATTTTGAAGGAGATTTAGCTTTTCCTGGGAGGAAATTAGGGAGCAGGAAAGAGAATCTTTCCGATGGTAACACATGATTAACCCTCAAGACAACGTTGAAATCTAAGCTGGTGAGAGGGGGCAGAAGAGCAGCAAGATCCCCACACAGAGCTCAGCCTCTGCACTGGCTAATTTGCTCTTTCTGACCAGTGAATCCTTTTGACCCTTCTGCTTATATGGCTGTCACATTTTTTCTCTCCCATCCTCTTGTCTCTATTTCTCCCTTCCTAATAACTATTTCCTAGTTCTATAAATTTGTGCTCATTAATGTGCCTTGCATCCAACAATCAATGGATGACTCTTCTCCAAATGCTCAAATCAGACACTCTGGAGTCACTTGTGACTTCCCTCTCCTTCTGTTGTCAAATTTCATTTCGTTCACTTCCTACCTGCTTCATATTAGTCTTTTCTACTCCTTAGCCCCAGGCCACCAAATCTGGAACTCTGCAAGTCTCCTTACCTCTCTGCCCCCCACGTTGCCTCTAATCCACATCCTACACTGCTAACAAAATTATCTTTCAAAAATGCAAGTCTGATCAGAGCACTTGCTGCCCTCAGTTTAGACTGTAGTAAAGCTAAGCTGACTAAATAGTTGTTTGGACATCTGGCTCCTTCCATCATCTTCAGTTTCTACATTCAGATCAGAAAATCTTTCTGCCTCTTCTCATTGGGAAGGTGGGCCACGATGAGCTTATGTTTGAGATGCTTCATTTGTGGGAGGGACTCAGTGGGTCAATCCAGAGGAAACATCCTTCATTTGCTCTCAGCTGCTGTCCCTGGCCGTAGTCTGGCTCATACCTTGCAGTACAGTGAATGTCCCAAGTACTGAGGTGAGGGGACTTGGTACAATTCCATGTCTGCCACTTTCTCTCTTTCTTTTTTAAATAGTTGTTTATTTGGATGCACCAGTTCTTAGTTGCAGCATGTGGGATCTAGTTCCCTGACCAGGGAGTGAACCCAGGCCCCCTGCATTGGATGCATGGAGTCTTAGCCACTGGACCACCAGGGAAGACCCCATGTCTGCTCTTGCTAATCCATCCGACTGTGGGCAAGTCATTTAATCTGTTCAAGCCTCATTTGCCTCATCTGTAAAACAAATGCACTCAGTAAATAAACATTAGCTCAATGTGAACCTTCCCTGCTACTGAATTTTCAGTAGCTCTCATTGCCAGACTTAAGAATAAACTTCTTGGTCTGGCTGGTTTTCAGAGTCTTCGCTGTCTCTGCAGTTCTGACCAACTTGCACATATTTTGTGCTCCCCATCAGGCTACTCTGAATGCCTAGCCTGCTGCCTTTGACCCAGATCTCCACTGGAGCCTCCCTCTCCATTGCTGTGGGAATCCTTCTTACCTTCTGAGGGTCAGTTCCAGGGCTACCTCATTCCTCAATGAAATATTTTAATCCTCTTAAACCAATGTAATCCCTCACTCCTCTGAGAGCCTCAGCTTTATCTCTGTAGCTTCTGGAACCAGTCTATCCATGTTAGAAATGCTCCTGTGCTTGTCTGTGAAGTCATCTGGACACTTATTTTATCATAAGGGACTCAGCTCCATAGAACACACTCTGTTGAGCATTTGCTATGTGACACCACACTGTGGAGGTGGTTTAGTCACTAAGTCGTGTCTGACTCTTGTGACCCCATGGACTGTAGCCTGCCAGGCTCCTCTGTTCATGGGATTCTCCAGGCAAGAATACTGGAGTGGGATGCCATTTCCTTCTCCAGGGGATCTTCCTGACCCAGGGATCAAACCAGGGTCTCCTGCATTGCAGGCTGATTCTTTACCAATTGAGCTACAAGGGAAGCCTTGCACCATGCTAGAGCATCCATATTTTAGATGGATGCATCCATCAACATTCTAACACATCGAACAACGTTCTTCTGAGGTGTCTTTCAATATCACAAATTACTCAGATTTTCTGTTCCTTGTACTTTTTTATGTGCTTGTTCTTTGATGGTGGCTATCAGTAAGAAGTTTACGACTTTTATTTTTTCCCAGGCAAGGCTTTACTGGGGCCCCTGCTGCAGCAGAGGGGAGGAATTTTACAAATTTAAGGACCAAAACAATATTTGAAAATATCTAGTGGAACAAGATAACTTTTGTTTTTTTTTTATTTTGGCAAGAAATAATTTATCTAAGATACTCCAGCTATTCATTGTTGCTCTAAACTCCTGTTTTGTCCACCTAAGTGGAAATGGCCCTGAAATTGTTCTCTAAATGCCTTGAAGTAAAAGTTGTAAAGGAAGGTGCTGCCACCCAGGCCACTGGGAAGCCACAAAAGGTTTGCAGCCAAGAACATAACTCACACTCCACGGTACCTACATTTTTGAGGATTCAATGTGACCTTCCCTGGCAGTAGGGATAAAGAATTCAGTAGACAGAGGACTGAGGAAGAGCAGGTTAGGGAAGAGAGATGGAAAGAAAGAGCATGATTTGATGCTTGAGATAAATCCAGTCATGTGATAATTGTGCAAATCCACATCATAGATTTCATGTATGGATGAAATGCCGATGCTGGACACTCCAAGTGAGTTATTGATGTTTAAAGTGTGAGGAAAATTGCACATTTAGAATTGATAACATATGGAAAGCAAAGCACTAAGAACAGTGTCTGACGCATAATAGGTGCTGATTAAGCCTTCGCGGTGATCACTGTCTTCACCCTCCTCCTCACCATCCTATTAGCCTGGATTTCATTACCTATGACAATGTTTAGTCCCAAGTTAAGCCATTCCTGTGGTGCTTTTCTTATGTCTCCCTCCAATTGCCAATGAGTTTCTCCTAATAGGTATTATATTTATCCCAATATTTCCCAAAATGGTTCAAAAAAGTATTCATCAGTTCCCATGACCATGAGACAACACTGGATTCACAGTAAATACTCAATGCATAATTGTCAGTTAACATTTCAAAATCTTATCTGTAAATACAGTTACTGTATTTTGTGACCCAAAAGTCAGGGTACATCATTATAAACATGATCTGACAATGGGCCAGAACATTTCGAACTGAGACGTCCCCAAGTCATCCTGATTACCTTGGACGTGACCAAACTTTGTCAAGTCTCCCCTGTCAGTAAAGAATCTGCCTGCAGTGCAGGAGACCAGGGTTTGATTCCTGGGTTGGGATGATCCCCTGAAGAAGGAAATGGCAACACACTCCAGTATTCTTGCCTGGACAAAGGAGCCTGGTGGACTACAGTTCATGAGGTTGTAAGAATTGGACACGACTTAGCAACTAAACCACCACCAAGCTTTGTCATCAAAATTGCTTTCTAATCAAATTCTGCCCTAGGAACCACATAAGCTCTCTCTAACTGGAGGGACTTCTCTGGTGGTCCAATGGCTAAGAATCCATTTTGTAATGAAGGGGACTTGGGTTTGAATCCCTGGTCAGGGAAGTAACTTTCCATTTGCCTCAGAGCTACTGAGTCCTCGCGCCACAACTAGAGAATCTGTGCCCTGCAAAGAAAGATCTCACATGTCTGGATGCTGTAACTAAGACCTGACACAGCCAAATATATATATTCATATACATATACATATACCTATACCTATACATATATATATATATATATATCTCCTCATGAAGAAGATCCTTGTAGATTCCTTATTTGTGCAGTTGGATGCCTGCTTTCCTCCTACTTATCTAATTCCTAGAGTATCTGCTCTCAAACAGCCTCTCTACCTGCCAGTAATCCAGAGCTTTATGAGAATAATGTCAGTCTGATCTTTTGCTTCTCGTTAAGCCCCACTGAGAAAAGAGATGACCCCTCATCACTGGCTGAAGTATGTGTTCTTCAGCCTTCTCAGAACTCTAATTGCTGGAATTGTATCACCCTGAAGGTGATGTATGAATATTATATATTCATATATTTGTTATATATTCCAAGGCTATATATGAATATTAATAACTGATGTTTATTGAGCACTAACTAGTGCCAGGCACTATGTAAGCATGCTACACTCATTATCTCACTTCTCAGAATAATTCGTTGAGGGAGAGTCTCTTTTTATCTCCCTATGGCTGACACTGTGGAATGGCTACTCCAAAGTAATTTACATCCCTTTCCTTTTCCATGAGTGAAATGCTGGTTGGAGGATGAGGGTACAGCAGCTGTTTTGCAACCATGACTCAACAAGCACAAAGACAGAGGCCTTCATGCTAACAGTATCAAAGCAGAACAACAGAGTGAGCCTGAACCCAGACAACACTCTTTAATAGCTTTACTGGCTCTTGGATGGTCCAATCCTGGAGTTGTTATATCAGAAAAATAAATACCCAGTAACTCTGACAAATGTTTTTTGTTCCTGTAGCCAAACATATTTCTAATTATGCACTTGTTTTATAAATGAGGAAACTAAAATGCAGTGGGTTTGGGTAAATTTTTCAAAGTCATACAACCAATAGGATTTGTACCCAAATCTGCCCAACATCAAAGCACATGCTCTTAATCGCAAAAGTAACTGCCCCACCCTCTCATCATTGGATTTCTATCAGTTTACTTCCAAACCACACATCGCAGAACTTGGACGCACAGAACGAAGGTGAACCTCCAAAGAAAAGCTTCCAAAAATGAGAGCCGCTGTATTGTGTATTCTTTTTTTTTCTTTTCTTTTTTTTAGAGACTCACATTGCATATCTACATATCAAAGTTTGCAAGAAATTCTGCAACGAAGAAATCTACTTGACTTTGATTAACTCGTTTGAGCCTGGAACACATTTTTTACCTTTTAAGTGACATTCCTACTAATATCCTCAGAACATTGCTCCCTAGAATATCAATTCAAGAGGTCATTTGCAGAATTTTTAACTATTTCCTCAGCTTTGATTTAAAGTAAAACAAAGTGAGTCATAAACAATTTGTTACTTTGTGAATACTGTTGAGGGTTTTGTCCATCATGCAACTCAGGGCCCCTTAAAAAATTCCCAACAATAAATTTCTCTGAGAATCTGGTTCCAAGATAAAATATGCACCTCCTGAGGAAGTTGTCTGCTTCCTTTTTTCTAATGATGAGGATTATGTGACTTACTGTGCCTTTTCTTTTGCTTTGCCTTTCCGGAAGCTCAAAGACAAAAGGGACAATTACTGGCTCAGGATCCTGGGTTTTATATGTTTAAGTTTTCTTTTATCTGATCTTGATCTTTCTCCTTATTTTCCTTGATCCTGATTCTGTATTTGAATTTTATTGGTAATATTGTGTACATTCTTGTGAGTAGTGTCATATTCTTTGTGGACTGGGGCAGAATGTATAATAATTAAACAAAAATCAGGACTGCCCTGAAAAAATATATCACGTGGCCACCTTGTCTACATGGTCGCAGTACAGGTGCCTGATCAAAGAATCAAGTTAATTCATGTAAACTGATAGTATAAAATTTAAAGTGAGGACTTCCCGGGTGGTCCAGTGGTTAAGACTCCACACTTCCACTGTAGAAGGCACAAGTTTGATCCCTGGTCGGGGAACTGAGATCCTGCATGCCGAGAGGTGTAGTCAAAAAAATAAATAAAAAATGATAATTAAAAAAACAAATAAATAATAAAAAATGAAACACCACACAAAAAAATCTTGAAGTTAGGTCTTATAAATATCTAATAAAAGGAAAGGAAGTAGATCTTCAAAGGGGAATATATTCTTGGAGATGAAATATAAACATCTTTACTTTTATTTGATTATATCCTAGTACAAACTGAATATTTATTCGAATTAATTCTACTTCTCTAGATTCCCAAGCTAAATCAACATCCATTCCATCAACTTAGTTAACCAAATTAATTACAACCTTGCAGAAAAATAAAATTAAGAATGACAGACGTGCTCTGTGATACATATCTATTTCAGGAAACTTAATTTAGTTAACTGTGGTTGAATAACCATTCCTTCCTTAAGAAGGCACAGAATTTGCTACACTCATCAAAACAGAGGAGCAGCAGTTATTCAAGAGTTATTCATGAGGTTGGTGCCATTCATTGAAGGGGCAACCTAACAAGCCCCAGATCAATTAAAAAAAAAGTTAACTAAGGGTTTACTATGAAATTCTGCAGGAGGTACAAAGAAATATGATACAGATATTGACTTTTCAACTCTTGAGGGGAAAACTCTTAGGCTTGAGTAGCAGCAGCTGCAAGTGATAGCTCAGAATATGCTATCTGCAGACACGTGTTTTCAACCAAATTCCTATAGAGATGGACATTGTCAAATTTATTGAAAGTTTCGGATGTTGTCAAATTTATTGAAAATCTTTCATCTCTCTCTATGGCAGCTCTTAGATCCATAAAGCTCTAAATTATAGGCTTTAACCCAAGGCATGGTGGCTATTTGGATAAATTTCATGTATGAAGGTAACATTTGGAAATATTATTAACATTTGCTTCTTTCTATTCCTTCAGGCAGCAAGATGTCCTCTGCATGGCTCTTAGGAAAAGATTGTTACAAGATAAATGCAAAGAAACAAAAGGAATCTGATTTTAGCTTAGCTATATAGACCTTTGAAATGCATGACAGAGAAAATAGCTTGAAAAGGGTTTTCAAGAATAAAAACCAAGTCCCTTGCTAGAGTTAGTTAAGCTACATGAAATAAAAAATGAAACATTGTAAATATAGACATTTATTTTTCTCTTATAAAATCAGTCTGATAGTGTAAGACTGGTACTGTTATCAGATTCTCAGACTTCATCTCTGTTTTAGTTCTCTCCTAGCCCTTGTTCCTTGCAGTTGCAGGATTACCTCCTGGTACAAGATGGTTGCTAGAGTTCCAACCATTATGTCCACCTGTGAGGAAATAGGAACTAGGGAAAGGCAAAGAATATTTCTTCCCACTGAGTCAACTCACAAACCATCTCAGAAGTCCCACGCAACACTTAGGCTTATATATCACTTGTCAGAATTTAATCACATGGTCATGCTTAGCTGCAAGGGAGCCTAGAAAAACATAATCTTTTGTAGGGCACAAAACTGACCTAAATAAAATAATACTCTTAGGGAAGTGGAAAGGGAGAATGGATAAAAGCTTGCAAATAGAAATCTCTGCCACATTCCTGAAGAACTCAAGTTGTAAAGTTGAAATCATAAATATAAATAGAGAATGGACCTTGATTATGCAGAAGTGAGTTTTTCTCACCCCAGATGAGATGAAACCTCCTTTGGACTGGGTGATGAAGGGAGGAACACCTGAGGGAGGCCAGCAGACCTGAAGATGCTTTGAGACTTTGATGAGAGGGATTCAGGGTGACCTTCCTGGACCAACCACCAGAGAACAGATGGAGAACCCAGATGTCCTAGATATTTCCTGCAGGGATGAGGTACATCTCTAGAGATGCCAGCAGGAACCTATGCCTCCCCTCCTCCCAACACTGTGGCTCTGTGAACGGTCTCCGGAATTTAGACCGAATCCAGGGAATGGGGTGGTGGGGAAAACCACAAACTGACTGAAAAACACCACCTGCTTTGAATGAGAAAACTCCGATCTGACCAAGTCCTACTTTAAAATGGTGAGGATTACTTTCTGCTATCAGGCAGAATGGGGACATGAGATTAAAATTAAGCTCAGTTATAGAAAAAGAAATGAGTGTATGACTTGTGAAAATTCATCTGCCACACACGCGTTCTCAGCTTGTCATGTCTCACTCTCGGCAGTCATTCAGCTCAGAAATTTGGCACCTTGTAGAGACAAAGGAGCATTTTGCTGTTTCAACTGAAGTTATTTTGAGAGAGCAGGATTTCGCTGTTACACTGCTTCAATGCCACATTGTTATACTGTGGCTCCTATCTATGACTCACAAACACCCTCCCCATCCCCTGTCTACAAGTGGCTCCACAGATGGCCTGAGATGTATTTCTCAAATGTGAGCTGGCATCGAAGGTGACCTGTGTGTCCTGGCTTGCCCAGGGTTCTTTGAGTTTTAGCAATAGCAGTTCTGTGTCCTGGGAATCCTTTCTGTAGTCCCTGGGAAACCAGGAGGGTGGGTCACCCTTGCATCAGAATCACTCGGAGGACGAGTTAAGCAAGATTCCTGGGCTACCCCCAGAGCTTCTAACTCAGTAGGGATGGGGGTAGAGGCCCAAGATTTTGCATTTGTAACAGGCTCCCAGGGATCTGATGCTACAGGTCTGTGGATGTGTTATACTAAGAGTCAGGTCAGTTTTTTTCCAACATTACCATAATAAAACATGTTGGGCCATATATTTAATCAAAGCGATAAATTCATGGCAAATGCTTTGACCAAGAGTTTAGCTTTTTCTCTTCTTTTATAGCAATTCCCTGGCCACGTTAGTTCTGAGCTAGAGCTCATCCTTGAGAAGCTTAGCCTAGAATCTGCCCTTCCAGCCCTTCCAGAAGTTCTGAAAGTGAAAGTCACTCAGTTGTGTCCGACTCTTTGCAATCCCATGGACTATAGAGTCCATGGAATTCTCCAGGCCAGAATACTGGAGTGGGTAGCCTTTCCCTTCTCCAGGAGATCTTCCCAACCCAGGGATCAAACCCAGGTCTCCCGCATCACAGGTGGATTCTTTACCAGCTGAGCCACCAGGGGAGCTTGAGAATACTGGAGTGGGTAGCCTATCCCTTCTCCAGTGGATCTTCCTGATGCAGGAATTGAACCGCTGTCTCCTGCATTGCAGGTGGATTCTTTACCATGATGTATGTAAACAACCACCACCCCACAGGACAGTCTATATGTTTCCTGTTGTTACACTGACGTGTGAAGTGAAGTAAAGTGAAAGTCACTCAGTTGTGTCCAACTCTTTGTGACCCCATGGACTATAGAGTCCATGGAATTCTCCAGGCCAGAATACTGGAGTAGCTAGCCTTTCCCTTCTCCAGGAGATCTTCCCAACCCAGGGATCAAACCCAACCCAGGTCTCCCTCATTGCAGGCAGATTCTTTACCAGCTGAGCCACAAGGGAAGCCCAATTTTTAATATTAAATCCCTGTCTGCTAAAACCAATGAAAGTGTGTCCTGTTTACCTGTAACTGAATCCTGACTGATAAATCCTAGGACGCTGGATCACAGGGTTTGAGAAATGGTAAAGGAAGTGGGAAAAGAGTCTGTGCATATCTCAGGGACCAGGAGAGAAAGAAAAGGAGAAATTTCCCATGGGTGCAAAAGCCTGTCTGGACAAAGATGCTCTTGTACACCTCAACCATTTACAAGCAAAACACTTATAAACCACTGTAGAACACTCTATCAATACATTCCTGAATAGTTGCTAGTCAGCAGAAAAATGACGTCATCCTACTTTCCATCATAACAATAAGCCTGGATCTAACTGTATACAACAGAGGCAAAATCGGATTCTCTAACAGATGGAAATAAACAGACTTTGAACTCATGGTGATCGTCCTAGCCATCCCTGGTACAATGTCTCACCCTAATAGATTACAAACTGAAACACTAGACGTAGTAAAACCACCTGAGCCTTGTGAAGATTGCTAGAATCAGAGACCCAGGCCCTGCCAGACTGAGAGGTTTAAGACAACCTAGAAGAACGGAGTCTTCAAATTCTCACACATCTTCAAAGAAATCAACTTCAAAGCCATTCCTTTTGGATTTTTGTTTAAGCCTTTAAAAGTTAATTCACTATGAAAGGTAGAAGAGGAAAAGAGCTGGCAGGCTAAGGTCACTAATTTGCTAAATCAAGCATGGAGGGAGGAAAGTAAACCATGAAATCTCAATGTAGGCAGCCCTTGATATGAACTCAGACATGCCCATTAAATTCTTTAAATTGGATTATGCATGTGTAAGGAACCAGTGTTAGATATTAAAGTTAATATTTCTCCTGATTTAGCAGCACTTCTGCTAAGACTCAGTAAGCTGGTTAGCACACACTGATAATCCCCAGCCCCTGGCAGTGGCATGGACACTCGTGGGGAAGTGCCACACATCGTTTTTTCCATTTATTTATTTTAAAATCTTATTTTCCAGCTTTATTGAGATATGACTGACATACAATACTGTGTCAGTTTAAGGTGTGCAATGTGATAATTTGATACATCTATGCGTATTGCAAAATGACCACAATAAATTTAGTGAACACCTCCATCAGTTTATACAATTACCATTTTGTGTGGGTGTGGTGAGAACATTTAAGATCTATCTACTCTCATACTTTCAAGTATATAATACAATACTGTTAACCATAGGCACAATGCTGTATACATTCAGCTCAGTCGCTCAGTCGTGTCCGACTCTTTGCGACCGCATGAATCGCAGCACGCCAAGCCTCCCTGTCCATCACCAACTCCTGGAGTTCACTCAGACTCACGTCCATTGGGTCCGTGATGCCATCCAGCCATCTCATCCTCTGTCGTCCCCTTCTCCTCCTGCCCCCAATCCCTCCCAGCATCAAAGTCTTCTCCAATGAGTCAACTCTTCACATCAGGTGGCCAAAGTACTGGAGTTTCAGCTTTAGCATCATTCCTTCCAAAGAAATCCCAGGGCTAATCTCCTTTAGAATGGACTGGTTGGATCTCCTTGCAGTCCAAGGGACTCTCAAGAGTCTTCTCCAACACCACAGTTCAAAAGCATCAGTTCTTCGGTGCTCAGCCTTCTTCACAGTCCAACTCTCACATCCATACATGACTACTGGAAAAACCATAGCCTTGACTAGACGGACCTTAGTCAGCAAAGTAATGTCTCTGCTTTTGAATATGCTATCTAGGTTGGTCATAACTTTTCTTCCAAGGAGTAAGCATCTTTTAATTTCATGGCTGCAATCACCATCTGCAGTGATTTTGGAGCCCCCCAAAATAAAGTCTGACACTGTTTCCACTGGTTTCCCATCTATTTCCCATGGAGTGATGGGACCGGATGTCATGATCTTTGTTTTCTGAATGTTGAGCTTTAAGCCAACTTTTCCACTCTCCTCTTTTACTTTCATCAGAGGCTTTTTAGTTCCTGTATACATTAGACCCTGGAAATTCTGTATAGTTCATTAACCTGATTCTCATGCCTTTGTAGGTACTTTATACCACCAGTTGTGATTCATTTTAAAAATTCTTTTCTGACTTGCAAAAGAAGTGCAATTCAGCCTCTTTATGTAAATGTGATTACCATTCTGTAAGGTCACATTCTTAGAAGACCAAAGAATTCACATCATCCTCTTTTTCACCCTCTCAAAACTTGGCTTCTTATCCCAATAGCAACTTTTCACCCACAGGGCTGTATACAAGGTATAAAATCATCATATGTTGCAGTTTTTTACATTTTTACTTCTACTTTTCTGCTGTACTAGCAGTAAACTTCCTATGATAATTTTACGCATCCTTTGGAAGGCACTTTATATACAACAGCTCATCAAGTTATGCAGGAAGAGCAAAATTTTGGGTGGGTGGATATTTAATGACTTGCTTCTACTCCTGCACATCTCTGATCCTTCCTCAACATAGCAGGAGAGCCTTTGTGAAATTTAAATCTGATCATATCTCTCCTGCTTAAGATCTCTCAGTGGTTTTCCATCGCACTCAAAATAAAAACAAACTCCTTTATGTGGCCTATAATATCAGAACTTTCTCTCCAGTTTTGCAAGTTAATCATTGTAAAACTCTTAGAATTGGGCTTAAAACAACTATACTCCAAAAAATTTTTTAATTTTTAAAAAAGATGAAGAAACAAACAAACAAAAAGAACTCTGCAAACACGTAGTGCCCGGTGAATCTCAGCCATCCTTCCCCCCCTCCTCACCATCTTCCTCTCACGTGACAGCGCTTTCTGGGTTCTATCCTTTGCCTCAGCCACCTTCTCTCTCCTTCGGACACCTGAGAACGTCAAGCTCTTTCCCATTTCAGAACATTCCTCCCAACTGCTCCCTCCCTTTCTTCCAGGTGGTTCCTTCTAGTTTATTAGGTTTAACTGACTCCTCCTCAGAAAAGCTCCTTTACTTGATCTCACTTGGCCCCCCTGCTCCAGGTGCTTTTCTTTTAGCCTGCTGAGGACTATTTGTAACTGATAACTTGTTTTACAACTTTTGTGTCGGTCTTTCCCACTGACCTTTAAACTCCTTTGGGCAAGGAGACATCTGCTTTGTTCACCACTTACGTTTAGTATATAATGTTTGATACATAGAGGAAACAATATTGAAGGAGAAAGAGAAAAATAACTTAAAACAACTTTAGTTATTAAACCTTGGCTATGTGACTAGGCATTCTACTAAACACTTGGCACGTGTCAGCTCACCTAATCTTTCAAATGGCCACAAAGTTGAGAATTGTCTCCATTTTATATTGGTAGAATGTGGGACTTGAAGAATTTATGTAAGCCACATTAGGGCTAAGATTCAGAGTTAGGATTTGAACTGAGGTCTGTTAGGCTCCAAATTGCTTTGAGTAACAAGGGGGGAGAGGGTGTGTAAAATATGATAAACATGATAAACAGCTGGTTCTACCTCTTTTACAGCACACAAAGTCTTCCTGGGTGAGCGGTTTCATTCTGCTTCTGGAATTTGTGAGTACGTGCTGTATCTGAAATCAATAAACAATCAGCAGTACTCCAGGGCCTGGGTGTGCACTAGGTCTGAACTGTGTGACTTCAAAATACAGAGCTGATAGTGCTCTACTAAGGGCTGTGTTTCCTGTCAGGTGGCTTTATCGTCCTGGTTTTGTAATCAGTGTGAAAGGGAAAGTGGTCCATTTCTAAAATGAGAGGAATACGCTGCAGAACAAGCTCACCAGGAAGAAAACAGTTGAGTATTAAGGGGACAAGGGAAAATAATGGGGGAGAATCTGTGGATTCCAAATCAGCCCTTGTCTGTCTTAAAGTCAGTAATCCTTTGTTATGGGTTGAATGTTAGATGGAATGTTTGTATCTTGTTAGATTGAATGTTTGTAGCATCCCCAAATTCATATGTTAAAGCCCTAACTCCCAGTGGGATATTTGGAGATGTGGTCTTTGGGAAGTAAATAAAATTAAATGAGGTCATGAGGGTGGGGCCTTCACGATGGGATTGGTGCCCTTGAAACTTATAAAAGGGAACATGAGAGAGCTTGTTTCCCAGGGGGTACCCTGGGAACCCCCCTCCCCTCCTCCTTCTCTTGCTCAGCACATGCACTGAGAAAAGGTCATGTGAGTAACACAGTGAGAAAGTGGCTGTCTGCAAGCCAAGAAGAGCACTCTCACCAGAAATGGAATTAGTCAGCACCTTGATCTTGGACTTCCCAACCTCCAGACTGTGAGAAATGGACTTTTGTTGTTTAAGCTACCTAGTCTATGATATTTAGTTATGGTAGCTTGGGCTAATACATATCTCAAGTTTATGAGTGATTGTTCCTGTTGTTGTTTAGTTGCTAAGTTGTGTATGACTCTGTGACCCCATGGACTGTAGATCACCAGGCTCCTCTGTCCATGGAATTTCCCAGGCAAGAATACTGGTGTGGGTTGCCATTTTCCTTCTCTACGGGGTCTTCCCAACCCAGGGATCAAACTGGAGTCTCCCGTATAAGAGTGTTTACCTACACTATAAAGACTCTGTGACTCCTATTTTGTTTCCTATATTTCCCATATAGTGGATTATCCTTAAAACACCAAATTGAGTTTTAACCTAAGTATTTCCTTGAGATTTTCTAAGTGAAACTAAAATGTTTTTTGTAATTGGAGTATAATTGCCTTACAATATTGTGTTAGTTTCTGCTGTACAACAAAGTGAATCAGCTGTCAGTCTACATATATTCCCTCCCTCATGAGCCTCCGTCCCATCCCACCCTTCTAGGTTATCATAGAGCTTCAAGCTGAGCTCCTTGTGCTACACAGCAGCTTCCCACTAGCTATCTAGCTTACACATGGTGGTATACGTATGTCAGTCTGCACTCTCAACTCCACCCTGCCCTTCCTGCTCTGTGTCCACTGTCCATTGTCTATGCCTGTGTCTCTATTCCTGCCCTGCAAATAGGTTCATCTGTACCAGTTTTCTAGGTTACATATACATACGTTAGTATACAATATTTGTTTTTCTCTTTCTGACTTCCTTTACTCTGTGTGACAGACTCTAGGCCCATTCACATAAGGGAAGCTAATGTTAAATGCAATGCATGCCTCACTGGGTTTACGACATGTTAAACCTGAGCTGGTCAAGCTGGGAATGGCAGGAATGGGGCCCAGGAGGAGGGATGAGGAATGGGAAAGAAGGAGGGATAGACAACTACTGTCTCTTGACCCACAAAATAATACTTGCTTGGATCACATCATACAGCTGTTGCAGGGATCAAAGAATCAATGGGTAAGCAAGTGCTTTTATTCGCAGTATACCATATAAATGAAAGGAATCATTACTGTTTAATGAGCCAGGGAAACAGTTCACTAAATTATTAGTGGTCTGAGTTACTGTTCAGTTCTCATGTGTAGGATCATGCCCAAATATTCCAAAGAACTTTTTTTTCCTAAGAAAATTTTGATCTTTAAAAGATTGGTGTGTGTTATAAACATAAACTAATAATGGAGTCATTAACTGGCATAAATTATCCTGCCACTGTTACTAAATGACATGTCAACAAAAATCTAAAGTACATAATAAAATTTTCTCAGTACCTTGACAGAATTTGAGACAGAATTGAGACAAGGATATGAAAGCACTTTGCTAAATGGAGAATACTAAACAGATACTAGTTATTATCAGTTGAACTAAAGAAATTTTATTTATCTTGCTTTTTTAAAGCTCATGTTGAAAAATATCAACCAATTTCCAATTCAGTCCCATGACAGTATTTATTGGTGCCATCTGCTGGAAGTTCCTGAAAAATTGATGAGGTTAAGATGAATCAAATGATAAATAGCACAGTACATATATTTTAAGCACTACATGCATTCCTTGCAGATTAAAATTAATGTTGGTAAAATTCCCGGCCTGCATTTCTTATATTAAAATTTGCTATGCAAAACAGTTGATGTTGAATAGATGGGTATATTTCATAAATTGTAACATTCTATTCATAGCTTCATTCATTGAACCATCATTTTGAGCTCTGGCTGTCCGCCAGGCCCTGTGACTGAAAAAAAAAACTAGAGATGTAGGGAGGGGCAAGTAACTATCTCTTCTCACAAGGGTTCGGGTCCTCCATTTAGTGGGGGGATGACAGATCCACAAGCCACTAAATGCAACACATTGGGCTAAACTCCATGGGGGAGGTGAGATAGGAACCTCTCCAATCCAGGAGGCCAATGGATCTTTCCCACAAAATGAGGAAATCAGCCATCTTTGCGCAGGTGGAGGAGAGAAGAAAGAATTATGGGGAAACAAATCAAACTTGAGAAGGTGAAACCATCAGACAAGCAGAGATGGGAATTTTTTTTTAATTTATTCCAATTCTGTAAAACATTGTAGATGTCAAGTGGCCTCCATGAACTTGAGTTCTATTTAAATCAGTCTAGCATTTTATCTGGGCTTCCCTGGTGGCTCAGAGGTTAAAGCCTCTGCCTGCAATGCGGGAGACCGGGGTTGAATCCCTGGGTCAGGAAGATCCCCTGGAGAAGAAAATGGCAACCCACTCCAGTATGCTTGCCTGGAGAATCCCATGGACAGAGGAGCCTGGTGGGCTAGTCCACGGGGTCACAAAGAGTCAGACACAACTGAGCGACTATGAAAGGCACCATGGATTTCAATATAGAGGGCACTCTGTAGACTGACATTTATCATAACACCCCAGCATAATTTGCCCCACAATGAATTCAGACAGCACAACTCTATAAGTTTTCATTCTCATCAGCAGGCTCACCCCAATCAGTTCATTAATCCCACAATAATGGAACCTTGCACTTTAAATGACTGAAGGTTTTGGACCTCACTTATGAAACACTAGGGGGATTTACAGGTACGAGTAACAGAAGTTGTCTTTAGATGGGTGGTAACCTGGAGAAGGGCATGGCAACTCACTTCAGTGTTCTTGCCTGGAGAATACCATGGACAGAAGAGCCTGGTGGACTGTCGTCCATGGGTTGCAGAGAGTCAGACATGACTGAGTGACTAACACTTTTACTTTCAATTTCTAAGCAAACTTCAGGGCTTCCCAGATGGCGCTAGTTTTAAAGAACCCATCTGCCAATGCAGGAGACATAAGAGACACAGGTTTGATCCCTGGGTGGGGAGGATACCCTGGAAGAGGGCATAACAGCCCACTCCAGTGTTCTTGCCTGGAGAATCCCATGGACAGAGGAGCCTGGCAAGCTACACGAATGAAGCGACTTGGCACAAATGAATGAAAACTTCAGTGAACGTCAGTGCCACCTGTGGGGCTTCTGAAAACACAGATCTGCTGGGCCCTACCCTCAGGAGGTCCTGGGTGGATCTGATATTTGCATTTATAACAAGTTACCCAGTGTTGCTGATACTGCTGGTCCAGGGACCATTCTTTGAGAACTATTACTTTATACCCTGTGATAACGTAAATTTAACAGAAATGAAAGCAAAGTATTTTATAAGCATTTAAACTAATATATAATGATTTGTTAATCATTAGCAGTGCAGTGTACATTGGACAAATTGAAAAATTGAGATAATTATCAAACCCAGAAATAGCCACTATAAACATTTGGCATCTTTCCTCCCATATTTCTGTGGATATGTGTCTATGTGTACATTTGTTGTTGTTTAGTCGCCAAGTGTCCAATTCTTCGTGACTCCATGGACTATAGCCCTCCAGGGACCTCTATTCATGGGACTTCCCAGGCAAGAATACCAGAGTCAGTTGTCATTTCCTTCTCCAGGGGATCTTCATGACCCAGGGACTGAACCCACATTTCCAGCCTTGCAGGCAGACTCTTAATCGCTGAGCCACATGTGCATACGACTGAAATCATTCTATATATACAATATTGAACTTGATTTTTTTTTCTTCTGGTATTTTCTTTTGACTATTATCCATATTATTTAAAAATTAGCAAATACAGGGTATATTAATAATCAGGTCATTGCTGTGAACTACCAGTGATATTGTTGCTTCCCTTGGGAAAGGGTGTTCAGAGCTCCTTAATCTATTATTTTGGAAGTCCTGCCTTGGGCTGCCTTCTCGTTTTTTCATCCCTTAACAGGCGTTGGTGGGAGCAGCATGAGTAAATAGTAAATGTCTTCCCTTTGTGTAAAGGTTCTCTTGAGCAAATAATAAGTGTTAGAATAATAAGTGTTAGTTGCTCAGTCGTGTCCGACTCTTTGTAACACCATGGACTGTAGCTTATCAGGCTCCTCTGTCCATGGGATTCTCCAGGCAAGAATACTGGAGTGGGTTGCCATTCCCTTCTCCAGGGGATCTTCCCAACCCAGTGATCGAACCCAGATCTCGTGCATTGCAGGCAGATTCTTTACCGTTTGAGCTACCCCGGGAAGCCCAATGATAATAGGAAATTATAAATAATAGGGACACATTTTAGGACTTCACATCTTCTGTACCTCCAACCCATTTGATCACTAGTGAATAGTATTAACTTTGAATATATTAATTACAGTAGGTGTAAGTTGTTGATGTTGTTGTTGTTGGGGCTAAGATTAACTGATTCATCACAGAATTAGCCTAATTAGTTGTTTTACCATTCCTATTCCTATTTACCATTCCTTTTTGGTAAATAAGTTGAGGGTAAGAGTTAAGTTCAAGGGCAGATCTATAAACTTTAGAAAAGTTTTAAATGTTTTAAAATAATGTAAGTAATGACACTTATCGTAGGAAAAAAAACTAAATCCTCCCTTCCCAGACAAATTATTTTCATAGTTTAAGCACTCACTTTAGTTAGTAATCACTCTAGTTTTAGTCTAGATAATAATCATTCTATGTGCTTGTGTGCTAGGTTGCTTCAGTCGTGTCTGGCTGACCCTATGGACTGTAGCCCTCCAGGCTCCTCTGTCCATGGGATTCTCCAGGTAAGAATACTGGAGTGGGTTTTTATGCCCTCCTCCAGGGGATCTTCCTGACTCAGGAATCAAACCCGTGTCTCTTATGTCTCCTGCATTGGCAGATGGGTTCTTTAACACTAGTGCCATCTGGGAAATGCACTAATCATTCTGGTTTTAGTTAAATTCTAACTCTCTTCATTTCCTTTCTACTATAGCTTAAGTTAAGAACTTGGAATCAAAATCTAGCCAGAAACATTCTTGGTATTTCATACAGGGACTTTAATAAAAGGAAGAGTCGCAAAGTATTGGAAGGGAGAGGAGGAAAGGAGGGACAGTGGGGTAACAGAGATTAGTAACTGCAGGGATCGGCTACCACCTGCAAGGGTTCAGTTCAGTTCAGTTCAGTCGCTCAGTCGGGTCCGACTCTTTGTGACCCCATGAACCCCAGCACGCCAGGCCTCCCTGTGCATCACCAACTCCCGGAGTTCACTCAAACTCACATCCATCGAGTCAGTGATGCCATCCAGCCATCTCATCCTGGGTCGTCCCCTTTCTCCTCCTGCCCCCAATCCCTCCCAGCATCGAAGTCTTCTCCAATGAGTCAACTCTTCGCGTGAGGTGGCCAAAGTACTGGAGTTTCAGCTTTAGCATCATTCCTTCCAAAGAAATCCCAGGGCTTCTCTACTTCAGAATGGACTGGTTGGATCTCCTTGCAGTCCAAGGGACTCTCAAGAGTCTTCTCCAACACCACAGTTCAAAAGCATCAATTCTTCGGCACTCAGCCTTCTTCACATTCCAACTCTCACATCCATACATGACCACTGGAAAAACCATAGCCTTGACTAGATGGACCTTAGTCGGCAAAGTAATGTCTCTGCTTTTGAATATGCTATCTAGGTTGGTCATAACTTTTCTTCCAAGGAGTAAGCGTCTTTTAATTTCATGGCTGCAGTCACCATCTGCAGTAATTTTAGAGCCCAAAAAATGGTAGAGAAATAGAAAGAAAGTGATGTGACCAGGCCCATCAGTCATTCCTCACGGTCAGTGCTGAGGCTCACTATGTTTGTTGTTGTTTTATTGAAGTAGAGCTGGTTTACAATGTTGTGTTGGTTTCTGTTGAACAGCAAAGTGATTCAGTTACACATGTATACACACATCCTTTTTCATTCTCTTTTCTATTATAGTTTATTACAGGATATTGAATATAGTTCCCTGTGCTAAACAGTAGGACTTTATTTTATATGCTAATCCCAAACTTCTAATGTATCTCTCCCCACCCCTTTCCAGCATTCTGGCCTGAAGAATTCCATGGACTGCATAGTTCATGAGGCCGCAAAGATTCGGACTCGACTTGAACGATTTTCATTTTCACTTTCACCCCCTTTCCTCTTTGATAATTGTAAGTTTGTTTTCTAAGTCTGTGAGTTTGTTTCTGTTTTGTAAATAAATTCATTTGGGTTATATTTCAGACTCTGCAGTGTGGATCGCATGTATTTGTTTTTCTCTGACTCGGTTCACTTAGTTTGATCTGTAGGTTCATCCACATTGCTTCAAATGGCATTATTTCATTCTTTTGTGACTGAGTAGTATTCAGTCTTTTGTGACATTCTGTATGACTGAGTAATATTTCATTTTATACTGGCTGCTATGACCAAGGAACTGAATTCCAAATTTTGTTTAACTTTAAATTAGCATAACTTGGAGAGTCATATGTGGCTAGTGGTTTCTATATTACACAGTGCAGATTAGGCCTCCTGCATTGCAGAGCAGATCATGGGAGGGCTAGATTGGAGCTGAGAGCAAATAGGCAAATGACTGGTAGAGGGTCAAAGGTCAGAGAGACCTGGGTTCCATCTTATATCTACTTATGAGTGTGTAACCCTGGTCAGGTTAACTCATCTCTAGAAGCCATCTATAAAAATGGCAATGGTAACAGTACCTACCTCCTAGGATTATAGAGTTATCAGGAGAACCAAACAAGACAATGCAACCATTCAACTAATGCCTGACTCACGGAAGTGTGTAAGTGGCTCATTCGTGTCTGACTCTTTGCTACCCCATGGACTGTAGCCTGCCAGGCTCCTCTGTCCATGAAATTTTCCAGGCAAGAATACTGGAGTGGGTTGCCATTTCCTTCTCTAGCTTGACTCATGGAAAGTATCAAATAAATGTTTGTTATACTTTTCCCATCTAAAATAAATATTTCAAAAATTTTATTGTGAGGGAGCAGGTAAGATATAGGAAGCCTTTAGAGGGATGATAGTCTAATTCATCTCCCAATGTTTTTTAGAGCTATAATTCTATTCATATGCTTGCTGAACATTTTCTTTTCTATTGATCTTTTTGTGCAGCAAGAGATTTTAGTCTTTCTATCCTCAATGCAGGAGACCCCAGTTCAATTCCTGGGTCAGAAAGATCCTCTGGAGAAGGGAAAGGCTACCCACTCCAGTATTCTGGCCTGGAGAATTTCATGGATTGTATAGTCCATGAGGTCGCAAAGAGTTGGACACGACTGAGTAACTTTCACTTTCACATCCTTCTTCTAGTATATATAGACTGTTGGGTTTTTTTGGTTTGTTTTTTAACTTGATTGACAATGATCATACTGTTATGGCAAGCAGACTTAATTATCATACACTGTGAAAGTCACTCAGTCGTGTCCAACTCTTTGTGGCCCCATGGCCTATACAGTCCATGGAATTTTCCAGACCAGAATACTGGAGAGGGTAGCCTTTCCCTTCTCCAGGAGTTATTTCCAACCCAGGGATTGAACCCAGGCCTCCCTTATTGCAGGTAGATTCTTTACCAGCTGAGCTACTTGGGAAGCTCATTGTACACTATCAGTTCAGTTCAGTTCAGTTCAGTTCAGTCACTCAGTCGTGTCCAACTCTTTACAACCCTATGAATCGCAGCACGCCAGGCCTCCCTGTCTATCACCAACTCCCAGAGTTCACTCAAACTCACGTCCATCGAGTCGGTGATGCCATCCAGCCATCGCATCCTCTGTCGCCCCCTTCTCCTCCTGCTCCCAATCTCTCACAGTGTCAGAGTCTTTTCCAATGAGTCAACTCTTCACATCAGGTGGCCAAAATACTGGAGTTTCAGCTTCAGAATCATTCCTTCCAAACAACACCTAGGGCTGATCTCCTTTAGAATGGAATGGTTGGATCTCCTTGCAGTCCAAGGCACTCTCAAGAGTCTTCTCCAACACCACAGTTCAAAAGCATCAATTCTTCAGCCCTCCGCTTTCTTCACAGTCCAACTCTCACATCCATACATGACCACAGGAAAACCATAGCCTTGACTAGACGGGCCTTAGTCAGCAAAGTAATGTCTCTGCTTTTGAATATGCTATCTAGGTTGGTCATAACTTTCCTTCCAAAGAGTAAGCGTCTTTTAATTTCATGGCTGCAAGCACCATCTGCAGTAATTTTGGAGCCCAAAAAATAAAGTCCGACACTGTTTCCCCTATTTCCCCATCTATTTCCCATGAAGTGATGGGACCAGATGCCATGATCTTCGTTTTCTGAATGTTGAGCTTTAAGCTAACTTTTTCACTCTCCTCTTTCACTTTCATCAAGAGGCTTTTTAGTTCCTCTTCACTTTCTGCCATAAGGGTGATGTAATCTGCATATCTGAGGTTATTGATATTTCTCATGGCAATCTTGATTCCAGCTTGTGTTTCTTCCAGCCCAGCGTTTCTCATGATGTACTCTGCATAGAAGTTAAATAAGCAGGGTGACAATATACAGCCTTGACATACTCCTTTTCCTATTTGGAACCAGTCTGTTGTTCCATGTCCAGTTCTAACTGTTGCTTCCTGACCTACATACATATAGGTTTCTCAAGAGGCAGGTCAGGTAGTCTGGTATTCCCATCTCTTGAAGAATTTTCCACAGTTTATTGTGATCCACATAGTCAAAGGCTTTGGCATAGTCAATAAAGCAGAAATAAATGTTTTTCTGGAATTCTCTTGCTTTTGTATACTATAGAAGTTTTCAGTTATGCCAAAATAATGTTTATTGGACTTGACCCATTGATAGAAGTTTTCTCACTTTTTAATTTTTTGTTCCTCGAGTGATTTCTCTGACATCACTATGCCATGATGTGAGGCTTTAATCATAATATTATTATACTGCATGTTTAACTTTTTCCTTATCATATTCTTAAAGACAGGAAAGACTTGTAAATATTTATAAATGTTTTATGATAGTTCTAGTGCAATGCCTAATTTATTATAAAATATATTATTTTGTGCCAGAACTAGCTCTCTCTCCCACAATCTCTTCTGCTGTTTTGGTGGCTTGGACAAGCGGACTAGCTTCTAGACACTTTTCTCTTTTTTTTACACAAGTAACATTGATATGGCCTACATATTGTCAGGTGCTTAGAGACATTTCAATTGAAAATGACCAGAATCTCACAAGACATAACCATCTTTGCAAGAGTGTTGAAGCAGCATCTTATCTTGGTTCAAGTCAGAAACAGGGTTAATGAGACACATCTGGGAGTGAAATATTTCTCTCATCAGAGAAAAATATACATAAATATATATTTGTATTGTTCAACTACATTGTGAAATATGGTGCATTTCTTAGATGACTTACAAGGGAGCCTTCTGAAGAAAGGGTAAACATAAAAGGAATGTTGAGCCTTAAATGGAACCTGACAAGGCAATACGGAGAAGGCAATGGCACCCCACTCCAGTACTCTTGCCTGGAAAATCCCATGGACGGAGGAGCCTGGTAGGCTGCAGTCCATGGGGTCACTAAGAGTCAGACACAACTGAGCAACTTCACTTTCACTTTTCACTTTCATGCATTGGAGAAGGAAATGGCAACCCACTCCAGTGTTCTTGCCAGGAGAATCCCAGGGACGGCGGGGCCTGGTGGGCTGTCGTCTATGGGGTCACACAGAGTCAGACACAACTGAAGTGACTCAGCAGCAGCAGCAGCAACAGAGCAATAACCAGATGAAGCGGCACACGGCCAAAGTGGGCTATGGTTAGTACTCCCTCATGACAGGTCCACGACAGGCACTTAAGCCAGTCAAAGTTGTGTATTGCTCTGAATTTTTCCTGTGGCTCTGATAATAACACTAGCGGGAGCTCTTTTACACTAAGGTTAAAAAAAAAAAAAAAAAGATCACAAGGCCTGCAATTCTGCCACCCTTTCCCTCTCATATTAGATCCAGTCCTCACATCTGGGAGAATGGTCCTTAATGGCAGCTATCATTTGCCAAGACTAAGATCAGTTTTTGGTTTCGTTTTTAAGTATTCTGAGGCACTAGAACATAGCAGTCAATAATTCACTACCTTCTTTCTAACTCTGAACAATATTTAAGCCAGTGATGGGAGATTAGCTGCAGGTCATCAGTTGGTATTGTCTTTTGGTTTTGTTATTTTCACAGTGGTTATGTATATGAGGCTGTCGCTTGAAGAAAATCAGAAGAAAGCACATGAGCAAATGCAGTTGGAGAGGCAAACAGTTGTTCTCCTACCTTTGGGGGACACAGAAAGGAAAATGTAAGAAAGTTTGTTAAGCATTTACCTGTAACGTCTGACAGCGCTGTTACGACTTTGCAAACAAGCTCTTTCTAGTGGCTGTCCCCTCAGTTACAGCTGCTGTGATGCCCAGTACTCAGAACAGCATGGTGTGAAACTTCTGGCATGAGGCCTGGATGAAGCAGGGCAATTTCTCTCTGATTTTGGCTCTCTTGACCGCGATACTTGATTATAAATAACAGGGTGGCCTGGCACATTTGTGGGGAGCTAGGACTCACAATATGAGATTTTTAATCTTGGAAAGGCGTTGAGTCTCCATTTTCTTGCACTCTTACACTCATCCCAACATAACTCTATTTCTGATCAAAAGAGGAAGAGAACCTGGAGGAATAAGCTGTTGGAGCTGTGAGCTATCCTGGGGACCACAGACTCCATCCCCTCCCTTATACATCGAGGCAAAGACCCCCAAGAGCTACAGTGGCTTGACTGAGGTGGTTCTCTTCTTTATTTTGTTATCCTGGCTATGCTGGGTCTTTGCTGTTGCACGCAGGTTTCCTCTAGTGGTGGTGAACCAGTGCCACTGTTTACTGTGGGGCGTGGGCTTCTCATTACAGTGGCTTCTCTTGTTGCAGAGCACAGGCTCTGATTTACAGACCTCAATAGCTGTGGCCTCCTGCAGTGCAGGGGCCCAATAGTTGCAGCTCGTAGGTTCTAGAATGCAGGCTCGGTGGTTGCGGCACATGGGCTTAGTTGCCCAAGACATGTGGAAACTTCCCAGACCAGGGGTTGAACCTGTGTCCCCTGGCAGGTGGACTCTTATCCACCAGGGAAATCCAGGGCCAAGTTTTCTTCTGATTCTTTTCATGACACCATGCTACAAATCATGAACATGTATCAGATAAAGTTCACAGCTTCCATCTGGTGGAGCGTGGGTAGTGGAGGGACTCCCTAAGTGTCAGGCACCATGTTAAAGGTTGTAGGCACATTCTCTCATATATTCCTCATACCAAATCTGAGATTATTATCATCCTTAGTCTGCAGGTTTATAAACTGAGGCTTTGAGAATTTAAGTCACACACTAGTATATGGCTGAGTGAGGATTCATACCTAGTTATATCTGAATGCAAAGGCCATTTATTCAAAATGCTATACCATACTATATTATCTGTGTAGAACATAACTTATTCTAAAGAAAGAAGCATTACCAAGATGTGGAAAGTAATTTGAGACCCCAAGAAAAGGTGAGATCCCAGGAAACATATCCAGGACAGGAATTATCCCTTAATAACCTTAATCATAGCTGAGAGCTACCATTGACTGAGGGGCTATTAAACACCAGACATTTTATTTCATTTAGTTATTGCAACCGCCTTGTTAAGTAGAGATATTATATATCCAGTTGTTTCATAGGGACTTCCCTGGTTGTCCAGTGGTCAAGACTCTATACTCCGAGTGCATAGGACCCAGGTTCCATCCCTGGTCAGGGAACTGGATCTTGCACGCCACAACAAAGACCATGTGTATCATAACTAAGACTAGGGCAGGCAATCCAAAAATAGGTGAATAACTATTTTAAAAATTGAAAGTATGAGGAACTATACACCCAATTTTCACGTGAAGAAACTTAGAATTAGAAAATTAAAATTTCCCAAGTCACACACTTGGCAAGTGGTAAAATGAAACTTTGTATTAAATATGAGTGCTTTGAGACATCATACCTTTATTCATCTTAAAATGAGTGCCTGGCCCATGGAATCTGTTTAAATAAATATTAAGTGCAAGAACAAGTGAATGAAAACAATGGATGAATGGGAACTAGAGTGGAGCATGCACCTGGCATGTAATGCTCAAGCTGGCCTTAGTTAGACTGTCTTGAAAACGAAGAAGTAATAAATACATAATATATTGTTTTGCTCCAAGAGGTAGAACGGGGACAAATCAGTGGAAATTGCAGGCTTCCTGTGGCTTCCTGTACAGGAACCTGGCTTCGAAAATGTCCTTGCCTGGTTGACCTTCAATTCTATGATTCAAAAATTCTGTGAAAGTCAGTGTCTCTACAGAGGCATAATAAAAGCACTTCAACAGTACAGAGTTGCCTGGTAAAACAGTGACCTGCCTGTTTTTGAAGGTGTTCCAGCTACATGACCACCTGCCAGAAATGCTGTAGAAGAAATGCTACAAATTGGGTACTAGAAGACTGCAAAGACGGCTCTACTTATTCTCTTCTTTTTTTACATATCCTTTTGCAAGATGATGTTGAAATAGTTCCCAGTGAGAGATGGCATTTCCCCACCCCTTGAATCTGGGCTGGCCTTGTGAACTGCTTCACCAAAGAGAAGCAATACCATGCCAGTTCTGAGTCTAGGTCTCAAAAGGCCTTGCATAGTTTCATTCTCCTAGAAATTTCAGAGACCCATATGAATAAACCCTCGCTAGACTAGTTTTTTGAGAGCATGCCAGACTTCACTAGCTATGGTGAAGTACCATAGCTAGCAGCCATCCAACCTCTGGAAGCAGACCCACTCAGCTGACCTATAGCTCTCCACAGACACATAAGTGAGTTTAACCTGTAAATTCATAGGCAATGACTCACACAGTTAATAGTTGCTGTGTGATTCTCAAAAGCACCGTCTGAGATGAAGGGAAGAGATAGGGAATGCCTGATGTCCCAATCAGAACAGCCTGCGCCATCGTCATCTACCAGTGTCCAAAAGGCCTCCAGAGACTTTTTTCAATGGACTTAGTGGTCAGTGTTAATTGGGCACCTTACTATTCGCCAGACAATGGCTTTAATGCTTTATGTAAATTAATTCTTAAGCCTCAAAAGACCTAGTGAGAAATGTATTATTTTTTAAATTTCAGTTCAGTTCAGTCGCTCAGTCATGTCCGACTCTTTGCGACCCCATGAATCGCAGCACACCAGGCCTCCCTGTCTATCACCAACTCCTGGAGTTCATTCAGACTCACGTCCATCGAGTCAGTAATGCCATCCAGCCATCACATCCTGGGTCGTCCCCTTCTCCTCCTGCCCCCAATCCCTTCCAGCATCAGAGTCTTTTCCAGTGAGTCAACTCTTTGCATGAGGTGGCCAAAATACTGGAGTTTCAACTTTAGCATCATTCCTTCCAAAGAAATCCCAGGACTGCTCTACTTCAGAATGGACTGGTTGGATCTCCTTGCAGTCCAAGGCACTCTCAAGAGTCTTCTCCAACACCACAGTTCAAAAGCATCAGTTCTTCAGTGCTCAGCCTTCTTCACAGTCCAACTCTCACATCCATATATGACCACAGGAAAAACCATAGCCTTGACTAGACGGAACTTAGTCGACAAAGTAATGTCTCTGCTTTTGAATATGCTATCTAGGTTGGTCATAACTTTTCTTCCAAGGAGTAAGCATCTTTTAATTTCATGGCTGCAAGCACCATCTGCAATAATTTTGGAGCCCCCCAAAATAAAGTCTGACACTGTTTCCACTGTTTCCCCATCTATTTCCCATGAAGTGATGGGACCAGATGCCATGATCTTCGTTTTCTGAATGTTGAGCTTTAAGCCAACTTTTTCACTCTCCTCTTTCACTTTCATCAAGAGGCTTTTTAGTTCCTTTTCACTTTCTGCCATAAGGGTGGTGTCATCTGCATATCTGAGGTTCTTGATATTTCTCATGGCAATCTTGATTCCAGCTTGTGCTTCTTCCAGCCCAGTGTTTCTCATGATGTACTCTGCATAGAAGTTAAATAAGCAGGTTGACAATATACAGCCTTATGAACATTATTTTTAGACAACCTACATGATGTGTTGGGTGTTTTTCCCCTCCCTCAAAAATAATGCTTCTACTCCAAATAAATCAATGTCAAAATAAAGAGCTCAAGTTGACCCTGGTCCCGTTTGTCTCAGTCCTGGTAGATGAAAAGCAGCTGCCAGCCAGTTATGAAGATAGGTGCTAGATCCAAAGTCACAGCCAAACTTGTTAACACGTTTCCATTTCAAAACCTTCCTTAAAGAAAATCATATATGGGGTCACAACATCCTCACACAAGTCCAGCAGCACAACCATGCAACTGGATTCGTGTTTTCACCAGTAAAGAACTGACGGTTTTTTTAATTAGTGAGGGGGGGGGGCGCTCGATTTGTTCCATAGGCCCTGCCATAAAAGGCTTTACTCTTCTGGTCTCTATATTTCAAGTTTCCGTTTGACTGACCTCAGGTCATTTTAATGTACTTCTTGTAAGCTTCTTTTGTGAAGCTTGTTTCCTGCAAGTGATGGTTCATGGCAATATTGACACCAGTGATTACTGTGCTTTAGGTACCTTCGCCCCCTTCAGGGGAGCCATTTCCATCAATGAGCCGAGTCATCAGTGTTACCTTCTGTGCTACTGACCAGCTTCCCCTCCACTTCCAGACACAGCCCGTCAGTGACCTCCTAGATCTCGTAGATGTTGGAGAACATCTCATCATGGCTGACGAGGTCCCAGCAGGTGACCATGATGGCCACTGCCGCGCTAGCTTAGCAGGAGCCCCAGCTCAGAGTGAGCCTGGTGTAGCCCAAGCAGGTGGTGGAAGCGGGGAATGGGCGGAAAAGCAGAAGCGTTTTATTATTGAACTGATTTGACAGATAGAGAAAACTAGGCCAGAGAACTGACACCTACCTAAAGCACAGAGTGAGTAAATGTCCAGCCTAGGTTTTGAACTCAGGAAGCACAAAGCTACAGCCCTAGCTCTTAGCCACACTCCTCTGCTTCTTGCTATTGGATGTAAAGTAGGTGATTGTCTGTAAGAACTAAAAATATCTTCACAAAACCTGGTAGTTGTAAATATTTCCCCAGTGCCTTTCACCAGGCTCTCTTTACAGAGCCTGGGATGTCACCAAATACCACATTCAGTTTCCACGCTTCTTCCATCTCAAAGTTGTTTTTCTTTTTCCCCTGTTTCTAAGAAATTTCACTGTTAGACTTTAAGTTTAGAACCATGATCAGGAGAAATATTTAAGAAGACTCATTATTCAAAGCATGGGAGCAATTAGAGGGAAAAAAAAGAAATCTCCTTTTCCAAAAGAGAATCAATTTTCCACTATGAGAGTTTCCATTCTACCAAGAAATGAAAATGTGTATAAATTAGGTTTAGAAAAATACATGAGACGGCTTATGCAAAAAAGGTTTAACCTGGGAATCAAATACTAAATAAAATGATAAAAGCAGATCTAATAGTCATGATTGATGTCCAAGATATGTCGGGGTTTTCCCTCCAAGATACAGTTTCCCTGCAGCTCATGATAATTACAAAGTGTCTCAAATCACCTCTTTTCTTGTTGAGTAAAATGGACTGCCAACACTTCAAACATAGTAAACCAGTCCAACAGGAAGAAAGCCAAGGAATGTATCCATTCCAACATTTTTTACAGTCTGGTAGTGTGTCGCTCTCTGAGAGAATTGCAATGCCAAACTGGATGAAACATGTAAGACACACACACTTTTCTAGCAATTTCTTCTGCCTTATCTAGTTTCTCCATTAGAGCCGGAGGTATCACTCACTTCCCTCCCATTGTGTGTGTGTTTAGATATCTCTTGTAGGAGAGTGAGTATCCTCTATCACCTCCCATTCCCATCCCACTGTTAGGAACTTGACCCTGGCAGAGTAGCGTGAATGCCTGTGTGTCTATACGCAGACCGTCCTTTTATTTTACCCATTTGCCTAATTATCTTATTCTATATTCTCAACTCCTTCTTGCTTGTGGGTTCTTAAGGTCTCAATGGGAGCTCCTAACTTCACCTACCCCTTTAGACTAATCAGTGGGCTCTCAAAAGCAAGACTGCAGTCTTCTGGGAAGTTTTCCTGGAATCCCCTTTTTTTTTTCTTTCCCTTTTTTTCTTTTTAATAGGCTTTATATTTCAGGCTGTCTTTAGATTCACAGCAAAATAGAGGGGCAGGTACAAAGAGTACCCATACACTCCCTGCTCTCACACACTCATAAGCTTCCCCCACTATCAGCATCCCCTAGCAAAGCGGTACAATTGGTTGCACTTGATGAACCTACATTGACATCAGTATCACTCAGAGACACACTTTACATTAGGGATCACTCTTGGTATTTTACATTTTATGAGTTTTGACAGATGTCTGATGATGCTTATCCACTGATATAGTAGCATATAGAATAGTTTGTGAGAGCTGGACGGTGAAGAAGGCAGAGCACCAAAGAACTGATGCCTTCAAACTATGGTGCTGGAGAAGACTCCCAAGAGTCCCTTAGACAGCAAGGAGATCAAACCAGTCAATCTTAAGGGAAATCAACCCTGAATACTTGTTGGAAGGACTGATGCTGAAGTTGAAACTTCAGTATTGTGGTCATCTGAGGCAAACAGCTGACTCATGGGAAAAGTCCCTGATGCTGGGAAAGATTGAGGGCAGAAGGAGAAGAGGGCATCAGAAGATGAGATGGCTGGATGGCATCACAGATACAATGGACATGAACTTGGGCAAACTTCGGGAGATGGTGAGGGACAGAGAGGCCTGGCCTGCTGTAGTCCATGGGGGTGCATAGAGTCGGACATGACTTGGTGGCTGAACAACAACAACAGAATAGTTTCACTGCCCTAAAAATCCTCTGTGCTCCACCTATTCATTCCTCCTTCTCCACTGCTGCTGCTGCTGCTGCTAAGTTGCGTCAGTTGTGTCCGACTCTGTGCGACCCCATAGATGGCAGCCCACCAGGCTCCCCCGTCCCTGGGTTTCTCCAGGCAAGAACACTGGAGTGGGTTGCCATTCCCTTCTCCAATGCATGAAAGTGAAAAGTGAAAGTGAAGTCGCTCAGTCGTGTCCGACTCTTAGCGACCCCATGGACTGCAGCCTATAGTTCTGTGTTTTTCAGAATGTCGTAAAGTTGGAATCATACCATGTGTAGTAAGCTGCCTTAGTCATGTCCAGCTCTTTGCAACGCTATGGGCCATAGCCCACCAGGTCCATGGGATCCTCCAGGCAAGAATAAGGAATGGGTTGCCATTTCCTTCTTCAGAGGATCTTGCCAACCCAGGGACTGAACCTGCATCTCTTATGTCTCCTGCATTGGCAGGAGGATTCTTTACCACTAGAGACCCCTGGGAAGCCCCAAATCATATTATAGCCTATAGCTTTTTCAGATTGGCTTCTATCAGTAATATGTATTTAAGTTTCCTCCATGTTTCTTCATGGATTGATAGCTTCTTTTTAGTGTTGAGTACTATTCCATCATCTGGATGTACCATAGTTTATCCATTTACCTGCTGTCTCTGTCACCTTGGGCTACTATAACAAAACAGCGTGAACTTCGTGGCTTAAACAACAATTTCTTTCTCACAGTTCTAGAGGCTGAGAAGTGCAAAATAAAGTCACCTAGATTCAGTTTTCTTCTGGCTTGCAGATGGCCTCCTTCTGGCTGTCTCCTTGTGTGTGAGTGTGTGCTAAGTCACTTCAGTCGTGTACGACTCTTTGCAACCCCATGGACTGTAGCCCACCAGGCTCCTCTGTCCATGGGATTCTCTAGGTGGGAATACTGCAGTGGGTTGCCATGCCCTCCTCCAGGGGATCTTCCCAACACAGGGATTGAACCCAGGTGTCTTATGTTTCCTCTTGGCAAGCAGGTTCTTTTACCACTAGCACCACCTGGGAAGTCACCTTAGACGGTAGAAAAAATAAAGCTCTGGTTCTCTCCTTCTCTCACAAGAAGCAAATCCCATCATGGGGGCTCTACCCTCATGCCTCATCTAAATCTAACACCCCCCAAAGACCCCACCTCCTGCAACATCACTATAGAGGGTATGGCTTCAACATATGAACTTGGAATGTTGTTATTTAGTCACTGAGTCGTTTTCAACTCTTTTGCGGAGGGGAGAGGGGCAACACAAACATTAAGCCCATAACACACTGAAGGACATTTTGGTTGATTCCAAGCTTTGGCTATTAAAATAAAACTGCTATAAACATCTGACTGCACATTTTTTGTGTGGAAATAATTCTTCAACTTATCTGGGTAAATACTAGGGGTTATGATTGCTGGACCATATGGTAGTATGGTAAAGTTACTGATCAGGGTCCCTGGATTCTTAAGTTAGTAGAAATTGGTAAGAGGAATTCAGGGAAAGCTTGACAAACACTGCAGCATGAGGGGATGGAAACAAGTAACAGCTGCCCTTGCTTGCTCCCTGCGTGGGGTAAGCTGGTCCCTGAAGGGATGAGGGTAGGGGACAGATTGGTGGGTCAGTGGGGAGGAGTGGCTTTAGGTGGTCTGCCCACCCCCTTGCTGGTGCTGGGTGCAGAGATCAATCATGTACAGTCTTGTCAGAAGTGGCAGTTGGGTTTGGCCCCTTTGCATCTTGCTCATGATTTGCCACAACTGCAAATTCATGAGGTATTTTTAATCCCCTGTAGTGTCTTTGTATTCTGTTGCTCAAGAAGACCTTTGTCCAGGTGCAAGCACTCCAGCCAGTAAAGGGTCCCACGTACAGGCCCTATCCTGTTTCACTCAAGAGTTTGTGTAGTTTTGTAAGAAACTGCCACGCTGTCTTCCAAGGTAGCTGTACATTTTACATAGCCACTGGCAACTGAAGAGAGTTCCTGTTGTTCCACAGCCTGGGAAGCATTTGGTATCATCAGTGTTCTGGATTTGGGCCATTTTAATAGAAGTATAGTGGATTCTAATTGTTAGTTTTTGTACTGTATTTTTTGTTTTTTTGTCTATTGTATATATACTACACAGTAAGATTTTCCTATTTTCCTTCAAAATGTTTTTTATAAAAGTAATATATACTCTATAGAAGTCCCCTTTGCACACCAGCCTCTGCCTTAGACTTGACTATTATTAGCTAGCCACACGGGACCCAACATCAACAATTTCCTATACCTCCTAGAAATATATCTTTTTACCTCTCTTCTGAATCTATTCCTTCTTCCATGTCTTTTTAAAAATAATTTAATCTATTATTTATTTTTGACTGTGCTAGTCTTTGTTGCCGTGCGGGCTTTTTTCTAGTTGTGGCAATTGGGGGCTTCTCTCTGGCTGCAGTATGTGGGTTTCTCATTGCGGTAGCTGCTCTTGTGGAACACGGGCTCTAGGGGCTCGGGCTCAGTAGTTGGAGTTCAGGTTTTAGAACACAGGTTTACTAGCTGTGACACACAGGTTTGGTTGCCCCATGGCATGTGGGATCTTCCTGGATCAGGGATTTAACCCATATCTCCTGCATTAGCAGGCAGCTTCTTCACCACTGAGCCACCAGGGACGCCCCCTTCCACCATGTCTTGATCTCACCCCGCTCAAGGCTAGACCTGTCAATGTGTTTTTGTGTTTAAATAATTTTATGTAGGAAAACATTCTGTATTTATAATTACAGTAAGCCCAGAGAATTGCTTTTATAATCTGTGATGTCTCTGGTTGTTGAACTGCCCATGTGATTCTCTTATTATCATTTTGCAACAATGGATTTATCAATTAAAATACAATATTTTATCCAGAATTTTTACTAAAATGGAAATATTTTATTCACAAAATTCCTGTTTAAAGCCTTCTCTTTTTAAAATAATCCATTCAATTTGAGCAAAAACCTAGTTATTTAAGTAAAAAGTATGTGTTTAAATTAAAACTGAAAGTTATCATCTGACATTATATTTTAAAAGAGACTGAAATCAAGTTTTTATTATGGTTTTGGTTGTTCATTAGTAGGTTTTCTTGGAGGCTGAATCCACCTTGAGTGTGAATTCTACTCTCAGATAAGGCGATGTGGGAAAGAAAATCCAGCCAATGGAAGAGGGTAACAAAGACCACCCCCCGCCCCACTCCACCGCCGTGGGAAGAAATTCTCATCACTAATGGAGAAGGTGAAGGGCCAGGCCAAGCAATGTAGGAGAAGAATTTCCTTTTCCCATGAACTCTGCCTTTGGCAGCAAGGATTTCTAGATTGGAAGAAGGGGTGGAGGGCCAAAGATGGCCAGGGCTTTCCCTGGTTCAAAGATTTCTGCAACAAGAACAGACATGTACTGCTCAGTGCTCCATTTCTTCTCAAATAAAATAATTAAAATTTTGAGTTTTGCCAAAGTTATACAAACAAAACTTAACTAGTTCTACAAGTGGGGATGGTTTAGTCACTTAGTTGAGCCCACCACAGTCCTATAGCCTGCTCTGTCCATGGAATTTTCCAGACAAGAATACTGGGGATTGCCATTTCCTACTCCAGGGGATCTTCCTGACCCAGGGATCGAACCTAAGTCTCATGGCCTCCTGCAATGCCGGTGGATTCTTTACCACTGAGCCACCAGGGAAACCCAGGTTTACTACTAATAAGAACATAGGTCGGTACAACCTCACCTCCCATCATTTCCCCTCACTTAGAGGAAATAAGTTAGACTCTTAATTGTTATTAACTGCCTGAAAATTGGGTTTCCCAGATGGTGCTAGTGGCAAAGAACCTGCCTGCCAATGCTATAAGACATTAAGAGATGCTAGGTTTGATCCCTGGGATTCCCCGGAGAAGGCCATGGCAACCCACTTCAGTATTCTTGCCTAGAGAGTCCCATGGACAGAGGAGCTTGGCAGGCTACTGTCCATAGGGTCACAAAAGTCAAACATGACTGAAGCCTCAAAACCCACCTGAATTGCTCCATTTCCCTGGTCTCCACACTATTGTTTTTCTCCTTTCAAGAGGAGTGAACTCTAAGTTTCTTGAAGCTTACAAGTTTTAGGAACTCTTTTTAAGAGAAAGTTGCATTTCAAATAAAAAATTAAATGGAACTCTAAGACTTAAGCTTCATTAGCTTCATGGTAAACTTGCCTCTGCCTTCCAGTGAAAACACACAAGGTCTATTGTTTGAAATGATCCTGTCTCCCAATCCACATACCATGTCTGGAACAACAAATCTCTCAATAATTTATATTCAAGTTGTTTCCAAAGGCCAACATCCTCTATAAAATCTTTTCTATTGAACAGCAAAAACAGTAATATTTCTTTCATTCCTTTTTCTCTAAAATTTAATTCGGTATTTTCCTTCACTTATCACCCTGTAACACATACTTATCCCACTTGATTTGAGGCAATTTTAGAAAATGACATAGAGTCATGAGTAGCCCATGAAGTACAATTAGGAATAAAGTTGGCTTTTCATATCGAAGGACATTAGTTATTATCTAAATCATTAAGTTTGAGGCAGAAGTCCTTTTCTAGGTGCAAAAAGCTTTAGGGAAAATATAATCTCCAATATTCGACTTAATATAGCTGCTTTGCTATAAAAAGTGGTAAAATACTAAATTTTAAAGATGACCAGATGGATAAAATAGACTTTAAAACAAAGGCTGTGAAAAGAGACAAAGAAGGCCACTACATAATGATCAAAGGAACAATCCAAGAAGGAGATATAACAATTATAAATATATATGCACCCAATATAGGAGCACCGCAATATGTAAGACAAATGCTAACAAGTATGAAAGGGAAATCAACAATAACACAATAGTGGGAGACTTTAATACCCCACTCACACCTATGGACAGATCAACTAAACAGAAAATTAACAAAGAAATGCGAACTTTAAATGATACATTAGATCAGTTAGACCTAATTGATATCTATAGGACATTTCACCCCAAAACAATGAATTTCACCTTTTTTTCAAGTGCTCATGGAACCTTCTCCAGGATAGATCACATCCTGGGCCATAAATCTAAACTTGATAAGTTCAAAAAATTGAAATCATTCCAAGCATCTTTTCTGACCATAATGCATTAAGATTAGATCTCAATTACAGGAGAAAACTATTAAAATTCCAACATATGGAGGTTGAACAACACACTTCTGAATAACCAACAAATCACAGAAGAAATCAAAATATGCATAGAAACTAATGAAAATGAAAACACAACAACCCAAAACCTGTGGGACACTATAAAAGAAAAGCAGAGGAAAGTTCATAGCAATACAGGTATACCTCAAGAAACAAGAAAAAGTTAAATAAATAACCTAACTCTACAACTAAAGCAACTAGAAAAGGAAGAATTGGAGAACCCCAGAGTTAGTAGAAGGAAAGAAATCTTAAAAATTAGGGCAGAAATAAATGCAAAGAAACAAAAGAGACCATAGCAAAAATCAACAAAGCCAAAAGCTGGTTCTTTGAAAGGATAAATAAAATTGACAAACCATTAGCCAGACTCGTCAAGAAGCAAAGAGAGAAAATCAAATCAATAAAATTAGAAATGAAATGGAGAGATCACAACAGACAACACAGAAATACAAAGGATCATAAGAGACTACTATCAGCAGTTATATGCCAATAAAATGGACAACGTGGAAGAAATGGACAAATTCTTAGAAAGTACAATTTTCCAAAACTGAACCAGGAAGAAATAGAAAATCTTAACAGACCCATCACAAGCACGGAAATTGAAACTGTAACCAGAAATCTTCCAGCAAACAAAAGCCCAGGTCCAGACGGCTTCACAGCTGAATTCTACCAAAATTTCGAGAAGAGCTAACACCTATCCTCAAACTCTTCCAGAAAATTGCAGAGGAAGGTAAACTTCAAACTCATTCTATGAGGCCACCATCACCCTAATACCAAAACCTGACAAAGATGTCACAAAAAAGAAAACTACAGGCCAATATCACTGATGAACATAGATGCAAAAATCCTCAACAAAATTCTAGCAATCAGAATCCAACAACACATTAAAAGATCATACACCATGACCAAGTGGGCTTTATCCCAGGGATGCAAGGATTCTTCAATATCCGCAAATCAATCAATGTAATTCACCACATTAACAAATTGAAAATAAAAACCATATGATTATCTCAATAGATGCAGAGAAGGCCTTTGACAAAATTCAACATCCATTTATGATAAAACTCAGAAAGCAGGAATAGAAGGAACATACCTCAACATAATAAAAGCTATAAAACCCACAGCAAACATTATCCTCAATGGTGAAAAATTGAAAGCATTTCCCTAAAGTCAGGAACAAAACAAGGTGTCCACTTCGCCACTATTCAACATAGTTCTGAAGTTTTGGCCACAGCAATCAGAGCAGAAAAAGAAATAAAAGGAATCCAAATTGGAAAAGAAGAAGTAAAACTCTCACTGTTTGCAGATGACATGATCCTCTACATGGAAACCCTAAAGACTCCACCAGAAAATTACTAGAGCTAATCAATGAATATAGTAAAGTTGCAGGATATAAAATCAACACACAGAAATCCCTTGCATTCCTATACAAATAATGAGAAAGTAGAAAAGAAATTAAGGAAACAATTCCATTCACCATTGCAACGAAAAGAATAAAAATACTTAGGAATATATGGTGAAAATGAGTATACTACCCAAAGCAATTTACAAATTCAATGCAATCCCTGTCAAGCTACCAGCCACATTTTTCACAGAACTAGAACAAATAATTTCAAGATTTGTATGGAAATACAAAAACCTCGAATAGCCAAAGCAATCTTGAGAAAGAAGAATGGAACTGAGGAATCAACTTGCCTGACTTCAGGCTCTACTACAAAGCCACAGTCATCAAGACAGTAGCAGACATACAGATCAATGGAACAAAATAGAAAGCCCAGAGATAAAGCCACACATATGGACACCTTATCTTTGACAAAGGAGGCAAGAATATACAATGGAGTAAAGATAATCTCTTTAACAAGTGGTGCTGGAAACTGGTCAACCACTTGTAAAAGAATGAAACTAGATCACTTTCTAACACCACACAGAAAAAATAAACTCAAAATGGATTAAAGATCTAAATGTAAGATCGAAACTATAAAACTCCTAGAGGAGAACATAGGCAAAACACTCTCAGACATAAATCACAGCAGGATCCTCTATGATCCACCTCAGAATTCTGGAAATAAAAGCAAAATAAACAAATGGGATCTAACTAAAATTAAAAGCTTCTGCACAAAGGAAAATATAAGCAAGGTGGAAAGACAGCCTTCTGAATGGGAGAAAATAGCAAATGAAGCAACTGACAAACAACTAACCTCAAAAATATACAACTTATGCAGCTCAATTCCACAAAAATAAACGACCCAATCAAAAATGGGCCAAAGAACTAAATAGACATTTCCAAAGAAGACATACGGATGGCTAACAAACACATGAAAAGATGCTCAACATCACTCATTAGAGAAATGCAAATCAAAACCACAATGAGGTACCACACCAGTCAGAATGGCTGCGATCCAAAATCTGCAAGCAATAAATGCTGAGAGGGTGTGGAGAAAGGGAACCCTCCTACACTGCTGGTGGGAATGCAAACTAGTACAGCCACTATGGAGAACAGTGTGAGATTCCTTAAAAATTGCAAATAGAACTACCTTATGACCCAGCAATCCCACTGCTGGGCATACACACCGAGAAACCAGAATTGAAAGAGACACATGTACCCCAATGTTCATCGCAGCACTGTTTATAATAGCCAGGACATGAAACAACCTAGATGTTCATCAGCAGATGAATGGATAAAGCTGTGGTACATATACACAATGGAGTATTACTCAGCCGTTAAAAAGAATACATTTGAATCAGTTCTGATGAGATGGATGAAACTGGAGCCGATTATACAGAGTGAAGTAAGCCAGAAAGAAAACACCAATACAGTATACTAACACATATATATGGAATTTAGAAAGATGGCAATGACGACCCTGTATGCAAGACAGGAAAAAGACACAGATGTGTATAACGGACTTTCGGACTCAGAGGGAGAGGGTGGGATTATTTGGGAGAATGACATTCTAACATGTATACTATCATGTAAGAATTGAATCGCCAGTCTATGTCTGACGCAGGATACAGCATGCTTGGGGCTGGTGCATGGGGATGACCCAGAGAGATGTTATGGGGAAGGAGGTGGGAGGGGGGTGCATGTTTGGGAACGCATGTAAGAATTAAAGATTTTAAAATTTAAAAAATAAAAAAATAAAAAATTTAAAAAAAAAGAGAGAGAAAAAATAAATAAATAAAGATGACCAGATGGTAGGTGGTGAAGCCACTAAGAACAAAACCAAGTAGGGTAAAATCATAGGCACAAAATGTAACTTAAAGGAGTGGCAAAGCTGAAGCTATGTTTCTTTAGCATTATGAATCTCTTTCTTTGCAAACGACAATTCCAGAGCTCCAACGAGGCAATCTTATACATCAAACTGTCAGGAAAATATGTGCCTCTCTCCTGCAGTGTCATGATACTACCGAAATTTTTATTTTCCAGTAATACAGGAGGTAGTGATTAGAAGGTATATTATTTCTGGCCAACCATAGTGGATACAACCACAGAAAAGGTTAATTGTTTTGCTACAAACACTGCAGTAATTAGCTTTTAAAGTGGGGCTCGACAGGCAACATACTACAAGTGAAAGTTTTTAAATAAAGGTTACGCTCAATGTTGTCATCATGTACTATGCTTAGTCGCTCAGTCGTGTCCAAGTCTTTGCAACCCCGTGGACCGTAGCCCGCCAGGCTCCTCAGGATTCTCCAGGCAAGAATACTGGAGTGGACTGCTATGCCCTCCTCCAGGATGTTGTGCTTGTCGACTCCTCTAAATTAAGTCAATGAGCCATCAAATTCACACATATCCCCTGTAGGGATGGGAGCCGTGGGGAGCTCTTCCAAGGGTTAGACCAGGAAGAGTTTAGGCAGAAACTTCAGGAGGGAAGGTCCGGTGCAGCCCAGGTTCCTCTCTTTCCCTCTGTTCTCTTCTGCGCCTCTGCTCAGCCCAGACTCCTCTAGCAGGAATCCCCTTAATGCTGTTTGCTCCCCAGTCCCTTAACACCTGAGGGGTGGTCACAAGCAGGCCTATCCACATGTCCGCAGGCCCCAGGCAAGAGTACAAAGGAGGGCACCGTACTCTCTTTATTTTTTATTGAAATACAGTTGGTGTACAATGTTGTGTTCGTTTCTGGTGTGTAGCAAAGTGACTCCGTTATACTGATATATATACACACTCTTTTTCATATTCTACTCCACTATTGTTTATTACAGGTTACTAATATAGTTCCCTGTGCTATACAGACTTTGTTGTTTATCTTTTATATACAGGAGTTTGTATCTACCAAGTTCAAACTCCTAGTTTGTCGCTCCCCGACCCCTTTGCCCTGCTGGTAACCATGGAAGTTTGCTTTCTGAGTATGTTTCTGTTTCGTTAAGTTCATTTGTAGCATATTTCAGATTCCACATATATGTGACATCATACAGTGTTTGTCCTCTTACTGACTGACTTAGTGTAACAATCTCTAGGCCCACCCATGTTGCTGCAAATGGCATTATTCCCTTCTTCTTTATGGCTGAGTAGTCTTCCCTTGTGTATATATGTACTTCGTCTTCTTTATCCATTCATCTGCAGATGGACATTTAGGTGCTTTCCATGTCTTGGCAACTGTAAACAGTGATGCTATGAACTCTGAAGTGCATGTATCTTTTCAAATTATAGTTTGTCTCACTATACATCCAGGAGTGGGATTGCTGGAGCATATGGTAACTGGTTTTTTGGGAACCTGAATACTGTTTTTTGTAGTGGTTGCACCTCTATGTTTACATAGTTAAAAGTTATAAATCAAGCTAACAAACTGTTAAATAAAATATGTTCAGTCCTTCTACATTTATCCTAAGATAAAAATTTTATTATGTATAAAGCTATATTTCAATGAATATGGGCATTTTAATGGGTACGGGCAGTGATCAAAAGATTTAATTATTATTGTGAGTGCCTGCATAGCCTGATGATGGGCTGTAGATGTTTGGATAAGTAATATTAACAAAATAAAAACTCATACAACTTACTCTATGAAATTTATTTTCTGCCCTTCATTTCAGCAAAATAATTTAAGGAAGTTGTTATACCTATACTTTTCATATAACTAGTGTTCTATTAACAATAAGGCCAAACAACATAATATGGTAGCTTTGGAATTTTTAAATTTAAGTTCAACTTTTGGAGAAACTTTTTTCTGCTCAGTAGCAGTTGAAATTGCCAACAAGATTCTTAAAAAAGTACTTATTTTAGAAAATGAAGAATTGGGGTTCCTGTTCTGGCACATAAAGAGTATAGAAGCCAGCACTTCATCCTAACAAGTAAAAAGCTGAACAAACTGAAAATCAACAACTCTTTTTAGATCTTTCACGGAATTGAAATCACAAAGCAAACTGCTGCTCCTAAAACTGGAGAGACAAATGGGTAGAAACAGAGAATCACAACTTACTGGAGCAGAAACCCATGGGCAGAAACCTCCAGGGGAACCAGTAAGGGGTATGAAAACCCTGAACTGTCATCGATGAATTCCTGGAGATTCAGTGCCGATGACTCTGAGAGTTAAAAACTTCATGGAGATCCAGTGTTCGCAGGATACCCACACTTCTGGGAGTTTTATCTTCTGAAGCTCTACCAGATTCTCACAGTGAATATTAAAAAAAAAAATTAAAAACACCCTCACATTTCTGGCAGGGTGGAAAGAAAAGGTAAAATTTTGAAACATGCTACAGAATTCTGTTCTTAACAAGTTCTGCCCGCTAGAGAAATTATCTCACCAGAAACTAACCTTTGGGGTTTTCAGTTCAGTTCAGTCACTCAGTCGTGTCCAACTCTTGTCACCCCATGGACTGCAGCACACCAGGCTTCCCTGTCCATCACCAACTCCCAGAGCCTACTCAATCTCATGGCCACTGCATCAGTGATGCCACCCAACCATCTCATCTTCTGTCATCCCCTTCTCCTCCCGCCTTCCATCTTCCCCAGCATCAGGGTCTTTTCCAATGAGTCGGTTCTTTGCATTAGGTGACCAAAGTATTGGAGTTTCAGCTTCATCATCAGTCCTTCCAATGAATATTCAGGACTGATTTCCTTTAGGATGAACTGGTTGGATCACCTTGCAGTCCAAGGGGCTCTCGAGAGTCTTCTGTAACACCATAGTTCAAAAGCATCAATTCTTTGGTGCTCAGCTTTCTTTATAGTCCAACTCTCACATCCATACATGACCACTGGAAAAACCATAGCTTTGACTAGATGGACCTTTGTTGGTAAAGTCATATCTCTGGTTTTTAATATGCTGTCTAGGTTGGTCATAACTTTTCTTCCAAGGAGCAAGGCTTTATCAGAGCCTAACTGAAGTTTTTAACTATTAAGAACAGAATTCTCTAGCATGTTTCAAAATTTTACCTTTTCTTTCCACCCTGCCAGAAATGTGAGGGTTTTTTTTTTTTTTTCCCTCTAATATTCACTGTGAGAATCTGGTAGAGCTTCAGAAGATAAAACTCCCAGAAGTGTGGTATCCTGCAAACACTGGATCTCCGTGAAGTTTTTAACTGACCTGGGAAGAGAGAAACACTCCATGGCAGCCCACTCTAGCCATACTATCCCAGCTAATGGGAGTATTAACTGAGAAGAAGTTCATAGATCAAGATCACAGGCACACTAAAGCCCAGACCTAATCACAGCTCTATAGGATGCTTCCACCCCCGCGCGCCGCCCCCCCCCCCCCCACTACCTTAACATCACAGCACCAAAGCTTTGCTTACCCAAGTTCCTTTCACCCAGTACATCATGTCTGGCTTTCAACGAAAAGTTATATGGCATACCATAAAGCAAAAAAAAAAAAAGACAAAAAAACCCACAATATGAAGAAACAGAGCAAGCAACAGAATCAGACTTAGATATGGCAGGAATGTTGGAATTATCAGACTAGAAATTTAAAATAACTATGATTAATATGCTAAGGGCTCTAAATGAAAAAAATAGACAACATGTAAGAACAGATGGATGATGTAAGCAGATAAATGGAAAGCCTAAGAAAGAATCACAGAAACATGCTAGAGATTAAAAAAAACAGTGTAACAGAAATGGGCTCTTTAGTAGACTGGACACAGTTGAGGAAAGAACCTCTGAGCTTGAGGACATATCAATACAAACTTCCAAAACTGAAAAGCAAAGAGAGAAAAAACGCTGAGAAAAAAATTGAATAGAATGTCCAGGGATGCTGGAACAGCTACAAAAGTATAATGTATATGTTTTCAAAATATCAGAGGAGAAAAAAGAGAAAAAGGAAGAGAAGAAATATTTGAAGAGATAATGACTGAGAAACTATTCCCATATTAATGTCAGACACCAAACCACAGAGACAGGAAGCTCAGAGAATTCCAAGCAGGATAAATGTAGAAAACAAAACACTACACCTAGACATGGCAAATACAAATTGCAGAAAATTAAAAATAAAGAAAAAATCTTGAAGCTAGAGTGGGGGGAAAATCATACTTATGGAGGAGCAAAAATAAGAATTAAATTTTACTTCTCAGAATTCATGCAAGCAAGAAAAGACTGGAATGAAATATTTAGTGTTAAGAGAAAAAAGAAAACCCACCAGCCTAGAATTCTGTATCCTGTAAAATCATCCTTCAAAAGCTAAGGAAAAATAAAGACTTTTCCAGCCAAACACTGAGGGAATTTGTTGCCTTGTAAGAAATGTTAAAATAAGTTCTTCAGAAGAAAGGAAAATTATATTGGTCAGAAACCAAATCTAACAAAGGAAGGGAAAGCATTAGAGAAAAAATAAGTGAAGGCAAACTAAAATCTTTATTTTTCTTATTCTTAGTTGATCTAAGAGATAATAGTTTGTTCAAAATAGTAATAGCAACTACTCATTCAATGATTATAGCTTATGTAGAAGCGAAATGAATGACAACAATGATATAAAGGGTGGGAGAGGGAAATTAAGAGTACTTTGTTATTATAAGGCACTTGTACAACTTCTGAAGCAGCATAGTGTTAATTGAAAGTGGACTTGAATGACTTGTAAATATATATTGCAAACTCCAGGGCAACCATTAAAAAAATAGTAGGAAAAGAAGTAATAATTTATATGCTAAGAAGAGAAAATGGAATTATACAAAATGCTCAATTAAAACTACAGAAAGCATAAAAAAGTGAAAGGCAGAAATAGCAACAAGATCAAGGTCAATGAACAGAAGACAGCATCAAATGTCAGATATGAATCCAACTATATCAATAATCACTTTAAACATCAATGGTAGAAATATACTAATTAAAAGGCAGAGGTTATGAGAATGGATCAAAACACAAGCCTCAACAATGTGTTGTCCACAATAAATCCAGCTGAAAAATAAAGACACATATAGGTTAAAAGTAAAGGAATGGAGAAAGATACGCCACACTAATACTAATCAAAAGAAAGCTGGGGCTCCCCTGTGCCTCAGTGGTTAAGAATCCACCTGCCAATGCAGGAGACATAGGTTTGATCCCTGGTCTGGGAAGACCCCACAGGCTGCAGAGCAACTAAGCTGGTGCACCGCAACTGTTGAGCCTGTGCCCTAGAACCCGGGAGCCCACCTGCTCTAAGGGCCCATGCTCTGCAACAAGAGGAACCACCAAAATGAGAAGCCCACACACCACAAGTAGAAAGCAGCCCCTGCTCGCCGCAACTAGAGAAAAGCCCTCGCAGCAGCAAAGACCCAGCACAGCCAAAAGTAAGCAAATAAATAAATACAAAGAAAGCTGCTGCTGCTGCTGCTGCTGCTAAGTCGCTTCAGTCGTGTCCGATTCTGTGCGACCCCATAGACGGCAGCCCACCAGTCTCCCCCGTCCCTGGGATTCTCCAGGCAAGAACACTGGAGTGGGTTGCCATTTCCTTCTCCAATGCATGAAAGTGAAAAGTGAAAGTGAAGTCGCTAAGTCGTGTTCGACTCCTAGCGGCCCCATGGACTGCAGCCCACCAGGCTCCTCTGTCCATGGAATTTTCCAGGCAAGAGTACTGGAGTGGGGTGCCATTGCCTTCTCCAAAAAAGAAAGCTAGAGTAGCTATATTCATTTCAGCAGAGCAGACTTCAGATTTATCTCAGGTATGCAAGACTAATTCAACATTTGAAAATTCATGCAATCCATCACATCAACAGGGTAAAGAAGAAAAATCATGTAATCCTATCAATATATGCAGAAAAAGCACTTGATGAAATCTACCACCCATTTAAGATAAAAGATCTACTAAAGAACCTATAGTTAACATCATATTAAATGCTAGAAGCTTTCCTGCTACCATTAGGGACCAGGGAAGAATGTTCCTTCTCACTATTCCTTACCAACATTGCAGTGGAAGTCCCAGCTAATGCATGAGACCAAAAAAAAAAAAAAAAAAAAAAAAGTAAAAGGTATACAGATTGGATGGGAAGAAATGAAACTGTTTTTGTTTACACATGACATGGTTGTCTACATAGAAAATCTGGAAAGATCTATTAAAAACACCTGTAACTAAGGTTACAGATAAGGTTGTAGGATACAAGGTTAACATAGATCCCATTCCCTTCCTATGTACCAGCAATGAACAAGTGAATTTGAAATAAAAAATACAATACCAATTAAAAACAAACAACTCCAATACCATTTACAATAGCATATCTAAAAATTAAATACTTGAGCATAAACCTAACAAAGCGTAAATAAGATTGTTACGAGGAAAACCACAACACTGTGATGAAAGAAATCAAAAAAGAAATAAAGATACCTGATGCTCAGGGATAGGAAGACTCAATATTGGCAAGATGTTAGCACTCTCCAACTAGTGCTTCCCAAATCTCAGTTCTGTTCAGCTCAGTTGCTCAGTCGTGTCTGACTCTTTACGACCCCACGGACTGCAGCATGCCAGGCCTCCTTATCCATCACCAACTCCCAGAGTTTACTCAAACTCATGCCCACTGAGTCAGTGATGCCATCCAACCATCTCATCTTCTGTTGTCCCTTCTCCTCCCACCTTCTGTCTTTCCCAGCATCAGGGTCTTTTCCAATGAGTCAGCTCTTTGCATCAGGTGGCCAAAGTATTGGAGTTTCAGCTTCAGCATCAGTCCTTCCAATGAATATTCAGAACTGATCTCCTTTAGGATGGACTGGTTGGATCTCCTTGCAGTCCAAGGAACTCTCAAGAGCCTTCTCCAACACCATAGTTCAAAAGCATCAAATCTTCGGCACTCAGCTTTCTTTATAGTCCAACTCTCACATCCATACATGACTACTGGAAAAACCATAGCTTTGACTAGATGGACCTTTGTTGGCAAAGTAATGTCTGTGTTTTTTAATATGCTGTCTAGGTTGGTCATTTCATGGCTGCAGTCACCATCTGAAGTGATTTTGGAGCCCCCGAAAATAAAGTCAGCCATTGTTCCCACTGTTTCCCCATCTATTTGCCATGAAGCGATGGGACCAGATGCCATGATCTTAGTTCCCAAATCTATTAAGATTCAATGAAATCCCAATCAAAATCCCAACAAGTTATTTTGTGGATATCGACAAAATGATTCTAAAGTTTATACAGAGAAGAAAAAGGCCCAGAATAGCCAACACAATATTGAGGAAGAACAAAGTCGGAAGCTGGTACTACCAACTTGGACTCACTACAAAGCTACAGTAATCAAAGTAGTGTGGTATTGGTGAAAGAATAGACAAATGCATCAATGGAACAGAACAGAGGGCCCAGAAACAGACCCATATAAATAAAATCAACTCATCCTTGACAAAGTTGAAAAGACTGTCTTTTCAATGAACAGTGCTGGAACAACTAGATGTGCACATGCAGAAAAAAGAAATCAATGTCACAGATCTTACAGCTTTCACAAAAATTAACTAAAAATGAATCACAGACCTAAATTTAAACACAAAACTATAAAACTCCTAGAAGATAACATATGAGAAAATCTAGAAGTCCTTGGGTTTGGTGACAACTTTTTAGATACAACACCAAAGGCACGATCCATGAAAGAAATAATTAATAAACTGTACTTCATTAAAATCAATTAACTTCTGCTCTATGAAAGATGAGGTCTAGAGAATTAGACATTAAATCACAGACATGGAGAAAATATTTGCAAAAGATATAACTGATAAAGAACTGATATCTAAAATATACACAGGACTCTTTCAATTCAACCATAAGAAAACAACCCAATTAAAAAATAGGCCAAAGACCTTAATAAACACCTCATCAAAGAAGATATTCAAATGACAAAAAAGCACATGAAAAAATGCTCCCATCAAATTTAATCAGGGAAATGCAAATTAAAACAGAGCTATCACTAAATACCTATTAGAATAACCAAAATCCAGAACACTAACAATAGCAAATGTTGGCAAGTCGTGAAAAAGCAGGAATTCTTAAGCACTACTGGTGTGAATGTAAAGTAGTATAGCCACTTGGAAGACAGTTTGGCACTTTTTAAACAAATATAAAACTAAATATACTCTTACCACACAAGCTGGTTCCTTGGTATTTACTCAAAGGAACTGAAAGCTTACTTCCACACAAAAACCTGTGCACAAATGTTTGTAACAGCTTTATTCATAAGAGCTCATACTTGAAATTAACCAAGATGTCTTTCAGTAGGTGAATGGATAAATAACCTGCGGTCCACCCAGATAATACAATATTCAGTTCAGTCTCTCAGTCGTGTCCAACTCTTTGTGACCCCATGAATCGCAGGACGCCAGGCCTCCCTGTCCATCACCAACTCTCAGAGCTCACTCAGACTCACGTCCATTGAGTCAGTGATGCCATCCAGCCATCTCATTCTCTGTCGTCCCCTTCTCCTCCTGCCCCCAATCCCTCCCAGCATCAGAGTCTTTTCCAACGAGTCAACTCTTCGCATGAGGTGGCCAAAGTACTGGAGCTTCAGCTTTAGCATCATTCCTTCCAAAGAACACCCAAGACTGATCTCCTTTAGAATGGACTGGTTGGATCTCCTTGCAGTCCAAGGGACTCTCAGGAGTCTTCTCCAATACTACAGTTCAAAAGCATCAATTCTTCGTCGCTCAGCCTTCTTCACAGTCCAACCCTCACATCTATACATGACTACTGGAAAAACCATAGCCTTGACTAGACCCACCTTTGTTGGCAAAGTAATGTCTCTGCTTTTGAATATGCTATCTAGGTTGGTCATAACTTTTCTTCCAAGAAGTAAGCGTCTTTTAATTTCATGGCTGCAATCACCATCTGCAGTGATTTCTATTATTTATCACTAAAAAGAAATGAGCTATCAAGACACAAGAAGACATGAAGGAATATTACTATGTGAAAGAGCCTGAGAGGCCAGTCTGAAAAGGCTACATACTGTTTGACTCCACTGGACAAAAAAAGGGGTATGACATTCTGCAAAAGACCAAACTTGGTGACAGTAAGATCTGGTGATTTTCAAACATCAAGAGGGAAGGAGGGATGAACAGGGAAGCACCGTGAGATGATGTGTGGGCACAGTTGGTACTAAAAACTGGGTTGACTTCTAGAGCAGTTCAACTTTCTAATATGGTTCTGCATCAATAAATAAACCACAGGACCTGCCAGGCCTGAAATCTCATTGCCACCTGTGCCTCCAGTTAGTGACCAGATATCCTGAATTAATAAAACGGGGTTTTTGTGGTTTTGTTTTTTCTGTTTTTTTTTTTTTTTTAGGACAGATACCCAGGAAATTACCTACCCTCTGTCTAAGGTCACTTGGGCAATTGACTTTACAGAGCAAACTGGCCCCGTTTAAGAATTCTTGGCTCCTGAAATTCGAAATAAATTGGGTTTTTCTAAAAGAAGTTTTATCTGGAACTCAATAAGAACTTCAAAAGAGAAAACAAAAACCCTTCTAGGCTGAACCCCTGCAGACGGCACAAAAGAGACGGCGAGGTGGAGGGGGCTCCCTGGCCCCGCAGCGGGACCTCGCCCCGCGACACCGTTCGCCCCTGCGGGGTGGGGCGAGCCCAGAGCCAGACCCGGACGGCGCGGCGCGGGTGGGGCCCGGGCGGAGAGCCAGGTCCGCCGCCGCCGCGAGCCGGGACCTGCCCGTCCGACCTGGCGGCGCTGTCTCGCGGGATTGCTCAGCTCTCGCCCGGCCGTGCGACTCCCGGCTCCCGCGGTGGCCGGAGTCCCGGACGCTCCCTGGAGCCGTCGCTGGCCGCGGGGGGACGGTGGGCTGGACGGGGACGGGGAGGAACGGGTGCCTTCGACCGCCGCCCGAGGTGAGGTTCCTCGGACGCCAACTGGGCGAGTGGCCGCGGGCGGGCGGGCTTGCGGGCGCCAGGGCGAGCGGGCTGAGCGGCGCGGGCCTGGAGGGGTGCGGGGTGGGCGGGGGGCGCGCGCTCTGGGCCGCAGGTGCGCGAAAGGCTGCGGCCGGACGGTCTGCGCCGGCCCGAGGTTCCCAGGAAGCTGGGGCTCTGCGATGCTGGTCCCCGCGGGGCCAGGGACGCGGAGCACGGCGCTGGGCCTGGGGCAGGTGCCCGGGGGTGGGGCGCATTGCCCTGCCCGGCGCTGTGTGTGTGTGTGTGTGTGTGTGTGTGTGTGTGTGTGTTGGGGGATGGGGTGCGACGATTCGTGGCTCTGTGTGTATGTTTGGGGGGGGATGGGTTGAGGGGGTGAGTTGCCCTGCCCGGCGCTGGAACCCGGGACGTACGTGTGTGTGTTTGTGTGTTGGGGGGATGGGGTGACGGGTGCGACGATTCGTGGCTCGGTGCCCACAGCTTCCCTCCCACCGAAACTCCGTCGGCCTCCCGGGACAGCTTTGCTCATTTTTCTTTTCTATGAGATCGCTACTCCCCTCCGCCCTCCCCAGACTTTTGAACACTCGTTTCGCTCCTCCGCAGTAGGAATCCTAGAAGTCTCCCTCTGGTTGGCCTTTTTAAAGACAAAAAAGTTAGTCTCAGAAGAGAGCCACAAAAGCTGGCCCTTTAAAGTCTTTAAAGAATTTGAGAACTCGTGAGATCTTAAGGAATTTCCCTGCAACTCACTTTTCTTGTGCGTAATAAGACACCCGACAGGGCCTTTTAGATTTTACAGTTCTGTTAATCCTCATTAACTTGTTCCCAACCCCACCATTTTCTCCATCTCACTCATCCAGTGCCCCGATTTTACCCTGTGTTGCATACAGCACGAACCTCCAGTCATCCGGTCTCTAGGGATGAGATTTCCTCCGCAAGTCATAGATTCTGTGCCAAGGCAGGTGGAACAGTAATTGATGGGACGAAATTTTCCGTCGTTTTCCCGGTGTTAATTACCTAGCATGAAACTCTGCACTTTGACGTTTGCATTTGAGTCGATAACAAATGTTGCTGATACACCCTTTTGATTGTTTTTACAGTAATTGACCCAGAACTCATTTTCAGGAAAAAGAGCTTCCTTCAAAATGGTAAAATAATCAAATGAGGAATTTGAACATTTTTATCTTTGGATGGAAATCTGAGAATGAAGAGTGATTAATACAAGCCATGTGGTAAAATTAGGAATTTGAAGAGAATGGAAACGTTTACGTTTTTGTGGACATGTATTTTTCTACCCCTGGTAAGAGGGCACAGTCTTTTCACCTGTGAACCAATTACTGTTCCCAGATGCATGAAAATGGCCTACAACATGACGTTTTTCCCTAATCTGATGGGTCATTATGACCAGAGTATTGCTGCTGTAGAAATGGAGGTGAGTAGTTCTTCATATCTTTATAGAAGAATAGATTATGGTCTGTGCTATAAATGCAATAAGCTGTAAATGCAATCTTTTTTTGAAAAAGATAACAGTAAAGGATTTCTTGAAGTTGTTAATAAGTTCTACTTTGAATAAATGCCTTTGAAAATTAAATCTCCCTACTGGATTATATTTTGTATATATTTGTGGCTTTGTTTAGTGGATTTGCATAAGATAGGGTTCATTCTCTATGAATTATAGTTGTGAATGATTTTGAAATTTTATGCACCTGGCAGATATTTTGCTCTCCTGAGTCAGTTTGGTAATTCCTCATGGTAAAAAATGTGAATCCTGAATTTTTACTAATTCATTGAACATATAATCTTCTATTGCCTGGACTAAAGTGCTTGGACTACATATATTTTCATGAGTAGTTGTTATGTTCACTTGAGCCTGTTTGAAGCAAATCAGTGACTAGAAGATTTGGGGGCTGTAGATAGTGTTTTGCTAAGAAGTGACTTTTTTTAAGTATAGTGCTTAAGTAGTCTTTGTAAAAAGACAGAAAGAAAGTGAAGTCGCTCAGTCGTGTCCGACTTTGCGACCCCGTGGACTGACTGTAGCCCACCAGGCTCCTCCATCCATGGAATTTCCTAGGCAAGAGTACTGGGCGGGTTGCCATTTTCTTCTCCATGAGATCTGCCCAACCTTAAAAGAAACCACACGTCAGGGGAGGAGCAGAGTGACAGTAAAGATTGCCCCAGGTGGCTCAGTTGCCTGCCTCTGGTTTAGAGATATGCAGATGGCTAGGGAGGTGTGGGAAGAAAGAGTTAACCTGTAGAGACAGGAACCTGTCCTCTCCTGCAGATCTGTTAGGATGATAAATTTTGTGAAGGAAAGAAGACAAATGTTTTTGTAGATTTTCTCCAGAAAGGCTGAGAAAGGTAAAGACTTATTTCCTCAGATTGTTTCTAAGAGTTGAAACCCTGGCAATTTTAATATAGACACAGCTTTAAAAACTGACTAGGCGTGATTTTGCAGTCTTCCCTTGTTGTTTAGTTGAACAGTTGTTCAGCTACCTCATTGTAGACTCGTGTCTGAAATAGGAGGGCTTTTGATTACTGAGTAGAAGTACTTTTAAAAGATACGGCAAATTATCAATGTATTACTATAATCTTTCAGTAGATTTCTAAGCCAGTGCAAAGTTGTCATTTTGAGCACTGAACAGATGATGTGGTGAGATTTCCATTGGCTAATCAGAACCATTTTGATTGTTTAATCTGATTAAATCAAGTAGTATGAGTAACTTCAAGGAATAATTATAACATTCATTCGCATTTTCTCTGTGTTTTATAACTCATTTCTTATAGTGTTCTTAAAAAATTTTTTTAAATCTGGTTTCCTTTTTATGTAATAGCTATATACATTTGAAGTTAGAATGCTGACATTGACCTTAAAATTCAGATTCTTTAGAGTTCCTTATCATAGAGAAGTACCATTATGAATATAGAGAAAGAGATGCCTCCCTGCTATTAGATACTGTAGTTTTAAGATGTTAAGAATGAGTTTTTGTTTTATGCTTGTCTTTTTAAAACCAATTGTTTCTGACCCCCTGAAAGAGTTATTTTTTTATTTACCTAGCTTCTTTCCCAGGTAGTTTTGTGTCTGGACATACCCAAGAAATGTCCTCCTTTACTTGATTGCTGACACTACTAATTTCTTCATTATATAATCTTTCTCATGCACTAAACTTTCTCCTGCCCCTTACTATTGAGTTTTATTCCATAAGTCACTTTTCAGTTGGTTTAAGGATGTAAAAGAAAGATATCAAGCAATCACTTAATATCAGCATTAACCTAAGTCTACAAAAGAAGAAAGGGAAATGGAAAGGCAAAATAATATCAACCCAAGTCAGTCTTTGTTGCTCTCGTTCAGTCGCTAAGTCCTGTCCGACTCTTTGCAGCGCTATGGACTGCAGCATGCCAGACTTCCCTGTACTCTGCTGTCTCCTGGAGCTTGCTCAAACTCATGTCCATTGAGTCAGTGAATTCATCCGATCACCTCATCCTCTGTCACCCCCTTCTCCTTCCGTCTTCAATCTTTCCCAGCATCAGGGTCTTTTCCAATGAGTCGGCTCTTTACATCAGGCGGCCAAAGTCTTGGAGCTTCAGCTCTAGCTTCCCTGGAGGAGGGAATGGCAAACCACTCCAGTATTCTTGCCTGGAGAATCCCCATAGACAGAGGAGCCTGGCGGGCTACGTAGCCACCATGGGGTCACAAAGAGTTGGACACAACTGAAGCAACTTAGCACGCACACAAGGGACTTAAATATCATGCAGAGTTTCTTATCCTTTTTTGTGCCACTGATGCATTCTCAGAATTTTAAATAAAATGAGTAGGATTACAAAGGAAACCAATTATATTGAAATATACTTCTGTTTATAGCCCAGGTTGTATGTGTGAAGTGTGAAGTCGCTCAGTCGTGTCTGACTCTTTGCGACCCCATGGACTGTAGCCTACCAGGTTCCTCCATCCATGGGATTTTCCAGGCGAGAATACTGGAGTGGGTTGCCATTTCCTTCTCCAGGAGATCTTCCTGACCCAGGGACTGAACCCGGGTCTCTCACATTGTAGGCAGACGCTTTACCATCTGAGCCACCAGGGACGCTCAAGGTTAAGAAGCTTTGAATGTGTCGTTTATATAGGCGAAAAACTGAAGCCCCAAGAAGTTGTGATTTGCTTGTAATTTGAGCACTATGAAGCTAGAAGCTGTGATTTGAGCACTATGGTCTGATGTAGTCTTCTCTGTCACCATGGACCATAGTGTCATTTTAAAACTATTTTGTGTATTTTTTTTTACCCTTGACCTTATTGGATAACAACAACAAAAAAATACTCCCTAAGATTAGAATGTCATGTGTTAATTTCAGTCTTTGCTGCTTCTTTATAAACCTCAATACAAATTAAGCTGGGAGATTTTTTTTAACCTCTAATCAGTTTTACCTTTCTCTTTCTCATCCATGCCTTGGATACAAAGTCTCGTCAGAGTTTTTAGATCGAAAATAAAATCTTTTGGCTTCAGTCTGTCCCCTCTGGTGGTGCCAAAGTGATTTTATTGATATACAAATGTGTGCAGTCCTCTCTGGGGTTAAAATTCTTTATTTCCCTAAAGCCAGAAAAATACAGACCTGACCAACATGGCACCCAACATTCTTTGTATGTGACCCTGCCTTCCTGTCCAGCTTCCCATCTCGCCCCTTCCCGCATTATACACTCTGCTTCAGCCAAACTGAGCTGTTTGTAGAACTCAGATTCCTGTTATTCCCTCTCACTTCCATACGTTTGCATATATTGTATCCACTGCCTCAATACCTGCCCTTCTTCATCTGCTCAGTCTTTTCAGGTCTCAATTAAAGTAACTCTATGTCTAGTGAAGCCTTCCTTTCACTTTTCTCCCAAGCATATTTAATCAACTCACTGTACACTCTGATAGTACATAATCTATGCAAGTGTCCTTGTACTTAACATGCTGTAGTACACTTCCTTACACAGCTCTCTCATGAGCTTGTGAGCTCATTGAGAGGAGGGATGTTTATTCTTTTCTATCTCTAATGCCTAGTACAATGCCTCTGAGCCTGGTAGATGTTCAAGAAAGGCTGACTAAAGGAAAAGGAGATGTTTCCTATTCTAATAAATCAGCAAAGAGAATTTTCCCTCCAAATCTTTACCTTCCTCTGTATCTTCTGCAGAGTCTAAGTGAAAGGCACTCATATCTTTCGATGGTTTACATATCAGCCACCTTTGATCTGCCTGAGCTAGTTCTAATAAAATACATCAGTTGTGTCATCTGTGTTCATTCACATACTAGCTTGACATGTATTTATTTTTAATTGAAAGGATTAGATTTTTAACTAACCCTTTAACTAATTTAAATTTTATATTTATCTATGTGATATGTAAGAATCTTTTGATTGGACCATTGTATCATCAACCATATGTGTCAGATTTCTTTTCAAATGTTGTCTTTGAGTATTTATAGTCCAGTCAAGTATTAAATTATAACGGAATATAAAGGGGCTTTTATTTTTGAAAAGTGTTTTATAACTTCTCTGAAGAACTGATGGGGTTTTACACCTCCAACCCAATTGCTTTGGATTCCTGCTGGTCCCTGTTGAATTTCCAGTGTTCACTGTGAATCAATGTCAGGATGCTTTCCTGGTGTAATGTTAGGGGCTTCCCTGGTGGCTCAGACGGTAAAGACTCTGCCTGCAATGCAGGAGACCCTGGTTCAATCCCTGGGTCAGAAAGATCCCTTAGAGAAGGGAATGGCAACCCACTACAGTATTCTTGCCTTGAGAATTCTGTGGAAAGAGAAGCCTGGCAAGCTCCAGTTCATGGGGTCGCAAAGAGTCAGACACGACTGATCTACCAACACTATCACTATCACTAATGTTAGGATGAGGGGGTGAAGAATTATCTGTTGACTGTGGCAATCAATTGTGCCTTCATAGCTATCATGAATTTCGTGTAAGTCAGGAGATCTGTTTCCTTCCTCTTTTATGCCTTGGTTTCCATTATGTGTGATGACTGTCCTGTTTTATAGAATTTGTGGTTGTTGCTGATCTGTGATTATATGAGATGGTTTAGGCCAAAGTGGTTTGTCAAAATTTAGTTCAGAGACCAGCAGCTTGTGAGCTTGTTAGAAGTGCAAGTTCATGGACCCCATCCCAACCTATTGAACCATGATCTGTGAAAGTAGAGCCCAGGAAACTGATAACAAGCTGTTCAGGTGTTTCTTATGAACATTAAATTTTGAGACCCACTCGTTTAGAACAGGGAATGCAAACTTTTTCTGTAAAGGGCGAAATAGTAATTTTGGCTTTGCAAAACATTCGGTCTCTGCCACAGCCATTCAACTCCTCAGTTGTAGCATATAACAAATGAGTGTGGATGTGTTTCAATAAAGCTTTATTTACAAAAACAGCGCATCATTTTTGGCCCACAGGTTATAATTTGCTGAACCCTGGTTTAAAGTACTTGAAAATCTTCTTAAGGATTACATACATACAGCATGTAATAAGTAATCATTATTGTGGGTTCTTATTAATATGTTACTGTATGTGCTATATGTTATTTACTTTCCAGATAAATTTTTTTAAAGTCAAATTTATCACAAACCAAAGGGTCTGACCAAGATATCCTGGTCCTTTAGTTCTGTTTCAGAGATTACCTGAAATAAAGGACTGATTTTTTTCCCCCTTATTTTATTATCTGAGGCTGAAGTGATTTGTATTACAAAGAGTTAATTTACAATTCTGAGAAGCTACTTGGCTTTATAATGAAAAGGATGTTGTACAGTGTAACTCTCCAAGTGTAAAAACAAATGGTTGCTGGTTTTCCATTGTGTTGCTTTTTGTTTCATATCTAGAGCATTGTTTCTCAAATTGTGAGGTTGATGTCCCTTGAGAGACTGATTTCATGCAAAAAGAGCTGAGACTGATCTAGGGAAAATGGAAACCGGAATATTGTATTTTTCTTTTTGAATTGCCTACGTTAAGGCCTAGGCAAAAGCTAAGTCAAGTATTGTGTTTGGAACAGCATGTGGTTGTTCCACTTTTGAAAGGTCTAAAGGGAAGTGAGCCAAAAAAACCCTTTCCTTTCACCTGTTAATATGCACTATTAAAATGTCTCTATTCAGTTAGAACTAAGGGGATGGAGAAAAACTGTATAAACAGACTTTTAAGAAAAAAGTCAGCTTCTATTGGGCATTGGTTTCTAAACATATTCATCTGCTTTTTGATGAGTCTAGTGAACCCCTCTTCTATCCCATGCAAAAGGAAATGTTTAATATGACTAACCTCTGTATTTTTTTAGGGAAGACTTTCTGAAAATAAGTTTAACTATTCTGAAAGTCATGTATTGAGTCATTTAAAGTGAAATAGATATGGAAAAGTATTCCAGATCAGTTGTGTGTATAATGGCCACTGTTGCATTTTAAATGAAGATATAAACTTACCTTCCTTCCTGACATTGTTCTGCATTAAAAGAAAGAGCGCCTTGACCACTTCTGAGTCTGCAGAATCAAGGTTAGACCTGTATGGAAATAGGGGACAATATTTCTCCTAGGAGTCTCTGCTGGTAGGCACAAGGTTCCTAGGGCCATTCCTTGACATTCCGCAGTCTAGGATATTGTGATTTCAGGAGAGCCTTCCACAACGGGATGTGGTTCTTTTAGACCATGGGAAGACTATTGTGTTGTGATTATCACCTTTCCTTGAGAATGCAGCTTGTAGATATTAAATTTTTATTACTCTAGTTTATATATTTGTTATGTATTCATTCATTGATGTTTGTTCAAGGTGTACCTGAATGTGAATTATAGTCTTTCAAGTTATAAGTTTTCTTCCAGTGAAGTCTCTGCCCCTTTATCTCTCTCCTCCTTCTGGGACCCTTATAACGCAAATGTTAGTACACTTGATGCTGTCCCAGAGGTCTCTTAAAGTATCCTCATTTTTAAAAATTCTTTTTCCTTTTTTCAGTTCAGCTTGGGAGATTTTTACTCTGTATTCCAGTTCACTGATCTGGTCCTCTGTATTATCTGATCTACTGTTTATTTCTTGGAGTATATTTGTTTCTTTCAGTTATTATATTCTTCAGTTCTGTTTAATTCTTCTTTATAATTTTAAGCTGTATTAAATTTCTCACTGTATTTATCCATTCTTCTGAATTCATTTGAGCATCTTGTGGTCATTATCTTGAACTCTTTATCTGATAGATTGCGTATTTCCACTGTACTCAGTTCTTACGAGGTTTTGTCTTGTTTCTTCATTTGGATCATATTCCTCTGTCTCTTCATTTTCCCAAATCCTTGTGCTTGTTTCTATGTACTAAGTAGGTCAGTTATGTTTCCCAGTCTTGGAGAACTGGTCTTATGTAGGAGACATCCCATGGGGCCTGGCAGATCACTCCTCTCTGGTCTCCAGGGCCATATGCTCTGAGGGTATCCACTGTGTGGGTCCTCCTGGTGTGACAGGCCTGACTACTGTGGGCACCCTGGTAGGTGGGTCTGGTCCCTGGCCCTACTGGCTGCCACATCCCTGCCTTGTTTGGTGGCCACCAGTGGTAGTGGACCCCCCACTATGAATAGGCTAGAGGGAAGACTCAAAAACGGCACTTGCCAACACCATTGTCCTCGTGGTAGAATGAGCTTCCCAAGTGGGTGCCGCCAGTGTCTATTTCCCCTGGAGGAGTCCCTTGCCTTCTGCCTCTCTGGGAGGCTAAGATCAGGAAGGTGGTCTTACCGGTCACGTTACTGCCTCGGCACTGGCACTGGGAGTGTGTGCAGCTCTGTATGTGCCCTTTGAGTGTGGAATATCTCTTTCTTGCATCTCTCCAGCTTTGCTGTGTGCAGCGCTGCTGGCCTTTAAGGCTAGGGATCCTGGGCTCTCATCTTCCCAGTGTGAGACCCCTGGTTAGGGAGCTGATGTAGGGCTAGGACGCTCACTCCTGGGGAAAACCTCTGCAGTTGTGACTATCCTTCCGTTTGTGGGTTGCCTACCTTGGGGAGTCGATCTTGACTGTGCTATATCACTACCTCCCCTACCTGTCTCATTGTGGTTCTTTCTTTATGTCTTTAGTTGTGGAAAATTTTTTCTGCTAGTCTTCAAGTCGTGTTCATCAGTAGTTGCTGTGTACATAGCTGTAATTTTGGTGTGCCTGTGGGAGGAGGTGAGCTCAAAGCCTTCTGGCTCCACTGTCTTGGCCACACTCTCTAAGTTATAAGTTTATTCTTTTTAATATTTATTTTTATTTGTTTGTTTCGCTGTGTTGGATCTTAGTTGTGGCATGTGGAATCTAGTTCCCTGACCAGGGATCAAACTTGGACCCCCCTGGGAACGCCAAGTGTTAGCTACTGGACCACCAGGGAAGTTCCTCTAAGTAGGGGGGACTTAAGTAACAAATTTTACTTAAATTTGTTACTTAATTTTGCTTAAATTTATTACTTAAATCCCCTTAAGTAACAAATTTTAAATTTAAAGATTGACTCTTCAGTGGATAGATTATTTTGCAGTGCCAAGAACTTAATATATATTTGTTTAATTTCCAAAAGAAAGCTCTTTTGGAGAAATAGTTTAAAATGTATGGTGCTCACTGCTTTGTTGCTGCAGTTATTCCGTACTCAGTCATGTCCACCTCTTTAATGACCCCATGGACTGTAGCCTGCCAGGCTTCTCTGTCCATGCGATTCTCCAGGCAAGGCTGCCATTTCCTACTCCAGGGGATTTTCCTGACCCGGGGATCAAACCCATGTCTCCCGTGGATTCTTTACTGCTGAGCTACCTAAGTACTTTAAAAGTAATAAGTTTTCTGTTGTGGAAATAATGCACATTTCTGCTTATTATTCTTTTCTTATATCCCAGGCCCTGCTTTGCATTTTTAAAAAAAGAAGTTGACTTGCCTGAGATTGGTCACATTCATGATAATAAGTGGCAAAGTTTTCACCACTTGATTATATACTAGTCAATTAACATTCTCAAAAATTTACTCTAGACTCTTGTAACCACTTTGAAAGTATTTGCTCTGTGAAGTGTAAACGGTTGAGGACCCCTTTAGCTCTTTAGTGAGTCTGTTTCCTAGCTACGGTGCACCACTTTCGTTTCAACCATTTTTTAAACTTCTTCACATTCTCTGTTTTCATTACTGTCACTGGAACTTGGATTTCTTTTTGGTGACATATTAAGGTAGGAAATAAAGCTCTTAGCACTTCTTGAGTTACTGTGCGTATCACCAGAAGTAGAAAGCACAAATCCTAAGCTCAGAATCAGATGCGTGACAGTCACTTGGCCTTGGTCACTAGTAAAGTGGCTTCTTCCATGTACCAGGGGCTTCAGAAAAGTAACAGATGTTTATATAATCTTGTTTTAGGACAAAGGGAGGCAAGGTATAGACAAGACACTACCACAAGAGCACTCTGCAGAGGCTTAGCTCTACATATTTTGATATTTTTTAAAATAAAAATATTTTTCCTCCTCAGATTCCTCTGTATTAGCCATCTAACCCAGAGTTTCTCTTCAGGATCTTACAGCAACAGCAAGCCCAGGTCCATGCTATGGTTCTTTCCCTTATCATGTGATTACAGCATGGGGAGCTAGCCAGTGTGTTTTAAGGAAAAGGTGGAGTATGGCGAAGTACGCGTTCTGAGGGTATGAGCTATAGCTTTCCCTTGTCTTTTGAGTTCTACTCCGGCCACTTGAAGAAGGAATGCTATTGGCTACACCTGATGTCATAAGTAGATCAGCAGATAAACCCAGTTCATGAGCGGTCTTGGGCTGATTATCTCCAGGTGTTCCATAGATGTGTCCAGTGTCTGCCAGGAACCGTTAGTAGAATCAAGGTGGGAGGTCCCTTTTATTATGTAGGGTTAATATCTTCATTGGAATGTATCTATGGCCTCACCAGCTTTCTGTCCTGAATAAGACGGGCTAGTGTGATGTCCTATGAAACAGTAATATGCTTAGAGTCTCCAGTCTCTGGTCAAATGAAATTAGGGCACAGAGCTGAAGAGCTGATGTTACTCTAAGGTAGTGTTCCTCACCCTCTAGCATGCATCAGAATCGTCTGTAGGGCTTGTTAAAACACAGATCACTGACCCCACCACCCGAATTAGTAGGTTGGATGCGGGATGGAGAATTTGCCTTTCTAACAGATTTCCAGGGGCTGCTGCTGCTGCTGTTTCAGGAAACACTCTGAGAATGCTCTGAGGCAAGTTGGTGAAGACGTGTTGCTCTCCTTGCTAAGGTGAAAGGAAATTCCTTTTGGAGGAAAAAGCATTGGCCAGATTCAAGCTGCATATGTGTTGCCAAGGGTGTACTGATTTGTTGCATTAAAGAGACCACATCTGGAAAACTACCTTATACATTTGATTAAGATCGCTCAAGACAATATATTAATAACCTATCCAGTTAAAATGGACAGATGCCAAGAATTGCTACCCATGAATATGGGCATTACTTACCTCTGAAAGCCCCATCTGCAGTATTGCTTTTGATTTCCTGCTATGGTAGAGGGAGATCTCTAATATTTTTCATTTGACTACTTCAACCATAAAAATGTTTATCCAGGAAGCCAGTATGGTACTTGGGCAGACTATGAGTCTTGGGCAGCTTCTAGGGCTGGGAAAGCCAGTGAACATAACTTCCAAGGACAGGAGAGGGGATGAGAGAACTCCAGTTGCCAGGGTCTAGCTCATGGGTCATGTCCTCCCCATTATCTTCTCCAACAAGATCCCACCAAGCCCCTGTTAAAACCCACTGATCATCTGACCCCTAAAAGACCAGCTCTGAAGCTACCACATTAAATCTAGAATCAATACATTTGTGTCAATATATCTTAGCCCCATCTAAAATTTCATCCTTTCCTCCATAATCTAGCACCCTCAAACCAATGTAAATGTATAGTGTCTTATAAACAATATATACTCCTTTTTCCAGATTTAGTTTGACTTAACTGTTCCAGAGCACAGTGGGTAGAACTCTACCTACAGATGAAGACATTGAAGAATGGTGGGAATGGGTATGAGGCTATTTATTTTCTTTTCTTGTTACAAAGTATATCTTTCAGAGGAGTGCCCCAGCAGAAAAGGGATGAGGGTCTGCCTTGAGGGCTGTGGGTTCAGAATCCTGCATGGATACTCTGAACCTTGTCATGTACCCCCACGTCACATCTTGAGGTCCCACTCATCACAGTATCCCTCCTTATCACTATATTGTTAGATCTCTTATATGAAAGGGAAGCAAATTTAAGTGATATAATTTGGCAGCCTGCAGGATCAGTCTGTACCTTTGGTTTTCACCTTCAGCCTTGAGATAGTAAAGCGGTACTGAAGCCAGTGGATGGTCTGTGTGACTGAGCCCAGTTAAGGCCTCTGTATAAGCCTTTAAGATTCTGGCGGGCAGGTGCGGAGGTCTCATCATCTTGCAACTGCCCAAGACAGGCCTCGTGTGTATGTTTTCTTGCTTACTAAAGGTGGCACCTACCAGTCTGGAGTGGCCTTTGATCCTTGTGTTGCACCCCACACCTTGAACCGAGAATTCAGGGGTGCCAGTTTGTCACTTTCTTCCTAAGCCAACAGTGCCCTTAGAAGCACTCACTTCAGCCCGTGGGCCTTGAGTACATGATGCTCTTTATGCATTTCTTGGCTTCTCTGGTAGCAGAAGTTCTTTGAATCCGAGTGATTATAAGATAACGCAGTTAATTGCTTTTCTGCTACATACCATGGACTTCCAGATTTCCATCTTTAAACACTGATAGAATTTTCACTCGCTTTTGGCCCCAGTTAGGCCGGAAAACTAGTTCTAGAATGCTTCTCATTTCACTGAGGTCATTTACAACTCATTCTTTATATCATTGCCAAGCTGGCTGGTCTTCTTGGTTACAAACAATAGAACCCCACTTTGACTAACTGAAGCAGAAAATGGATGGATGTTGGGTGGCTTGTCGGATCATTGGAGAGGCTGGAGAACCATAGAGAAGCAAAGAGGAAGAACACACAGTTAAGATCAGGCCACAGGATCACCCCCTCACCAGTGCCAGTGGGCACTTCCTGAACCATTGTCCCTGGACACTTACTTTGGCCCCGTGGATATTACTGATCCCATTGCAAATGCATCAAGTAATCCGACTGTTCTTTTGTACAAGAATCTCAACACCTGGAAGAATGGCCTAGCTTAAAAATCGTGTCTGTATTTTTGTTGTCAGGTTGCATCCATCCTTAGCTTTGTGCAGCCGCCCACCTACTTTGGGATTCCCCAGAATCGTACTGCTGGGCAGATGGGAATGAGCTCAGTACAGAGTTAGTTAACTGACAAGGAGAAATGTTCATCGTAGTACCACCAGTTGCTTTGAAATGTATGTCCACCTCTGCTATTCACACTTTGTCAGCTTCTTCATAAACTTTTTGAGACACAAAGTGTCCTTAGAGGCCATCCTGGAGTTCGTCACATTCATTTTCCTGACGAATGTTCTGAGACTCAAAGACAGAAAGTTTGCTGCCAAAGGTGACACCAATAGTTCATGGCAGAGCTGGGACCATAACTATAGTGCTGGCATTATTTCCACCAAAGAATTAGATGACATCCTGCCATGCTAAATACTAGTTAAATAACATGGTGATATTCTGAGTACAAGATTAAGGACGCAGGAAATGTCACAGTGAGTCATGTTAGTAGTCTTTCCATCTCAGTTAAGGCTTGGTTTCTGAGAATGAAACCCAGGACATTTTTATGGAAGAACATAGATGATTTCCATCAAGAATTTTATTTAAAAGATGAGGGAAATATGCTTCTTCTGTTTTTTCAACCATTTGGGATGAGTTCATTAACAGGCTGACTACCCATTATTTAAAGTGCTATTATGTGTTATAAAATTACCTGTTCCAGAATTACCAGCTTCAGGAGGTGCATGTATCATCCAGAATATGATAAACATAGTTTAAGGTTTTATTGTCTTGAGTAATGTGTCCCGTGAACATTGGTTTTGTTTTGTGCTAGGTGACTCAGTTCTCTTTTGATATCCTTCTTCGCCTCCGCTCACATTGGCCTTCCTGCCTGTGTCGTGCTTTGGGGAAGAGCAGTTTTCAGGGAGAGCTGGGTGGCAGCTTAGCATCAGGGTTACAGAGGACAGATCTGGAGTTGTATGGACCCAGGCTCCTACCCTGGTTGCCTCTTACTACTTATTGACTCTCTAGAAGGTGCTCTTGGAGTCTCTGTTTCCCCATCTGTGAGGTGGAAATAAGAATGTCCCTCTCACAGACTTGCTGTGAAAAGACCTGGTATATGAAAAAGCACAGTGCCTGGTTTATGGTAGGTGCTGAATAAATCAAAGCTCTCATTTACTATCAGTAACATTAGCTCAGGGATAAGGCCCTTAAAGTCTATTTCAGACTGGTTGTGGGGATTGCAAAAACAATTTCAATAAGAATTGGATTCCATGTTCTCACTTGTAGTCTGAAGGTTTGGATTAGGTAGGTGCTTTGCTGATGTGGTCTCTGGAGGTGCTCTGAGGTTACTGGAGGGAAAGGGGAACAGTGAGAGGTGTCTCAGAGGGAGGGCTTCCTGTTCAGCCAGTGCAGCTGTGCTTTTATTTACTGAATGTATTACGCCTCTTTGTACTTCTTACTTAGAGAAACTATTCCTTGGCAGAATGCACACATATATACACACGTTTTAAAAGCAAAGTCCCTCCCAAGTCTAAAATTCTAAACGGCTATTAGCTTGTAACGGAGCGTGAACATTAGTAGTCCACACTGGATCGGATCTTAAGACACGCTTGCTTTGTCCTGTACGTTATTTTACATGCTCACATTAAATTTTCTTTTTATTTGAAGACTTCTCATACAAATCCAGATTCTGTTTTCTTATGAAAACTTGAAATACCGGAGAGTTCTGTGTTCCCACTCCCTGATAACAGTCCACTAGAAGTGAGTCGCAGCTGCTACCCAACTACTCCTACCCTTTTGAATTTATCTGCCTGGCCACTAAAGGTGTCTTGAGTTGTCAACATCTGATTTATCCCTGTGGATTGCATAAACAACAACGTTATTGGATTAACCAATGTTGACACCGTAGAAGAATTAGACAGAGCATGTGACTTGCCTTATTTGCCCCATAAGAAAATTGTTTTAATATAGCAAAAGGTACTGGAGAAGGCAATGGCAGCCCACTCCAGTACTCTTGCCTGGAAAATCCTGTTGATGGAGGAGCCTGGTGGGCTGCAGTCCATGGGGTCGCTAAGAGTCAGACAAGACTGAGTAACTTCACTTTCACTTTTCACTTTCATGCATTGGAGAAGGAAATGGCAACCCACTCCAGTGTTCTTGCCTAGAGAATCCCAGGGACGGGGAAGCCTGGTGGGCTGCCGTCTATGGGGTCACACAGAATCGGACACGACTGAAGCAACTTAGCAGTAGCAGCAGCAAAAGTTACATGTGTTAGTTTCATTTTGTCCATCCAGGACAATAATAGTTCTAAAGTGCTGACCCTCAATTTATTTATAGCTCTTGGGTTAGAAGACTTAAACGCAGTGTGTTTTAATCCTTTCCATCATAAGATTCAATTTCCAGAGACTCAGAATTTGTAGGAACTAGGCTCTCTTGGGACAGCAAACAAAGAGGTAACTACCACGAGTTGCTCATGCCTCCCCTGTTCCACCCCAGTCCCAGAAGAGGATACTCACACAAGCTGGGCATTCTCCCCCTCGGGACAGAGAAAATGGATAAAGTACTCTACTATTTGCTCTCCGGCAAGCTCCTGTTAGGTGATTTAGGCTTCAGGATCATTCAAATAAGTATCAAATTCAGCATCATTCAAATAAGAGAGATGCAGTGTATCTCCCTTATTTCCCTCATAGCTCAGTTGGTAAAGAATCTGTTTGCAACGCAGAAGACCCCAGTTCAATTCCTGGGTTGGGAAGATCTGCTGGAAAAGGAATAGCCTACCCACTCCAGTATCCTTGGGCTTCCCTTTTGGCTCAGCTGGTAAAGAATCGGCCTGCAATGCGGGAGACCTGGGTACAATCCCTGGGTTGGGAAGATCCCCTGGAGAAGAGAAAGGCTACCCACTCCAGTATTCTGGCTTGGAAAATTCCATGAACTATACTGTCCAAGGGGTCACAAAGGGTTGTACACGACTGAGCAACTTTCAGTGTATAATCATGGCAGCCCTCTCTTTGCTCAGTCACTTGCCCCATCAGGGCAAGGTGAACTCTGCACTGGTCCAAAATCCTCCACAGCTCTTGTCCTCTAATAGTTTGGCATGCCTTTAAACCAGACTTGTTAATTGCAATGTATTCCTTGGAAGGAAAGTTATGACCAACCTAGATAGCATATTAAAAAGCAGAGACATTACTTTGCCAACAAAGGTCTGTCTAGTCAAGGCTGTGGTTTTTCCAGTGGTCATGTATGGATGTGAGAGTTGGACTATAAAGAAAGCTGAGCACCGAAGAATTGATGCTCTTGAACTGTGGTATTAGAGAAGACTCTTGAGAGTCCCTTGGACTGCAAGGAGATCCAACCAGTCCATCCTAAAGGAGATCAGTCCTGAGTGTTCATTGGAAGGAATGATGCTAAAGCTGAAACTCCAATACTTTGGCTACCTCATGCGAAGAAGCTGAGTCATTGGAAAAGACCCTGATGATGGGAGGGATTGGGCGCAGGAGGAGAAGGGGATGACAGAGGATGAGATGGCTGGATGGCATCACCGACTCGATGGACATGAGTTTGGGTAAACTCTGGGAGTCGGTGATGGACAGGGAGGTCTGGCGTGCTGCGATTCATGGGGTCGCAAAGAGTTGGACATGACTGAGCAACTGAACTGAACTGAATCACATCTCATATTTACTTACTAATTTTTTTGTCTACTTGGTCTTTCATTTACTAAGAACTATGCATTGAAATTTCCCATTGTGATCATGGAATTATCCACTTCTCCATGTAGATTTGTTGCTTTGCATTTTGTATATTTTGTGCCATTTTATTAGGTTAATGCAGTGCTCAGCAGTGTATTTTAAAGTTTATCTGTTGCAGTTTGTCTGGAATCTGAATGTTTTGTGGCCAGAGATGTTTAATTGGTCACAGTGCTGAAAGTAGAAGTCTTCATTCTCCTTTTGATTTTTCAGAGATATCGCAGTGTTCATAGTTCACTGATGAGACCCTTTCCCTATTTTTTGTGTAGCTATAGATTTTCTATTTTATCTTTAAACATTTTCTCACATTTCAGTGGCGTTTGGAAAGAAAGAATATATTATATAAGATCAGTGCATTCCCCCTTGATTCAGGTTTTTCATCTTACTCTACATGTTCTCTTTGGATAATTTCATTCAGTCGTTTTAGTTACCATTTTTATAATGATGACTTGCAAATCTGTAACCTTAACCTAATCTCTTATCTGCAGAGCTCTTTTTATTTAACTTCCTGTTAGTAGATACAGACACTCACTTGTCCCATGGGCAATTCTTACTGTCCATCAATAGGAGAATGGATAAGCAAATTTTGATATAGCCATATAGCAATAGAGTGTTTGTGTTAATCTCTCAGTCGTGTCCAATTCTTTGCAATCCTTTGAATTGTAGCCTGCCAGGCTCCTCTGTCCATGGAACTTTCCAGACAAGAATACTGGAATGACCTGCCATTCCCTTTTCCAGGAGAACTTTCAGACGCAGGGATCAAACTCAGTTCTCCTGCATTGCAGGCAGATTCTTTATCATCCATCAGGAAGCCCAGTACAGTAGAGAACCACTCGGCAGTTGTAAAGAATGAAGTGTTGATGTACACAACAGCGTGATGAATCTCGAAATGATGCTAAGGGAAAGAAGCCAGACAAAAAAGAATACATACTGTATGATTCCCTTCATGTAAAATTCTAGAAAAATACCACTCTATAGTGATAGAAAACAGATCAGTGATTGCCAGGGAAGGTTATGGCTGGGAGAGGGGGTGTTGATGAGAGAGGGGATAGGAGGGAGGGATTACCAACAGGCAAGAGGAAACTTCTGGATGGATAAATTGGTACCTTGATTATGGCAATGATTTCAAAACCTATCAAAGAATGCACTTTATGCATGTTCAGTTTATCATACATCAATTATACCTGAATAAAGTTGGGAAAAAACCCTCAGAATTAAGGACTTTAAACAGGAAAACAGCAGTCCTTGCCCACTGTTCTCTATCTCCACCCAGTCCTCCTCCCTCGTGGCAGGTACTTTGAGCTCTTTGGGGTATTCCCCCGCTATGTAGGCCATATTCTACCTAATATGCTTAGTTTGTTGTTTATTGATGTATCAGTTTACAACTTCAGGCAGCGTCTGTTCAGTCTTTCAGTCTTTCCTCCATTATGGTAGTTGATAATTTATTTATCTTATTCTTCCACTTTTATTTCTCTCAACCTGATGCAATATGATACCCTGCTGAATCGAGTAGTATACTTTGATTACATTGACTTCTGTAATACCTATGCCCCCGCCCCCCCCCCCCGCCTCCGCCTATTAATCCCCCCGCCCCCTCCCCCCAGTTAATGCAGCATTTGCATCTCTCCCCATTTGCTTTGTTTCCTGTGTACCTATGGCTAATTTTTTTCAGATGTTCCAGCAGACTTGTTAGACATATAGCAGTAATTATCCCAGGTGCTGAGAGTATCATATAATCTGTCAGCTCCAGTCCCCCACTTCCAGCCCCTTGGAGGTCTTCCTCCTCCAGCTGTCTGTCTGTCCTTTTATCAGTACGCTCTGGCTGCTCGGTTTAGAGTCTCAGGGGTGGTACTGTGGCTTCCTCTTGCCATTCTTAGTGTTGGGTCTACTAATTCCTGAGTCCCGTGTCATTTTCCTTCCTGATTTATCCATATACTCCTTCAGTTGGTTTTAGGAATACTATATCCTCTAGTTGCTTCCTTCAAAGGCATATTTGAAAGGTAAACATTTGCTTCCTCACAGGGCCCAAAAGATCATTATTTTACTGTCAGCTAAATGTTTGGTTGGGTGTAGAATTCTAAATTGAAAGTAATGCTCCTTCCAAATTTTATGAATTACTTCTGCATTGTCTTCTAACATCTGATATTATCAAATATTCAGAATTTAATTCCTTTGCATGTGGGCTATTTTTTTCCAGCTGGAAATATTTATGATCTTTTCTTCATCTTGATGGTTTGAAATTTTTTGACATGCCTTGTCATTGTTCATTCATTGCTCTGAATAGTTATCATTTGTTCAATAAATATTTATAGATAAATCACTCTACACTCACACAAATGGTTCTAGGCACTGTGGATACAGCAGTAAAAAAAAAAACAAACAAAATCCCTTCCCTTTTGGAATTTACCTTCTGACAGTGAAGGCAGAAATAAACTAGAGAATCTATCAGTCAGTTCAGTTGCTCAGTCATGTCCAACTCTTTCCAGTGCCATGGCCTGCAGTATGCCAGGCCTCCCTGTCCATCACCAACTCTCGGAGCTTGTGTAGACTCAGGTCCATCAAGTCAGTGATGCCATCCAACCATCTCACCCTCTGTCGTCCCCTTCTCCTCCTGCCTTCAATCTTTCTCAGCATCGGGATCTTTTCCAATGAGTCAGTTCTTCGCGTCAGGTGGCCAAAGTATTGGAGTTTCAGTTTCAGCATTAGTCCTTCCAATGAATATTTAGGACTGATTTCCTTTAGGATTGACTGGTTTCATCTCCCTGGAGTCCAAGGGACTCTCAAGAGTCTTCTCCAGCACGACAGTTCAAAAGCATCAATTCTTTGGCACTCAGCCTTCTTTATAGTCCAACCCTCACATCCATACATGACTACTGGAAAAGCCATAGCTTTGACTAGACAGACCTTTGTCAGCAAAATAATGTCTCTGCTTTTTAATATGCTGTCTAAGTTGGTCATAGCTTTTCTTCCAGGGAGCAAGCGTCTTTTAATTTCATGGCTGCAGTCACCATTTGCAGTGATTTGGGAGTCCAAAAATAAACTAGAGAATATATAAAACTGGTAATATAATGAGATGTCTGATAAGGACTATAAAGAAATATAAAACATAGTAATGAACCAGAGAAAGACAGTGTAATTTTTATGTAGGGCTGGCAGGGTCTGCCTCTCTGAGGTAACAGTTGAGCCAAGACACAAGCTGTGACTACCTGGAGGAAAAATGTTCCAGATGAAGGGAAAAGCAAATGCAGGATCCTGACATATACATGGAATGCCGAGAGGCAGAAAGCCAGTCTGGTGGCAGTGGAGTAAGAGAAAGAGTTAGAAAGTGAAACTGGAGACATAGCCAAGAGAACTTAAGGCCTTATAGGACTTAACAAGGACTTTGAATTTTTTTTCCTTTGGGGTCTTTTGGACAAGGATAAATTTGCATTTTAAAGAATCAGAGAAATTGTAAGATTAGCAAGAGTGGTAAGTAGTGAGACCTGTTGTTGTTTGGTTGCTCAACTCTTTTGCGACCCCATGGATTAGCATGGGAGGCTCCTCTGTCCCTCAGATTTACCAGGCAAGAATACTGGAGTGGGCAGCCATTCCCTTCCTTCTCCGGGGATCTTCGTGATGCAGTGATCGAACCTTCCTCTCCGAGACCCCTTCTTTAGAAGCCGGTTCTTTACCGCTGAGCCACCAGGGAAGCCCAGTGAGACCTGTCAGGACTATTTCAGTAGTCTAGGTGAAATATACACTGGCTTAGATGTACTAACTTAATAACGGTGAGTCCATATAGTCAAAGCTATGGTTTTTCCAGTAGTAATGTGAGAGTTGGACCATAAAGAAGGCTGAGCGCCGAAGAATTGATGCCTTCGAACTGTGATGCTAGAGAAGACTCTTGAGAGTCCCTTGGACTGCAGGGAGATGAAACCAGTCAATCCTAAAAGAAATGAGTCCTAAATATTCTTTGGAAGGACTAATGCTGAAACTGAAACGCCAATTCTTTGGCCACCTGATGCCAAGTGCCGACTCATTGGAAGAGACCCTGATGCTGGGAAAGATTGAAGGCAGAAGGAGAAGGGGACAGAAGAGGATGAGATGGTTAGATGGCATCACTGATTCAATGGACATGAGTTTGAGCAAGCTCTGGGAGATGGTGAAGGACAGGGAGGCCTGGCGTGCTGCAGTCCATGGGGGTTGCAAATAGTCAGACACAACTGAGTGATTGAACAACAACAGCAACAAATGGTCACATTTGAGATGTATTTTGAAGGGAGAGCCAATGGATTTGCTGATGGATTGGCTATGGAGTGAGGAAAGGAGAGGACTAGAGGATGAATCTTTGGATTCTTGGCCTGAGTAACTTGGCGAATGGTGGCACTAGCTCACTGAGATGGGAGACTAAGGCAGTGTTTGGCGGATAGGGCACAGTGGGTTTGAGTTGTGTTTTCGACGTGTTAGGTTTGAGATGCGTGTTGACAGCCAAGTGGAGTTGTCCAGAAGGCAAATGGTCATTCAAGTCTAGGATTCACAGGCGAGATAGAGGCCAGAAATTGTGAATCCTTCATGGAGAGATGGTGTTTAGTACCGTGATTCTGGATTTGTTTCTCCTGAGGAGTTGGGTATACAGAGAGTAGACAGAGGTCTGAGGAGTGAGCCCTGGAGTGCTTCAGTATTTCCAGTTGGGAAATGGAAGAAATCAGAAGAGTCATGGAAGAAATCAGAAGAAAGAGATCCACAGAAATTCAGGAAAATCCGTGTTGTAGAAGTCAGTTGAAAAAAGTATCTCAGGAGGAGGGCAGGATCTACTGTGTCAAATGTTAAGAGTTGAGTAGAATGAGGACTCAGAATTGACCATTGGACTTGACAATCTGAAGCTTATTGGTATCTCTGACAAGCAGTTTCACTGAAGTATGCACACAAAACCAGACTGGAGAGTGGGCTCGAAAGGAAATGGAAAAGCAGAACTGAAGAAAGTGGGTAAAGATAACTATTTTCAGGTTTTTTGTTTGTTTTTTTTTTTTTTATAAAGAGGAAGAAAAAAAAGAAATGATACCTGAGTTGGAGTGGGAATGGGGAGTCAAGGAAAGATTTTTTTTAATGGTTAGCGATAGTAGAGTAAGTTTGTATGATGGAATCACTGTAACAGAGGGGGGAAATTATTGCAAGAATAGGAGACCATTACCAGAGGAAAGTCCTTGATTAGGAATGTGGGAAGGGGTCCAGTGTACAAATGCAAGACTTGGTTATGAGTTCAGGCCGTTCAACCATTGAAATAGTAGAAGAGATTTGTGAGCGGTTAAGGAAATTATCTTCTGGTTATTTCTGACTCTTCAGTGAACTAGGAATCAAGTCATCGCCCGAGAAGAGAACACAGAAGAGTTGACTGGCATTTTAGCCCAGACATGTTTTAGAAGCGGGATTGCAATGTGCTGCCAACCTTTCCAGCGTGGAAATTGGCATCCTCCTGTTCTGAAAAATATTCTTAATTTCTCTATTTGATTGTCACCCCAATCCCATCTTCCTCGTTTATTTCCATAAGTCCTTTAGTCAGGAGTTGGACACTTAGACTGGTACTCCTATGGGCTGTCTCTTCTTTCAGCTCTATCTTCTAGTGCTTCTATAGAGTTTTTAATTTCAGCTATCTTATTTTAAAATTTTCCTTACCATCTTATTCTTTTTAATGGAAGCAGTAGCTTCTCATTTAACTTACTGAGCTTCTTGTTTGTTTTGTGGTTTGTTTTCTTCTCTTCCCTGGATAATCTGTTTCCTCCACGTTTCATTTTATCTGCTTGCTTATTTTAGTTTCTATCCTTCGTGGTGTTTTCTGCAGATGCCTGATGATGCCTGGCTGTCCAGTATGTTTGTGTGGGGCACTGAGAAGCTCTGTGTGAGTGAATGGGCCTTGTTACTGGTGGGCTTCATAGTAAGGTGAGCTCGAGGTCAACTAGCTTTTCCAGTGTCAGTGTGTAGAGGTCTTTTCTCCAAAGCTGTTGGGTTTTTTCCAAAGTTGGGGGATGCTAGGTATCTGCCGGTTTGCCGGCCTTTGGGAAACAGAGCAGGAGAAGGTGAGGGCTTCCTGTTTCCACAGGCAGCCTGTTCCTCAGTCCCTCCCTTCACTGTGGATCGTGCTTTTGCCCTGCTCTGTGCCTGATACCCAAGTGCCGAACGTCTAGTTCCATCTCTTCTGGAAACAGCCTTGGTAGGACGCAGTGGTCATCTGGCTGCCTGGTAGGGGTTGGAGGGGTGACATAGTGAGGAACTAACGTGTAAACGGTCCTCCAGTTGTAGCCTTTTATGCCACTCTGTGCTTCAAAGAACTGAGACTCTCAGATTCTTTAGGGCAAATGAATCAGCTCATCCTCATGTGAATCCCTCCATTCCAGCTTTGTCCCATTAAGCCACTTACCACTCCTCTAGTAGCCTTCTGTTGCTCAAGGTTTGGGGCTTTCCTTTTTGTTGTTTTGTTTCCTGTTTGTTCTTTGGAGGACTCTGATATGCTAAAGTAGTCTCTCTTGTTCGCTTACTAGTGGGTCTGTCCTGTTAGTAAGGAAGCAGGGAGGGGGGAAAGGAGATAACCATGTGTGCTCAGCCTACCGTGTTCTTCCAGAACCTAGCCACACTCCCTAAAGGGTGAGAGTCACAACAATTACATTTCTGGAGTACTTCATACCAGACTCTGTTCTAAGCGCCTTCCATTCATTAACTCTGTATTCATAACAATCGTGTGTGTGTATGTGTGTGTGGGTGTGTGTGTTAGTCACTCAGTCGTGCCCGCCTCTTTGCCATTGCACAGACTGTAGCCCACCAGGTTCCTTTGTCTGTGGAATTCTTCAGGCAAGAATACTGGAGTGGGTTGCCATTCTCTTCTCCAGGGGATCTTCCCGACCCAGGAACTGAACCCGGGTCTTCTGCATTGCAGGCAGAGGCTTTACCATCTAAGCCACTAGGTTGAATATTTATTGAGTATGTAACTATATGCTCAATGCTGTTCTAAGCGCTTTACATTTATTAACCTTGTATTCATAACAATCTTGTGAGATAAGTACTATTACTATTGCCATTTTACAGATGAAGAAACTAAGGCACAGTGACTTTAAGTAACCTGCCAGAGTTATAAAACTAGTAAATGTGGAGCTAGCATTCAAACACAGCTGTCAGACTGTAGACATCTCCTGCTTACAATTCTCCTAGGATCGCACTCCTTCTTTTATAATCCAAGCAATTTAGCATGTCATCTGTGCTCTCTGTGATCAGGTCAAGGAACCTCTTCAGTCTCATCTCTGACTACTCCATCCTTGACTTCAAGTCTTTGACCTTGTAATCTAGTCATAGTGAACTTCTTTCCCTGAATCCACCATATTCTTATGATCCTCATGCCGTTTTTCATGCTGTTCCTCCCACCCCAAACATTCCTTTATTCTCCAGTATGCTCAGTATAGTGATAGGATATCTTCAGATATACTTGCATGCATGCCCAGTCATGTCTGACTCTTTGCAACCCCATGGACTATCACCCACCAGGCTCCTCTGTGCATGCAATTTTCCATTCAAGACTACTGGAGTGGGTTGCCATTTCCTCCTCCAGGGAGCATATGCTTATAAATTGAATATTTGCATAATTTATTTCATCTACCAATCAACTCATACTTTTGATTTAACCCTAATGTCTGCTTGAAAATGCATAATTGTATAAATTAATATTCCACTGTGTATGAAGGGTTCTTATGTCTAATTAAACACTTATCTCCTCAGATTTGATTGTATTGAGAGTGAGATTTAAAATTCTTTTGGAGTCTAAGTGAAAAACTATATGCTAAAAAGTTTATTTGTTGTATTAAAATGTTTTCTAACCTTCTCTTATTGTTTTTTTAAATAGATTTTTCTTCCTCTTGCAAATCTGGAATGTTCACCAAATGTTGAAACTTTCCTTTGCAAAGCTTTTGTACCAACCTGCACTGAGCAAATTCATGTGGTTCCACCCTGTCGGAAATTCTGTGAGAAAGTGTATTCTGATTGCAAGAAATTAATGGACACTTTTGGGATCCGATGGCCTGAGGAACTTGAATGTGATAGGTAAATTATGTTTTCAGCTGAAAGTTACTGATGATATTTTCATATTGGTATTAATTTTCAAGAATGTTAGTGACAAGCTTTCATTATTTGTCAATGACTGTTTATTGCACACTTAATATATGTTAGGCACTTGTATATCAGCACTGTACACTGTGGTGAGCAAAACCAGACTTGGTTCTTATTTTTAGAGAACTTACAGTGGGGTGGGAGGAATAGAGAGTAATCAAATAAGCATAAAATTAAATGCACAATTTAGTTTAGTTCAGTTCAGTTCAGTTGCTCAGTCGTGTCCAACTCTGTGACCCCATGAATCGCAGCACGCCAGGCCTCCCTGTCCATCGCCAACTCCCGGAGTTCACTCAGACTCACGTCCATCGAGTCCGTGATGCCATCCAGCCATCTCATCCTCTGTCGTCCCCTTCTCCTCCTGCCCCCAATCCCTCCCAGCATCAGAGTCTTTTCCAATGAGTCAACTCTTCACATGAGGTGGCCAAAGTACTGGAGTTTCAGCTTCAGCATCATTCCCTCCAAAGAAATCCCAGGGCTGATCTCCTTCAGAATGGACTGGTTGGATCTCTTTGCAGTCCAAGGGACTCTCAAGAGTCTTCTCCAACACCACAGTTCAAAAGCATCAATTCCTCAGTGCTCAGCTTTCTTCACAGTCCAACTCTCACATCCATACATGACTACTGGAAAAACCATAGCCTTGAATAGACAGACCTTTGTTGGCAAAGTAATGTCTCTGCTTTTGAATATGCTATCTAGGTTGGTCATAACTTTTCTTCCAAGGAGTAAGCATCTTTTAATTTCATGGCTGCAATCACCATCTACAGTGATTTTGGAGCCCCCCCAAATAAAGTCTGACACTGTTTCCACTGTTTCCTCATCTATTTCCCGTGAAGTGATGGGACCAGGTGCCATGATCTTCGTTTTCTGAATGTTGAGCTTTAAGCCAACTTTTTCACTCTCCTCTTTCACTTTCATCAAGAGGCTTTTTAGTTCCTCTTCACTTTCTGCCATAAGGGTGGTGTCATCTGCATATCTGAGGTTATTGATATTTCTCCCGGCAAACTTGATTCCAGCTTGTGTTTCTTCCAGTCCAGCATTTCTCATGATGTATTCTGCATATAAGTTAAATAAGCAGGGTGACAATATACAGCCTTGACGTACTCCTTTTCCTATTTGGAGCCAGTCTGTTGGAGTTACACCTCTGCTAATACAATGAGTGAGGCTGCAAAGTTCTTTGAGAATGAATGAAGATGCCTTTGCTCTAAACTGGGGGGAAACGGGCATTATTATCAACTCATGGACCTTTCTGCATATGTCTTGATTAGTTACTTTATCTGCTAATCTTTAGACATTGGAAGCTTGTAATTCGAAATATTCTACTGACATAATGAGACCTCATATAATCTGGGAACAATGGTGATGGTTCTCTTTTTGTTTCTTTATCCATAGACTAAAGAAATTCTAGAGCCTTTGTGGAACTCATACACTTCTGCTAGATGCATAATCACTTTCTAGAACAACTGATAATACATAGTAAAGTGAAGGTGTTCTTACTGTACATCTTAGGAAATCCCCTTATATGGAAACTTTTCCCCAAATAAGGAATCATATGCAAGAATACTTATTGTAGCATTACCCATAATTTTTTTAAATGAGAAAAAGTCTGGGGGCTTCCCTGGTGGTCCACTAGTTAAGAATTTGCCTTGCAGTGCAAGGAGCACTGGTCTGGGAAGATACTCCATGCCACACAGCAGCTAAGTCCATGCACCGCAATTACTGGCCCCACACCCTGGAGCCCATGAGCTGCAACTACCGAAGCCCATGTGCCCAGAGCCTGTGCTCTTCAGCAAGAGAAGCCCCCACACCAACAAAGAGTAGCCCTCACGCACTGAGACTAGAGAAAGCCCTCGCGAGCAACAAAGAACCATCACAGCCAAAAAAAATAGAAGATTTTTTTAAATGAGAAAAAGTCTGAAAGTCCATTGTAAGAATAAATAAGTTGTGATGTACTTACACACTAGAATACTGCCATACAGTTATGAGTGTGGTTGATGTACATCTGTCAATATAGATAAATCTAAAAGTTATAATAAAAATATAATATAATATATATAATATGTAATGTATATTATTATATATAATATAATAATATAATAAAAATATAATATTAAAAGTATGATATATACAGCACCATGTCAAAAAAGTTCAAAATCTGTAAAACAATACTGTATAACATTATAGTTGGAAAAAACATAGTAAGGGAGGGGAAATAAAAACTGAACTTGTAATAATGAATACTTTGGAAGAGAGAGCAAAGAGAATAGGATCAGAAAGGGGTCCCAACTGTATCTGTAATAAAGTAAAACCTTTTAAAAAAACTAGTAGATACATCCATGTTTTTATATGGGCATGCATTTTATTATTTTCTATTCTTTCTAAGGCATATTTAAAATGCGTTCTCCTTTAAAACCTCCACTAATTTCTTTTTTTTTTTAATTTTTAAATTTTTTGGCCATGTGGTATGTGGGATCTTAGTTCCCCGACCAGGGATCAAACCCATGTCCCCTGTGTTGGAAGCATGAATCGTAACCACTGGACCCACCAGGGAGGTCCTCCACTAATTCCTAAACCATGTAGCTCCTCCAAAATAATTCTGGTGTGTAGAAACTCAGTGATAAAGTTCTGCACAAAGCAGAAATATCGCTTGCATCATTCTGGACTGCTCTGAACAATGGAGGCAAATAACCATACCTCAACAAAATGGTGATGTGAGTTCAGCTGGTCTTCAGCCTTCCTCTTGGTGATCTTCTTGCCCTTCTTTATAAACTTAGAGCTCACTTGAGCTTTGTCTTCTCCATCCAGGAAATGATCTCATTTCATTCATTTTAATTGTCATCACCTTACTGTGTGGCTGATCTACTTTGCTTATGGATGTTAAAAAAGAAAAATTTATTTCCCCAAGACTTACATTTCAAAATATTTCAAACAGATAAGCCAGCATCTTTTTGTCTAGAGACTACCAATCAAGATAAATCCTTTCTTAAACACTTAGCCTTGAAATCAGAATTTATTTAACAGTTATTAATTGATTGTTTTCCAAGTAAGGGAGTTTTCATGTTCATGTGCCTGATACTTAATATTTATGGTAGTGTATTGGGGCCCAATTAACAACTACAATTTTTTAGTCAATTTCAAAACTTCCTTCCCAACTGTAAACCTGTATCTGCTTAAGGTTGTATGTCTCCCCATCAGTTATGAATGCATTAGAAGGGACATCCCTGGAAGCCCAGTGTTTAAGAGTCCATGCTGCCAATAAAGCAGGTGTGGGTTCAATCCCTGGTCAGGGAACTAAGATTCCACATGCTGTGTGTCTGGGCCAAAAGATTTTAAAATGATAATAAAAGAATTTTAAAATGAATGCATAAGGAACATTTTATAGTTGTGAAGTATAGCATTAAAATAGTAACGCAAAAATGTTGGCTTCTTTTATTTTTTGTTAAATCTTTACAGATTACAGTACTGTGATGAGTCTGTTCCTGCAACTTTTAACCCACATACAGAGCTTCTTGATCCTCAAAAGAAATCAGAACAAATCCGAAGAGACATTGGATTTTGGTGTCCAAGGCATCTGAAGACTTCTGGGGGACAAGGCTATAAGTTTCTGGGAATTGACCAATGTGCACCTCCATGCCCCAACATGTATTTTAAAAGTGATGAGCTAGAGTTTGCAAAAAGTTTTATTGGAATAGTTTCAATATTTTGTCTCTGTGCAACCCTTTTCACATTCCTTACTTTTTTAATTGATGTTAGAAGATTCAGATACCCAGAGCGACCTATTATATATTACTCTGTCTGTTACAGCATTGTATCTCTTATGTACTTTATCGGATTCTTGCTAGGCAACAGCACAGCATGCAATAAGGCAGACGAGAAACTGGAACTTGGTGACACGGTGGTTCTAGGCTCTCAAAATAAGGCCTGCACCATTTTGTTCATGTTTTTGTATTTTTTCACCATGGCTGGCACTGTGTGGTGGGTGATGCTTACCATTACTTGGTTCTTAGCTGCTGGCAGAAAATGGAGTTGTGAGGCCATTGAACAAAAAGCAGTGTGGTTTCATGCTGTTGCATGGGGAATACCAGGTTTTCTCACCATTATGCTTCTTGCCATGAACAAAGTTGAAGGAGACAACATTAGTGGCGTCTGCTTTGTTGGCCTTTATGACCTGGATGCTTCTCGCTACTTCGTCCTCTTGCCACTGTGCCTTTGTGTGTTTGTCGGGCTCTCTCTCCTCTTAGCTGGCATTATTTCCTTAAATCACGTTCGACAAGTTATACAACATGATGGCCGGAACCAAGAGAAACTGAAGAAGTTTATGATTCGAATTGGAGTCTTCAGTGGCCTGTATCTTGTGCCATTAGTAACTCTTCTGGGATGCTACGTCTACGAGCAAGTAAACAGGATTACCTGGGAGATAACTTGGGTCTCTGACCACTGTCGTCAGTACCATATCCCATGTCCTTATCAGGTAAAAGCTATCATTTGTATTATTTCGCTATTTAATTTTAACATGGCATTCCCTGGAAATATCTTTGAATTCATCATGAAGCTAAAATTAGATTTCAGGTGAGAAAATCCAATAGAGGGAAATGTTCCCTAGGCATCAGTTGAAACAGGGATGAGTGTCTTAAGAGTTGTTTCCTCAAGTTTTTGCTTCAGTTACACTGATAGTAAAGTGCCTCCTTTAGCTGTTCTTTTAAAAATTAAGTTAGATTGCAAAGGCAGAGGAATGGGAATGAAGAATAGAGTCAGGAGAACAGGCTCTTATTGTATGGAGAAGAAAAGTAACTTTTGCTGCATTGGGAGTAGCTTTTAATTCTTTAGTTAGTTGAGAAAACCCTTATTTGGGTTTATAATATGATATATCATTTTATATTTTACTCATATATACTTTTAAAAACAATTTTTGCCTAAACTATCCTGTCATTTCTTATGACAAAAAGCACAATTAAAACATGATTTATGTGTTTCTGATACTTCTGATTAAAGTTGTGATTTTAAGATTTAAAAGTATCTGAAAATAGAAAATCTCTTAGAGCATTTTAGTTGAGTTTTTAAAATAGAAGCTTTGTGCTTTGTTTTTAATCGATTTTATAAATTTTTCTTGAATATATATATATGGTACTGACTAATGTTGCTTGTGAGTGCTATATCATCACAGTGTATTAGATTAAGCAGTGTATGGACTGAATTATTTTATGTAGTAATTTATATTCTAGAAAGTTACTGCACTGTAACAGTGAGACCTATTTTACATACTGATATGTGGGGATAATGGGTTTACCTGCCTTACAGCCTGTCCATAGACTGTTATCCATCATCTGTTTTTACTATATAATCAATAAGGAAGTACTCTTAAAGTGATCCTGTCATATTTTGTCCTAGATTGCTCATATTTTTGGCAAACTGGGGTGGGCGGAAGGCAACCATTACATACTGCTAAAAAGTGTAAGATATATGATGTTTTAAGATTATATTTCATGTAAAGAAAAAGTGTATTAGCAGATAAAGTGAAAAAATTTTAATCTTATAATGGAGAAGGACTTTATGATATAAAATTCATGAAAGAAAAGATTGCTAAATCTGACTAAGGAAAATTTTTTTTTCAGATTCTGCATGGCAAAAAAACCCACCATAATCAAAGTCAGGAGACCAACTGGGAAATTTTATTCACACTTCACATCATAATTAAAGAGCTAATTTCCTTACTTATAAAGGGTTCTTATAGATCAATAAGAAAAAAATTAACAATCTGGTATAAAAATGACAAAAGGATATGTCAAGAGGTCACAAAAAAGAAAAAGAAAACAAGCTATTCTTAACATAAGAAAAATACAAATTAAAATTATAATAAAATCATATTTCTGCTTATGACATGGCAAATGTGGTTTTATAACCACCGTATTGATGAAACTTTGGGAGAATACACATTCTAGACTTTGCTGCTCAATTAGTTTAACCTTCTGTGGAAAGAATTTTTATAATATCCGTTATTTAAGATGCACGTACTCTTTGATCCTGTCCTTCTGGGACTTTATCAATAGATCTGCTGACAGATGTGAGATATTACAGACATACAAAGTAGTCACTGTAACATTATTTGCAATAGCAATAGGAAATAACCTGAACATCTATTAGTAGGGGTAGTTGAATAAATTATAGTTCATTCACACAATGGAGCAGCCTTTAAAAAGAATTAAGTGTTCTATTTACACTAATATAGAATGGTCTCCAAGAAATATTAGTACGTGTAAAAAGAAAGATATAATGCATAATGTATAGTATTTTGATATTATATAACATTCTAAAAATATTTGAAAGTTTATGCTTGAAAGAAAAGTATGATTTAATTTTTATAAAATTTCCACATGTTTTTCATTTTACTGCTGCTTACTTTGTTCTCACCTGGTTTTTATAACCATCAATAGTACCTAAAGACTCTGAAATAGTATGCTGTTAAAAATGAGTTTAAATGTATTTTTTTTTATAGATTATAGTTAAGGAAAATAGGTAAATATTGAGAGGCGCATATTTTGGGAATTATAAGAGGCTGCTATACTTACAGGAAAAAGAATGCCAGATATCAAGCCAAGGATGTAAAGACATCCTTCCTAAATATATTTAATGTGTTATTCCCTTTCTGCTTATATATTTTGATAAAAGTTCTTTGATCAGAACTTCTATGAGGAATGTATTACACTTTTATCACTATTCATTATGCCATATCAAACATTTCATAAGACCGACTGATTTATACTTTTGTTCAAGTTTTACATTAACTGTATAGATTTCTCTTTACTTTAAATTTATCACTGAAATTCTTCTTATTTATTTGTAGGCAAATACAGAAACTCGACCAGAATTGGCTTTATTTATGATAAAATATCTGATGACATTAATTGTTGGCATCTCTGCTGTCTTCTGGGTTGGAAGCAAAAAGACATGCACAGAATGGGCTGGATTTTTTAAACGAAATCGCAAGAAAGAGTAAGCATCTATTGAATTATGTGACATTGTTTTAAGATAAATAGACCAAATACCAAGGAACTATTCCAATCATCACTGTACCAGAGTTTCATTATATTGACTGTTTTTTCAAAGTCTTTTGAAAGTCTTAAAGTCTTTTTTCATGGAGAGAGATGCTTTATTTTAGTATTTGCTACAGTAGTCTTTGACATATACTATTCTATTGAAATATAAATACAAAGTTTGTAAAATGTATATTTTCTTTCCATGGCTTATAATATATCCAGTATTATTACTGCTATCATTGAATTCATTGTTTTGGGTTCAGCATTGTAAATAATTTTATCCTTTTTTATCAATGATAAAAGATGAAATGGGTCAAATATCAATATATATTAAGCAATATAGAATATGATTCAAATGTGGTATATGATCATTACCTTTACATTTTATTACACATAGTACTGACTTAACACGTCACTTATTTGCCTTATTTAAGATGGTAAAAATTCCAACTTATGGAATATTCTTTAACAACATAGTAGACTTACATTTATGAATAAATAGTTAATTTTATTATTTATATATGTTATAAATTGTGTACTATCAATGTAATACAGAGTTTTTTAACTGTTTCCAGTTGGTTTGATTAGTGAACATTTTTGTGGTAAAAATTTTAGAACCTTTTTACAAATTAATTTTTGAAGCCTGAAGAATTCATTTAACTGGACTTTAATTTCTTTGAACGATTATTATATCTCTATCCCTGGTGGCTCAGACGGTAAAGACTCCACCTGCAATGCGGGAGACCTGGATTGGATCCCTGGGTCAGGAAGATCCCCTGCAGGAGGGCATGGCAAGCCACTTCAGTATTCTTGCCTGGAAAATTCCATGAACAGAGGAGCCTGGCAGGCTACCGTACATGGAGTCAGACACAACGGAGTGACTAAGCACATCCCATATTTATATGCCCACACTAACTTCCGAATAACTTGCTATAACTTGAATATTAGAAAGAAAGCAATTGTATTTAAGCAAAGACCATTAATTATATTCTATATTCTCTCTCTCTGGTTTACTTTCATATTTTATATCTTTGTTTATGATACGCATACAGATAATCCCCTACTTTATGCCAGTTTGAGTTTTTTTGCCCTCATCTTTTGATTTTGCGTATTTAATTTCCTTCTGCTATTTATGGTGACAAAAGCCACCGACAGTGTATGCACAAAAGATTTCACTTCATGGCAATCTACTGATATCTCAAAGTATTTATAATCCTAGATTTTTATATATAATGTAAATCATATAGACTCTAACTTGAATGAATAAGGATTTTTGGCACAAGATGTATGATATGCTTTACGGTTTCTGTTATAACACTTAACCTTTATCCAGTACACTCTCTCCTTGAATTTTCTTACAGTCCAATCAGTGAAAGCCGAAGAGTATTACAGGAGTCATGTGAGTTTTTCTTAAAGCACAATTCTAAAGTTAAACACAAAAAGAAGCACTACAAGCCAAGTTCACATAAACTGAAGGTCATTTCCAAATCCATGGGAACCAGCACAGGGGTGACGGCAAATCATGGTACTTCTGCGGTAGCAATCACTAACCATGACTACTTAGGACAAGAAACTCTGACAGAAATACAGACTTCACCAGAAACATCAGTGAGAGAGGTGAGAGGGGATGGGGCGAGCACACCCAAATTAAGAGAACGGAACTGTGAGGAGCCTGCCTCCCCAGCAGCACCCAGCTCCAAACTCTGCGGGGAACAGACGAACAGGAAAGGCCAAGGCCGGGCAGGCCACGTGAATGACAAGAGCAGTGTGTCTGAAAGTGCGCGGAGTGAAGGAAGGTGAGCTTGGACTTGCTTCCCTTAAATCATATGACTCTTTCAAACACTGCCTTACACATTTTCCATTAAAGGATAACATTTTCATTTCCAGCCTATAGCTGGAAAGAATGCATTCTTTGAGATGACAGGTCTATACATTTTTAGTCCAAGTCAGTTTGGGATTAAAAAGTGTGGATTCTGCCTATAAATGCTCTTTTATAGTTTAATTCTTAGTATTGGGAAGAGCCTTTTATGTATATTGTTCAAATAGAAAAGTAATATTCATTTCTATGGTAATTGTTAAGAGTTGCTTGTGAATTTAGGGAAATGTTTGATTCATGTAAAATACAGGCTATTAGGTTTCAATTGCCCACTCCAGTGTTCTTGCCTGGAGAATCCCAGGGATGGGGGAGCCTAGTAGGCTGCCATCTATGGGGTTGCACAGAGTTGGACATGACTAAAGTGATTTAGCAGTAGCAGCAGCCCTACATTATAATACTTTCTAAAAGGTATTTGCCATTTTATATGAGTTTGATTATAAAATGTTTTTATTTTCTGAATGTGAAAGGATATTGACATTACTTTCAATGAATTTTTCCAAATGATCATAAGTGATCCAAACGCAGGTAAGTATTGAATTAGCCAAAATATTGACAGCTGACTACTTTAAGGTCTCAAGGGTGTCTCACCTTATCCTCCCAAACTAGACCAAATGTACCTCCAACAGCTTTTGCATACTAGATTATGTATTATTAGATGAATGCCTTTATTGTCCCCTAGATTTGTAAACTCCTCAAAGGTGAAGCTGAGGTCATACTCATCTTTGTGCTCCCAGCCTCTTACACAGGGTCTAATCCATGGGGGAGAATCAACAAAAGGTTTGCTAAACTAAGGGCAGGAATCCTGTCTTATTCCCCATGAGATACCATGCTTAGCCTGTACAGGGGTGATGCTTGATGAAGTTTCTGAAGTTAGCAAAAATTGTTTTTGAAAATAAATCATTTGTACTTTGAGGTGTTAAGAGTATACATAAAGAGTTAATTATTTTCTGATAAAAGTGGTTACTGACTAGGAGTAAAACTCATGGAAAGAGAAATAGCAGTTGTAAGGACATCCAGCATCGCGTCTGTGCTTTGGTGTGTATGTACATCAGCTTTTGTTGTTGTACCTAGGGTAACCCCAAAGAGTGATGTCCCTGAAAGTGGCCCAGTGCAGAGCAACAGCGTGCAGGCATCCAGTTCTCCAGAGCCAGGCAGCCTCAAAGGCTCAACATCACTGCTTGTTCATTCGGCTTCAGGAGCTGGAAAAGAGCAGGGCACTGGCGGTCATTCAGATACTTGAAAACCAGGCCATCGTGTTACTGAGAAGGGGATTCCTGCTACACTGGAGGTGCCAGTACACTGTCTTACAAGAATCACTGTTACAGTTTGCTTTTGCACTTAAAGCTACATCGCCTCTTGTTACACTGAAAACAATAGATTCTGAGACTATGATTCATTTCACACAGAGGTTAATGGCAGCAATATACCCCCCCAAACGGGAATGTGCAGGTTAATAATATTTTTCAAGTTGTGTGGGAGGAGAGACTGTTAGAGGAATCTTCATTTTCGATTTATGAAGATTCTTCTGTGTCAAAAGTGTTTTAAATTGTACTATGCTGTTTCACTTTTCTAGTATAAAGTCAAGACTTTTCTTTGCTGAAGTATTTAAAACTTATCTTCATATCATTTTTATATATTTGAAAATGAATTTTTATGTTTTGAACTTTTTTTAGAAATCTTAAGTCTATTCAGATATTTTTATTATGTTATTCCAACAGCTGATTTTAGCACTATTTTGGTAGCTTTTACATTGAATTTCTAAGAAAATAAGTTCTTTTGTAGTATGAAAAGTAGTTGATACACTGAAATTCATTTATCATGGAAATTCACCTTTAAAAACCTATTTACCTTATCATCTTCAATGTGTGAATTTTATGAAGTCTAGTTGTTTTAGGAATTTCACAGATCTATTATGCAACTGAAATAAGGTGCTTACTGAGTGTCCAATGTTGATATTATGCTGCTGACTGATCCTTCTGATTTTTTAAAATGAAATTTTCTGAAGGATTAGTAGATGAATTGTTACTCTTTTATAAATTAAGCCAAGTGCAAGGTGAATTATTACTGTTTTATAAATTAAGCCAAGTGCAATTGATTTCCTTTTTTAATGTATCATGACTACCCAAGATTGTGTTTGTATGACCATTTACAATTGCTTATACATTTAACTTTTGTTTTTTTAACATTTTGAATACTACAAACTTTTTGCATTTTTGCAGTATCTTTCTCAGACATAGTGTAGAATTCATCTGTGCAGCTAAATAGGATTTTGCTGAATATTCAAACATGTGCTAGCAGTATTAGTGCCAAACAAATGGAAAATATATATATACAGTCCTGATAAACAGAATAAAATATATTTCATGTAACATACTTTGAAATATTAAAGAATTTTCTTAATTTTGTTTTCAATGAATATCTTTCCCTGAACGAAACTTTGTTATACTTTTGGTTTTTTCTCTTATTTAACATTCTGTTAAAGTGTAAAAAGAAAATCATCATGTACTGTATGAAAAATGTAAATATTAACTTTTCCACATTTTTTAACTTTGTATACAAAAATTTTGTGTGATCTTTTCAGTAATAAAATGGTCTTTGCATATGAGATTATAGAGTAATCTATGGTTATGCACAGTGTTCCTGGCCCAAGAAGTGATATCGTTTTTCAGATTGGTGGTTCCATGACTAACAAGCCAGAATAGGCTCTTTTTTACCTGGAGAATCAAAAGACAGTCAAGGCTTGTGTTATTTCTTCTTTGTCACAGTATCTTCTCAAAGTATATTTCCTGTTCAGTCACTGAGTCACATCCCACTCTTTGCAATCCCATGGACTACAGCATGCCAGGCTTCCCTGTCCTCCACCATCTCCTGGAGTTTGCTCAACTTCATGTCTACTGAGTCAGTGATGTATAGTGTAATTATCGGAGAAGGCAATGGCACCCCACTCCAGTACTCTTGCCTGGAAACTCCCATGGACGGAGGAGCCTGGTAGGCTGCAGTCCAGTGGTCACTAAGAGTTGGACACGACCGAGCAACTTCACTTTCACTTTTCACTTTCGTGCATTGGAGAGGAAATGGCACCCCACTCCAGTGTTCTTGCCTGGAGAATCCCAGGGACGGGAGAGCCTGGTGGGCTGCCATCTATGGGGTCACACAGAGTTGGACACGACTGAAGTGACTTAGCAGCAGCAGCAGTATAATTATAGAATTGTTTTTGTCATAACTTTTTAAAGCCAACTGTAGACCTGAGATGTGGGATAAAGCAAAGGGAACCCAGGACACTACTTTCACTCCTGACAATGAGAAATAAAACAAGATCATCCTGAAAACATTAGAAAAACTTAATAAGATCATGTGAAATTGCCAGGTTAAGATTTGGTAGAAGAGAAATTCACACTGCCAAGCCCAACATTTGGAGTTTTTTTTTTTTTTGCCTAGGAAGCATTTGACAATTCAGAAACCTGGCTGAGACATTGAATGGTGCCGTTATCAGCCTCAAACTCTGGAGGACGAGGACAAGGAGAACGGAGTCAGAATTGTGACCTCAAAGGGATGCATCCTAGGGTAGGATGAACTATAAGGAAAGCAACTCTGCTTTGTTATCTGGGTGGACTAGAAAAGTCTCTAACCCTGGAATTAGAATAAGGTGGTTTTGGATAACTGTGACCATCAGGCACCAGGCAGAAGCAAATGAAAATTTTCTCTGGAGGAAGAAAATGTCATTTTACCTACTCTGTGGATATTTTTTCAAATACAATGTCCATCATATACTCAGACACACTCAGATATGCAAAAACAATACACGAACAAGAATTGGTACAAGCATCAGACAAGAGAAAAATATTGAGAGATACTCCTAAATTGCCAGGCATAGGTTCATTAAACTAGTATAATTTAAAAAGAAAAGAAAATAAAGAAAACAATAATGAGATACCACTGCACACCTATTAGAATGGTTAAAATCCAAGAAATTGACAACATCAATTCCTGCTGAGGATGCTCTCATTTCTTGCTGATGGGATGCAAAATGGTGCAGGCACTTTAAAAACATGTGGGCACTTTCTCACACAGCTAAATGTGGTCTTACCATATGATCCAGCAATCGCACTCCTAGGTGTTTAACTGATTTATAAAGATACACTACCCTTGACATGCAGTATAAAACCCTCCACTCTTTTAGTCTCATCAGAACATAGTGACTTCCTCCCTTGACACACACTACCTCCACCAGGTGAACGTCGGTATCAGCAGTGATAAGTCATACTGAGAGTACGTACCCTTCGTATGATGTGCTGAAAACGGCACTTGACCTCTGTGACCTTCCTCCCCCAAATTTCTAACTTCACTCTAGGCATGACTTCTCCAGTCACACAAATCTAGGCAGATGGAGTTTTTACAAAATACCTGACCAGTAGTACTCCTCAAAACTCTCAAGTTCATCAAAAACAGTCTGAAAAACAGTCACGGCCAAGAAGAGCTAAGGAGACATGATGTAATGTAGTATCCTAGAAAAGAAAAGCTACATTAGATAAAAACTAACAAAATCCGAATAAAGCATGGGCTTGAGTCATTTCAGTTCAGTGGAATGCTCATTAATTATATATGCAATAAGTTCCTCCCCTCTGCTGGCTCTCTGTCAACGGCATTCCTTTTCATCAGTTGCTGGACACTGTAGATGGATGCTCCAATTTTCTTGTTTTTCCTCTCCTTTTGTTCATGTCTGAGTTTTTGTTCTCTAAGAAACATTTGAAGTGTTTCTCTAAGACAACATTTCGAGCTTATCTTCTAAATTCCTGTTGAATTTTTATCTTGGCTATCATTTTTTAATTTCACAGAGCATTTTGTAGTACCTTCCTGTTTTCATGACTCTTTGAAATTATGTATGCAATTTTTGAAATTATGTATGCAATCTTCCTACATTGGAAGATATATAATTTGCTTTTTAAAGGTCATAGAAAATATATTAATGTAGAATTTTTATTTTGTAACAGATATTAAGGTCCTTTAGGCCCTCATAATTTTCTAGTTGATTTTTCCTGGATTTTCTAGGTAAGTAAGATTCTTGTAACAAATAATGATAATTTCATTTCTCACCTTTTAACTAACTTGATCTTGAAGCCAGTAATCATTAATAGTGAATAGTAGCAGGTATTCTTGTTTATTTTAATGAAAATGCCTATAGATAACAATGCTGGCATTTGATAAAAGGTAGGTATTTTTACTTGGGTTTCTCTTACCTTGGGAGTGGGATATTTCTTCACGGCTGCTCCGGCAAAGTGCAGCTGCTGCTCCTTACTTTGGATGAGGGGTATCTCCTCACTACCGCCCTTCCTGACCTTCAGCGTGGGATAGCTCAAGGTAAGAGAAACCCAAGTAAGATGGTAGATGTTGTAAGAGGGCATCAGAGGGCGGACACACTGAAACCATACTCACATAAAACTAGTCAATCTAATCACATAAGGACCACAGCCTTGTCTAACTCAGTGAAACTAAGCCATGCCCGTGGGGCAACCCAAGACGGGCAGGTCATGGTGAGGAGGTCTGACAGAATGTGGTCCACTGGAGAAGGGAATGGCAAACCACTTCAGTATTCTTGCCTTGAGAACCCCATGAACAGTATGAAAAGGCAAAATGATAGGATACTGAAAGAGGAACTCCCCAGGTCAGTAGGTGCCCAATATGCTACTGGAGATCAGTGGAGAAATAACTCCAGAAAGAATGGAGGGATGGAACCAAAGCAAAAACAATACCCAGTTGTGGATGTGACTGGTGATAGAAGCAAGATCCGATGCTGTAAAGAGCAATATTGCATAGGAACCTGGAATGTCAGGTCCATGAATCAAGGCAAATTGAAAGTGGCCAAACAAGAGATGGCAAGAGTGAATGTCGACATTCTAGGAATCAGCAAACTAAAATGGACTGGAATGGGTGAATTTAACTCAGATGACCATTATATCTACTATTATGGGCAGGAAACCCTTAGAAGAAATGGAGTAGCCATCATGGTCAACAAAAGAGTACAAAATGCAGTACTTGGATGCAATCTCAAAAACGACAGAATGATCTCTGTTCATCTCCAAGGCAAACCATTCAATATCACGGTAATCCAAGTCTATGCCCCAACCAGTAACACTGAAGAAGTTGAAGTTGAACAGTTCTATGAAGACCTACAAGACCTTTTAGAACTAACAACCAAAAAAGATGTCCTTTTCATTATAGGGGACTGGAATGAAAAAGTAGGAAGTCAAGAAACACCTGGAGTAACAGGCAAACTTGGCCTTGGAATACGGAATGAAACAGGCCAAAAGCTAATAGACTTTTGCCAAGAAAATGCGCTGGTCATAGCAAACACCCTCTTCCAACAACACAAGAGAAGACTGTACACATGGACATCACCAGATGGTCAACACCGAAATCAGATTGATTATATTCTTTGCACCCAAAGATGGAGAAGCTCTATACAGTCAACAAAAACAAGACCAGAAGCTGACTGTGGCTCAGATCATGAACTCCTTATTACCAACTTCAGACTAAAATTCAATAAAGTAAGGAAAACCACTAGACCATTCAGGTATGACCTAAATCAAATCCCTTATGATTATACAGTGGAAGTGAGAAATAAATTTAAGGGCCTAGATCTGATAGAAGGAGTGCCTGATGAACTATGGATGGAGGTACGTGACATTGTACAGGAGACAGGGATCAAGACCATCCGCATGGAAAAGAAATGCAAAAAAGCAAAATGGCTGTCTGGGGAGGCCTTACAAAAAGCTGTGAAAAGAAGAGAAGCGAAAAGCAAAGGAGAAAAAGGAAAGATATAAGCATCTGAATACTTTCCTGGTGGCTCAGACGGTAAAGCATTTGTCTACAATGTGGGAGACCCAGGTTTGATCTCTGGGTTGGGAAGATCCCCTGGAGAAGGAAATGGCAATCCACTCCAGTACTATTGCCTGGAAAATCCCATGGACAGAGGACCCTGGTGGGCTATGGTCCATGGGGTCGCAAAGAGTTGGACACGACTGAGTGACTTTGCTTCGAAGCATCTGAATGCAGAGTCCCAAAGAATAGCAAGAATGGATAAGGAAGCCTTCTTCAGCGATCAGTGCAAAGAAATAGAGGAAAAGAACAGAATGGGAAAGACTAGAGATCTCTTCAAGAAAATTAGAGATACCAAAGGAACATTTCACGCAAAGATGGGCTCAATAAAGGAAAGAAATGGTATGGACCTAACAGAAGCAGAAGATATTAAGAAGAGGTGGCAAGAATACACAGAAGAACTGTACAAAAAAGATCTTCACGACCCAGATAATCACGATGGTGTGATCACTCATCTAGAACCCAACATCCTGGAATGTGAAGTCAAGTGGGCCTTAGAAAGCATCACTACGAACAAAGCTAGTGGAGGTGATGGAATTCCAGTGGAGCTGTTTCAAATCCTGAAAGATGATGCTGTGAAAGTGCTGCACTCAGTATGCCAACAAATTTGGAAAACTCAGCAGCGGCCACAAGACTGGAAAAGGTCAGTCTTCATTCCAATCCCGAAGAAAGGCAATGCCAAAGAATGCTCAAACTACCGCACAATTGCACTCATCTCACATGCTAGTAAAGTAATGCTCAAAATTCTCCAAGCCAGGCTTCAGCAATATGTGAACCGTGAACTTCCTAATGTTCAAGCTGGTTTCAGAAAAGGCAGAGGAACCAGAGACCAAATTGCCAACATCCGCTGGATCATGGAAAAAGCGAGAGAGTTCCAGAAAAACATCTATTTCTGCTTTCTTGACTATGCCAAAGCCTTTGACTGTGTGGATCACAATAAACTGTGGAAAATTCTTCAAGAGATGGGGATACCAGACCACCTGACAAGCCTCTTGAGAAATATGTATGCAGATCAGGAAGCAACAGTTAGAACTGGACATGGAACAACAGACCGGTTCCAAATAGGAAAAGGAGTACGTCAAGGCTGTATATTGTCACCCTGCTTATTTAACTTCTATGCAAAGTACATCATGAGAAACGCTGGGCTGGAAGAAACACAAGCTGGAATCAAGATTGCCAGGAGAAATATCAAGAACCTCAGATATGCAGATGACACCACCCTTATGGCAGAAAGTGAAGAGGAAATAAAAAGCCTCTTGATGAAAGTGAAAGAGGAGAGTGAAAAAGTTGGCTTAAAGCTCAACATTCAGAAAACGAAGATCATGGCATCTGGTCCCATCACTTCATGGGAAATAGATGGGGAAACAGTGGAAACAGTATCAGACTTTATTTTTTTGGGCTCCAAAACCACTGCAGATGGTGACTGCAGCCATGAAATTAAAAGACGCCTACTCCTTGGAAGAAAAGTTATGACCAACCTAGATAGCATATTCAAAAGCAGAGACATTACTTTGCCGACTAAGGTCCATCTAGTCAAGGCTATGGTTTTTCCAGTAGTCATGTATGGATGTGAGAGTTGGACTGTGAAGAAGGCAGAGCACCGAAGAATTGATGCTTTTGAACTGTGGTGTTGGAGAAGACTCTTGAGAGTCCCTTGGACTGCAAGGAGATCCAACCAGTCCATTCTGAAGGAGATCAGCCCTGGGATTTCTTTGGAAGGAATGATGCTAAAGCTGAAACTCCAGTACTTTGGCCACCTCATGCGAAGAGTTGACTCATTGGAAAAGACTCTGATGCTGGGAGGGATTGGGGGCAGGAGGAGAAGGAGACGACAGAGGATGAGATGGCTGGATGGCATCACTGACTTGATGAACGTGAGTCTGAGTGAGCTCTGGGAGTTGGTGATGGACAGGGAGGCCTGGTGTGCTGTGATTCATTGGGTCGCAAAATGTCGGACACGACTGAGCGACTGAACTGAACTGAACTGAGGTATTTTTAACAATAGAAATATCCTGTTCCATTTGACAATTTTTTTTAAATTGGCAGTAGGTGTTGAATTTTATCAAATGCGTTTTGCTATCAGTGTTGGTCATGGGGGCTAACTGCTGTCACAAACAATCCTCAAAATGTTAGTAGCTCATACATAGAAAGTAGGTAACAAATAAGGACCTACTGACAGCACAGGGAACTCTTACTCAATATTCTGTAATGGCCTATAAGGGAAAAGAATCTAAAAAGTGAGTGCTGAGTCACTTCAGTCGTGTCCGACTCTTTGTGACCCTATGGACTATAGCCCGCCAGGCTCCTCTGCCCATGGGGAGTGGATATATGTATAAATGATTCACTTGACTGTACACCTGAAACTAATACAACACTGTAAATCAACTATACTCCAATGATTTTTCTTTGAAATTGAGTATTCTAAAATCTGTTTCCACGCTTCCCTGGTGGCTCAGATGGTAAAGTGTCTGTCTGCAATGCGGGAGACCTGGGTTCGACTCCTGGGTTGGGAAGATCCCCTGGAGAAGGAGATGGCAACCCACTCCAGTATTCTTGCCTGGAGAATCCCATGAATGGAGGAGCCTGGTAGGCTACAGTCCATGTGGTCGCAAAGAATTGGAAAGACCGAGCGACTTTATTACTTCATTGCCACTCACAGGACAAATGCAGGTGTTCTTGAGGTAGCCTGCCAAGTGAGTCCTCAAGCTCCTGTCACTTCTGTGTGGTGACTCTGCTGTCTGTCAGGACTTCAGATTCTCCTCCAGATCTCTCTGCACCCCGCCAGCAGGTGGAGGCAGAGAGAGAAAGAGCAACCACCTGCACACAGGAAAATATGGCTTGAGCGGGGAATTGGCTTGCTTCACTTTCAGCTACATTCCATTTGACAGAACTCAGGCACAGATCCATACCTAACTCCAAAGGAGGCTGGGAAATGTGGTCTAGGTATGCATCCGAGAGGGTGAAGGAACAGGCTCAATGAGCAGCTCAACAGCAATGTTTTAGTCCACAATTGTGATATCATCAGCACTTTTCCTAATATAAGATATCCTTTCATGCTTTGAATAACTCATTGATCTTAAACACTTTCTATATCCACCTATGTTCTAAATGATGTCTCAACCATGGGCATAATGTTTGTAATCAGTAAGCTTGAATTTTTTTAAGTATTCAATTTTAATAACAAACTTTAAAACCATCTTCTTAAAAAAAAAATAAAAAATCATATTCTTAATTCAAAAGAAAAAAGCAGTTTCTCTTTTTCCCGGGACCAGTGTCTCTGATGCAAAAAGAGCCTGCTGTTTCAGAGTCAGTGACATAAATTTTTTTTAATCTTTATTGAATTTGTTATAATTTTGCTTCTGTTTTATGTTTTGGATTTTTTGCCCGTGAGTCATATGGGATCTTAGCTCCCCAACCCAGGGATCAAACCCACACCCCCTGCCTTGGAAGGTGAAGTCTTAACCATTGGACCACCAGGGCAGTCCCAGTGATGTTAATTTTTGTAAGAATTAACATGACCTTTTTCAACCAAAAAAGTTGACCTAAATTACATACTATATTTACATTTACAATAATGAAGTTGGCATGAGCCATGTGCAGCTAAATTCAACTGCAGTCAAGATATGATAAAGCAGCATTTATCACTATAAAAATCAGCCACAAATCCTCAACAGAACTTGGTGGAATGCCATCTTTCAAAAAGACAGTACCCCGTTGGGATCCATCGTGGCTATTCATAGTACTGAAGGAATCTTCCCTAGACTTTCCTCGAAAAAGTAGACCAAAAACAGCTTGTAATTGCCACCCATCATCAAAATCACAGTTTTAGTGCCTCTTTACTTCTCAGAAGCATACCACTGGTGGGTGTTTCCCACCAGTACTGCTGGAAAGTTTAAACATTGCCAAGGCAGTTAAACACCGGTACTCTCAGGAAATGAAAGATGTAATTTTTTAATAAATGCAGAAGCCCTGCTATTACTTTTCTGCCTGAATATTATCATCTTTAATACCTTACTGCTCACACATCAAAGACTTAAAATTCCAGATGCTAAAGGTTTTAACAGTGACCACTGGGACTTACCACATGCAGAAGAATCATATTTTCATTAACTCACAATGGCAATGAATCAACAAAGAGAAAAGAGGAGAAAAGATTAAAGGGCTAATAGAAAGAAAGATTCTTCAAAGTCCCTTGCACAGCAAGGAGATCAAACCAGTTCATCCTAAAGGAAATCAACCCTGAAAATGCATTGGAAGAACTGATGCTAAAGCTGAAACTCCAATACTCTGGCCATCTGATGTGAAGAGCCGACTTATTGGGAAAGACCCTGAGGCTGGGGAAGATTGAGGGCAGGAGGAGAAGGGGGTGACAGAGGATGTGATGGTTGGAAGGCATCACTGATTTCAATGGACATGAGTCTGAGTAAACTCCAGGAGATAGTGAAGGACAGGGGAGTCTGACGTACTGCAGTCTATGGGGTTGCAGAGTCAGACATGAGTTAGAAACAGAACAACAATAAATGGCTCATACAGCTCAGCATCAGGAAAACAAAGAGCCCAATTAAAAAATGGGCAAAAGACTTAGACATTTCTCCAAAGAAGACATACAGAAGAGTAGATTTGAAACATACACACTACCATATGCAAAATAATTAGCCGGTGGGCATTTGCTGTATGACATAGGGAGCTCAAATCTGGTGCTCTGTGACAACATGGGGTGCGGTGGATGACGGAGTGGGAGGTGGGAGGGAAGTTCAGGAGGGAGGAAACATACGTATACCTACGGCTGATTCATGCTGATGTACGGCAGAAACCAACACAACATTGTAAAACAATTTTCCTCCCATTAAGATAAATCAAAAAGAAAAGATTAAAGGGCTAATCCCAAAGTTCAGAAGATACTGGGACCCAGAGCTAAACAGTAATGAAAATGGTATAGTAAGTTTGTCATGAACATAACCAGAGGAGCAGAAACCAACCCAAACAATATGAAAGAAAGATGATAAAAGAAAAGGAAGGCAGAGGAACTTCCCTGGCAGTCCAGTAGTTAGGTAAGACTTCGCCTTCCAATGCAGGGGGTTCGGGTTTTATCTGTGATCAGGGAACTAAGATCCCGTATGCCTTGGGCCAAAAAACTAAAACATAAGATGAAAATAATACTGTGACAAATTCAATAAAGACATTAAAAATATCTTTTTAAAGAAGATACAAAAAGAAGGCAGAACTGGAACTGGTAAATACCAGTTAGAAATGAAAATAAAAGAAAAAGTAATTGCTAGATGAATACATTTAGCAGCCAAATCTGAGGTTTTTATTTTCCATCCCAAGAAGAAAAAAAGGGAAAATTAGGAAAATGTTCTAAGAATACACTTTCTATTTCTCCACCACAAAAGGAGGAGGTGAGAGGGGGATGAAGCTGAATTATTTTCTTGGGGGCCTATTCTAGGATCAAATTAGTTTCACTGTCAGGAAATGTATGAATCCGAATATATAGACACTCCAGACTTTATCTGGGAAAAGTCACCAACAAAGTACTAGCTCCCCTGGTGGTTCCAGTCTTTCTGAACAGCTGGTCCAGTGCCCGAATGAAAACTTTCGTAAAACAGGAAGGTCCAGAGCCTGTAAACCAAGCTGACCACTGGCAAAACCCCTTGCTGGCATTTTTAGCCTCTCAGCTGCCACCTCTGTCAGTGCAGAGTCCAAGTGAAAAAGAATAACATGCTGTGTTTCTAGAGCTGACCTTGTTGGCAGGCTGCGAGCAAATAAAAAGTACAGTAAAACAAAACAGGAGGACTGTGTTTCCTCGACTGACAGTCATCACTGCCTCTTTGTCACTGGTTCTGAGACTCCAGGTAGGGCTTTCCAGGCTGGCCTTGCAGACGCTGAAAAGTCCACAGGTTTTCTTTAGGAAAGCCAAGACCAGGAGAGGTGCGTGCAGCACATCCCAAACCGAGGAGTTACCAGTCAGGGTTCTCGGAGTCCTTAATCAATAGAAATGGCTAAAAGGCAAGAGGAGAAGTTCTGACAAGCCTTTATCAAGACACACCCTGCAGCACCAGCGAGGGGAAAGCAAGCAACAGGTGCTCCTGCTTGCTCCCCGAGTGGGGTGAGATTGGGGGTGGATCGGGTTGGCCCGAAGGAGTGTCTTGGGTGGTCTGGGTGGTGCTGTGTGCAGAAATCACAGTGTGGTCTTCTGCTTTTGCTCCCAACAGCTCAGATGCAGAAGCTGAGTTTTGACACTTTGTATTTTATTGTCCATTATTTGCCCCATCTGCGCATGCACCAGGCTTCCCTGGAGGCTCAGTGGTAAAGAATCTGCCTGCAATGCAAGAGACGTGGGTTTAATCCCTGGGTCGGGAAGATCCCTTGGAGAAGGAAATGGCAACTCACTCCGGTACTCTTGCCTGGAGAATCCCATGGACAGAGGAGCCTACAACTGACTGGGAGCGGCAGTCTATCCAGGTCCCAAGGAGCTGGACACAACCTAGCGACTGACCACCATGCGCATGCACGTGGTTGTTTGTAGTCCATTATAGCTTCTTCGTGGGTCTTCCCAGGTGGCTCAGTGGATAAAGAACCTGCCTGCAGTACAGGAGACACAGGAGATATGGGTTCGATTCCTAGGTGGGGAAGATCCCCTGGAGGAGGGCACAGCAACCCACTCCAGTATTCTTGCCTGAAGAATCACATGGACAGAGGAGCCTGGAGGGCTACAGCTCATGCGGGTGCAAAGAGTTGGAGACGACTGAAGTGACTGTGCACGCAGGCATAGCTTCCTCATAATCCATTGCTCGAGGAGACATTCCTTCTGGTGCAAGCATTGCAGCAAAGGGTCCCGGGTTTCAGCCTGTCTCAGGAGGGTACTTCAGGGACTGTTTAGGGTACCTCAGGGACTGTGGAGGCAGGGCCCAGCCTGACTACCCTGGACACCCTGAAGAGACTGATGATGAAGCAAGCTCCTATCCTCTAATTCAGCAAGTATACAGCCTGGCGGAAGAGGCTGACTCTGCACAGGCAAGAGGTAAGAGCATTTAAAGAATTAGCAGTTAGTTAGTTACAAGGCATGAAATCTAAATACATTGACATGGAAGTCTTCCAATATATTGCTCAACACACAAAAGCAAGTGGCAAACCTATACTTCCAGGATATCACCATGTATGTACACAACTGTCACCCCACAGGACAGTCTATACGTTTCCTCTTGTTGTGCTGACATGTATCTAAATGCATAAGGGTACCATGGATGTGAACAACCCTCATCTCACAGAATGAGGCCGTATGTTTTCTACAGGTACATAATCAGGGACTCTGGAAAATGTGATAATATTTTCTGTGGAGGGGGGTCAGCATCACAGGTGATGATCAAAGCAGACTTTAACCTGATCCATAATGGTTAAAGGTTTCCCAGGTGGTGCTAGTGGTAAAAAGCACCCACTTGCCAATGCAGGAGATGTGAGAGACCTGGGTTTGATCCCTTGGTTGGGAAGATTCCCCTTGGAGAAGGCAAAAGCAATCCACCCCAGTATTATTGCCTGGAGAATCCCATGGACAGAGGAGCCTGGGGGCTACGGTCCATAGGATCACAGGGATGTGACTGAAGTGACTTAGCACGCATGTAATGTTTACATTTTTACAAGGAATACCTATTAATAGATCACCTGGTATAAGCATTAATTTTTTAATAGATCTACCAAGCATGTGTCTAGCTAATGGTGACACAGTGGGTCCAGCCACATCTGGCTGCAAGGGTCTTCATGTCACTGATTTGCATGCCTGGGGGCAGGGGAGGGGCAGCCCACACCACCGAGACCTGGAAAGGCCACCAGCTTATCTGGTTCAGACTCCGTTTGCTTTCTCCCTCCTGTGCTTCTCTGTGTCCCCGAAACAGTCTTCTCTTTGGCTGGCAATAAGTACAGGGGCTTTGAGAGCATCCATGCCTCAGTCCTTTCTCTAGACCCTGCTTGCATCCCCACAAATAAAGCTTAGGCCTGCTGACTTGACCCAGCACTGGGAGACAGAGGATGTCCAAGGACCAGCCACCCAGGATGTGATACGGGAGACAAGAGCAAAGGAGGAAAGGCTGCCATAGGCTGGATTCAGCTGAACGACCACAGTGGCAAATCCTTTCTCTCCACCTCCCCTCCGCCCCTCACCCCCGTACACAGACACCCTGCCTCAAGTGCCCCAGCAGAGGGTAGTTCCACATACCGTTTGTTTCTGTGTTCATGAATTTCAGGTTGAAAAGCGGGTCAATAGTGAAAGCTAAGTCTGGGATCTGAAGGTCCTGGCGAATCTGAGGTGTATGTGGCTTTCCGATGAAGGCAGACCCCTGCTTTTCTCTAGCGACTCTGCCCCGTGTGTTCATCCACCCCTTAGAGCCTGGCGTGCTGCAGTCCATGGGGTCGCAGAGTCAGATGTGATTTAGCGACTGAATAACGACAACACAGAGCCATGCAGTCGGCCCAGCCTCCTGAGGCAGAAAAGTGTTCTAAGTGGCCAAGCGAGGAAAAGGGGTAGGGAGAGGGCCGGAGGTGGCCACCTCCCCCACATTCCCCTAGGCTCTGTTGCCTCATGGAAGGGATCTGGAAATGTCCAAGAGCTCCTAGTAATAATAGCAGATAATATTCACTGTCCTGGGTGCTAGTGATATAATGAGAAAAAAAGAGACAAACCCCTGCTTCATATTCCAGGGGAGTGTAAGGCTACGCACAAGTAACCGAATAAACAAACAAGGTAAATTCAGACAAGGATAAGCTTTACACTAGAATGTTAGTCAGTGGTGTTAATTGAAGCATCTTTTATAACAGAAGGCTTCCCTCATAGCTGAGTTGGTAAACAATCCGCCTGCCATGCAGGAGACCCCAGTTCGATTCCTGGATCGGCAAGATCCACTGGAGAAGGAAAAGGCTACCCACTCCAGTATTCCTGGGCTTCCCTTGTGGCTCAGCTGGTAAAGAATCCACCTGCAATGCGGGATACCTGGGTTTGATCCCTGGGTTGGGAAGATCCCCTGGAGCAGGGAAAGGCTACCCACTCCAGTATTCTGGCCTGGAGAATTCCATGGACTGTATAGTCCATGGGGTTGCAAAGAGTTGAACATGACTGAGTGACTTTCACTTTCACTTCACTTATAACAGAAACTTAGGTGTCTACAAATATGCGACTGGTTATATAATTCATTCCATTCAATGGACTATGTGAAAATATAAAGAACAAAGTGGAACTCTAAGTATTCATAGGAAAAGAAGTCCAGGAAATATCACAGGTGAAGAAAACAGATTATAGGAAATATGTGTGTGTATTTTCAACACCACTAAGCAACTAATTTAATTCTGACACCCTCTGTTAGGAGATGGAAACAGGTTAGGGGTTCAGTCCCAGACGACTGCCTCCCACCTTCAGCTCCTGGACTTCAGAAGTCCAGGTGGTCACTTCCAATGCACCAGCTATAGGTTGGAGGTTCCCCTGATCCCTCCTCCGGTTCAACTGATTTGCTGAAGTAGCTCAAGAACTCTGATAAACATTTACTTACATTTAAAATGTCCTCTGGAGAAGGAAACGGCAACCCACTCCAGTATTCTTGCCTGGGAAATCCCATGGACAGAGGAGCCTGGCAGGCTACAGTCCATGGGGTTGCAAAAGAGTTGGACATGAGTTAGCAACTAAACAATGATAATATTAATATAATAATTTATATTATCATAAAGGATTCAGATGAGTGGCCACAGGGAGCAATACTATATATAGAGTGAGGTATGTGGGAAGCGTGGTGAGGCTTCCAGACTCTCTGAGCAACCATTCTGCCAGCATCTGCCTGCATTCGCCAACCTGTAAGTTCTCCAAATCCCATCCTTTTGTGATTTTATGACAGCTTTAGAAAGTGAAGAGGAGCTAAAAAGCCTCTTGATGAAAGTGAAAGAGGAGAGTGAAAAAGTTGACTTAAAGCTCAACATTCAGAAAACGAAGATCATGGCATCAGGTCCCATCACTTCATGGGAAATAGATGGGAAACAGTAGAAACAGTGTCAGACTTTATTTTGGGGGGCTCCAAAATCACTGCAGATGGTGACTGCAGTCATGAAATTAAAAGACGCTTACTCCTTGGAAGGAAAGTTATGACCAACCTAGATAGCATATTCAAAAGCAGAGACATTACTTTGCTGACTAAGTTCCATCTAGTCAAGGCTATGGTTTTTCCAGCGGTCATGTATGGATGCGAGAGTGGGACTGTGAAGAAGGCTGAGCACTGAAGAATTGATGCTTTTGAACTGTGGTGTTGGAGAAGACTCTTGAGAGTCCCTTGGACTGCAAGGAGATCCAACCAATCCATTCTGAAGGAGATCAACCCTGGGATTTCTTTGGAAGGAATGATGCTAAAGCTGAAACTCTAGTACTTTGGCCACCTCATGAGAAGAGTTGACTCATTGGAAAAGACTCTGATGCTGGGAGGGATAGAGGGCAGGAGGAGAAGGGGACGACTGAGGATGAGATGGCTGGATGGCATCACGGACTCGATGGACATGAGTCTAAGTGAACTCTGGGAGATGGTGATGAACAGGGAGGCCTGGCATGCTGCGATTCATGGGGTCGCAAAGAGTCGGACACGACTGAGCGACTGAATTGAACTGAACTTACTATGTAGTCAGGACTGATTAAATCACTGGTCATTGGTGTTTGATTCAACCTCCAGCTGCTCCCCGCTCCTCCAGTGGAGGTCAGGGGATGAGACTAAAACACCCAGCCTGCTGATTTTGTGGTTCGTTCCCTTGGCAACCAGCCCCTACACTTAGGTATTTTCTAAAAGTCCCCTCTTTAGCATAAACTCAGATGTGGTTGAAAGGAGTTTGTTATGAACATTAAGACACCTTTATTGCTCTTATCAGTTTGGGAAATCCTAGGGCTTTAGGGGTTCTGGGTCCGAAATGGGGACAAAGACCAAATATACACTTCTTAGTAAAAGTCGCAATATCATATGTGTTTACAATTATCCTATTTAGCTTATATTCACATCTGTCATGTGTGTTTAACGACTAATAGAACTAGGGCAACAGGTGGACACCCCTGAGGGAAAGTGTCTCTGACGACTTAGCCAGGTCACAAAAGTTTCCACACTTACTGGCTCCCAGCGGCACCAGGGCTGAAGGTTGAAGTCTCCAGGGTGGGGCTGGCTGTGCAAGGCTGCTGGCTGGTAGGGCGGCCCCAGGGAAATGCCCCACCTTTGGCTCCCTGATTCTTCCCTCCACTGGGGAGCAACCTTTTCCTCCGTTCCACACCTAGACTGAGCATCTTGAGGTCACCACTGTACCTCTGTCCATCTCACACATGTGGCCCCCACCCTGTACATACCCAAGCTACCCACCACAGGGCAAGGACCAGGCCAGAGCCAGGATGAGGTCTCCAAGGCAATTGGGATGGCAAACCATCCCTCACCACCCAGATACCAGCAGTTGTTGCCTTGTGGTTGCAGGAAAAAAAAAATTAAAGGAGTGAGATTTTGGTGAGGGTTAATAACAGGGAAACTTTGACTTTCTGCTTCAGACACTGTATTGTCTAATTTCAAAATGAGCATATGCTATCTCCCACCCACCTGCAAGATTGGTGAAGGGGCACTCCAGTTGGTTAGAAACAATAGCCAGTTTGGGTAACTTATATTACCCGTTTAACTACTTTGGCATTTCAGGTAAATAAAAGTATATTGTATTTTAAGATATACATGAATACAAAAATAAGCAGCTTTATAAATTTCATTATCTTCAATATTATTCTAGCACTTTCCAAATTGCTATTGCTATTGCTAAGTCACTTCAGTCGTGTCCGACTCTGTGTGACCCCATAGACAGCAGCCCACCAGGCTCCCTTGTCCCCGGGATCCTCTACTCACCAGATATATATATGTTTTTTCCAGTTTTGTAAAAGACACAATATGCTTGTTTCTACATGCATAAAAATTCCCAATAGTGTATAAATTTTAATGCATTCCATGTGTAATATTACTGTATAAAATATACAGTTGGTTGGTTTTACTTCCTACTGTAACTTGTTTTAGAACTTGACTTGAGTGATCCATGTCTCTGGATAGAGATTATTAGAAATAATTGGCATGTTTTAGTCCTATCCTGAATTCAAAATTAAATATTTCAAGATGGCTTTGGTCAGCCAAGCCTGATGGCTGGTATGCAGACATGAGCAAATCACTAAGAAAAACAATTAAAACCCTGACTTTGGATATTCAGCTTGGAGACCAGAGTATCTGTTGAATGTATTAACCATGACTCATAACCACATGAGTTAAATATATTGAGGAATTAAATGTTTAGCTCATAGTTCGGCTTGTGCTGAGGTCTAGAATTACTGTAACGCCAACAGAAAATTGGAACTGAAATAGATACACTGGACTTGACTCTTGACTTCCAGGCCAAGAGTTTGCTAATAATGCACCCTGTTGGGCTGACCCTGGAGGGGAGCCTCCCTGTCTCCCTCTGCCTTCTGTTCCCCAGGATTCTGTCAGGCAGGAGGGGGAAAATTTCTTTGCAGCAGCCCATGGTATAACTTGGATTCTTGCTCCTCATGCAAAGTCCAAAAACCTCAGAACGAAAGGAGCCCTGGTGACAAATTATAAGGAGAGGGAAATCTCTTTTTCACCGTGTTAGGGAATCGCCTGGAGTCCCCCAGGGTGTGCGTCTGGGCCCCCTTCGCTGGTGGAGGCAGCTCACTGGCACACTCGTCTGCTGGCACACTGTCATCTGCTCTCAGCACATTCCTGGCCTTGGGGGTCATCCCTCTGCAGTGGCAACACCCCAGAGTTCACCCTAGGGCCAAATCCTGCTCTCTGGAAAAGCGCCGATACACTCATTATTGTTGTTTAGTCACTAAGTCGTCTCTGACTCTGCGACCCCGTGGACTGTAGCCCACCTGGCTCCTCTGTCTGTGGGATTCTCCGGGCAAGAATACTGGAGTGGGTTGCCATTTCCTTCTCCAGGGGATCTTCTTGACCCAGGGCTCAAACCCAGGTCTCCTGCATTGCAGGCAGATTCTTTACAGCTGAGCCACCAGGGAAGCCCCATACTCATTCAGCCTAAATTATAAATGTTGATGAGGAGTAATCTCTGATAAATGGATAAACAAACCATGCAATTTTGCTCAGTGATAAAAAGAAGCAAACTACTGATTTTGTAATAATAGGTGGATCTCAAAAATATGCTCAGCAAAGGCAGTCAGAGCCACGAGCACACAAAGAGCACGCTGTCTGAAGGGGGCGAGTATGAGGCTAGGCCTGCTAAGGTGTCAAGTGTTGCAATACAGGCATTTCTAGCATCTCCCTGCAGACGTGTGGGGTGTGCCCTCTACGCAGGCTTTATCCAAAGTTCAGAGGAAAAGGGAAGAGTCATCTTTAACATCCTGTTTTACATAGCTGTAGGCTTCCCTGGTGGCTTAGATGGTAAAGAATCCGCCTGCAATGCAGGAGACCTGGGTTCAATTCCTGGGTCAGGAAGATCCCCTGGACAAGAGAATGGCAATCCACTCCCATATTCTTGCCTGGGAAATCCCGTGGACAGAGGAGCCGGGTAGGCTACAGTCCATCGGGTTGCAAAGAGTAGGACACGACTTAGTGACTAAATCACAACTACATACGTACTTGCATCTTCAACCAGAAGCAGTTGGCCACCAACCCAGCATTCATTCCTCCACCCATTTTCATTACCAACTATCCCTCCTTACTCACATAGCAATTCTATTCTACTTGGAGATTCTTCTTGAAGTGCTGAAGTCTGTGGTTATCAACTTCCCCTTGTTAAAGATTATTTTAAGGTTGAGTACGTAACCACCCCAGTCTTCTGGTCAATGAGGTGTAAAAGGGCTGGAAACTACTGGAAAATATTCTCTTCCTCCTAAGAAGGGGATATCACAAGAGTATGTCCTTTTCTTCCTTTTGACATCATTGCATCCAGCAGGGACGCTTGGACCAGCTGTCTCCCCTCGGTGAGTAATGACATGAGGACAAAGCCAAAATCTATGAGTAGAAGAACAGAAAGATGGAAAAAACCTGAACCCTTGATGATGTGGTTGAGTCACATGAAATAGCCCTTGCAAAAGAAATTTCCTTATTAAGCCACACAATTTTCTGTTACTTGCTGCTAAAAACATCTTAACTGATATAAGAGTCAACTCCCTGGGGGTGATACATAGCCCCCAACATAGAGTGCTTGTCACATGAAAGACGTTCAATAAATGTTTATTGAAATATTATAAGAATATATATGTCAGACCTCTGACGAGCTCCACTGGAGTTATGTCATTCCACCCAATACGACTCAGTTTGAGCTTGTTTACACTCCAGAATGAGTTGCAAAGTAAGAGGACACGGCAGGGTTTATGTGGAGTGAGCACATCTGGGTATCAGTGATGATCAGGAGTCACCAGGGAAGGCAGCAGTAACCAGCTGTCTGGGAGGATGTGGTTTACATCCACAGGGATTTCAACCTTCAGTATGAAATCCTGGGAAATTCTGCTATAAACATGGTGGACTGATGGCAGAGCAGAATAATTAGTGATAAGCTGAAAGCTTATCCTAGTCTGAGGTCTGGTGAGAACAAACAAAACAGATACAGAGCCTTTAGATGAGAAATTTAAAGCTTTTGGCTCTGCCCTACATTCCTGTGCTCTTTTCTACATTCTTAGAGAAGTGCCACTCTATTCCATACAGATCTGCTGTGCCTATTGCTATAGCCAAAGTGATTTTTGCAGTGGAGGAAATGGCAAGTCTAGGAAGCCTTTGTTCAAACAGTGACCTAGAGCCATAATTTCATGGAGACCTTAATCAATACTGTAGTAGTCTACCCAATCATACCCAATTAAAAAAAAAACAAAACAAAACAGACTTTTAAAGAACAGTTTTAAGTTCACAGCAAAATGGAACAGAAGGTACAGAGGTTTCCAGCATACCACCTGCCCCACACGTGTATAGGTTTTCCCATTGCCATCGTCACTCGCCAGAATGGTACATTTGTTACAACTAGTGAACCTACATGGTTCCACCATTGTCACTCAAGACCCATACTTCAATTTAGGGTTCACTCTTGGTGTTGTACATTTTATGAGTTTTAAAAAATAATGTCATGTATCCACCATTTTAGTATTACACAGAATAGTTTCACTGCCCCTACTCAATCCTCTGTGCTTGGCCTATTCACCTTTCCCTCCTCCTTTAACCCTACCATTCCTGGAAACCACGGGTCTTTTTACTGTTTCCATAATTTTGCCTTTTCTGGAATGTTATTTACTTGGAATCACCCACTGAAGAGCATCATGGGTGCTTCCAAGTTTTGGAAATTATGAATAAAGCTGCTGTAAGTATCTATGTGCAGGATTTTGTATGGACATCAAGCTTCAGCTCATTTAAATTTGTATAAATACCAAGGAGCATGATTGCTTGATCATATGCTAAGACTCTGTTTAGTTTTCTAAGAAAAAAACATTATCTTCCAAAATGACTGAACTATTTTGCATTTCCATCAGTAATGCATGAAAGTCCTAAGGCTCCACATCCTCATAAACACTTGGTTTGTCAGCGTTCTGGATTTTGACCATTTTAATAAGTATGTAGTGGTCTCTTACTGTTGTTTTAGTCTGTAGTTCTCTGATGACATAAGATGTGAGCATCTTTTCATACACTTATTTGTCATCTATACAGCTTTAGTGAGAATCTTTTGCCCATTTAAAATCTTCCCCCCAGTTTAAAATTGGGATATTTGTTTTCTCATTGTTGGGCCAAATTTTAAATGTTACTTTGGTGACACATTTCAAAACAAACTGATCCTCATCCATCTATTTTGCTTACTCTGCAACTCATAGGAAGGCAAAGTTAGAATTTCAGATCGATATAATACACACTATTTAACATCGAGTATGTGCCCACACACATTGTCTTAAGTACTGTGGAAGATATAAGTACATGTCAAATACAGTCCTTGCCATCTTGGCATTCTTTAGGGGAACCAAAAATATGGAAACTAAAATAACTAGACAACACTGAAGGGTATAAAAGATTAATTGCCAAATGTGTGTTATCCCCTCTAAGTACTTACTGTGGAATTTTTTATCTAATTAAAAATTAAATTTTCTATCTACATACATTTAAAATACATTTTATGAAAGGTGATTATCAATTGGGATGGTATTTTACTGAGAACTATTACTCTATAAACTTATAAACTGCATATACATATCATTTTTACTGGTGTACTGAACTACAAGAAAACAGAATAGAAGAAGGAATGAAGCAATCATCTGATACCTCTTTCAGGCAGATACATTGGTGGAGAAATTCTATAAAGTGGAAAAAACATCACAAGGATTCATAGTTTCTTCTTGGGTTTGGAAATAAAAACCACATCATCAGTGGGGGGAGAAAAAGACTAGTGTGGAAACAATCAACCAGTGAGCCACAGTACAATGGTAATTATTATAGCAGAAGCATGATAACCATCTTTGATAGCAATTTGGAAACCAATGCCTCATAACCGAGTTTCTACCAATGGACCAGCCCTTCCGGAACATGGAGACTATAATGAGCCAAAGAAAGAATACAAGCATCACGAAAGGGCCTAAGTTTCATCTGAGGCTTTATTAAGAGACAGCAAAATCCCTGTGGAAAAAGAATTGACCAAAAAATTCTCACTCGTTGGTGACATTTACGAGATTTACACAGGCTCTTTGGAAAGTGTCCCCCCGACCCTGCCCCCGCCAATGCTCACCCTAGGAAGAAAAGGCACACATTCCATTGAGATTAGAATTGCTGTGGAGGCGGAAAGTAAATATTACAGACAAGACACTGAGTAAGCAGAGCAAGCTTCTTGGACTTTGTATAAAACACTCATAAAAATGGATCTTCTCAGGAACTTTCCATCGCAACCACACTGAGATGATGCTATTTCCCTAAAAATTGAACTAGTTTTCTGATTAGCTGGAGCTACTCCACATTCAAGGTCAGGAGGGGCCGCCGTGAGGAGACACCCCTCGTCCAAGGTAAGGAGCAGTGGCTACACTTTGCTGGAGCAGCCATAAAGAGATACCCCACGTCCAATGTAAGAGAAACCCAAGTAAGACAGTAGGTGTGCGAGAGGGCATCAGAGAGCAGACACACTGAAACCATAATCACAGAAAACTAGTCACCCTAATCACACGGACCACAGCCTTGTCTAACTCAATGAAACTAAGCCATGCCGTGGGGGGCCACCTGAGACGGGCAGGTCATGGTGGAGAAGTCTGACAGAATGTGGTCCACTGGAGACGGAAAGGGCAAACCACTTCAGTATTCTTGCCTTGAGAACTCCATCTACAGTATGAAAAGGCAAAATGATAGGATACCAAAAGAGGAAATCCCCAGGTCATTAGGTGCCCAATATGCTACTGGAGATCAGTGGAGAAATAACTCCAGAAAGAATGAAGGGATGGAGCCAAAGCAAAAACAATACCCAGTTGTGGATGTGACTGGGGACAGAAGCAAGATCCGATGCTGTAAAGAGCAATATTGCATAGGAACCTGGAATGTCAGGTCCATGAATCAAGGCCACTTGGAAGAGGTCAAACAGGAGATGGCAAGAGTGAACGTCAACATTCAAGGAATCAGCAAACTAAAATGGACTGGAATGGGTGAATTTAACTCAGATGACCATTACATCTACTACTGTGGGCAGGAATCCCTTAGAAGAAATGGAGAAGCCATCATGGTCAACAAGAGAGTACAAAATGCAGTACTTGGATACAATCTCAAAAATAACAGAATGATCTCTGTTCATCTCCAAGGCAAACCATTCAATATCACAGTAATTCAAGTCTATGTCCCAACCAGCAACACTGAAGAAGCTGAAGTTGAATGGTTCTATGAAGACCTACAAGATCTTTTAGAACTAACACCCAAAAAAGATGTCCTTTTCATTATAGGGGACTGGAATGAAAAAGTAGGAAGTCAAGAAACACCTGGAGTAACAGGCAACTTTGGCTTTGGAATGCGGAATGAAGCAGGGCAAAGGCTAATAGAGTTTTGCCAAGAGAACGCACTGGTCATAGCAAACACCCTCTTCCAACAACACAAGAGAAGACTGTACACATGGACATCACCAGATGGTCAACACCAAAATCAGATTGATTATATTCTTTGTACCCAAAGATGGAGAAGCTCTGTACAGTCAGCAAAAACAAGACCAGAAGCTGACTGTGGCTCAGATCATGAACTCCTTATTGCCAAATTCAGACTTAAATTGAAGAAAGTAGGAAAATCACTAGACCATTCAGGTATGACCTAAATCAAATCCCTTATGATTATACAGTGGAAGTGAGAAATAGATTTAAGGGACTAGATCTGATAGATAAGAGTGCCTGATGAACTATGGACAGAGGTTCATGACATTGTACAGGAGACAGGGATCAAGACCATCCCCCAAAAAAGAAATGCAAAAAAGCAAAATGGCTGTCTGGGGAGGCCTTACAAATAGCTGTGAAAAGAAGAGAAGCGAAAAGCAAAGGAGAAAGGAAAGATCCATCTGAATGCAGCATTCCAAAGAATAGCAAGGAGAGATAAGAAAGCCTTCCTTGGTGAGCAATGCAAAGAAATAGAGGAAAACAACAGAATGGGAAAGACTAGAGATCTCTTCAAGAAAATTAGAGATACCAAGGGAACAATTCATGCGAAGATGGGCTCAATAAAAGGAAGAAATGGTATGGACCTAACAGAAGCAGAAGAGATTAAGAAGAGGTGGCAAGAATACACAGAAGAACTGTACACAAAAGATCTTCATGACCCGGATAATCACGATGGTGTGATCATTTATCTAGAGCCAGATATCCTGGAATGTGAAGTCAAGTGGGCCTTAGAAAGCATCACTATGAACAAAGCTAGTGGAGGTGATGGAATTCCAGTGGAGCTATTTCAAATCCTGAAAGATGATGCTGTGAAAGTGCTGCACTCAATATGCCAGCAAATTTGGAAAACTCAGCAGTGGCCACAGGACTAGAAAAGGTCAGTTTTCATTCCAATCCCGAAGAAAGGCAATGCCAAAGAATGCTCAAACTACTGCACATTTGCACTCATCTCACACACTAGTAAAGTAATGCTCAAAATTCTCCAAGCCAGGCTTCAGCAATACGTGAACTGTGAACTTCCTGATGTTCAAGCTGGTTTTAGAAAAGGCAGAGGAACCAGAGATCAAATTGCCAACATCCGCTGGATCATGGAAAAAGCAAGAGAGTTCCAGAAAAACATCTATTTCTGCTTTCTTGACTATGCCAAAGCCTTTGACTGTGTGGATCACAATAAACTGTGGAAAATTCTTCAAGAGATGGGGATACCAGACCACCTGACCAGCCTCTTGAGAAATATGTATGCAGGTCAGGAAGCAACAGTTAGAACTGGACATGGAACAACAGACCGGTTCCAAATAGGAAAAGGAGTACGTCAAGGCTGTATATTGTCACCCTGCTTATTTAACTTCTATGCAAAGTACATCATGAGAAACGCTGGGCTGGAAGAAACACAAGCTGGAATCAAGATTGCTGGGAGAAATATCAATAACCTCAGATATGCAGATGACACCACCCTTATGGCAGAAAGTGAAGAGGAACTAAAAAGCCTCTTGATGAAAGTGAAAGAGGAGAGTGAAAAAGTTGGCTTAAAGTTCAACATTCAGAAAACGAAGATCATGGCATCAGGTCCCATCACTTCATGGGAAATAGATGAGTAAACAGTGGAAACAGTGTCAGACTTTATTTTTTTGGGCTCCAAACTCACTGCAGATGGTGATTGTAGCCATGAAATTAAAAGATGCTTAGTCCTTTAAAGGAAAGTTATGACCAACCTAAATAGCATATCGAAAAGCAGAGACATTACTTTGCCGTCTAGTCAAGGCTATGGTTTTTCCAGTAGTCATGTATGGATGTGAGAGTTGGACTGTGAAGGAAGTTGAGCGCTGAAGAATTGATGCTTTTGAACTGTGGTGTTGGAGAAGACTCTTGAGAGTCCCTTGGACTGCAAGGAGATCCAACCAGTACATTCTGAAGGAGATCAGTCCTGGGTGTTTTTTGGAAGGACTGATGCTAAAGCTGAAACTCCAATTCTTTGGCCACCTCTTGCAAAGGGCTGATCCATTCAAAAGACCCTGATGCTGGGAGGGATTAGGAGCAGGAGGAGAAGTGGGCAACAGAAGATGAGATGGCTGGATGGCATCACCGACTCGATGGACAAGAGTTTGAGTGAACTCTGGGAGTTGGTGATGGACAGGGAGGCCTGGCGTGCTGCAGTTCATGGGGTCGCAAAGAATCGGACACGACTGAGCGACTGAACTGAACCGATACTAGAAAAATTACCAGTTCAAGAAAAGAGTAGGTACCATGTATTAATATCTATGAATGGAACTTGGTGATACATCCTTTGAACTTAAGGGTTTACTTACTCTGGTGTTTTGTCCTAAGACTATACACTTGCACTGCAAGGGGCACATTTTTGTCCCTGGCCAAGGAACTAGGATCTCACTTGCTATGCCGTGACAAAAAAGACAAGATAAAAACAAACAAGCAAAAAAATCTGTAATCCAGGAATCTCCCATTTCCAAAAGACGTCCAGAAATGAAATGACTGTTAGTAGGTTGGATAAGTAAACCAAGGACTTTCCAAAGGTTGGCAGGAAGGGGGAAATAGTAACTGTAAGGATTTTATTTTATCTTATTTTGTGGCAGATACTCTCAGGTCTACCCAACAGTCAACCAACTATGTCTGCCACTCACCCTTCTTCCTTACTAATAGAATACAAATGTTGTTCCCCGTCCTCCAAGAAGCCGTATTCTTTAGGGGAGGCACAGTCTCTTTCTCACCCCAAGGAGTTAATGTCTCTTGCCAAACAGATTTGTTTTAGACCACATGCATGTGAGACAATCCTGGCCAATGAGACTGGAAGGAAGTCTACAGGAGTAGAAAGCATGTTGTTACCCTCGAAAGGGAACACATAACAGGGTCATTCCACATTTTTGCCTCTGGAAGAATGCTAATCTATATTTGGCTATTCAACTGATACATCTTCATTGCCCAGCATGTGTCCTGAAATCTAAAGTCTATCTGTCCTTGAACTGGAAGGGACCAGTTTTAAAATATAGGTGAGTTTCAGAATTGAAAGAGACACATGTACCCCAATGTTCATCGCAGCACTGTTTATAATAGCCAGGACATGGAAACAACCTAGATGTCCATCAGCAGATGAATGGATAAGAAAGCTGTGGTACATATACACAATGGAGTATTACTCAGCTGTTAAAAAGAATACATTTGAATCAGTTCTAATGAGATGGATGAAACTGGAGCCGATTATACAGAGTGAAGTGAGCCAGAAAGAAAAACACCAATACAGTATACTAACACATATATATGGAACTTAGAAAGATGGTAATGATAACCCTGTATGTGAGACAGCAAAAGAGACACAGATGTATAGAACAGACTTTTGGACTCTGAGGGAGAGGAAAAGGGTGGGATGATTTGGGAGAAAGGCACTGAAACATGTATACTATCATGTAAGAAACGAATCGCCAGTCTATGTTCGATGCAGGATACAGGATGCTTGGGGCTGGTGCACGGGGATGATCCAGAGAGATGATATGGGGTGGGAGGTGGGAGGGGGGTTCAGGATTGGGAACTCATGTACACCCATGGCAGGTTCATGTCAATGTATGGCAAAACCAATACAGTATTGTGAAATAAAATAAAGTAAAAATAAAAATTTTAAAAATAAATAAATAAATAAATAAAATGTAGGTGAGTTTCAAAAACAGTCTAATAAAGTCATGTACTTTAGAAATAGAGTGGGAACGTAAAGGAAATAGCAGACCAGAAGTAAGGGCTGGGCCTCCAGTTAGACAGTTTGAAAGCCTAGTTCAGTGGAGAGGTTGGAGGCAGGGGAATTTCTGTTTCTGGAATGGAGTCTTGGTCTCCCATATTAACTGCAATTGCCCTATGCGAACCAACCCCAGAAAGGAGGTCTCAGAGAGGTACCACTGCACCTTCCATCAGCACCTCTGCTCCTGCCTACTCACAGCCAGGACACCCTGATGTCTCTTGCAATACAAGCATCATCCTCAGTGATCACTTCCACTCTTCGCATTTCCTGGAACTTACTCTCAAAGAAGTTTACACCACCCTCTTAGTATAATAGATCAGGGTTCTTCTCTCCCTTTTGTGACAGCCCTTCGTATTTTTGCATCTTGTCTGCTCTTAGCCACAAAGCTCTGATTTTCAACCGTTCCTTCTTTGAGGTGGTTTCTAAATCCCCTTACAATCATGCTCACACTATATAGAAACATTCCTGTGCTGTATTTGCCAATATTCCTCTAAAAATACTGGGTTAGTCTAAAAGTTAGTTTGTGTTTTTGAGTAACATCTTAGGAAAAACTGAACGAACCTTTTGGCCAACCCAATATGTTGCCTAGAAGAGAATACAGTGCTCCAGCAAGTCTTTCACCATGCAGGACATGTATACCTGTCAATGAATTTGTTTCTTATAGTGGTTATAATGCCACTAAGTTTAGCTCACCTGGTAAAGAATCCGCCTGCAATGTTGGAGACCCCAGTTCGATTCCTGGGTTGTGAAGATCCCCTGGAGAAGGGATAGGCTACTGATTACAGTATTCTCGGGCTTCTCTGGTGGCTCAGCTGGTACAGAATCTGCCTATAGTGAGGGAGACCTGGGTTCAATCCCTGGGTTGGCTAGATCCCCTGGAGAAGGGAACAACTACCCACTCCAGTATTCTGGCCTGGAGAATTCCATGGACAGAGGAGTCTGGCAGGCTACAATCCATGGAGTTGCAAAGAGTCAGACACAACTGAGTGAATTTTACTTTTACTTTCAAGGTTACCTTGGTAGTTCAGTTGGTAAAGAACCTGCCTGCACCGCAGGAGACCCATGTTCAACCCCTGGGTTGGGAATATCCCCTGGAGAACTGAATGGAAACCCACTCCAGTATTCTTGCCTGGAAAAATCCCATGACGGAGGAGCCTGGCAGGCTATAGTCTATGGTGTCACAAGTGTTGGATATGACTTAGCAACTAAACCACCACCATAGTAGCCATATCATCCTGGCCTTGGATAATTGTGAGATATGAAGCCAGTGGACCACATTCTGGAGAAGGGAATGGCAAGCCACTTCAGTATTCTTGCCTTGAGAACCCCATGAACAGTATGAAAAGGCAAAATGATAGGATACCAAAAGAGGAAATCCCCAGGTCATTAGGTGCCCAATATGCTACTGGAGATCAGTGGAGAAATAACTCCAGAAAGAATGAAGGGATGGAGCCAAAGCAAAAACAATACCCAGTTGTGGATGTGACTGGGGATAGAAGCAAGATCCGATGCTGTAAAGAGCAATATTGCATAGGAACCTGGAATGTCAGGTCCATGAATCAAGTCAAATTGGAAGTGGTCAAACAAGAGATGGCGAGGGTGAACGTCGACATTCTAGGAATCAGCAAACTAAAATGGACTGGAATGGGTGAATTTAACTCAGATGACCATTACATCTACTACTGTGGGCAGGAATCCCTCAGAAGAAATGGAGTAGCCATCATGGTCAACAAAAGAGTCCAAAATGCAGTACTTGGATGCAATCTCAAACACGACAGAATGATCTCTGTTCGTCTCCAAGGTGAACCATTCAATATCACAGTAATCCAAGTCTATGCCCCAACCAGTAATGCTGAAGAAACTGAAGTTGAACGGTTTTATGAAGACCTACAAGATCTTTTAGAACTAACACCCAAAAAAGATGTCCTTTTCATTATAGGGGACTGGAATGAAAAAGTAGGAAGTCAAGAAACACCTGGAGTAACAGGCAAATTTGGCTTTGGAATGCGGAATGAAGCAGGGCAAAGGCTAATAGAGTTTTGCCAAGAGAGCGCACTGGTCATAGCAAACACCCTCTTCCAACAACACAAGAGAAGACTGTACACATGGACATCACCAGATGGTCAACACCAAAATCAGATTGATTATATTCTTTGTACCCAAAGATGGAGAAGCTCTGTACAGTCAACAAAGACAAGACCGGGAGCTGACTGTGGCTCAGATCATGAACTCCTTATTGCCAAATTCAGACTTAAATTGAAGAAAGTAGGGAAAATCACTAGACCATTCAGGTATGACCTAAATCAAATCCCTTATGATTATACAGTGGAAATCAGAAATATATTTAAGGGTCTAGATCTGATAGATAAGAGTGCCTGATGAACTATGGAATGAGGTTCGTGACATTGTATGGGAGACAGGGATCAAGACCATCCCCATGGAAAAGAAATGCAAAAAAGCAAAATGGCTGTCTTGGGAGGCCTTACTAATAGCTGTAAAAAGAAGAGAAGCGAAAAGGAAAGATATAAGCATCTGAATGCAGAGTTCCAAAGAATAGCAAGGAGAGATAAGAAAGCCTTTTTAAGCGATCAATGCAAAGAAACAGAGGAAAACAACAGAATGGGAAAGACTAGAGATCTCTTCAAGAAAATTAGAGATACCAAGGGAACATTTCATGCAAAGATGGGCTCGACAAAGGACGGAAATGGTCTGGACCTAACAGAAGCAGAAGATATTAAGAAGAGGTGGCAAGAATACATGGAAGAACTGTACAAAAAAGATCTTCACGACCCAGATAGTCATGATGGTGTGATCACTAATCTAGAGCCAGACATCTTGGAATGTGAAGTCAAGTGGGCCTTAGGAAGCATCACTACGAACAAAGCTAGTGGAGGTGATGGAATTTCAGTGGAGCTATTTCAAATCCTGAAAGATGATGCTGTGAAAGTGCTGCACTCAATATGCCAGCAAGTTTGGAAAACTCAGCAGTGGCCAGAGGCCTGGAAAAGGTCAGTTCTCATTCCAATTCCAGAGAAAGGCAATGCCAAAGAATGCTCAAACTACCGCACAATTGCACTCATCTCACATGCTAGTAAAGAAATGCTCAAAATTCTCCAAGCCAGGCTTCAGCAATACATGAACTGTGAACTTCCTGATGTTCAAGCTGGTTTTAAATAAGGCAGAGGAACCAGAGATCAAATTGCCAACATCCGCTGGATCATGGACAAAGCAAGAGAGTTCCAGAAAAACATCTATTTCTGCTTTCTTGACTATACCAAAGCCTTTGACTGTGTGGATCACAATAAACTGTGGAAAATTCTGAAAGAGATGGGAATACCAGACCACCTGACCAGCCTCTTGAGAAATCTGTATGCAGGTCAGGAAGCAGCAGTTAGAACTGGACATGGAACAACAGACTGGTTCCAAACAGGAAAAGGAGTACGTCAAGGCTGTATATTGTCACCCTGCTTATTTAACTTCTATGCAGAGTACATCATGAGAAACGCTGGACTGGAAGAAGCACAAGCTAGAATTAAGATTGCCAGGAGAAATGTCAATAACCTCAGATATGCAGATGACACCACCCTTATGGCAAAAAGTGAAGAGGAACTAAAAAGCCTCTTGATGAAAGTGAAAGAGGAGAGTGAAAAAGTTGGCTTAAAGCTCAACATTCAGAAAACGAAGATCATGGCATCTGGTCCCATCACTTCATGGGAAATAGATGGGGAAACAGTAGAAACAGTGTCAGACTTTATTTTTTGGGGCTCCAAAATCACTGCAGATGGTGAGTGCAGTCATGAAATTAAAAGACGCTTACTCCTTGGAAGGAAAGTTATGACCAACCTAGATAGTATATTCAAAAGCAGAGACATTACTTTGCTGACTAAGGTCCGTCTAGTCAAGGCTATGGTTTTTCCAGTGGTCATGTATGGATGTGAGAGTTGGACTGTGAAGAAGGCTGAGCGCCGAAGAATTGATGCGTTTGAACTGTGGTGTTGGAGAAGACTCTTGAGAGTGCCTTGGACTGCAAGGAAATCCAACCAGTCCATTCTGAAGGAGATCAACCCTCGGATTCTTTGGAAGAAATGATGCTAAAGCTGAAACTCCGGTACTTTGGCCACCTCACGAGAAGAGTTGACTCATTGGAAAAGACTCTGATGCTGGGAGAGTTTGGGGGCAGGAGGAGAAGGGGCTGACCCAGGATGAGATGACTGGATGGCATCACGGACTCAGTGGACGTGAGTGTGAGTGAACTCCGGGAGATGGTGATGGACAGGGAGTCCTGGTGTGCTGCGATTCATGGGGTCGCAAAGAGTCAGATATGACTGAGCAACTGAACTGAACTGAACTGATGAAGCCATATAATTGTAATCAGAACAGAAATTCAGGACATCACCTTTGCGTGCATGCATGAATATGAGCTGGTGAAGCAAGGTAACTAGGATATCGCCAGGAATCTAATATTCCAAACACAACTTTGACATGTCATCAGACACTTAATAAAGGATTGAAAGTGAAAGTGAAGTCACTCAGTCGTGCCCGACTCTGCGACCCCATGGACAGTAGCCTGCACCAATGGGTTTTCCAGGCAAGAGTACTGGAGTGGTTTGCCATTTCCTTCTCCAGGGAATCTTCCCGACCTAGGGATCGAACCCAGGTCTCCCTCATTGTAGACAGACGCTTTACCATTTGAGCCACCATTACCAAGAAGCAAATGCAGAGATGTGACCTGGCTCTCAGAAGAAGTCTACCTAAACAAAAGGAGTAGAAAGGACTAGGGTACTAGTACAAATTTCCTGAGATACTCAGGGAGCAATCACTTAAAAATTAAGGTCCATGCCAAAGACCCCAGTTACCTAATGAAGAGATTTCACAGTGAAACCCTGAGAGGGGTCAAGCTTTCAGGCATTTCTTATCACTCCTGGTATTGGGGTCACACACAGCTAGTGGCAGCATATAATTGGTGGATTTAAGACCCAAAAGAAGGGGTCAATAGACATTTCTATCTGTTTAGAGTAAGTGAGACTTTTCTTTGGCCACACCACAGGGCATGCAGGCTTTTACTTCCCCGACCAGGGATCAAACCCTCATCATCCCCTGCAGTAGAAGCACGGAGTCTTAACCACTGGACTATTAGAAAAGTCCTTAAGTGAGACTTTTTATTTTCTCTTATTATTCAGTATCAGATGTACAGTTCTTCGGGACAGTGTTTTGGTTTTCACTTAGTGTTAGTTGGTCAGTCATGTCCAACTCTTTGCAACACCATGGACTGTAGCCCGCCAGGCTCCTCTGCCCATGGAATTCTCCAAGCAAGAATCCTGGAGTGGGTAGCCATCCCCTTTTCCAGGGGATCTTCCTGACTCTGGGATCAAATCTGGGTCTCCTGCATTGCAGGCAGGTTCTTTACTGTGTGATCTGCCAAGGCAGGTACAACATCTACCCTGCTCCCCTCACGCCTAGACTTAACCTCCCTGTTCTTTTTTTCAGAAACTGCTACAAGTCAAATCTTTCCCATCTGGCTTTAGTGTAAGCAGCTTCAGCTATCTTTTCTAGTCATCTACACATTTCAAACAGAATCCATGAATAAATGGGGAGGGCAGTGTCCATAAAAATAGGAATCATTAATCTACCTAAGAGTTAAAAGGAAACGTGGTTAAGAGGATATTATTGACAATAGTGAGAATTCTGTAGTTGTAGTGATTCTGCTAATACTGCCAAAGATTATCAATGTTGCCAAAAGGTTATTTTCAAATCATGATAAGAAGCCTGGGAAGAAAGTTTGCCTAGACTTAAGTTTAAATTCTACACAGTGAGTAGCAAGTCTTATAACCACTAACTTCTATAAAATATGTCATAACTGACAATGAATTATTCCAACTTTTGTTTTTTCTCTGGACATTTGTGTTTTGTATCCAAACTTCTTGATCTCTTTCTCTCTCCTGTCACCAATCAATTTATATTTTATCACTGTTTAACATCCTCTATTGGCAACTTTGGGGACAGGTCAAACTGTATTCAGCTTGCTTTGTCATTTGATAAAAACTCTAATAGTTAAGGAAAGATATGAATACTAATGGCTTATTTCAACTTAATTACCAGCTATGGTCTGACTTTATATCAACAAACCAATTATATCTGTAGTTGTCAGGAGACCTGGAGGGAAAAAAAACAAACCAGAAACCACATTTTAGCTGATGGAGTTTGAGATCTATGGAGGGAGACAGGAGACCTGGATGTATTTTGTAAACCTAAATGTTTAAGATGTAATTCCAAATATCCTGCTTACTTTGGCTTTCTTTTATCATAAAACAGGCAGTTCTTTGTGCCTTGAAAGAGACACAGACTGCAAAGAGTCATCTGAACTGCCCAGAAATGTCTTTAATCTTGATCATTTTCAAACACAGATCTCCACAGTGAAGAATTTTCTGAGGAATTCATACAATGCAGAGTCTGTTCGGAGGATGCTGATTTCAAAACCTCTGTACACAGGGCATAACGAAGAGGAAAAGAAAACACATAACTTCCGGTAACTCGAGAAAAAGGAAGAAAATTGGACGGGAATGAAAGACTACCCAAGTAGAAAGCATGTGGCAGGCTCTGACTCAGAATAAATGAAATGTTAACTCGAAACGTAATTTAACCTCGTCCGGTCTAACACAGAGCAGTGCTCGCCCTCAAGCAGTGCAAAGGATGCCAGCTTCTAGTCACATACATTTGCACAAATAAAACAGGTTGCATGTAAAATGTACCTGCCATGATCGCGGGCAAGGGACTCTTACTCATCTTTCGTCAGTAACTTTTAGGTTCTATAATTTTCCATCAACTTTTATTCTTTTAGAACTATAAAAATTCCAGTCACTCAGGAGCTGGTAAAGGAAGTGTGTATTTAATGTCTTTCAGTGCAAGATGGGGGTAGATGAACAATTTAATACTGATCTGAGCAGTTTGGTAATCGAGGGATTTAGGAATGCAGATGAAGTCACTGCATTGCTGGATTTTTTGCTGTGTTTGCACATGTGAACTTGAGCCAATGGAGGGAGGAATTTAGAACCTGTTTCAAGACATCACTGCTGTTTGCCCTCTCTACCGCTTTTCCTGCTTTCCCTGCCCTGGTCTATATCCCAGGAGGGTGGCCTCTACAGGATGTTTCCAGGCTCCTCTCTGCTTTCCAGATAGCATTAATATCACTACTTATCGATAAATTTCTCTTCCTTCCTTCCTTATCCCTTCCTTCCTTCCCTACCTTTCTCTCTTTTTCTTCCTACCTTCCTTCCTTCCTTTCTTTTTCCCTCTAGCTGCATTTAGTCCATCAGAGACTGGAGGATGGCAAGAGGGGAGAAGCCAGGTACTGATCGTCTTTCCTCTCTGGTACTGGCTTTGTCTCTTTCTTGGCTTAAGCTTCCAATGGACAGTCCAGTATAATTCCAGCTTTGACTGGGCACCTACATCTCTCCAGCTTAGGGGTGGTAGCAGCTTACAGCTACGGCCAGTTTGGGCTTGCTTCACTGTCCCCTGTTGAGCTTCTAGACTTTGTGGTCAGTTTCCTACATTAAATTGCTTTTCTTTCAAATACCGAGAGTAGTTTCTGTTTCCTAATTGGATCCTGAGTGGTAGAACTGTTTTGTACATTGTGTAATCTATTAAATCATGGTTTCCTTTAATTTTATACAGAATCTCCTTTTTTTTAAAAGATTTAAGTATTTATTTATTTTTTGGTTGCGCTGGGTCTTCCTTGCTGCATTCGGGCTTTCTCTAGTGTGGGGGCGTGGGCTTCTCTTGTTGGGCAGCACTGGCTCTAGGCATGCTAGCTTCAGCTGTTGCAGCCTGCAGGCTTCAGTAGTTGCGGCTCACAAGCCCTAAAGCCCTGGCTCAGTAGTTGTGGCTCACTGGCTTAGTTGCTCCGCAGCACGTGGGATCCTCCCAGACCAGAGATTGAACCCGTGTCCCTTGAACTGCAAGGCAGATTCTTAACCACTCAACTACCAGGGAAGCCCCCAAATCTCCTACTTTTATAATAAAATAATAAGAGCTAATGTGGGAGAAGGAGATGGCAACCCACTCCAGTATTCTTGCCTGGGAAATCCCATGGACAGAGACGACTGGTGGAGATTGGACACGACTTAACGGCTAAACAACAATGGCAATTCTAGTCAATATGTAAGAAAAAAAGTTGTAAGGAATTGGGGACTGGGATTGAAACAAAAATCCTATTGTTTACAGATGTGATTGTTTATTTAGAAAAACCAAAATAAACTGCAGACGAATATTTAAAGAAAGATAATAGCTAAAGTGTATTGAGCACCTTATAAGTACCAGGTAAAAGTACCTAGTAAGGAACTCAGCAGAGGATAGCTACACTTTTAGCCTCCAGCTTCCCTTGACTGTGCTACACTCCCTCAGAGGTACAAGCACCAGTTACCCATGACCTCCTTGGTGGTCCAAATACTATGAACTCGGTGTTCCAACCAGAAGTCTAAGAACCAGCTGTGCACCCCTGAGATGGGGCTGCCACTTCCTCCAAACTCCAGCTTCTAGGACCTCCCCCAGAGACTCCTGTTTTGGATTCCAGCCCTAGGGGTGGTAGCTGCTTCCTTCAGTCTGGTTTACCTCTATAGCCTGGCTTTCCAACATCTAGGTGACCAATCTCCTGTATTAAACCTCCTCTGGTTGAAATATTTAGTATGGTTTATGCTATCCTGACTAGACCTTGACTGATAACTAAATTCTTCTACCTCAGTTCCAGTAAATGTCCCATTGATTCTAAAAAAATGGAACTTTTAGACCATTTATTTCTATATTTCAACTATACTGTTTATGAGCGCTTATTAATATCACTACTTTTGCTCTTTAGAAGAAAATACCAAAAAAAAGGCAAATAATTGCACAAATAATGTTACAAAGATAGAAATGCTGCTGAAATGAAAAACTTGACTGGCAAGGAGTGATCATGTGATACTTTGAAATGCTTATCGTCAACCGATGCATCAAAGATACACCTGACGTGCAAAGGGTGATGGAGAGATACGTGAATGCTTAACCAGTTTAAAAGCTGAGAATTGCCTGTATTTGTTTTCCTGCAAAAGAAACATAGAACTCTGTTGGCTGACTCCAACCTCTAGTGCGATTAGAATACTTTTTTAAAAGATTTTTTTGTTGTGGACCATTTTTGAAGTCTTTTTTGACATTTTTGCAACATTGTTTCTGTTTTATGTTTTGGTTTATTGGCCATGAGGCATGTGGGATCCCAGCTCCCTGACCAGGGACTGAACCCTCACCCTGTGCATTGGAAGGAAAGTCCCAACCACTGGTGCACCAGGGAAGTCCCTGGAATACTTTCATTGGCCTTTCTGACCTTGCCATCCACCAGGCTGGTTGCTTTCTATAAGTATAACTGAACAGGACCCTATAGGGCTTTCCCTAGGTGGGTCCTTCTCCCGTATCCTCTGCTCTAGCTCCTCTTTGAAGTACCCAGGTAATAATATCTGATGCATATTTCCAGAGTTTTTCAGATGCTAAAAACCACCACCAAATAGAAGAAATTAACTACTTGATGATTACAAGTACATAGCCCCCAGACCTACTGGTACCTAAGAACTGATAATTAATGTTCGTTAACCACTCTGTTACCTAAACATCAACCAATCAGAGAATTGTGCATGGGCTGACCACATACCCTAGAAAGCCCCTCCTCACCTGGCCTTTATAAAGGCTTTGCTGAAACCCTTCTGGGAGTTCAGGGAGATTGGGGTTATGAGCTACCCTTCTCCTTGCTTAGCCCTACAATAAACCTTTCTTCTCTCCAAACTCCACATTTCAGTATTGTCTGGCCTCACTGTGCATGAGGCACAAGAACTTGCTTTTCATAGCATAAGAAGGCAAGTGATAAAAATCAAAAGATCCAGCTATAGCCAGTTGATACATGTGGTAGAGAGAAATCTGAAATGACCACTAAGATATCTGTCCTATGGTATATAATCCCCTCTCCTTGAGTATGAGCTAAACTGTGAATATGATGGATTTCACTCCCTTGTTACGTTATATGGCAGAAGGGATTTTGCAGGTGGAGTTAAGTTCCCTAATCATTTTACTTTGACTTACTCAAAAGGGAGATTATCCTGGGCAAGCATGACTTAATTGTGTGAACCCTTAAAAAAGACTGTACCCTTCCTGAAGTCAGAGATTCAAAGTGTGACAGAGGATTTGTGAAAGGGGGCCTTATGGCATAGATGCGATAGTGGCCTCTAGGTCTGAGAATGATCCCCAGATAACAGACAAGAGGAAGCAGGAACCTCAGACCTATAACCACAAGGAAATAAATTCTGCCAACAGCTTAAGGAAGCATGGATGTGTATCTCTCCCCAGCCAAGCTTCCAGATAAGGACTCACTTAGCTGACACCTTAACTTCAGCTTTGTACAATGCTAACTTGTGCTGGACTCCTGACCGACAAAAATGGGAGGTAATAAAATTCGTGTTAAGTCACTAAGATTGTGGCAATTTGTTACATGGTAATATAACAATAATATAATCAGTGTGGAGGTGTAGATTCCCTTTGCAATAGCAGCAAAATACATACAGCCAGAATGAGGAATATATAAGATCTATATAAAGAAAAATTTTGCCTACGCATAAATGAGGATTTGGAAAAATAGGGAGCTATATTATGTCTCTAAATGGGAAGATTAAACATTTTAAAGATGTCACTCTTAAAGGAGTTTTTATGACAGATTAGAAATGCATTAATAGTTCAACAGAAAAATATTTGAACAGAAAATATGTAGACATTTGGAAATCTTTGGGAAGGATCACTCTGGAAATAGCACCTAGGACTCTGAACTAATCCATAATCCCCAACTGGAACTAAAACCTATTAAGTTAGAATGGGTCTAAGTTTTAAACCAAGAAAACTCAAATTTCAGAGGTAGTAAGATAAATGACTTGGCAAACCCATGGAGTTATAGGATCTGGGAGATCAGATGTGTGAGAGCCCTTTGTATGCTGTAAAACACTTATACGTTATTATATACTATCTTTGAAAAATAGACAATGATATCTGGTTTACTTGTCTTACAGTGTAACTCAATTAGCTATGTGAATGTGTAGATTTAAAAAGCACAGATGTTGGGACTTCCCTGGTGGTCCAGGGGTTACAACTTCACCTTCCAGTGCAAGGGGTGTGGGTTTGGTCCCTCGTCAGGAAGCTAAGATCCACATGCCTCATGGCCAAAAAAACCAAAACATAAAATAGAAGCAATATTGTAAGAAGTTCAATAAAGACTTTAAAAATGATCCACATCCCAAAAACATCTTTAGAAAAAAAATGCATGGATGTTAATATTAGCTAATTGCTGAAACCCCAATCTTGACCTCAGATTTACACAGAGAGGGGCCATCTGAAGTCACTGGGTGGTAGTAACAGCAGCAAGAATTGTGCTTGAATAGAAGACAGATTCTCTGGTGTTGCCCACCTCTCCTCTCCAGCCTGTGGACTGCTGCCACCACACTGGTTTGGCTACATAAGGGCATCAGCTTTACACAGGGCTGGTTTCATGGGTAAACAACCCATGTGGTTGCATTGAGAAGGATCGCATGCCTAGTGGATTGCTCTGTTACCACTATCTCAAAATTCTTAAGAATTTTTTAACAAAGGACCCTGCATTTTCAGTTTGTACTGGACCCCACATAGGCAGCCAGTCCTGGCTTTAGAACCCATTTGAATGTTTGCTTCTTCCGACAAACAGGAATGGAACTTACCTGAGATTAGTCACTGGCCCAAGATGAGCAATCCTAGAACTGCCCTGAACTGCTCCTCTGCTTGACTGTTCCTTCTCACTAATATCCATCTGTTGAGCCCACCATAACTTCCCAGAATCTGGCTGGGTATGTAAAGAGAACCCTGCTGCTGAATCTGACCTCAGTAGCATCACCATTCTGTAAACTTCCACATTGTTATTATTGGTATAGCAACACTTCTGTCCTGCCTAACTCCAGCCAGAGGTGAGGAAAGTTGCTCATACTCCAGCCTGACCCTAGCTGGTGGGTGACCAGGGTATCTGGGGATGCTTTCTTCCAGAATGCACAAAGGAGGACAGAAGAGGTTAGAAAAAGATAATTATCAATGAGAAGTCAACAGTGACTTCTACCACTGAATGTTCCTTAGCCTCCTGAACCTCAGTTTTCTCCTCTGTGAATGGAGCAAGCAGTTGCTGTTGTTCTGTTGCCAAGTTGTGTCCAACTCTTCGTGACCTCAAGGACTGCAGCACGCCAGGCTTCTCTGTCCCTCACCATTACCCTGAGCTTGCCCAAGTTCATGTCCGTTGAATCAGTGATGCCATCCAACCATCTCATCCTCTGTCACCCTCTTCTCCTGCCTTCAATCTTTCCCAGCATCAGGGTCTTTCCATTTCCACGGGATTGCCAAGAGGACAGAGAGCGTGTGTGAAAGACTATTTGGTTCCTGGAGTTTTGCAAGTTTTACTGCTCATTATGAAGCTGCTGCTGCTGCTGCTGCTAAGTCACTTCAGTCGTGTCTGACTCTGTGTGACCCCACAGATGGCAGCCCACCAGCCTCCCCCTTCCCTGGGATTCTCCAGGCAAGAACACTGGAGTGGGTTGCCATGTCCTTCTCCAATCATTATGAAGCAGGGGTTCTTAATTTTTGAGTCATGGGTCCCTGGGATGATGTATTCAGAGGTGGTAGGATAAATGCTTTGAATCCGATGATACCTATGATTCCTTCGCATCTCCCTTATCCCCCCACCCCCGCCCCAAAATGTCATCTCCTAAAAAAGAACTTGTCCACGGTGCCAGAGTTTGATCCAGGTGTTCCTGGACCCAATGTCTCTACAATGTTCAGTTAAGCCGTGCCATCTCCACGCTGTCCTCAAAGCCTCCACCTGTGTGGTTCGCCGACCTCGGCAACACCGCCCCCGACCCCCACCTCCCCTGGCTCCGGCGGCGACTGACCCACGCGGTCTGCACAGCCCCGCGAGGGTCCCGGAGGGCGGGGCAGCCGCAGGACGGGGCGGGCTCGGCTGTCGGCCCGCCCCACTTCGGGATCGGGGTGGGGGCTCCGACCTATTACTGGATGGAAACTCTGGTGTCCGGAGGGGCGGGAGGGAGAGGGGGGAGAGAGGGAAGCGTGCGAGTGAAAGGCGCATTCATGCAACCGGCGGCGGTGGCCTCGGAGCGCGGCGGGGCCAGACTGTGATCGCGTCGTCCGGGCTCCCGGGTCTCTCCTCTCCAGCTCCGTGCGTCCCTGGGCCGCCGTGCGCCATGCGCCCCCAGGGCCCCGCCGCCTCCCCGCGGCGGCTCCTCTGCCTCCTGCTGCTCCTCCTGCTGCAGCTGCGGGCGCCGTCGAGCGCCTCCGAGACCCCCAAAGGGAAGCAAAAGGCTCTGCTCCGGCAGAGGGAGGTGGTGGACCTGGTGAGTCGGGTGGAGGGGACAGAGCCGCGGAGCAGGGCCAGGGAAGGGGGTGGGGGTCTTGCTTGCCCCTGGGGGTTCCGCTTTGTCTGAGTCTGCGGCTAAGAAAGGACCTGGGCTCTGCGGATGGTGGAGTCCTGGAACTCTCAAGGGAGACTGATCTGAGAGGGCCATCGTGGACCACAGATGCGCCGTGGGTTGGGTGGGACGCCGGGAGTACAAGGAGTCGCCCAATAATTTGTGACCTCTGAGCCGCCCCCGCCTCGTCCCCCGCCCCCAGGGACGGAGAGGGTTTGGGCTGCAATGAGAGTAGAATAAGGAGCTTGGGAGGTTAGAACGTAGGCCAAGGAGCTGTCAGCGAGACCCTGGATTCGCTAATCCCCTGGGTGGGCCTGGGCCAGGGACTTGCAACGTGTCCTTTGTTGGGGCTGGTGGCCACGTCTGCCAGCGGGATAGAATAACAGCCCTCGCCCAGTATCGGTCCAACTCTTTGTAACTTGATGATAGTGAGTCATGTTGGGTCATCTTCCTAGGGAGTATGTGCTGCAGTTTACTTTGTCACAGCTGGGCCAGGAATAGCTCAGAGGGTTTATGATCAGAAGAGAAAATGAAGGGGCCCAGCACTAGCCCTCCAAGGACCCATTTCATTGTTGTATTTAGGCAGATGGGCAGTCAGTCCTTCCAGACAAGCTGGGTCTTCAGCCTGTGCCACCAAGTAGGAGCATGACAACTGAACGGAAGGATCAGACAGTTTCCAGGAGAGCAGTAAAGAGCCCAAGTTGTTTCTTTCTTTGGTGGCCCGCATGGCATGCAGTATCCTAGTTCCCTGACCAAGGATGAACTCATGTACCCTGCATTGGAAGTGGGGAATCTTAACCGCTGGACTGCCAAGGAGGTCACCCAAGTGATTTCTGAGGGGCTGATCTATGGGCAGGTCTGTTTGCTTAAGGCTCTTTCCTTCTAAAAGTCAGCAAACCCACTGGAGGGCAGAGTGGCTTTCTGCCCTTGTAGCAAGACGGATCCTTTCAAAACTATCACATTCCTTGGCATAGAATAAACTTCAGTCATTGAGCAAATATGGGTTATACAATCACTGCAGGACATAAAAGGGGCATTTAAAAATTTTTTTTAAATAAAAACAAACTGTTTTGAATTTTTTAAGCTGCCATTGTAAACTGAGCTAATAAACCAAGCTCCCTGGCAGCTAGTTCTATGCCAGATTCAAAAGCTTAGGAAAAAAATTCCTGCCGTTCCACACTGCACTTTTTGGTGATGTACTATGTAATTTTCCTCCACAAAGCAGACTATGTGTTCAGGGCTATAGTTCTATTTTGAGTGTCTAAATTGTTTTAAACTGTACCAAATGAATGTGGTTCATGTGCAGTCTGCATTTTACGAGTCTGTAGTTATGATACACAAAATACCCTTTTTCCCTATAAAGCTAGCAATTTTTTTCCTTTCCCTCCAAGGATTTACAGAACCTGAGGTTTCCCACAACTCTAGCCCGACTTGGAAAAGTTTATTGTGCAGCCAGGCTCAGGTGCATCCTGTAGACTGGATTTGGTTTTGCTGGGGGAAAAGAATCCTCGCAGTCATTAAGGTTTCAACAGATTCTATGAAGCAGCTTCTTTGTACAGGGTCTTTCAAAGCCTTCCTTTCAAGCGTCCAGCAAGCTCTGCCCCCTGGTGGCCAGTGAGAGAAACAGGCGTTCATTCCGCAGACCTTAGTGGAAGCACTGCCTGGTACCGATAATGTGCTGGGTTAGCATTTCAAATTGAAAGAAGGCAGATTAATACCTGTGGAACCGAATTCAGTAAAATCATGCGGTCTCTCAATGCAGTTTTTTAGATGAAAAAGACAAATAAAAATTCTCAACCATAGCACAGTTGACATTTGGAGCCAGGTGATTCTTTGTTGTGGGGACAGTGCTGTGCATCTGGCATGCTTAGCAACATCCCTACCATCTTGGGCTTCCCTGAAAGCTCAGTTGGGAAAGAATCCGCCTGCAATGCAGGAGAACCCGGTTCGATTCCTGGGTCAGGAAGATCTCCCGGAGAAGGGATAGGCTACCCACTCCAGTATTCTCGGGCTTCCCTGGTGGCTCAGCTGGTAAAGAATTCTCCTGCATTGCAGGAGACCTAGGTTCGATCCCTGGGTTGGAAGATCGGCTGGAGAAGGGAAAGGCCACTCACTCCAGTATTCTAGCCTTCCATGGACTGTATAATTCATGGGGTCGAAAAGAGTCAGACTCAACCGAGTGACTTTCACTACCATCTACCAAGCGCCAATAGCAATCCCTCCTTCCCAAGACGTGACAACCAAAAATGTCTTCAGACATTGCCAGGAAACCTCCAGGTATCCAATTTTGTCCCCCGATGAGAATTTATATATAGAAAAATAAAACTTTGTGTAACATCTTGCTCTCAGGGACATAATAGTGAAAAAAAATTTTTTTAAATACCAGAAATGTTATTATTTCTCCCTTCCCACTTGAAATCTGTGTCTGAATATTGCATATATCTGCTACTGAAAGTAACATATCTACTAAATGAAAATTAAAGTATATCTACTAAATTAATCTACAAAATAAGATTAAAGTATATCTATGAAAAAAATGAAAATTAAGCATAAAATAAACCAAACTATATGTTTTGTACTTTGGCATGTCTTCAGGTACTTTTACAATTTTTTAAAATACATTTCTTATTTCTCTGGCAGCAAATACATAGAAGTGTCCCCCCCTTTTTTTTTTTTTGCTTAAAGTTAGGAAAATATCAGTGGTTGAAGTTACAAAAATCATTTAGGAAAAGTAAAATTCAAATTGGTGATGTGAGGAGATTGATCGGAAAACATTAGATAATAAGGACATTTTCCAGGTAGTATCATTACTGACTTTTTAAAAACATGTTTATTTATTTGGCTCTACTGGGTCTTAGTTGCCATATACGGGATCATCCATCTTTGTTTTGGCATACGAGATCTTTTGTTTCAGCATATGGGATCTAGTTCTCTGACCAGGAATCAAACCCGGGCCCCCTGCGTTGGAAGCTCGGAGTCTTACCCACTGGGCCATGGGGAAGTGCCTGAATTTTATAATATGACCATATAGAATCCTGGATGCTAAAATTCAAAAATAAGATTTGAAGTTATTTTACTATGTAAGGAATCTTGATTTTTTTGTTGTTGTTCTCACTGGACAATAGATTTATACAGAATGATAGTATCAGATCATTTATATAAATAGGGATTGTTAAAGTAAAATTTTAAATAAATTGGGTTTGGGGCTTGAAGGGTCTAATAAATGGACCAATTCGGGGATAGGCATGGGAATTAGGCAGATGGAGGTCCAGTTTTACCACTGATGCAACTGTTTTGCTATGGCTAATGTGTGTTAGCTGGCAAGTTTGCTAATGCTCTCTTCCCCAGGTCTGGTGCCCTGGGCAACTGCCTCACACAGTCTTGGGGGAATAGTAAGAAAAATCATGGCTGCAAAATATAATATTTACTGTGTGCCAGGCACTGCTCTAGCACATTTTATGTATCATCTCACTTAAATCTCCTACAAGGTAAGAATCTTTATTATTTTCCCCTGCATTTTAGATGAGGAAACAGGCGTTAAAGTGTTGAATGACTTGTCCTATCTCACATAGCTTGCAAGTGGTGGAGCCAAGATGAAAATCCAGAAAATAGGACTCTAGACTCCATCGCTCAACCTCTACATCATAGTATTGCACCACCCCCCAAGAGAAAGAGAGAGAATCATAGCACTTAAGAGTTTGATAGTGGCTTCCCTGGTGGCTCAGTGGTAAAAAATCTGCCTGCCAATGCAGGAGACACAGGTTCGATCCCTGATCAGAGAAGATCCCACATGCCTCGGAGCAACTAAGCCTGTGCACAACTTGTTGAGTCTGTGCTCCAGAGCCTGGAAACTGCAACTACTGAGCCTAGGAGCCGCACATGCTGAAGCCTGTGCGCCTAGAGCCGGCGCTCTGCAACAAGAGAAGCCGCCGCGATGAGAAACCTGGGCGCCGAAACTGGAGAGTAGACCCCACTCTCTGCAACTAGAGAAAAGCTTGCATAGCAATGAAGACCCAGCACAACCACTCATAAATAAATCAAGTTACTGGAAGAGATTTTTGATAGATGACTGTTCCCCTCTTAAAGACTAACGGACACTTGCAATGAAGTCACTTACTCCTACTCCTTGGCCGGGTGGGCTAGGTGGATTTAGAGGCCAGAAGTGTTCCCCTAGTGACACTTCCTCCACATGAAAATAAGAAGAGAAGAATAAGAAGAGAAGAAGGCTTGCTTATCCAGCTTAGAGACATTGCCAGTGTGAAATAAGTATTGCTGCTGCTGCTGCTAAGTCGCTTCAGTCGTGTCCGACTCTGTGCGACCCCATAGACGGGAGCCTACCAGGCTCTGCCATCCCCGGGATTCTCCAGGCAAGAACACTGGAATGGCTTGCCATTTCCTTCTCCAATGCATGAAAGTGAAAGTGAAGTTGCTCAGTTGTGTCCAACTCTTCGCAACCCCATGGACTGCAGCCTACTAGGCTTCTCCATCCATGGGATTTTCCAGGCAAGAGTACTGGAGTGGGGTGCCATTGCCTTCTCCAGAAATAAGATATTATTTTATAATTATATCTCTAAGAATGTATCTTAGGGAAATAATTCCAAAAAAAGAATAAAGCTATGTAGATAAAGATTTTCATTATGATAGAACAAATAGAAATAGCAATCCCAAACTAGTGCAGTGTTTGCATAAAACTGTAGTTCTGAAATCTAAGTCCCTTTACAATATATAGTGTTAGAAGAATAAGTGTTATATCAAATTATGTTCACTTTGGAATACAGCCATTTAAAAATTATGTATACTTTTAATGAGCAGTTTGAGAAGGAAATGGTAACCTGATCCAGTATTCTTGCCTGGGAAATCCCATCGCCTATGGGGTCACACAGAGTCAGACACGACTGAAATGACTTAGCAGCAGCAGCAGCAGCAGTGGGGTACAGTCCATGGGGTCACAAAACAGTTGGCCACGACTTAGCGACTAAAACAACAATGACAATGAGCAGTAGGAAAAAGTAGACAAATGAACACATTTTCTCTTCTTTTTTGTTTGGTGAGTGTGTGTGTGTGTGTGTGTGTGTGTAAAGTCTGTGCAAAAAAAAAAAAAAAGAATAGGAAAGAAATTCCATTATTTTAGGAATAACTTTAAAAATCAGTTCTTTATGTATATTGGACTTCCCTGGTGGTCCTATGGTTAAGACTGTGAGCTTCCAATGCTACAGGTGCAGGTTTGATCCCTGGCCAGGGAACTAAGACCCTATACATATTGACTTATCTGGAACACTGGCAACTGGTTCCCGTTGAAGGGATTCTTGACCCCTAGGGCTCAAAATAAAAGCAGTTCTAATCAGACTGAGTCTTTGAATCTTAGGTGGTGAGAGATTTTTCCCTTTTTTTTTCTGCTACAGTACAATGGCATGTGCTTACAAGGGCCCGCGGGGGTGCCTGGGCGAGACGGGAGCCCCGGGGCCAATGGCATCCCTGGTACCCCTGGGATCCCAGGTCGAGATGGATTCAAAGGAGAGAAGGGGGAATGCCTGAGGGAAGTCTTCGAGGAGTCCTGGACGCCTAACTACAAGCAGTGTTCATGGAGTTCCCTGAATTATGGCATAGATCTTGGAAAAATTGCTGTAAGTCTAGTCTGAATTATTTTAAAGTTGAAATAAAACTTAAAGGTTTTCATAGTTGAGTGATCATTTTAGGTGAGATTTTATTTTATTTTTCCTAAAAGACAAAAAATATTAAGAAATGGGTACCATGTCACTTTCAACTTAGAATTAATGAAAAAATTGATAACTTCAGAATTGTATAAAAGTATTTCTGAGACAAATACGTCACTGAATTATTTCAATCCTAAGAACACTTAAAATAACTTACTCTTTTTTTTTTTTTAATGGAAACTGTGTTGGACAGTAAGTAACTTTCCAATCTTGTCCTAAAGTGAATTTAAATTAATTCAAGAAATTCTGCTGTGGTTCCAGACGTAAAGGTGGAAAAAAATCTCCAAGAAATTCCTGCATTATTGGAATTATCTTGTCCTTATTCTGGGTAGCAGACGCAGCTTAAAATTCTTTGGCTTAATGGGAGTAGAATGGGCCAGAGATGTACTACGGTGATCATTTAAAATTATTCAGCAATATTTAGGGAGAAAAATTACTTTGTTTAGTGTTTGCTTCCAAATAACTGGCAAGTCCCTTGGATGGTGTAGGGTTGAACCTGGTGCCATTTCAAGCCTCTTTCTTCTTTTGTTGATCAACTCTATACATGGTTCCATATCCACAATATATTATTCCTTGATATTAACCACTACTACCACCAGGCGGCCTGGCGTGCTGTGATTCATGGGATTGCAAAGAGTCGGACACGACTGAGCAACTGAACTGAACTGAACCACCAGGCAAACAGAAGTTTGTTTTTTTTTTCCAAAAACTCTCAGGTTCTAAGTAGCAACCTGTATATTATCCTTGCTCCTCATCTCAGCTCTTTAATGTCTGCTCTGTTACTTATAAAAATGTTTGAAATGGTCTCGATTGGATTTCTGTGTGATAGAATATCCATTTGGTTTTCATAGTTTGGGGACTATGACCAGTTATACTTTCATATATGATTTCTTAGAAAGCATTTTGTTAAAGTGTTATCTACTTCTTTAAACACTTGACATTATAGATTGTTTGCTTTTTTATAGTTCATCAAAATTAAAAACTTTCCCTATGAACTCTGAATTATTAATAGGTTTCCAGTTTCCTTTTGGTTGTCAGAATGAGTTTGGGAGCCTTTTGTAAGTAAAAGATAGTAGCACCATGAGTCAGCAGGCAAATTTTGCAAAGACCAGTTAGAGGAAAAAACCCTGGGTCTTATCATTGTGTCATAGAGTTAAAGACTGAAAACCCTGCCTGCACTTTACTCCTGATACTGTTTTCTGGTGCTTGAAAAGAAACAGGTCAGAGTAATATATTTGGGCAGTGCTAGTCTAGAATGGTCGCTAAGAGTCGGAGACGACTGAGCGACTTCACTTTGACTTTTCACTTTTGTGCATTGGAGAAGGCAATGGCAACCCACTCCAGTGTTCTTGCCTGGAGAATCCCAGGGACGGGGGAGCCTGGTGAGCTGCCATCTGTGGGGTCGCACAGAGTCGGACACGACTGAAGCGACTCAGCAGCAGCAGCAGCAGCAGCAGCAGCAGCAGCAGTCTAGAGTGGAAGTTCCATGATGGCAGGGATTTCATTTTGTTTACTGCTGCAATCTGTAGCACCCAAAGCATAGGAAATAATTTTGGAAGAAAAAGGAAAGTAAATATATAGATTGGTTTAGTCTAAAATTCTGAAAACTGGCTGTTTTTGTTAAACTGAGAGATACCCTCAATGGAGTGAATAATTTTAAGAAAGCCATAATTCAATTTTCTTAGCGTTTCTAATATCAGTGTCTCTTACCATCTTGCAAAGAACTGGTTTCCCTCTGTAAAAGCTAAGCTTTTTAAATGTACTTTGGGGAAAAGAATAGTTGAATAAAATTCACGGTACAGTTTGAAAGCATCTTTTAAATTAAAAATGAAAGTGCTAATTAAACTCTATTTCTGTGTCTGTGATAGGAATGTACATTCACAAAGATGCGTTCGAACAGTGCCCTACGAGTTTTGTTCAGCGGCTCACTTCGGTTAAAATGCAGAAGTGCATGCTGTCAGCGTTGGTATTTCACGTTCAATGGAGCTGAGTGTTCAGGACCTCTTCCTATTGAAGCCATAATTTATTTGGACCAAGGAAGCCCTGAATTGAATTCAACAATTAATATTCATCGCACTTCTTCTGGTATGTAGAATAGTGGCTTTGCACAATGTGCCTCAGGTCTTTAGAGAGCAAAGATTAGTTTTGAGTCCACTATGATGGTAGGTCATCCCAGGTTTTCTGTGTATAGTTCTCCACCCTGGTTGCACTTCAGAATTTCCCATAGCTCTTTTTAAAAAATACGTGGATGCCTAAATCCCATCTCTGATCAACTGCATCAGCATCTCATGGTTAGAACCCAGCCGCTGTATTTTTTCTAAAAAGATCACAGGTTGAAAATCACTGAGTTAGATGAAATGGCGAAATAGCCAGTATTGTCGTAGAGCAGTGGTTTTCAACCTTGTCTCTACCTTGTGTTCAGCTGGGGAACTTTGAAAAATCGCCATGCCTGGGTACCACTCTTCTATGGAGTCTTACTTAATAGGTCTGGTTGCATCCTAGGTGGCGGAACTTCCCAAGTCTCTGCTGGTTATCCTAATGTCCTCCAAGGTTGAGAATCACTAGCATAGATTGATAAAGAGGCTGACTTCTCTGCCTTGTTCTTTAAAATAGTAGGTACAGTCCACTGCATTTGTAAGAGAGAACTTTTCTGTATTGTTTCTGTATTCTCTGCTTGCTTCGACTGATACGAGAGAAGGGACATTCAATTAAACCAGTGGTTACTTAGGCTGTTAAAACAAAACAAAAAAACCTTGTACTTCGCTGGTGGTCCAGCGGTTAAAATGCCATGCTTCCTCTGCAGAGGGCCCAGGTTCCATCCTTGGTCAGGAAGATCCCATATGCCTCTCAGCACAACCAAAAAAAACAAACAGATAAACAAGAAAAATGTAAAACTGTTGGGGTTTTTATGTTTTTTTGGGGGGGAGGGTTGATTTGTTTCATTGTATTTTAAGGTTCATTGATAGAGTTTAGAAGCCAGGAAAAAGTAGAAGGGGGAAAAACTACCTGTTAGGTTGGTGCAAACGTAATGGCAGTTTTGGATCGTGAATTTTAAATCATTATAACTAGGCTCAAACACATCTTTATTAATCAAAATAGGGACCATTATGATCAACACAATTTTGCCAATGAGAAACAGGTTTGTTTATTCCTTTAGTGTAAAAATCTGTGCTTTGAGATTTGATGAACTCTTGGAAAGCATTTTTTGCCTTTTGCTGGTCTTGGAAGTGTTTACTCTGCAAAAATTCTAGATGCTTGAAGAAGCGGTAGTAGATTGACAAGAGGTCAGGTAAATATGGCAGATGAGGCAAAACTTTGCAGCCCAATTCATTCAACTTTTGAAGTGGCGGCTGTGCAATGTGCAATCAGGCATTGTCGTGGAGAATTGTGCCCATACTGTTGACCAGTGCCAGCTGCAGGGATTGTAGTTTTCAGTGCATCTCATCAATTCTTGGGCTTCCCAGGTGGCTCAAATGGTAAAGAATCTGTCTGCCATGCAGGAGACTCAGGTTTGATCCCTGGGTTGGGAAGATTCCCTGGAAAAGGGCATGGCAACCCACTCCAGTATTCTTGCCTGGAGAATCCCATGGACAGAGGGGCCAGATGGGCCACAGTCCATGGGGTCACAAAGAGTCAGGCATGACTGAGCGACTAATGCTTTCACTTTCATCAAGCATACTTCTCGCATGTAATGGTTTCTCCAGGATTCAGAAAACTGTAGTGGGTCAGACCAGCAGCAAACTACCTAACAGTGACCGTGACCTTTTCTGTAGTGCAAGTCTGGCTTTGTGAAGTGTTTTGGAGCTTTTTCTCAGTCCAACCACTGAGCTGGCCATTGCCAGTTGTCATATACAATTCACTTTTCGTCCCACAATGGTTCGTTGTTGTTGCACAGAATAAGAGAAGATGACACTTCAAAAGTGACAATTTAAAAAATTTTTGGTTAGCTCATGAGGCACCTGCGTATCAACCCTTTTCACCCTTCCAATTTGCTTCAAATACCCAATGACCGTAGAGCAGTTGATATTGAGTTAAGTTCGGTAACTTCTTGGGAAGCTGTAAGAGGATCATCAAAGCTGGTCATGGCCAACTTCCAATGGCTGGCCTCTACGCTCCTCATCTTCAAGGCTGTCATCTCCTTTGCAAAACTTGTTAAACCACCACTGCACTGTAAGATCATTAGCAGTTCCTGGGCCAAATGCATTGTTGATATTGCAAGTTGTCGCCGCTGCATTATGACCCATTTTGAACTTGAATAAGAGAATCACTCAAACTTGATTTTTGTCTAACATCATTTCCATAATCTAAAATACGTATAAAATACACTACAAGTAATAAGTGATTACTCAACATTCAGAAAATTAAGATCATGGCATCCAGTCCCATCACCTCATAGCAAATAGATGAAGAAACAAGAGAAACAGTGAGAGGCTTTATTCTGGGCTCCAAAATCACTGCAGATGGTGACTGCAACCATGAAATTAAAAGATGCCTGCTCCTTTGAGAAAAACTATGACCAACTAAGACAGCATATTAAAAAGCAGAGACATTCCTTTGCCAACAAAAGTCCATCTAGTCAAAGCTATGGTTTTTCCAGTAGTCATGTATGGATATGAGAGTTGGACTATAAAGAAAGCTGAGTGCTGAAGAATTGATGCTTTTGAACTGTGGTGTTGGGGAAATCTCTTGAGAGTCCCTTGGACAGCAAGGAGATCCAACCAGTCCATCCTAAAGGAAGTCAGTCCTGAATATTCTTTACGAGGACTGATGCTGAAGCTGAAACTCCAGTACTTTGGCCACCTGATGCGAAGTGACTCATTGGAAAAGACCCTGATGCTGGGATAGATTGAAGGCAGGAGGAGAAGGGGATGACAAAGGTTGAGATGGTTGGATGGCATCACCAACTCAATGGACATGAATTTGAGTAGGCTCCAGGAGCTGGTGATGGACAGGAAAGCCCGGCGTGCTGCAGTCCATGGGGTCACAAAGAGTCAGACACAATTAAGCGACTGAACTGAACTGAATGTCATTAGCAAAAAAACATAAAGTGAGAAATGCACATTAAAATGATGTCCAACGTAATCACATTCAAGAACGTATTCCAATATCTAATGGCAAAGTTCAACAATGCAAAACCGCAACTACTTTTGCATCAACCTAATATTAATGTCATCACCCAGATACACCACTATCAGTTATTTGGCTGCCAGCTCTTTTGCTTTCTTGAGTTGTTGTGTGGGGGGTGGGGGGGGGGGGGGGGGGTGGCAGGTGAGGTGTGGGAGTGACCTACCTTAACAGCACATACTAGGGGAATCACAAGGTATATATATCACTAGCTTCATTTCCCAGATTTCTTGAAAAAATTTCTCTCTAATCTTATACTTTAGAATGGAGAGGGAAGAGAAGAGATACCCTCACTGCAATCAAAAGAAATATTTCAGCATTCTTAGGGACCCAAGCCAGATGATCCCCAAAATTAATATAGCACATTTATTGCTAAGGAATCAAGGGCATTCCTTCCATTTTCTTCTTCAAATCCACACAATATCCTCAAGACATAAAGAAGATATTTTAACCTCTTCTCTTTGCACATAGAGAAGGCCCAGGGAAAGAAAGCACCCTGAATAGGAGAATCAGTGTCCTGGTGAACGGAAACCAAGCCATGCTCTCATCTCCCAAGACAAGGTTTGATCAGAATGAAAAGCCTCTTCACTAAGTTCTGTGTTATAAAGGGAGACATGCTTTCCATCTGAGAAGCAGTCACTAAAATTTTGGTATTTTTAAAAATTTTTAAAAATTTTGGTATAAAATCTAAAATTTGATTAGAAAGTGGTATGTGTTTAAATAGTAGTCAATGCATCTAGACATTATCAGACTAAGTGAACTAAGTCAGAAAAAGACAAATACCATAAGATATCTCTAATATGTGAACTCTCAAACATGGCACCAATGCATCTCTCTACAGAACAGAAACAGACTCACCAACATAGAGAACTGACTTTTGGTTGCCAAGGGGGAGGAAAGGACTGGGAGTGTGGGATTAGCAGATGTAGACTATTACATATAGGATGGATAAACAACAAGGTCCTCCTGCATAGCACAGGAAACTATATTCAATATCTTATGATAAACCATAATGGAAAAGAATATGAAAAAAAGAATGTGTAAAACTGAGTCACTTTGCTGTACTGCAGAGACTGGCACAGCATTGTAATTTAACTATACTTAAATTTTAAAGATTAAATTATAAAGTTCAAAAGATATGTTGTAAAGCAACTATGCTCCAATAAAAGTTAATAAAAAATGAAATCCATAAAAATAAAATAGTTTATATAAGCAACTTGCTTTCTATTATATTATCTTTAAAGTTTTTATGTTAATATCTTGCTATAATGTAAGCCCTCAGGCCTAGGAACTGTCACCTATACATACACACACTTCATAAATTATTTAACATATCATTTACCAACCACATTGTAGAAAAACTCATTTGGTATGATCAGCTGGGTAAAATGTCAGAAGTAATTTGTTATTCATAACAAATTTTGTCTCAAGATGAATTAAAGGTTGCCTCAATAGTGAATTCACTTTCCTTGTACACCGATACTCTCTTGAGAGAAAGAAAAGGAATACACTTATATTTTGCACATCAGAGGATGACATTAAGCCTTAAATATGCCTATCGGAGTTTAGAATATCATCTTACCTGGATCTAGGAGGAAAACAGGTTGAGAACCTTTAATTCAACATCTTTTAGGTGCTTAATAAGCTATTACTACCTTATTATAGCAAAAAATGTTCATTCGTTCAAAAAACATTTTATTTGTTAAAGACCATGAAGTGACCCTTTGACTCTCCCTGTGTGGGGATGATGCCAGACCCAACCTTGTCTGATGTGTGGAAGGAAGTGAACACGTTTCTAGGCCATGGGTATTACGGGCACGCACAGCTTAGTTCTTCCAACTTGGACAGGGTCTTGAACCAGAGACAGGTACCTGGATTCAGTGGGACTTGCCTTCAATTCACTGATGTCACAGCTGGTAGAAGCAGATTGTTTCAGGCCTACATCCCTGGGCTCAGCTTGAACATACCAACCTCAACCAGATAGGAAGACGATCCAGTCACATGCGACCATCCCCACCCTACTTACGTGTTAGTACCTGTTTTCTTAAAGAATCTGCCAACCTGTGGTTCCTTTTCCCCCTGACACAGACATCAGAGTATAACTTTTGCCTATTAAAATGAACAGTAGGGGGAATATTTTTTTACTGTTGGAGAAGAGGCTTGATAAGATGGAATGCAGGTTATATATATATTAGTATGTGAAAGTCTGGAGGACCTATGAAAAGGCACATGTTTATAAAGCAAAAAACAAAACACACAGGAAAAACAGGATTTAGTTAGCTTGTTTTTTCACTGTGGAGGAATTTCTATGTAAAACGGGATTTCAGGTTGAAGGACGAGTATAATGATTATGCTAGGATTTCTTTTGCCATTATGGAAGTCCTTTCTTCTACTTAGTATCATCAAGTATATATAGGAAAGGGCTCTCTTCATTTTTTTAACTCTTAAAATGAGACATTAGTTTAATTACTTAAAATTTGATCTTTCATAAGGTGTTTTCAGTTTGGTCTGCTGATAGAAAATTAAAATATGGAGGCTTCAGGTGTAACAACTTGTCCCAAATGGTTACATAAATTACTGATTCTGCTTATAATCAGAATTGTGTTTTCATCTTCCAGTGCTCTTTTCTTCAGATGGAAAGGTCTTTCTTAAAAAAAAAAAAGCTTACATATCGCATCAACATTTTTTTTAAAGAAAATACAACTTTATTTAATTTTTTATATATATATATATATATATATATATACACATATATATATGTCTTTTTTTTTGGCTGAATTGAGTCTTAGTTGTGGCACACAGGGTCTTCCTTTGCGTCATGTGAGATCTTTTGTTGAGGGGCACAGACTCTCTAGTCACGGCATGGGCTCCAGAGCACGCGGGCTTCAGTAGTTGCTGTGTGGCAGTTTACTTACCCTGGGGCATGTGGGATCTTGGTTCCTTAGTGAAGAATCAAATCCACATCCCCTGCATTGCAAGATGGATTTTAACCATTGGACCACCAGGGAAGTTCCCTTGGTGCACTGGCACAGACTTGGTACCTTCACTCCTGGTGGCCAGGGCTCAGTCCCTGGTCAGAGAACTAAGACCCCGCAAGCCACATGGTGCGGCCAAAAGAAAAAAGGTAAATGTGGGCTTCCTTTATTTAGTCATGAATAAATTGCTCTTTTTGTTTTAGGTCATCTCTGTAAGTAAACAAATTCTACCTTTATGGCTGAAACCTCAAAGAAAATTTCCTGTGAGCTTATGCCATAGAATGGATATGGATATGTCTTTTTTAAATTTACTTAGGATTTTGGCTATGCTGGGCCTTTGTTGCTGTGTGGGCTTTTCTCTAGTAACGGTGCACGGGCTTCTCATTGTGGAGGCTTCTCTTGTTCCAGAACACAGGCTCTTGGGACATGGGCCTCAGCTGCAGCACATGGGCTCACTAGTTGTGGCTTATGAGCTTAGGTGTTCTGTGACACACGGGATCTTCCCAGACAGGGGATTGAACCTGTGTCTCCTGCATTGGCAGGCAGATTCTTCACCACTGAGCTCTCAGGAAAGCCATATATATATATATATATATATATATATATAATTTTTTTTTTTTAATACTTATGAGCTAGGACAGAGAAGGCAATGGCACCCTACTCCAGTACTCTTGCCTGGAAAATCCCATGGACGGAGGAGCCTGGTAGGCTGCAGTCCGTGGGGTCGCTGAAGGTTGGACACAACTGAGCAACTTCACTTTCACTTTTCACTTTCATGCATTGGAGAAGGAAATGGCAACCCACCGCAGTGTTCTTGCCTGGAGAATCCCAGGGATGGAGGAGCTTGGTAGGCTGCCATCTGTGGGGTCGTACAGAGTTGGACACGACTGAAGTGACTTAGCCGTAGCAGAGCTAAGAAAATGAGAACTTATCTTTATGAGACCCTTATTAAATATTAGCATTTTAAATTTACTGTACATTAACTTGCTTTAACCGCTAGTATGCTAAAATGATAAAATTGAGCTGAAAGTTTTTGCCTTTTTATTCCAAAGAGGTTTGTAACTGTCATTTTTGTTTTGCAGTGGAAGGACTCTGTGAAGGCATTGGTGCTGGACTAGTGGACATTGCTATCTGGGTTGGTACTTGCTCAGATTACCCAAAAGGAGATGCCTCTACAGGGTGGAATTCGGTGTCTCGAATCATTATTGAAGAGCTCCCAAAATAAATCCTTTCATTTTTGTTCCCTACCTCTTTTTTATTATGCCTTTGAATGGTTCACTTTAGTAACACCTTATATAATTTTTATGTGTACATTGTTGTCGTTGTTCAGTGGCTAAGTCATGTCCAACTCTTTGCCACCCCATGGACTGCAGCACTCCAGGCTTCCCTGTCCTTATTATCTCCTGGAGTTTGCTCAGCGTCATGTCCACTGAGTCGGTGATGCTGTCTAACCATCTCATCCCCTGCCCATACTTTTCCTTTTGCCTGCACTTCTGAGTGAAGGAACATGACTAAACGTGTTTACAGACCAAAGTGTGATTTCACACTGTTTTTAGATCCAGTATTATTCGTTTTCCTTCAATCAAAATTATAGTGTTGAGATTTTGTAGTTGATTAAAATACTTTCTTCATTTTCCCATTCCCTGAACCTGTAATTTGAAATGTTATTATGGTCTTCATTTCTTTCCTGTTCTCTTAGTATAGCACTTTTTAAAATATAAAAGCTACCAGTCTTTGTACAAGTTGTAAATGTTCAGAATTGTTTTATATCTGTGAAATAAAACATATCAAACAACCTTGCTATCTTTAATGTAACTGCTACTAAAAGGAGGGTTTCTGGTACTTCATACCTGGAAAGTTGAGGATAAGCCTGACTTTGTATTTATCCATTTAACAATCTTATTTTCAATTTAGTACATAGATGGGCTTGACAAAGGGCAGAAATGGTATGGACCTAACAGAAGCAGAAGATATTAAGAAGAGGTGGCAAGAATACACGGAGGGGGGGCGGTCCTAAGATGGCGGAGGAATAGGACGTGAAGACCACTTTCTCCCTCACAAATTCCTCAAAAGAACATTTCAACACTGAGCAAACTCCACAAAACAACTTCTGTAGGCTGGCAGAGGACATCAGGCAACGAGAAAAGCAGACCATTGTCTTCAAAAACAGGTAGGAAAAAATATAAAAGACGAAAAAGGAGACAAAGGAGGTGGGGAGGGAGCTCCGTCCCGGGAAGGGAAGCCCGTCCCGGGAAGGGAATTTTAAGAAGAGAGGTTTCCAAACACCAGGAAACACTCTCCCTGCCGAGTCTGTGGCGAGCCTTGGAAACACAGAAGGCAACATAACAGGAAGGAAAAATAAAGAAATAATTAAAACCAAGAGATTACAAGCCCACCAGTTACTCCCCCAGCGGAAAAGCAGCACAGACACCTGCATCCGCCATTGGGAAGTGGGGGCAGGGCAGGGACGCGCGGGAGGCGCGGGCTGCAGAGCTTTGTAAGAATCGGGCAGGAACGCCCCACGCTCCACCAGAACGATCTAACTTGGGCTAGCAAACCAGACTGTGGGATAGCTACCACGTGAAAAGCTCGAACATAAGACACCTCCAGGACCGAGCACAGAACAGAGGACGGAACTGAAAAAGCTGGCTGCAGACCATCCCCCGCCGGGGACGGGCAGCCAGAGCCGTAAGGGCTGGAAAGGGGCAATTGCAGACCCAGAGAGACTTCACTTACCAAACTGCAAGCAGGCTTCTTTGCTAAGACTCCTGGGGGTGCTGGACAGTCACAATCTGCCTCACAAGGGGCGCCAGCGGTCCACCCAGAAAGCTGAGCAGCAGCGGCAGAAAAGGCGGCAAGTCGCAGCTATCGTGCTTGACAAACTCCTGAGCTACTCGGACCCGGGAAGGGCACAAAACGCAGCCCCAACCGAATCTGTGCCTCTGAGGGCTACCTGAGCGCCGAACCTGAGCGGCTTAGACCGAGGAAGTGCACGCAGCCTAGGGCTGGCCTCAGACGGTTCCCAGCTGAGCATCGTAGAGCCGGAGCCGTTTGTACACCGCGAGAAGGGACAGGTCCAGCAGGGCTGAGACACTGTGTGCACACAACAGCGCTATTTGTTTGCAGCATCCCCCCTCCCCACAGCGCGACTGAACTAGTGATCCTAAAAAACCAGCATAAAGAAGTTAAACAGAGGGAACCGCCTTGGAAGTGACCCCACAATGCCCACAACATCAGAGAAGGGCCAGAAATATTTTTACTATTTTTAAAATCATTCCTTTTTTAAAAAAATTTTTTCTGACTTTTTTTTAATAGTTAAGTCTTCTATTTCTCCTCTAATTTTTATTTCTATAACCTATTATTAATATTAAAAAAAAGACTTTTTTTTTTAAGGCAAACCTTATATATAGTCTTTGGGTGGTTATTGGTGTTTGTTTTTTTTGTTTTGTTTTGTTTTAATAATTCTTGTGGCTTTTTTTTTCTTTTTTCCTTTTTCCTTCTGCTTCTTTTCTTTAATATTGTATTTTTGAAAATCCAACCTCTTCTCTAGATTTTTAATCTTTGCTCTTCAGTTTTTGTTGTCAGTTTTGTACATTTAAAAACCCAAACTTCACTACCCAATTTTACCTGAGAGCGAGATTACAGGCTTGACCACTCTCTCCTCCTTTGGACTCTCCTTTTTCTCTACCAGGTGGCCTCTGTCTCTTTTCTCCCCCATCTCTTCTCTATCCAACTCTGTGAATCTCTGTGTGTTCCAGACGGTGGAGAACACCTAAGGAACTGGTTACTGGCAGGATTTGTCTCTCTCCTTCTCATTCCTCTCTCTTATCCTCCTGGCCACCTCTGTCTACTTCCTCCCTCTCCTCTTCCCCATATAACTCCGTAAATACCTCTGAGCGGTCCAGACTATGGAGCTCACATAAGGAAGTGACTACTGGCTAGCTTGCTCGCTCCTCTTTTGATCTCATCGCACCTCATTCCAGTCACCTCTAACTACCCCCTCCCTCTTCTCTTCTTCTTGTAACTCAGTGAACCTCTCTGGGTGTCCCTCGATGTGGAGAAACTTTTCATCTTTAACCTAGATGTTTTATCATTGGTGCTGTATAGATGGAGAAGTCTAGAGGCTACTGTAAAAATAAAACTGAAAACCAGAAGCAGGAGGCTTAAGTCCAAAGCCTGAGAACATCAGAGAACTCCTGAATTCAGGGAACATTAAGCAATAGGAGCTCATCAAATGCCTCCATACCTACACTGAAACTAAGCTCCACCCAAGGACCAACAAGTTCCAGAACAAGACATACCACACAAATTCTCCAGCAACACAGGAACACACTCCTGAGCTTCAATATACAGGCAGCTCAAAGTTACTCCAAAACCTTTGACGTCTCATAACCCATTACTGATCACTCCACTGCACTCCAGAGAGAAGAAACCCAGCTCCACCCACCAGAACTCCAACACAAGCCTCCCTAACCAGGAAACCTAGACAAGCCACTGATAAAACCCCACCCACAGTGAGGAAGCTCTATAATAAAGAGAACTCCACAAATTACCAGAATATAAAAAGGCCACCCCAAACGCAGCAATATAATCAAGATGAAGAGACAGAGGAATACTCAGCAGGTAAAGGAACAGGAGGGGTGCCCACCAAACCAAACAGAGGAAGAGGTAGGGAATCTACCTGAGAAAGAATTCCGAATATTGATAGTGAAAATGATCCAAAATCTTGAAATCAAAATGGAATCACAGATAAATAGCCTAGAGACAAGGATTGAGAAGATGCAAGAAAGGTTTAACAAGGACCTAGAAGAAATAAAAAAGAGTCAATATATAATGAATAACGCAATAAATGAGATCAGAAACACTCTGGAAGCAACAAATAGCAGAATAACGGAGGCAGAAGATAGGATTAGTGAAATAGAAGATAGAATGGTAGAAATAAATGAATCAGAGAGGAAACAAGAAAAACGAATTAAAAGAAATGAGGACAATCTCAGAGACCTCCAGGACGATATGAAACGCTCCAACATTCGAATTATAGGAGTCCCAGAAGAAGAAGACAAAAAGAAAGACCATGAGAAAATCCTTGAGGAGATAATAGTTGAAAACTTCCCTAAAATGGGGAAGGAAATAATCACCCAAGTCCAAGAAACACGGAGAGTTCCAAATAGGATAAACCCAAGATGAAACACCCCAAGACACATATTAATCAAATTAACAAAGATCAAACACAAAGAACAAATATTAAAAGCAGCAAGGGAAAAACAACAAATAACACACAAGGGGATTCCCATAAGAATAACAGCTGATCTTTCAATAGAAACTCTTCAGGCCAGGAGGGAATGGCAAGACATACTTAAAGTGATAAAAGAAAATAACCTACAGCCCAGATTACTGTACCCAGCAAGGATCACATTCAAATACGAAGGAGAAATCAAAAGCTTTACAGACAAGCAAAAGCTGAGAGAATTCACCACCACCAAACCAGCTCTCCAACAAATTCTAAAGGATATTCTCTAGACAGGAAACACAAAAAGGGTGTATAAACCCGAACCCAAAACAATAAAGTAAATGGTAACAGGATCATACTTATCAATAATTACCTTAAACGTAAATGGGTTGAGTGCCCCAACCAAAAGACAAAGACTGGCCGAATGGATACAAAAACAAGACCCCTCTATATGCTGCTTACAAGAGACCCACCTCAAAACAAGGGACACATACAGACTGAAAGTGAAGGGCTGGAAAAAGATATACCATACAAATGGAGACCAAAAGAAAGCAGGAGTGGCAATACTCATATCCAATAAAATAGACTTTAAAACAAAGGCTGTGAAAAGAGACAAAGAAGGCCACTACATAATGATCAAAGGATCAATCCAAGAAGAAGATATAACAATTATAAATATATATGCACCCAATATAGGAGCACCGCAATATGTAAGACAAATGCTAACAAGTATGAAAGGGGAAATCAACAATAACACAATAATAGTGGGAGACTTTAATACCCCACTCACACCTATGGACAGATCAACTAAACAGAAAATCAACAAAGAAACGCAAACTTTAAATAATACATTAGACCAGTTAGACCTAATTGATATCTATAGGACATTTCACCCCAAAACAATGAATTTCACCTTTTTCTCAAATGCTCATGGAACCTTCTCCAGGATAGATCACATCCTGGGCCATAAATCTAAACTTGATAAGTTCCAAAAAATCGAAATCATTCCAAGCATCTTTTCTGACCATAATGCATTAAGATTAGATCTCAATTACAGGAGAAAAACTATTAAAAATTCTAACATATGGAGGTTGAACAACACACTCCTGAATAACCAACAAATCACAGAAGAAATCAAAAAAGAAGTCAAAATATGCATAGAAACTAATGAAAATGAAAACCACACAAAACCTGCGGGACACTATAAAAGCAGTGCTAAGAGGAAAGTTCATAGCAATACAGGCATACCTCAAGAAACAAGAAAAAAGTCAAATAAATAACCTAACTCTACACCTAATGCAACTAGAAAAGGAAGACTTGGAGAACCTCAGAGTTAGTAGAAGGAAAGAAATCTAAAAATTAGGGCAGAAATAAATGCAAAAGAAACAAAAGAGACCATAGCAAAAATCAACAAAGCCAAAAGCTGGTTCTTTGAAAGGATAAATAAAATTGACAAACCATTAGCCAGACTCATCAAGAAGCAAAGAGAGAAAAATCAAATCAATAAAATTAGAAATGAAAATGGAGAGATCACAACAGACAACACAGAAATACAAAGGATCATAAGAGACTACTATCAGCAGTTATATGCCAATAAAATGGACAATGTGGAAGAAATGGACAAATTCCTAGAAAAGTACAATATTCCAAAACTGAACCAGGAAGAAATAGAAAATCTTAACAGACCCATCACAAGCATGGAAATTGAAACTGTAATCAGAAATCTTCCAGCAAACAAAAGCCCAGGTCCAGACGGCTTCACAGCTGAATTCTACCAAAAATTTCGAGAAGAGCTAACATCTATCCTCCTCAAACTCTTCCAGAAAATTGCAGAGGAAGGTAAACTTCCAAACTCATTCTATGAGGCCACCATCACCCTAATACCAAAACCTGACAAAGATACTACAAAAAAAGAAAACTACAGGCCAATATCACTGATGAACATAGATGCAAAAATCCTCAACAAAATTCTAGCAATCAGAATCCAACGACACATTAAAAAGATCATACACCACGACCAAGTGGGCTTTATCCCAGGGATGCAAGGATTCTTCAATATCCGCAAATCAATCAATGTAATTCACCACATTAACAAATTGAAAATAAAAACCATATGATTATCTCAATAGACGCAGAGAAGGCCTTTGACAAAATTCAACATCCATTTATGATAAAAACTCTCCAGAAAGCAGGAATAGAAGGAACATATCTCAACATAATAAAAGCTATATATGACAAACCCACAGCAAACATTATCCTCAATGGTGAAAAATTGAAAGCATTTCCCCTAAAGTCAGAAACAAGACAAGGGTGCCCACTTTCACCGCTACTATTCAACATAGTTCTGGAAGTTTTGGCCACAGCAGTCAGAGCAGAAAAAGAAATAAAAGGAATCCAAATTGGAAAAGAAGAAGTAAAACTCTCACTGTTTGCAGATGACATGATCCTCTACATAGAAAACCCTAAAGACTCCACCAGAAAATTACTAGAGCTAATCAATGAATATAGTAAAGTTGCAGGATAGAAAATCAACACACAGAAATCCCTTGCATTCCTATACATGAATAATGAGAAAGTAGAAAAAGAAATTAAGGAAACAATTCCATTCACCATTGCAACGAAAAGAATAAAATACTTAGGAATATATCTACCTAAAGAAACTAAAGACCTATACATAGAAAACTATAAAACACTGATGAAAGAAATCAAAGAGGACACTAATAGATGGAGAAATATACCATGTTCATGGATCGGAAGAATCAATATAGTGAAAATGAGTATACTACCCAAAGCAATTTACAAATTCAACGCAATCCCTATTAAGCTACCAGCCATATTTTTCACAGAACTAGAACAAATAATTTCAAGATTTGTATGGAAATACAAAAAAAACCTAGAATAGCCAAAGCAATCTTGAGAAAGAAGAATGGAACTGGAGGAATCAACTTGCCTGACTTCAGGCTCTACTACAAAGCCACAGTCATTAAGACAGTATGGTACTGGCACGAAGACAGAAATATAGATCAATGGAACAAAATAGCCCAGAGATAAAGCCACACACATATGGACACCTTATCTTTGGCAAAGAAGGCAAGAATATACAATGGAGTAAAGACAATCTCTTTAACAAGTGGTGCTGGGAAAATTGGTCAACCACTTGTAAAAGAATGAAACTAGATCACTTTCTAACACCATACACAAAAATAAACTCAAAATGGATTAAAGATCTAAATGTAAGACCAGAAACTATAAAACTCCTAGAGGAGAATATAGGCAAAACACTCTCCGACATAAATCACAGCAGGATCCTCTATGATCCACCTCCCAGAATACTGGAAATAAAAGCAAAAATAAACAAATGGGATCTAATTAAAATTAAAAGCTTCTGCACAACAAAGGAAAATATAAGCAAAGTGAAAAGACAACCTTCTGAATGGGAGAAAATAATAGCAAATGAAGCAACTGACAAACAACTAATCTCAAAAATATACAAGCAACTTATGCAGCTCAATTCCAGAAAAATAAACGACCCAATCAAAAAATGGGCCAAAGAACTAAATAGACATTTCTCCAAAGAAGACATACGGATGGCTAACAAACACATGAAAAGATGCTCAACGTCACTCATTATTAGAGAAATGCAAATCAAAACCACAATGAGGTACCACTTCACACCAGTCAGAATGGCTGCGATCCAAAAATCTGCAAGCAATAAATGCTGGAGAGGGTGTGGAGAAAAGGAACCCTCCTACACTGTTGGTGGGAATGCAAACTAGTACAGCCACTATGGAGAACAGTGTGGAGATTCCTTAAAAAATTGCAAATAGAACTACCTTATGACCCAGCAATCCCACTGCTGGGCATACACACCGAGGAAACCAGAATTGAAAGAGACACATGTACCCCCAATGTTCATCGCAGCACTGTTTATAATAGCCAGGACATGGAAACAACCTAGATGTCCATCAGCAGATGAATGGATAAGAAAGCTGTGGTACATATACACAATGGAGTATTACTCAGCCATTAAAAAGAATACATTTGAATCAGTTCTGATGAGATGGATGAAACTGGAGCCGATTATACAGAGTGAAGTAAGCCAGAAAGAAAAACATCAATACAGTATACCAACACATATATACGGAATTTAGAAAGATGGCAATGACGACCCTGTATGCAAGACAGCAAAAAAGACACAGCTGTGTATAACGGACTTTTGGACTCAGAGGGAGAGGGAGAGGGTGGGATGATTTGGGAGAATGGCATTGTAACATGTATACTATCATGTAAGAATCGAATCGCCAGTCTATGTCTGACGCAGGATACAGCATGCTTGGGGCTGTTGCACGGTGATGACCCAGAGAGATGTTATGGGGAGGGAGGTGGGAGGGGGGTTCATGTTTGGGAATGCATGTACACCCGTGGTGGATTCATGTCAATGTACGGCAAAACCAATACAGTATTGTAAAGTAAAATATAGTAAAAAAAAAAAAATACACGGAGAACTGTACAAAAAAGATCTTCATGACCCAGATAATCATAATGATGTGATCACTAATCTAGAGCCAGACATCTTGGAATGTGAAGTCAAGTGGGCCTTAGAAAGCATCACTATGAACAAAGCTAGTGGAGGTGATGGAATTCCAGTTGAGCTGTTTCAAATCCTGAAAGATGATGCTGTGAAAGTGCTGCACTCAATATGCCAGCAAATTTGGAAAACGCAGCAGTAGCCACAGGACTGGAAAAGGTCAGTTTTCATTCTAATTCCAAAGGAAGGCAATGCCAAAGAATGCTCAAACTACCGCACAATTGCACTCATCTCACATGCTAGTAAAGTAATGCTCAAAATTCTCCAAGCCAGGCTTCAGCAATACGTGAACTGTGAACTCCCTGATGTTCAAGCTGGTTTTAGAAAAGGCAGAGGAACCAGAGATCAAATTACCAACATCCACTGGATCATGGAAAAGGAAGAGAGTTCCAGAAAAACATCTATTTCTGCTTTATTAACTATGCCAAAGCCTTTGACTGTGTGGATCTTGAGAAATCTGCCTCTTGAGAAATCTGTATGCAGGTCAGGAAGCAACAGTTAGAACTGGACATGGAACAACAGACTGGTTCCAAATAGGAAAAGGAGTATGTCAAGGCTATATATTGTCACCCTGCTTATTTAACTTCTATGCAGAGTACATCATGAGAAACGCTGGACTGGAAGAAACACAAGCTGGAATCAAGATTGCCGGGAGAAATATCAAGAACCTCAGATATGCAGATGACAGCACCCTTATGGCAGAAAGTGAAGAGGAGCTAGAAAGCCTCTTGATGAAAGTGAAAGAGGAGAGTGAAAAAGTTGGCTTAAAGCTCAACATTCAGAAAATGAAGATCATGGCATCTGGTCCTATCACTTCATGGGAAATAGATGGGAAAACAGTAGAAACAATGTCAGACTTTATTTTTGGGGGCTCCAAAATCACTGCAGATGGTGAGTGCAGCCATGAAATTAAAAGATGCTTGCTTCTTGGAAGAAGAGTTATGACCAACCTAGATAGTATATAAAAAAGCAGAGACATTACTTTGCCGACTAAGGTCCGTCTAGTCAAGGCTATGGTTTTTCCTGTGGTCATGTATGGATGTGAGAGTTGGACTGTGAAGAAGGTTGAGAGCCAAAGAATTGATGCTTTTGAAGTGTGGTGTTGGAGAAGACTCTGAGAGTCCCTTGGACTGCAAGGAGATCCAACCAGTCCATTCTGAAGGAGATCAGCCCTGGGATTTCTTTGGAAGGAATGATGCTAAAGCTGAAACTCCAGTACTTTGGCCACCTGATGTGAAGAGTTGACTCATTGGAAAAGACCCTGATGCTGGGAGGGATTGGGGGCAGGAGGAGAAGGGGACGACAGAGGATGAGATGGCTGGATGGCATCATGGACTTGATGGACGTGAGTCTGAGTGAACTCCAGGAGATGGTGATGGACAGGGAGGCCTGGCATGCTGCAATTCATGGGGTTGCAAAGAGTTGGACATGACTGAGTGACTGAACTGAACTGAACTGATAGTACTGTTCCATATTTTAAGAGATTCAAAGAGAAAGGAGCATTTATGTGCCAGGAAATATATTAATACTAGCACCTTAGAAATCTTTATTTAACAAAGAGTAAAGGGCTCTGGTGATGACCATCAATGACCGATAACATTCCAAAATAAGAGAAAGGCTATGTGCCCCCTAAGGAATGCACGTAGTACCACCCAGGAAGTTGTTTTGCAAAGAAGAAATCAAGTCTGGACCTGATTTAGCCTCCAGATATAACCATTAAATTTTAGGAAACACAGGGGATAGAATAATATGTTAATTGACATGTCAGCCAATCAGGCCTATGGAAAACTTGAAAAACAGCTGGGTTTCTTCAACAAATATATTGCAACAAAAGAGAAAAAGAAAAACATGGATTGAAAGAGATTTAAGAGATACTAACTCATTTCAATGTTTCGACTTTATTTGCCTACTTGGGATAGTAATTTTGTGGTGTGAAGTAGTATTGTGTTTATTTTAAAATAGTGTTTATCATTTAGAGATACTGAAATATTCAAGATAAAGTGATATGATGTCTGGAATTTGCTTCAGAATAACCTTGAAAGGAAGAGTGCGTGATAGGAGGTCTAGGTGAAATAACGTTGAAGATAGGTAGACGTTGACCGAGGTGGGTAAAAATTGTGACAAATGGAGACTGGGATTAAGGACATTTTGATTGGAGACCAGAACATTAGTTAAGATCTCTTTGAATTGGCACAGATTGTGAAGACATTTGTATCCCATGTGAATGCCCACCAAAGGACACCCACTGCAGAGGAGGCTCTTAATGACAAGGTGGACAAAATAACTCACTGTGGATGTGAGTCAGCTTCTTTCCTGAGCACTCCAGTGCTAGTTCAATAGACCCATAAACAGAGAGGCTGTGGTGGCAAGGATGGAGGTAACGTATGGATTTGACAACATGGAATTTCCCATATTGAGGCTGGCCTGGTTAATGTCAGTGCTGGGTGCCTAATGGGGCAACAGCAGAGTCCAAAATGAGTCCCTAATATGGCATCATTCCCAGGGGGGACAAGCCAGTCACCTAAGTGCGGGCAGATTACACCAGACTTCCATCATGGAGGGGCAGAGATTCACTCTCATGGAAATATGTATTCTGGATACAGATGGACCTTCCCTGCTAGCACTGCCATCCGTGGACTCACAAGAATGCCTTATCTACCATCTCACATTATGCACAGCATTGTTTCTCATCAAGAAACTTCATATCACAGCAAAGAAGTGCAGCCATGGGGCTTGCCCCATGGAATTAACTGGTCTTACCACATCCCCGCCCTCCCCCCCCGCCCCCCCACCTGGAAGGGACTGGCCTAAAGAAAAGGAGGAATGGCTTACTGAGGTCTCATTACGGTACCAGTTGGTAGACAGCATCCTGCAAGAATGGGGTTCTGTCTTATAGGTGCAGTGTATTCTTTGGATCAGAAAGGTGTTCTTGCTCCTACAGCCAGAATACAAGCAGCATAGTGGGAGTGGCTTCTCTCACTGTTACATCTAATAACCCATTGGTAGGCTTTTTGCTTCCTGTCCTGACAACTTTGAGCTCTGCCGGTCTGGAGATCTTAGTATCCAATAAGGAAAAGCTTCCACAGGGGACACAATAACAGTTTCGCTGAATTAGAAGATGAGAAAGTGTTAGTCACTCAGTCGTGTCCGACTCTCTTAAGACCCCATGAACTGTATAGCCTGTCAGGCTCCTCTGTCCATGGAACTCTCCAGACAAGAATACTGGAATGGGTTGCCATTCCCTTCTCCAGGGGATCTTCTGGATCCAGGGATCAAATCCAGGTCTCCTGCATTGCAGACAGATTCTTTACTCTCTGAGCTACCAGGGAAGATGAGACTGTATTTAAAAGAATAGAAAATGTGTTTATCCCATTGTTTCTATTGATCAAGGACCTAGGTACAGGTTAGCTGAGTCCTCTGCTCAGGGTGTCACCACTCTGAAAGCAAATTGTTGATTTAGGCTGTAGTCTCATCTGGGGCTCAGGGTCCTCTTCGCAGCTCAGGTGGTTCTTAGCAGAATCCAGGGCCTTGCAGCTGAGTGATTAATATCCCTGTGTTCTTGCTGCTGCCTGAGGACTGCTCTCAGCACCTGAGGTCACTCTCAGGACCTTGCCATGTTCTACATTTTTTGGATTGCTGTGTTTGCATTTGTCTCCAGTATTCACCGACTCGATGGACATGAGTTTGTGTGAACTCCAGGAGTTGGTGATGGACAGGGAGGCCTGGCGTGCTGTAGTTCATGGGGTTGCAAAGAGTCGGGCACGACTGAGTGACTGAACTGAAGTGAACTGAACCAGGTATTATTTTCTCTTTGATGTCTTCAATGACCTATTGGTTATTCAGCAGCGTATTGCTTAGCTTCCAGGTGTTTGTGTTTGGGGTTGTTTTTTTCCTTGCAGTTGATTTCCAGTCTCATAGCCTTGGGGTCAGAAAAGATGCTTGCTGTGAAGTATGGTCAGGCCACTCAAGGTGGCTGTTCTCTGGCTCTCTGTACATTCTCTGCTCAACCGGTCCCTGCTTTACTTGCATGACTCTCCATTCCTCTTAATTATAGGGCTTAATTAGTAACTGCCTGTGTGCTTGCTCTCTGCCCCATCTGCTGGTTTCCTTGGCAATTGATGAGCCAATCTGATGTCATTTCACCCTATAACTAGTAGCCTCTTTCTCCCCGGAGTAGTGAGGATTACTGCCAGCTAGCAGTCCTGTCTGCCATCTGCCATACACAGCGGTGGTTTAGGACCTTCCTTCAGATTGTAAGTTGCTCTGTCCAGTAAGTCACTGATGTTTTTGTTGCCATATCAGGACGAGGAAACCCCGGGAGCTGAGATGTTCAGACACAAGGATGGGGGAAGAGAAAGCTGTGGGGGTGATTCTGAGCAGGCCATCCAGTAGCATGAGAGGCCCTGTGGCAGCTGTGTACCATGAGAGAGATCTTTTTCTTCTATCATGTTGATAATATCCTGTTCACCTCAGTCTTTTTCCAATTTGAAAGTAGCAGCCCTGTGCTCTTGGTTCATCTGACTGCGCAGAGGTGGCTGGTGAATACAGCAAGGGACAAAATGCAAGGGCCTGGATTATCTACAAAATTCAAGGATACTCCCGACCTACCACCCGTAAACAATTACAGACACAGGCTTTAGAGATTTTAATTCAGAGATAGATCTGTGAGCTGAACATGGCCAGTTACCTGCAAAGGTTTTGTTGGAGCCTATAGCAACTGCAAAATAGCAAAAGTGTCCTTGGGCTTCTGGTTCCAGGTAGAGTGTGATGGAACAACAGCTATATGGAGTCTATGATGTATTACAACAGATGGGAGACATTACCAAAAAAACTACCTGATTCTTTGAGCAACACAAAAAACCACCATTCATTTTATGTGCAACATATAGGGTCCCCATGGACATCAATAGTGACCAAGGAATCTACTTAATTGCTGTGAAGTTCAGGAATGAAAGTGAAAGTGAAGTCGCTCAGTTGTGTCTGATTCTTTGTGACCCCGTGGACTCTAGCTCACCAGGCTCCTCCATCCATGGGATTACCCAGGCAAGAATACTGAGATTCTCCAGGCAAGAAGTTCAGGAATGGGCCAATATAAATGACATACATGGGCATTTCCATCTGCCTTACAACTCCACTGCTGCTGGGCTATGAATAGACTATTTAAACAATAGCTGACATGGGAAACTCACTCTCAACACGTGGGCACATCCCAGGAGCAATCATCTCAGTGCCAAGGCCATGTTAACCCAGAGACAGTCAGTACCACTCAGGTTCAACTGTTGATCACTGAAGAACTGTTGACAACTATAGGTCAGGGCAATAACTCAGTTTCATCTTTGCCACAGGATCTACCCCCAGAAGAACAGATTATAAATAGCCCTTGGGACTGGCAGAAAAGTCCCCTGGCAGAAAAGTTTTCCTGGCAGAAAAGTGATTTGGGTTTACAACCTTGTTGGAATAGGATCAGAAAGGGACTTACACCTGTCCTTTACCTGGTCCCACCTGGAAAAAGGCACTATTATGCTAACTCCATGGTCTGGTCTGTTACACTGCCTTTTCAGTATTCGACACTGGTTATGGGCACTAAATGTAGGCAGGTGGTACAGTATTGCAGGCCAGGACAAAACCCTTAGGCAGGGGTGCCACTATCTCAGAACAATGTTACTGTTTGTATTTGCTTAGTAGTTAGTAGTCGTGATCTTCCTGTATTGGGCCTGTTAAACATCTTGCAAGTCATCCAACTCTGAGTGAAGGGAATCTGTTTGTGAACTGGGTGACAATGATGGCCTCACCACAAAATGAGGTGATTGGTGAGTCTACAGCAAAAGGAGCTGTTGTCGACCTCTGAAGTTCCCCAAAAAATTGACTTGATAAGCACCTGACTCCAAAGCTTGCCCGCCTTTTGGATGGTCTGCATGGCATTTGTAGTATTTGGTTGCAATGCACCTCTATCTATCTGTCCTCAGGAGTATTACAGAAGAGGGATGGGCTGAGATTATAAGGGTCATACATGTATGGGTGGAATGTACGACTAGGCAATTCAGGATGGCTGGTTTGCTCTCCGTACATCTCCTCTTCAACCAGTCCCTGCTTCACTCACATGACTATCCAACCCTCTTAATTATAGGGCTTAATAGTAATTTCCTACTTGCTTGCTCCTTGTCCCAGCTGCTGGTTTCCCTGGTAATTGATGAGCCAGTCTGACATTAATTCCCCCTGTAAATGGAAGTCTCCTTCTTTCCCAAGCAGCAAAGACTGCTGCCACATCCAGCCTGCTGTCTGCCACACACAGTGAGGTGCTGCTCCAGGACCTTGCTTCAGATGTGTAAGATCCTCTATCAAATAAGACACTGATGACTCTTGCTATCTTGAGGCTCTTCAGTCCTGAGGCTGGGCAACTGCAAGACTCGCAGGCTTGCAGGGTACAGCCCAATGTATGATTTAAATCTTCAGTTTAATGGGACTTGTTTTGTGGTCTAGCATGTGATATATCATGGAGAATAGAACTTTTCTTTTTGGAAAACTTGCCTGGTTAGATAGGTTGGACCCACCCAACTATATCCCTTTGGATTATAGTTGACTGATTAGGGACCCTAATTACACCTGCAAAATTCTTTTTGCTATATTGTTATATAATCATGGAGATGATATCCAACTGTATTTACAGGTCCCCACAACGTTCAAAAGGAAATTATACTAGTGTTTACCCTGGGGTCAGGAATTGTGTGGTCCATCTTAGAATTTTGCATACGACATACGGCCACCTGACCCTCTTACACTCCTTATACCAAGGACCAAAAGGTGAAAAAGGCTAACTTAACTGTAATGATCCCAATTATCAAAGGAAATTGGTTGCTACTATAATGAAAGCAAGGAGGACTTTGTCTGGAACCCAGGAGATTTTCTGAGGTTCCTCTCAGTGCTACCATGCCCGCAGTAAAGGTCAATGAAAAGCTACAGGAACTAAAAAAAAAAGAAAGGCAGGATAATTGAGGAGTCAGACCCTTCAGAAGGGAAGGATAGAATCATTCTACCTGGTAAAGAATCTAGAGCTGTGGGTTTTGGCTGAGGGCAAGAAAAACAGGGAATAAGCAGGTGAAGGTGGAAGCTGTAGACATCAGCTCTGACCCCATGAACAATTACAGAAACCAGGAAGGGTAACTGCATATTTTCTGTTATTTGTATGTGCTTGTATATTCTAACCCTCTTCTACTTCCCATTTTAATTTTATGTAAAACTAGGTAGAGATCAACTTTAAAATGTAGTCTTTAGTGGAACCAAGACTGAGATTGAAGGATAATTAATATAGGCAGCAATGAATTCACTGACCAGTGGGGTTTCGGGCCTTACTTGGGTGAAGGGCAGGAAGGGCAAGAATTTCACTTATTACAGGGTTAACTGTTTCTTGCTAAAAATATAGTTAATTGCTGTGCAGGTATTGAAACAGGTGTAGAATGGTGCATATGAAAGTTGAATAGTCAAAGGGGTCGACTGAACTGGTTATAAGCTTATGCTTCCTAGCTCTAAATTCTTTCTCCAGTTGCATACCTGGAATGTGCAGTCCTTCAACTATTTTGCAGCCCCAGCCCAGGAGGCCTGGTGGTCACCTTGCTAAGAGTCTTGTAAGAGCCACACCACATGCTTCTGGCCTCAGGCTGTAGCAACCTTCTGTCTCCCATCGCACACACTCCCGGGCATGACTCCTGACTTTCTTGCCCACTGCAGGGTTGTTCCTGAGACCTTTCCAAGGTGGAGAATGTCTGCTCTGGCTTAGCACCTGCAGAAACATCTTGGCTTCCTCAGCAACCAGTTCACATTCCTTGGCTTGCCTGTGCCCTCGGTGATCACTGTTTATCCGATGATTCTAAATAAGTTCTGACACAGGCAACCCGGCAAACTCTCACCACCCCGTGTCATCTGCTAATACACATTTTCCAATGAAAAAAGTTAACTAATGATCAAGTTTAAAAAGGAATTCCATTTGAGCCAAACTGAGGATTCTAACCCAGAAAGCAAATTCTTAGAAAGCTCTGAGAAGTGTCCCACCGGTTAGAAGTTGAAGGCATAGATATACATTTTTGATACAAAGAATTGTCCATCAAAATGACACGCTGATATTTTACATAAAATTCATGAAGGACATATAGTCTGGGTAAGCACAAACGAAGTGAGCAGCAATTCACCGTGACTCTCAGCAGAGCTGGAAAAGAACATTATTCTTTGGAGAAGTTACCTTGCTAGGGACTTCCCTGGCAGTCCACTGGTTACGACTTTGTCCCTCCAGTGCAAGGGGCACTGTTTCAATCATTGGTTGAGGAACTAAGATTCTACATGCTGTGTGACATAGCCAGCGATTTCTTAAGTTACATTGTTAGTGTCAGAAGAAAGAAGACAAAACTGATCTTTAGGGTCGAGCAGGCACTCCTGTCTTTGGGCAGGTCTGGTTAATGTGTAATGAAGGCCTGAACAGGATTTGGGGTTTAATGATTTTTGTCCTGCCTTTAAATTAGATTCCATCAGAGGTATGAGCACCAGAGAGCTTACAAGCTTGGAACTTGTCAAGGATAAATGGATATGTTAAGTGTCTTTTCCATAAATATTAGTAAAAACTGTGGTGACCCAAGGACAAAAGAGCAGATAAAACCAAGGAGGGTCTTAGAATGCAGGAACAGGAAAAACAGACCCTTATCATCCTTCCCTCCCCCATGTTGTAAAGGTCCTCCTGAGCAGTATAACCTGTCTCCCCTCCTACGCCATAGGGAGAAGGTATTTGCCTTACTCTTCCCCTCAATCCAGTATTTGTGTCTCATCCAATCAGCAAATGAGCCTCAAGACCCCTATCCCACTCCTTGTACCCTGGGTATAAAAGTGGACTAAGGACCCCTGTTCAAATCCTGAAAGATGATGCTGTGAAAGTGCTGCACTCAATATGCCAGCAAATTGGGAAAACTCAGCAGTGGCCACCAAACTGGAAAAGGTCAGTCAAAATTCCAATTCCAAAGAAAGGCAATGCCAAAGGATGCTCAAACTATCGCACAATTGCTAGTAAAGTAATGCTCAAAATTCTCCAAGCCAGACTTCAGCAATACATGAACTGTGAACTCCCTGATGTTCAAGCTGGTTTTAGAAAAGGTAGAGAAACCAGAGATCAAATTGCCAACATCCGCTGGATCATGGAAAAAGCAAGAGAGTTCCAGGAAAACATCTATTTCTGCTTTCTTGACTATGCCAAAGCCTTTGACTGTGTGGATCACAATAAACTGTGGAAAATTCTGAAAGAGATGGGAATACAGACCACCTGACCTGCCTCTTGAGAAACGTATATGCAGGTCAGGAAGCAACAGTTAGAACTGGACATGGAACAACAGACTGGTTCTAAATAGGAAAAGGAGTACGTCAAGGCTGTATATTGTCACCCTGCTTATTTAACTTCTATGCAGAGCACATCATGAGAAACGCTGGACTGGAAGAAACACAAGCTGGAATCAAGATTGCCGGGAGAAATATCAAGAACTTCAGATATGCAGATGACACCACCCTTATGGCAGAAAGTGAAGAGGAAATAAAAAGCCTCTTGATGAAAGTGAAAGAGGAGAGTGAAAAAGTTGGCTTAAAGCTCAACATTCAGAAAACAAAGATCATGGCATCTGGTCCCATCACTTCATGGGAAATAGATGGGAAACAATAGAAACAGTATCAGACTTTTTTTGGGGGGCTCCAAAATCACTGCAGATGGTGACTGCAGCCATGAAATTAAAAGATGCTTACTCCTTGGAAGAAAAGTTATGACCAACCTAGATAGTATATTGAAAAGCAGAGACATTACTTTGCCAACAAAGGTCCATCTAGTCAAGGCTATGGTTTTTCTAGTGGTCATGTATGGATGTGAGAGCTGGACTGTGAAGAAGGCTGAGCGCTAAAGAACTGATGCGTTTGAACTGTGGTGTTGGAGAAGACTCTTGAGGGTGCTTGGACTGCAAGGAGATCCAACCAGTCCATTCTGAAGGAGATCAGCCCTGGGATTTCTTTGGAAGGAATGATGCTAAAGCTGAAGCTCCAGTACTTTGGCCACCTCATGCGAAGAGTTGACTCATTGGAAAAGACTCTGATGCTGGGAGAGATGGGGGCAGGAGGAGAAGGGGACGACCCAGGATGAGAGGGCTGGATGGCATCACGGACTCAATGGATGTGAGTCTGAGTGAACTCCAGGAGTTGGTGATGGACAGGGAGGCCTGGCGTGCTGCGATTCATGGTGTCGCAAAGAGTCGGACACGACTGAGCGACTGAACTGAAGGACCCCTGTTCAGCATCAGTTCTCCCCTGAGCTGGCCTGCTGTTCTAACAGCATCTCCCATTCTAAAAATCTTTACTTCCCTCTCATTCTGTCTCTTGTCTGGAAATTCTTTTCCAACCTGTGCACGGACCATGACAGAAAGGAGTTAGCCATATACCCAGGTGACATTGATTTGTTCCATTTGTCAGAAACCCAATTTGAGTCTAACCTCTTTTGTTATATTTTTGTGCCTGATTCTGAAATTTTGGAATGGGAATGTGGGGTCTTTTTACTGAGTTCAAGCTCACTCTGCTTGCTACACAACAGGCCAATGAACCCAAGACTTGAGGTGTTGAGGCAAGGAAGAGACTTTAATTGGGGAGCTGGCAGACCTAGAAGATGGCAGACTAGCACCTCTAAATACCCATCTAACTGGGGTGTGGATGCCAGGTCCTTTTATAGATCAGAGAGAAAGAAGCAATGAGGAACTAAAGTCAAAAGGCAGAATAGGAAGGAGAAGCAGTGGGGAAGTAAAGTGAAAGCGTCTTCAGTCTTGCAAAACATCCCCAAGAGAATGGTCAGCCTTTGGAAGGAGTGTGTTAATCTCTTTTATTCACAGGTTCAGTTCAGTTCAGTTGCTCAGTCGTGTCCGACTCTTTGAGACCCCATGAATCGCAGCACACCAGGCCTCCTTGTCCATCACCAACTCCCAGAGTTCACTCAAACTCACATCCATCGAGTTGGTGATGCCATCCAGCCATCTCATCCTCTGGCATTCTCTTTTCCTCCCGCCCCCAATCCCTCTCAGCATCAGTCTTTTCCAATGAGTCAACTCTACACATGAGGTGGCCAAAGTACTAGAGTTTCAGCTTTAGCATCATTCCTTCCCAGGAACACCCAGGGCTAATCTCCTTTAGAATGGACTGGTTGGATCTCCTTGCAGTCCAAGGGACTCTCAAGAGTCTTCTTCAACATCACAGTTCAAAAGCATCAATTCTTTGGTGCTCAGCTTTCTTCACAGTCCAGCTCTCACATCCATACATGACCACTGGAAAAACCATAGCCTTGACTAGACGGACCTTTGTTGGCAAAGTAATTTCTCTGCTTTTGAATGTGCTATCTAGGTTGCTCATAATTTTTCTTCCAAGGCGTAGGCGTCTTTTAATTTCATGGCTGCAGTCACCATCTGCAGTGATTTTGGAGCCCCCCCCAAAAAAGTCTGATACTGTTTCCACTGTTTCCTCATCTATTTCCCATGAAGTGATGGGACCAGATGCCATGATCTTTGTTTTCTGAATGCTGGGCTTTAAGCCAACTTTTTCACTCTCCTCTTTCACTTTCATCAAGAGGCTTTTTATTTCCTCTTCACTTTCTGCCATAAGGGTGGTGTCATCTGCATATCTGAGGTTCTTGATATTTCTCCTGGCAATCTTGATTCCAGCTTGTGCTTCTTCCAGCCCAGCATTTCTCATGATGTACTCTGCATAGAAGTTAAATAAGCAGGGTGACAATATACAGCCTTGACGTACTCCTTTTCCTATTTGGAACCAGTCTGTTGTTCCATGTCCAGTTCTAACTGTTGCTTCCTGACCTGCATACAGGTTTCTCAAGAGGCAGGTCAGGGGTCTGGTATTCCCATCTCTTTCAGAATTTTCCACAGTTTGTGATCCACACAGTCAAAGCCTTTGGCATAGGAAAGAAGAAATAGATGTTTTTCTGTAACTCTCTTGCTTTTTCCATGATCCAGCGGATGTTGGCAATTTGGTCTCTGGTTCCTCTGCCTTTTCTAAAACCAGCTTGAACATCCGGAAGTTCACGGTTCACATATTGCTGAAGCCTGGCTTGGAGAATTTTGAGCATTACTTTACTAGCATGTGAGATGAGTGCAATTGTGCAGTAGTTTGAGCATCCTTTGGCATTGCCTTTCCTTGGGATTGGAATGATGACTGACCTTTTCCAGTCCTGTGGCCACTGCTGAATTTTCCAAATTTGCTGGCATATTGACTGCAGCACTTTCACAGCATCATCTCTCAGGATTTGAAATAGCTCAACTGGAATTCATCACCTCCACTAGCTTTGTTCGTAATGATGCTTTCTAAGGCCCACTTGACTTCACATTCCGGGATGTCTGGCTCTAGGTGAGTGATCACACCATCGTGATTATCTTGGTTGTGAAGATCTTTTTTGTACAGTCTTCCGTGTATTCTTGCCACCTCTTCTTAATATCTTCTGCTTCTGTTAGATCCATACCATTTCTGTCCTTTATCGAGCCCATCTTTGCATGAAATGTTCCCTTGATATCTCTGATTTTCTTGAAGAGATCTCTAGTCTTCCCCATTCTGTTGTTTTCCTCTATTTCTTTGCATTGATTGCTGAGGAAGGCTTTCTTATCTCTCCTTGCTATTCTTTGGAACTCTGCATTCAGATGCTTAGTGGGCAGGGACAAATTATCTCTCCAGGAGCTGAACAAAGGCACTTTATTTTATGGTCAAGCAGAGGGGCAGGGTCCTCCAGACAAGCCATTGAGTATGATTGCAATGACAAAAGCAACGAAAAGCAAGTCAAAGAAACATTTTGCAACAGGGAGTCAGAATTGGCTTTCTCCCTGTAACAGTCTCTGTAAGTATCTTTATGTGTGTTGTAGATGTGTGCTATTGTCAAAATTAATTTTTAAAAGAGGTCTATTTAATTGACTTAAAGGAAATTAAGTGCTTATATAAATACTTGGAAATATAAATGAAACTGGTCAGAATGAACTTCAGGTTCATATGATCTGGAAAATATTCAGTACTGAATTAATATTTGATTAAGTTAGCTTAAGTTTTTTGGTTTGATTAATAAAGACATGTCTTTAGAGTCATCAGTATTAAATATACTTTTACTGTACCTAGGTTTCAGTTCAATTCAGTCGCTCAATTGTGTCTGACTCTTTGCGACCCCATGAATCGCAGCACGCCAGGACTCCCTGTCCATCACCAACTCCTGGAGTTCACTCAGATTCATGTCCATTGAGTCAGTGATGCCACCCAGCCATCTCATCCTCTGTCATCTTCTTCTCCTCCTGCCCCCAATATCTCCCAGCATCAGCGTCTTTTCCAATGAGTCAACTCTTCGCATGAGGTGGCCAAAGTACTGGAGTTTCCACTTTAGCATCATTCCTTCCAAAGAAATCCCAGGGCTGATCTCCTTCAGAATGGACTGGTTGGATCTCCTTGCAGTCCAATGCACCTGGGGCTCCCAGGTGTATTGAGTTTCCCCTTCTGTTTTCTTCCATGGCTTGACTTATGAGTAGAGAATCCAGGAGTTGTGTCCTGGAACCTTGACTGCTGTGGGGGTAGAAAGGATTACAGGGTAGGGGCCCTTCCATGTGGGCTGGAGTTGAACATTTTGACCCATCTTTCCAGGCTTTAATTAGGACTTGAGTCCATAGAGTATACAGTGGTGGCTCTTCAGAATATTTGGGGTCTGGTTGACACCCCACAAGTGTATACCTTGTTGGAATAGCCCAATGACCATGGTATAAGACCAGAGGATCTGAACCTCTGGATCTAGGAAGAGGTCACTGACATAAACAAAGGTCTCCCATATAGCATCTCATGAGGACTAAGACCAACCTGTTCCTTAGGGGCAATGTGGGTGTGGAGGAGAGCTATTGGTAAAACCTCCTTTCATCCCAGGGAGGTCTCTGGAGTTATCTTTTTTATCACTGATTTTAAGAATTTGTTGGCTCTTTCTACCTTTCCTGCTTGCAGTCCAAGCAAGGAGATCAGCCAGTTACAAAATTTGTCAGCAAGAAAAATAACAATAACTTTTAAGTAAATAGAGGTAAGTGAGATAAGAACTTTGGGTAAACTCTTAGGAATATCTAATTTAGGAAGATCTACTCTCCAGATTTTGGTAACCTGAAACAAAACTAAGTTAAACCATGAAAATTCCTTCACTGTCTGGGTCATTATAAGTAGGATAAAATACTGTGACATTAATTGCTGGGCAGGTCTAAGTTCACCTACTTTTGTCTTATGAGAAACTAAAGTTGTTCGGGCTTATTAGATACATATTTTGTACCACATTGTGGAAAGAAATTCTAAAGATGTATGTTTCTAGAGGTTATAAAATACAGTCATAAATGCCAATCAGGAAATGCTGGTATGACAGTTTATAATCACTTGCTTCTTGGTTTTTGCTAGAGATTAAGGTTTAAGGTTAAGAATTATAAGGGAAATATTTCAGTATGCAAGGAAAGTAGGATGTGTGTTTTCAGCAAAGAAGGGAAGAGGAACAGAAATACATTTTGTTTAAAAAAGTGGTTTTGTTATAGAGCTGGTGTTTTTAAATGGATACATCAAGTTGTCAAAGATTTGTGGAAACGAACACTAAGAGGTTTTACGTGGTCAGGACTGGCTTAGGTAATACTGAACTTCATTAAAAAAAATCTTAAAAGTAAAGTGGTACAAAACCTGAATTTGATTATCTAAGACGATAAAGTTAAGATTTCGGATTGCTTTTGGTAATAGATTGTGAGTTTCTTCGTGTTTAAATGATCTGAATTTGCCAGTGAGATCTTTTATTGTCACCTTGGTTGTGAATAGGTATTCATTCTATTTAGTGACCTGTGTTTCTATTTGACCAAGTGTTTTAAAACTTCTTGATATTTTTGACAGAATTCCCAAAGATAAAATCCTAAATGAGGCTCATGTGACCTCCAGCTAACTTTGAAGTTTTACAAAGGGTTCCTGGAACACCTCAAAATCTGTTTTCTCTCCATCTCAGAGAGGAATATTAAACTAATTAGGCTTATTTGCTATGTCAAATTATATGGGAAGCATTGTCAAATAAGTGGTGATAAAACTTCTTAGACTGTATTTTATGGGTAAATGTTATTAATGTCAAGAGAGTGTATAATTTCCTCAGTTCTGTCTTGCCGCAGCAAAAATTTGAAGCGATGGACATACCAGTGTTACAGCTTTGTTTTACTTGGCAAACAAAGGAAAATATATCCTGGAGGTGTGAGGGTGAGCCAAACCAAAATATGTGAAGAGAAGAGAAGCCTCAGCCTCAATTTGGCGCCTCTTGTATATTTTTTCTCCTACCCTGAGCCTGCACTATGTAAACTGGGCTAGCCAGGAGGGCTGTTTGTTTTACCTGAGGTTCTCACTCTGGTCCTTGGATTTTCTTTTGTTCATTTTCATGGGCTTTTCCTTTCTTTGTCTTTTAGCCACCACCATTCTGGACTCCTTTCTCATATTCTAACTACCTAACATTTCTTCCTCAAGAGATGGGAGGCCCAATTCTTTGGGAATAGGGCCATTGAGGTATCGCTGGGTACTTCCTGCTGAACTGGGATGGCGAGGGGTATTGGGCCTCCCCCTCTTGCTAGTCTGAAGCCTCTGAGTCCTTATAGCAGTGTCCATCTAAGGGTGAGTGATATTTTCCATGGTTGGGTGTAGTTTTATATATCCTTTTTGAACCGGCACGGCATGTTGTAGCTTGTTGACCTGGGCAGAGACAAAACAGGTTAGACAATTGATAATACACAGAGGAATCATAAACAGCATCAAATACGGTGATGACAGGGATTAGTGGGGGCATTAGCCAACACCAAATTCCCTCTCGCCAGAAAGAGAGATTGTAGCCACCCTGAGAACTCTCCAGCTCGTTCTTTGAAATCCTGTAGGATCTGAATGTTCTTCTTTAGGACGGTGAGACTTTCTTTAACTTAGCTGGAGGTATTTACCCTGAAACAACACGTCTCATTCAAGATGGCTCAAGTCCCTCCTTGTTCAGGGATTAAGAGATCTAGCTCCTGGCTATTTTGGAGTATAAAATACTCCAAGCTGTGTTGCCTCTTAAGAGCTGTCCTAAGAAATCTATCCCCAGAAACTTAATTTTGGGGTATTCATTAAAATGGCATTCATTTGCAGTCCTGAATAGGTACCCAAGATCTCCCAGGGGCTCCCAGGTGTATTGAGTTTCCCCTTCTGTTTTCTTCCATGGCTTGACTTATGAGTAGAGAATCCAGGAGTTGTGTCCTGGAACCTTGACTGCTGTGGGGGTAGAAAGGATTACAGGGTAGGGGCCCTTCCATGTGGGCTGGAGTTGAACCTTTTGACCCATCTTTCCAGACTTTAATTAGGACTTGAGTCCATAGAGTATACAGTGGTGGCTCTTCAGAATATTTGGGGTCTGGTTGACACCCCACAAGTGTATACCTTGTTGGAATAGCCCAATGACCATGGTATAAGACCAGAGGATCTGAACCTCTGGATCTAGGAAGAGGTCACTGACATAAACAAAGGTCTCCCATATAGCATCTCATGAGGACTAAGACCAACCTGTTCCTTAGGGGCAATGTGGGTGTGGAGGAGAGCTATTGGTAAAACCTCCTTTCATCCCAGGGAGGTCTCTGGGGTTATCTTTTTTATCACTGATTTTAAGAATTTGTTGGCTCTTTCTACCTTTCCTGAAGACTGAGGCCTCCAGGCACAATGGAGATAATAAATAATACCCAATGCTTTAGAGACCCCTTGGGTGACCTTAGAAGTCAATGATGTCCCATTGTTATTTTGTAATGACCTGGGCAGACCAAATCTCAGAATGATTTCATGGAACAGTTTTTTCTACCACCTCCTCAGCTTTCTCAGTCCAGGTGGGAAAGCCTTTAATTCATCCTGTGAATGTATCTATCATGACTAATAGGTATTTATACCCTTTAGAAACTGGCATCAGGGTGAAGGTCCATCTGCCAGACGTCTTCTGGGTAGGTCCCACGTCGTTGGATGGGCTGGGCCAGCTGGGGTCTTTGAGCTCTTCAGGGATAATTGGCAAGTGGGACAAGAGGAGACCACTTGCCTTATAGTCGTTTGGAGGCCTGTTTCTCTGAAGGACCTTTCTAGTAATCTTCGGAGGGCTTTCTCCCCTAAATGAGTGGTGGCATGTAAGGAGTTAACCAACTTCCGTTAGAGGTTCTAGGCAGAAAAAGGAGTCCCTCCTTTTGGAACCACTCTGTATAATCTTCTTGAAAGCCCTCGCTCTTAGCTTTAAGAGTCTCACCTTCAGTATATGAAGGAGTGTTGGGCATATTAGTCTGTGGAACTAAGGTGGCAACCCCTTTTAGGGCATTGTTCTGTAATTCTGCTCTCTTAGCTGCCTGATCAGCTGCTTGGTTCCCTTGTGCCACTTCCATGCTTCCTTTTTGGTGTCCTTTACAGTGGGAGACTGAAACCTCAGCAGGCAGATGGACTGCCTCCAAGAGCCTAAGGCTTTGATTACCATATTTGATTGGGGACCCTCAGGTTGTCAAGTGGCCCCTTTCTTTCCAAATAGTGGCATGTGAATGTAGCACCAGAGAGGCACACTTGGAGTCAGTGTAAATGGCTCCTCTTTTTCCTTTTCCCAGCTCTAAAGCTCGAGCCAGGGCTCGGCTAGTTGGGCTGAAGTAACTGGTGGCAAAGGTTTAGCCTCTATGGTCTCAAAATTGGAGACTATTGCATATCCAGCTCTTTTTCCATCCAAGAAAAACCTGCTTCCATCAATGTACCAAATTTCCTCAGGATTGGTCAGAGAATCTTCTGACAATCCCTTTCAGGGTTTTGTCCAGTGGTCCAAGGTTTCTAGGCAAGAGTGAAGGAGAGAGAGCCCTTGGGGGTAGGCAGGAGGGTGGCTGGGTTAAGAAACTCACAAGGGGATATAGTCAGGCCTGGATTTTCCATCAATACTACTTGATATCTGAGGAGTCTTTGATCAGACATCCATAAATGGCCTCTCCCACTCAGGAGTTGTTTCACTTGATAGCTAGTAAAAATAGTTAGTTTGCCCCTAAGAGAGAGTTTTAAAGCATCTTCTATCAAGACTGCAATAGCTGCAAGATTTCAAAGGCAGAGAGAGATCTCTTCCCAATAAGTGAGTAGTACACTCAGGAACCACCAGAAACTGATGGGAAAATGCTGGGGTCCAGCCCCTGCAGGATCCAGGGGAACCCGAAGGAAAAATGGCGTCAGCGAATGATTTAGAGAGAGAGAGAGAGATAAAGAATGTTGCAGATAAGAAAATAGAGGAGAGAAAGAGGCTGATGTTCCTTGGTTTACACAGAAAATCAATAAAGTCTCGAGACAAGAGACTTGTGCCGTCTACATAAGGCCACAGGTGCCCTCCCGGTCTCCCAAGGGAGTGAAGACGCAGGGCACCTTCCGGTTCAGGTCTTAGAAACCCAGGCAAATAAGTAGACACAGCAAACTCCTGTGTTCCAGATGGGAACTAGCCTGAAAGAGAGAGTAAGAGAAAAAAAAAGACACGGTGTGACCAAGCTTCTTCGGTGAGTGAGGCCCATTTACTTTATTTTCAAAAAGGACTTTAATACCTCAACTTGTACATAGAGGGAAATGAAAGATGCAAGGTCATACAGAGTCAGCCCAAACATTCCAGCAGTTTTGCCCTTATCGAAACCAGGATTTTTTCTGCAAACCTTTCCCACAAATGATGTGTACATTATCTTCTGGCCTTGGAGGCCTGTGAACATTTTATGACCCTCTTTTGATAAAGGCTGCTCAACCAGAAAACTTATTTTCCCTCAAAAATGTTTTTTCTTTATATTTCTAATCTATGTCAGCCTCAGAAAATGCCAGAGTTACATTTCTCATAGAGTAAAGGTGCAGTGAGTTACAAGAAAGAACCAATTAGCTCAAAGGTCTGATGTGGTTAATTTCAAGGCTACACTTGTTTTTCTTACATTCCAACTATGTTAACTAATGCACTCCCAGGTGCACAGTGGATAAGGGATATGGGAACTTGGCAACAAGCATTGGCCCAATAATGAAATCCTACACCAGCACTACTCTTTTTAACTCTTTGAAAGGCTCTATGTTTTAGGCTTCCAGTGCTTCTCACAATTGGGAGGCTGCAAATAATCACATGCGTAGCTGCAAGAGTGGATAAACCTACCAAGCAAGCTAGAATGCTAACAGAGGGGGTTTGATTTGAAATATTCCTCTCATGTCCAGGAGACTTATTAGCTAGAGCCCTAAGTTGATTTTCTCCAGAGAAAGGTGGTCGGGGATAGCCCCCTGTTAATGTCAGAGGAGTTGGTGAAAGTCATGAAATAATAAAACAGACAGATTCTGGTTTTGGGGTAGATGCTCGAGAAGGGGGGCCCCTCGAGGTCTGATCTCGCCTTTGCCCCTCAGGCCTCTTCCTCATGACCTTTGCCATGGGCGGGATTCCCCACACTGGCTGCCGGCAGGAAAATATTTGTCCATTGCAGCAACAAAGAAGTGCTCAGGTGAATCTTTTTTGTAATTGTTTTTCCTGTAGCACCCAGAATGGTACAGGTTTTGGGGGGAAAAGTCTCTGGAGCAGGAGGTCAGGACAGAGTAGATGTCAACCAAGAAATTCTCAGACTTATCTGCCACATCCAGTTGCATCCTTGGCTCCAGCCCTGTAATGGTTATCTGTGACAGGCGGGCTGGTGGAGTGGGCTGCTTCAGTCCTGTTGAACCATCAGAAGGGGAGGCTTGGTGCTTGACCTTGAGGCTCTTGGGTCCCTAGGGCAGAGTGCCACCCAATGTCCCAACCATTGGCATTTGTAGGAAGCTGTTTTAGGAGACTTGCCATGGTTTGGACACTCTTTGGCCCAATGTCCCACCTGTCTACAGATTAGGCATTTGCCTTGTGCCTTGTCCTTCAAGGACTCAGGGTTTGCCAAAGGGCTTCCCTGGAGGGCGGCCAGCATCTGGGCATGGCTTGTCTCTTTCCTTTTCTCCCTTTCCTGGGCCTTGGCTTTCCTCCCCTGTTCTCTGTTATAAAAGGTATTGGTGGCTACCTGGACCATTTCATCTAAAGAGGCAGCAGGACCCTGTTGTCACTTTACCGTGATGGATAATGCACATTGGGGCATGAATTTGTCCTTTAAAACCACTTGTCCCTTGTAAGAGTCTAAGTCCAGATTGGTTAACTTTTGGAGGGCCTCTTTTAGACTTTCCAGAAGGCAATAGGGTTCTCCGTGTATTCCTAAGTTATTGCTGAGACCAGGCACAGTCCCACAACTAATAGGCTTCTTTCTATTTCCATGGGTGGACTTCCTTAGGGGTGAGTCTTTCCAAAGCTTATCCTATCCAGTACTGTTGCAACCTGAGAACCAGGCATCCCCGGCTCAGGGTGCAGATCCCCATGCAGGTTGAGGCAAGACAACCTCCTGGAGATCAAATCCCCAGGCAGATCGAGGCATGTCGGCCTCCTGAGAACTGGGTCCATGGGCAGACTGAGGCATGTCAACCTCCTGGGACCCCTGGACTGTCGGATCCCTGGGCGGGTTGAGGCGTGGCAATCTCCCAAGGACCAGATCCCTAAGCAGGTTGAAGCAGGTTGACCTCCTGGGACCCCTGGATTGGAGTTGGGCATCCCCAAGGTCTCTCGTGTGACCAGTGCTGGGTAGGATTAAGGGGCTGTAATCTTAACTTATTGCTGGCTTGTCCACCATGGATAGCAATAGGTATCATGATGTAAAGCAATGCAAGTCTGTGCCTGAGACTGGGAACCTGGTGAAACAGCCATAAGGCTTATCCCCTTGTTGCTCTAAGGGAATGTAAGTCGCTGATTTCCTCCCCTAGTCTTTCATAAGGGCAGCTTAGGGTGTCTCCAACAGTAAACATTTCATTGTCATAGACCCACTCTAGGTACTAACAGAAGTAATGACAAAGGAGTGGGTTATCTGGTCCTGTTTGGGGCATTCCAAATGAAGTTGCTCAGTCATGTCTGACTCTTTGCAACCCCATGGACTGTAGCCTACCAGGCTTCTCTGTCGATGGGATTTTTCAGGCAAGAGTACTGGAGTGGGTTGCCATTTCCTTCTCCAGGGGATCTTCCCGACCCAGGGATCGAACCCAGGTCTCCTGCATTGTAGGCAGACACTTTACCCTCTGAGCCACTGTCAAAAGATGGAGGAGTGGGTGGTTCCCCAATGGAATGACCCTCCCACTAATTAGCATATGAAATCGCCCAGCCCTCAAAAACTAACATCATATTCCATGGCCGCTCTCCTCTGTGATGGCCTACACTCTTGGCGTGTGCTTCTCTCCGAATTTGAACAAACCCACCTCTTACCTATTGCTGTCTCTCTCACTGAATTTTTTGCAATGAGACATCAAGAGTTTGAGCTTCATTAGGTCCTGAAACCAGGCACTTTGGGTTTTGGTGGCCAGGCTGAAGTCCCAGTAGAGAGGAGCTGAAGAACGGGAGGAAAAAGCAGTGGGAAAACGTGCTGAGGAATCCCCTTCATAACCTGCTAGCTGCTGCTGCTAAGTCGCTTCAGTCGTGTCTGATTCTGTGCAACCCCATAGATGGCAGCCCACCTGGCTCCGCCATCCCTGGGATTCCCCAGGCAAGAACACTGGAGTGGGTTGCCATTTCCTTCTCCCATGCATGAAAGTGAAAAGTGAAAGTGAAGTCGGTCAGTTGTGTCTGACTCTTTGGGACCCCATGGAATGTAGCCCACCAGGCTCCTCCGTCCATGGGATTCTCCAGCAAGAGCACTGGAGTGGGTTGCCATTGCCTTCATCATAACCTGCTGGAAAATCTGCTAAATACCTGACCTGTGCTCACAGTTTTCACTGGCCTGATCCTTGGCACAAAGAAGATTAAGGACAGAAGAACCCCTACCCTCTTGGGCAACAGTTACCAAGCCACGGCAGATAGTAGAGCCTTGGGGACACCCTGGGGCACCCGCTGCCACTCGTCTGTTCACAGGGGGTTCGAGGAAACAAGGAATGAGATATTGTAAAGAAATTAAGATTTTGTTAGCCACGTCTTTCCAGCCATAGGGGCAAGAACTTCCTACCCCAACCAGAAGTCTCCTGGAATCTAAGACTGAGCCGTGTGAGCGTTCTGCCGAGTGTCTTTTGCTGTCCTGGTTTCCAGCACGCTGGGTTTCTTGTCACTTCCCCTGTGCTGGGTTTTCTTCACATTCAGCTTCCACTACAGGAGCTTTCGAGTTGGGCTTCTGCTGTGCTTGGTCTCTGCCTTGTGGGGGCGGAGCTGAGGTTGTTTCAGCCAGGTTAAATCCGAGTCACAGCACTATGTATGTCGGGGGAGTGTGTAATTTTCTTGGTTTGGTCTCGCCGCAGCAAAAATTTTGAAGTGATGGACAGACCAGTGTTACAGCTGTTTTACTTGGCAAACAAAATATATCCTTGAGGCCTGAGGGTGGGCCGATCCAAAAGATGCAGAGAAGAGAAGCAACCCTCTGCCCCCCTCAAATTTTGGCTCCTCTTTTTATATGTTTTTTTTTCCTCCCCCTGAGCCTGCCCTATGTAAATTGAGCTAGGCAGGAGGGCTGTTTGTTTCACCCGAGGTCCTCACCCCAGCCCTTGGACCTTCATTTATTTTCACAGGCTTTTCCCTTTGTCTTTTAGCCACCACCATTCTGGATTCCTTTTTTCCTATTCTATCTACCTAACATTAATACACATACTCTAGAAATCATATGGAATTCCTAAAATTCTGATAGGTCCTAGTAAATGACTGTCAGTCATTTTAGTAATTATCTTAAGTTGTTGTATGTCAAAGCAGTAACCAAGTTTTTCAATTGCATTATAATCATATGTTTAACCTTGACTTTTAAAATCTTTTGTCATTTATAGACAGTTACCATTGTACTTTGCTTTTTGCAAAAAATGTTTCATCCTTAAAGAAAATTCACAAAGTACTTCTTGACAAGTACAGATTTCTGATTAATATTCCTATCATACTGCTGAACTGGGTAAGAAAGAATTCTAATGAAAACTGGATGGCTTCATATAACTGTTAACAGAAAATAAAAGTCAAGGATTAGTCACATAGGACTAGGTGAACTAAGTATAGTTATAATTTTTGTCTGAAATATTACTGCTGACACACCTTTGGAATGGCTTTCCTAACCTTGAGGTTTTTAAAGCTCAATCTGAGAGTCTTCATGAAAGGTTCCAGCATAGCCAATTTAGAAGTCTCCGTAGTCAATTATTTTGTGAACAAGTAAGTTTCAATTTGGCTACATTTGGTAGAAGTGAGGGTACCTTTAGAAAAAAAAATTATTTCAGTGAACACTGCATTCTAGTTTTGTGAATTGAGGTCTGTATTTACTGACTAAGACTCACTTTCCAGATAACGCCTTGTGAAGTTTACTCATTAAAAAAGACCCTCTGTTTCCAAAGTTTATCACAGTAAACTAACTTTGGAGGAAATCAGTAAAGCACCATGACCTGCAAGCAGATTATGCATACTGGAAAAGACAGACAAAGGCCTTGGCCACTTTTGAAGGGACCTTATCAGGTCTCTGCTGAATGAACTGCAACTCCTGTTTCTGACACTTGACTTAGACCAGCACTACCAGACCAGTTTGAGAAGATAATATCTGAAGTAGACAGCTAACCCAAAATGTCAGAGCAGGCCTGTATATTGAGTACTCTGACAACTGCTCACAATTTTGCTAATGAGCCAACTGTTTTTCTTGGGCTTAACCATATGCAAGTTTCAAATATCAATTCAAGTGCTGGGTTTGTGGAAAATTAACTACGTCCAGTACTCCCAGGTTGCCTTGAAGGATTTCTCTTCTCCAAGATGGTCCCTAAACATTTTAAAATTAATTCTAGCACTGTGAAATCTAAAGTCACTACCAATAGCACTAAGTGATACCGTCTTATTTGTTAACTCATGACCTATTAAGTGTCAAATTTTTGCTCTGAACCATCTTCTTACTTCAAGCTTAGGGAAAATACTAGGAAAATGATTTGATTCAGGAGGATTTTGGCTAAAATCTTTGCTAATGATATTGCTACCACTATAAATTTAGTTTCTGGAACTTATGAGTTGATATTTTCCTGCCTTTCAAGCTGTGTCACCTACTTGTACTAAGATAATGTCTAAATGACTTAAAATTCTAGATCACGTCTGCAGTTCTCTATAAAATCACGGATATACACAACACACGTGAGGAAAGTGGGCTTAAAAGTCTTACTGGACACCTTAGAATTGAATGTCAGTCCTTGCCAAACATCCTGCTAGTACAGGTCTCTGGAAAGGAGAGAATCAGGTGATTAGAACTTGACATGGAGGGGCATGATAGACCCTGGGACAGCCAAGCAGTGACCCTGGTCTTGAGTGACCAAACAGTTGATCACCAAATACTTTCTAGTGAAAGATTACTTTGCAGTTTCCCCCCATTGATCATTAAATTTCCTGTTTTATGGCAAGACAAGAAAAATTTAAACAAATTTTTTCTCCACCCTTTGGTAGCCTCTGTCCCCTCTACTGTGCACTGAGTATCTGCATTACGCATCCACCAAGCTTCCTCATCAGCAGAAATACCGCTCAACCATAAAGAGAAACATTCTCTTAGCATCACCAAGACAGCTCCTTAAAAGATAACATTACTTCTTGATCTTATAAGGGGCCATGATGATTCTTAGATCTGGATTGTCTAAACTGTCAATAATACATCACTTAAGGAACAGCTCTGTCTCAACAACCTTCCAAAACTGTGACTTGACTTCACTTCTCAGAGCTTTCTGATATGTTCCTCTTGGGTTTAATCCTCAAATTTGACTCAAATAACAGTTTCCATTTCTTAGATTAACTCGTTTTCATACACTGACATGTCACAGTGACTTGCTTCCTCACTTATGTCAATGTTTCAGATACTACCTCCTCAGAGACCTTTCCCGACCTCAACTGGCCTACGTGACATAGCAACACTATTCCCACTATTCCTTAGTTATTTCTAGCATTTAATATCTGAAGTTATATTATGCATATTTTGGTCACTCACAAAAATGAGTGTTCCCTAAAGGCAAGAATGTTGTGCAGCACACTTACTGCTCCATCCTCATGTGCGGCAGCATACACGGATGGCACAGAGCAGCAAGGGGTGCTGTAACCGCTGTTCGAGGGGAATGAATCCTCGGAACTCTTGCAGGGTTTGTAGAAATCTTCCATGTTCTTAATCTAGAACTAGTTATTTAATGCTAATTGCCGGGAGCCAGTGTGAGGAATCCCGCCCGTGACAAGGTCATGAGGAAGGAAGCTGACATACGCAAGGCGTGCTCAGACTTCAGGGACCCCTCTGGAAATTCCTAAGCATGTACCCCAACAAAAATCTGCCGGCTTTTGTGCTCTGCTTTTCCACTCTTCTGACATTTTCTGGAAAAAGTCAATTCAGGGCTTTAGTCTTCTGCATTTGAAAGAGTGTTTCAATCCAAAAAACCCTTTGATGGCTTTCTAGCCTGCCTGCAGGACTCCTACAGCTGCGCGTGTGATTGTTTGAGGCCTCCTGACCGCAGGAGGCACAGGAAGCTTAAAACATCCTAGGAATGTAGGAGCTTCCGAGGAGTCAAAATCTTTTTAGGACTGATTAAAGGTTTCATTTGTTGAGTCAATATTTGCTGCCAAATTTTCACATCCTTTAGTTGTAGATATAGTTAGAAAAACAAGTAGTAGACCTTGTGTTAGCAACATTAGATCTTTGAGTTAAGTACCTTCTTTGTTATATCCCACTGCACCTTTGTTCTATAGAGATGTAACTTTAATGTTAATGCTTTAAGGAGATGTAGATTAAAGAAAAAACACTTCAGGGGAAACAAGATTAACATTCATTAAGGAAGAGAGCCAAAAAGTGTTAACAAGCCTCTTGGCCAGAAGATAATGTAAATCACCTGAGACCTTTTGTATACCAAATGATGTATAGAAAGAGCCTGAGCTGCGAACATAATCTTGTGTTACCCATTGATCTCTGTGTTTTATCAAAAGTATAAAAGGCCTTCTGAACAATAAAGGATGGGGCCAGCTTCTTGGACCAGCTTCTCTAACTAGTCTCCCGGCCTGGTTTCTTGGGGCTCTGGCTCCCCCCGTGTCTCTCTCTCTCTTTCTTCCTCTCTCTCTTTCCCTCTCTCTGCTCTTTACTTTAACTTCAGGCTGAATCTCCACCTGGAGCGCGGAGGCTCGCCAGGTCTACTTACTTGCCCTGGCTGTTAAGACCTGCGAGAAAGGGAGCTTAAGGCGAGGCACCCTTAGATATTCAAGCGGGCGCCGGTGGCCAACGTAGATGGTGCAAATTCCTTGTCTGGAATTTTATTGGCCTTCCGCGTGAACCAAGCTATTCAGCCCTCTTCCTCCACTTAATCTTCTTACTACACTATAGTTTCTTAATCTAATCTTTCATTAATAAATAAACAAGTCTTTCCACGCCGACGCCGTCCACCCTTTGAATTCCCTGGATCCACCGGGGCTGGACCCCGGCAGCTAATTTGTCCTACAAGTCTGTATGCCCTTAGAGAACAGGAATTATGCCTTATTAATTTAGGGGTACACAGGAGGCATTCAAATGACACTACCTCTAAAATTCCAAATGCCAACCCAACTTATCTTTCCATATAGGGACTACTATCAGGATAGTTAAAAGTAGGAAAATATATCACATTTACAATGCATTCCTCTGCATATAACAAAGTAAATACAACTAAGTACTGATCATTTCATCTTTATTTTTAAAACAAAGCCATTTTTAAAATATAAAAAATAGACCTCTTTTCCAAGAACCATTTAAATATGGCTTTGAAAACCACAATGTTTTATTTACAACAAATAGATGGTAGTGCAAAAAAGCATTCATATGTAAATAAAAATTACTTACTAGAGTAGCTAATAGGTCACCTTATATAGATACTAGACGATTGAGGGTATATTTGTTGACATTAAGATCATTCTGGCATCCTTTTGGGGCAGAGGCCTTTATATTTATAGACAATTACAATAACTCAAAAGTAAAATCAAGAATGGCCTTTAGAGTTATCTGTATTTAAACCTGACTTTGAGCAACCAATGTAGATTGATCAATTATTTGGGATTTGAAACCATATATCTGAAATCTGAAGTGAAAGTTAAAACTTTTCATTTTCAGTTTGTCAATAAATATACCCTAAATCATCTAGTATCTACAAAAGTTTATTAGCTACTGACTTATGGTCAGGAAAGCTAAATAATGGCTGATACTGCTGGATTTTGTTCTGATTTTATAAATAAAAAAGATAGTAAGTATCTATGCCAAAAAATTATAGTGGGATCCAGGATTACATTTTAAATTATGAAACCAGACTCTGGGAAAAAAGTACTGATGGAATGATAACACATGTCAGATATTTCTCAAAGTAAAAGAAGTATATAACTTCTTGAACTTTTCAAATTTCAACTGCATTCCAGCTGAATTAAAACTAAAGCACATTTATGGAGGATTTTTTTTCCCCACCAAACTTTCCCAATTCAAAAATGGTCAGGACTTGGGGAATATCTTTCACAGTAAATCTTAAATGTTTAATTTACTCTTCAAATATCAATGACATCTTTTAAGAGGCCACTTTCTTGCTATTGCACAGAGGTTGATTTTTAAAGCCAATCCAGGCAAATGAAAAAGCAGCACATTCTTCAAATCCATCCAGCAAGTGCTGCAAATCAGCTCCTACTTGGACAATGAAATGGAGAAAATTTGCGAAATTCTCCACTTGGTGTCAAATTTACTGCTACGTTGCTGGCAGCCATTTCAGGGAGAGGTAGCCAAGTCCCATACCCATGGGGAAGGCAAAAGTAGAAAAACATGATGAAGACTGAGCTGTTCTGTGACTTCTAATGATTATAGACCACGTTTGATTATGAGCCATGTTGCTGTGCAGTAATCTTCTGAGTTTTATGTCTCAAATACAAAGAAGCATGTTGCTGCCTTGGGCAGATGTACTGGAATTATCTTCTCTTAGTTTATGTCGTCTTTTCTAAGGCCAAGTAAAAAATGAGAGACATTTTCATATACCACAAAGGTAATACAGCAGGCTGGAGTCACTCGAATCAAATTGGGGGCAATCCCTTTGTAAAATCCACTGATGCCTTCTTTCCTTTAGAGAGAGAGAGAGAGAGAGAGAGAGGGGGAAAAAAAAAATATATATATATATATATATATATATATATATATACACACACACACACACACACACTTAATTTCCTACAGAACCAGTCTGAAGACACAGAAGTTTAGCAGACAGGGCACAGAGCCAGCATTCAAACCACACTGGGATCTGAGTTCATGTTTTCAATGTCCTGAAACAACAGTTTATGAACCATTCGTAGGGCTTACATGCCTTTTGTGGGAATGAGGAAGAGAGGGCACGGACACCTCAAAATGAACTAAAAAGCGGTTTAATCATAACCATCTTCCAGATGCCTTTAAATGTATGAACGTGTAGGAGTATTAACTGATCTAACACAAGCATTAAACATTTCATAAATAAATGCTAGACAATGCTAAATATAGCACACACAAAAATAAAACTTTATTTCCTTCATGCCTAGAGTTGGAATATGGCCTTGAAACTTTTCACTTAGGTTCTCAATACAGATTTACTGAGGTCAACTGAATTGAAATGCTGAATATTCTGTTCTGACCTTTTAGAATTAAAACGAAACATGGGGATGTCTACCTATAACAGTTTAAGGATTCCCATACGGAAGAACAAGCATCTCTTCCACATACAGAAACAAGTTACTTGCAAAAGTCCTGATACCAGTAGAGATGTGGGGCCTTCTTAATTGTATTAAATTAGGTGGTTTTTTTTTATGCCCAGAGAAGGCAATGGCACCCCACTCCAGTACTTTTGCCTGGAAAATCCCATGGATGGAGGGAGGAACCTGGTAGGCTGCAGTCCATGGGGTCGCGAAGAGTCGGACACGACTGAGCGACTTCCCTTTCACTTTCCATTTTCATGCATTGGAGAAGGAAATGGCAACCTACTCCAGCGTTTTTGCCTGGAGAATCCCAGGGATGGTGGAGCCTGGTGGGCTGCCGTCTATGGGGTCGCACAAAGTCAGACACGACTGAAGCGACTTAGCAGCAGCATGCTCAATGCCATTCAAATAGTTTACAACACCTGAAATTTAACTTGTCAAAGCACTTTCACATATCTCATTTGATTTTTATAAACAAGTCTGTCAACACAGAAATTCAAATTTTACAAATGAAGTCAAGTCTCACGTAGTAAATGGGGTATGTTCAGGAGGGAGCCATCAGCCATGTCTTCACCACAGACATGGTCTTCGCTATAAAACTAACGTCAGTTGGATAGTTTAAGATTTATTAGGTACCTCCTAAGGGCCATTCTAACATACATGTGCTCTTACCTCCATGTCTTTGTCATTACATCCAATACACCATTGTAAAACATGTGCTGATCTTGTAGACGAGCTCTTATGACCTGGTAAGGGTATGTTGCTGCCACAGCAAATATTTTGGATAGTGCTGCAACCGATATATACTCTACTGTGCTCTAAAATGACAATATAAGACATTTTTTTTTAAGATAGAATTTCTTTAAAAATAAAGATGGGAAAACACTGAAGTGGATCCATAAGTGAAAATCAGTTTCCTCTCTTAACACAAACTCTGTTTTTAACGTATGTATTATTAGCCTATAAAGTATTTAGCTATAAATTAAATTAGTGGCCGAGTTGGTACTCATCATCATAGCAATACTACTAAACATGATAAAATTTCTATTAAATGTCCATAAAAGTAAATACCTTTTTTTTTTTTAATTCATCTTACCAGTTGTGCTTCTGGTAATCTATTGGTATGTTGGTTGTATTTCAACTTCAATAATTCATATGCCATAAACTGAAGGGCACCATGTGATGTTCCAAACAGCCCAGGAACAAACCCCTAAAAAAGATAAAGAAAAAAAGGTTAAATTAACCAAGTTCCCAAAGGACCACAGCTTACGGGGAGGGGAGGAAGGAATGGGTGGCCTCAATGTGTGGCTTAGAGAAATTGTTATTCCAAGTTTTAGGCAGTGCTCCTCACCCACCAGTGTCATGATACTACCTTTGGTGATGATGACAAATGGTTTAAAGTACAACTTCAATGCAGCTTTCAGTTTTCATAAATTGTTCTTTGCTCAAATCTGTCTTCTTCTCAGGACTGACTACAGGTCATTATGACCAACCTAGATTAGCATATTCAAAAGCAGAGACATTACTTTGCCAACAAAGGTCCGTCTAGTCAAGGTTATGGTTTTTCTTGTAGTCATGTATGGATGTGAGAGTTGGACTGTGAAGAAGGCTGAGTGCCGAAGAATTGATGCTTTTGAACTGTGGTGTTGGAGAAGACTCTTGAGAGTCCCTTGGACTGCAAGGAGATCTAACCAGTCCATTCTAAAAGAGATCAGCCCTGGGTGTTCTTTGGAAGGAATGATGCTAAAGCTGAAACTCCAGTACTTTGGCCACCTCATGTGAAGAGTTGACTCATTGGAAAAGACCCTGATGCTGGGAGGGATTGGGGGCAGGAGGAGAAGGGGATGACAGAGGATGAGATGGCTGGATGGCATCACTGACTCGATGGCCATGAGTTTGGGTGAACTCCGGGAGTTGGTGATGGACAGGGAGGCCTGGTGTGCTGCGATTCATGGGGTCGCAAAGAGTCGGACATGACTGAGGGACTGACAGGTCATTCAGAGCTCAGACAACAGAGCCGAGGGAAATTACAATTGTCAGCTATTAGAAATATGTTGATGATAATTTATTACCTTATACAATCCACGCACACCTTCATACTTATATATTTTCACAAGCGTATCAAACATTCCTTTATATTGCCGCTGTGAAGCATTAACAACACCATCATACTGTAACATAAGGCGAGTTTTTGTTACCCATAGTGGGTTGGTGATGCAGAGGGTCATGGCTCCTGAAATCAGATTTAAATACTATTATTACTCAGCATACAGGTACCTTCTCACTTCTGACAATCCGAATTAAGAACAGTCTCTTTATATAAAGAATGGGGGGTGTTCGGGGGTGGTACCTACAACTGTAAGATGTGGTCTCTGAGGCACAGACCTAGGGTTAACAAATGGGTAGACATAGTTTTTGGTGGTCTTAAAAAGTCCTCCGTGTGATTAGTGAGAAGTAAATTTAAAAGGAGGTAAAATGTAAAACACTCCCTTTGAGAGGTGAGGAGAGCAAAGATGTCCTGGCTCCTAAACCAGGTGTGGAGAACAGATGGAGGTCCTGGGAAGCAGATGCTGATGAAGAGATACAGACGCTTAAGAGGACACAGTACAAGCCAGAGGGACTGAAGACTGGGGGAAAGGACCAGGAAATCAGCATCTCAACCATCTGTGCACGTGTACACATATACACACCTCAACTGCATCACAATCTTCCTCAAACCCACTCAAAGGAGCCACTAAACCTCAAAAATTAAATAACTACATGAAGACAAAAGTAATCTTTACATTTTTTTACAGAAAGTGACAAGTTTATAAATAATCTGGTTTGGTTTCTCATTTGCTGCATTTCCTAAGTAGTCCTTTACTCAACAAATATTGAGTCCTATGTGACTCAGGTCTCTGACAGCAGTTAGGTAGGTATTCAAAAATGAGAAAGATAATTCTTGCCTTAAAAAATCAATCAGTAAACAAGGGAGGGAGGTTCAAGAGGGAGGGGACCTATATATACCTATGGCTGATTCAGGTTGAGGTTTGGTAGAAACCAACAAAATTCTGTAAAGCAATTACCCTTTAATTAAAAAATATATCTAAAATTTTAAAAATTCAGTAAACATTAAGAAACTAGGGTGGGGAAATTTCCTGGTGGACCAGTGATTAGGACTCAGAGCTTTTACACCTGGTAGGGGAACTAAGTGCTCACAAACTGTGTGGCCTGACATAATATTCCTACTCCCCCTGCCAACACCCCCCAAACAACCAAGATAACAAGGTATCAGAGCAGGACTTATAAGTCCTACTTTGTTTTAACACCACCAAAGACTATGCCTACCCATTCATTAACCCTGTGCCTAAGGGACCACATCTTACAGTTGTAGGTACAACCCCTGAGCACCCCCATAAGTCTGAATATTATACATACATGAGGCAATTAAACAAGGCTACTAAATTGTTTAATTCAAAGATTGAAGTCATACTTTAATTGAAGAACACTATATCAAATCATCTTTTTAAAAAAATATTTTAATTGGAGGCTAATTACTTTACAATATTGTATTGGTTCTGCCACACATCAACATGAATCTGCCATGGGCATACACGTGTTCCCCATCCTGAACCCCCACCCACCTCCCTCCCCATACCATCCCTCCGGGTCACCCCAGTGCACCATCCCCAAGGGTCCTGTATCGAACCTGGACTGGCAATTAGTTTCTTATATGATATTATAAATGATTCCATGACATTCCCCCAAATCATCTTAAGTCAGAGTCATAAGCACTCTAAATGTTATATCCTTTGTGATAAGTAAAATTCTTGAAATCTACTCAAGGTAATCCATCAGTATACCTGCCTTCTAAGAAATTTCATGTGATAACTGATTAGCATAGTTAGAGGAGCATATTTAAACTCAGATGTTCACAGGGAAAAAGGCAAATAAAGAACAAAAGTGAAAACCAAGTTGGAAGCTGATGTTTTATATTTCACACACTGCCTTACCAGCTTCAGCAGCTGAGATGAGATACTCTGTTGCCTCTAACTGTTCAGCTCTGCCTTCTGTCTTATATGACTTGATGGCATTGTAACTGGAAGAATAAAACAGAAACACTTGGATAAATATTTGAGTGGGGGTCACAAAGCAGGAAATGCTATTTTCAACTGTGGGTAATGTAACAATATCTCAAAAGTAGAAGTCAACGCATAATCCAACTACAAAATAAGACCTTTCTCAAATAACGGGTTTACTGGAAGACTACACCATCTCTCCCCCCAAATATGGAAGGCTGGCAATACATACGTAAAATATTTTCATCACACACTCAACTGCTAATCATAAGAAAAGATGACACAGATGATATCATGAGAGACTTAGAAATTACTACTGATCAGAGAAGGCTCTGTGGAGGAGGCAGCACTGAGCCAGGTATGGAGAAACTGGTATGGGGAAACAAGAGCATGAGAAAAGTGATGGGAAGTGGATGGGAAGCCACACTTGAATGAAACACTGACATTTCTGCTTTACTTGGCAGAAAACAGCCACAGAATACTTCTGAGTTAAGGGAGTTATCAATCTTTTTTCTCTAACTCCAATTTTCATCTTCTTCCAGGAAGATGACTTCAACTAAATAAATCTTTCCAAACTTGACCAATCCATTTCATCAAAAAACAAGTATATTGTTTTATTATAAGATGATTTCAACACATTAAACCTTACATGGCTTTCCCTTACAAACTCTCTTTAAAGAATCCACACAACTCCAAAGTTATTAACACAATAAACTGAAAACAGGAAAAATATTTAAACAATATTAAGGCTGGTTTTTATTTTGCTTTCACTTACAAAACATTTTAAGGTTGGTTTGGATACTGCTACAAGATTATATGAGATCAGGTAAACTACAGGACACAAAAGAGGAAAAGGCAAATATACCAGGAGAAACAGTGGAAACAGTGGCTAACTTTATTTTTGGGGGCTCCAAATCACTGCAGATGGTGATTGCAGCCATGAGATAAACACATGCTTGCTCCTTGAAAGAAAAGTTAAGACCAACCTAGACACCATATTAAAAAGCAGAGACATTACTTTGCCAACAAAGGTCCATCTAGTCAAGGCTATGGTTTTTCCACTAGTCATGTATGGATGTGAGAGTTGGACTATAAAGAAAGCTGAGTGCAGAAGAATTGATGCTTTAGAACTGTGGTGCTGGAGAAGACTCTTGAGAGTCCCTTGGACTGCAAGGAGATCCAACCAGTCCATCCTAAAGGAATTCAGTCCTGAATGTTCATTGGAAGGACTGATGTTGAAGCTGAAACTCTAATGCTTTGGCCACTTGATGCGAAGAGCTGACACATTTGAAAAGACCCTGATGCTGGGAAAGATTGAGGCGAGAGAAGGGGATGACAGAGGATGAGATGGTTGGATGGCATCACTCACTAAATGGATATGAGTTTGAGTAAACTCCAGGAGTTGGTGATGGACAGGGAGGCCTGGCGTGCTGCAGTTCATGGGGTCACAAAGAGTCGGACACAACTGAACAACTGAACTGAACTGATGTTTCCCTAAAATGCCATGTATTAAACAAAAGCCTCCCCATTCACGGATTCAGTTTCGAACATGAGAGGCAAGCTCAGGGCAGCACACGCTCCTCCACTGCAGGGTGATAACGCTTTGTTTCCTCACCCTTGAACACTCAGTAACTTGAATGCGGCTGCCACAGGTGCTGCCTGTGGCTCTTCAGTAAGCATCCTCTGGCCGGAATAACAAATGGTGATGCCAGTAAAGGAGTGAGGAAATGAACGAGCTTTGAAGATGAAGGAGCAGGTCAAACAGGAGGTAAGAAGAAACATGCCTCAAGACTCTCCCAGTCATGCACTGGTTTTGACTTTCTTTTCCCAAAGGGCTGTCCTGTGACACATGTTCTGACGAGGGCTCCGAGATCTGTCCACTTCTGCTCTGTCAACTTCAGCATGAGTCACATGTATTTTGGGAAGCCACCTTCCTGATTCATCTCGCAGAAATGGATTCTGGAAGAGTGTCCATCCCTTCCTTTTACCTTCTTCCTATTGAGAACTTTTTCCCAAACCAAATGCCTCTGATAAATGATAAAAGCTTACAGAAAATGAGCCTGATAAGGCATTCTATGCTTCCTAACTCTTGAAGTCAGAGAAACTGCTTAAATGATTCATTTTGCTTTACCAACTGATTTTTTTAAAAAATCATTAAAAACAAAAATTCCTTTTTATTTACAACTGTAAAATCTCCCAGAGTTACTCACAAAAAAAAGTAGAGTCCCCAGGATAAACCTGCACCCCACACATTTGGGGTTACTCCTTGGTAAAGTCCCCGTAGTCCATCAAGTTTCCAAATGGTGGTCAAGCAATGCAAAATTCCTTTATATTTTGGTCTCAATTCCAATCCGTCACTCACTGCAGTAAAGGATACACAGAGTTAGGTGGAAGCAAAGTTCTCGCTCTGAATTATAAACATGTCACACAATCAGTCATAGAAAGCAGGTAAATTCAAAAGAAAACAATTTTTTGTTGATAATATTATTTTCCAAGATTTGACATTTTAAAATTAATACATTCATATATTTATCCAAGTTTTAAGTGTTTAGTATGCTCTCAATAAAAACCTGGATAAAAATATGAGCAGTGATAAAGAAAGAGAATATAGAGAATGGAATAAATGTTTCTGGAAATTCTCTTGCCACCATCCCCACCAACACACACATCATCAGAAGAGAAAGTAGAAAATTTCATCCATTCTTTTCTCTCAAAAGTTCTAAATTAATAAAACATAATAGGCTAAAACAAAAACTAAGTGATACAATATACATTCTATGTTTTTAAAATAAGAATTCCATAAGAATGTTTTGAAAGTTTAAAAGATAACACTTATTTTAAGTAACTTCTGTTTTATGAAAGATTCCACAAACCAAGAAGAGATTGAAAAGAATAATACAGACGTAATATATCTAAATTTACAAAAAAGGATTCACAAATAAGAAAACAACAAACAGTCCCTAAAAATTTTATGGGCAAATTACATAAACTGCTGATTCACAGAAAATTACACACAGTCAAATGGAATAGAGTGGAGAGGCCAGAAATAAACCCACCCACTTACGGCCAATTAATCTGTGACAAAGGAGGCAAGAATGTACAATGGAGAAAAGACAGTCCCTTCAAAAGTGTGCTGGGAAAACTGGATAGCTATGTGCAAAAGAATGGAATTAGGACATTCCCTAACACTATGTACAAAATAAACTGAAAATGGATTAAAGACCTAAATTTAAGAACGGATACCATAAAACTCTTAAGAGGGAAACAGGCAGAACACTCTTTGACATAAATGGCAGCAAAATCTTTTTTGATCCACCTCCTACAATAATAAAAATAAAAACAAAAATAAAGAGGACCTAATTACACTTGAAAGCTTTTGGATCTGGCGGTCCCCTTCCTTGGCATATATCTGGAGAAAACTCTCATTCAAAAAGATAAATGCACCTCAATGTTCATTGCAGCACTATTTACAATAGCCAAGACACAGAAGCAACTTAAATGTCCAATGACAGATGAAAGGATAAAGATAATGATACATATATACATGCAAAGAGACATGACTGCGCAACCGAGCACACACACACACACACAGATATACATACACACAATGAAATTATACAAAAGAATGAAATGATGCCATTTACAGCAATATGGATGGACCGATCGTACTAACTGAAGTCAAAGACAAATATCATATGATATTGCTCACATGTGGAATCTAGAAAAATGATACCAACCAACTTATTTACAAAACAAAAATAGACTCACAGACTTAGAAAACAAACTTGTGGTTACCAAATGGGAAAGGTGAGGGTAAGGGGTAAATTAGAAGGCTAGGATTAATATACACATACTACTATATATAAAATAAATAATCAACGAGGACCTAAGGGTAGAGCACAGGGAACTCTACTCAATACTCTTTAATAACCTATATAGAAAAAGAATAGATACATGCATACATATATAACTGAATCACTTTACTGTACACCTGAAACTAACATAATGTTGTAAATGAACTATATTCAGTATAAAATAAAAAATTTTAAAAAGAATGTCATACATACAACATGAGAAATTAAGCAAATATTTTATAAATGGAGTATAACCTCTAAAAACTGTGAATCACTATATTGTACACCTGTAATATATAATATTGTATTTGATAAAAAAGCGCTGAAAGAGTTTTCAACTTCACCAATAAAATACAAATTAGACAAGGTAGCTTTTTCTCTTTTTTTACCTTCAGAATTAAAAGAGCTTTATGATTTGTTATAGGGAAATTTTCATGACCTTTTTGAGAGAAGTTTAACACTATCTAATAAGATGCTTACTCCTTGGAAGGAAAGTTATGACCAACCTAGACAGCATATTAAAAAGCAAAGACATTACTTTGTCAATAAAGGTCCATCTAGTCAAGGCTATGGTTTTTCTAGCAGTCACGTATGGATGTGAGAGTTGGACTATAAAGAAAGCTGAGCGCAGAAGAATTGATGCTTTTGAACTGTGGTGTTGGAGAAGACTCTTGAGAGACTGCAAGGAGATCCAACCAGTCCATCCTAAAGGAGATCAGTCCTCGGTGTTCATTGGAAGGACTGATGCTGAAGCTGAAACTCCAATACTTTGGCCCCCTGATGTGAAGAGCTAACTCATTTGAAAAGACCCTGATGCTGGGAAAGATTGAGGGCAGGAGGAGAAGGGGACCACAGAGGTTGAGATGGTTGGATGGCATCACCGACTCAATGGACATGGGTTTGGGTAAACTGCGGGAGCTGGTGATGGACAGGGAGGCCTGGTGTGCTGTGGTTAATAGGGTCGCAAAGAGCCAGACACTACTGAGCGACTAAACTGAACTCAATAAAAATTCAAATGCAATTATTCTTTGACTTAGAAGTTCCATTAAAAATATATCCTATTTAAATATGGCCCCAAATTTACAGAGATACACATACAACGAGGTTCACTAAAGCATCTTTTGTGATGGCAAAAGTGAAAGTAATTTCAATATCCAAAACCAGGGAAATGTTTAGATAAATTATGATATATTTATACTGTGGACTACTCTAAATATTCAGAAAGATTGACAGCTATAAAAGGAATAGACTGAAGCATGCATATGGTTAATAGTGACTATCTGCAGAGAACGAGACTGGCTGTGAGTAGTTACAGGGGAAGAATGATAACGACAGTTCAACAATACAAATTTGACGACGTAAAGTAAACGATGACGTAACTTTTGCAATAAAATAAAACAAAGCAGGCCTAGGGAAAACTTTTTAACCTTTACTTCTGTTATCCTTCACCCAAGAACATTTTCAGATGCTTCACATCTCCAATAGAAGCACTTTTAAAAACCTTCTTCATGTAATAAATATTAAACTAGCATACAATTGGGCTTCCCTGATAGCTCAGTTGGTAAAGAATCTGCCTGCAATGCAGGAGACCCTGGTTTGATTCCTGGGCTGGGAAGAACTACTGGAAGAAGGGATAGGCTACTCACTCCAGTATTCTTGGGCTTCCCTTATGGCTCAGCTGGTAAGGAATCCGCCTGGAATGTGGGAGACCTGGGTTTGATCCCTGGGTTGGGAAGATTCCCCTGGAGAAGGGAAAGCTTCCCTGGTGGCTCAGATGGTAAACCATCTGCCTGCAAGTGCAGGCAACCTAGGTTTGATAACTGGGTTGGGAAGATCCCCTGGAGAAGGAAATGGCAACCCACTCCAATATCCTTGCCTGAGGAATTCCATGAACAGAGGGGCCAGATGGGCTACAGTCCACAGGGTTGCAAAAAGCTGGACACGACTGAGTAACTTCACTTTCACTTTCAGCATACAGTCATTCAAAATGGTGTTTTAAAAAGCAAAACATGTATGCTGCAGAACGTTTACAAAATATAGGAAGGCATGTGCTTAGTCACTGCTACTGCTACTGCTAAGTCACTTCAGTCGTGTCCGACTCTGTGCGACCCCATAGATGGCAGCCCACCAGGCTTCCCTGTCCCTGGGATTCTCCAGGCAAGAACACTGGAGTGGGTTGCCATTTCCTTCTCGAATAGGAAGGCATAAAGAAAATAAAAACCATGCACAATGCCACCACTCTAAGATGACTGCCCTTATTGTACTATACCTCCTCCCTTTCTTTTTTGTTAGTGGATATAAATGCCAGTCCTCTACCTCAAGACCAGACCCTTTTGTTGATCTTCAAATCTACATAAATAATGCAATTAACAAACACTGCAGCTTGAACAAATCCAAAACTGAAGTAGTTTTCTCCATCCCTTTTGAAGATGCTCTTATTCGCTACTCTGTGTTGATCAATAAACAGGGATTCTCTGGTAGCTCAAATGGTAAAGAATCTGCCTGCAATGCAGGAGACCCTAGTTTGATCCCTGACTTGGGAAGATCCCTTGGAGAAGGGAATGGTATTCCCCACTGCAGTATTCTTGCCTGGCGAATCCACGGACAGAGGAGCTTGGTAGGCTACAGTCCATGGGGTCTCAAGAGTTGGACCTGGTTTAGCAACTAACACATCATCTATACAGATGCTCAAGACAGAAACCTAGACACTCCTCCTTTCACAACCTCTTACCAATTAAGACATCCTGTTGATTCTACATCCCAAGTCTTTTCCTGTCCATGTCTCTCAGTTCACACTGCCGTTGCCCATTTAGAACACCATCACTAGCAACAGAAATTAAATTAGCTTTCTTATCTCCAGTTTTGCTGCCTCGCCTCACTAGTTGCACTGCAGGTTGAGAAATCTTTCTAGAAATGTGCATTTCAATAAGTCACTTATATATTATACTTAAAACTATCCTACACCCCAAACAATAAAGAACATTATTCCTTAACACATTACTTAAGACCCTCCATTACCCTTCTGCCACAAGCCCCAGTCTCCTCTTTATTCTCTCTCTCTCTCCAACAAAGCTGCCTTAGGGAACTTACTGCAGAGTACTTGGCTCACTGAAGCCTATACTTTTGATGAAAATTGCTAGAACGTTCAACAGTTTTCAGTTCGTACACAGCCTCTGACCTTAACACTTTGGCACAGGCTATTGATGGTCTGCCACGAAAATTCTCTTCCTACCTATTCCTTCATACAGGTAACTTTGATTCCTCTTTCAGGTCTCAGTTTAACAATTCCCCAATTCTTTGGGGATCCCTTCATACCCTCTAGATGTGGTTTCCCATGGCATACTATACATTCCCTACCATAATAAAATACTCTTCATTGCAATAATTACTGGGGTTGTTTTGTTCTATTATCCTGGCTTCTCATTGCTCTGTGAGAACAGAGACGACTTTTTCATTGCAATATGTACACTCCAATCATAGTGCTTTGTATGTACATTGCCGGCTCTCAAGATATACGTGCTCAATTGGTATAGCCTGAATATTTTCCATTTCCTTTCCAGAACCAGAGTCTACTCTTCTCTACCATGTTCTGCCCTAGAAGTCTGATGTTGCCTCTAGCTTCTAGTTGAGTTGGGCTGGTGGTGAGCCCAGGCAGACGAAAGGGACAGAAGAGAGCAGATGCAAATATTATTTATTCTTGCAGAGGTTGCCTTGGGTAGGCTGCATTCCTCTACTGAAAGTCACAGTTCCTCTCAAGGTGGCCCTCTCCCAATGACTCTCCCTGTCCTGGGGCCCTTCAGGTGACAACAGCCCAAAAGGTTTCTAGTCCCAAAATACTGCATTCTTCCTTGTGGTTTTCCTATAATATGCATTGCTTCTGTTCAGTCCCTGAGTCATTCTGACTCTTTGTGACCCCATGGTCGCAAGGTTTCCCTGTCCTCCACTATTTCCTGGAGTTTGCTCAAATTTATGTCCATTGAGTTGGTGATACAATCCAGCCATCTCATTCTCTGCCACCCTCTTCTCCTTTTGCCTTCAATCTTTCCCAGCATCAGGGTCTTTTCCGATGAATCAGCTCTTCCCATCAGGTGGCCAAAGTATTGGAACTTCAGCATCAGTCCTCCCAATGAATATTCAGGGTTGACTCCTTTAGGATTGACTTGTTTGATCTCCTTGCAGCCCAAGGGACTCTCAAGAGTATTCTCCAGCACCACAATTTGAAGGCATCAATTCTTTGATGCTGTCTTCTTTATGGTCCAACTTTCACATTTGTATATGTTTACTGGAAAAACCATAGGTTTGACTATACAGACCTTTGTCAGCAAGTGATGTCTCTGCTTTTTAATGCACTAAGTTTGTCATAGTTTTCCTTCCAAGCAGCAAGCATCTTTTAATTTCATGGTTGCAGTCACCATCCACAGTGATTTTGGAGCCCAAGTTTGCCATGAAATGATGGGACCAGATGCCATGATCTTAGTTTTTGAACATTGAGTGTTAAGCCAGCCTTTTCACTTTCCTCTTTCACCTTCGTCAAGAGGCTCTGTCATTCCTTTTTGCTTTCTGCCATTAGGTGATGGTGTCTGCATATCCGAGGTTATTGATATTTCTCCCTGCAATCCTGATTCCAGCTTGTGATTCATCCAGTCTGGCCTTTTGCATGATGTTCTCTCCATGTAAATTAAATAAACAGGGTGAGAACACACAGCCTTGTCCTACTAACCTGCTTACATCTTTGTAAACAGTCCTTTTGCTGCACTCAATATGCCAGCAAATGTGGAAACTCAGCAGTAGCCACAGGACTGGAAAAGCTCAGTTTTCATCCCAATCCTAAAGAAGGGCAATGCTGAAGAATTTTCAAACTACCGGGCAATTGCACTCATTTCCCATGTTAGTAAGGTTATGCTCAAAATCCTTCAAGCTAGGCTTTAGCAGTATGGGTATCAAGAACTTCCAGATGTACAAGCTGGATTTAGAAAAGGCAGAGGAATCAAAGATCAAACAGCCAACATTCACTGGATCATAAAGAAAGAAAAGGAATTTCAGAAAAATATCAACTTCTGCTTCACTGACTATGCTAAAGCCTTTGACTGTGGGGACCACAACAAACTGGAAAATTTATCGAGAGACAGGAATACCAGATCACCTTACCTGTCTCCTGAGAAACCTATATTTGGGTCAAGAAGCAACAATTAGAACCTTACATAGAACAACTGACTGGTTCAAAACTGGGAAACGAGTACAACAAGGCTGTATATTGTCACCCTGTTTATTTAAGTTATATGCAGAGTACATCATGTGTAATGATGGGCTGGATGAAGCACAAGCTGGGATCAAGATTGCTGGGAGAAATATCAACAACCTTAGAGATAAGATGATACCACTCTAATGGCAGAAAACAAAGAGGAACTAAAGAACCTCTTGATGAGGGTGAAAGAGGAGAGTGAAAGGCTGGCTTAAAACTCAACATTCAAAAAAGTACGATTATGGCATCCGGTCCCATCACTTCAAGGCAAATAGAAGAGGAAAACATAGAAGCGGTGACAGATTTTCTTTCCTAGGGCTCCAAAGTCACTGTGGATGGTGACTATAGCCATGAAATTGGAAGATGCTTGCTTCTTTGAAGGAAAGCTATGACAAACCTAGAAAGCATATTAAAAAGCAGAGACATCACTTGTCCAACGAAGGTCCATATAATCAAACCTATGGCTTTCCCAGCAGTCATGTATGTGAGAGTTGGACCATAAAGAAGGCTGAACACTGAAGAATTGATGCATTTGAATTGTGGTGTTGGAGAATACTCTTGAGAGTCCCTTGGACTGCAAGGAGATCAACCAGTTAATTCTAAAGGAAATCAACTTTGAATATTCATTGGAAGGACTCCAAAACTTTGGCCACCTGATGCGAATAGCTGGTTCACTGGAAAAGACACTGATGCTGGGAAAGATTGAAAGCAAACGGAGAAGAGGGTTGCAAAAGATGGGATAGTTATAGGATTACTGAACTCAATGGACATGAACTTGAGCAAACTTTGGGAAACAGTGAAGGACAGGGAAGCCTGGAGTGCTGCAGTCCATGGGGTCACAAAGAGTCAGATATGACTTAGTCACTGAACAACAACAATGCTCCAAGAGCTATCCTATTTTGAATGTGTCTTCTTCTGTTTCCTACAGGGAAATGGAATGAAAGAGAATGACAAAGTTATAATACCGATTACGTTTTTATAAAATCAATATATGGTAAAATAGGATTTCCAAAAGATCCCCCCCTTCCTTACCAAAAAAGATTTCTAACAAGATCTGAACAATGATATGATGGTGCTGCCTCTCACAGATTTCCCATCATTCGTACAAACAGTCCTCTGGTTGGCATGTGAATTGTTTTTTTCTCTTTGCTATCATCGAAAGGTCTCTAAAGAAAATTCTTGTCAACAATTTGCACAAATCCTTATATACTTAGAAGGGGAATTAGAAGAGGTTAAAGATGGCACCCCACTCCAGCACTCTTGCCTGGAAAATCCCATGGACGGAAGAGCCTGGTGGGCCGCAGTCCATGGCGTCGCTAAGAGTACGACTTCACTTTCACTTTTCACTTTCATGCATTGGAGAGAAATGGCAACCCACTCCAGTGTTCTTGCCTGGAGAATCCCAGGGACGGGGGAGCCTCATGGGCTGCCATCTATGGGGTCGCACAGAGTCGGACATGACTGAAGCGACTTAGCAGCAGCAGCAAAGGGTATAAATTTAAGGTTACAAATTTCACACTGAAACTGTCCCCCCAGAAAGTTTATACAAATTACAGTGCACTAGTCATATCCAGGCATGCCTAGTTCAGTGTGCCCTCACCACTACTTTTGTGCATACTGCAACCTGGCAGAGACACTATACACCAATGCCAGGCAAAGGGGGAAAGCCAGTTTCTTTCATCACTAACCTTGACAATGTTACACCATGAAGTGAGATTAAAGTACACTAGGCTTTGTTAGATGACCCAGGTTTTGATATTTAACTTCCCTCATTAGCTACCTGGTGTTTTCTTCCTGAGCTTTAGCATCCTCTTTTATAAAAGTGGGGATAAACATTCCCTACCTCGAAGGTTGCTGTGAGTTTTATAAAAGATAAGTTTAAAGGGATGGAGCTGAGTAACTGGTTCTCAAGAAATGTTTTGCTGTGTACTTTAGAATCTTTCTGGTGGTTCCCTTGGATTTCATGGCTCTCATTTTCCTGTATTAAATGCCTTCTAAGTAAGTTTTCCTTTCAACAAGCTCACAACACAATTTTTCTTTTGAGGTTAAAAAAAAAACAAAACAAAAATCACACAAAATCACTGATTCATATATGAACCAATGATTCCTTTGTTTTGAGAAGTCATTTAATCCTAGAAATAGAGTATGAAATATCAGTAATAGGTAACATCATTCTGTACCCTATACTTCATATAACCTTATCTACTTTATTATATATTTAGGATCAAATCTTTAATTTTGAAAAATATTCATTTGTTCACAGATAATTTTTTGTAAAAAAAATAATAATTTAAAAAAACAATGTATTGATTCCTTATCATTGCCAGGCAAAGAAGGAATATAAGTCTAAGTATGACACAAACTCTGACCCTGAGGAGGATATAATTCTCAAGGCAAAATGGACAAACAATCTCATGACAAAGTCATAAGCACTGTGGTTCACCTCTGAAGAGCTATAGGAATAAGGAAGAAACATGATCACCACTATATAGAGGAGCCCCTGGAGAGAGGCAGGAGGGTGACAGGGAAAGCGAGAGAGCAGATAAAGGGGAGAGTCCTGAAGATGATTAGGGACTTCTTTTTGGGAAAAGAAGAGAAAATTTCTCTCCAGACAAGTGTACAGCTCATACAAATACATGAAGCATCACAGCACCTGGCGCTGCTGGGGAGAATCCTGGGGACATGGTACAGCTGAAGCGCACAGCTCTTAGAGGGAAAGGATGGTAGGAAATGAGCTTATGAAGAAGGACAAGGGCTTCTTTAAGGATGGAACTGCATCCTTCCCCTACTGCTGCTACTGCTACTGCTGCTACTACTGCTAAGTTGCTTCAGTTGTGTCCGACTCTGTGCGACCCCATAGACGGCAGCCCACCAGGCTCCCCCGTCCCTGGGATTCTCCAGGCAAGAACACTGGAGTGGGTTGCCATTTCCTTCTCCAATGCATGAAAGTGAAAAGTGAAAGTGAAGTCGCTGTCGTGCCCGACTCTTAGCGACCCCATGGACTGCAGCCCACCAGGCTCCTCCATTCATGGGATTTTCCAGGCAAGAGTACTGGAGTGGGTTGCCATTGCCTTCTCCGATCCTTCCTCTAGTTCATATATTGAAGTCCTAACCCCCAATGTGAGTGTATTTGGGATAGGGCTGATAAGGAGGTTCAGTTCAGTTCAGTCACTCAGTCGTGTCCGACTCTTTGCGACCCCATGAATCGCAGCACGCCAGACATCCCTGCCGGGGGCCAGCGTGAGGAACTCTGCCCATGGCAAAGGTCATGAGGAAACCTCCTGTTCCCGAGCATCTACCCCCCAAACCAGAGTCTATCTACTTTACTGTTTCATGCTCTCACCTACACCCCTGACTTTATGGGGGGCTGTTCCCCACCGGTTCTCTCAGAGAAGGAGTTAACTTGCAGCTCCAGTTAATAAAAATTCCTGGGCATGACAAGTGTTTCAACTTAGGAACTCCTCTGAAGGTTATCTAGCCCGCCTGTATAGGTTCGTCCAGCCACATGTGATTGTTTACAGCCTCCCAACCTGAGAGGCAGGAGATGTTTTAGACCTACTAAAGGCAAATTCTTTTGGGGAGTAGGAAATTATTAGTATAGTGGGTTGATTAGGAATTATATTGGTGAAGGGTTTTTCATTTGTTGTGCCAATAATTGCTGCTAATTCCCTGCCCTGGATGTGACAAGGGTGTCTCAGGTCAAACCTCTCTGCTAACAGACTAGCCTGTGTGACAGGATTATCCATACATGATTGTTTACTGAGCCTTAATTAGCATAGGGCTTTTCTCATTGTTGAGTCAATGATTGCCACCAGGCCTCCATATCCTTAGGCACCTGGGAATATATTAATCAATGTATTTGGAATATAGAAAAGGAAATATAGTAGTTTTTAAGGTTAGCAATACTAGACTTTTTGAGTTAATGAATTTTCTCTTTGTAATAGATCACTGTACTTTGTTATAAATCACTGTGTCCTTGCTATGTAAAAATGTAACTTTATCACTATCTTAAGACTAAATAGATCTTAAGGGGAACACTGGTGAAAGGATTTTCATTTGTTGGGCTGATGTTTGCTGCTAAATCTCCATATTCCCTGCCCTTATAATGAATATAAGTAGCATATAGGAGAAATAAGTATTAACCTTTAAGCATATAGGAGAAATAAGTATTAACCTTTAAGATTAATCATGTTAACCTTGGGTTAAATAAATTCCTTTCTTGATTGTAACTCACTACACCCTCACCCTATAGGAATGCAACTTTATTTGGAGGGTGGTGCCTCATTTAAGAAAAAACACCCTTGGAAAAAAATAAGTTTTTTGGTTATCAGAAAGAAAGGATAATAAAATGTCAGCAGGTCTCATGGCCAGAAGATGATGTAAAACTCCTAAGATCTTTTTTTTTATGTAAAGCACCTGATTTTGATAAAGGTCAGGACTGCTGACCCTCGCGTGACTCTGTATTCATCCCTATGTGTAACAAAAGGTATATAAGCAAACCCAAAAATAAAGAAAGAGGATCAGTTTCCGGAAAGACTGATTCCCCCATGTCGTTTCTTTCTTGCTCCCCGTTTTTCTGGCTGGATTCCCATCTGGAGCATGGATGCTATTCCACGTAAACCAAGTTATTCAGCCTCTTCTTCTCCACTAATTTTCCTACTACACTATCCGTTTCTAATCTCTCTATATATCTGTAATTAAATATGTATTTTTCCAAGGACGCTGACTCCGTCCCCACCTTCAAATCACCCTGGATCCACCGGGGCTGGACCCTGGCACATCCCTGTCCATCACCAACTCCCGGAGCTCACTTAGATTCACATCCATCGAGTCAGTGATGCCATCCAGCCATCTCATCCTCTGTCATCCCCTTCTCCTCCTGCCCCCAATCCCTCCCAGCATCAAAGTCTTCTCCAATGAGTCAACTCTTCGCATGAGGTGGTCAAAGTACTGGAGTTTCAGCTTTAGCATCATTCCTTCCAAAGAAATCCCAGGGCTGATCTCCTTCAGAATGGACTGGTTGGATCTCCTTGCAGTCCAAGGGACTCTCAAGAGTCTTCTCCAACACCACAGTTCAAAAGCATCAACTCTTTGGCGCTCAGCCTTCTTCACAGTCCAACTCTCACATCCATACATGACTACTGGAAAACCATAGCCTTGACTAGACGGACCTTCAAGATTAAATGAGATTTAAGGGCGGGGCCCTAATTCAGTAGCACTGGTGTCCTTATAAAGAGGAGACACAGCAGGAGGGCATAAGCACTGAGAAAAGGCCCTGTGAGGACACAGTCAGAAGGCAGTCATTTGCAAGCCCACGAGAAGGGCTCCTCCTGGAAACCACCCCTGCTGGTCCCTTGATCTTGGACTTCAAGCCCCCAGAACTAGGAGAAAATCAATTTCTGTGGTTTAAGCCACCCTGCCTGTGGTATTTTGTTATGGTAGCCCTAGCAGACTAAGACAGGATAATTCCAAACATTCCTGAAAATCACAAAAGAACATTCGCCTATGATCAAAGGCCCATATTTCTCAAACTTGGGTTCAGGTGTGCCTAAGATAATCAACTATGTGTTTAGAAAGGAGACCCTGGCACCCTGGGGGAAATGCATTTGAAGGTGGAAAAGCTGGAGGCAAGAAAACAAGAGACAACTGCACAGTTACTGAGATGAAGAGGGTCTGAATTTGGGCCTCTCTAAAGTCGAATTACAATTGCTATATAAATCAAATACAGTGAATATTTTTGGCCTAAATGGCCTCATAATTGTCTCAAAAACACTTGCCACTGAGAATTTTGTAGCTGATCTAAATACTCCCTGTGTAACTGTTACAATGGCCTACAACAGCACTAACAGATGCCGACAGACACAGCCCTGTGCATGTGCGCTCAGGCACGGGTGACTCTGCGACCCCATGGACTGCCAGGCTCCTCTGTCCACGGAATTTTCCAGGCAAGATATACTGGAGTGCGTTGCCATGTCCTACTCTAGGGGATCTTTCTGACCCAAGAACCAAACCCAGGTCTCCTGAATTGCAGGGGGATTCTTTACCAACTGTGTCACAAGGGAAGCCCAACAGACAATAACTGGAAGATAGAAAAGTTTGCTGAGCAAGAGGGAGCCCAGACAGGGGACACTAATTTTAACTACCCTATTACAACCTGTTTCATTTGTTGCACGTTAGTTTTATCCCTCTTTTCCTCTGTCACACTGAAGAGCTGGTCCCTCTTAATAAATAAAACCAATCCCCTCTACTTGTACTCTGTCTCAGCATTTTGAAAGCTGCAGATGGGTCCAGAAACTGATTTAGCATATTATTAAAAAAAAAAAAACCAAATGAACAAAACAAAAACCACCACCACTAATAGACTGGAGTAGAAGACAATATAAATGACATCACAAGCAGTAGGTATTGCCTTATGAAACTTATTTCAGTAATATGTGTGTGCTCACATCAGGTAGCAAAGATAAAAATTTATTTCCTAGAGACTCACAGACTTAGAAAATAAACGTATGGTTGCCAGGGGGGAAGGGATAGTTAGGGACTTTGGGAAGGTCACGTACACACTGCTATATTTCAAATGGATCACCAACAAGGACCTACTGTATAGCACATGGAACCCTTCAATGTTATGTGCCAGCCCGGATGGGAGGGGCATCTAGAGGAGAATGGATACATGTGTAAGAATGGCTGAGTCCCTTCACTGTTCACCCGAACTACCACACATTGTTAATCAGCTATGCCCCAAAACAAAATAAAAAGTTTTGGGGAAAAAAAAGAAAAAAAAATTTCCTACTGAGAGTTGTGGCCAGAAAAGTTTGAGAGAGACTGCTCTAGATTCTCTTTGCTTAGAACCCCTTCAAAATCTCACTAATTATCTTCTTGCCTCCATCTCCAATCTCTTCATTTTTAGTTTTTTCCCAACAAAATAAAAACTCAAGTATCTCATCTCTTGAGTGTCTCCTTTCAGATCCCAGTGCCTCCCTGTCAGTCAAGCTTCTGGAAGAGAAAACTACAATCTCAGCTTGGACTTTCTCACCTCCACTGCTTCTCAATCCAGTGGAGGCTGGTTTGGCCTCCACCTGCCACTGCAGTTTAAACACCTCCATGTGCACTTTGGGATTCCTCTCTTTTTACCCCCTGACCAGCATCTGACCTAGTTTACCTCCTAAAACACACTTCTCTGGGCCAGCTCCCCTCTCTTCTGATTCTTCTCTTACTTCTCTGGCCGTTTTCTTCTCTTCTACCCATCCTTTAAAAGCTGGTTTTTAGGCATCCTTTCCACTTAACAAGGATAGTCTCTCAATCACTAAGTAGTTTCGATTTCTACCCTCATGCTTTGGTTTCTACAACTCCAGTTCTGATCTCAAACTGTTTTTGAACTGCGGTGCTGAAGAATACTCTTGAGAGTCCCTTAGAGAGCAAGGAGATCAAACCAGTTAATCCTAAAGGAAACCAGTCTGGAATATTCATTGGAAGGACTGATGCTGAAGCTGAAGCTCCAATACTTTGGCCACCTGATGAGAAGAGCTGACTCATTGGAAAAGACCCTGATGCTGGGAAAGATTGAGGGTGGGAGGAGAAGGGGGTGACAGAGGATGAGATGGTTGGATGGCATCACCGACTTGATGGACATGAGTTTGAGCAAACTGTGGGAGATAGCGAAGGGCAGGGAAACCTGGCGTGCTGCAATCCATGGCGTCGAAGAGTCGGACATGACTTAGCAACTGAACAACAGTCCTGATCTCGTTCCTACCATCCAGACCTCGTTTCCATTTTTACATGGCATAAAAGATGTGTCAATCTGGAAGCTTAACTTTCTGGAATCATTTCATTTCAACCTCTAGCATTTTACCCTTTAGATATACCAAACTACCCATTTGGGGTTTCAGTCTAACAGCAAAAGCTATGGAATCAGACTTCTTGAGTTTGAATCCCTATTTCAACACTTTGTAACCCCAAGTAAGTTACTAGATTACTCTGTGCCTGAGTTTTCTCATGCACATAATGGAGAAAATAACAGAAACTAACTCTCATAAAAGAGAGAATTAAGTGAGTTAATACACATAAAGCACGTCTTAAAAGCATGCCTGGCACATAGCAAGCAGTCAGTAAGTTATTATTTATGCTAACAGGTCCTGCAATACCATATACATACAAAACTTGACTGTATGCTATTCTCGTTAAGGGTGCTCTACATTTAGGTTCCTTAGATTAACCTATACATTATTAGGATTTCAGGTTATTTTAGAAAATTACTATTTTTATGTCACATTCTTTGTTGAGATGCCCACTCACCATTCTTGATGGCTTACAATGACATCTTGAAGTAATAAATGTTAGGGACCAAATGACGGTCTCTAGGACCTGAGTCATGTTTACCAGAAAGAGACAGGATATGCGCTCATCCTGCCTGGCCAATCATGTAACGCCAGCTACTCCTGTAACTGAGACAAAGAACTGCCTGTATATAAGCCGCCATACTCCTTTGTTTGGGGCTCTTGTCAGATTCCCTTGTGTGGGATGAGACTTGAGCCCTAGCGCGCTAGAGATAAACTCCCTTCTTGTTTTTGCATTACTGTGGTGGACTTGCTCTCTCAGTCGGTTCGGAGATATGGGCTCGGAGCATAACATCTGGGGGCTCGTCTGGGATCTCCGTCCCACCAGGGAGGACAACTCTCCTGGTAGAAGGGAGTAACCTCGTTAGGAGATAAGAGCTCTGAGCACCAGTGCTAACGTTGCAGAAGCCCAGATTAAGTCCGGGGCCCGGTATCGTACGGGGGAGGCATCTGGCTGTAAAGTGCAGAGGCAAGTCAGCATAAGGCCGGGGCCTGGTTTCATGCTAGGGAGGCAGCTGGCTCTGGTTACTGGATTAAGTCAGCGTAAGGCCGGGGCCTGGTTTCGTGCTGGGGAGGCAGCTGGCTCTGGTTACTGGATTAAAAGTCAGCGTAAGGCCGGGGCCTGGTTTCGTGCTGGGGAGGCAGCTGGCTCTGGTTACTGGATTAAGTCCAGCGTAAGGCCGGGGCCCAGTTTTGTGCTGGGGAGGCGGCTGGCTCTGTGAACATCCTGCAGGTAAGATTGAGTGCATTGTCGGTGGCCACCTTGCATTTGTTATCTGTTTGTCTATTTGTGGTGTCTGCGTTGCTCTTTGTGTGCTCTGTTGGCTCCCAAGTATACTTTTCTGTGATCATGGACAAACAACTTCTACTCCTTTATCTCTTATGATTAACCACTTCTCTGATTTCAAGTCTAGAGCACAGAATCTATCATTGCTGGTAAAAAAAAAAGCAAGTTAGTAACTTTTTGTTCTGCCGAGTGGCCTGCTTTTGATGTCAGCTGGCCACAAGAAGGCACCTTCAGCCTGCCTACTATTCAAGCGGTCAGAGAGAAGGTGCTCGCCCCCTACCCTTCAGGACACCCAGCCAGACCAAACTCCATACATTTTGGTCTGACAGGACCTGGTGGAAAGCCCCCTGGCCTAGCTAAAACCTTTTGTTTTTCAGCCCCTCACTTCCCTTCCCTCTTCCCCGTCCTTGCTTCCACAGGTTCCACAGGTTTCATCAGGAGAAGCCAAAAAGAGAACCAAGCCTTCAGCTCCTCCCAGAAAAAGGGGCCCCGCCTAGGGAACTCGGAGAAAGGCCAAAAAAAAAAAAAAAAAGGCCAGCATAGCAGAAGAAGACCCGGAGGTTCCCTCCTCCACCATTCATGCGTTTCCGGTCTGGACGGAGCCAGCCAGAGAGGGTGGAGAACGGACATATCAGTATTGGCCCTTCTCCACTAGTGATTTGTACAATTAAAAAACCCAGACTCCCTCCTTCTCTGAAAAGCCATGGGGTCTTATTGATCTTTTAGAGTCTATCCTGTTTACTCACAATCCCACTTGGGATGATTGTCAGCAACTGTTACAGGTACTTTTTACTACAGAGGAGCACGAACGGATCCTGTCAGAAGCCCGGAAAAATGTGCCAGGGGTGGATGGGAGGCCCACAATACAGCCTAACCTCATTGAGGAGGGGATCCCCTTGGTGCGACCCAACTGGGACTTCGAACACACTAAAGGTAAGGAGCGTCTCCGAGTGTACCGTCAGACTCTCATGGCTGGCCTTAGAGCGGCCGCCAGAAAGCCAACTAATTTGGCCAAAATAAATCCAGTGAGACAAGAGCCAAATGAGAGCCCAGCAGCCTTCCTGGAAAAGATAATGGAAGCTTTTAGACAGTATACCCCTATGGACCCACAGGCAGATGAGTCACGAGTGGCAGTTATGTTAGCATTTGTAAATCAAGCAGCCCCCGATATTAGAAAAAAGTTACAAAAGATAGAGAGGTTAAATGAACAATCCTTGCAAGATCTAGTGAGGGCAGCCGAGAGAGTTTTTAATCATAGAGAGCCCCAGAAGAGAGAGAGGACCGCATTAAAAGAGAAAAAAGAGAATTTAGAGCTGAAGAAAACCGTAAAAATCAAAAAGGGCTGGCCCAGATATTTTTTGCTGGGGTTGAAAACAAAAACAGGTTCCAGAAAGGGAAAAAACTGGACTCAAAAACTGAAGAAAAAACGACAAGGCGTAAGCTTGAGAAAAACCAATGTGCATTTTGTAAAGTGTTTGGACATTGGAAAGATAAATGCCCCAAGAAAAATCTAAAAGAGGGGCCCAAGAACCCCAAGAATGAGACTCCCTCTCCAGACAGTCATATCCTCTATGCAGGTGAGGATAGCGACTAGGGGGGTCAGGGCTCGAAGCCCCTCCCCAAGTCCTAGGTAACTATAAATGTGGAGGGAAAACCGGTTGGTTTCATGGTGGATACGGGAGCTCAATACTCAGTCTGAAACCAGAAAGATGGACCCATGTCTAAGAAAAGTAGCTGGGTGCAGGGAGCAACCGGGACTAAGCAATATGGATGGACTACAAAACGGCATGTGAACTTGGGGGCCCACCAAGTGACCCATTCTTTTCTGGTGATACCTGAGTGTCCAGCGCCCTTGCTGGGAAAAGATTTACAGTCTAAAGTAAATGCCCAAGTTCATTTCGACCACGGGCAAGTGTCAGTTTTAGATGGAATCGGGCATCCTCTTCAGGTCTTGTCTCTGGCATTAAAAGATAAATACAGACTGTACTTGCCAAAGGCCCCAGCGACAATAAGTCCAGAAGTACAGCCATGGGTTCGGAGATACCCTCAGGCCTGGGCTGAAACAGCAGGAATCGGACTGGCCAAACAGAGGCCCCCTATTATTGTGGAACTAAAAGCCAGTGCCTCACCAGTGAGAGTGCGACAATATTCCACGAGTCAAGAGGCTCGGCAAAAAATTACTCCTCACATACAACGCCTCATAGACGCTAGGGTCTTGAGAAGGTGCCGGTCCCCATGGAACACTCCCCTGTTGCCTGTGAAAAAGCCTGGGGGAACTGATTTTAGACCGGTTCAAGATCTACGAAAAGTCAACAAACGGGTAAATGATATTCATCCTATGGTTCCTAACCCTTACACATTGCTAAGCAAGTTGCCTCCAAACTACATTTGGTACACTGTTTTAGATTTAAAAGATGCCTTTTTCAGTTTGCCTCTTGCCCCCGCAAGCCAAGAGATCTTTGCCTTCGAATGGCAGGAAGACGGTGGTCAGACCCCTGTGCAGCTGACATGGACTCGCTTACCACAGGGTTTCAAAAACTCGCCCACGTTATTTAATGAGGCCCTGGATGAAGACCTCCGTGAGTATCGGGTTGAACACCCTAACATTGTTTTATTACAATATATTGATGACCTTATGCTGGCAGCGGCTACAGAGAAAGAGTGCCAAGAGGCAACAGGTGACCTTCTCCAAACCTTGGGGACTTTAGGTTACCGGGCTAGTGCCAAAAAGGCCCAGATTGCCAAGCAAGAGGTTACATACCTCGGTTATAAGATAAAACAGGGCCAGAGGTGGCTAACGCAGGCTATGAAAGAAACCATCCTCCAGATCCCTGAGCCGGCTAACCCTAGACAAGTGAGAGAATTTCTGGGAATGGTGGGATATTGCCGGTTATGGATCTTGGGGTTTGCAGAAAAGGCCAGGCCCCTATAGGAGGGGACCAAAGAAAACAAGGACTGAAAATGGACTGAGCCAATGAAAGAGGCCTTCCAAGAGCTCAGGCAAGCCTTGCTAGAAGTTCCTGCCCTTGCCCTCCCTGATCCATCTAAGCCTTTCCAATTATTTGTAGATAAAAAGCGGGGGATAGGAAAAGGGGTACTAACACAGAGATGGGGACCATGGAAGCGACCTGTAGCTTACCTTTCCAAGAGACTGGACCCAGTGGCAGCCGGATGGCCACCTTGCCTCCGTATCATCGCGGCCACCGCGCTCTTAGTCCACAATGCTGATAAACTGACTTATGGACAGAGACTCTTGGTCTACACTCCTCATGCCATAGAGAGAGTTTTAAAGCAACCCCCAGGTAAATGGATTTTTAATGCCCGCTTGACGCACTACCAGGCCTTGCTACTTGACACCCCACGGATTCATTTCCAAACGCCCTGCACTCTAAATCCGGCCACTCTTTTGCCCAATCCAGGGGAAAATAGCCCCCTCCATGATTGTGATGAGATACTGGCCGGGGTAACAGCAATGCGAAAGGACTTAACCGATACTCCACTGGATAACAGTGAGCTAAAATGGTTCACAGACGGCAGCAGTTATGTAAAAGATGGACAGAGATGGGCGGGAGCCACAGTAGTAGATGACTCTGGACAGACAATATGGGCAGAGGCCCTTCCCCCGGATACCTCAGCACAAAAGGCAGAGTTAATTGCCCTGATTCAAGCATTAGAGAGAGCCAAAGGAAAAAAAATAACTATTTTCACTGACAGTCGCTATGCTTTTGGCACGGTACACATCCAGGGCCCGATATATTGGGAACGGGGGTTTTTGACAGCTGAAGGAAAAGAAATTAAAAACTTGCCTGAAATCCGTAGACTTTTAGAGGCTGTACAGGTGCCTCGGGCTGTGTCAATAGTACACGTACCTGGACATCAGAAGGGTGACAGCCCCACGGCACGAGGGAATCGTGCCGCAGACCTGGCAGCTCGAAAAGTAGCTGATAAAGATTTCATCACCCCTATGTTGGTGATCGGACTTCCACCTCCAGGTATGGGAACTCTGCCCGCAACCCCTGAGTATTCATCCACAGACTTTGCTTGGATCCAAAAACACACCAACCTTCAAAAAGATAAAGATGGATGGTACCGAGACTCAGACGGCTACTTGATACTCCCTGCTCAGTTGGGACGGCAACTATGTGAGCATTTGCACTTGTCTACTCATCTGAGAAAAAAAAAAGACTCTGATGCTCTTTCAGACTGCGCGCCTGCGATTTCCCCAGCACCAGACAACTGTAAAGAACATAGTGCATGCTTGTAAGGCGTGTCAACAGATGAGGCCAGGAAAAGGACAACATGCAGGACTGAGGTATCGGGGAGAAGGACCAGGGCAACACTAGAAAATAGATTTCACCGAGGTAAGGCCAGGCAAGTATGGTTACCGGTACTTGTTAGTGTTGGTGGATACCTTCTCAGGGTGGGTGAAAGCTTTTCCTACAAAGGGAGAAACCGCGATGATAGTGGCAAAAAAGATTTTAGAAGAAACAGTTCCCAGGTTTGGCCTGCCAGTGACCATCGGCTCTGATAATGGACCTGCTTTTGTGAGTCAAATAGTTCAGAGTCTTGCCCTAGCCCTGGGGACTAAATGGAAGTTACATTGTGAATACAGTCTACAGAGCTCAGGGCAAGTAAAAAGAATGAATCGGACTCTAAAAGAAACTTTAACTAAATTGGCTATAGAGACTGGCGGGGACTGGGTGACTCTCCTTCCCTTCACCCTCTTCCGTGCGCGTAATACTCCTTATTAACTTAATCTGACCCCATTTGAGATTCTGCATGGGAGACCTCCCCCTGTATGTCCAATATTTAAAGGGAAGAAACTACCGCCTCCCACGTTGGGGCAACTCCAAGAGGCCTTGATGGCCTTAAGCAAGGTGCACTCTCGTGTCTGGAAACTGCTCCGGGGAATACATGTGGGTCAAAATAAGGGAACTATTCCCTCACATGATATTGGCCCAGGAGACTGGGTATGGGTCAAAAGGCACCAAACCAAGGCACTAGAACCCAAATGGAAGGGTCCTTATGTTGTTCTTCTTACCACCCCAACTGCCCTAAAGATTGACGGTATCGGGCCTTGGGTGCATTGCAACCACGTACGCCCAGCTGCTTCAGCAGAGCAAGAAGACGCTAAGAAAGAATGGGAAGCATCTCTGCACCCATCCAACCCCTTGCGGCTAAAGCTTCGAAGGCGCCAACAGGACCAGGACAACTCGGCTGGGCCATCTTGTGGATGACCCAGTTACTCTGCTCCGGAGTCGCCAGCGTGAACCCACATCAACCCGTCAAAATCACCTGGAAGCTGCAAAATGGACTAACACGAGAGGTGCTAAACTCCACTACCGCAATATATCCACCAAACACATGGTGGCTGGACTTGTACTTTGACCTTAAGCTGATGGTAAATGTGCCTTGGGCTAGGGGTTATCTCCGAGAACAAGGGTTCTGGGCATGCCCAGGCGCACCCAGACATGACTGAAAGACCTGTGGGGGGGCACAAGACTCACTGTAAAACTTGGGATTGTGTTACTTCTAATGATGGACCTCGGCGCTGGGAAATAGGAAATTGAGATTTACTTAATTTTTCATTCGCCAAGCCCCTCCCTAGGGTCCTCGGAGATCCAACTTTTAGCTGTAAAAGTTGCAGTTATGCACAAGTCAGAATAAGGTTCAATCCAGAAAAAAGCAAACAGGAGGGGATTAGATCTGCTCTTTCTGCAACAAGGGGGTCTCTGTGCTGTCCTAGGAAAAGAGTGCTGTTTCTATGCGGATCATACAGGAATGGTTAGAGAATCTATGGCCAAAGTGAGAGAAGGACTAGCCCAACGTAAACGAGAACGTGAGGCTCAACAGGGATGGTTTGAATCTTGGTTTCAACAATCCCCTTGGCTGACTACCGTAATCTCCACCTTGCTAGGACCCCTGCTAGTACTTTTACTGATGCCTACCTTCGGCCCATGCATTATCAATAGACTTGCAGCCTTTGTAAAGGAACGCATAAATACCGTACAGCTGTTTGTGCTTCGACAACAATATCAAACTGTGTCTCAGGACCGAGAGGAAGATTCCTCTATATGATCTAAGGATGGGGGGAATGTTAGGGACCAAACGACGGTCTCTAGGACCTGAATCATGTTTACCAGAAAGAGACAGGATATGCGCTCATCCTGCCTGGCCAATCATGTAACGCCAGCTACTCCTGTAACTGAGACAAAGAACTGCCTGTATATAAGCCGCCATACTCCTTTGTTCGGGGCTCTTGTCGGATTCCCTTGTGTGGGATGAGACTTGAGCCCTAGCGCGCTAGAGATAAACTCCCTTCTTGTTTTTGCATTACTGTGGTGGACTTGCTCTCTCAGTCGGTTCGGAGATACGGGCTCGGAGCATAACAATAAAGGGCCTCAATAATCACCTCAAGTGACCTTTCCACCCAACACAAGAATGTTTTCTAGCCATTGTCATCCAACTGCTGAACCACTAGTATTCATTGCCGGTTTCACTTCTGAGCACCACCTACTTTGCCAGGCCAAAACCTGCTTCCCTGTAATTTCCACCCAACCTCTGCCTTTCAGATTACCTGCAATAAGGCAGCTCCCTTTCTCACATGGCAGTTCTCTAAATACCTTAAGTCCCTCACGTGTCCTAAGTTAAACTAGTTCCTTTAGTTATTTCTCACACGAAATGATTTCTACTCCTTCAACTATTGTGGACACCTCCAAATTCCAATTTGCACCTGAACTCATTGAAATATTGCAGGTTTGGTTTAATGGTCAAGACTAACATCCCCATCACTAGGTATTGTAATTTTATTAAAAGGGCTTAGTTTAATGAAAGCATTAAAAATCCTAGCATTAATGCTGGTGGCCGGTCAAGTATATATTTTAATTTCAGTTATTCATCTTCCTAAGTTTTCTTTTCTATCACCATTTCACAGCCACACTTGTGCTATGCACAGCCGCACTGGGGGTTTATTACATAGTCCTGCTTCAACTCCTAGATCTTTAATTTTGTCCTCCTATCTTGATTACCTTAACTGTCACTTCAGTCCTACTGGTCTCCTAATATGCTCTCCATTTAATTAATATTACCAATATTCTCAAGAATACTGGTACCAAGAATCCCCTTTTCTCAGGCATAGTCTGCACCACAGCACTGTCTTAAACTCACCAGGCCAAGCACTCTAAAATGATCATCTCAACCATCACCTCTTTTGCTCTTACATAAAACTGAGAAATACCAAGTCATATAGGTCTGCACCTGCAACCAAATCCAGAATTCTTACCTTCATGCTCAAGTCACAGTATACGAGGAATTCCTGGGGTAAGGCTTAATGGCCAGAGGGTTTTGAGTTAGACCTAACTCAGATCTAGATGTAAATCTCAGATACCTTACAACTTGGGCACGTTAGTCAACTCCAATTATCCTCATCCGTGTATCGGGAATAATAAATTTATAGTGTTGTTCAGAGTAGTAAATGATCTACCGCAAGAAAAGTTCTTAGTTCATTGCTCTTATTGCAAGTAAACACTCAATGAATGTTCCTTGTTGTCGTAATTCTTATTTGTGCATGTGTGGTAAACTCCATGGAAATTACATGTCTTTGTGGGTTCTCTTCTAGGGAGAACCCTCCATAATTTTCACTAATTTTCAATGGCTTCTCTCCTCTCCAGCTTTCAAAATTTTAGTCCTTCTCTGGTGAACCTCAAGGCTAATCAGACTTTTACAGATACAGATATATATGACCATCATCAATCTATAACTTTCTTAACAGTTTATGACTACTCCTGTTTTGGTATTTGGATTTATTCCATTTTGACCTAAATTTTATGTTGTCTACAGTTACTTTTTATTTGACTGAGTCTCAAGACTAAAATTTGGAGAAGGCAGGGGAAACCCACTCCAGTAGTCTTGCCTGGAAAATCCCATGAATGGAGGAGCCAGGTAGGCTGCAGTCCATGGGGTCGCCAAGAGTCAGACACAACTGAGCAACTTCACTTTCACTTTTCACTTTCATGCACTGGAGAAGGAAATGGCAACCCACTCCAGCGTTCTTGCCTGGAGAATCCCAGGGACGGAGGAGCCTGGTGAGTTGCCATCTATGGGGTCGCACAGAGTCAAACAGGACTGAAAGGACTTAGCAGCAGCAGACTAAAATTACAATGTTAAGTTTCCTGAGGGCAAGAACCTTATATAGGTGCTTCTATATCCTATACAAATGTTAAAAGGCTAAGATACAAATGAACAGAAGAGAATCTCCTAACTCTTTGAGATAAACTACTTCTGCTGATCTAATTCTCAAGGTAGACCTTAACCTGTAGTGGTTAAACAGAGCAGGACTGTCTAGCCCTTCCCTTCCTCCAACTCCATCCTCCACCTGCCTTCTGTCTGTAGAAAACCTTTAGTCACATAAGTTTAATGGGAAAAGTGAGAAAATACAGAAGCAAAGGAAAACAGGACCAAATACTAATGGTTTATCATTAAGCAAAGTCAAGGACCTTTCATTCCTCTTCAAGGGCTACAGATAATATTCTGAGCCATATCCTTTAAGCAGTTTTATAGATACTGAAACGCCCATCTGGTGGCAGAAGATAATTACATGATGACCAAACCTGTAGCCATGACATTAGCTGCCACAACTGGCCTCAAAGAAACGAGAACAAATGGACCCTGGAACTGAAGACTAGCTGTACTTAAAACAATCAAGATTATGCTGCATGACCAATTTCAACATGATTGTCCGGCTGCCTGTGTTTTCACTTGTAACCCGCTTCCTCCGCCTATAAACGTCCTTTCCCACTGATTGTCAATTGCAGGGAGGGAATTCAGCCTTGGGATATGAGTGCCCCTGCTCCCAGTTCCAACCTCCAAAATAAAGCAGTTTCCTTGTTATCAACTTTGCCTCTTTACTTGCTTTTGAGCCGAGAGCAGCTGGACCCCACTTTCAGTTAAAGAACTGGAATGCCAGAAAATAGTTTCCAAATAAAGTTATGAAAGACATTTTTTGAAGCTATCTTTTTCGGAATTTTATGTTAACTTTTAAAGTATTTTCTTAATTTCCATGCAGTTAATTCACTAAGTGCACTTAATTCAATAAAGCTAAATAAAAACCTGTACTGTTTGGATTCTAGCTACTTATTCCTTCACAAGGACCCACACCATACTACACACGACAACAACAAACTTTCAAGAGAATTTTGTACCAACCCCATTCCTAACAATGTGATTACTCCCTACTCCAGGATTTCCCTCTCAGCCCAGAGGGCAAACACGTTTCTATTCTAAGATTTCCAAGTACAGGTTTCCTGGCGATGCTAAAGTAAAGCATGAAAGCTTTAATATAGGCCAAAAGTGCATAACGTGAAGAAGCAATTACCTTAACACGCACTTTGCTAAAGGATGCACGAAATAAATCCAGATAAAGCACAGATGCTCACAGAAACAGTTCAAAGCTATGACTGATTGACGCTGAGATGTTGAATGTAGTTTCCGGGAAAGGAGCTGGTGGTGCACGCTGCCTCTCAAAGGCTTGGTGCAAAACAAACGCTGAACTTTCTATTCTCGATTTTCGCCTTCTTTTTGTAATGGCGAAAATCCTCTTCGATTCTTTGCGATTTGGGGGTGAGCGGAAAAAGGCTTACTAATGAAAGCCTTTCCTAAAAGCCAGGTGGTGTGAACAGAACTTTCGAAAAGCTGGGGGTTGGGGTGGGGGGTGGCGGGTACTTGTATCTCCAAGGGAGAACAATTTGCACGTGTGAGGTTTAAGCCCTGAAATGTGATCAACCCTTTCTTATTTTATAAAGCAGGCTTTTGAGTTCCACGTTCTATACCAATGAGGACCTTTCTCAGACTTTGACATCCATTCTGCTCATTCCTCAGTATCGGGGAAAAGGGGACGCCGGCAGCCAGACCACTTAAACCAGACTCCCTTTCCTCAAATCTGGTCCCACGGGAGCCCGGGCAAAAAGCATTCTTCTTAAGCTCTCGCCTCGCCTGCAGTACGCAAGAGGCAGGTGAGGACGAAGCCGTCCCTCTGCGTCTTTATCACTCGGTTCGGGGTGACAGCAAGGAGAAGCCCAGGGTCTGACTGGTCTCTTACCGGCGAAGCGGATCTTCACGAGGTCAAGCGGGTGCAGCGCGAGGTTGGAAAGGACCCCGCCGGTCACGCCCGCCACCAGATTCTCGTAGTGGACGTGGCGGAATATTGTGCTGCTCCACGCCGACCAGCCGGACGCCGACTGGCCCTGGCCTGTCATGGGCTCAGGGTCCGCTGATACCGCGGGCGTGGGACGAGATGCAGTGGCCGCCACCGTGGCGACGGTCGCCGCGCTGGAGCAGAAACCGCAGGGCACGAGCCCACTTCCGGCACCCGCGCGTGGAGTCACACTCGCGGAGGCGAGGGTGAAGCCGAGAGACCTAGGCGCACGAGTGACTGACTAGAGCGGCGCGGCCGCAACTCAAGCGGCCGAGGGAGAGTGGGCAGCGGGGCGGGGCGCCTCCGCCAAGGCCCCGCCCCGCCTCGCCCACCTCCGCGGCTGGGTTTAGGCTGAACTGCGTGGATCTGCGAACACAGATGAAGCACCGCCCCCGGCCAACCTTTGTCCGCGCGAGTACGGAGCGCCGCAGAGCCCACCTGAAGCCGGTTTCCGCTCCGCGGAAGTCACATGACAGGAAGTAGTCGGGAAAAAGCGGAAGTGGCATGTGTTGGTGGAGACGGCGTCTGCGGCGGCGGTAACTGGGGCTGGGAGGGAGAGGGTCGTGAGATCCCGGTGAACTGGCAGCAAGATGAAGGTGAAGATGCTGAGTCGGAACCCCGACCACTATGTCCGCGAAACCAAATTGGACTTACACCGAGGTGAGACAAGTTAGTTGGGAGTCCGCCAGCCTTGGATCCAGCCTCGGCTCCACCGAGTAAAGCTGGTTGGGGAGGGGAGACGTGTTTCACTCTCGTTGTTTACCTGTTTTCTTTCGCTAGGGCTCTTGGTTTATAAAGCGCTTCTGGTTCTGGGTAGCAGAACACTTGTCTTCAAATCCCTTTCCTCATAACTTTTGTCTAGTGGTCAGTGACAGTTAGTTATATGGGGAAATGATTCCGTCTACACCGCTTTCAGCTGCTGCTCTCTGATTGTTCTCAGGGTCCCGTTGAGGGGAACGTGGACTTGAATGAGCCAAACTCGTGGATTGTGAAGGAATTAACAATTAAACAAACTTCTTTAAACCTCTCCTTGTTACTCTAACTTTCGACAACTTTGCTAAAGTTACGTATTTCGGGATGTGGGAACAGACAAAGGTGACACTTAACGCCGTCAGTTTTCTCTTAAAAACTCTTGTGGGGAATTTTAGTGGGGGAATGACTAAAATGAAATTAATGGGTTTTGTCTGTACTGGTCTGTTCCCTCATTAACCTGCTGACTACTTAATGAATTATAGCTAAGTGACCAACCATGTGTGAAGTGAGTAACAGGTGCAAAGGCCTTAAGGCAGGAATAAACTTATGGCATAAGAAAAGGGCCATGTCTTCGCAGTTTGAGGTAGGGGTGAGCCATAGAAGGGGAGGCTGGAACAATATTTCCATATGATTGAGTCATACAGCTTATCCGTATATATCGTGAGCAATGCTAACTAAATGGTCTCTGCTCACAAGATGTTTACAGGTTAAGTATCAAAACAGCAGTGTTCTTAAAATGCAAAGTAGATTATGTGACTCAGACTTGACATCATCCCTACTCCTTAAACTTGGTCCCATCTTCCTCTCTCCTTTCATGGGTGACTACTTTTTCTACAGCTAGTGTATATGTACTCTCGTTAGTCTGTGTGCCTTTCAGGCATTCTCTTTCAGGCATGCGATGGCACACACCTCTATCCAGTTTCTGTCCCCTGCAGATTTCCCCCCATCCTGTACGCATGTAGGCACCCTCCTATGCTTCTGTTTCATATTTTTATATTAATATTAGAGTGCTTATTACATTGTCTCATTATTTTTGTGACTATCAGTCTTTTTCTTTAATCAGATCGAGCTTGCAGAGAGTGGCCCAGTTGTGTTTGTTTCTATGTCCCCTGTGTTTAGAGAGCACCTGGCACCTAGTAGTTGCGTTATTAATGTCTGAATGAAGGAATGGGTAACTGGTTGGTCATAGATTTTTTTTGTTTAAGTGGTCTTTGTAAATTTTGTGCAGTATTCAAATACTTATTTGAGTATTCTGACTCATAGATCCGGGATGTGGGCATCAGGGAATCTGTATTTTTAAAACTCTGTTGGTAACATAGCTGATAACATACAAATGTATAAGAACAACATACATAAATATGTACGGTGAGTTTGTTTGCTCTGATGTCCTGAGTGCTTATGGTATATGGGAGGTGTTCCGTATATCTTTGTTGAGTGTTTCTTGTTGACTGAATTGAATTTAGAGGTGGGCATAATTATGGGTATTTGGAAAAATTTATAGAAGATACAAGATTTAAGCTGAATTTTTTTTAAAGGATGTGTAGGGTTCAGATGGGCTTCCCATCTGAACCTGGGAAAGAATCTGCCCGCAGTGTGGGAGACCCATGTTCAGTTCCTCCAGGAAGGTCCCCTGGAGAAGGGAATGGCAACCCACTCCAGCATTCTTGCCTGGAGAATTCCATGAGCAGAGGAGCCTGACAGGCTGCAGTCCATGGGGTCGCAAAGAGTTGGACCCAACTGAGCGACTAACATGCACACACAAAATCAAACATTGAAAGTGCTCAATAAATAGTATAATCATCATATCACAACATTGTACAGTGATCAGCACTGGAGATTATTAGTGTTCCCTGCCCAGTAAGGGGGCTTCCCAGATGGCGTTAGTGATGAAGAACCCATCTGCCAGTGCAGGAGATGCAGGATATATGGGTTCGATCCCTGAATCAGGAGGATCCCCTGCCTAGGGATTCCCATGGACAGAGGAGCCTGGTGGGCTATGTTCAATGGGTTGCACAGAGTCAGACACGACTTAAGCAACTTAGCATGCATACACACACCCAGTAAGGAGCTTAAGAGGTCAGTTGAGCAAACGTTTATGATGCACTTGTTTTGTGCTGGGTATAAGAGATGTAATGAAGAATGTAGCAGAAGCCCTGCAGATGAAGGCTTATAACCCAGTTGAAGAGCGTAGTAGGACATAGAAAAGGAAAAGTTGTGTGTGTGTGTATGTATAGAGTCTAGTTATTTTGCAAGATGTATGTGTTCTATCACTTTCTGGTCATTTTGGAAAGGTTCTGGACAAAAGGTCTTCAGTGTTTTTAGTTTTAGTCCTCAGCATAGTCAGTGTCCCTAATAAAGGCTTATTGAATAATATATTGAATGATTAGCCAAGGAATACCACAGGAGGTATTAAATGTGAATTATTTTATTAAGAGGAATCATTCTTATTTCAGTTCCAAGAAACTATGATCCTACCTTACATCCTTTTGAGGTCCCACGAGAATATATAAGAGCTTTAAATGCTACCAAACTGGAACGGGTATTTGCAAAACCATTCCTTGCCTCCCTGGATGGTCACCGAGATGGAGTCAATTGCTTGGCAAAGAATCCAAAGAGCCTGGCTACTGTCCTTTCTGGGGCATGTGATGGAGAGGCAAGTATCACTAAATACTGACATTTTAAACTGAAAATAGTGATGTTGCAAATATTCTTCCTTTAATTGTGAGTTACTGTGGGTTTTATTTGGTTTGATTTCATTTTTCTATGTCCTGTTTTCTTTTAATTCTTAAGACTAAATTTTCTTTGAATCAGTAACTTCAGTCGTTTCTTATCTAAACCTAAGAAATTAAAAATGTTGTTGCTTTTGGCTGTTTGACAGTAAGTAATAAGGCATGTTTACAATACAGATATTTAGCTGTGAGTTTTTTTCACAGAGTATATTATTAACAATTCAACTTAATTATTTCCCACTCTGCCAAGAAAAGAAAAGCTTTAAAGCACTTTTACACTAGAATCAACAGAGTATTTAAGAGATTCAGTTTTCTGCTTGTTGATGTTCATATCCATAGACATTGCATACTTTTTTCCCAATGTGCCCAACAGACATTCTTCTGTGAAATTTAAAAAAATTTTATTTCATTTATTTATTTATTCTGTCTTTGGCTACACTGGGTCTTTGTTGCTGTGTGTGGGCTTTTTTGTAGTTGCCACGGGTGGGGAAGGGGGCTACTCTTAGTTGCGGTGCTGAGGCTTCTTGCAGTGGCTTCTCTTGTTGCAGAGCATAGGTTGTAGGGTGCGTGGGCTTCGGTAGTTGCTCCGTGCCATGTGGGATCCTCCCTGACTAGGACTGAATCCGTGTCCTTTGCATTGGTAGGCAGAACCCCAACCATTGGACCACCAGGAAAGTTCAGCATTGCATTATTTTGATGTAGAGGATTTTGTTTTTAACCATCTGGTAGAGTGATTTACAGCCTTTTCGGTGTTGAACTTATTTTTGTTGGAATGTAGTACTTCTGTGCCTGAACATTTTTTATTTATACTTCACTGAAATTTCCTAGTATGTTTTATTATAGGTTAAAATTTGGAACTTGACCAAACGAAAATGTATTCGTACGATACAAGCACATGAAGGTTTTGTACGAGGAATATGTACTCGCTTTTGTGGGACATCTTTTTTTACTGTAAGTATAGTACAGTTAAGTCATTAACTTTTCAACATGTGTAGAACTAATCTAATTGAATATTTTCTGAGTTCATTTATGTGATCCAAGGCCCTTTCTGATTTTCACAATGCAAAATAACATTAAAACTCGGGTAAGTCTTGGTTTTCTTTATGTAATCCCGCCTTTCCCATACTTAAAATTTTTTTTATACCTAATTACATATTACATGTGGGTGTGCTAAGTCATTTCAGTCATTTCCGACTGTTTTCAACCCAAAGGGCTGTAGCCAGCCAGGTTCCTCTGTCCATGGAATTCTCCAGGCAGCAGTAGTGGAGTGGGTTGCCATTCCCTCCTCCAGGGGACCTTCCCGACCCAGGGATTGAACTCACATCTCTTAGGTCTCCTGCATTGGCAGGCGGGCTCTTTACCGTTAGTCTCACCTGGGAAGCCCAAATACGTATTACTGAACTAATATTCTATAGAACAGTTAGAAGTGGGATTAAAACAAGATGAGTCATTTGTACTTCCTTTGTCGGTTAGCAATAAGTCATTGAAGGATTTTTGTGTATGATAAAATATACTTAACATAAAGTTTACCATTCTTACCATTTTTAAGTGTACATTTCAGTGGCATTAAGTACATTCACATCATTGTAAAACCATCACCACTATCCATCTCCAGGACTTTTTCACCTTCCAAACTGATACGGTGTAACTGTTAAACACTGTAACTCCACATCTCTCACTCTTGCCTCCTACCCTTGAGTAATTTACCTGGTAATTACTGTTGTGCTTTCTGTCCCTGTATGTCCCTATGTGTCTGATAATTTCACTTAATATAATGTCCTTAAGGCTTATCCATTTTGTACCATGTGTCAGAATTTCTTTCCTTTTTAAAACTAATGCTCCATTGTATGTATATACCACATTTTGTTTATTCACTCATCTATTAATGGATGTTTTGGTTATTTCTACCTTTTGGCCTTTGTGAATAATGCTGCTGTGGTGTGCAAATATTGAAAGTTCATTGAAAGTTTTTAGTAGGAAAATGACAGAGTCTGAGTTGAGCTTTGAGAGGATTAATTTGACAGCTGTGAGTGATCAGTTTGGAGGCAGTTTTAATAGTCTGCATAAGCAATAATAGAGCCAACTCTGGAGAGTGAAAATAACTGAAAGTAGTTGTTAGGTTTAAAAACATTTTTATTTTTAGAATTAGGAACTGTTTTATTGCAGTGTAACTGACGTACAGTACTACAGAAGTTTAAAGTTTACAGCACAGTGGTTATATCCATCCTGAAGTGATTATCACAGTAAGCTTCCTGAACAGTCATCATTTCATGTAGATACAAAATTAAAGAAATAGAGAAAAAGTTTTTTTCTTGTGATAGGGACTCTTAGGATTTAGTCTCAACAGTTTTCCTATGTTACATACAATCATGTTAATTATGTTTGTCATATTGTACATTACATCCCTAGTACTTGTTTGTCTCATAACTAGATGTCTACACCTTTGACTGCTGCCTTCCAATACCCGCTGCCCCAACCCCACACCTATGGTAATCACAAATAGCCATCTTTTTTTCTGTAAGTTTTTTTTTGTTTTAGAAGTATAATTGACCTACAATACTAGGTTGGTTCTTTGTGCACAACATAGTGATAATATTTCTGTGCATTTCAAAATGATCACCACAATAAGTCTAGTTGCGATATGTCACCATACATAGATGTCCATAGTTTTTGACTATATACTCTGCTCTGTACACATACTTTGCAGCTAGAAGTTCATACCTTCTAATCTCCCTCACTTATTTCTCTCATCTCCCCACTACTCTCCCTGCTGGAAACCACCTATTTGTTCTCTATATTGATAATTCTGTTTGCGTTTTGTAATGTTTATTCATTTGTGTTTTAGAGTCCACATGTAAGTGAAATCATACAGTGTTTATCTTTTTCTGACTTATTTCACTTAGCGTTATACCCTCTAGGTCCATCAGTATTCTTTCAAATGGTAAGATTTCATTCTTTTTTTTAAGGCTGAGTAATATTCCATTATGTTTATAGAACACATTTTCTTTATCCATTCATTTGTTGTTAAGCACTTAGGTTGCTTCCCTATCTTGGCTGTTATTACTAATGCTGCAGTGAGTATAGGGATGCACGTATCTTTATATCTTTTCTAATCAGTGCTTTTGTTTTCTTCCAGTTAATACATAGGAGTTGAATTGCTGGATCATACGGTAGTTCTAGTTTTAATTTTTTGAGGAACCTCCATACTGTTTTCCATAGTGGCTCTACCAGTTTATACCCACCAGCAGTGCACAAAGCTTCCCTTATCTCCACGTCCTCACCAACACTTGTTACTTGTTCGCTTTGATAATGATAGCTTACTATGAACGATGTCAGGCTCGTGATCTCCAAAGAAGATTTAGCTTCAGGACCAGGGACCAGGCTTGATCACTCAAGCCTTGATCACTTTTGTATAGCAGAGTTTTACTAAAGTGAAAAAGGGACAGAGAAAGCTTCTGACATGGACACAGAAGGGGGCCGGAGAGCACCCTCGCTCACTAGTCTATGCAAGGCCTTATATTCTTTTACCAGACCCCCCCTCCCACAACATACATCTTAAATTAACAAGATTAGAACTAACAGAAAGATGTCACCAGACCCACTCCCTTGATATAGATTTCAAGAAGACAGGATTAGTCAGAAGATTCTTAAGAAGGAGAAACATATCCTGGAGCAAGATACATTGTTATATTGACTAAGACAAAGCAATGTAGGGAAAAAACATTTGTCCTTTTCTCCTTCTTGAGATTCCCAGACCCCTTTCTCTTCCTAAAGGACTCTGGACCCCTTCCTCCTCCTTGGGGACCCTGTACTTCTTATCAACCTACCTAGGAACTGACTCTCAATAATAACCATTCTCCATTCTGACAGGTATAAGGTGATACCTCGTTGTGGTTTTGATTTGCATTTCCATGATGAGCAGTAATGTTGGGCATCTGTGTGTCTTTGAAAAAACTGTTTATTCAGAGCCTCTGCCTATTTTTTGAGTTTTTTTGATGTTGAGTTGTATGAGTTCTTGTATACTTTGGATATTAATCTGTTATTGGATATATTGTTTGCAGATATCTTGTATTTTTACTTTGTTGATAGATTTTTTATGCTGTGCAAAGGGTTTTTAGTTTGATGGGATCCCATTTGTTTTCCTCACGTGAGGAAACATATTCCAAAAAATGTAGTAAAATCGATGTTTACATGATATCTTGAACATACCTGCCATGTCCCAAAGTCTAAATTACCGTAGTTTGTTTCCTTAACTTTCATTTGGGCTAAGGTGCCAGCAGTTCTGCCCACCATTTCTTTCACCATCTCTGTAACCGTCAGCTCCAGTGAAAAGGCAAGCCATGCCTATACTAACATTATGAAAATAATATTATCCTTATGGACTCCTGAAAAATTCTTAGGATCCTTCAGAAGTCTACATTTTACAGTTTGAAAACCTCTGCCTTAATATTGATAGTTTCTGGAGTTTTGAGTCATAGAAAGAAAGACTTTTCCCATGCCAAGATTATAAAAATGCCTTGTCGCTAGTATCTTTATGGATTATGTTGCATGTTTTGCATTTAAAGTTATCTGGAATTATATTTTTATATCAGGTTTCACATTGGTTTCTACTTTTTAAGTGACTAACCTGATCTCACAGTACCGTTTTATTGTAAGTCATTTTTCTTCCTAATTTGAAATGTCATCCTTATTACAACATGCAACTTTTACTGTCTTTATGATGTAATATTATTTCTACCCTTACTCTTGTTTTGTTCTATTAATCCTATTTTATTTTACATTTTATGCATTTTATATGTTTATCACAAATCTTTAACAAGGTGGGACATAAATGAATCAATAAATACAGTACTGGAAGAATGTGGTATATGTTATTTTTTAAACTAAAGATGTTTATAATTTGATGTATGTGTTGGCAAGTTTACCGTTTATAACTGTTCTTCATTATCATTGTAAATATTTCTAGGTTGGTGATGACAAAACTGTGAAGCAGTGGAAAATGGATGGACCAAGCTGTGGAGAGGAAGAGGAGCCATTGCATACAATATTAGGAAAGGTACAAAAATAAATTGACCCACGCTTGCGCTACTAGAATTCTTCTCTTTTACCTACAGTTATTTCATAATTTCAATTTCATAAAAAGGTATCAGAAATCAGACACTTTAGGCTGCAATACTTTACCTATTTTAAGCAATAGTTAATGCAATCAAAGGGTCTTTGCAGTTAAAGAATTTGAACAGTTCTTTGGTGTTCGTTGGAATAGGGTTCTGTTTCTATTTTTATTTTGAGGAGGCAGCGAAACATTTCCTATAGCAAGAACATGGGAGGAAATCTATAAGATAAAAGGTCAGAAAAAAATAGTGCTTCAGCTTCTCATTTATATCATGGATCTTTCTCAAAGCTCAGCATTTACTTGAAAGTATTCTTTAGGAAATTAATAAATTTAATAGTGTACTTTCTATATAAATCTTATTTACATTTAACAGCATTCTGCAACTCACTTGATATAGTTTAGTTATAACTTAAGTTATAGCTTAATAATTTGGATCATTTGCCCTACCTATGCTTTTTAATCCTTATGTTTTGATACTAAGGGAAATTCTAAAATTAGAATTAATCTTTAAATATTTCATCTTTAAAATTTTTTTGTCATTTTAGTATTTAGTATATATTTAGGTTCTGCTCTTCAGGCTTCAAGAAGTTCTAAATTTTTTTTTTTTAATGAGAGGTTTGGCCCATGATCAGGACTTTGCTGAATTCTAATGGTCCATCTAAATGTTCTTTAAGGATGTGGAGGTGGTATATTAGTATAAAATGGAAATAGTTTGTAGATGGTAAAAAATTAGTAATTCCTGAAAGAAAATTTATTTCATTCTTGTAAAATGTCTTATCGCTAGGAGTTCCAAAGATTTTTGAAATAGTTAGTGTTACCCCTTCTCTGTGGTACTGGGAGTTAATTCTTACTGTGCAGAAGTTTGTAGAGACTTGAACAGAAATAATTCTAAATCTGCAGATGCTGATAAGAGTTCTTAAAAGCTTAAAGTATTGGCTAAATAGTTGCCTATAATTTGCTTTCCAAATATTTTTTACTGTCTAGTACAAAGGTAGACTTTAATCTGGCCCTGAATAGATGAGTCACATATTTTAAGTAAATAAAGCAAGTTATGAGATTTTATTGCTTTTAACAACCTTAGCATCCATGCTTGCTAATTTTGTTTCCCTCTCTAAATTTTGATGCAGTTGTTTGTATCTGTGTTTCTTTCCTGGGAATCAGTATTTCATATGTTAAATGTGGAATTAAGTTTTTTAGAAATTACCTTTTGTGTTTCATCAGTTGATTCCAAGATCCTTCAATACCCAGTGACGATTTAAAAATTACTTCAGTACTGTGTATTCAAACTTAATTAAATACATCCCATGTTAACATTTTTCTTTATTCCCAGAATGTGTGATAAGGAACATCACTTCTTATGGTAGAATTTTCTCCTTTAAGTAAGGGCTTTAAAGAAATGTCTTAGTGAACAGGGATTTTCTTAAGCACATGAGAGTGTAGAGAAATGTATTTTAAGATATTATTCTGTAGAGTTGAAGTACTAATGAAAAGACTCATCTGTAACAACCTCTCTGCTTTTAAAGACAGTATATACAGGAATTGATCATCACTGGAGAGAAGCTGTTTTTGCCACGTGTGGACAGCAAGTAGACATTTGGGATGAACAAAGAACCAATCCTATATGTTCAATGACTTGGGGATTTGACAGTATAAGCAGTGTTAAATTTAACCCAATTGAGGTAATGCTCCTTTTTGAAATATGTTCTGCTTATTGTTTCTTTATTATCATATAATTTCAGCTCTATTCAGGAAAAACTTGAATGTGTGATCCAAGAATTTTCTGAATTGTAGTGGTACTCTCCCGTTTGGTCATTGTTCCGGATTATGTCTGAGTGCCACTTTCTTTGGTCAGATCTCGACACGTTAGTCCACAGTTTAGCCCCAGACACCAGTGTTCAGCACTGTTAGAGGCGGTGTATGCGTGTGCTCGTGGGGTAGATCTCAAGCACATACAATCCTAAGAAACTTTCCGTTTTATTTGTACCCTCAGCACTCATGTTCCACAAAGTGAAAGTCACTCAGTCGTGTCCGACTCTTTGCGACCCCATGATTATACATGACTATACAGTCCACGGAATTCTCCAGGACAGATACTGGAGTAGGTAGTCTTTCTCTTCTCCAGGGGATCTTTCCAACCCAGGAATCGAACCCAGGTCTCCCGCATTGGAGGCGGATTTTTTACCAGCTGAGCCACAAGGGAAGCCCCATGTTCCACAGATTACCTTTAAAAAAAAAGTTAATTATTATTAACTCTGTTGGAGGTCAGAAGAAGTGTTGAGCATTGTTTTCTTTAATTATTTGTACATTACAAGGACATCAGTGCTTCCAAATAATATGCATGGTTATTTTTCTACTACATGATAATTCGTTATAATTCTGTTTTTCTTTGCTCACAAAACTAAATTGTGATTCCTAATTCTTTCCAGATCTAAGGGAAGAGTTAGAGATTAGCCTGCTTACTGTTTATTTAGGTCCAAACTTGGTAACAGAGGTTGCCCTGAAGGCTAAGCCAGCTCCTGGACTCCAGGCCTTTCCCTGAGCTTTTTCTGAATGCATAATAACTGATAAACTCACTGTCCAGAAGACTCAGTCAACATGCCTTTTCCTGAAGGAAGAAAAGGAAATCACCTTGTATTAGCTGGTTTTAGAAGTTATCAGGAGATTATCTTGTTAGATGGCACCAGAGAAAATTCTCATCTGCAAGTTTTGCATTTAAGAGACTGTAATTGACAAAAGGAAGAATAAAAGTTTGGGTCAAAGTAGCAGGGTATAAGACTGAGTGAGGGGCTTCCTTGGTGGCTCAGTGGTAAAGAATCCACCTGCCAGTGCAGGAGACATGGGTTCAATCCCTGATCCAGGAAGATCCCACATGCCAGAAAGTAACCATTGAGTCTGTGCTCTAGAGGCTGGGAGCCTCAGCTACTGAAGCCCATGTGCCCTAGAGCCTGTGCTCACAAGAGACGCCTCCGCAGTGAAAAGCCCCTGCTCACCACAACCAGAGAAAACCCTGCACAACAAAGAAGACCCAGCGCAGCCAAAAATAAACAAAATTATAACAATAAAAGTATTCTTAAAAAAGAGTGAGATGCGGTAGCGTGATGTGAACTTGGCTTTGAAGTCCTGCTGAGAAATCAGTCAGAGGATACCCCCTTCCTTCAGCCCACACCAGTAAACACACTTCTGGGAGAGGCTGCAGGGTTAGAGCAGGGGTTAGCAAGATATAGTCTGTGAGGCCACTGCCCGTTTCTGGTTTTTATTTTTAAGTTTTTTCCTGGAACACAGCTGTGCCCTTTTGCTCATGTATTGTTTGTAACTGAGTTTGCACTACAAAGTAGAGTTGAATAAACTGCAGAAACCATATGGCCCCACAAAGCCTAAACTATGTCCCCTATCGCCCTTTACGGAAAATGTTTGCCAATCGCTGGGACAGAATATCTGTTTTGTCTGTATCTTCCTCGCTCCATCCTCCATCTCCCTTCCCTGGGTTCCCCTTGATTGTCGAAGTGAGCCTTGTAGACCAGGCCACAGTGACACTGGGCAGAAGCAGGCTACAAACACGAGTGACTTGTGAGAAAATTCAACGTCTTACCTTGCTGTGGACCTAGGCTCGAACTACATTTCCTGCCAGTATGCCTTTGCGTTGACCTTTCACAAGTCATAATTTTTCTCTGTATTTGTCTATTTTTAAAATGAGATTAATTGTGTCTTCCAGTGTACTTCTTAGGTTTGTTGCAAGTGTCAAATGTGATAATATATGTGAATATTTTTAAAAGGTGCTACCCAAGTTTAAGATGGTGGTGTTAGGCTGTTTAAAAAAAAAAAAAAAAAAAACAGAAGGAACAGATACTGATTTCTGCTTCCCTAATGGGTAAATGAGATCTTTTGTTTCTCTGTTTTGGTCAACACCTGTGTTAGTAGAGCTGATGGCCAATCCTAAAATCATGATTAGTGATGACCTAGCAACCACGTTTCTCAAATTAGCCTGTATAAAAACACTTATTTGTTCAGCTGTGTGTGTATGCGTGTTTTATTAACCTTATGACCTTGACTTGGTGTTACAATCAAATGGTGTGCATGTCTCTTCCCCTGACCCTGTATTAGACTTCATGGGGAGGGCATGTTGCTGTGAACAAATGGAGTGTATTTGTCTCCTCTAATCATCACTAATTAATTTTCTGTTAAAATATTGAAGCTGAGGATTCTGATAAAGCCAAAAGTTTATTCTGAGAATTGCTACATTTTACAGCATTAAAATCAGCTTTCCTTCTTGGTAGAATTTTTTGCTTTGCTCAAATTCAAGTCTTTATTTTTTGAAAACAGTACCTGGTCAGACCTTAGAGTGAAATAACGAGAAACTAAGAAAGGTTGAGAGGAGTCATTCAGTAGGGAAAAAGCTCAGAGAGGAAGCAGTTTAAAAAGAGTTTTGGGAAAGAGCTGAGATCCTGATGGTAGCATTGGCTTTATGAGCTTTACTTGAACTGTATACACAAATGTAGCAGGCTCTACAGCAGTTTAGTAAATAACTCTTCTGGTTCCTTTTATGCTTGTGGTGGGGATACTATAAGCAGAAGACAGGAGTTATATCAGGAACGATGGGTGAGGAGGAACGGTGCTACCAGGGGTGGGGTTTGGGATTCCATTGGTAGGCGGAGAGCTTATTTTCACTTAATACCAAGAATCATTTAACCACTTGACACATTTATAACTGATTTACAAATAAATACTTGAAACATCTTGAAACCACAGTTGGACAAAGGACAGGCCTAGTTTACACAGAGTTAATAACCATGAGGAAATGTCTAACTGTTAATAATTTATACAGTCGCCCCTCCAAATCCACGGGTTCTGCATGTGTGCTTACAGAAGGCCGAGTGTTAGGGACTTGAGAATCCTTGGATTTTGGTATCCTGTACCCAGTCACCCACAGGTACCAAGGGATGACTGTATATTTAGGAAATACTACCATAGATATAACATTTTTAAATGATACTTAATATTGCTACCCAGTATAGTAAAATTAATATATTTCCACATTGCGATGCTTACTGCTGTAACTCTCTGGAAAAACCATTACCTCTAAATAGCATAAACCATAAAATTATTCATACTTTTTGATTAGAGTATTAGAGTATTTGATTTAGCCACTACTAAAATCTTACCTTAGGAAAAGAAGATCTAAATGTATTCAGATGTTTACTGAAGTGTTATTTACAATATGGAAGCACAGGAAACAGGTCTAAGTGAAGAAGGGGTAAGTAAAATATATTATTATAAAATAGAATGCAGAATACCTACAGTATCATCTCAGACATCTAAAATACACGCATGGGGATTTAATCATGAAAATCTTGGGCTTTGGTTGCCAAGGTTATGAGTGATTTGTTGTACCCTCTTAACAATGGACTTTAGTGTTACAACTTTGTATCTTAAAGGTAATTAAATCATTTGTTCAGGAATGGACATGGTTTGCTGCCAAACCTGGCTTTTAACTGATAATTGTTACACTTATTTTTAGACATTTCTCTTGGGAAGTTGTGCTTCTGACAGGAATATAGTACTATATGATATGAGACAAGCTACTCCTCTGAAAAAGGTGAGTTTCAATTTGTCTTTTACTTTATTACAGTTGTTAATGCATCCTTTTGTGAATTGAGTGACTGAAAATACAGAGCAAATGTTTTTTCAGAATTAAAAAAAATTCTTTTTAATAGAGGTGTTCTTAGAACCCAAAGTGGTCATAATGGCATTCCCTCTATTCCCTGTTGCTTTTTAGAGACCCATAAATTTCCATGAGGTACTCTATTCTAGTCTTCTGTTTTCCATACTGCCAGAATATTTTAGACACCTAGTTTGTACTCACTGAATGGAAAGTTCTTAAGTGTTGCATCCTATTAGTCAGGCCCTGTGATTATCATAGTGACACACATGGTATTTTATTCCAGAAAGTTTTATGACTAATTCACATAATCACCTTTATTTGTTTAGTTACACCCCAGTGGGTACCAGTTTGACGTTTTATGTAGACAGGCACTATCCTGTTCATGGTGTCAGATTTCCCAGCAGTTCTGAAGCAGTCATTCCAGGACTTAGATATCACAGTTAATGAAACCTTAAGCTGATTATGAAGAGGAAGGAAATATTATTAGTAAAGAGAGGAGTGCCATTATAAGTAAACGAGCATATGGTTGATTGCAAGTGCTGGAATTGAGAGAGTACCGGAAGAGCTATACCTTGTTAATGGACTTCAGGTCTGTTATCAGACATCTCTGTGCCACACGTAACAGAGATGCTTTTAATATTTTTGTTGTTACCAAATCATTTTTATAACATAATAAATTCAGAAATATTAGAAGTAGAATATATTGATTGACATTTGAGCTAGATAAGTAGAATAATCTTTCCAAACTTCACTCATCCATGTCATATGGTGGGAATAACATGCATGAACTTTGGTGTTAAGACTTTAAGCAGGTAACTTAATCTGTGTTTCTTCTGTGAAATGGTGATATTAGTAACTGCCTTACAGCCCAGTGGTAAGAATAAAACATTAAGCGTTTAGCAGAATGTTAACATGGAAGTGCTAGTTTTTTGTTTATTTGGTTTTTGTCTTTTTTATTGGGGTATAGTTGCTTTACAATGTCGTGATGGTTTCTGCTATACAAGTGAATCAGCTGAATGTAAACAGATATCCCCTCCGTCTTGGACCTCCATCCAAATTCCTTGCATCCCACCCACCCAGGTCATTACAGAGCACCAAGCTGAGCTCCCTGCTCTGTGCAGCAGGCGTTCCCACTAGCTGGCTGTCTTACACATGGTAGTGAGTACATATGTCAGTCTCCATCTCCTAATTGATTCCACCCCTGCACCAAAGGACTAGTTTAATAAATAGTCGTTTCTGCCCCTTTCAACCCTACCTTCTCAGTTGTTAGTAATAGTACTTTACTACTTTGGGGTTGAACTTTTGTTACATATGTCTCATCTTCCCAACTACACTATAAGCTTTATTGAGGTCAAGGGACCATTTATTAAGCATTTTTATATTTTTCAGTATTTAGCACTCTGCCTGTGTGTTCAGGAAGCGAATTACTGATTTTCTTTTCCTATTGCTCTGAGCCAGATACTGTTCTCATGATAGGTGTTTACTGAAGTATTTGTTTAACTCAAAAAAATGAAGAAAAGGAAATGAAGTAGGGATTTATCCATTTTAGAGGGACTTAATTTCATAGTAATGGGTCAGTGTATGTTTCTCAGGTCATCCTAGATATGAGAACAAATACAATTTGCTGGAACCCTATGGAAGCATTCATTTTTACTGCAGCAAACGAGGATTACAAGTAAGTTTCCCTTTTCTTATAACTTAATTTCTATGAGAAGTGACTCAACCGTATATCTTATTAATGAAATATATTTTCCTAGGTAGTATTCCTTCATACACATTAGAAAATTACCATTTGTTTTATTAAAAAAGGAAAAGATTTCCCAAAATAGAGAAGTGCTTCTTAAAAAGTATTCTTAGTTTCCAAAATGATATGGATCAGGGACAATAAAATTTGATCTATGGACTCAGTGCTGTCTGCTACCTGTCCCTGTAAAGTTTTATTGGAATATAGTCACATTTATTTATTTTTCACTTTTTTGTATTGGCGTATAGCTGATTGGCAGTGTTCTGATAGTTTCAGATGAACAGCAAAGGGACTCAGCCATACATCTTCATGCATCCATGCTCCCCCAAACTCCCCTCCCATCCAAGCTGCCACATGACATTCAGCAGACTTCCATATGCTATACAGTAGAACATTTCTCTTTTTCTGACTCACTTCACTCAGTACGACAATCTCTAGGTCATCCGTAGACACATTTATGTATGGAATATGGCTGCTTTTGTCCATAATGCCTGAGTTGAGTAGCTGCAACAGAGCCCGTATGACCTACAAAGTCAAAAATGTTGATTATTCGGCCCTTTACAGAAAAAGCTGGCTAATCCCTGACATTAACCATATGTCAGTAAATAATGACTGAATCATACGTGTTTTAAGAACCTAAAAATGCCTGCAAAATGTGTAAGCAGGTGATTGTTATCCATGTTGTCATGTTATCAGCCACCACTGTTACTTCAGTAAGACAAAAGGAAAAACTGAAGTTTCAGTCTTTACTAATATTTACAGATACATTTATCTGTGACTCTTTGTAAAGGAGTAACTTAGCAGCTTATGTTCTTGACCTGGATGGAATTTTATGATGTCTTATATACTGCTTTAAAACTTGCTGAAGCATTTGACATTAGCTCACTTTATCTTTTCAATATCCCTATAAGATGAATAAGACATCTATGTTATCCCCTTCTTATAGATGAGGGTATTGATGTAGGGAGTTTAATCTCCTAATGAGGGAAGAATATCTTACTCATATTTTCTTATCCAAGCATTTATTGTAGTGCTTTGCATATGATGGATTCTTAATACGTGTTTTTTTGCAGAAGGTGGAAATTTGTCATTGGCTTGAACTTTAGATCTTCTGTATTTAAATTCTTTGTTCTTTCCACTACTGTTAGTTAAGAAAGCATAAGTTAGCTCAGAAATAGGATTTATTACATGATGCTTTAGTGATATTAAACTAAAAGCATCATTTACGACTTTTCTGTACAGCTCTCATCAACTCAAACTACTTAATTGAAGTTCTTTTAGCCTTGATTAATGTTTGAAATTAAATGCCCTTGTTCCAGTTAAAAGCAATAAAAAAAAAAGTCCAGCTGACCAATCTTACTAACATTTCTAAATTAGCTATTTGGGAAAAATAGAGAGTATCTTTAGAATTTCTCAATTTTTGCCTTGGAAATAATTGTATATGGAAGCTGAAACAAAGAGTACATCACTTATAAGAAGTGACTGTTAGAGTACCATAATTGTTCTTACTTGAAAGTGATTTTGCTATGTAAAATCACTTCATCATTTTATTTCTTTTCTTGGCCTTTAAATAATCCTGTGGCGATTTAGAAATCCAAATTCAAGTCTAGACCCAACCAGTAACTATTGTAAAAATATAGACAAGTCATGTGAACTAGTCTATACCATAGTTTCGTCAGGTAATAGGGTTGAACTGTAGTATCCCTGAAGAATACTGTGACTTGAAACCTTGTTTACAAAAATATTTTGCATCCAGATTTGCTTGGAATTCTAACAAGTTCTTAACCTTTTTCTCATGTAGAAATTAAAACAGAATTTACTAAAAAACAAAAAAAACAAAGCAAAAATTTGCTAAAAACAAGCCTGGTTGAAAACCACTGCTGTAGATAGGGAATATACAGCAGTTGTCAGCTCAGAAATTTAACCTCGGTGATCAGTATGACCTTGATTGACAATCCTGTGTTATGTTTGAAGATCATAAAAGAAAGCAATGACTCATCTCTTGATGAGAATTTCATGGTTATTTGAAAATTGTTACCTTTAGCATCAGTGACTTTTTCTAATAATGGTATTAGAAAATAATCTCTACTAAGTTTTTTTTTTTTAATTTTTGTTTTGAAGTAATCTTAGACATACTGAAAAGTTACAAAAAAGGTACCTGTAAGACGATTTCCCCAAATGTTAATGTCTTAGGTCACCATAGTTCAATTAGCAAAACCAAGAAATTAACATTGGTACAATATTGTAAACTGTAGACTTTATTCCATCACCTGTCTTTCCACTAGTGTTCTTTTACTGTTCTAGGATCCAATGCAGGATCCTACATTGTATTTGCATTTGATTACCATATCTCAGTCTGCTCACTGACTTTCTCAGTCTTCCCTTTTCTGTTATGACCTTAGTACTTTTGAGAAGGACTGACTTGTCAGTTATATTGTAGACTGCCCTTAACTTGGGTTAACTGGTGTTTTCTCATTATTTCATTGAGATTATGCATCTTTGGCAAGAATACCACAAAATTGATATCCCCTTCTTGGTGCATCAAATCAGGAGTACATAATGTCGGTACATCTTATTACTAGTAATGTTAACCTTCATCACTTAGTTAAGGTGGTGTCTACCAGCTTTCCCCACTGAAGTTACTATTTTCTTCTTCTGTGATTAATACTTATCTGTGGGGAGATCGTTTAAAATTTTGTGGATATCTTGTTTCTCCTTAAACTTTTCCCCTTGCTAATATTTGCATCTGGAAGTATTTTGATGTTAGGAACTTGGTTACAGTAATTCTGTATCACTACTGTCCATCATTTATGTTGGTGCATTTTAAGCACTGTTCTTCTAGCTGTCAATTTAAAAATTTTAAACCTCAAAAATCATGAAGTCATTGTTCTTGCTAATTGTGTATGAAGTATAGTTTTCTAATTTTAGTGCACCCTTTGAAAAGCTGTGCTTGCTCTCATGTATCACTGATGGAGTATAAATTAGTGTGATTTCATTGGAAGTGATTTATCAACTCAAAAACCTTAAAAATGCTCATGCCTTTGAACTTAATAATTCTAATTGCAGGAATCTGTCCCATTAAATATCAAAAGTTATAATAAAACATTGGAAACTTCACTAACAAATAGATTTAAATATAAATTTAAACAGATTATCAATTATTTTAACTCATTTACATATGAAAACATTAAAATATGTTCAGAGATTAATAAATGCTCATAATATGCTACATGAAATATCAGTATAGAGCTTTATACAGTAATATCTTAATTGTATTAAAAGGCACATAATCAAATAGCAGGGTTAAAAGAATCGTTTACACCGTGCTGACTTTCTCTGGGTAGTGAAATTAAATGCAGGTTTTGTACTCTTCATGGTCTTGGAGTTTGCACATTTTCTACAATGAGATTTCTGTTTGTAAGGATTAAAGTGTGTAAGTATATAATCTTAAGGAATAATAAAACTGTTGATATTTTTCCCTATCACTTATCTGCTGTGTGAAGAATTGAGCTGTTTGTTTAGATGTGCTTTATTTATTAGCTAGCCCTCTCAAATTCGCTAATGTCTCTCAGTACTGCATGTGCATCTTTTAGCAGAAACTTATATCAAATAATTAAAAACTCTTTTACAGCTTGTATACTTTTGATATGCGTGCCCTGGATACTCCTGTAATGGTACATATGGATCATGTGTCTGCAGTGCTTGATGTGGATTACTCTCCCACTGGGAGAGAGTTTGTGTCAGCCAGTTTTGATAAATCTATTCGAATCTTTCCTGTGGACAAAAGTAGAAGCAGGTATGTGACTACCAGTAAACATTTGTTTCTGTTTGACTTTTTTTCCCCTGCCTAGATCATCATGTATCTTTTTCGAAAGGTTATTTGGTGGACAGAGAAGCCTGGTGGGCTCCAGTCCGTGGGGTCGCAAGGAGTCTGACACAACTGAGTGACTAACACACAGTGGTTTTGTGTATATGATGGGACTCACACTCAGGTGTTGTGATGTGGGGTGCCACCTTCTGCATCATCTGGGAGCAAAAACATCAGCCTGCTGGGCAGATTCTTCATTGAACAGGATATTCAATTCAGTTCAGTCACTCAGTCGTGTCCGACTCTTTGCGACCCCATGAATCGCAGCACGCCAGGCCTCCCTGTCCATCACCAACTCCTGGAGTTTACTCAAACTCATGTCCATTAGGCCATCCAGCCATCTCATCCTCTGTCATCCCCTTCTCCTCCTGCCCCCAAGTCCCTCCCAGCATCAGAGTCTTTTTTAGCTTTATATAATTTATTGATGTGAAATCTTAGTGTTTGCCTTAGGGCAAAACCTTTTTGAGTGTTTTATACTAATTTTTTAAAGTAAAGGCTTTATTTTTTTTTTAGGGGAATTTTAGGTTTACAAAAAATTGAAAGTAGAGAGAGTTCACATATATTCCCAGCTGCTATGCATGCAGAGCCTGTTCCATTCCAACATTCCACACAGGGTGGTACTTTTGTTATCTCACCAAAATGTAGGATGAACCTACACTGACCCATCGTAATCACCCCAAATCCATAGTTTACCTTAGAGTTCACTCTTTGGATCATACATTCTATGGGTTTGGATAAATGTATAATGACATATATCCATCATGATACTATTTATGGAGAGTATTTTCACTGCCATGAGATAGAATAAACTTTAAAAAAAATTTTAATTTGATAAGGAAGAACTTAAAGTTTCCCCTAATACAGTTTAAGTGCAGTTAATAATACCTTATATTTGTTGTTTCGTGCTTATTTAAATTCAACTCTCATACACTAAGGCAAAAATGAAAAAGAGAAAAAATTAACGGTTTAAATGGTCAGGACAAGTCTCCCTCCATCCTCATCTAGTAGATACATGCTCTGGAATGATCAGGAGATGGGAGATCTGAAAACGCAGCTGTCCTGTGCTGTGTGTGTGTGTGTGTGTCATTGTTTGTGTACATTGAGTGTAACTAGAGTTGAAGATGTTTTGTTTCATACAGCTTGGCCCTCTACTACATACATTACTGAATGTAGTGAATATACTTGTACCACCATGTTCTATATTTCACATGTTATTGTATTGAGGTAGTTTATAGTAAACTGGCATTTAAAGGTTTTCAAGGATACTTGTTGACTGCATTTGAGTTTTTGCTGACTTTAAAAATTAACTCCTGTGAAATACAGCCCCCTATATTAGTATGCTGTGATTTAAGAGCATTTTATGCATATTCAAGACAAATCCAAGTAAACTAGAAGAGATCTTCCCATAAAAATGATAAAGGATTATGGTGGTGTCACTCACTCTTGATATAACCACCTCCATTTTGATACAGTAAAAGTAGAAACATTAGAATTTAAATGGAACATATATTCTCTCTAAAATACTATACATATATATGTGTCATATATACATACATGTCATGTCCATCTATTTTGCGACCCCATGGACTGTAGTCCGCCAGGCTCTTCTATCCATGGAATTTCCCAGGCAAGAATACTGGAGTGGGTTGCCACTTCCTTCTCCAGGGGATCTTCCCAACCCAGGAATCAAACCCACATCTCCTGTGTCTCTTGGATTATAGGTGAGCTCTTTGCTGCTGAGCCACCAGGGAAGCAAGTTTGGGAGAGCAACCACCCAACATACACAAGACATGTATGCATACACGTTTATATGTATACTTGCTTGGGTGACCTCGTCTTGCTTCAGTGTTGGAGAAAATGCACATAGTGAAAGATAACAGAATGATTGAAAGCTGTAGAAAAGGAAAGGAGAAAACTAAGCAGAATCAGGGAAAAGAAAGACCAGAGAACCTGTATACTGAGGCTGGAAGGTGATGATCTGTGCTAGAGAACAGCAGTGTGGAGCTGGTGAAACAGTTTCCCCAGCTTTATAAAGACTGATTAGCAGTCTTTATGGGACCCTTCCTTCACTTAAAGCTAGAGAAAGGGCATTCAGTTTGGTGTAACTATAACAGGGTGGAGAAATTTCACCATTTAAGTGCAGTGATGAGAATTATCATTACTCTTAATGATAGCTAACCTAGCTTCTACTGTTGAAGGGGTCTGATCTTCCTGAGCAAGTAATGTTTGTTTTCACAGGCACATCCTCCTGACTCAGGAGTCTTGCAGGTGCCTAGCCTGTATCTGCATCACCCTGAAAGTGACAGCCTCCTTAGAGTTTACACTGTAGGCACCTCATTTGCCTCACCCTTGTATTCACAACCAAGAGATCTTGCCCACAGAGCCTCTTCAGGGTCACACAGCTCCACACGATTTTTGGTCATAGCCAATCTGCTTGTCTAACTCTTTGGTGTTTTTTCATGTGGTAGTTGTTATCTGTCTCTTCTCTGACTTCAGAAAGCCATGTTAATTCCTAAACTTTTTCATATCATCATGAATTGCTAGCAGGTAATTGTCATCATCATCATCATGTGTATGATTAAAAAGGTATTTGAATCAAAAGTATACTGAGCGGATGTTCTGGGGACTTTGATGTTCATTTTGTCATTTCTGTTTTGGACTCTGGGGTTGCTTCTTACGTGACTGTTGAAACTAACTTGATATTCTTGTCATGAATGGTTTGTTGGTAATTGTTCAGTTAGGCCCAAGGCAAGGCTGATAGTTTCTATTCTTCTCACCTCTCTGGAAAAAGAATCAAGAGAGTGTGGAGAATCAAGAGAGTGTGGCCCTCCATCATGTCTTGACACCAGGACCTCCAGAGGTATTAAGTAGGACAGTTCTAATATGATGCAGAAGCAGACATAAGGATCAAAGGTGGAGTACAAGAAATGGGAAGTTTAGGCACCCGTGATGTCAAGAGCCCCATAGTTGAGTTCAAACTGATTATTCTAAAACCAGCACAGGCAATTAAATGCAAGTCTAGTTAAAAGCTCAGATTATTCCAAAATTGTATGAAGTGAGTATCCCATTTCTAGGAATTGTCTCCTGATGTTTTTTGAAGACTTTGTAATCACAATTTAATACATTTTACTTCCTGTTGGGTTTAGTTATAGACAATATAAACAATACTCTCTCTGACCGTTACCATCATCTGCTGGAAAGCTGCTTCTGGTTTGTTTCCATGGTCTGCTCTAGTTTCCTATCATTACAAAAACATCAAATAATACAGGCAGTGCTTTGAATGATCTGTATTTTTAAAAATATTTTCCTTTCAAAGAACTAGTCACTAAAATATATTTTTAAAGTAATTTTTCACCACAGCCAAAAAATAAAAATAAATCTTTTTAAAAAAAAAATAAAATTTGCGTAGGTTTTCAAAAACTACAGTTAAATCAATATTTGAAGGTAACTTCTATGGGTTTCATTCAGTATTTACTTAGCAAACAAGTAAATTCAGTGGCATTCATATGGAACAATTCTTTTAGCTTGACTATGTATGTAAAGAATTTAAGTTTTTAAATTATTTATCTCCACAAATAGTATAATTTATAATGAACTTTATGTATCTGTTCTGTGTACAAGCATAAATACATCTATAAGTTAAAACTCTGTAGTTCACCATTAAGGAGGATTCTTAGTTGGCCAAGTAACTGTCCACTGGATTTGTCTGGTCTAATATCAATACATGAACTGATGTAATGTATGCATGTTATTTTTAGTGGTTACCAAAGCCTAATTGAATTTCCTGATATTTAAATTCAGTATATTGCTATGGGGAAATGGGAATCTTAAATAGGTAGAGGTGGTAAGAATTGCGTCTTGTAGAAGCAGAGCACTGAGAGAAGAAAAAGCAGTCTGTCCGATCTTTTTCTTTTAACAGTATGTTCGTTCTGACCGTCCTCTCTTTTAGAATTGTGTCATATGGTTTATGTTCATTCAAGAGCTCAAAATGTATCCGTTAGAAATAGCGTAATAGACTACTTTTCTGAGTGTACTTCAGAAATGTTTTTATAGATAACAAAATCTATTGATTTCATCATCCTATGTGAGTTTTCTTTCACTGTGCAGAACTGGCTGAGCGTATTTCCTTTGTAGTGTGGATTTTGAATCACTTAATCCAGATAAGGAAGTTTTACTTTTCCAGGAGTCTCATGTTTTAATTTTTTCTGACCTTGTCTTTTACTTGCTTTTTAATGCTCTGCTTAACACTTCCTAATATAGTATCTTCTGTGAATTCACTTAGCATGTTTCACACCTTTCCAAATAGGTAGGATATTTGACATCACCATTTACTAAATGATCCTTACCTCAACTCATCACTTCTATAGTCCTCTCTTTCTTTTCACATATGTAAGTCATCCACTCTCACTTTAATTAATTAAACTTTTTCAACAATTTGACCAAAACAGAAATCAGACATTAGGATCAGCGTATCAGGATGTGTTCTTTGAATGCTGTTGAGTTTTTTTTTTTCCAGTGAAATGAAGCCCAAAGAAGTGTGGTGGTTGATCTTATTGTTACTCCAGCTCCAGTGTATTTTATTTGTGTTACATGCCCACAGTTATTTTGTGATCTTTTCTGGATATCTAGTTTTGCTTGGTTTGTTTATACTCATTTTTTCTTACTGGATTATAACTTCTCTGGGGGCAGGACTTTTTTATAAGTTCCGCAGCACTTAGCATAGAATCTTAGCAGTATGGTTCAATAAAAATACATTTAAATGTATTTTAATTTCTCTTTTATATTCTTCCAGGACTCAAAAAATGTTACCCTGATACTTAATAGGTAGTTGGTTAAAGAAAATCTGTACCAGATTCCTAAATGTTTTAACTTAGTTCCTCTTCTGTAGGGAAGTCTATCACACAAAGAGAATGCAGCATGTTATCTGTGTAAAATGGACTGCTGACAGCAAGTACATTATGTCTGGATCTGATGAAATGAACATTCGTCTATGGAAAGCTAATGCTTCTGAAAAGTTGGGTGTGGTAAGAGATCCTATTTTCTTTCATTATCATGCAGCGTGTTTCTAGTGTTATTGAATATCATTATATTATAAAGAGAATTTATTTCAAGTGCTTTAGTTGTGATAAAAGGAAATAAGCTAGCTACGAAACAGACAAGGTCATATTGAGGTTCGCTTTTTTCATGTCAAAGGCACCTTCAGAGTTCTTTGTTTTTGTTTTTGCTGTTGGCCACACTGCATGACTTGTGGGCTGTTAGTTCCCCAACTAGGGGTTGAACCTGGACCCCCAGCAGTGCAAATGCTGCGTCCTAACCACGGGACCACGAGGGAACTCTCCCAGAGGCCTTTGTTAATTCAAACGGTTGATCACATTTGAGCCTTCTTGTTTTTTTGTATTTTCCTTGAGGTAGGGAGAGAAGATGTAGGGACTAGAGGCTTAGAACTTGGAATGCATATTCTGTTAAAGGAATAGTAATCAGGCAAATCGAAGGCTGCAAGTCTCTGTGGGCTATCAATATTTTAATATCAAAGACAGTGAAACACTTAATATACAGCTTCAGACTTAAAAAGATTTGATGAAAATATAACAAATATTACTGTTGACTAGCAACCTCTGGGTTGTGAGTTATGGTTGATTTCTGTTCTTAATGTTTTTCTAAATGTCTCATGTTTTCTATAAGAAAGATACAGGGTGTTTATATCTGAAGCATAGTAAGTTTAATAAGGAAAGGTTGAGTGTGATTTGTTTTCTGCTTAGCCCTGGAAGGAAAAGTAAGATATGAAAATAAGTAATTAAAGATAAATTTATTTTAGGTTTAATGATTATTAAAGTACTACACTATGCCTAGGTTTATGTTCATCATTAAATATTCCTCTAAATCATGTCATCCTTAACAGTTATTAGACAAAGGCTGGTTATTATGTCATCACTTTTGTTTATGTTTCAATAATTTTTACAGAAAAATTTTTTGAGTGATTCATTAAGTGCTTTTTCTGTGTTACGTGGACCAACTCAGTGGTCCACAGAACCTAACTCCCTAGGCACTGCTCTTTTGCACCTGGTGGCATCCATCCATCAATACATTGTAGGCACCCTGACTAAAAGGAAATAGCAGAGCTGGTATCAATAACATATCCTTGTAATGGGTACAGTTTAATGTAACTGTACAGTTACGTTAGTAATTTTGGTTGCATGTCATAAATGTTGATAGTTTTTTGGGGAAACGTTTCTTCCTAAGTCTGTTGTACTGAAGCAAAAAGAACGCATCATTCGTGAAAATATAAAAAAAATTTTTTTTCAGCTTACATCACGAGAAAAAGCAGCCACAGATTATAACCAGAAGTTAAAGGAGAAATTTCAACATCATCCTCATATAAAACGTATCTCTCGTCACCGACATCTGCCAAAATCTATCTATAGCCAGATTCAGGAACAGCGCATCATGAAAGAAGCTCGTCGACGAAAGTATGTTTTGGAGCATTTGTATCTCTCTCAGTACCATTTTCTAACTCTCCCCTCACATTCCACCAAAACCAAACAAAACATGTACCCATCAAAGGAATAGTTTATGTGTTGTTTACATCAGAGGTGGTTTTGAATACTCCTCTGGGCTTTTTCCTGATAAAAGGGGAAGCTCTGGTTATCTAACATGGTAAGAATTTTCATTACCTGTCTTTGGGAATATGTTTAAAGGGCAAACAATGTCAAAGACATACATATCAAAATTAGAAAAGGCTCTACTCATACTAAATAAACTATTGTAAATAGAGTGTAAAAGATTTCCAATGTAGCTGGAATTAAGAGGTAATGTGTATTTTCTAGCTTAAAGACTGGCAAGAATATTTGTTAGATAAGAGTTTATCTAATATGCTTGCTTCATCACCACATTTGGAATCTAGCATTTTGGCTCTGAAGCAGAATTTCGATCATCACCATCATTTCCCCTGTAGAATATTCTTCTCTTTGCAATCCTTGAATTCATGTAATATATTACAGAAATTCTAAGAAAAAAATTTTTTTAATTAGGCAATGCAAATTGTTGTTATGTTGGATAGATGTTGGAGTTGAGTCAATTTTAAACATTTTAATAACTTGCAGCAGGTTTTTAAGCTTAGTAAAGGACACTGATGTAGTAAGAGAAGCAGCCAATAAGTTAACAAAAGTTGATTTCTAAGTGAAAATCGCTCAGTTGTGTCTGACTCTTTGCGACCCCATGGATCGTACAGTCCATGGAATTCTCCAGGCCAGAATACTGGAGTGGGTAGCCATTCCCTTCTCCAGAGCTGCTACTTACCTACTCTCGTGAAAACTTTTTTTCAGTGGGTAGTTTCTGGTGAAAGAAAATGCCTTGTAATTTTTCTGAGAAGGTTTTCTTTGGTTAGGGTGACTGCTCGTAAACTTAAAATTTGTGTATTTTGTTTAATTTCTAGGGAACTGAATCGTATCAAACATAGCAAGCCTGGATCTGTGCAGATGGTGTCAGAGAAGAAGAAACACATAGTGGCAGTTGTGAAATAATATTTGGTATTCTTACCAATACTAATGTATAATTATTTGTTACATGTTGATTTGTGAACTTAATAAATAAAAGTACTGCCCCTCTTATAACAACAAATGTTTTAGTTATATGTGTAGAGTTTAATTGTTGCACATTTTTGCTGTCTTGAAAACTTACCTGTAAAGGTGACCTGGTTGATAAGACTATCCAACATGTTATTCTTGATCTTCTTTCTTCATTGAAGAATACAGAATTTACAAACTAACTTATTTTTTGCTGTTAGACATTACAGATATACTTTCACTTTGACCTGTTATTTTAGACACTCTACATTTGAATTTACATCTAAGACCAAACATCTCTTGTTACCTTTAATATTACTTTGGATAATTACTGCAAGAGACTGTATAGTTGATTAGCCTACATTTATATAACTTTTATAAATAATAACTTACAGACAAGATTGTAAAATATCTTTTTCTCAGCAAAATGACTTTGTTCCATTTCTGCTAAATCATTTATTTTTAATCTCAGTAATCATAAATAGCTCTGTGTGACATAGATTGGGGTTTTTTTTTAAACCCATCATCAGCTTAGTATTATGAATACGTACAAAACTAATTTTTAGGAAATTATGTTTAAAAGAGATTAAAAATCCAAAGGAAAAAATATGTTAAGAATACTTGTAGTAAAAATATTTAAAATACAGCAGCGATGATAAATATCAAAATCTGGAAAGTGAGAGCAGGATTCAATCAGGGTGGGATACACGGGAGATTTTTTAACTCTTGATAAGGTTTCTTCAGCTGTGTGTACATTCTATTATTTTTTTATGCTTTCTTGGATATTTTAAATATTTCATCGTGTTTTTCTCAAAGCTGATAAAGACATCAACCATCTACCTTTTAATCCTTTGGAGCTATTGTAGGACTCAAAATTCTTGATTTATAAGGTGAACCAAGTTCTCTTGTACATCTTACACTGCTGTTAGTTTGGGTGTGGTTTCAAAGAAAGTATATTGATCCATAAACATGAGCTTCTGTGTCGATTTGAATCCATCAAGAAGCAGGTGCCTACCTTCTCATCAAGAAGACTTGTGAGAGATTTCCTGGAGGGGACTGTCTTTGAAGCATAAAGAGGAGGACCAGGAGGAGGCAGGTTGAGCCTTCCATCTGTACTGTAGGCTTGACCTCTGGGGCAGGAGAGCAGGAAGGCCGGAGGACCCTTCCCTGACGTGGAGCCTCAGACTGCAAAGGTTGGACCAGGTTGTTGGGGTGTTCTGGAATGCAAATTGCTTGTCAAAGGAGCCCCATGTTGTGCGAGACTGGTTCAGCGCTGCTGGCCTCTCTGGGCTCGGCCAGTGGCAGGGAGCAGCCCCAGACTAGCCTGGCTTTGCAGCAAATGCAGTGGTGAGTCCAGAGGGGTGGCAGCGAGGACCCCTCAGCTGTGAGTCAGCCAGTTCTCTCAAAGGAATTGCAAACAGAACATTTCTGTAGCTGTACCTCTTGCACCACACAGACTCACTTCTTGCAGGATTGGGGAGCAACTCCATGATTTCCATGTACACAATGAGGAATTGAATAGGATCAAATCAGTATTCCCTGTCACTAAAGGGCAATGACTGGTATTCACCCTATCTTCCATCATCCATTTTAAATATTTCTCATCCACAGGTATTACTTTAGCAGATTTTGGTGACTTACCTAATCTTGTGACCCAAACCATTCCTGAGGGGTCCAACCTTTGTTGATCGTACCCTTACCAGGCTGGGGTTGTTACACATAAATTTACAGTTGCAGTGGAGCAAGGGAATACCAGTAGGCACGAAATGGGTCACCTGTGTTCTGCACAAGTTCTCCCATTCTCCACCCCCACCACCACCTCCTGCTGATCAAAGCCAGTGACCTCTGCCAGGAGGATGACTGCTTTTCTAGCTGTTGGTCCCTGGACACAAGTACAAAGTACTTTGGTGACAATGGCATGTAATTCAGTAGGACTTTTGCTGTGTACCCTAGTAAGAGTGTGCCCCCTTTCGGTGACCAATACTTCTGACCCTGAAGAGCCCAGTTTTAGGAATGGTAACCAGAGACCTCCAGTGAGTCACTGGAAGTGATGGTAATTGGAGCCATCACATGTATCCTCTCATCTTGTGAGTTAATGCATGTACTGCATCCTGAAGGATGGTACCCTGTCCTTTCAGCATGTTGCCTCTGAGCTGGTACTAACATTGTGTCTTTAGGAGGCCACTCCAGTGATCTGTGAGATGGCATATTTCGGGATTGCCTTTATGTGATACGATCAATGGGTACTGTGGTTGGGCCCACTCTCACTTCTTTACTGAAATAGATCCCCGGATAAAAACTGTATTGGGGATGGGGGACTTCTCTGGTGGCCCAGTGGTTAAGAATCCATCTCTCAATGCAGAGGATATGGGTGCAATCCCTGGTCCAGGAAGGTCCCACATGCCACGAGGCAACAGCCTGTGTGCCACAACTACTGAGCCTCTGTTGAGCCCACAAGCTGCAACTGCTGAGCCCATCTGCTACAACTCCTGAAGCATGCACACCCTGGAGAGCCTGTGCACCACAGAAGCCACCGCAGTAAGAATCCCCCACACACCACAGCTAGAGAGTAGCCCTCACTCAGCAACTAGAGGAAAGCCCTTGTGCAGCAACAAAGACCCAGCACAGCCAAAAATAAATATAAAAAAGATTAAAATTTAAGAAAAATTGTATTGGGGTGGGATTGATGCCTGAGAATTAGGCATTCCATTAATATCCAAACAGAGGTGCTGGCTGAGACATGTAGCTCTGGTATCTGGGGATATCAAAACAGATGTCCCTGTGAAGTTGAGTTGCTAGCCCTTCTATAATCAAAAGGATCCAGTGTAGTAAAGTTGACGCCAAGTGGCCTGTTGTTCTCCTAACGGAATAGTGCCATACTGGGGGCATCGCATCTCTGTTGCTGACAGATTGGATAGAAACACAATAGCTAGATCAGCTTTGGTAAGGGGGAGTTTATCTGTTGGGCTCATTCATAGCCTCTGTCTTTGCCACAGGCCATTCCATCCACATGCCCGTTGTGCCTCTTCTAGGCTGGCCATTGTCGAGTGATGGAATCATTTTATCTACTTGGTGGTTTTGTGCCGCCTCTATGGTGGGTGCTTTCTTGTGGACATTAACAGGTTATACAAACATATTCATTCTTTATGCCCACATCCTCATCCATCCACATACTTGTACCCCCAACCATGTCTCTGATCTTCAAGCTGTTACTCTTCTACACCCTCACCAAAGGGCCAGCCATAGACCACTGCCCAGGAATCTCCCCTAAGTCCACTTCTACATAAAACTACAACCAGGTGCTTGCTCCTAGATCTGCCCATTGGGAAGATTTTTCCCTCACTATTCTCTTTCAAGGCCCACCCCTTTATATGTCTCTAATGCAGCCACCTTCACCAAAAAACATCCATATAGTCAAAGCTCTTGTTTTTCTAGTAGTCATGTACAGATGTGAAAGGTAGACCATAACGAAGGCCAAGCACCGAAGAATTGATGCGTTCAAACTGTGGTGCTGGAGAAGACTCTTGAGAATCCCTTGGACAGCAAGGAGATCAAACCAGTCAATCCTAAAGGAAATCAACTCTGAATATTCATTAGAAGGACTGATGCTGAAGCTCCAATACTTCAACCACCTCATGTGAAGAGCCAACCCATTGGAAAAGACTCTGAGGCTGGGAAAGATTGAAGGCAGGAAGAGAAGGGGCAGCAGAGGATGAGATGGTTGGAGGGCATGACTGACTCAGTTTGAGCAAACTCTGGGAGATAGCCAGGGACTGGGAAGCCTGGCGTGCTGCAGTCCATGCGGTTGCAAAGAGCTGGACATGACTTAGAGACTGAATAACAAGTGCAGCTACAGTACACTTGGGTTTTGTATCCACATTTTAAGCCAAGCCAATCAGTTAGTACTAGACATTGTTCTCCTTCAGCTGTTTGTACTCCACCTCCCCATATGGCTGTAGATAAAATGAAAATAGCATTAATGCAGCTGTGATTGGTGATGTGTAGGTCTGTGCTTGCTTGTACATCTTATTTGTACCCTCTGGCCCTGCTACAACTTTATATATCTTGGTGGGTCTGACTGAACTCAATGGGCAGTTCTGGATGACATGGTTACTTGGTGCTCAAGGTCAAGCATGCTGTGTCTTAGAAAAGGCTTAATGCGCTGCAGATGGCATGGCTTTGCTCTCGAATCTTAGAGTATTGTGATTCTGCCACCGAGGCTTGCCATAAACTCCACACTGCATCTTTTCCAACCTCTGATGCTGACTGTGCCTCAGATCATGAACTCCTTATTGCCAAATTCAGACTTAAATTGAAGAAAGGAGGGAAAACCACTAGACCATTCAGGTATGACTTAAATCAAATCCTTTATGATTATACAGTGAAAGTGAGAAATAGATTTAAGGGACTAGATCTGATAGATAGAGTACCTGATGAACTTTGGACGGAGGTTCGTAACATAATACAGGAGACAGAGATCAAGACCATCCCCATGAAAAAGAAATGCAAAAAAGCAAAATGCCTGTCTGGGGAGGACTTAAAAATAGCTGTGAAAAGAAGAGAAGTGGAAAGCAAAGGAGAAAAGGAAAGATATAAGCATCTGAATGCAGAGTTCCAAAGAATAGCAAGAAGAGATAAGAAAGCCTTCCTCAGTGATCAATGCAAACAAATAGAGGAAAACAACAGAATGGGGAAGACTAGACACCTCTTCAAGAAAATTAGAGATACCAAGGGAATATTTCATGCAAAGATGGGCTTTATAAAGGACAGAAATGGTATGGACCTAACAGAAGCAGAAGATATTAAGAAGAGGTGGCAAGAATACACAGGAGAACTGTACAAAAAGATCTTCATGACCAAGATAATCACAATGGTGTGATCACTCACCTAGAGCCAGACATCCTGGAATGTGAAGTCAAGTGGGCCTTAGAAAGCATCACTAAGAACAAAGCTACTGGAGGTGATGGAATTCTAGTGGAGCTATTTCAAATCCTGAAGATGATGCTGTGAAAGTGCTGCACTCAATATGCCAGCAAATTTGGAAAACTCAGCAGTGGCCACAGGACTGGAAAAGGTCAGTTTTCATTCTAATCCCAAGGAAAGGCAATGCCAAAGAATGCTCAAACTACTGTGTAATTGCACTCATCTCACACGCTAGTAAAGTAATGCTCAAAATTCTCCAAGCCAGGCTTCAGCAATACGTGAACCGTGAACTCCCTGATGTTCAAGCTGGTTTTAGAAAAGGCAGAGGAACCAGAGACCAAATTGCCAACATCTGCTGGATCATGGAAAAAGCAAGAGAGTTCCAGAAAAAAACATCTATTTCTGCTTTATTGACTATACCAAAGCCTTTGACTGTGTGGATCACAATAAACTGTGGAAAATTCTGAAAGAGATGGGAATACCAGACCACCTGACCTGCCTCTTGAGAAACCTATATGCAGGTTAGGAAGCAACAGTTAGAACTGGACATGGAACAACAGACTGGTTCCAAATAGGAAAAGGAATACGTCAAGGTTGTATATTGTCACCCTGCTTATTTAACTTCTATGCAGAGTAGATCATGAGAAACGCTGGGCTGGAAGAAGCACAAGCTGGAATCAAGATTGCAGGGAGAAATATCAATAACCTCAGATATGCAGATGACACCACCCTTATGGCAGAAAATGAAGAGGAACTAAAAAGCCTCTTGATGAAAGTGAAAGTGGGGAGTGAAAAAGTTGGCTTAAAGCTCAACATTCAGAAAACGAAGATATGGCATCTGGTTCCATCACTTCATGGGAAATAGATGGGGAAACAGTGGAAACAGTGTCAGACTTTATTTTGGGGGGCTCCAAAATCACTGCAGATGGTGACTGCAGCCATGAAATTAAAAGACGCTTGCTCCTTGGAAGGAAAGTTATGATCAACCTAGATAGCATATTCAAAAGCAGAGACACTACTTTGCCAACAAAGGTCCGTCTAGTCAAGGCTATGGTTTTTCCTGTGGTCATGTATGGATGTGAGAGTTGGACTGTGAAGAAGGCTGAGCGCCGAAGAATTGATGCTTTTGAACTGTGGTGTTGTAGAAGACTCTTGAGAGTGCCTTGGACTGCAAGGAGATCCAACCAGTCCATTCTGAAGGAGATCAGCCCTGGGATTTCTTTGGAAGGAATGATGCTAAAGCTGAAATTCGAATACTTTGGCCACCTCATGCGAAGAGTTGACTCACTGGAAAAGACTTTGATGCTGGGAGGGATTGGGGGCAGGAGAAGGGGACGACAGAGAATGAGATGGCTGGATGGCATCACTGACTCAATGGACATGAGTTTGAGTGAACTCCAGGAGTTGGTGTGGACAGGGAGGCCTGGCGTGCTGCGATTCATGGGGTTGCAAAGAGTGGGACACTACTGAGCGACTGGACTGAACTGAACTGAACTGAACTGATGCTTCTAGGTCTGCTGGATCTTGTGGCCCGAGGTTTCAGGCCCGCTTGCACCACAGCCAGCTATGGTACTATATCCTGCTCTGGGTCCCTCACAAAACCTGTAGCCTTCTATGTTATCAATGTATGAGCCAGAGCATAAATATTCTTAGGTGTGGAATACATTGCCTGCACTACTCAAGGAGGCCCACCAGGCACAGTGCTTCCTTCCATTGAAATAGTTTGGAAGAGATACCATGGCAGGCCCCCGATCACTAGACCTCTAAAAGGTCACTTAACTTATATGGCACATTGTTGAACTTTCAAAGGATTAATTTTTCACCCTCTTGACTACAGGTGTCTTACCAAATCTTCCAGCGTACTAGTCATCTCTGGCTCGTCCTCTCCAGTAGCAGAATGTCATCAATTTAGTGGGTACATGTATTGTTCTATGGGATGTCCTGTCAGTCCTGATCTCTTTGGACTATGAGAGAATTCAGAAGTTAACAGTTCATGGACAAAAGTAAATGAATATTATTCATTCCATGTGAATATGAACTGTTGCTGGTCCTCTTTTTAAAGTGAAATGCATCTGCCTGATCAATAACCACATACCATGTACCTGAGGCTTGGCAATATATCTGCTCTTAGCAACAATACTATGTCTATCACACCAACTGTGATTGGGGCTGCTGCTTTCGACTGCTTGCACTGACATTACGGTTGTTCAGCAGAATCCATCTGGTTTGTGCAAAGGTCAGACTGACATACAGACACAGGAAAGACACCACACCTGCTCCTCTCCTTCCCACCTCCATCTTTTAGGTCCTTAATGATGACACTAATCTTCTCTATCTTACCCACGGCCAGTGCAATATTTTTTATCTGCTAGATTTTTCCAGTAGTCAAGTACAGATGGGAGAGCTGGACAATAAAAAGGGGCTGAGCACCAAAGAATTGATACCTTCAAACTGTGGTGCTGGAGAAGACTCTTGAAGGTCTTTTGGACAGCAAGGGGATCAAACCAGTCAATCCTAAAGGAAATCAACCCTGAACATTCATTGGAAGGACTGATGCTGAAGCTCTAATCCTTTGGCCACCTGATGTGAAGGGCTGACCCAGACTGTAATGCTGGGAAAGATTGAAGGCAGGAGGAGAAGGGGTGACAGGATGAAATGGTTGGATGGCATCACCCACTCAATAGACATGGGTTTGAATGGACTCTGGGAGATGGTGAAGGACAGGGAAGCCTGGCATGCTGCAGCCCATGGGGTTGCAAAGAGTCAGACAGGGCTGAGCAACTGAACAACAACAACAAGATTTACCTCCATTGGGAGGATGCGGTGGAATTAAAGAAGTTCTTGTTTTTCCTTACTGTGATAGCTCTTAAAGGACAAGATTCAATATGGTGCTTACTCCAGCTATATCATTCCCATTTAGGCATTTGACAGCTGAGGAAATGACAACTGGGTAAGTCCATGGACTTAAAACTTACCCAGTCTATACCTTATACCCAGACTTATAACTTACCCAGATTCTAGATAGATCTCTGTTTATTAAGTGGCCCTCATGAGCTGCCACGCTAACAGGGTCATGATGACTCAAGGTTTTCGGGAATCAAACTCTGGATCCCATAGTCCTTCCAATATCTCGGTATTCCCCCTTTCTCACAGTTCCCTGAATAAATGGTCAGAGGTCCTTTGGAGGAACCACTGTTGCACATACTTGAGGTGGTTTTGCAAGGTCCTTCCTCTGAGGGACTCAGCCACCTCTCCAGTCTCTGATTCCAGATATGAAAATTAGCTCAGGTCTGGTAGCAGCAAGAGCTTGCACTTCTTATTGTGACTCCTCCCGGGCTCTTACTCCACCCTGCTCCCCCAGTCTTGCCCTTTTCTGGTTGTGGATGTCAAGGAGTACCCTCACTGGATGCTCATCTGTTTTGCCTGAAGGACACCATGCTTTGTTTTCACAATTCCCTGCAGATTAAGACTCTTTGCCTGTCCCTCAGCCTTGCCGATCAGTATAGCCGCCTGGCTTCTAATGGTGAAGCACCACCCACTGACCTCTATTATTGGTAAATATTTGAGGGCAAGGGTTCGGATACCACAGATTTTTAAATGTTATTTCTTAATGTTTGGCTGCACTGGGTCTTCATTGCTCCTCGTGCTCTTCCTCTGTTGCGCCTAGTAGGGACTGCTCTCTAGATGCAGTGTGTGGGCTTCTCACTGCGGTGGCTGCTCTTGTGGGGCATGGGCTCAGTGGTTGCGGCTCATGGGCTCTAGAGTGCAAGGTCAGTAGTTGCGGCTCACAGGCTGTTTCCCCCACAGCAAGTGAAATCTTCCTGGACTAGGGACTGAACCTGTGTCCCCTGCATTGGCAGGCAGGTTCTTAACCACTGGACCACCAAGGAAGTTCCAACACCAAAGATTGTAATGAGCCCAGTTCTGGCCTGAAGAGGAGAAATAGCATTGAGCATTTTGGTGATGTTAGTACTCCTCTCACCAGCACATTCCTGTTGACCTTGGTGAACGGTGTGTCTTCTAGGCTTTTCTGTGGTACATCAGGTCATCTTTTAGACTAGCATATCCATCCAGCATGGGTGTTCCTTCATTTCTTTGTTTTTTCCTTTATAGGCTACCAACACAAGTGTTTCCACTTTGCTCAACATCGGTGATCACTTTCTCTAGGCTTCTAAGAGTCATGCCTGTTGGCTCCATCTCTCGCATCCTTGCCAGGGTGCTAAATCCCATGACAAAAGAAAGTGCCCTCAGTTAAATGCAGTATTCCTTTTTCAGTGTTATGTTCCTGTCCCCTTAATCAAGTATCCTCAGAATCCAATCCCAGCAGCACTTGCCTTGCTCCTGCCAGTATACACTAGCTAATTCTCACAGCTCCTTTGGCATGGAATCCCCAGAAAAGAAATGCTGGAATTTAACTCTAGTTATTGGGCTGGTAGCACGCAGTGTAGATGGATAGGTCCTCATACCTGCTGCGTGGCAGGGGAGAAGCTTGTGCAGTACTTTCCCATATGGGTAAGTGCTAGCTCCTGCTAGAGTGGACCACCACTCCAGCCTCTAGGGATTCAAGGAGGTTCAGTTCAGTCGCTCAGTCATGTCCAACTTTTGTGACCCCATTCACTGCAGCACGCCAGGCTTCCCTATCCTTCACCAACTCCTGGAGCTTGCTCAAACTCATGACCATTGAGTCAGTGATGCCATCCAACCATCTCATCCTCTGTTGTCCCCTTCTCCTCCTACCTTCAATCTTTCCCAGCATCAGGGTCTGTTATAATAAGTCAGTTCTTTGCATCAGGTAACCAAAGTATTGGAGTTTCAGCTTCAGCATCAGTTCTTCCAATGAATATTCAAGAGTTGATTTCCTTTAGGGTTGACTGGTTTGATCTCCTTGCAGTCAGTCCAAAGGACTCTCAAGAGTCTTCTCCAACACCACAGTTCAAAAGCATCAGGGAGGTTTGCAGTGCCCAAATCCTTGGGACATCATTAGAGCACTCCATATTTCAAGGTCCTGTTTTTGTATCTTTTTGTTTCCCTACCTGAGTCTTGTCCTCAGCATAACAGACCTACATTGGTGGAGCATTTAAATGTCCCAGGGGCTCTACAACTTTCATTATCAAATCCTTTGTCTGCTTCTCTGCTTTGTCTACACTTTCACTGCAGAAGCTGAGGGCCTCTTTGGAAGCTAGCAAAGACTCGGGTCTCTGGCTCTCTTATTAATTACATATAACTGTCAGTGGTCCTCATTATTGCCCTGCAGGGCACCAATACAATTTAATAACTGGTGACTCTGCCATTCTTACAGACTTTGTGCCCCTCATATCTTTCAGATGGCTTGACTCATCACACTTGCAATGGTAGTTTCTTCTATCAGGATATTTTTCTAGGTCATCACCACTGAAATCTTCAACAACTGGGCCACTCAGGATAGTTTTTATCAGCCAGGCAGTGAGCCTACTTCCAAACTCCTCCTTATGGCCTATGTATTTTCTTGAATGGCTCCCAGTATCGCCTGGTTCTGTGCAAGTTCTCTGAGAAACAGGTGCCAATCAAGGTTAAACAAGCAAGAGATCTATGGGAGGGAACTGGGTGTGAAGGCGAAGGAGCAGTAGGCAGTGCGAGCCTTCTACCTGTATGGAAGACTTGACACATGGGACAGGAGACGGAAAGAAGGCCTGGGTAGGAAGAGCCTCGGACTGCAAGGCAGCTTTAGGAAGGCTTTGGCCAAGCCAGAGGAGAGTCCTTTAGCCAAAGTTGTCTTCAGAGAAGCCCTGAGTCAGAGAGGACAGGCTAAGACCCCTGCTATACTCAGTCACTGAAACAGCTCAGGAAAGTATAGCTTGACAGAAGCCTAGTGGTGGATCCAGGGGGGTTGCAGCTGGGGTTCTTAGAAAACTATGCCCCCCACTGCCAATTCTCTTGAAGGAAATCTGAGTGGTACATTTCCAAGGCTGCCACAGCCACCCACGTTCATTTTCGTTGTCATGATTTACTATCGACTTATATTGCCATATAGGAGATATCAGATCATTGCTAAGTGCATACTTAATATTTTTACTTATCCTGAAATTAAGTAAAAGTGCAATTCATTTGCAAAATGCTATTTAAATATTGGTCTTAAGTGGTATTCACTTAAGCGATATTAATTTAATATTGACCTTAAGTGATATTAACTGTTATGGGATTGGAAAAGACTGTAGAGAAAGGAGCCAAGCTCAGCACTTAGCACTTGGCACATAGTGGGTGCTCAGTAAGTGCTGTGGACATGACATACACCCAGACTTGTGTCCCTGGTAGAATATTTGCTGATGATTCTAGTTATATATTTTCATGACTTAACTCTTTTTCCTTAATGCCTTTGTCCTCCATAAGTCTGGGAATACAGAATGTCCCTATTTAAGAAGAATGCTGCCTTAAAATAAATTTTGTCCTAAAATGTTAAAAAAATATTGTCCACAAGCATGAATAAAAAACATATGGCTCAATTTTTTGATGGTTTTAATATCAAAAAATGTATTTGCTAAAACAAAGTATTGATTAAATTCAAGCCACTGAACTGTGCATTGTGGCAGTGCTGGTCACTCAGTTGTGTCTGACCTTTCTTGACCCCATAAACTGTAGCCACGTGGCTCCTCTGTCTATGGAATTCTCCAGGAAAGAATCCTGGAGTGAGTAGCCATTCCCTTCTCCACAACTATGCATTATAACTGGTTAAATTCATTTTAACAAAAATATTCAAGCTATTTTTTCATCCATATCACACCTCAATTTGAACGAAATAATTGATTCAAATAATTGAAAATATATCCATGTATGAAAATGCAGTCAAATATTTCAAGTTAGCCCAAATAGATGTTTAGAAAGTACCTTTCTGATGTCATTGTTCCGGGGAAGAGTAATCACTATAAATGAAATAGAACCCAACCATGATTCCTACTGGAGAAGGAAATGGCAACCCACTTCAGTATTCTTACCTAGAAAATCCCATGGACAGAAAAGCCTGGCAGGCTACAGTCTGACTTAGTGACTAAACCACCAGCGTCATGATTCTTAAGGGAAAGGGGATGAGGGTGTCTATATCAGGTGACAGAGTTAAGAAACAAAGCCCTAGTTTTCCCTTCTGTTTGATTTCTTTTTAACCACAATATATTTTTTCTTAAATTTTACAAAACATAAAGGAGGACTACAGATTTTTTTTTTTCTTTTTGAAAGGGATGTGCAAGGCTCTTCAATAGTGGAAAACTGCTAGTGCAAGTTTCTGTCCTTCTGTCACAAGCCATTTGACCACTTTTCGGTTTCCATATTGGCCATCATTCTCTCTCATTTTTATTTTGGGGGAGTGTAAAGACAAATAATGGAGCGTGAATGATCACAGAGCTTATTGTCAAGTAAGACGATAGAGTTCTCAAAGTCAAAGAGAGATGTTGATCAAATGAATGAACAGGAGAAGCATTTTTTTAAAGTAGCATAAAGTTATTATAAATATTATACATATGTTATACTTAGTACATATATTGCAAGTATCTAGGAAGGGAGAAAATTTATGAGTCTTATTCCTCTGGCACTGAAACTTCAGTTCAGTTCAGTTGCTCCGTCGTGTCCCACTCTTTGCGACCCCATGAATTGGAGAACGCTAGGCCTCCCTGTCTATCACCAACTCCTGAAGTTCACCCAAACTCATGTCCATCGAGTCAGTGATGCCATCCAGCCATCTCATTCTCTGTCGTCCCCTTCTCCTCCTGCCCCCAATCCCTCCCAGCATCAGAGTCTTTTCCAATGAGTCAACTCTTCGCATGAGGTGGCCAAAGTATTCGAGTTTCAGCTTTAGCATCAGTCCTTCCAATTAACACCCAGGACTGATCTCCTTTAGGATGGACTGCTTGGATCTCCTTGCAGTCCAAGGGACTCTCAAGAGTCTTCTACAACACCACAGTTCAAAAGCATCAATTCTTTGGCACTCAGCTTTCTTCACAGTCCAACTCTCACATCCATACATGACCACTGGAAAAACCATAGCCTTGACTAGATGGACCTTAGTTGGCAAAGTAATATCTCTACTTTTGAATATGCTATCTAGGTTGGTCATAATTTTCCTTCCAAGGAGTAAGCGTCTTTTAATTTAATGGCTGCAGTCACCATCTGCAGTGATTTTGGAGCCCCCCAAAAATAAAGTCTGACACTGTTTCCACTGTTTCCCCATCTATTTCCCATGAAGTGATGGGACCAGATGCCATGATCTTTGTTTTCTGAATGTTGAGCTTTAAGCCAACTTTTTCACTCTCTTCTTTCACATTCATCAAGAGGCTTTTTAGTTCCTCTTCATTTTCTGCCATAAGGGTGGTGTCATCTGCATATCTGAGGTTATTGATATTTCTCCCGGCAATCTTGATTCCAGCTTGTGCTTCTTCCAGCCCAGTGTTTCTCATGATCTACTCTGCATAGAAGTTAAATAAGCAGGGTGACAATATACAGCCTTGATGTATTCCTTTTCCTATCTGGAACCAATCTTTTGTTCCATGTCCAGTTCTAACTGTTGCTTCCTAACCTGCATATAGGTTTCTCAAGAGGCAGCTCAGGTGGTCTGGTATTCCCATCTCTTTCAGATTTTTCTGCAGTTTATTGTGATGCACACAGTCACAGGCTTTGGTATAGTCAATAAAGCATAAATAGATGTTTTTCTGGAACTCTCTTGCTTTTTCCATGATCCAGCAGGTGTTGGCAATTTGATCTCTGGTTCCTCTGCCTTTTCTAAAACCAGCTTGAACATCTGGAAGTTCACAGTTCACGTATTGCTGAAGCCTGGCTTGGAGAATTTTGAGCATTACTTCACTAGCATGTGAGATGAGTGCTCTTGCCTGGAAAATCCCACAGACGGAGGAGCCTGGTAGGCTGCAGTCCATGGGGTCGCTAAGAGTCGGACACAACTGAGCGACTTCACTTTCACTTTTCACGTTCATGCATTGGAGAAGGAAATGGCAACCCACTCCAGTGTTCTTGCCTGGAGAATCCCAGGGATGGGGGAGCCTCATGGGCTGCCATCTATGGGGTGGCACAGAGTCGGACACGACTGAAGCGACTTAGCAGCAGCAGCAGTAGAGATGAGTGCAATTGTGTGGTATTTTGAGCATTCTTGGCATTGCCTTTCTTTGGGATTGGAATGAAAACTGACCTTTTCTAGTCTTGTGGCCACTGCTGAGTTTTCCACATTTGCTGACATATTGAGTGCAGCACTTTCACAGCATCATCTTTCAGGATTTGAAATAGCTCCACTGGAATTCCATCACCTCCACTAGCTTTGTTCGTAGTGATGCTTCCTAAGACCCACTTGACTTCACATTCCAGGATGTCTGGCTCTAGGTGTGTGATCATAACATCATGATTATCTTGGTCATGAAGATCTGTTTTGTACAGTTCTACTGTGTATTCTTGCCACCTCTTCTTAACATCTTCTGCTTCTGTTAGGTCCATACCATTTCTGTCCTTTATCGAGCCCATCTTTGCATGAAATGTTCCCTTGGTATCTCTAATTTTCTTGAAGAGATCTCTAGTCTTTCCCTTTCTGTTGTTTTCCTCTATTTCTTTGCATTAATTGCTAAAGAAGGCTTTCTTATGTCTCCTTGCTATTCTTTGGAAGTCTGCATTCAGATGCTTATATCTTTCCTTTTCTCCTTTGCTTTCCACTTCTCTTCTTTTCACAGCTATTTGTAAGGCCTCCCCAGACAGGCATTTTGCTTTTTTTGCATTTCTTTTCCATGGGGATGGTCTTGATCCCTGTCTCCTGTACAATGTCATGAACCTCCATCCATAGTTCATTAGGTATTCTATCAAATCTACAAAACTTACTTTTTTTCCTCGAAGATGTTAAAGGAGAGTCTGGATTCACAGCTCCCAATCAGCTGGGAGCAAGACTTTTTATGGCTTGTGCTGTGGTTCTCAACTAGGGGCAGTCGTGTTGCCCTGGGGACATTTGAGAATGTCTGAAAACATTTTTTACTGTTACAACCAACTGGGTAGGGGTAGAAGGTTGTAATAGTAGCAGGTGCCCAGGGCAAAGGGAAGCAGTCTCCCTCAACCATTGGTCTGTGTGGCAGTGGGCCCCTCCCCCAAGCAAGTGTCCGTTGGGAGCAACTGTCAACCAGCAACCGTTAGTGGTCCTGACTAGCCATTGGTTGGAACGGCAGTGGGCCCCTCCCCCTCCCCATCATCTGTATAAAAGTAACAGAAATTCAGACTTGAGCAAAGACAGTTTTTTGAAATACTAGTCTGTCATCTTCTCCATCTGCTAATTTTCCAATTAAAGTTGTTATTCCTTACTCCAACAACTCATCTCCCACTTTACTGGCCTGTCATGTGGCAAGCAGAGGGAGCTTGGGCTTGGTAACATTTTCACTGGCATCTGGTGAGTAGAAGCCTGAGAGGGAAGCTGCTAATATCCTACAATGCATAAAGCAGCATCACCATGAGGAAGAATTATCTAGTCCAAAATGTCAGTAGTGCCACTGTCAAGAGGCTCTGCTTCAGTCATATTTAGCCAAGCTGCTACAGAAATTCCAATGGAGATCCTTACTTTATATATATATATATATATATATATATATATATAAAATTTTATTTACTTACCTCTGGCTACACAGGGTCTTTGTTGCTGCGTAGGCTTTTCTCTAGTTGTGGTGAACTGGGGGCTGCTCTCTAGCCCCCAGTGGTGGTGCTTGGGCCTCTCATTGCTGCGGCTTCTCTTGTTGCGCAGCACAGACTCTAGGTGCGCAGGCTTCAGTAATTGTGGTTCCCCGGCTCTAGAGAACCAGCTCAGTAGTTGTGGCACAGGCTTAGTTGCTCTTACACATGTGGGATCTTCTTGAATCAGGAACTGAACCTGTGTCTCCTGCATTGGCAGGCAGATTCTTCACCAGGGAAGCCCAGATTCTTCTTCTTTTTTTTTTTTAATCAAAATTCAAAACTGCAAATGTTTAACAGTTTATAATGCATTAAGAAAAAAAAAGATTCCAGGCAGGAAAGAGCCTAACATGAAAGTACATCCTTCCCTTACTGCCTCCCCGGAGTAACCAGTTTCAATCACTGAGGCCAACTTTCAAGTGATTTACAAAACTGAGTAGAATGGTAGCTTGCTTAACTTTTTTTTCCATTCTTGTTCACCACTTGATTCGGGTCTTTCTCTTTGTTGGTTTTTTGTCCTGCTTGTGTTTTGGCCGATCTAAAATCTGGTTGCATCGGAGCCCAGTGAACATCAGAGTATATACCACCTGAAAAATGCAACACCCATAGTGTGCTGCTTGTCTGGCATCTTGTCAGGGCACTAGGTACTACTGACTTGAAGGCAAGCACCACCTGCTGAGTCACTGGCACGACCTCCTGAGACAACCTGTGGTTTCCATAGTGACATCTCAGGGAATAGCTCCTAAGAGAACCTGACTGGTTAGAGACATGAGCGATTTCCTTTAATTTGAGCTTTTTACTAATCTAGAAATGGGAGCATGATTTTGACCATAATAACTTTTCCAGTCAAAATCTTTTGGAGTAAAATACACAGAGATGTTTCAAAAGTGAGGTAATCAGGATAGAACATGGAGGGAGAAAATAAGACTGGTGGTGATATGAAAGTGTTGCTTAAGAAGATAGAGAAATGTTAGTAAATACAAAGGATTTACAGTAGCCCATCAGGAAAGAAAGGTTGCATCAAATGCCTTGTTATTAATTCTTACCACTTAGTCACTGGCAGGACAATTTTCTCTGATAGAGCCAGAGGACGCAGATTGTTCTTGAATGTATTTTTTTTTTTTAATAATCTCCACTCATTATCTTCAGAAAAAAGAAAGGGAAAAGAACAAGTTCCCTCCCTTGCCACCCGCTTAACGATGTGAACATAGAACAGTCTGTCTTTTCCTTCCTCCTCCCTCCTCCCTCCTTTCTTTCTCTCTTCCACCTCCCCCATTTCCTCCTTCTCCTTCATCTTCTTCCACAGTTTTAAAATTATGGAACAGATCAGGGAGATTATTTTATAACTAGTGTGACATCTATGTACTAAGGAGACTTGAGGACTGGTTATGGTCAAGGGATAATCAAGAAATCAGGCATCTTAAGCCCTTAGAGAACATTCACAGTCAGTTTCGATGGTTGAGTAATGAATCCAAAAGTGATTGCTACCCAGTGAACACTGATGATTTATACAGGACCTCAAAGCCCCATGTTAGAAGGTACTAAATAAATATTTGATTATTTGGAGAAAAGAATTTGAAAATGTTTAATTGACCAGTGTTGTTCAGTTTTTTGGTATTATAATAATCATAGTAGTGCTAATGGTATATACATTTCAAAATAAACATTACATTTACTTTGATCCTGTCCCATAAAGTTACTGAATAGCTAGAGTTAAATCAGGGCCAAGAACTCATTCATTGAACAAATGAATGAATGAATGACCATTGTCTCAGAATCAGCATTTATTCCAGCAAAGGAAGTGTGTGTTTTTAAGTTGCTTCACACTTGGGTCTCTTCAAAGCACTGAAGCTAATGTCCCCAGATGAACTCATTATTTCACTCCAACTCCCAAATCACACCTCCTTTTTAATTCCCTATTTTTGAATGGCACATCACCCACAGAGATACCCAGACAGAAACCTAGGTGGAAGGAAGCAAACTTTGTAATTAATAATAATTGTGATGGTAACAATAGCTGCTAATATTTATGGAATACTCACAACATTGCAAATGTTTTGCATGCTTTTAAATTAATTTACTTTCAATTCTCCTAAGTACCCCCCAGAAGAAGGCCATAAGAAGGAGCGCAATCTTAAAGGACATGTACATGAAAACAAATCACTACAGTACATTTTGATGCCTGTAGGATACTATGGCGGCTCCCAAGAGGAAGGGCCTAATTTCCTGCTGGAGATGAAGAAGGCTCCAGAGATGAACAATGACCATCCAATGCTGCTAGTTCTGGCATGTTGCCTAGCAAGTAGAAACACAGCAGGGCTGTTTTCAAAATACATCTGTGATTCCTCATTCAGATACATCACTATGAAGGAAAGAAAGTGTTACAGCAATGCTATGTTACCAACAACTTATTACCTAGGTCTAATAATGTATAAGGTTTGGGCTAATATTCTCCAGGAAGATAAGAGAGTTGAGGATAGGCATTTGACTAGGCACTAAAGATTAAGGATCAGAAAGCACAAAAACATATTGGGGCGGGGGGTGGGGGTGGTCTTAGGACACATGGCAGAAAAGGGAAGTGGTAGGGAAAGATAAAGGTGGGTGTGAGCAATGGAGGTGCTGAGCCAGAACAAGGTGCTCTGCAGGTCTGGGTGGGTGGCCCGGGCAAGCTCAGCCAGTGGCAAGTGCCTACACATGCAGAAGCATGCTCAGAGGATGAGGGAGAAGGCTGGCTGCAGGGAAAAGGGAAGGTGTCTTCTGATCTTTATACCCATAATTCATCCAAACAAAGGAGGGGGACAGTTTTACTTTTAGGGTCAGCTTTAAAAATAGGCCTAAATGATTTTGTGGTTCCCCTCCTCTGCCCCACTTGAAAAAAAAACAAAAACAAAAAACCCTCTTAATTGTAATTAAACACAAAGACTGAAAATACAGGGACTGGCTAATATATCGATTTAAACACACTGTAGTTTTGTTGTAGATTGAGGGTAATGTTGTTACAAGAAACAGTATTTTCCCCAAGGCTGTTGAAGAAATTCATGGGAAGGAATCTTGCAGAAACCGAAGGACAAGACCCCAGTACAGCTGAGTCAGAGGCCAGGGCTCTGGAGCTGGGCGCTGGAGAGCCACAAGGAAATAGGACTCCTTCAGCGTCTGCCCTGTCTGTTCCCTACCAGCTGCCTTCTCGTTGCTTGTAATTTCTGCTCTTTTGTAACTTCAGCTCTTTAAGTCCACCAATGGCTTCCCTGGCCTGATCCAACATGGCTTTTCGGCGACCCATCAATTGGCTCCTTACCTCCATGTCTCTCAACTTCAGTTCTCAAGAGAGGAAAACGTCTTAGTCGGAATCACTTACTTGGGGGCAGAGTCCTTTGTGGCAGAGTCACATCAGAGACCCTGGTCAGCAGATCTTGCCCTTGACCACTCTCGCAGCAAGGGTTAGAGGTGGGACAGCTTCAGAATGAGCTCTGGGGAGGTAAGCCCCTCAGATGCTTAAGACCATTCACTTACTTACTTATTGAAACAAATGGCAATCAGTATTTTGCAATCATATCAGCAATCACATCAAAATACACCATATCAGTATTTCGATATGGGTGAGGAGGTGAAGAAGATAGGAAGTGAAGAAAATAAGAAGGACCTGGGAGTGTACAGCATGGGACAGGCCACTCCTGAGTTGATATAAGGGCACAGAAAGAGGAGATTGATGTCTGCCTCAACTGACTTTGACTGCCTCTGCTTTCTTAGCCCCTTGACTCCAGGTCTGCTGGGGCTCCCCCGAACACATCCCAGTCTTGCGTTTGCTGCTTCTAACTGAGGTAGGAAATACAAGGAAGGCTTCAAAGTCAGTTAGACTCTCTAAGACCCTCAATGTCTCCCTGGGTTTGGGTGTAGACCCCAGTCCTCATTTCTCCTTGTGGCTTCACCCTGCGTCCCCGTGGTGAGGACTGCCATGGAACTCTAACCAGTTCCCATTAACTTGGCCTCCCACACGGCTGAATCCTGCAAGCTGGGCCCCACTCACTGGCAAAATGGATGTAGGTAGGTGTCCTTTCTGGCTCCTACACTGAACACCATTTGGAAACCCTCCCTCCGTGCTCTGACCAACTACGAAAGAGCCCCCGAATTCTCCTCAAGCCTGCTAAACCACAGCATCTCTGAGAGCACCATAGCATTACCAGCACCTAGAGCCCCTGTCTTGTCAGGTCAGACCTTCTTCTTACTGCTCAGGTCCCAGCAGGCCCTGCACCTGAGAACAAACTTTGCCAACTTCAGAATTACCTCAAAGGGAATTTGATCTTCACCTTAACAGGGATAAAATAGAAACTCTGTACAGAGGTGTTGTTGTCCTGCTAACACGTTCGGGAAACACTGCTTTGCATGATTTCTGAAGCTTTTTGTTGGCTTTAACACCTTGAACCTCCTCATGAAGAAACAGTTCCCTAAGGATTCCTTAATCAAAAATCACATTAGTTTTGTGAAAAAGTTCCCGTCAACAACCAGAATTGGTAGAGAATTTAAGCTGAAATATTGAGTTTGGCAGGATGGTAATATACATTCCTCAAAGCTATTTTTCTCATCATCTGTAATTTTAATTAAAAAATTCATTTGGACTTACATGTGCTATCACTGTACATAGAATCCCAAATATGAAAGTTTCAAGCTCAAATATAACAACTAACTAGAGCAAACACATTTGAGTCATTTTAATTCTGTAAGGAAATAGGTCAGAAATTAATTTATAAAAAGCACTCTTGTTAATTAGATTCCTTCCAGGTGAAATGTGAAGCTTTGAATAGCATTATTCATTCTGATTTATAATTAATGGGCTCAATTTCTATTGTAGAGAAGAAATTTCCTATTCATCCATCAAGGATTTTCAAATCACTACTATTCACTCTATCAAGAAAAAATGTGAAATATTCCCTATAGATGAAATATATATTTGAAAATAATTTTATTAATCATGTTTTACTTAGAGTATATAGGTAGAAGAATTAATTACACAAATCTGTTTATATTGCACAATACCAGTTAGGTCTATAGTTTGTGATTATAGGCAAAATGCTTTATCCTCTCTGAGATTCCATCATATCATATGTAAAATGGGTATATAAAATGATATACCTATATCTTCAGAGTGCTGAGGGTTTCTAAGGAGACAATGCCACATGGAAGCAATGGCAATCTTGACAAAGAATTGTGTTTCAAGATCTAAGAATCAAAGTCAAAGGTAAACATGGGTGGTGGTTGTTAGCTGAGTCAGCCAGTGGCTGACCCTTAGGCAAAACTTCTTTGCTGCTCTTACAAACACTTTTGAAATCCTTGGCTGAAATTCGACATTTTCATTAAAATAACACTTTAGTAAATTACCAGAAGCAGAGTACAGTGTGTCCTGTTTGTGGCTGCCTGGTATCTACTCTGATGAAATCCACACTGTGTGATTATTGAAAGTGATGGAGCCAGACATATCCTCTCCCCATTCCCTTATGGGAAAAGCCAACTGGATGCTCCTGATCAGTGCTTTCAATCTGAGGCTAGTGAAGCTATTATACAGGGGCAGTTTTGAATTCTCACGTGGAGGTCCATCTAGCAGCAGCCTAGGGCAAAAATGGCAGTCATGTCCACTGAGATACCACAAATAGACCTTTCCTGCAGTGGGACTTTGGCCTGGTTCCTGCTACCTGACTTTTTCTGGCTCCTCTCAAATTGCCAAGCTTGGCATCTAGCCCTTCCATCCAATCTGTAACCTATCCTCTATCTTTCCAACAAATTCCTTTCCTGCTGAAGTTAGCAATAGTCAGTTTCTGTTTTTAAGAACAAGCATATAGCTTTTGGCTAATTAATTTAATAGGAGATTGCCTTTTGGTTGTTACATTAGGAATGATTCCAATTTATTAGTTTTCCTTAAGTAAATCTTGCCTTTTGGAGAATTAATTTTCTTCAAAAAACAACGACAAGAACGAAACAGTTGAGTGAGAACCCTACAAAGAACGGGAAGCCCTGTATTGATTTGGGGATATGTTGCATATGAACGGCCTCCTCTTCTGACATTTTTTTTTTTTTTTGTGCTGGATCTTCATTGCCGATCAGGCTTTGCTCTAGTTGCAAAAAGCAGAGTCTACTCTAGTTGTCGGAGAAGGCGATGGCACCCCACTCCAGTACTATTGCCTGGAAAATCCCATGGATGGAGGAGCCTGGTAGGCTGCAGTCCATGAGGTCGCTAAGAGTCAGGCATGACTGAGTGACTTCACTTTCATTTTTCACTTTCATGCATTGGAGAAGGAAGTGGCAACCCACTCCACTGTTCTTGCCTGGGGAATCCCAGAGACGGGGAAGCCTGGAGGGCTGTCGTCTATGGGGTGGCACAGAGTCGGACACGACTGAAGCGACTTAGCAGCACTCTAGTTGTGGTGTGCAAGCTTCTCATTGTGGTAGCTGCTCTTGTTGAAGAGCGCGGGCTCTAGGGTTCGCAGGCTCACTAGTTGCTTTTCCTAGGCTCAACGGTTGTGGTGCAAGGGCTTAGTTGCTCTGAGGCATGTGGGATCCTCCCAGACCAAGAAATGAACCCATGTCTCCTGCATCGGCAGGCGGATTCTTCACCACTGAGCCACCAGAGGAGTCCTCCTCTTCTGATTTCAATGGGGATTTTTTTTTCCCCTATTGGGGATATATTTTTCCCTTTCTCTTTTCATTTGTAACTCTGCTTCCCTAGTGGCTCAGACAGTAAAGAATTCACCTGCAATGCAGGATAGCTGGGTTTGATCCCCGGGTTGGGAAGAACCCCTAGAGGAGGACTTTGCAACCCACCCCAGTATTCTTGCCTGGAGAATCCCCATGGACAGAGGAGCCTGGTGGGCTACAGTCCATGGGGTTGCAAAAGAGTTGGACATGAGTTAGTGACTAAACAATAATATTAATATAATAATTTATATTGTCATAAAGGATTCAGACGAGCGGCCTCATGAATCAATACAATATATAGAGTGAGGTATATGGGAAGGGTAGTGAGCTTTCCAAACATGACTGAGCGACTAAGCACAGCAACTCTTGCTTTTGATGCCTTTGAATTGTGGTACTGGAGAAGACTCTTGAGAGTCCCTTGGACAGCAAGGAGATCAAACCAGTCGATGCTACAGGAAATCAACACTGAATATTCATTGGAAGGACTGATGCTGAAGCTGAAGTTCCAATACTCTGACCACCTGATGGGAAGAGCTGACTTATTGGAAAAGACTGAAAGATTGAAGGCAGGAGCAGAAGGGGATGACAGAGGATGAGATGGTTGGATGGCATCACCAACTCAATGGACATGAGTTCAAGCAAACTCCAGGAGATGGTGAAGGACAGAGAAGCCTGGCATGCTGCAGTCCATAGGGTCCCAAAGAGTCAGATATTACTGAGCAATTGAACAACAACTTGCTTTTCTCAAGACTATTTTTTCTCACTGCTCAATCACTGCCCTACTCCACATTCCTGCCACTGATCCACAGATTTACCCCAGATAGTCAAGGAAGAGAGATTACATAGAGAGAATGAGCATAAAGGAATTTCTGGCAGCATCTGGGAAGGGGAGAAGGGGCAGGAAGGAAAGTCTATCACATTTGCCTTTACTAAATTTCACTCTCTTCCATTCCCTGGGCAGTTTCCGCTTTTCACCCTTGGGGTAGGGAAATGAGAGAGGGGTAAACATAGAAGAGTAAAGAAAACCTTCTTGTGGTCATCACTCCTATTCTCAGCCCTTTATTTCCAACTAGACTGCAAAGATCTTTGTATTGTTTATTATTGATTTCTCAGCACATAAATACAATCTAACAGATGCTTGATGGAGCTTGTTGAATAAATGTGATGGATCTCTTCGACATGATTTATATAGATTCTTATTCTAGCTGTAGCAAGCAAGCAAGTAGCAAGTGCAAGTAGCTCAGTCGTCCAACTCTTTGTGACCTCATGGATTATACAAAGAGTCAGACACGACTGAGTGACTGAACTGATCTGGACTATACAATCCATGGAATTCTCCAGGCCAGAATACTGGAGTGGGTTGCCTTTCCCTTCTCCAGGGGAATCTTCCCAACTTAGGGACTGAACCCAGGTCTCCTTCATTGCAGCTGGAGTCTTTACCCACCGAGCCACAAGTGAAGCCCAAGAATGCTGGAGTGGGTAGCCTATCCCTTCTCTGGTGGATCTTCCCAACCCAGGAATTGAACCAGGGTCTCCTGCAATGCAGACAGATTCTTTGGCAACTGAGCTATCAAGGAAGCCCTGATATTCTATTCTAGCTGTATTAAGGCTTAAAATAACTTTTTACAAGCTGCTTTGGGAACTCATTCACGATTTATAACTTGTTCTATTAGAAATTGTTTTCCAAGGTTCAAATAGTAGTCTTATAAATAAACTTTTGTAAGGGAATTTCAGGTTTAATAGACACTGCCAATGTTGACAGTGATGGTTTAGTAAGTAAAAGAGATTTCAGCTCAAAGTTTATCCCTGGGTTGGGAAGATCTCCTGGAGAACAGAATGGCAAGCCACTCCAGCATTCTTGCTCCACTCCCCCAAAAAAGGGGCTCAAATAAAATATTAACAGGATCTTAATATATGAATTGGCTAATGACTTCTCTCCATTTAAAAATATCTGCTCAAATTCTACCTTTATCAGTATATCTGCACCAGGGAGCTAAAGTGAATTTTAGTAAAATATTTAGAAGTATTTTTGAAAGTGGCCAAGAAGCTTTAGGAACCTCCCCACCCACCCTTCTCTTTCTATTGTCATCCTAGCATCAATCCTTGCCTTCTCCCCTACCTGTCATTCCATCATCTACATGCAACCTCCAGCTTCTTCTGTCTGCTCTTCAACTTGCTAGCATTGCTCCACTAATTGGTTTATTAATTACCCAAATGTTAGATTTCTGCCTTTGGATGTCTCTGGCTCTTCCATCTTTTTTCATTAGTGATTAAGTCCTGCTGCTACTGCTACTGCCAAGTCACTTCAGTCGTGTCCAACTCTGTGCGACCCCATAGACAGCAGCCCATGAGGCTCCCCCGTCCCTGGGATTCTCCAGGCAAGAACACTGGAGTGGGTTGCCATTTCCTTCTCCAATGCATGAAAGTGAAAAGTGAAAGTGAAGTCGCTCAGTCGTGTCCGACTTGTAGCGACCCCATGGACTGCAGCCTTCCAGGCTCCTCCATCCATGGGATTTTCCAGGCAAGAGTACTGGAGTGGGGTGCCACTGCCTTCTCCGATTAAGTCCTAAATACCTTCTAATCATATTTGAGTCTTTCCTCTCCTCTCCATCTCCACTGCCAACATCCCAGTCTAGCCTATCACCAAACTTCACTCAAAGTACAATTAGGAAGAAGTGGCTCCCTAAGAGGCCTTTTTACATAAATTTCTCCTTCTTTTGACTTGTTCCCTACTGTTTGGGCAAAGCAATCTTTTAAAAAAGCAAATCTCACCATGATTCTCCTACGTTTAAAAACCTTTCTATAGCTGACTATTGCCATTAGAAGAAAGTCCAACGGTCTCAGCAGGGTCTGCTCTCTCAACCAACATCACATCGCCATCTCATGCCAAACTCCTCCATCTCTGTGCTCAGACAACTGATCTCTCAGTTCTTTGATCACACTGAGCTTTCTCTCCTGCCTCAAAATGTCCTCAAACTTTTTCTTCTATCCTAAGGGCTTGTCCCAAATTCTTCAGATTTTCTCAAGCACCATTTCCTCAGAGAAAACTTTCTGGACCCCACAAGTCAGAAAGGCCTCTCATTATGAAATCTCTGAGAGCTTCTCTGAGTGCTCAAGAGTGATGTAGACCATGCTTGTTTTATCCTCAGCTGTATTCTCAGCTCCCTGACTTCTCTACTTTGTTGCATCCCTCAAAACCCCCATCTCCCCCATATCCCAAGTAGATGTTATTTCTTCCGTTCTTTTCTCATTAGGATTTTCTCTAAGCAAAATGTATCCAAAAGTTATCCAACAGTTCTGAGAGTCAGTGAGAGAGGTCTCTAATCAACCTATTTCAACAAGCAATTTCTCAATAAGAGAAATAATAGTACAGTATTAAGATCGTGGTCCCTCAAGTTAGAATGTTTGGGTTCAAATTCCTGACTTTGCCAATCACAAGGATTATAACTTTGGGTAAATTACTCAACCTCTAGCTCTGACTGAGTTTCTTCATCTGTAAAGTGGTAGGGATGTTGGGAGAATTAAATGAAATAACATCTACCAAAAAGTGCCTAGTCTGTAGCACATACTGCCCATGTATTAGCTATTATCACTTCTTAAACATGGACTCTATACCACATTAGACTAACAAAGTCAACCCTTTGAAGGTAGGGTGTGTATTGGTCTTTTTTTTTTTTTTTTAAGATTTATTTATTTATTTATTTTTAGCTAAATTGTTTTGGCACACTGGCTTAGCTGCCTTGAGGTATGTGGGATCTTCCCTGACCAGGGATTGAACCTGTGTCCCCTGCATTGGCAGGTGAATTCTTAACCACTGGACCACAAGGGAAACCCCTGGTCTTGTATACTTTGGTTTTCTCAGTCACTAGCACAGTACCTAGCACTAAGCAGTTGTCCATTAAATGCTTACAGCATGAAATCAAGGATGACTGAACGAATGATTGTAATTTGTTAGACAATCATGGGCTTCCCAGGAGGCACAGTAGGAAAGAATATGCCTGCCAGTTTAGGAAATGCAGGACATGTGGTTTGATCCCTGGATCAGGAAGATCTCCTGGAGAAGGAAATGGCAAACCACTCCGGTATTCTTGCCTGGGAAATTCCATGGACAGAGGAGCCTGGCGGGCTACAGTCCATGGGGTCACAAAAGAGGGACATGACTGAATGACTAAACGACAACAAAGTATGAAAAATATTTATCCCAGTGCCCAGCACTCTTAGTTCACCATTTACGGGCTAGCTATTAGTCTCCAAGTCTGGAAGCTAGTGGGTCTGACTCTTTTTTTCTCTTGTTTCCAATATTTGAGTCTCACTTCTGCATCTTTGGCTGTCCTTCTTTATTATGGAATTTGCCACAAGATGACTTTCTGTCTTCTTAACTTCTGACTGTTGTAAAAAAAAAAAAGGTCAGCAGACTCTTGTGCCTTCAATAGTAGCCAACGCTTCCCCTGTCTGGAGCTTACTCCATTCTTACGGATATTGGAAAGATAAATGGGGATGATTAGGATGTACTTTCCAAATATAAAGCACTGGACTATAAGAGTTTGTCAAAGGGAATTAATATAACCAGATATCTGGAGAAGAACTTTATGAAGACTCTGTGTATCTCTAACCTTAATATCTGAGATTGTAGATATGATAGAAATCTGTAAATAGCATGTAAAAGAAAATTTATTGAAGTCTGAGACAACTGCATTACCCAGCTGTAAGCAGTATGTTCTTTCTTCAGACACTGAGATAAATGAAGAAAAAAAAAAAAAAGGGTGCCACAGAGATAGTTAAAGTATGCCCTTTGGCTAGCAGATTAGAATTGCATTTCAGCCTAGGAGAAGAGAATATATTTTGCCTTTAAGTGATATTTACAGATTATATCTATCACAATTCCTACCCAAATTATTAAAGCTCAAATGCAAAATATAAACATTGCACTTTATGAAGACTTTTTTTTTGCTAAAACTTATTTTAACATTTACATTCAAACCTTAAAGCTACTATCTTTTTGCCTCAGAAAATGTATTTTTTAAAGTTCCTCACCCTAAGATATTATTAAACTTCCTTGAAATCTATTCTACCACACAGTTGGCTTCATTTTCTTTGAGGCTCATATTTTATTTTTGAATCATTTGTCAGAGGCAATATGTAGTATCACAAAGGATACACCAGCACAGGAAATGCTCACGAAACATGGAAAGCCCACTTAATGATAACTCATAGTAATCAGTTAGCAGAAAGATTTGAGGATGGTAATATTCAGATCCTTATGCAGCCATTTAATCTGTGCTTCAAAATTAAGAAAGTAATTACAATCCATAGCTGGGAAAATCTGCCAGTTGATGCAAGCATTTGCTTCAGGGAGACAATTCGTCAAGGTTAAGCTTATTTTGCCTGGTTGGGTAAGATAGGTTCTGTGGATAACAAAGAGGAAGCTGAAATTTTTTGTAAATTCAATGAATTTTATGTCATCGTAAATCTGACCACTGTTCCCTGAAATATTGCTGCATAAATCCATTTTTCAAGTGTGATAACTTAAAAGAGATTTGTATTCCCTAGGGAAATAATAATTTCCCTCTTTTCCTGGCATTGGGTATTCAGTCACGACCTTCTTTTGCCCAGGCCAAGGTTTACGTAATTGCTTCTTCTTTCCCCTATGCTGGTGGTGACTATTTATAATCTGTGTGTGTGTGTGTGTGTGTGTGTGTGTGTGTGAGTGTATGTGTTTAATTGGGCATTTACAGGAGGAAAAATAGTAGAGAAAAATACTTTGCTAAAATACCCTGAATTCTGGATCAGGACCTCTTAAATTTCTGAATTTGGTGAGTAAATTGTTTCTCATCTCCCCATCATCCCTAGTCTCCACTGTCTTTCTCTTAAATATAGGAAACCCAAATGATTCAATATGCATGAAAATCTTGCATGGCCTGCAAAGGAAGGCCACAAACTACTTAAGGTAGAATAAAAGCTTTGTTTTTTTCTGAAATAAAGTGGAAATTCAAGCAACCTCGCACCTTCCTAGATTAAGACAGTTGGAAGCAGAGTCGCACAGTGTCCACATTCTTGTTTATGACCCATAAAATCAGTTATTTTATTTCCTCATCTGAGAATCTTTTTAATGTTTGTACAAGAAAAAGTTTGGCAAACAGTAAAATACAACTAGCCTAAATCCCACTCCCCTCCTCTTCTTCATCCAGAACTCTCTACTGGAGAGGTTAGAAATGCAAAATTTTTTCTTTCTACTGGCCTGACAGTTGCAGCTGGCCATGTGACCCATTCTGGCCAACATGGCCTAAACAAGGATCTACTATGAGGCTTCCAGGAAAGCTTTTCTTTACTAAAAAGAGAGAAATTTGGTTGATGCCACCTTCTTCCTTCCCACGCTCATCCATCTTTCTTTTATGTTTTAAATGTGACTGCGGTATCTGTTACTGTGGTAGACATATTATGACCATGATATGTGAGTCCAAAGGGTGAGGTTCAAAGTGTGAGGCTAAGTATGAGGGAACAGAACGATAGAAAAGGCCAAGGTATCTGATGACATCATTCAGCAGGAGATCTGACCTCCTGTCTTCTAATTCTATGAGACAAATAAATCCCTACTGGTTTAAGCCACTGTTAGTTTGATTTTCTGAACACTTACAGCCAAGAAAACATACCAACTGATGCAAGACTTGGTTTGAGTTTCAATCTAAGCATCCCCTACCCCACACCAAAGGATAAACTAATATATTTATTTCTTGGCTATTTTGAGTGATATTGTCCCATCTGTAGTAATCATTATAAGCTTTTTTTTTTTTTTTAATTTGGTAAGTAAACTAGACTCTTACAAATGGTGGAAGAGAGGCAATAGTTTAGTGCTATGGGAACATTATGTTATGTTATGGAAACATTATTTTATGTTATGGCAAAAAGATAGGACACTGAAAGATGAACTCCCCAGGTTGATAGGTGCCCACTATGCTACATTTGGAGAACAGTGGAAAAATAACTCCAGAAAGAATGAAGAGAGAGAGTCAAAGCGAAAACAACACCCAGCTGTGGATGTGACTCGTGATGGAAGTAAAGTCCAATTCTGTAAAGAGCAATACTGCACACAAACCTGAAATGTCAGGTCCATGAATCAAGGTAAATTGAAAGTGGTCAAACAGGAGATGGTAAGAGTGAACATTGACATTTTAGGAATCAGTGAACTAAAATGGACTGGAATGGGTGAATTTAACTCAGATGACCATTATATCTACTACCTTGGGCAAGAATCCCTTAGAAGAAATGGTGTAGCCCTCATTTCGGACATGGGGTAGTCCAAAATGCAGTACTTGGATGCAATCTCAAAAACGACAGAATGATCTCTGTTCGTTCCCAAGGCAAACCATTCAATATCACAGTAATCCAGGTCTATGCCCTGACCAGCAATGGTGAAGAAGCTGAAGTTGAACGGTTCTATGAAGACCTACAAGACCTTCTAGAACTAACACCCAAAAAAGATGTCCTTTTCATTAAAGGGGACTGGAATGCAAAAGTAAGAAGTCAAGAGATATCTGGAATAACAGGCAAATTTGGCCTTGGAGTACAAAATGAAGCAGAGCAAAGGCTAACAGAGTTTTGCCAAGAAAATGCATTGGTCATAGAAAACACACTCTTCCAACAACACAAGAGAAGACTCTACACATGGACATCACCAGATGGTCAATACTGAAATCAGATTGATTATATTCTTTGTAGCTGAAGATAGAGAAGCTCTATACAGTCAAGAAAAACAAGACCAGGAGCTGACTGTGGCTCAGATCATGAACTCCTTATGGCCAAATTCAGACTTACATTGATGAAAGCAGGGAAAACCACTAGACCATCCAGGTATGACCTAAATCAAATACCTTACAATTATAGTGGAAGTGACAAATAGATTCAAGGGATTAGATCTGATAGACAGAGTGCCTGAAGTAATAAACTATGGACGGACGTTCATGATACTGTACAGGAGACAGGGATCAAGACCATCCCCAAGAAAGAGAACTGCAAAAAGGCAAAATGGCTGTCTGAGGAGACCTTACAAATAGCTGTGAAAAGAAGAGAGGCAAAAAGCAAAGGAGAAAAGGAAAGATATAAGCATCTGAATGCAGACTTCCAAAGAATAGCAAGGAGACATAAGAAAGCCTTCCTCAGTGATCAATGCAAAGGAATAGAGGAAAACAACAGAATGGGAAAGACTAGAGATCTCTTCAAGAAAATTAGAGATACCAAGGGAATATTTCATGCAAAGATGGGCTCGATAAAGGACAGAAATGGCATGGACCTAACAGAAGCAGAAGGTATTAAGAAGAGGTGGCAAGAATACACAGAAGAACTATACAAAAAAGATCTTCATGACCCAGATAATCATGATGGTGTGATCACTCACCTAGAGTCAGACATCCTGGAATGTGAAGTCAAGTTGGCCTTAGGAAGCATCGCTATGAACAAAGCTAGTGGAGGTGATGGAATTCCAGTGAAGCTATTTCAAATCCTAAAAGATGATGCTGTGACAGTGCTGCACTCAATATGCCAACAAATTTGGAAAACTCAGCAGTGGCCACAAGACTGGAAAAGGTCAGTTTTCATTCCAATCGCAAATAAAGGCAATGCCAAAGAATGCTCAAACTACTGCACAATTGCACTCATCTCACATGCTAGCAAAGTAATGCTCAAAAATCTCAAAGCCAGGCTTCAACAGTACATGAACCATGAACTTCCAAATATTCAAGCTGGATTTAGAAAAGGCGGAGGAACCAGAGATCAAATTGCCAACATTTCTTGGATCATTGAAAAAAACAAGAGAGTTCCAGAAAAACATCTACTTCTGTTATGTCAAAACTTTTGACTGTGTGGATCACAACAAACTGGAAAATTCTCCAAGAGATGGAAATACCAGACCACCTTACTTGCCTCCAGAGAAGTCTGTATGCAGGTCAAGAATCAACACTTAGAACTGGACATGGAACAACAGACTGGTTCCAAATTGGGAAAGGAGTGCCGTCAAGGCTATATATTGTCACCCTGCTTATTTAAATGATATGCAGAGTACATCATGTGAAATGCCAGGCTGGATGAAGCACAAGCTGGAATCAGGATTGCCAGGAGAAATGTCAATAACCTCAGATACACAGATGACACCACCCTTATGGCAGAAAGTGAAGAGGAGCTAAAGAGCCTCTTGATGAAAGTGAAAGAGGAGAGTGAAAAAGTTGGCTTGAAACTCAACATTCAGAAAATTAAGATCATGGCATCTGGTCCCATCACTTCATGGGAAATAGTTGGGGAAACAATGCAAATGGTGAGTGACTTTATTTTTGGGCTCCAAAGTCACTGTAGTCATGAAATTAAAAGATGCTTGCTCCTTGGAAGAAAGGTATGACCAACTAAGGCAGCATATTAAAAAACAGAGACATTACTTTACCAACAAAAGTCGGTCTTGTCAAGGCTATGGTTTTCCTAGTAGTCACGTATGGATGTGAGATTGGACTATAAAGAAAGCTGAGAGCTGAAGAATTGATGCTTTAGAACTGTGGTGCTGGAGAAGACTCTTGAGAGTCCCTTGGACTGCAAGGAGATGCAACCAGTCCATCCTAAAGGAAATCAGTCCTGAATATTCATTGGAAGGACTGATGTTGAAGCTGAAACTCCAATACTCTGGCCACCTGATGCAAAGAACTGGGTCATTTGAAAAGACCCTGATGCTAGGAAAGATTGAAGGTGGGAAGAGACGGGGATGACGAGGATGAGATGGTTGGGTGGCATCACCGACTCGATGAACGTGAGTTTGAGCAAGCTCCAGGAGCTGGTGATGGACAGGGAAGCCTGGCGTGCTGCTGTCCATGGGATCACAAAGAGTCGGATATGACTGGGCGACTGAACTGACTGAGGGAAACATTAGCACGTTATCAAGATGTGCATGTAACACAGTTCAAAAATCATTCTTAGGGGGATAATAACTTTTAACTAGTTTGGGAAATGAGGCCAGGTACAGAAAAGATCAAATTTAAAGTTAATCCCTTTAAATCAGAGGTTCAGTTGGCTCATTTAAAGCATTCCTTTGTGTGTAAGTTAATGAAACTGAATAGAAAGCACATCTTCTCTGTTACGATTATTAGCTTTTCCAGCCCAGTTCTGTATCCCTGGGAATAGAACCTGCTCTCTTGGCAGACTCACCTGTTTTTGGTAGAGTGATATATGTAACTCTTCTAAAGCACTCCTCTCAATTCTCCTTGGCTCTAATTAGCACTCCTCAGAGTACCAGATATGCTTCTATAGTTTCTAAGCTGTCAGCTGCACTGCCGCGGATCTATCAGCCTCATCACCTAACACTATCAATTTCCCCAGGATCTCCTAGTCACTTCGGTCAGCCAGTCATGTTCAAATTGATGTCACTTGTTCTGAATCAATTCTTTATCAGTTATGGGGAAACAACAGTAAATCATTTATACTGCTATTTAACAGATATCAGCTAAACTTTGAGCATACACACTCATATAAAGGATTCCCCTGAAAAGATAGATTTTTATGATACTTTGAAAAATAATTTCAATTCAATGAACTGAATATGTCATCAGAAATTATGGATATAAGAACATTGCATTCTGTTGATTCTGGCTTCAAATTTGCACGGCAGATCATTAAGTAATAATCATCAATGGCTTTTGTTTTAAACTGAGGTTAAATCCACATAACATCAAAGCAACCAGTTTGAAGTGTACAATTCTGGCATTTAGTATGTTCACAGTGTTGTGCAGTCATCACCTCTATCAAGTTCCAAAAGATTTTCATCACCCCAAAAGAAAAAGGGACTTTCCTGGTGGTCCAGTGGTTAAGAATCTGCCTGCCAGTGCAGGCGACATGGGTTTGATGCTTCATCTGGGGAAATTTCACATGCTATGGGGCAACTAAGCCCATGTACCACAACTACTGAAGCCTGTGAGCCCTAGCGCCTGTGCTGGGCAACTAGAGAGTAGCCCCTGCTCACGCCAACTCGTGCGAGCCCGTGCACAGCAATGAAGACCCATGCAGAAATAAATAAATTTAGACAAAAATAAATTAATTTAAATAAAATCCTATTAAAAAAAAGAAAGAAAACCCATGCCCATTCATAGTCATTTACCATGACTTCTCTTCAGCCTGAGGTAAGCACCAATATGCTTTTTGTCTTTATGGATTTTCCTATTCTGGGTATTTAATATAAGCGGAATCATACAATATATGACCTTCTGTGTCTGGCTTCTTTCACCTAGCAACATGTTTCTGAGTTTTATCGACATCATAGCACGCACCAGTGCTTTATTGCTCTTATGGCTGAATAATATTTCACTGTATTCATGTACTACATTTTGTTTATCCATTTATTCATCAATAACTTCCCTTGTGGCTCAGCTGGTAAAGAATCTGCCTGCAATGTGGGAGACCTGGGTTCGATCCCTTGTTTGGGAAGATCCCTTGGAGAAGGGAAAGGCTACCCACTCCAGTATTCTGGCCTGGAGAATCCCATGGACTGTATAGTCCACGGAATCGCAAAGAGTCAGCCACGACTGAGCGAATTCCATTTTCACTGCCACTTTCGGGCTATTGTGAATAGTACTGCTATAGATATTTAAGTAAGAGCATCTGTTTGGGTACCTGTATTAAATCCTTTTGACTGCATACCTTGGAGTTGACCTGCTAGGGTATTTTATACATATGGTAATTTTATGTTTAGCTTTTTGAGGAGCTACCACATGATTTTCCACAACAGCTTCCAATTTCAGAATTTATAGAATTTATATCTACCCAGATGTCAGCATTGGCTATTCTCTTAGTGGCAAATCCAATTGGGAGACAAAATGTTGGTGTGACATTTTGGCAGAAATAAAGTAATGATGTGTGTTGTGGGTCCAGGTAGGAAGGATCTTTACCTGTTCCTCATAGTACGAGGGTGCATGCGTGCCTGCTAAGTCACTTCAGTCGTGTCCAACTCCTTGAGACCCTATGGACTGTAGCCCTCCAGGCTCCTCTGTCCATGGGGATTCTCTAGGCAAGAATACTGGGGTGGGTTGCCATGCCTCCTCCAGGGGATCTTCCCCACCCAGGGATGGAACCCGCATCTCTTGCGTCTCCTGCTTTGACAGGAGGGTTCTCACCACTAGTGCCACCTGGAAGCCCACAAGAATACTTGAATATAAATATTTTCTCCAAAGAGAGTCTGTCAACAGGTACCCTGTTCATTCCCATCCATAGCTTTCCTTTTGGTGGGTTGTAGCTTGAATAAAAGCATACTTAGTGCAACAGCTCTATCTACCTCTCAGCTGATGTACAGTTCCTTCCATACCAGGGGAGAGATTTCTCTTCTATCAACTTAAAGCCCTCTTACAAATGGCTACCCCATGCCTTACACTTTGAGCAATCTGGTGGTTTCAATAACTTAAAAATAAACCCCTGAGCCACTCATTAACTGGAGGAAATTAGTGATATTATAGTTTTCCTCCATTTTTTTCCTCTCAAAAGGCAATGAACTTGAAGAAAAAGTGAGTCATAACTGCATTTAGTACTTCCTTTCTAACACATTAAACCACAACATCACTGTAGACAAGCAAAAAACATATATCTTAGGGTTTCTCAGAATAGGATCTGTGATCACCAGTCGTATACAAGTTGATTTCAGCTGTTGCATGGATGAAGAACGTTTATTTTTAAGGTTATACATTTATGCTAATAGCTTATCAAACTCATGGGGCTACAGATACTATTACTTAGGATGAAGCTAAAGTGAGAAAAAACTGTTTTAAGAATTACATGAAACAACGTACAAATGGTATGAGGACATGGCAAAGATGATAAAGGTAGGGCCCAAAGACTAAAATTTGAGACCCTGAACATACTGATTGTATTAAGTAACAAAGTTTTAGCAGCATTTATGCAATGTCTTGATATCTTATTTAATATATCCAACTAATCACCATGCTATTCCCTATCTTATATGTTGTTTCTAAATACTCACCCCTCAATTGCTTGACATCGCAAAGTATCAACTTCATGGGGAAAAAAATGCTTATTACGGCAAGTTCAACACGGGATGTCTTCTTCCAATTTTCCTCTTCATTCAGGCATTTAGATTCAGCTGTTATCTACAAATGCACTCCCTTGTGATTATGCCTCATCCTTACTTTCTCTTATCAGTAGGTCAACCTTGCCTTTTTCCTAGTCTTTCTTTCTTTTCATCCACTCCTGAGCTGCTTGTCCCTTAACACTTCCATTTAGCAATTTATTTTCCTATCTGGCACTAAATGTACATTAGTCTCCCCATTCATGACATTCTTATCCACTCCTCTCCCTAGTTCTCTCTGCCTCCTGCAACACACGGTGAAAATAACAACAAAAATAGTTAGATATAATTACTGCTATTTTTATAAAATTAAGTGTAGCTTGCCCCTGCTCTATTCTAGGTATATTCTAACTAAATAATTGACATTGGTCCCCTGAAGTCAAGTGTCCTGTCATCAAGGGATCCTGGGTAAAACTAATATCAGTTTGCTCTCTGGCCTTCCTTTCCTAAGGTCTAAGGCAGACTTCCAATCCTCCTGTTATGACAGCACAACAGAAACCTGAGGCATTTGACAATATCACTGAGTGGACTACAGTTTGTTTGTTTTTTTTTTTTGAGAAATCCAATGAATCTCTTAATTGAACTAAGAAACAATGGCTCCATTTGGGACAACGTATTAAATCTGTGTCATTTCTGCAGATGCAGTCCTATCCAACTTTTTTTCTTTGTTTATCAGAAGCTAACCTTCCCTTGATCACATCCCCAAATTCTGGAGCTGTATTTTATATGGAGACTTAATGAATTACTATACTCTCCCTTGTGGTTCCTAAGCATCTCTGCATTGTGATCCTAGTCCATGCCCGATAACAGAGTCTTCCTGTCTTAATCAGGTGCCCGAATGTAAAGCAATCTTGGCTTAACAGGTTTTTGATAGTTAAAGTTGTGACTGAAAAAACATAACCCTTCCTCAGCGAATGTGTAGATTTAAGGATATGGTTCAGTTTGGTTCAGTTGCTCAATCGTGTCTGACTCTTTGCAACCCCATTCACTGCAGCATGCCAGGCTTCCCTGTCCATCACCAACTCCCGGAGCTTGCTCAGACTCATGTCCATTGAGTTGGTGATGCTTTCCAACCATCTCATCCTCTGTTGTCCCCTTCTCCTCCTGCCTTCAATCTTTCCCAGAATCAGGGTCCTTTCCAATAAGTCAGTTATTTGCATTAGGTGGCCAAAGTATTGGAGTTTCAGCTTCAACATCAGTCCTTCCAATGAATATTCAAGACTTATTTCCTGAATATTTCCTAATATTTCCTGAAATATTAGGATGGACTGGTTGGATCTCCTTGCAGTCCAAGGGACTCTCAAGAGTCTTCTCCAACACCACAATTCTTTGGTGCTCAGCTTTCTTTATAGTCCAATTCTCACATCCATACATGACTACTGGAAAAATCATAGCTTTGACTAGATGGACTTTTGTAGACAAAGTAATGTCTCTGCCTTTTAATATGCTATCTAAATTGGTCATAGCTTTTCTTCCAAGGAAGAAGAAATTTTAATTTCATGGCTGCAGTCACCATCTGCAGTGATTTTGGAGCCCAAGAAAAGAGAATCTGTCACTGTTTCCATTGTTTCCCCATCTATTTGCCATGAAGTGATGGGACTGGATGCCAAGATCTTAGTTTTTTAATGTTGAGTTTCAAGCCAACTTTTTCATTCTCCGCTTTCACTTTCATCATGGGGCTTTTCAGTTCCTCTTCACTTTCTACCATAGGATGGTGTCATCTGCATATCTGAGGTTTTTGATATTTCTCCCGGCAATCTTGATTCCAGCTTGTGCTTCATCCAGCCTGGCATTTCACATGATGTACTCTGCATATAAGTTAAGCAGGGTGACCATATACAGCCTTGAGGCACTCCTTCCCCAATTTGGAACCAGTCTGTTGTTCCATATCCAGTTCTAACTGTTGCTTCCTGACCTGCATACAGATTTCTCAGGAGGCAGGTAAGGCGGTCTGATATTCCCATCTCTTGAAGAATTTTCCAGGTTGTTGTGATCCACACAGTCAAAGGCTTTGGCGTACTCAGTAAAGCAGAAGGAGATGTTTTTAGGGAACTGGAGAAGGGAATGGAAAACCACTTCAGTATTCTTGCCTTGAGAACCCCATGAACAGTATGAAAAGAATATGGCACTCTTATCCATATGGGAGAAAGAATAATTGAAATGTAAATGGATTTTGTGTTTTATCAAGAAGGATAGGATAAAGATTATAACTATGAGAGGAAAAGATGGAAAAATGAAAGGCAGAAGTTACTTAGAGACACTTGGGGAAAGAAGCATAGGAAACGAAAGTGGAAACAGTAGGTTATAAGGCTGCCGGGAGAGTCCACTGGGAGGAATATATTAGCTCTATACAGACACATTGTCTACAAAAGGCTTGGAAAGATGAAGCAGCAGCTTCAGTCATGTCACCTGAATGGGCCTAGGGCTCCTGAGAGGAGAAATCTGATAAAGAGATTTAGGATAGACTCTAAAGAGAACTGTTCAAGTCATATCCTGAAGTTGCGGAGGGAAAGCTATTTTCAGTTGTGACCAAGGGCAGTACCTAGTGGCCAGAACAGAGCTGAATCACCAACTGACCTGGCAATGAATTTTGAATAACAGTTAAAACTGGATTTAATGAGTTAAGAAGTATCAAACTGGTTTAAGTAGCCAGACTGTACTCTGATCACTCTGGATAATTTATATACTGAAATTTCACTGCAGAACCAAGCCATGCTGAAATCTAAGTGACTGACTGCCCTGAGCTAACAAGACCCAGAAAGGAGGGGAAATTAAAGACGTAATTAATTAATCAAAGGAACAGCCACAGTCCGTATGACAGGTGGCAATGCTAAAACTTACCTGTCAGGGAATTCTAGGAAAATACTTTCCAGGGGTTATTCTGATATATTTTTGTCCTAAGAATAAAAAGGATTATTTGGGAGTATGAGATCTTTCTAGTTACCTTCAAATCATGCTGTGTCTAGTCTTAAGAATGAACTGAATGGATCAAAATGCATCTTTTTCCCCCAATGCACACCAAAATCCAATGTGTAACTGCAGCATAAGTGAAAAGTTTTAAGTATATTTTCCTTCAAATCAAATTTCCCCCACATCTGAGGTTAAACCAAAGAAACATAGGTCCCCATTCTTTATTCTCTTTCTTTCTACCATAATTTTTCTGTTCTTTCCTACAGGTAGAGGTTCATGTAGCCACTTAGGTTTGGTGAGCAATGGTATGTTTTTGATTGCTTATACTTCAAGTGACTTTAAAAAAAATTATTTTTAATTGGAGGAAAATTGCTTTACAATGTTGTGTTGGTTTCTGCCCTACAACAATGTGAATCAGTCATAGGTATACGTATAGGCCTTCCCTCTTGAGTCCCAACCACCTCTCCAGGTTGTCCCAGAGCACTGGGTTGAGCTCCATGTGTTACCCAGCAACTTCCCACTAGCTATCTGTCTTGCATATGGTGATGTATATGTCTCAGTGCTTTTCTCTCAATTCATCCCACCCTCTCCTTCGCCATCTGTGTCCACAAGTGGGTTCTCTACGGTCTTCATGTGACTTTTAAACTGTTTTGTCAGTTGTGTGGTTAAACTCCAAATACATTTTTCTTTGAGTTCATCTTCCCCCAAGACCGATTCTATTTTAAAATACAGGTTTCAGTTTTGATAGTATTGTTAAACAAAATCAAGTCCAATGGTTAACATAGGCACAAAATTTTGATTTTAGAATGTAGAAAAGATTTGGAAGTTTATTATGGCCAAGTGACTTGGGTGGTAGAAACAGCTCTCTAAGCGAGCAAAAGAAAACAGGGCATATGACACTGTGCTATCTCAGAAATGGGAGACTGGCATCTGCGTCAAGTGTCAGTGAAAGATGGCACCTGGTCCAGAGACAGCCACCAACCAGATAAAGCAAACCTGAGAACACTCTCCCGCACTCTCAGTTAGTGCCCTGCCCCCACGCACTGCGGGGGGATGAAAACCCAGGGGGCGGTCAGACAAGGGAGGAAGAGATGGTTCACACTGCAGGTAATAAGACAAGAATTTCATAAACATACACTTGGCACAAGACGTGTAGGTAGAAATTGACATGTAAGTCTAAGGGAGCAAGTGGAGTGGGTAGGGGTGATGGATAAGGCTTTTGCTGAGAAGGGAACAGCTACATAGAAAAGCTGCCACACTTTGGTCTCAACTGCTTCTCAGTCTTGATTTCCCACTGCTTCTTCCCATCATGGTTTTAACAACCACCAACTTTCATTATAGAGCATTATTGAAGAAAAAAAAAAGAGTCACAGTACAGCTGATACCTAAAACCTTCATCTCCAAGGCAGACTGAGAATTCATGTCCCTCCCCTGCCTCCTCCAATTTCCTTCCCAAACACAAACACATGCGTGTACATGATGTTCAAGCTGTTTAGTCCTCTGTGACTTCTTTTTCCCCCCCACCATGGTGTCACTGATGCTCATTTGTAAATGTTTCCTGTCCCTATAGAATGGCCCCATTCAGACACCATGTATTCTCCACTACGTGTATATTGATACAATCAGTGGGTATTCATGGAGAAGAACCTGCAGGTGACTGCGATCTCCCTTGGTGTCTGCAGCTTCGAGGGGTTCTAAATTCTCTCACTAGCCCACACTAGACTTCAGCGATTCCCTAAAAAAAAAATAATAATTATCTGTGGCCTTCTTACCTGCTTGTGCTGCAGCTGAAGTTACTTCCTTTTGTGCTCTGCCACAAGTGAGCCAATGTTCTCAGCTTCTCTCTCCTTGGAAGTTTCTGTCTTTCTTTGGATTTCAGTGTACTTTTTTTTGCCCTGTGATATCAGTCATTTGAAGAAAAGGAATGATTATTATATTCATTACCCTGTTTTCTCTTTTCTTTTTATTAAGGTGGAAATAATATTCTTTTCAGCTCTCTGTCCTAGATAGAAGTGGAATTATGTTTACTTTTAAATATAGTTTATTTGGGCTGATGGCAGGATAATATGCAGATATTCCTAAAAAGTAGTTACAAACGTTAGACACACAACATGAAAATTCAGATGTCACCTGTAGATGTGGTCATCAAAACTGATAGAATAGATGATATTTTAGGGGAAGAATAAACTGGTAAAAAAAGAAAAAGCTAATGGAGACAAAATGAAATAATTGAACTTACTGTAAAAAGAATGTTTGTGTATCTGTGTGTATTTGGCAGGAAGTGGGTGGTTGAACAAAATAATAATTATGCTTTCTTTATAGACTACTACCATTCCAGTTTTATATTTGTTTCTTGCTATCTGAGCCTTTTCGTTAAGTAGAACTATTCCTAGAAAATCATCTCCGAGTTTTTTCTCTCTTCTTTCTTAGCTAGTTTATACTGAGACATCCTGGCTTTATCAGCAAAAAAAGAGCTCACTATTTTCTTTAATTTTTTCATTCAAATTTCATGAATTATTTGAAGTGGTGCCGCTCCAAATAGCTAAAGACTAACAAGAAAGCCTAACGGTGATTCATTAATTTCCTCCACCAGAGTCACATCTCAGCCCAAGGGCTCAAGAAGGCAGCAGCATGAGATTAACTCTGGAAACACAGGCTGCTTGCACGAGAATTGCTAGTTTCACTGCTCTGCTCTTCTGGGTGGGGAACTCCCACTGTTCACATAAGCAGAATGATGGATAAGAATTAAGCTTTCTAAGTGGGAATTAGCTATTTTGGGCAAAATTAAGGATGATGTAGGTAGGGTGGATTAGGTTGAAATGACACCCCCTTCCCCAACAAAGCCCTTAAAATACACACACATATACGCACACACTAGATATCAAACCCAGTATCCACCCTCGAAAACAAGGTAGATCACCAAATATCTGCAATGTCCTACTAGTTTTCCAGCAATAGTAACATAGTATGAAAATTAAAGTAATTACTTTAATCCAGGCTCAGGTCTGGACTCAGTCTAAATACTGGCTGTATCACTTGCTAGCTACATAACCTTGAAAAGTTATTTGATCTCCTCAAGTTTCAGTTTCCTTTCATATTATATAACAGTTAATAAGTACAACAAACGTGTATCAAATACGTGCTATGTACAGAGTATTTACTCATTTATTCAGTTATTTTTTATTCTGAGAGTGCACAGAGTTCTCTATTTAGACAAGAAAGTACCTGTAAATATTTATTTTTGTTTTAACGAATTGGAAGAAAGATCAGAAGAAAGTATTCTGACTTAAGTGCCAAAAGGGATGCAAAAGAAGAGAAAAAGATAAATGGAACACAGAGAATAGGTTTAACTTGCGTAGCTGGAGTCCTAAGAGATACGAGAGAGAGTTTATTATTGCCAGTCCCTGCTTGAAGTACTTTACAGACATAACTAAATCCTCATAAAAGCTGTTTAAGTTAGGTACTCTTCTGGCCACATTCATTTTACAGAGGAGGAAACCGAGGCACTGGTAAGTTAGGTAACTTGTCCAGGGCCACTTAGCTCCTAAGTAATGGAGTGAAAGTGAAGTTGCTCAGTCGTGTCCGACTCTTTGCGACCCCATGGATGGTAGCCTATCAGGCTCCTCCTTCCATGGGATTTTCCAGGCAAGAGTGCTGGAGTGGATTGCCATTTCCTTCTCCAGGGGATCTTCCTGACCCAGGAATAGAACCCAGGTCTCCCTCATTGCAGGCAGATGCTTCGCCATCTAAGCCACCAGGGAGCTGAGATGTAAACTCAAGTAGCCTGGAGTCAGAGTCCACATTCGAAACCAGTCCAAACCAGAGGACATTATATGTATTAACTCATGAAACGCTCACCCAGAAACCCTGTGAGATAAGTCCTATCATTATCCTCATTCTGTGGGTGAGAGAGTTTAGGTAATTTGCCCATGATGACACAGCCAGCTGGGCTTCCCTGGGGGCTCAGCAGTAAAGAATCTGCCTGAAGTGCAGGAGATGCGGGAGACACAGGTTCTTTCCCTGGGTTGGGAGGATCTCCTGGAGGAGGGCATGGCAACCTACTCCAGTATTCTTGCTGGGAAAATCCCATGGACAGAGGAGCCGGGTGGGCTGCAGTCCGTGGGGTTGTAATGTGTTGGACATGACTGAAGCCACTGAGCATGCACACAAGACACAGCCAGTCAATGACAGGGCCAGGATACAATCCCAGGCAAGCCTGCCTCTAAAGCCCTCAGTCAAAATCACCATGCAACATCCCCTCTTGCAGCAGTACCTACATCAGAGCATTCTTGTGAGAATTAAATGGTATACAATATTTAAAGCACTTAGCCCATTGCCTGGTACACAATAAGATGATGTTCCTACTACCAGTCCTGTTTACTGGTTGTCTTCTGATGGCTTGTAGCACAAGGAAAAATTGCAGTGAGGTAGAAATAGCAGGAAAGTATAGAACCGTATCTGATATGATACCCTTGCACTCTTGGTCTCACTGCCTAAGAAGAGGGCCTTTGCTGGAGAATCTTTCTATCTCTCTTCATTTACTTCCAAGGCCTAACCACAACAGAGCAGGTGACCTGATGCCAGAAAAACAGCAGGAAAAGGGGAAGGCCCATGCTGGGAGTTTTAAAATTTGATAGAATTCCAGTCAATCTTAATTGACGGCAAGATAACATAGAATACCATGCCCCCCTTCCCAAATGATGCCAAGGTATTTAAGAGGTTTTGCATAATCTTTACTCTATGCCAACTACTTTTCTAAGTGAATATGTATTAATTTACATATTCCTTAGAAGAGCCTTATGAGGTGAATGCTATTATTCTGTCCATTTTATAGATGAGGAAACTGAGGCCCAGTTCCCAAGACCACACAGTAAGTGATAGAGCTGAAATTTGAATCGTTTGGGTCTAGAATCCAAGCTCTTTTGTTCCTCTCACATCAGTACTAGATTTAACATTCTTTCCACATTGCTAACAAAGTGGAAATGAAAGGTTAAATATATAATTTAAAATACAAAGAGGGCATTTTTTTATGAAGTTTTGGAGTCCCCCCAAATTAAGGATGCTTTCCATCTTTTTCCATTAATTACATTCTAATTCTTTTACCTTGAAGGCTTTCAACCCTTCACCAGAGGTGAAACTCTTGATAAAATGTTCTGGATCCCTTCGGGAGGATTTGGTTGGTTATGAGGTGCTTGGGTGCTGTCCTTTCTGTTTTTTTTTTTTTGTTTTGTTTTTTGCCAAGCTGCATGGCTTTTGGGATCTTAGTTCCTTGAGCAGGGAATGAACCTGGGCCGTGGCAGTAAAAGCAGTCAGTGCTAAGCAGTGGACTGCCAGGCAATTCCCCTACCTCCCGCCTTTTATTACTTTTCCTAGGGTAGAAATTGTTGGCACATACTAGCAACCAATGGCAACCTCATTTTCCCTTATTTGGAATCCTAAGAGATCAATTTCTCCTAATTTATTTATGAAGAAACATATATAATATAATATATACTGTACATTATATATTGTCGGGCTCACATGTTTCTCTTCCTTGGTGCAGATAGACAGCTTATTCTTTTTTGTAAGCAACACAGAAAAATTTACTGTGTGTTGCTAAACAGCAGTAGACAATCGTCATGGTCTGCTGATCCCATCTGCTTCTCATGAGAAGAACAAAGGTCTGGGAGGAATTTGCCCACTGCTGTAGGAGGTTTCCCTGAGGGTTTTATGTAACCACATGTTTTGCTTGTTGACTACTCAGTGATACTGGATTGAACAATCTAGGCTGAAATGTAACACAGAGATTAATCCATTGTTCAAACTCATTGCCAGTTCAGAATATTTCTATAGATTAGATTTTATAATATAAACTATAAGTATAAATGTATACTATTTTGTAGAATTCTAAGAGATATTCATGAAGGACTTGAAAAATTAAGGACAGTATAATGCTAAAACTTTCTCTTTGGATAGTTGTGGTTGTTTACTAATGTGAATTTGTTAATACTACATCTGATGCTAATGGTAAATTCTTTGAAGGTAAGGTTTTTATTTTGTAGCTCATAGTGAGCCTAATATAGTAATTTGGATGTACTAGGTACTTCATTTATATTTGTTGAACAAGTGATGATTAAATAAATATAAATATAGATAAATAGATGGATCCTAATGCTTCTGCTTCTCTGGAGAACCCTAACTGATGCACACCCTCATACTCAGCTCCAAGGTGGCATCTATATTTCAGCAGCAGCATGCAGCAGGGCCTGTAGGAAGAGCCAAGAGCAAGCTCCAGGTTTCTCTTGAGAGGTTCCCAAAAACTGCCAACAAGGACATTCCCACTTACATTCCATTAGCCAGAGCTTAGCCACACAAGTCACATGAACTACAAACAGGGCTGGAAAATGTCACCTTTATGTATGCCTAGTTAAATGTTCTAATACCAAGTAAGGAAGGAAAATGGATATGGGGTTCAATTAACAATCTCTCCTGTTACCAAACCAAACTTGGGTCCACTTGCCTGAGCACAGTGAAGTCAATCTACTGACTTGGGGTTGTGAGGAAGGAAAGTACAGTGCTTACTGCAGGGCGCCAAGCAAGGAGTTCAGGACAACTAGTGCTCAAAAAGCCCAAACTCCCCAGTAAGGTTCAGGAAAGCATTTTTAAAGCCCAGGTGAGGAAGGAGGTTTGCAGAGTGTGTGATCGGGTTGTGTACAATGCTCTGATCGGTCATTGGTGAGGTAACATAGTAATGTCACAGGAGTTAACATTATCAGTCCTTAGGCTCTAGGAGGTCATCAGGTAGTCAATATCTTCCATTTGGTGTGAGTTTTCAGCCTGTAAAACAACTCAGGAAATGTGCATTAGATACTATCATCCAGGTACCTCAGAGACTGACTAAATTTGTTTTTAAAAATGAAATTTTACTTCTCTTAACGTAATTTTAAAGAGTTAAATAATACTGAATTCTTGGGTGAGAGGTTAAATTATTGTAACAAAGATAATGTTGAATACAAAGGCTCAAGTAAAATAGAAATTTACTTTTCTCTCATTCAACAGTCCAAGAGGGTGGGTAGCTCTGTTTCAGAGTCATCCGGGGACCCTTCTACCATGTTACTCTCAAATCTTCCCGAAGTATTTTTCTTTTCTGCATGGTTGAAACTGGCTCACCACCAAGTATGAAGGAAGAGGAAGCGAGGAACACTGAGCAGCTTCCTTTCAAGGACATAAATTCGAAGGAGCCTCCCCTCTCTTTTCATACCCACTGGCCACGTTAGCTGAAAGGGGAGCTGGGAAACAGTGTTTAACTAAATATTCACGTGTCCAGCAAAAATTCAGGAGGTTCTATTACATAAGAAAAAGAAGAAGAATGAATATTAGCAACGGTTGTCGGCTCTGTCTCAGGTGCCTGAGGCCTTCCTCCAGATGCCTGACGGCTCTCAGCTATCCATTTCTAAGAATGAAGCACTAGGACCTGATTGGAAGACTGACCTGCGGTAGTGAGCAGTATATGGGCAGACTTGAGCTTCACTGTTGGTTCATTTGACAGTTTTTTCCTTGTATGCGTTAAACTTCTAAAATGTCAATATTTGTAAGGCTTTTCTCTGGGGCTGATCAGTTTTTCCAGAAAACAGTCTTCCAGTTCTGCCTAAGGACTGATGTATTGGTTTCCTTAGGGCTATAGTAACAAATTACCACAAAGTAGGTGGCTTAAAACTGTGGAAATCCGTTCTCTCACAGTTCCGGAAATTGAAAGTCAGAATTCAAGTGTAGGACTACCTGGTGATCCAGTAGTTAAGACTCCATGCTTCTATTGCAGAGGGCACAGGTTCAAACCCTGGTTGGGAAAGTTCTGCATGCCCTGCTGTGCAGTCAAAAAAAAAAAAAAAAAAAAAAAAGTCAAGGCACGGTCAGGGCCATGCTCTGAAGGCTCTAGGGAACACTCCTTCCTTATCTCTTCTTGCTTTCCAAATAAACTTTTTTCCTCTATCAAAGTAATGTAAAGTACTAAATAGTACTGAATTAGTAGGTGAGAGGCTAAGTTATTTTAACAGATACCCCCCAATACAAGGCTTAAGGATTACCCACTGTGTTTGTCGGTTCCCGTTGGAAGGACTTTATTTCGGGAGGCTCCAAAATCACTGCAGATGGTGACTGTGGCCATGAAATTAAAAGACGCTTACTCCTTGGAAGAAAAGTTATGACCAACAAGACAGTATATTAAAAAACAGAGACATTACTTTGCCAACAAAGGTCCATCCAGTCAAGGCTATGGTTTTTCCAGTAGTCATGTATGGATGTGAGAGTTGGACTATAAAGAAAGCTGAGAGCCGAAGAATTGATGCTTTTGAACTGTGGTATTGGAGAAGACTCTCGAGTGTCCTTTGGACTGCAAGGAGATCCAACCAGTCCATCCTAAAGGAGATCAGTCCTGAATATTCATTGGAAGGACTGATGCTGAAGCTGAAACTCCAATACTTTGGCCACCTAATGCAAAGAACTGACTTACTGAAAAGGACCCTGATGCTGGGAAAGATTGAAGGCAGGAGGGGAAGGGGACAACAGAGGATGAGATGGTTGGATGGCATCATCAACTCAATGGACAAGAGTCTGAGCAAGCTCCAGGAGTTGGTGATGGACAGGGAAGCCTGGCGTGCTGCAGTGAATGGGGTCACAAAGAGTCTGACACAACTGAGCGACTGAACTGAACTGACTGATTGGAAGGACTGATGTTGAAGCTGAAACTCCAATGCTTTGGCCATCTGATGTGAGGAACTGACTCCTTGGAAAATACCCTGAAGCTGGGAAAGACTGAAGGCAGGAGGAGAAGGGGACAACAGAGGATGAGATGGTTGGATGGCATCGCTGACTCTATGGACATGAGTTTGAGTAAGCTCCGGGAGTTGGTGATGGACAGGGAAGCCTAGCGTGCTGCAGTCTATGGGGTAGCAAAGAGTTGGACACGACTGAGTGACTGAACTGAACTAACTGACTTGGTGGCTCCCAGCAATCTTTGATTGATGGATCCTGGCAGTCTTTGGAATTCCTTGATTTGTAACTGTATCACTTCAGTCTCTGCCTCCATCTTCACTTGGTCTTCTTCTTTTTAAAAAACATTTACATATTTATTCAACAATGTCAGGTCTTAGTTGAGGCATGTGGGGTCTTTTGTTGTGGCCCATGGACTCTCTAGTGGTGGTGTGTGGGCTTAGTTGCTCTACGGTATGCGGGACCTTACTTCCCTGACTAGGGATCAAACTCAAGTTCACTGCATTGCAAGGCAGATTCTTAACCACTGGGCCACCAGGAAAGTCCCTTCACTTGGTCTTCTGTCCATGTGTCCTTCTGTGTCCTCTCCTCTTTTAGGACACCAATCATTGAATTTAGAGCCCACCTTAATATAGTATGGCATCTTCTTAATTACATCTGCAAAGACCCTATTTCTAAATAAGGTCACATTTTAAGGTTTTGGGTGTACATTCAATCAACTATAATAGGTATTGGTGCCTATTTTCCTGGAACTAGGGGAAGGGAAGGAGGTCCATTAGATTTGCTTAATCTCTTCTGTTAGCCCTTTGTTTTCCTACTTCACCCCTAAGCCTGGACAAAAGTCAGAGCCTCTTTGGTTCAGGGTCCCCATATAGGGGTGGTATCCTGATGGACGTGTTTGGGAATATGGTATGGGTGGAGGATGGGGGGTGGGTAGTGGGTGTGGAGTCAAATTACACGGGGTTGAAAAGAGAACCTAGGAAGTCTAATCATTTTCTGTCCAGATTTTTCAACCAATCCTCCTTTCAGCCCCAAACTTTACTCTGCCATTTGTTATATCTTGGACAATCAAGGAGAAGCCTTTCCATGGTTCTAGGGTTGAATCTCCTTCATTCTCTTTAATACCCTCCCTTCCTGAAGCTCTTCCTCCACCAACTTCACCCCCAGGAAGCACTTAGGTTTTGGCCTAATCCACACTGCAAAGTCTGTTGACACTTCTTTCTTCCCCATGGTTAGGCAGATGTTCAAATTATTTTAAAAGATACAAACAAGAAAGGCTGAGTTTGTGTGGGCTCATGAGAATCACATGAGATATTCTGTCTGAAAACACTAGGCCTATGATTGTCATACAGAAAGAATTTGAAAGATATTACTTGAATCTGAATTTCTTATAAAAGGGATGTTTGCAGAGCAAATTATCATGTCTTAATTATCTTTTCTGTAAATCTAGATGTTCATATGTTGAATTTGTATCAAGCAGGCTAATATTTTAAAATTTTCTTCTTTCATTTAGAAATATTCTCATAAAAGTATATAAATATCTTTTAAGGAATCTTTAATTTAGAATAATAGGGCCAGATAAATTTTATAATATTAATTAGTTTTTAAATGACTGATTACTTTTAATGTGACATTTGATAATTATAACATTGGAAAAATATATTGCCTGAAAATTTTCATATGCAAGGGAGTGTTGGTCTAGTCATTAAGTCGTATCTGACTCTTGTGACCCCATGGACTGTAGCCTGCCAGCTTCTCTGTCCATGGGATTTTCTAAGCAAGAATACTGGAGTGGGCTGCTATTTCATTCTCTGGGGGATCATCCCAACCCAGTGATCAAACCCAGGTCCCCTGAATTGCAGGCAGATTTTTTATCGACTAAGCCACCAGGGAAGCCTTAGCACTAAAAAGTTGTTCAGTATATTTAAGATTCTTAAGGAATCAACAGATTTATAATTCTAGTTAATATGGTTATACAAAATGTACTAATATTTAGAAGACGATACTACTTTAAAACTTTTAAATGAATTAATTAAGATCTCAGAATATGCTATTTAGGAAAGAAAGATATTAATAGTAATTAGTGTAGTCATTTGAAACTTTTCCATCAAATTCTCAGTTTTACTTAAGATAATACATTGGTCTATTATTAAAGAAAAGAAAAGTTACTTCATATAAGTTACAAGTCAATTTAGCCTTTAACTGGGAAAATACTTGGTACTTAGACACTTTGTTTTCCTCTTTTGTACACAATTTAACATTTCTATTCACAACTTTTCTTTAAAGAAAAGTTTTATAGCAAATATTTAACTTGGGGAGTGTATTCACCTCATTCCCACTGCTTCCCCCGACTAAGGCCAGAGAATACTGTCATTCAACCATATGATATAAATCTTAAAAAAGTCTGAGCGATTATGGGTTTGCTAATCACTAGCCCATTCAGGTATGACCTAAGTCAAATCCCTTATGACTACACAGTGGAAGTGAGAAATAGATTTAAGGGACTAGATCTGATAGATAGGGTGCGTGATGAACTATGGACGGAGGTTTGTGACATTGTACAGGAGACAGGGATCAAGACCATCCCCCAAAATAAGAAATGCAAAAAAGCAAAATGGCTGTCTGAGGAGGCCTTACAAATAGCTGTGAAAAGAAGAGAAATGAAAAGCAAAGGAGAAAAGGAAAGATCTAAGCATCTGAATCGGAGAAAGCAATGGCACCCCACTCCAGTACTCCTGCCTGACGAATCCCATGGACGGAGGAGCCTGGTGGGCTGCAGTCCATGGGGTCACTAGGAGTCGGACACAACTGAGTGACTTCACTTTCACTTTTCCCTTTCATGCATTGGAGAAGGAGGTGGCAACCCACTCCAGTTCTTGCCTGGAGAATCCCAGGGACGGGGGAGCCTGGTGGGCTGCCGTCTCTGGGGTCGCACAGAGTCGGACACGACTCAGCAGTAGCAGTAGCAAGCATCTGAATGCAGAGTTCCAAAGAATAGTAAGGAGACATAAGAAAGCCTTCCTCAGCGATCAATGCGACACGAATGAGCACTGAACTGAACTGAATCCTATATATTGGGGCTCCAGGTTTCATAAGACAACAGCAAGGATAGAGTAGCTGCTGAGGGGATTCAGTTCCATGCTGGGACCTGACAACCTTGCCTGTACCCACACAAGACTGAAGAAGATTGAATGTCAGCAATCCTGGCAGAAGTCTTGTGATCTTCCCAGAACGTAGGAGCATTGGAGGTTTGTGAGTTGTTTCTATATGGCCATTTCCTGTTCATCCGCTGTCTCCAGGGAGAGTGTCATGAAAACATTTCCTGTCACCTCCTGGTTCTGATGAGGTAGGAGGCTTTCTGCCTTATCCCAACCCCCACCCCCTACGTAGGGCACAGCCACAGCCTGTAAAACTGCTTGGTTGCAAGGTAGCATTGGCTTCTCAGCAACACGGGGTGCCATCATTCGTGTGGCAGTCATCTGGCCTTTCATGTTTTGGTGTTGCCATGAACAAGGTCCGTGGGGGGCTGGCATCTTGACATACTCTTTCTTTTGCAGCCTATGTAAGTCATAAATGGTCTGAATCTAATAAAAAGGCTTATTGTTTCTTTCCTGGCTGGTTAGTCAGATCTTGTTTTGCGCTGGACAGTAATAAAATAGCTAATAACACAGTTTGCTAACCTGTATATGTATGTGTGTGTGTGTGTGTGTGTGTGTGGGAGAAGGCAATGGCACCCCTCTTCAGTACTCTTGCCTGGAAAATCCCATGGACAGAGGAGCCTGGTGGGCTGCAGTCCATGGGGTTGCTAAGGGTCGGACACGACTGAGCGACTTCACTTTCACTTTGCACTTTCATGCATTGGAGAAGGAAATGGCAACCCACTCCAGTGTTCTTGCTTGGAGAATCCCAGGGACGGGGGAGCCTGGTGGGCTGCCGTCTGTGGGGTCACACAGAGTCGGACACGACTGAAGTGACTTAGCAGAAGCAGCAGCAGTGTGTGTGTGTGTGTGTGTGTGTGTGTGTGTATACATATGTCATAAATACGTCAGGAAAGATGGATTATCTAATAAATCATTTTTTAACAACTGGCTCTTTAGAAAAAAATGTATATTTCATTTCATGCAATGCTCCCTTCCCCAATTCATATAGATAAAATAGTTAACCAAAGAAAAGAGAAAGAAATGAAACCATGATAATTTCAATGAGAAAATGGATAAATTCTTGAAAATACTTTTAGAAATGAGAAGGCATTTACTATGGTACAAAGTACAGACTACATAGCTCAAGAATGCTGATATAGTTGACAACATAAAAAATTGAAACAGTAATATGAGAAAAATACCATAAATATATTCAAAAGAAAAAAGGCAAACTGGAAAACACATTCACAACACATAAGACAGAAAAAGACCAGTTTCCATCATATGCAAGAATGTTGAAAAATCAGTAAGAAAAAGACAAAAAGGGAGTGAGTGGCAAGGACATTTTGCAGTAACTCTCCACAAATGAACTATAAACACTTGTTAGTCATAATTAAAGAAAAGCAGGTGGACATTATTTTTCAAATACTGGACTGGCAATGATTACAGTGCTCAGTACTGCTGACGGTGTAGGAAATAAACACTCTTGCACAGTTGGTGGGAGCATAAGTTTGTGCAATCTTTTTTAGAAGACAGCGTTGGCAATTATTTTAAAAGGTAGCAAGGAATTCTCTGGTGGTCCAGTGGTTAGGACTCTGTGCTTTAACTGCCTGGGCCTGAGTTTGATTCCTATAAACTATAAACTTAGGGAACTAAGATCCTGTAAGCTGTGTGGTGCAGCCAAAAAAAGAGAAAGTAACATATGTTTACCATTTCACCTAGAAACTTGCTTTCTAAGATATTCTTGCACGAGTACACAAAAATGTGCAAAAAGAATGTTTATAACATTGTTTAAACTATAACATTATTATAACAAGGTTTAAATAGTAGCACTGTTTATTATAGCAAGAAAACTGGATATAACTTTAATACCCATCAATAGGGTGTTGGTTCAATAAATTATGGAGCTTTGATATAAATGGAAAACTGAAAAATATTAAGAATGATAGAAACATACAGTACTAATATGGAAAGAGTTCCAAGATATATTCTTAAATAAAAATGTAAATTGGCAGAACAGTATGTAAATTATTATCTCATTTGCCTTAAGTACATATTGCATATGCATAGATACATTCTGAATGATTTTGGAAGAAACCATTAATAACGGCTACCTATGTAAAGTGAAACTGGGGACAGGATGGCTGGGGATAAAGAGGAAAACTTGAATTTTCTTTTTGCCATGAGTATAGCAAAATAGCTTTTAAGAAACTTTTAAGAAACCTTGCTCCTTGGAAGAAAAGCTATGACCAACCCAGACAGCATATTAAAAAGCAGAGACATTACTTTGCCAACTAAAGTCCATCTAGTCAAAGTTATGGTTTTTCCAGTAGTCATGTATGGATGTGAGAGTTGGACTATAAAGAGAGTTGAGCCCCGAAGAACTGATGCTTTTGAACTGTGGTGTTGGAGAAGGCTCTTGAGAATCCCTTGGGCTGCGAAGAGATCAAACCAGTCCATCCTAAAGGAAATCAATCCTGAATATTCATTGGAAGAACTGATGCTGAAGCTGAAACTCCAATACTTCGGTCACCTGCTGTGAAAAATGGACTCATTGGAAAGGACCCTGATGCTGGGAAAGATTGAAGGCAGGAGGAGAAGGGGACAACAGAGGATGAGATGGTTGGATGGACATGAGTTTGAGCAAGCTCCAGGAGTTGGTGATGGACAGGGAAGCCTGGCGTGCTGCAGTCCATGGGATCACAAAAAGTCGGACACAACTGAGTGACTGAACTGAACTGAAAAAGTTAATTAATGTAAATAGTAAAAACTTATACCACACAAATACTGAATACATTTCTGCTGCTGCTGCTGCTAAGTTGCTTCAGTCGTGTCCGACTCTGTGTGACCCCATAGACAGCAGCCCACCAGGCTCCCCAGCCCCTGGGGTTCTTCAGGCAAGAACACTGGAGTGGGTTGCCATTTCCTTCTCCAATGCATGAGAGTGAAAAGTGAAAGTGAAGTTGCTCAGTCATGTCCGACTCCTAGCAACCCCATGGGCTGCAGACTACCAGGCTCCTCGACCCCTGGGATTTTCCAGGCAATAGTACTGGAGTGGGTTGCCATTGCCTTCTCCGAAATACATTTCTAAACTGGTACAAATTCCTAAAAAAATTTTTTCCTGAATTATAATCTTCAAACTTCAATTTCAACTTTTCTGTGAGTCAAAGCATTAAGAAGAAACAAAGGCCCAAGTCATTTAATACACTATTGGAGAAAAAAGGAATTAAAAACATGGCTTTAATTAGCTCACAATCTTCCTAGTAAAGCTTTAAAAAAAAAAAAGAAAGAAATATTTGCACTAACTCTAAGGCTTCCCTGGTGGCTCAGAGTTAAAGCGTCTGCCTGCAATGCGGGAGACCTGGGTTTGATCCCTGGGTCAGGAAGATCCCCTGGAGAAGGAAATGGCAACCCACTCCAGTACTCTTGCCTGGAGAATCCCATGGACAGAGGAGCCTGGTGGGCTACAGTCCACGGGGTCGCAAAGAGTCGGACACGACTGAATGACTTCACTAAGGATAGAATGATTTCAGGAAAAGGATGAATCTGTGTTCTAAGAGCCAGAGTACTTGAAAAAGGCCTCTTTCCGACAGTGGGATTTGGACTGAACTTCAAAAATGCGACAGTTTAGTGAAGAGGGCAGTAGCAAGGTCATTTCAGCAATACGCTGGCACTCGCACAGGCATTAAAGCAAGAATGGGCTTGGCATTGTGTGGGAAGTGCTTAGATAAATGTCCCTGCCTGAAACGAGTATATGTTTTAGGCAGTACTGGGAAGTAAAATTTATGCAAGCAGGGTAAATTTGGATTTTGGAGGGCTCTTATTTCTCAGAAAGAGGAACATGGCCCTGATATCCTAGGCAACGTAGATTCTTGAGACGATGAGTAGCAACATGATGAAAATAACTAGGAATATTAATCTGCTGGCCTTATCTGAGACAGATTGAAGTAGGATGAAGTGGCAGTGGAGAAAGAAAGAAAAAAGTAAAAGTAGAGAAAATGGTGAAAGAAGAAGGATTTAGTGATAGCACAGACATAAGGGACCCAGTGGAGGAATCAAAGGTAGTTTTATTTCTAGTCTGTAAAAGTCTAGGCTTGTGAGCCTAGAAAAATTTATTAAAATGCTCTAGATGACACTGTCAATTGATGTATTGAGACTAATGAGGACCATATTTCTCCATCCTTTTTGTACCTCCTGAGTATAATTTCTTCCCTTCAAATTCAGGAATATATAGATAAACATTTTTTTCCCCAGACATTTCTTATGTCATTTTCCCCCTCAGTTATATTTGTAAAGACCCAACCCACAATTCCTCTTGATCTCAGTGTTACTTCTTTCTACTCCTCTTAACTTTCCTCTAACTGAATGTTGTATCTTCTTTTTCTATCTCTCAATATTATTTCAACTCTGTAAAATCTCATACTCCCAATCATTACTACATATTTGAAGCCATTAGGGACTTATTTTTGTACCAGCCTAGCGCAGCACCATGTGGAGTAGAAAGCAATCATAGGCACCATGGGGATCTATAATTAAATGATGGTGATGGTACTAGTCTTGTTTTGCTGAGATTTTCTTCACAGTTTTTGCTACCTCCTCCTCTTAGAGAAATGTCATGAGTTAAGAGTACTTAACTCATGCTTAAGAATTATCTTATAAAAATATTGTATGTCATGTCATAACCATTTTCTTATAAAAGCTGAAACTCAAAACCTGAAGTTCTTTCAGTGAAAATTCTGGAAGGAAAACCTCTAGGAGAAGCCAAGCAAATGACCCTAATTATTTCACCTCCATTTTCATCTTCCCTTGGGAAGATTTGTGCTGTCCCAGTTTGAATTATGCTGGGCACCTAACTTGAGTCCAAATGTGAACAATATTTCCTTCCTTGGTTCTCCATAGGACAGAAGAAATAAGTGGTCATGCTGAGAAATTCACTAAGTATTAAGATAAAACAAAAAATTGGGGAAAAAAGCAAAAATAAAAAAAACTACCTTAAATGTAAAAGATGTTTTTTATTATGAGGTAATTATAACCATGGGCTTCCCTCATAGCTCAGTTGGTAAAGAACCCACCTGCAATGCAGGAGACCCTGGTTCATTCCTGGGTGGGAAAGATCCTCTGGAGAGGGATAGGCTACCCACTCCAGTATTCTTCAGCTTCCCTTGTGGCTCAGCTGGTAAAGAATCTGCCTGCAATGCAAGAGACCAGGGTTCAATCCCTGGGTTGGGAAGATCCCCTGGAGAAGGGAAAGGCTACCCACTCCACTATTCTGGCCTGGAGAATTCCATGGACTGTATAGGTATTTATAACCATACAGCAAGCTTAAAGGATCAGATCAATTTTGCAAGCACAGTTCCCTTCTCTTTCATCTCCCTGCCTCCATATGACAAGGCAACTCATTTACCCTCACAAGAAAGCTCTTCTCATGACATACTGACTCATTCTTGGACTAAGGTTTAGGAGACTGGTTTAAATCTCTCAGACTAATTAAGGTCTTCTCACACAGTTCAAGTTTAAAGCGCTTATTAGCTCCGTGCGCTTCCGGTGACCTGGGGCCATGGTGCGGCTCTTGGTTCTCTGTGCTTCTTCTGAGGGAGAGGCTCCCTTGCTTTTGATACCCCTCAGAGGGATCTCAGAGAAGGCAATGGTATCCCACTCCAGTACTCTTGCCTGGAAAATCCCATGGGTGGAGGAGCCTGGAAGGCTGTAGTCCATGAGGTCGCTGAAGGTGGGACACAACTGAGCGACTTCATTTCACTATATACCTTATCCGTAGGGGATTCTTGGAACTCATACAATATCTAAACCTTTCTGGCTGAAGTTAACAGATCTGCCAACTTCTAGAGCATTCTGTGAGGAGTGATCTAAAGAGTTATCATCATCACAATATGACTTTAATCATATCACTATAACACATACACACTAACAAAAGAATAGTACTTTCATAGAAACACATAGGGATGAAGAATGAAATAAATATCAGCAATCCTGTAGCAGAAAATTAAGACCTTCTATATTCAGTGTTAGAAAAGAGTTTAATCATTTTTTTTCTTTTTCTAAAACAATAAAATTAAATGAAAAAGTAAATTAAAGCTAAATGAAGGTGAGTTAGAATTTGATAATGTGGTTATCACTAACCAGACATATTGACACACTTTTTCCCCCCAATATTTATGTTGACAATAAAGGCTAAAAGTAAAAGGAAAAAAAATTCAGCTTTTTTTTTTTCAACTTTTGGCCACACTAAGGATCTTTTGTTGGCCAGCGGGGATCTTAGTTTTCTACTCAGGAGTAGAACCCTCGCCTGCTGCAGTGGAAGCTCAGAGTCTTAACCAATGGACCACCAGGGAAGTCCAAAAATCTTAACATTTTAAGTGAGGAAAATCACATTCTTATGCTTAGATATTTTTCTTTCAAGTGTCAATATTTTAAGTCAAAACACTGCCCATCTACTGTTGGTTTATTAGCAGAGCTTATTGATTTTTAATTAGATTCAATAAGCCTTCAATGATGTAGAAGGCACTATGCTAGAGGATTTGGTGAATAATAAGAATAAGGCATTTCACATACCTGCAGGCATTCAAAATTCAGTGGGGAAGACAGAACAACTTTGGAACTATTACCTAAAAATCAGTACTTATTTGCATACTTATTGCTTATTGAAACTTTTTAGAAATGAGTTTGTTCCTTCAACATGTTATTAATAATTCTTACCTCTATACTTTGCTATGTTGCTCTGGTGAATTTAACATTATAAAGAGCCTTTATTTTATTTAGCATTATTAGGAATATATTTAGTAGAAACAAAGCATTAGGTGAGTGCTAATGATCTCAATTTATAAATAAAAGATTGCATCATCATTAAACAGCTGGATTTGCTTTCTTCTTTTGACATGCAATGATCCAAGGAGAATTTTTCTTAATATTTTAGATCAGTAATATTTAAATCAAAAAGTGTGAATTAAAAATTAAAATACCAGCCAGCTGCAGATCTACAAGCAACAGTTGGACTGCGAACCCTTTATTATTAGAGACATGAGATACCCAAATTTCAAGTCATAACATTTCAATATAACATAATGTGTGGTTTCCATTAATAAAATATTTTGTATAGAAATAGCAAAATATTTTTATACAAAGCAGTGGGTCTGTCATTACTTCCATCTGCAAAAGACGAAGATTGTCAATAATAAGTCCTGTTTGCAAGCACATCTTAGGTTCTAATGGTTAGGGAAGCAATAAAGAGTTCAAGGGAGCCATTATGAAGTAAATGAATAGAATATGTTTTCTCAGATGCTATGTGAGGAGAAACACTTCACAAGATCCAAAGGGAATAAGAAACAAATTGAGATTGTCAAGACTAAGAAAGCACTTGTGGAGGAATAAATATAATCATCAAACACAGCTATTAGAAAATCTGAAAGCAGAAATGGGATTCTGTGGGCTCCTGTCTTGGGGAGTGAAACCGCCTGAGTTATTTCACCCCAGGATCCATTACCTAAGCTGTGCCTCTCCCCTAGAACAGTTCTAAGAGCTGTGATATTCTTTTTTACCCACTCCACGTCTTTCAATGACCTAGTTCCACTTTCCAAATATATAGCACTGATTCCCCACCATTCAACTGTTTTATTCTTTAGTCAGTGCTCTCTGTATGTGCTTAGTGCTTGAGTAGGGATATAATGTCCCTGATTTCAAGGAACTAATAATCCACTGGGGGAGGCAAGACATATACATAGTATAATGCAAGGCAAAGCAGTGTTTATAAAAACTAACATTTTCGAAGAGATAGTTTTTTTTTTTTTTTTCAGTTTGCAAGATAATTTTTACTGAAATCATGGCATGGCAGCCTTTCAAAAATTTTGTGAAGGAAGAACTATTACTTCTAGTTTAGAAACCAGGACACTGAATCACAGAGAAGCTAATGCCTGTGTCTAGGGCAACACTGTGAATTAATACAAGAGACAGTCTTTAATTGGGCCTTAGGGATGGTGGAGTGGACATTCTTGGCTTCATACCAATCTTCATTACTTGCTTTCTCACTATTAAGAGGATTCAGACTTGAGCTTGGATAATAGCTTCTACCATAAACTATAGTATTTGGGGGGAACCTGATCCCACCTCCAGCTCCAGGAAGATCTATGGTGGTTTAAGCTAATGGTTGGCACATTCCATTTCTCCTGGTCATATTATTGTTCTGTTGGGGTTGAGTGTGGTGGGGTAAGAAGAGACTATGAACCAATCTGGTTGAATTTTAGGACTCTTATTTGTAATGCTGGGAAGAATCTCTCTCTTCCACAAACAACAGGAATAAAATCTCAATATATCCCAATAATCCTTATGCCATCAATTTTTCTGATTCTATTTCCCCCACTTTTTGTGGTTGCAGTAAAAATCAAATTGACCTTCATGCCACTATTTTCTTCCTTATGTTTTCTCTAATGTGATTTTTTTCCTTGTGAATCTGAAACCTCATTTGCCCACTTTCAAAGTTTTTTCTTATCAAGAAAAAAATGACATGGAATGTAAGGATTTTAAAAATAAGTTGATATAAATGAGAACCAAAAAATAATCTTTTTCTGGTGACACGGTAAACATTGTTTCTTTCCCCAACATTTATTTCTGTCTTCCTCTTTTATATGGCAGCCATGTGGTTTGAGTGGACCAAGCTTCTTGGTACAATGATGAATTCGGATTAGTCAGACCTAAGTCATCAGAGCAGTCGTGGACTGCCCTAGCCACAGGGATGAATGAGAATTGCTCTAATCAGTGCACAATTTAGAACTTCTGTTGAAAGGATATGGGAACAGACTAGCTTAGACATGAAAGTGAAAAAGTGAGAGTGTTAGTCTCGCAGTCATGTCCGACTTTTTGCAACCCCATAGACTGTAGCCCTCCAGACTCCTCTGTTCATGGAATTCTTCAGGCAAGAATACTGGAGTGGGTTGCCATTCCCTTCTTCAGGGGATCTTCCCACCCAAGGATCGAACCGGGGCTCCCGTGTTACAGGCAGGTTCTTTACCGTCTGAGTTACCAGGGAACCCCCAGCTTAGATATAAAAAGGCCCTGACTATTTTTGTCAGCTATGCCAGTGAAAGTAATCATTGTTAACATTAAGTCACACCATGGATAGATTCAGAATGAAACTGAGTCCTTGATAAAAAAAAAAAAAAAAGCTAGACTGTTAGACCCATCAATTCTGAAATCGCATCCACTTCTGGCTTTTCTGGTTAAATGAGCCAATAAGTTTCCTTATTTATCAGTTTGTGTTGAATTTGTTTGTATACACAACAGAAAGCATCTCTTGAGGTAAAGCATTCTTTGTCTATTGATAAGCTTATAGTTGTTATGGGGGAAAGCCCTGGAACTTTCCCAGTGGCTCATCGGGTAAGGAATCCATGCAGGAGACACAGGAGACTTGGGTTTGATCCCTGGGTTGGACAGATCCTTTGGAAGAGGAAAATGACAACTCACTCCAGTGTTTTTGCCTGGGAAATCCCATGGACAGAGGAGTCTGGTCCACAAAGGGTCACAAAGAGTTGGATACGACTAAGTATATGTTAAGCACAGACTCTATCTTTAAATATCAATACTCAGTTTTTTATTTTTGACTGAATTAATCATGGCAATTGCATAAGGTTTTGAAACTGAGTCTTAAACTTATTTACTGTTTACATATGGGGAATAATGCATTTGTATCATTCTCACAGACTTACTTACAAATGAGCTCATTGTCTCAAGGGTGCTATGATCCTGAGACATCTTCTGGGAGTTCCACACCTTGGTGTTATTTCTCAAAGGGAAAATGATGTTGTTGAGTCTGCCAAGATGTCCTCACCTTCAAAATGGTTTTTAGATGTTCCCTTTTCTTAATTCATTGTCACATTTAAAAATTACTGAATAATCTTTCAAGAAGGAGAGGATACATTCCAAAAGAAATAAACAAAGAATAGAGACAACAGGATGTTTTTCATAATGTTGACTCCTTATACTACAGATGCCTAGCTGAGCCTCTCTTGGTGCTGTGCAATAGAAATTTCTTCTGAGTTGAAAATGTTTTATATTGATGCTGTGCAAAATGGTAGCCATTAGCTATGTACAGCACTTGAAATGTTTAGTGTAATTAAAGAAATGAATTTTTGTAAGTTTTATTGAAATTTAGATGATTTACAACATGTTAGTTTCAAGTATACAGCAAAGTCATTCAGTTATATATGTGTGTGTGTGTGTGTGTGTGTGTGTGTGTGTGTGTGTGTATGTATATACATATATCCTTTTAAAGATTCTTTTCCATTATAGGTTTTTACAAGATAAAGAGTATAGTTCCCTGTGCTATATAGTAGGTCCTTGTTATTTACCTATTTTATATATAGTAGTGTATATATTTTAATTCCAAATTTCTAATTTATCCCTTCCTGCCCTTCCCCTTTGGTAACCATAAGTTTGTTTTGTCTGTGAATCTGTTTCTGTTTTATAATCGGTTCATTTGTATCATTTTTTAGATTCCATATATAAGCAGATACATTTGCCTTTCTCTGTCTGACTTACTTCACTTAGTATGATAATCTCTAGGTCCATCCATGTTGTTGGAAATGGCTGAGTAACATTCCATTGTGTATATAGACCACATCTTTATTCATTCATCTGTTGATGGACATGTAGGTTGCTTCCACGTCTTAGCCATTATAAATAGTGGGCTGTGAACACTGAGGTGCATGTACCTTTCTGAATTATACTTTTCTCCAGATATGCCTAGGAAATGGTATCACTGGATCATATGGAGAATTAAAAAAAATTTTTTGGCTGTGTCGTGCTGCATGTGGGATCTTAGTTCAACCAGGGATCCAGCCTTCACCCCCTGCATTGGGAGCTCAGGGTCTTAACCACTGGACTGTCAGGGAAGTCCCTAAGAACTGAATTTTTCATGTTACTTAATTTTAAGTAATATAACAATAAATTAATAAAAATTTAAATAGCATCCTGTGGGTAGTTATGGCTGGTAACTACCACATTGGACAACATAGCTCTAGAACAACCTTAGACTATTAAAGGGTTAAGAAAATGGCAAAAGATTGTTGTAGCCAAACAGGTGTCCTTATTTCTTTTTTGGCAATTCCACATGGCTTGCGGAACCTTAGTTCCCTGACCAGGAATCAAACCCATTCCCCCTACAATGTAATCCGAGTCCTAACCACTGGACTGCCAGCGAATTCCCCAAACAAGTGTACTTCTACAGTGCTTTCTTATCTTTGAGACGCAGTTCAACATTGATCTAATGAGATTTTATTCATTTAAATAAATTAATTGATGAGAGTTAATGGCTTCCCAATTTTTCTTGTGGTTGCCATGCTTGTTTTTCTTCATTTCCTACATTTTACAGGGTGCATCCTGCTCAGGTCCCCCTGGGGATCTTCCCGACCCAGGGATCGATCCTGCATCTCCTGCATTGTAGGCAGATTTTTTATCGCTGAGCCACCAGGGAAGACTTTTATAGGGTAACAGTTCTTAAAAACAACCTCACCACATCACATCTCTGCTTTAGAATACCCTTCATGCTCAAAATGGATCAGCAGTATAGGAGGCATTGCTCGGAGCTCATTGGAAATGCAGAATCTGTCTCCACCCAAACTAACTGAATTAGAATCTGCATTTTAATGAAATATATAGAGGTGATTTATATGCACATTCAACTTTGAGAAGCACTGTTGCAGGATGAAGTCCAAACTCTTTAACATATCTTAGAGGTTCTGGTCTAGCTCAGTTTCCGGTATCATCTGCAGCAACTGCCCCTTCCCAATCTCTTAAAACCCATATTCAGTCTTGTACAAAATGATTTGCAACTCTGGGTATTCATCTTTGCTCTGTTGCCTAACAAACCTTCTTTCTGGTCTTCAATACCCATTAACATTTTTTTCCATGGTTTCTCATAAGAGTTAGCTATATCTGTACTTTGCATAATTTTATAGATACCTTCCTTACAGCATGTATCAAAGGGATTATAAATATTTGCATGTCTCTCATGCTACACTATGAACTTTTTGAGGCAGACATTTTTCATATAGTTATGCTATTCTCAATAGTTCCTGATCCATGCTTGCTGTTTGAATGATGTTCCAGAAGTGAGCATTAGATAATTGCAATATTTCATAGAATGACTACATTTGAAAGGTAGAAAAAATTCCTTGTAGAGAAATTTTATTTTACAAGGGAGAAACTGAAGCCCCAAAGTTGGATGACTTTCTCCAAGTTATTAGCATGGTGACATTTTCCTCTGTAAATATTAATAGCACGTGTGTGTACATGCTAAGTCGCTTCAGTCCTGTCTGACTCTTTGTGACCCTGTGGACTGTAGCCTGCTAGGCTCCTCTGTCCATGGGATTCTCCAGGCAAGAATACTGGAGTGGGTTGCCATGCCCTCCTGCAGGGGATCTTCCCAATGCAGGGATAGAACCCGTGTCTCTTATGTGTCTTGCATTGGCAGGCAGGTTCTTTACCACTAGTGCCAATTGGGAAACCCATATATTAATAGTAGGCACCTCATAAAACATCCAGCCAATAAACATGATAAACTGATTTTTCTCTCTCTGGGTTTTGGATGAACTAAATTTCCCTTGACTAAGGTAAAGACTCTAACAAACTTGGATTATTCTGTATCTCTTCTGCTAATCTTTTCCTCACCTTTCCCTTGTGGGAAATGACAGGACTCTTTTCTATCTCTCTTTCAGTTTAGTGTTATATGACACTAATCAGAAAGATAGTGAAGTAATTAGGGATGCAGTACCATTAGTACACAGCTGATAGTAAGCTTTGCATCTTCTTTCATCAGATCTAAGATGAGGTTTCTTGAATTTCAGTGTCTGGCGGAGTAAAGGACATGGACGAAAGCAGTTGGACCAGGTACCATCTAGATAAGACCAAAGCAATCCTCGTAGGCAGAGGGAGACATTTGAAGTATACAGCAGTCAGTTCATGTTGCAAAAGATAAACCCACCCTTTGTCTTTGAGAGCCACAATATTGTAGGAAGTCTTGGATTACAGGCTATTTCTACCTCATTAGATTTTGGCCAGACTTCTAGAGTCCCTTCTTACCTGCTCTCAAATAAAAACGGTTATCTTTTTTTCTAGTCAGGAAGATTCCTAAAACTTATCTTCTTGTACAGTATTTCAGCCTATGTTGATGAGTTCTGTATCAATTATTTATTATGCTTGTCTTACAAATCCTAGGCAGTTTCATTCATTTTGTCATGATTCTTTGTTAAAAGAAGGGCTCCATTTTCCTGGTATTCCTTTTAGCTATTTCTGGATTCCAGCTACGGTTAAAAAAAAAAAACAAAACTTGTCTGAGGGGAGAACATTAATATTAATACTAACCAGAATGATTTACTTTTTAAAAAAATTTGCTCTTTTGTAATGGAGAACACAGTAACTCTACATCAACCAAATTTATTAAATGTCTAGCATATACTATGGTAATCACAGGATGGTTATGACATAGCCCTGGGGAATATGTTTTAATTTTATTTACATGTTGTCCAACTGAGATAGTACACTAAATATAGCATGACCATAAAATTTGGGGTGAAAACTGGGATACTTTGAAATGAGTAGCAACAACTAAACAACATGGAAAAGAAATGCAAAAAAGCAAAATGGCTGTCTGAGGAGGCCTTACAAATAGCTGTGAAAAGAAAAAAAGTGAAAAGCAAAGGAGAAAAGGAAAGATATAAGCATCTGAATGCAGAGTTCCAGAGAATAGCAAGGAGACATAAGAAAGCCTTCCTCAGAGATCAATGCAAAGACATAGAGGAAAACAACAGAATGAGAAAGACTAGAGATCTCTTCAAGAAAATTAGAGACACCAAGGGAACATCTCATGCAAAGATGGGCTTGATAAGGGATAGAAATCGTATGGACCTAACAGAAGCAGAAGATATTAAGAAGAGGTGGCAAGAATACACGGAAGAACTATACAAAAAAGATCTTCACGACCCAGATAATCACGATGGTGTGATCACTCACCTAGAGCCAGACATCCTGGAATGTGAAGTCAAGTGAGCCTTAGAAAGCATCACTATGAACAAAGCTAGTGGAGGTGATAGAATTCCATTGGAGCTATTTCAAATCCTGAAACATGATGCCGTGAAAGTGCTGCACTCAATATGCCAGCAAATCTGGAAAGCTCAGCAGTGGCCACAGGACTGGAAAAAGTCAGTTTTCATTCCAATCCCAAAGAAAGGCAATGCCAAGAATGCTCAAACTACCACACAATTGCACTCATCTCACATGCTAGTAAAGTAATGTTCAAAATTCTCCAAGCCAAGCTTCAGCAATATGTGAACCGTGAACTTCCAGATGTTCAACCTGGTTTTAGAAACGGCAGAGGAACCAGAGATCAAATTGCCAACATCTGCTGGATCATCGAAAAAGCAAGGGAGTTCCAGAAAAACATCTATTTCTGCTTTATTGACTATGCCAAAGCCTTTGACTGTGTGGATCACAATAAACTGTGGAAAATTCTGAAAGAGATGGGAATACAGACCACCTGACCTGCCTCTTGAGAAACCTATATGCAGGTCAGGAAGCAACAGCTAGAACCGGACATGGAACAAGATTGGTTCCATATAGGAAAAGGAGTACGTCAAGGCTGTATATTGTCACCCTGCTTATTTAACTTCTATGCAGAGTACATCATGAGAAACGCTGGGCTGGAAGAAACACAAGCTGGAATCAAGATTGCCTAGAGAAATATCAAGAACCTCAGATAAGCAGATGACACCACCCTTATGGCAGAAAGTGAAGAGGAACTAAAAAGCCTCTTGATGAAAGTGAAAGAGGAGAGTGAAAAGTTGGCTTAAAGCTCAACATTCAGAAAACGAAGATCATGGCATCTGGTCCCCGTCACTTCATGGGAAATAGATGGGGAAATAGTGGAAACAGTGTCAGACTTTAGCTTTTGGGGCTCCAAAATCACTGCAGATGGTGACTGCAGCCAGGAAATTAAAAGATGCTTACTCCTTGGAAGGAAAGTTATAACCAACCTAGACAGCATATTGAAAAGCAGAGACATTACTTTGCCAACAAATGTCCGTCTATTCAAGGCTATGGTTTTCCAGTGGTCACGTATAGATGTGAGAATTGGGCTGTGAAGAAAGCTGAGTGCTGGAGAATCGATGCTTTTGAACTGTGGTGTTGGAGAAGACTCTTGGGAGTCCCTTGGACTGCAAGGAGATCCAAGCAGTCCATCCTAAAGGAGATCAGTCCTGGGTGTTCATTGGAAGGACTGATGCTGAAGCTGAAACTCCAATACTTTGGCCACCTCATGCGAAGACCTGACTCATCCGAAAAGACCGTGATGCTGGGAGGGATTGGGGGCAGGAGGAGAAGGGGATGACAGAGGATGAGATAGTTAGATGGCATCACTGACTCGATGGACATGAGTTTGGGTAAACTCCGGGAGTTGGTGATGGACCGGGAGGACTGGCATGCTGAGATTCACGGGGTAGCAAAGAGTCAAACATGACTGAGGGACTGAACTGAACTGAACTGAGCAACAACTAATAACTACATCTGATCAACAGATTAAACAAGGGATAGACACTATCCTGGGCAAACTGGACCATTAAGAAAACATTAGTTTCTGTTATAAATTTTTTTGGCATTTTAAATATTACAGTTACCAGGGACTGCTGTTGCTGCTAAGTTCTTCAGTCGTGTCTGACTCTGTGTGATCCCATAGACGGCAGCCCACTAGGCTCCCTCGTCCCTGGGATTCTTCAGGCAAGAACACTGGAGTGGGTTGCCATTTCCTTCTCCAATGCATGAAAGTGAAAAGTGAAAGTGAAGTCACTCAGTCGTATCCAACTCTTAGGGATCCCATGGACTGCAGTCTACCAGGCTCCTCCGTCCGTGGGATTTTCCAGGCAAGAGTACTGGAGTGGGGTGCCATTGCCTTCTCCTACTAGGGACTAGTTTGGGTTAAATATAACTATGCCTATTGTATGTCAGACACTATAGTAAAGCTTACTCAGATTTTGGGCTTTCCCTCATGGTACAGTGGTAAAAAAAAAACAAAAACAAAAAACAAACCATCTGTCAATGCAGGAGATGCAAGATGCTGGTTCGATCCTTGGGTCAGGAAGATTCCCTGGAAATCTTCCTGGAAATTGCAACTCACTCCAGTATTCTTGCTGGGAGAATTCCATGACAGAGGAGCCTGGCAGGCTACAGCCCACTGGGTTGCAGAGTGAGACACAACTTAGCTTTCACTTGCACACGCACGTACGCAGGTACATACACACACACACACACACACACAGATTTTAGTCAGAGAAACAGAATATATACATACCGCTATATTAAACAATTGTGTATAGAGGCATAAATATTGGATAGAAAGTCAGGATACCTAGACTGAAAATTTGCCTTAAAATTCAACCTCTTCCTTTGATTGAATCCATAAACCTCTCAGGCTGTTTCCTTACCCATAAAATGTAATGATACTTATTCTTCGTATGTTGGTATAAGAAGGCGGTAAAAAAATGTGAAAGCAGCTAACATAGTATCTATTCATCAAATAACAAATCTTGATAAAGGATTATCTGATTTTGTTGATTTTCTAGTTTAATGAAGGCAGCTAGAGTGGAAGACAGAGACTTCTTTAGAAAGAAAATATTTCTAAAAATGTTCATTGTAAAAAATTCTATTTTTTTTTTTTTACTATATTTCATGGCCAGTTTTGCCCCATTCGCACCTCCATCCATATTATTTTGAGGCAAATCTCAGATATCACACAATTTCATGTATAGGTATTTTAATATATGTACATCATCACATTATCATTATTAACCAAATAAAGCAAGAATGATTCTCCCTTATTACCAGGTACCTCGTTACTGTCCAAATTGCCTGGTCTCTTATAAAAGTTTCCCACTCATTTTTAAAAGATGAATCCTTGCACTTGGTTGATGTTTTCAAAGTTTCATTTAAAGCATAGATCGCCTCTTCATCTTCACCTCTTTTTAGTTTTTTTTCCTCGCAACTTATTTGCTGTTAAAAAAACCTTGGTTTTGGGGAATTCCTTGGTGGTCCAATGGTTTGGATTCCACGTTTCGACTACTGGGGACTGGGTTTGATTCCTGGTCTAGGAACTAGGATACTGCACGTCTCTAGGTGTGGCAAAAGAAAAAAAAAAAATCTGGGTTTTGCCCTGTAAAATATTCTGTATTCTACAGAGTTCATTCCCATGGTGCAGTTTACTCGCAGAATAAATTTTATTTGATTCTAATACAAGTCTTATTTTAGTAAGTTTTGTCATTAACGTGCACATCTGTACGTCTTATATGGTAACTCATACATTGGGTCCACTTGGAACTTTCAGACTTCCGTGGCATTCCTACAATGTGCCTGAGGGGGATAGAAGCACTGTGCTTATGAGAGCACAGATTAGAACTGAGATACTTCATTGTCAATTCTGGTTCCATCACTCACTAGTTGTCTGAAATACACCTCCCTTTGTAGGTTTCTAAAATGGGATTAATATCTGAGTTTGTCATTGTTAGAATTAGGTTGGAGAAGGCAATGGCACCCCACTCCAGTACTCTTGCTTGGAGGAGCCTGGTAGGCTGCAGTCCATGGGGTCGTGAAGAGTCAGACACGACCGAGGGACTTCCCTTTCACTTTTCACTTTCATGCATTGGAGAAGGAAATGGCAACCCACTCCAGTGTTCTTGCCTGGAGAGTCCCAGGGACGGGGGAGCCTGGTGGGCTGCCGTCTATGGGGTCGCACCGAGTCGGACACGACTGAAGTGACTTAGCAGAATTAGGTAAGTGAAGAGCTTAGCATGCTTTCTGACACACGGGATGGCTCTTAAGTGCTATTAATATTGTTTACAATGAGGAAAGTAAAATTTGGCCTTGAATTTAAAATGAAGTCGGGGAGATGAGACAGATACCAAAACCTAAGTAGGTATAAATAAATATAGTCAAGGGATACAAAAACCTAAACAGGTATAAATAAATATAGTCAAAGGGATCATGGAAACTGAGATACGGAACTTGTTGGAGAAATAGCTTTGAGAAGAGATTCACTCACTTATATTGTACGTCTGCTACTCTGCATAATGCTCTCAGCCCACTTGTTCAGTCCTCACAACTACACTGTGAGGAGACACTTCTTACAAGGTCATGTGTGAGAAGACCGAGGCTCCAGGAGATCAGTCTTGCTCCAGGTCACCAGTTAGTAGGGGACTTTGGTAGAGTTTAATATGTTCCTCTGTTCTATTTCCCATAAATTGGTTGATGTATTTAGAAGGTGTTGTAAATTTAGCTTTGATTTTTTTTTTTTTTGTGGCGGGGGCAAACAACTTCTACATATAGTTGTATAATTTTTCTATCAGGAAGCACATAATGCCTGGTTGATTATCTTTTATGACGTTAGCAGCTGTTGCTATTTAATTGATATTTAATGCTTAGCTCTATTTGTTCATTAAGGGTTTTGTGTTTATTTCTGATCTCATAAAATTCACTTGTTTTTTCACTTCTGAAAGTGGTCAGAGTTGTAATTAAGATGAAGATGTAATTAAGATGAAGATGTAATTAAGAAAATATTTACATTAATTATGTCTATATGGCCCAACCTCCAATACTGTCCTTTATCACTTTAAAGATGTGATTGCTAGGAGGGAATAAAAATAGAAATAACTTTATAATGCTATAAATGAAAGATGATTAGAATATGATTTCCCCAGACCTGTTTAATATAAATGGCTCTATGGGTTTTATGGCATAATAATTAAGAAATAACTTCCTATATTGCTAGATGCACAAAAAAGTAATTAATAAGTTTATCTACACCAACATCCTCTAAATTTTTCATTACTTCTTGGCTTCAAGTCCTAATAATTAAACTGTTCTAATCTCTAGCTCATTTTCTAGGAACAAACAATATATTCTTTCTCTGATGCCGTGCTCTTTTGTTATCACTAATATAATACTATTATTTTGATTTAAAATGACAGTATGGTCCTACAGTCATAGATAAGCACTTTGAGTTATTTTTCCAATAATGCTGATTAACTTTTGATGAACCAGTCATATCCTTCCACCTAGTTCCTGGTCAAGAAATAACATGTTGTCATCTGACAACTGGCAAAGATTAACAGTCAGCTGTGGCCACTGCACTGACTGACTCACCCAGGGATTTAAACCATGACCTTGGCCTCATTATCATGCTGTTATAATCTACTGAGCAACATAGCCAGAAAAATAAATTCTGAAGACAGGAAGTAAAAAATTCTATTTGTGTCTCCATGCCTAAATCACCGCACATCTGTGTCCTTTCAGTAATTCTATTAGCAGGTGTTTTGGATATGCATGAAGAAGTGAAGGCAGGATATTCTGAAAATCAAAGCTGATCATGTCAGTTCTCTGACTAAAGAAACCTCCACTGCCTAGCTAATGACTATAGGATAAGTTCAAATTCTTCAGCAGAGCACATAAGGTTAGAGCATAATGTGCCACTGCCTATTTCCCCAGCTTTATCTCTTGCTGCAACTCCCTGCCTCATTCTCCAGCAACAGTGATTTTTCTCATTATTTTGTGACCACTCATGTAATTGTGCATATATTTATCAAGAGTTTGTAATATATGAGACAGTCTGATAGGCCTTGGGGAAACTGGAGTGAAAGGCATATTCCTTGCCCTGAAGAATTCATGGCCTAGTTGAGGAGCCAGACAGGGAGATTAATGGGTCCAGCACTGTGTGACAAGTGCTATCTGTGAGTAAGGTAGTACAGTGCTAAGAGAGCCTAGGGCAAACAGGAGGAAGCACACAAAAGGAAGGGATGAGCACGTGGTGGAGAAGACAAGTTACCGACAGAGAGGAAGGTTATGGCAGACGGAGCAGAAAGGGTGGTTCAAGTTGAGGGAATATAAAAGAAAGTCCTGAAGATGAGAAACTTTATATATTCAATAAAGTACAAGTCAGTTGTCACGGCTGAAGAGGGGTGTGTGTTGGTAGGCTGAGTTGCAGATAAGGCTACAGAGGTAGGCAGTAGTGGAATCCTAAAGGAACCTCGGACAAAGAGTTTAGATCTTATTTCTTTCCGCCTATGTTTCCTCCTTTCGAAGCTGCTTTTTCCTTTTCTTGGACTTCCCACGTGACCCAGGGGTGAGGAATCCACCAGTCAATGGAGAAGACACGAGAGACATGGGTTTGATCCCTGGGTCGGGAAGATTCCCTTGAGTAGGAAATGGATAACCCCAAATCAGTATTCTTGTCTGGAGAATTCTGTGGACAGAGAAGGTTGGTGTGCCACAGTTCGTGTGGTCATAAAAAAGTCAGACATGGCTGAGCATGCATGCAATTTCCTTTTCGCCCACCCAACTTAAACAAATCATGACAAGATTCTCTCCCCAGAAATTAACGAGTATTTATTTGTTGGAATACCTACTACATGCGATGTACTGTTCTAGGTCCATACGATACATTAGTAAAAATCCTACTTTGTTCATGTGCTTAAATATTCCTGTGTAGGAAGTTAAAGATTAATGATAAACATAAAAAGCTGGGATATTATTCAACTTGGAGTAAAAGTTGGAGAGTGGCAAGTGTCATGGAAAAATCAGGGTAAGGTAAAGGAGACTAGAGTGACCAGGGAGCAGGAGAAGCAGGCTGGAGTATTAAACAGGACGGATATCTAAGTAGAAATGCACAGAAGGGGAGTGGGCCATGTGAATATCGGGGTGAACAGTATTTTGGGCAGAAGGAACAGCTAGAGGAAAGCCTACAAGAGACTAGTAGGTGAGGTCAGAGAGGTTCTGTGCGACTTGCAGGCCATTTAAAGGGTTTAATTCTGAGTCAAGTAGGGTGCCACCACAGGATTTTGACCAGTAGAGTGATATGGTTTGACTAATATTTTAGGAGGCTTTGTCTTTATGCTGTGTTGAGAAAAGACTGAAAGCCACAAGGACAGAAGCAGGGAGATCTGTTAGGAGAAACTGAGGGCTGCAATGATTCTAAGCATTGTGAGGCAGCCAGATCTGTTAGCAGAGTACTGAGTCTTCAGTAAATTTTACTGATTATTACAGTTTTGATTTTAGTTTAGATATGCCTCCTATAACTTATTTAGTAGATTGCAAGTAATTAGCCCTTGCTGTTTAGTCACTAAGTTGTCTGACTTAAGTGAACCAGAATTCGCCAGGCTCCTCTGGCAGTGGGATTTTTCAGGCAAGAATATTGGAGTGGGTTGCCATTTCCTTCTCCAGGGAATCTTTCTTACCCAGCGATCAAACTCATGTCTCCTGCACTGGCAGGCAGGTTCTTAACCACGGAGCCATCATGCAAGGCCTAAGTAGCCCTTCAGTTCAGTTCAGTTCAATCCAGTCGCTCAGCCGTGTCCGACTCTCTGCGACCCCATGAATCGCAGCACACCAGGCTGCCCTGTCCATCACCAACTCCCGGAGTTCACTCAGACTCACGTCCATCGAGTCCGTGATGCCATCCAGCCATCTCATCCTCTGTCGTCCCCTTCTCCTCCTGCCCCCAAGTCCTCCCAGCATCAGAGTCTTTTCCAATGAGTCAACTCTTTGTATGAGGTGGCCAAAGTACTGGAGCTTCAGCTTTAGCATCATTCCTTCCAAAAGAAATCCCAGGGCTGATCTTACCCTTATGCAAAAATCAAAGTCCACAGGTTTACAGGCATAAGTTCACAAACTTATGCTCCCATAGGAACTGAAGAAAGGATCTGCATTTCTGAGTTAGTTTGTGGCCTGTCAGAGAACTCAATGAAGGATGAAGATGAAGATAGAGAGTTACTCCTAAAGGTAAGTAAGAACAATTCACTTGCAACTCAGTTTCAAATGTGTTCATATATTTGAGGGACATGCTTAAGTAAAACATAATGCCTTACAAGATATAATGAGATGTGATAAACATTTTAGGTTAAATACTAAACCAGAACAAACAAAACAAAACAGAGATCAAAAGACAGATCTTTGGAAGGTGTTTTAGTTCTCAGCATACCAATCTTACTTTAAATTGGGTCTACTACTTTGAAAAGTAGCCCATTTCAAATTCTTTGGGATTCTGTATGTTATATAAATACTGTGATAAATTTTTATTTTGAAAAGGTATATGAATCAGAGTAGAAGATGATTTTAAGATACCTCCACTGCTAAGCATTCCCTTTAATAGGAAAAACACATGTACTTGTTTGTAGTAAAGAAATGTAAAAAGGAAACACACTTCTGCTTTATCCAGTCCTATAAGAAATCAGGTGTCCCAGTGATACCAGCTTATGCACATTGAGTTTTATATGCTGGCATTATCTCTAGGCAGGTGAGAGGTAGGAGGGGTTCTGGGAGACACAGCTGCAGGCACTCAGCATACTTTGTGACTGGTAGAAAACAGTGCTTGGCCCAGGGTGTGACTCTGCTACAAAATAAGCCAAAATTGTTCAGTTTGGACAACCTCTTTTAAGTTCACATTTTATGTACTCAAAATAACTAAGCCTTTTAGCCTCCAGGTAGTCTGTTTCTACTTGGGTTGATAGCTGACTGGGGAATGGAGATGGTGGTGCTTCAAATCTGGCTCAGAAATAGGTGAATAAGGTAGTGTTCCACCCATCCTTTTTGTTTTTAGCTCTAATCTCCTTTCTTTTAAAGGAGCATTTAGTGTATTTTAGTGGCAGTAAAGTAAAGATCATAGATATGTGTATTTACTGTTACCTGTCATTGCATATTAGTGGAAAGGAGAATGTGGATGTTATTTGAAAACTCAATATTCCAATTTTAGGTAAAAGAATCAGTCTCACTAGACGTGTTCTTTTTGTTTTCCACTTCCCAGTTTCTCCTCCATTATCTTTTATTGTAATGCACTTAGTATAGTTTCCAATCTTTGTTATGTTTTAGTCACTTAGGAATTTTCAAAATATACTCTTGACCAGAGTCCTTATGCCAGAGACTGATTCATCTGATCTAGGGTTAGACCCAGGTGATATTTTTAAAAAGTGCAGCTAGGGTTTAAAATTGCCATGGTTTCAAACAGGAGTAAAAGTATGTAGGTTCTAGTTGCAGTGCTTCCACTTACTAGCTGGCTGACCTTAGTACTCTAGTTCCCATAAAATGATGAGGCTGTATTAGAGATATATAATAATCCCCTAATTCTACAACAAAATCACATAAATCTGGATTCATATGATCTCATTAAACTAACTCCAACGAGATGAAAACTGAATTACTTGGGGATGTGAGAGCTTGATTTGAAGTAGGTGAGTAATATAAATAAATGAGTAAATAAATAAATAAAAGCACTTAAATAAACTTTTCCATGACAAGGGGTGGGAGAAAAGAAACAGAAGACATTTATGCTTAGAAATCACAAGAGACTTCCAAGGCAGCTTTGTGTATCCCCCAGGTCTCTTAAATTGGGAGCTAATCAGATGCTACCCGGGGAACGGGGACTGGGAGGAGGAGAGAGTTTGCTACACACCAAGAAGATAAATATAATACAAGTCCCCAAGGTTTTACACTACTCATCAGACGATAATCTGGCCTGGTACTAAACAGAGCTAGCGTGGAAGGCGGGGTAGGGGTGTGTACGTATACGTAGATACACACACGTACACGCACCCCACCTCAGTCATTCACTGCGCTTGCCAAGAGCAGGCAGAAGGGGTGATCCCTGGCAACGAGTCCCCCTGGCCTCAACTCTACCCCTCTCCACTAGCTCCCAGTCCCGCCCCACTCCACCCCACCCAGAGGGTTGTCAGGGAGGGGCTCAGCCCTACCCAAAACACAGGGCAGCGGCGGCCACTGCCATTCTCCAGGAGCTGGTTTTCTGTTCATTCTCAACCCGTTTCATCTTACCCGTCCCCGTGCTTGGAAAACCAGACTCTCCCACTAACCCCATCCCCTGGCTTCCCTGCCACTACTCTCCAGATAAGGCCCGCCAAAGAGGGCCAAATAGAACGAAGCCCTTGGCCCAAGCACCGGCTGATCCTCATTCTCCCACTGATCCTTAGTCCTTTGCCTTCACATTTATAGCCTCCGGTCTCCTCCTCATCCGCACACCTTTCCCAGACAAACCCTAACTCTCCCAATGTCACCTCCCACTTCTCCAGCCTCTCCTGCGCCCTCAGTCAATACCTCTCCGAGCTTTCTTCGCCATGAGGATCCCCCGGGGAACCAACCCCCCCTACCCCGCCCCAACACAAGTCTCCCTCCGTCCAGGACTCCGCCCTTGCCAGCTCAAGAGCCCCTCCAAGCGCTCACACTTTTCCCCCTCCAGCCTGACACCTTGCGCGCCGCCCGCCCCATTCCGGGTTCAAAACCCCTGCGAGACCTCATTCCCGGATCTCACTCAGTCTCCGGACCCGACACGCCCGCCGCCGGTCCCTGCGCTCCTGGTTCTCTACCTTTCTAGCTGACCCACAGGGCTCTCCATCCACCTCGATTCTTAACTCTGCCCTCTCTACCGACGCCGGCTATCAAGCTCCCCTCTCCACACCCCCGCCCTCGAAACTCCCGCTCTTCTCCTCCCAGCTCACTCTCTTCCCTTGCTTCCCTCCCTCCCACCCTCCCCAAGTTCTCCCCGCCCGGCCCCAGTCCACTGATCGCCTTCGCGAGGGTGGGCGCCGCCCGCCGGGCATCCGCGGTGCTCCGGCCTCCACGGCCAGGAGGTGACGCGGCCCCCGCGGGAGGAGCCGGGGAGGCGGAGGGGCGGAGGAGGCGCGGGCGGCGGCACCGAGCGGCGGCGGCAGCAGCAGCGGCGGCGTAGGGAGCGGGCCCTCCGCACCCACTCCACGGACCACAGGGGCGGCGGCAGCCTGAGGGACTCCAGACGGGCGCGTCGATGTGGAAGGACCCGCGCCCGACCCTGCTGCGCGTCGGAGGTCGCTGGGATCCGGGCGCTGGCAGCCGCGAAGCCCCGGCCTCGGGACTGTCCGCCACTAGCCCTTGTCATCCCTACTCCGCTTTCGCTTCCCTGCTCTAGCCCGGAGGGGTGGTCTTCAAGGCTACCCGTCCCCCCACCCCCGGCCCTCTCCTCTTCGTTTCTGGAGGGGGGTCCTCCCTGCGCGGAGCCGGGAGCCCAGTGACGCGTCGGCCGGTGGGACGGCTCGGCAGCTTCTCTGGGAAATTTGCCCCTGCTTCCTCACTCTCCTCTGCGATCCCGCCTCGGCGCCCCTCTTGGCTCTCAGGACGCTGCCTCCCCGGCACTCGGAGCGAGTTCCCGGGACTCCCCCCTGGGGGCTGGGTCGCAGCCACCCGTCTCCGCTCCCGAGCGGCGCGCGCGGGGCCCCCTCCTCCGCCGCGGCCGGACACCCTCGCGCCCCGGGCCGGCGCGCCGCCCTCCCGCCCGCTCCTTCCAGTCACCCCACCCTTATCGCCGTCCCCGCCACCTTACTCCAGCACCCTCCCCGCGCCCTCCGCGGCCGGGCCCGGCCTCCCGCTCCTCTTCTTGCTCCAACAGCTCACTTGCCAGCCCTTCGTCCCCCGGGGAAAAAGAAACATTTCTCGGAGCGCACTCGTCAGCCCTGCCTTCCCCCCACCCCGCCGCGCTCGCCCTCCCCTCCCCTTCCCTCCCCCCTTTTCCATCTTGGGGGAGGGGGGCCGTCGCCTGGGATTGAAGGCCATTGATTTGTATGTATTTGTCCCGGCGCCGGAGGCTGCCCCAGCCGCCCGCGCGGGTGCCGCCGCCGCCGCCGCCGCCGGTGGAGTTGCCTCCCGGCTTCCCTAGGGTGGTTGGACTCCACCAAACATGTCGGCTCCTGTCGGGCCGCGGGGCCGCCCGGCTCCCACCCCGGCGGCCTCTCAGCCGCCTCTGCAGCCCGAGATGCCCGACCTCAGCCACCTCACGGAGGAGGAGAGGAAAATCATCCTGGCCGTCATGGATCGGCAGAAGAAAGAAGAGGAGAAGGAGCAGTCGGTGCTGAAGTAAGGACCTGACTCCATCTTCCCGCCTCCCTCCCTCCCTGCCCTCCGCCGTCCCCCCCCCACCCCCCACCTCGGTCGCTGCCCTGCGGCCGCCGGCGCGCCCGGGGATCGCCGCCCTTCCTTCCCGCCGGCGGCGCCTGGGCCACGAGGGTTGCGACCGCCGCCGGCCGCCGGGGCTAGCTTGCTGGGGCTGTCAGAGCGCAGGGGTGTGTGTGTCGGGGAGGGAGAGCGCCGAGGCCGGCCGCGGCGAGCCTGTGGGCGTTGTACTTTTCCCCCGGCGTCCTTCCGGCTTGCCCCGCCGGGCCAGTTCGGCTGCGGGCCCCGGCGGGGCTCGGGGCTGAACACTCTCTCCGCGCGTCCCTGGTCGCTTCCCGCCGCCCCCGCGCGGAGGCAGTGGCTGGGGCGAGGAATCCAATATGGCCGTGCACAGGTGCTCCCTGGGCCGGGACCCGGGCGGAGGCGCGCCGGCCGGGGAGGAGGGCGCCGCCGGGGGGCCCGGGGGCCCCGCCTCCGCGGGGCGCTTCTGCCCCGCCAGCCTCTCCCACTGCGGGAAGAGCGGCGCTGCCCACTGTCGCCCCGGGCAGGAGGGTGGCGGTGCGGGCGAAGGGGGCCTGTAATAAACGCTGTCGTGTCTCGGGTGGGTGTGCGGTCGCCGCCATCTTCCAGCCCCTCCCCCTCGGCGGGTGTGTAACACCCTGCACTCTGCCGCTCTTCCTATTTGCAACTAGTAAATCTGCTTAATCTCGAAGAGGCTCCGAAGGGACTCCAGTTCCTCCCGTTACTGCAGCGTGGGATGCTCCCTACCTTGTGAAGTTCTGCTCCTCGTGCTCGTAGTCTAGGCAGCGGGATCTTGCGGAGGGTGGGACAGTGAAAGCAGCACCCAGGCACCCAGCACAGTTTAGTGACGGTGTAACTTCAGCACCAGGGAACTGTCCAGAGAGAGAAAGATCTGTAGGCGTTTGAGATTCATTTTCTTGTCAGTCTAACAAAGATGTGTTTCAGCAGGTTTGCTTTTAAATGTTTTACGGTTCTTTGACTTCTCGGTTACTACGTGAAGGAGATTGTGCACAGCATGTGTAACCTTTTTTAAAAAATGTTTTTCCAGCTCAATTCTTTCATTTTTTGAGAAATGCATTATTCATTAAGATTAATTTGTACAGTTTATATACCAAATATGCGACAGTTCTTTCGTGTCGCCTATTTCTAAATTATGCTTTCCCCATATTCTCCACAGAAACACATAGCTGAAAGTGTAGAGTTCCTCTGGGACCGAACTAACACACTGACCTCTAATCATGTAAATTCCAAAAAACAGGTTGTTGACTTCAGTATTCATTAGCACTTAACAAAGAAACAATTCTCTCTACACATATATTTACATATTTTAATGAAAAATACTACTTTAAATTATATAACAAACTTATCAAATATCTTTACATGTCCAAGAAAAATACTAGTTCTCAAAAAATACTGAAGGGCTAAGAGCAAATGTGCTTCTAACATACAAACTGAAATAAAGAATTGCTTCTTCAAAACTAATTTCTGGGTTTGAATAGTTGTTTGGCAATGTGATTTACTAGTAGGCTTGGGAAATGAAAAAATAGTAAGAGATTTAAGTAGCTTATTTCAACTAGTAAAAAATAAAACAATTATTTTAAAGAGCTTTTTGAGCATACTTCTAACTTTTCTTAACTTTACTAACAATGTCAAGCTTTTGATGACTTAGAGTTTGATATTTGGATATATGAATCTGTATTTTCTTATAATTGTTATAAGTATTGCCAAAATGATGCTCAAATTAAATGTGGTTTTATTTGTTTGACTCATATTTAAATGTAGGAAGTGTTTTTATTTTTTTATGGCATGCAGAATTATGGTATTTATTGGCTAGTTCACTGTAGTTCCAAATCTATTTATTTTTCCAATATATAGCAACTTAAATGAACTTTTGAGTACTAAATTAAAAATTATTTAAGGTGAACTATATGTTACATTAGGAGAATGTGAAAGGATTTTTCCAGATAGGTACGTGTGAGTATTTTACTTTCCTGTGTAAACCTACATACTGTGCAAATGCATATAAAGTTTGTGCATTCATATTTGCATAGTTTAGGTAGAAACAAGCATTCTCTAAGAACATAGTCATACAGTCTATGAAATTATATTGATGAAAAATCTGTTTGTGTTTATGTAAAATATCTATTTGCATCTTTACTTAACTCAGACTTGGAAGGAATCATACCTCAAAATGACATACATGGTTTCAGAATTAGTTTTGTATCCACTTTAACAAGAAACTATTTGGAGGTTAAATTATAATATATTTGAAACTTTAATTTTTAATGTTCTTTGAAAATACTTTTGCAGAAACCAACATAATATTGTAAAGCAATTACCCTTCTATTAAAAGTAAATAAAAACTACTTTTGGCTTTCGTAATAAAATAAGATTAGACAAGGAAGATTAGGAAAAGAATAGACTTTATAATAGAATGATAAAAATGAGACAGATTGTTTTGAGGATTTTGACAATTTACTAATATTTTCAATATTGGCTGTTAGGTTACAAATGCTATTTATAAGAAAAATAGTACTAATATTCTTCAATGATTGCTATTTGCCATTAAATTTTAGGGGCCATTTGCTTGGTCATGACTATACTTTGTTTCTCTTTAGTGATGTCTGTTTAATTGCATGTTAACATTTATTCTGAGAGAAGGTCATGGGCAGAGAGAAATAAACTGAAATTCAAACCAATGTCTGCTGCCTTTTAACAGCTATGCTAAAAAATGATTTTGCTGTGTGAAAAATTGAAACCATTGGATGAAAATATTTTTGCATGATCTGTGAGTTTAAATATTCATTGTAAGTACTCATACAAAGCAGAATGTGGATACCCAAGGGCATAAGATGATGTACTAGATTACAAGAAGAAAATAATTAAAATTTTTATTTACATTTTTGTCTGTGTTTGAAAAAGACAGAAATTAAGTTTTATTGATACTTAATATATAGATTGACAATGCGAAGATGCATATAAGTGAATATACGTATTTTAAGAAGTTAGTGCCTGACATATTTTTAGTGAGAAAGGTGAGCGATCAAAACTGATTGAGACCATTGCAGTAAATTCTCTTCTAAGGAGTGTGGATAATTAAAAACTATTTATATTTAATCATTAGCAGTTTCTTCACGGCCTAGCTGGATATTCACATATTCTGGAAGTCTTCGGTCATCATGAGATGTTACAGTTTTACATATGAGTGAGATATTAGGTCTTTGGAAGCATTTTTATATCCAATAGATCCTTCAATGGATCAACAATTACTTTTTTTTAATCCTTACATGAATGCCTTTAACAGTTTTAGTTTGGATAACTCAGTGTATCAGTAAAATCTATAATATTCTTTTATTGATTAAAGTTTTTAAGCCTTGTCTTTTAAGATTGTAAACTTCTTGAGGGCAGGAATAAGAATGTACTCTTCTTTGGAGTCTCTGTTTTGTATTATCCTTAACACCTGCACATGGTACGTATCTAGTAAGCAATGTTGATTTAACTTCGAGTAATGTTCATTAACAAGAAGCTTACCAAACTTACTGGAAAAATGAAATTTTTTGGACAAAGTGCGTAATTTATTTAAAGTTTTTATTTTCCAGTGAGTTTTGTTCTTGTTACTATTTTTTGTTTGTTTTGGGTGTGATGTGAAAAAAATGTAAAGTAAACCCACTGAAATCAATAGAAAAGTATTTTCAGTAAATATTTATTGAGCTTTCTGCTATCCTTGTATCATAGTCTTTTAGATGAGATGTTTTTGGAACAAATTAGAAATTATGTGTTTCTTGCCATGTAAATTATCTTTTCAGCCACAGTTTAGATTTTCTGTTAATGTCAAAGGGATAATTTGCTCTCCTAATAAAAGAAAATGATAAATAAAAATTTGCATGATAGATCAAGGTAATGATTTAGATTACATTTAAAACATAGGTAAGAAGTTTTATATTTTTTAATATTTCAATTTTAAAGTACTTTCCAAAGTCAGTTTATAAACTTCTTTACTTAATAGGTAATATATGCATATGATACCAAATTTTTAGCTACCTATTTTCCCTTTCCAGAGGCAGCTCCTGTTGCCAGCTTATTTTATACTCTTTCAGAAATATTTGCTCTAGAGTAGATATGTGTGTATATCAAATACTGTGTGTATATATATGTGTGTACACATGTGTGGACTTATATGTGCAAAGATAAAAGGTACAAATATGTCCTGCAGTTTAATGTTAGGAGATCAATTCCACACCCATGAATATATAACTCCCTAATTCATTTTAGGGATATGTTAGGGATATTAAGCTCAGATATGCAGATGACAGCACCCTTATGGCAGAAAGTGAAGAGGAACTAGAAAGTTTCTTGATGAAAGTGAAAGAGGAGAGTGAAAAAGTTGGCTTAAAGCTCAACATTCAGAAAATGAAGATCATGGCATCTGGTCCCCATCACTTCATGGGAAATAGATGGGAAACAGTGGAAACAGACTTTATTTTTGGGGCTCCAAAATCACTGCAGATGGTGATTGCAGCCATGAAATTAAAAGACGCTTACTCCTTGGAAGGAAAGTTATGACCAACCTAGATAGCATATTGAAAAGCAGAGACATTACTTTGCCGACTAAGGTCCGTCTAGTCAAGGCTATGGTTTTTCCAGTGGTCATGTATGGATGTGAGAGTTGGACTGTGAAAAAGGCTGAGCACCGAAGAATTGATGCTTTTGAACTGTGGTGTTGGAGAAGACTCTTGAGAGAGTCCCTTGGACTGCAAGGAGATCCAAGCAGTCCATCCTAAAGGAGATCAGTCCTGGGTGTTCATTGGAAGGACTGACGCTAAAGCTGAAACTCCAATACTTTGGCCACCTGATGCAAAGAGTTGACTCATCCGAAAAGACCGTGATGCTGGGAGGGATTGGAGGCAGGAGAAGGGGATGACAGAGGATGAGATGTCTGGATGGCATCACCGACTCAATGGACCTGAGTTTGAGTGGACTTCGGGAGTTGCTGATGGATAGGGAAGCCTGGCGTGCTGCAATTCATGGGGTTGCAAAGAGTCAGACATGACTGAGTGACTGAACTGAATTCATTTTAATGGCTGTATGTGTGCCTGTGCGTACATGCTAAGTCACTTCAGTCATGTCCCACTCTTTGCAACCCTATAGACTGTAGCCCGCCAGGCCCCTCTGTCCATGGGATTCTCCAGGTAAGAATAGTGGAGTGGGTTGCCATGCCCTCCCTTCTCCAGGGGATCTTTCCAACCAAGGGATCAAACCCGAGTCTCTTACATCTCTTGCATCTGTACATATATCATTTTCCATATGCATGAATTTGTCTCTGGAATAAATTCCTAGAAATGAGATTCTTTGATCAAAAGGTCATAAAGTGTAACCTTTATATTTTTATAATGTATAAAATAAAAATTTACATTTTAATATTGTCACATTTACTTTCATAAAGGAAGTATGCATAAGGGACATATGCTAGGGAGATTTTCATATATCCTTGCTAACTCAGTATGTGGTAGTCTTTGCTAATAGTTTTGGTGGAAAATATGCCATTCTAAAATTTAATTGCAGTTTTCTTATTATCAGTGAAGTTGAGAGCTGTTTACATTTGTTTAGAGCCTTTTGTATTTCTTTTTCTTTTGGTCATTTTCAGTGATTTGTGGAAGCTCTTTATTTGTCATTTGTTTTATGACCTTGTTTATGCCTTTTTTTTTACTAGTCAAGATTTTTTAAAATGTATTTAAATTTATTATTATTATGATTGCCTTTGGGTTTTATGATATGCTTAGAATGATCTTCCTCTTTCTAATATTTAAAATACCATATTTTTTCTTATAGCTAAATGAGATTTTAAGTGTGGCGTGTCATCTAATTATGTAATTTAATCATGAAGAGTTAAATAAAAATCATTATTGTACATGCAGTAACCATGGTCATTGCCAAAAATTGAAACTCCGTAGTTTCTAAGGATTCAAAATGCATTTTAAAACATTGCCATTTTATGAGAAAATAATAAACTGTTCATATATATTCTATATTTTAAAGTATTTAGGACAATTAAATAGTATCTTCTTGTTGATAATATATATTGATAAAATTGATTGTACAATGTGATGAAGAGAGAGGTAGTGGAGGGAAGTGTGATAGGCCCGATGAATTTTGACTTGAAATCTTACTTTACTAACTAATAACTGTAAGGTCTTGCTTACGTTAATAGGGTCTCTGAGGCCATGTTTCCTCACCTGTATTATCTGAGTAATAATACCTGTCCTGAAGGATTGTTGTAATCAATATATACCAGGTGTCCTGGCACAAGTAGGTATGCAACAAATCATTGCTACTAACTGACTATAGATAGGGGTCTCTAACCCTTAATTCTGGGAGAAGGCAATGGCACCCCACTCCAGTACTCTTGCCTAGAAAATCCCATGGGCAGAGGAGCCTGGTAGGCTGCAATCCATGGGGTCGCTAAGAGTCGGACACGACTGAGCGACTTCACTTTCACTTTTCACTTTCATGCTTTGGAGAAGGAAATGGCAACCCACTCCAGTGTTCTTGCCTGGAGAGTCCCAGGGACGGGGGAGCCTTGTGGGCTGCCGTCTATGGGGTCGCACAGAGTCGGATATGACTGAAGCGACTTAGCTTAGCTTAGCTTGGTTTAGCCTTAATTCTATAGCACTCTTGGATGAAATCTGTCCCCCCGCCCTTTCTTTTGAGAGATTCTTTTTGCTGCCTACTCGGATGTCAAAATATGCCTGGAGGACTTTTAGGTGACTTCATTCTTTGTCAAGGGCTTCAGTTGGTAAAGAATCTGCCTGCAGTGCTGGAGACCTTGGTTTGATTTCTGGGTTGGGAAGATCCCTTGGAGAAGGGATAGGCAACCCATTGCGGTATTCATGGGGTTCCCTGGTGGCTCAGATGGTAAAGAATCTGCCTGCAGGGTTCGATCCCTGGTTGGGAAGATCCCCTGGAGGAGGGCATGGCAACCCACTCCAGCATTCTTGCCTGGAGAATCCCCATGAGCAGAGAAACCTGGTGGGCTATAGTCCATGGGGTCCAAAGAGTTGGACATGACTGAGAGACTAAGTACACACATTCTTTGTCTAGAAAGCTAGGGACAAGGAGGGGGAAGGTGAATTGGAAGCAGTTTCCCTAGCAGAAAGCATTATTAAAGAGCCTGATAACTAAGGTGATGGTGGTGTTCAGTCACTCAGTTGTGTCTGACTATCTGAGACCCAATGGACCGCAGCACACCAGGCTTCCCTATCCTTCACCATCTCCTGGAGTTTGCTCAAACTCATGTCCGTCGAGTCAATGATGCCATCCAGCCATCTCATCCTCTGTTGTCCCCTTCTCCTCCTGCCTGCAATCTTTTCCAGCATCAAGGTGTTTTCTAAAGAGTTGGCTCTTCACATCAGGTGGTCACAGTACTGGAGCTTCAGATTTAGCATCAGTCTTTCCAATGAATATTCAGGATTGCTTTCCTTTAGGATGGACTGGTTTGATCTTGCAGTCCAAGGGACTCTCAAGAGTCTTCACCAACACCACAGTTCAAAAGCATCAATTCTTCAGTGCTCAGTATTCTTTATGGTCCAACTCTCACATCCATACGACTACTGGAAAAACCATAGCTTTGACTAGATGGACCTTTGTTGGCAAAGTAATGTCTCTGCTTTTTAATATGCTATCTAGGTTGTTCATAACTTTTCTTCTTTTTAACTATTACACAATCTTTATTATATATGTTGGATTTAACTAGAACAAATTTTCTTTTTTATATATCTTCTTACATCACTTCTAATGAACTTTTGGAAATGTGAGTGTATTTTAGGAAAATATTCAAAGAAGATTAGCCTTGGAAATGACATGTTACAGTTGAAGATTCTCTTTCTCTTTATATGAGCTTACTGAATTATTGCAGAATTTCAGAAAGTGTTTTATTATGAAAGGGAGATAATTTTTGTTGGATTTTGTGATAGGAAATTCTAGAAATATGATTAGAGGTAGGGTTATTAGAAAGGGAAAGTTGAGAATGGGTTTTGACCCAGGAATGATATAATATTGTTCACCTACTTTCTGTCTAAAATTGTTATCAAAAAACTGATGGACAACTAGATAGTATAAATTAGTCTAAGAATGAGTGGCTTTTATATATATGCATCTCAGATGCTCTAATTTATATTTTCCATACAACATAATGCTAGCTAAATGCTTTTTAAAGACATTTAGAATTGAGAATTTTATAGGGTTTGTATATTATAAACATTTAATATTTTTGTGTAATACACATATAGGTTCTGCCAAACAGAGATGCTGGATAAATGCTCCTTTACTCACAGGAAGAAGATGGAATTCTCTATGCCCTTTAGTGTTTTTTCTTCTAAGAAAACTTATGTTCATCTGGGAGGGAGAAATAACAGTTTCACATATCCTGCAACTAGGCTTCTGGGATGCTAAAACTGGGTAAAAAGGATACACTAAATAATATAGCTAGGTAGCAATATAATCACAATGGTGTTTATTGATACTTAGTACTTTGGTAGCAATATAATCACAATCGTGTTTATTGATACTTAGTACTTTGGTATTATTCAGTTGACAGATGGAGAAGATGCTAACAACCCTCTTGTTTTGTTGGCATATGAGGTGTCTATTATAATAATTGTTGTAGTGGTTTGCTTCTCAGGCACATACATGAAAAATCTGTTTCATCACATATCACTCACACATAATTCCTTTTGACCAAAAGCTGAAATAGTTAATGCTTTTATTAACACAATTTTTTTTTCCTGTCAAAGTGAATTTTGTTATGGAGGTAGCTAGGTGTTCCTCAAAGGTTTATATTCCTTTTTCGTAGAGTTACTGTGCAGTAGCTGTCTAGTCCTGCCTTTTCCATCTCCCCTGGTATCTAGATGAGTTCGTGTAATTAAGTTCTGGCTGATGACTCTTTGTGACACTATGGGCTGTAGCCTGCCAAGCTCCTTTGTCCATGGGGATTCTCCTGGAAAGAATACTGGAGTGGGTTGTCATGCCCTTCTCCACGGGATATTCCCAACTCAGGGATTGAGCTTGCATCTCTTGCATCTCCTGCATTGGTAGCTAGATTCTTTACCAGTAGTGCCACCTGGGCACTGAATTTTGTTATCACGAGTTGACCTCTCTTCAACGATTGCCTGGTCTAAGCTAACTAAGTCTTAATGCAGCCATTGATTCTTGAATGCAGAATTTATCAGGACATGTCTTTTCCATCCTGTTGCTGACAAGTTGCTGGCTGTACCCTAACTGAGGATTTGTTGAAGGTTTGAGAAAATGCTTACACTGTACCTTAACAGAGATAGTTGCTCAGGGAGTTAAAATAGCATATAGACTTATGATGAGACAGAAGAATTCACAATGCTAAGGATCCATTTTAGAACAAACTGAAGCTTCATGTTAAAAGTTTTGCAGGTTGAAGGCTAGTAATTAAACTCTGTCTCCAAACTGAAGTGTAGGAAGAGTTACAGAACTGGGAGGTGAATTTTTATACAGTTGAATGTTGTTGAATTGTATCATTGCATGTTACATATTACCCCATTCACCATTCCAGATGTCCTCACTTTTCCGCACTTTGCTGAACCCTATAGGAGCTGACCTCTGTGGATTGCACCAGCAGGTATCCCTGTTCTTAGACCTCCGGTTGGTTTCTGTTGATGTGACATTGGCAGATTGTATGGAAGGAGAATGACATCAGGTTGTTTGTTCCCAAGTTTCCTCCATACCAGTCTGGTGGCCCTCTTAGTACAGCTATTTTCTTCCAGTTCTGGAAATTGCTTTCCTCTGTTGCTAGCTGTCATACCGCACCATCTCTTGTTGGTTTCCTTAAATCCTGCTCACATCTTTGTAAAATGGTACCTTTATTAAGCTCTCCTTAGTTACTCAGTTTGTGCCATCTGTTTCCTGCCAGGACCCAGACTGATACACTGTAGTTCAGTAAAAATTTATTTGGATTATGAATGTGAATGAATCGTGACTTTAGGTATTCACAACCCACCTCCTTCTATATAATCATGGTAATCTTTTTACAAATCCTTCTCTATATCATGTTCTTTGATTATGCGCATCCTCTTGCTCTTTTCCCGATGTGCTGTTCTGTGTCCAGCTCCATTACTGTGCAGAGATACATCTCTTTGATGTATTTCCACTAGTTGGGTGTCTCTCCTTTCAACTTTCGTATCATTCTGTAAATAATTTTTATAATGTTTCTGATATTCAATATTAGTTACTAATCTCTATGTTCTTCTTCGTATAGCTGGTTTCTTTGATGTCAGGGACCAAGTTTTAATCATCTTTTTATGCCTAGTGTAGTACCAGGTGCGTAGTTGTCAGTCAAACATTTGTTAATAAAACATGGTGGTCATGGTAGTCATTCTAACTTCCTCACCCTTCCTCAGCCCTCAAGTATAATCAGTTACCAAATCCTATCTTTATTATCTCAAAAACATCTTTGAAATCTGTTTCTCTTCATCTTCATTGTCACTGCACTGTTTCATGCCTTTATTGTATTTTCCTTAATCATTTCTAAATAAGGATCTTTACTTGAGGCCCACTTCCTCTAGTCCAGCCTTTCTGTAATAGTCCTACACTCTGACACAGTTTGATTTTAATATCCTTAGTATTCTTTAGTGCCTTCCCATTGCATTTACGATATTGTCCAAACTTCTAGGTATATCATGGAAGTCCCTTTGTAATGTTCTATTAGTGATAAATCCTGATAATCTTTCATGAGCACTATCTGTTTTAATTGTATTAAAGTGAGTTCCCTATTCTTTTTTTTAATCTTCTGTTGTAGTTTGGCATATACTGTTCTCTTTGACTAGAAAGCCCTAACCACTTTCCTCTGGCTAAGTCCTATTGATTCTTAACTGAGATTCATCTCAGGTTTCCAACTTTTGGAAACCGGGCTAGATGACTCTTTGTGCTCATATAACTCTTATTATATACTTTTATTATACTCTTATTACCTTAATACTCAATAGCCAGCATTTGTTGAATGCTTACTGTGCTATTTTATATATTCGCTGATTCACCCACTACAACCATCTTGTGAGATAGTTATTGCTTTTCCCACTTTTACAGATGAAAAAAAATGAAGGCTTAAGTTGGATGCTCAGAGTTTTCAGTAGGGAGCTGAGATGTAAGCCCAAGCAGTCATATTCCATCAGAATTTGTACTTAGAATCCGCCTGCAATACCGGAGACTCCAGTTCGATCCCTGGGTGGGGAAGATCTCCTGGATAAGGGAATGGCTCCCCACTCCAGTATTCTTGCCTGCGAAGTCCAATGACAGAGGAGCCTGGCGGGCTACAGTCCATAGGGTCGGTCACAAAGAGTCGGACAAAGCTGAGCCACTAAGCACAGCACAGCATGATAGATTAAGCCACGGTTGCTGATGTTCCAGTAGATACTTTTTTTGCTATAGTGTCAAGTATGTCTTTATTTGAAATAGTAGTTAGCATTTAGGAAAATTCTACCTCCCTCAAAAGAGATTTCTCTGGGCAATAATAATAGTCGTATTGCAGGGGTAGGCAGCCTTGAGGACAGAGCATCTTTGTTAAGACCAGGTTCACTGTCTAGAATATAAGATGGTAAAGTTGATTTCTAGGCGATAAAAAATACAAAGAATATTAGCATAAATATTAGCATATTAATATATGGCCAGTGACCACTCTTCAAACATGTTAACTCAGTTAAAGAATTGCCTGCAATACAGGAGACCTGGGTTCCATCCCTGGATCGGGAAGATCCCTTGGAGAAGGGAGTGGCTACCCACTCCAGTATTCTTGCCTGGGAATCAACCTACCTTATTTTTAGTAAGTACTTTTATGAACGCCCAATATTTTAATACCTGTTGAAAAGACATTGTTACTTTCTTTAATAAAGTATGACCTAGATCTTCCAAGGTTATAAATAGTGTCATTTTTATTAGTTTTCTGCTACTAACAAACTTACTGGCTTAAAACAACAGAAGTTTATTATCGTACAGTTCTGTAAGTCAGAAGTCTGACATAGGTCTTACTGCTGCTGCTGCTGCTGCTAAGTCGCTTCAGTCGTGTCCGACTCTGAATGACCCCATAGACGGCAGCCCACCAGGCTCCCCATCCCTGGGATTCTCCAGGCAAGGACACTGGAGTGGGTTGCCATTTCCTTCTCCAGTGCATGAAGGTGAAAAGTGAAAGTGAGGTCGCTCAGTCGTGTCTGACTCTTCCCAACCCCATGGACTACAGCCTTCCAGGCTCCTCCATCCATGGGATTTTCCAGGCAAGAGTACTGGAGTGGAGTGCCATTGCCTTCTCCATAGGTCTTACTGGATAGAATCAAAAGAACTGGCTATATTTCTTTCTGGAAGCTACCCAGGGTGGGGGTAAGGGTGGGGGGTGATGGTGGCGATTGGGGGCTGAGGTGGGAGGAAATGTTTTCTTGCTCATTTGGGCTGTTGAAAGAGTTCAGTTCCTTGATGTTAAATGACTGAGATTCCCATTTCCTTCAGCTATGAGCTGAATGCTGTTTTGACCTCCTAGAGACCTCTTCTCTAGTCTTGCTCATAGCTTGCTACATCTCAGAACCAGCAATGGAGCATTGCATTCTTCTCATGATGCCATCTTTCTGACCCTTCTTCTGTCACTGCCTCTCTCTCTGTCCACAGCTGGGAGAGATTTTTCTCTTCTAAGAATTCCTGTGATTAGATTGAGCCCACCCAGATAGTCCAGAATAATCTTCGTATCTTAGTCACAGCTCTAAAATCTCATTTACCATGTAAGGATACATATATTCACCTTCCTGGGATTAGAAAATGGACTTCTTTGGTGGTCATGATTCTCCTTATACTTCTTCAGTAAGTGCCACTAGATACAAGTTTGGATATGTGTCTTTTATAAAGGAGACATTGAGCTACTCATTTAAAAAAATGTATTTTGTATTAGAGACATACATTCTAGAATATCTCTGAAATTTTTTATTTTATGTTTTGCTTTTCCATAGGTTTATAATACTTATTGCCCTCAAATTACTGCCAGCGTGCTCTTCACTTTTCGTTTGTTTCCTCCTGAATTAAAACACTGGTCTAACGGGAAGTGGGGTCGGGGGCAAGCAGTGAGAATTGTTTTTGGCTCTGCACATAAGAAACACTTAAGTACTCTTCCTGAGTAGTCTTTTTCGTTAATAATTGGATTTATTTTTATAGACTGAGGAATATGTAATTTTGCCATATGACTAACATAGTGAAGAGTAGTGAAACTTTTCCAAATGCAATATTTTCATTATCTGATTTTAAAAGACTCAGTATAAACTGATTTAAAAAGACTCAGTATAAACTTTTTATTGTAGTATGAATAAATAAAGATTTGAATTTAATCTTTTGATGAGAATATAATTTTCATTGACATGTTTGGTTGAAGAACTATTTCTTACCCCCCAATAAATGTGCTTTCATATATTAGTTTTACTTCTTATAATTTTTAGCCAATAAGTCTGACTTAATGAAAGCATGTAGTATTTGAAAATGAAAATGAAAGTAGCTCAGTCATGTCCAACTCTTTGCAACCCCACAGACTATACAGAATCCATGGAATTCTCCAGGTCAGAATACTGGAGTGGGTAGCTTTTTCCTCCTCCACGGGATCTTCCCAACCCAGGGATCGAACCCAGGTCTCCTGAATTGCAGGTGGATTCTTTATCAGCTGAGTCACAAAGGATGTATTTAGTATGATTTAAATTCTATGTCAGTGGTCAAAATACAATTAATTGCTTTAACTTTGATGCATAAAATATTAAAAATAGCTATGAAATAGCTAGAAAAAGAAAATAACCAAAGTTATCTTTCAAAACTACTAATACAAATTCATGTTGCAGCATGAGTTTTATATGTTGGGGTAGACGAGATATCACAGTCCAATCGGAAGACAGAAACTGCAGTAATAATTTGAATAGGGAAATTTTAATATAAAGGATTATTAACTTGTAGCAGAGAGCAGCCACCTTCTTTAGGGCTGAGGCTGAGTACTCAAGGAAGGAACAAACTTGGAGAGGCCCTTTCCCCCATGGCTAAGGCTGAAATTCAGCCCTTGTTGGAAGGTGTGACAATGTCCCATTGAGCTGCCACCAGCTGAGATAGGCAGGAAATCATCTGTGGGGGTGTCGGTGGGGCTGCTGAGAGGTTGGCTAATGTGCTTAGCCAAAGTCACTGGGAAGCCACCTATAGGGTGTCTGTGAGACTTACTGGGTTACTGCCTGCTGGGATGCTATTGAAATTTCTGGATCAGTTCCTGCTGGGTGTTGGTGAAACGTGTTGCGTTCTGGTGAGAGTTAGTGCCCAGAGTGAGTGCCGCTGGGTATCCTGTAAGCTCCTGACAGCCAAGCATTGCAGGGAAAACAACAGAATTCCCAAATCCAGAGAGAGAAGCCCCTTCTTCCTTTTGCTCCAGCTCCCTCTACTGACGAAGCTTAACATTGCGCCAACTGGTAAAGGAGAACCGGTTGTACTGGATTCAGCATTACTAAGTAGGACGAAGAAAGATGGATTAGGAGCTAAGAGGCAACACACTGATAAATTAACTGTCCTCAAATTTCAGTAGCTTAAAACAAGACAAGTTTCCTTTTCACGTTGTATGTTTTTATCTGGGTTGCTTCGGGTCTTTGCTCCGTGTCATTCTCATTCTTGAACACAGGCTGATGATGGAGATTGTGTATGGAACATTGAGAGCAGATGAAGAGCGAAACTAGTGAACTGCAGATTGTCTCTTAAAGTTTCCTCTCAGAAATATATATATAACTGCTGTTCACATTTCACTGGCCATAGTAAGTTGCATGATCATGCATAACTTGGTAGAAAAGTGGAGTCCTACCGTGGTTAGAAGGAGAATCGAATTATTTGTTGAAAAATATAACTACCACAGAATTGACAGGATTGGTATTAGAAAGTTTGTCAGTTCCTAGGATAGTTATTTATAATTCTCTTTTAAAATTGTTTAATTTGTTATGTAGTGTTTAGGAATTTTAGTGAAAAATAATATCAACATTAAAATTGATGGTGCTCTTAACTTCTGGAAGAGTGACCCAAAATCTGACAATGACTTTACTCCTTTGTATAAAATAGGGTGAAACATTAATATTTAAGCAGCAGGAAATATATTTTTTGAAGATTAGATACTGACTTTGTTTTTTAATTTTTGCATTAAATTTTTTATATTAACTTATGCTTACATGATATTATGTGAAATGTGAGATGTGTCTTTTTATGCAGAGAAAGGATTCTTTTTTCATTGATGGTCTGTCTTGGATAGGGGATAAAACAAGACTTAGGTGTCTGGATTAGAGTCCAAGCTATGTTATCTTGACAAAGTCGCTTCAGCTCCTTAAGCCCTGGAAATGGAGATTGAAAACACACATCCAAAATTCCTTAACTGAATTCCGTGGTGCCAGATGTGGTTTAGAATTCAGGTATTTTGAATTCTATTTTGGGGCTTCCACTGTGGCTCAGCGGTAAAGAATCTGTGTGCAGTGCAGGAGATGCAGCTTTGATTCCTGGGTCTGAAAGAGTCCCTAGAGAAGGAGATGGCAACCTACTTCAGTATTCTTGCCTGGGAAACTCCATGGACAGAGGAACCTGGTGGGCTACAGTCCCTGGGGTCGCACAAGAGTCGGGCGCGACTGAGCGACTAAATAATAACGGCAACAACCCTTTTTTTGGTTTTAGAAACATAAAGGTACAACCACAGAAGTATGCAACTCTCAGTGGATCAGGACAGCAGCCCCTAAGCAAGTGCGTTTACATTTCTCTAGTGAAACATGTGAATATTTATAAGTAGGTTAAATAGAGATTACATAAAGCCTCATGCTATTAATAATTCATTTAGATCAAGAACTTTGGCCCAAACTTGCGAAAAAAGTTCTGTTTACAGAGCTTTTGGGTTTTGGAATCATGGGTAAGGAATTAGGGTCTGTGGTATCTTTCTGACAGGGTTACGGTGCCACTTTAAATGAAAGTGCCCATGAGCCATAAATTGTTATAACATGTTAATTGTCATAACTACAGTGGCCAACTGATGCTCTCATTGTCACCAGCCGTTTAGAATATTCCTATATTGATAGGTGCATGGAAGCTCGTTGGCAGGGGTCAGTTGTAAAGGACCTTGTATGAAGGACTGGTATTCAATTGATATGTACCAGTAACAGAGACACCAGTTATTAAAATATTGAATCACTTTCGTGCATATTGGTGACTTTTATTGAGAAAATGTTATGTTGTACAGTGCACTCTGTAAGCATGGTGTGGATTAACATGGTCCTTGGAAGGCCCACAGTGACTGGAGCTGGAACTTTGGAGCCTAGTACTTTAGCGTTCCCTGTTGCTGGAGGCCATGGGGCAGGCCGCGGCGCAGGTAGTTTCTGTGGCACCATTTTTGGGGGAGGGGTCCTGTGACACAGGGGTCTCATGCACTGTGGGAAACAGTAGCCTCTATAGGCTGTGTGACAGTGACTTGCAGGCAGCAGGCCCAGCTACCTTACGGCTTCAACAAAGTGTAGTAGCAGCGACTAGTGACAATCATTTAAATGAGAAAGATGTTGGGAAAAGCTTAGTATGGTCCCCAATATCAAATCATGGCCCCTTTAGTCAGATTAAATCAATACTTCTAAAATTTACCAAATGATTTGGAAACTGTTAAAATGACTGGTGTATAATGTTGCTATAGCTCTTACTACACTAGTCCCCTTTAATCAGCTGTGGGTATGTTCCACAGCCCCCAGTGGATGTCTGAAACTGTGGATAGTGCTAAACCCTATATATACTATGTTTTTTCCTGTATTATATAGTTTATATATTATAAAGTTGAATTTATAAATTAGGCACAATAAGAGATTAACAATAATAATAAAATAGGATATACAACATTATACTGTAATAAAGGTTATGTGAATGTGCTCTGTCAAAATACTGTATAAATTTAACGCTTTTTCCATCTTATCATGCATACGGCCATAACTTTTGAAGTTTGAGATTCGACAGCAAAACTAGCGCAAATTTCTTTCTCCTTCTTCACAAGTTCACAGAGAATTTGATCTCACAGTAGATCTTAGCAACTTCAACCTACTGGTTTTTCGTTTATTATTAAGTTAAGAACTTTCACCATTTCACGTAAAGAAACCCTTTATGGCTTCTCTTTGGCACGTACAAATTGCCAGTATCACTACCATTGTGCTCTGGGGACATTAGTAAGTAAAATCAGGGTTATTTTGAACAGAAGCACTGTGAGAGTTGATCTGATAACCATGCAGGCCACTAAATGACAAATTGGCAGAGAGAGCTTAGCAAAGGGATGATTCACATCCTGGATGGGACAGAGCAGGACAGTTTGAGATTTCATCATGCAGTTCAGAACGGTGCACAGTTTAGAACTTATGACTTGTTTGTTTTTGAAGTAAACATTTTCCACTTAATATTTTTAGACTGCTGTTGGCCATGTATCACTGAAACTGCAGTAAGCGAAACCGCAGATTAGGAGGGACTACTATACACAGCAGAATTCTATTTAGTTTATTTGGAAAAAAATTTATTTTTAATGTTAATTTATATCTTGACACTTATTTTATATGGTTGTATCAGTTGTTAAATATTTAGAACTATCTATATTTTATGCTTTGTTAAGAAATTTGAATTTGTCTCACTGGCACATTTGATTGCAGTTTAAGATTTGGAACTAAGAGCACGGTAGTGCTTATATGTCTCTACATTCTATTGGTTTACTGTCAGAAAATCTAGCCGGTGTTAGAATTCTCACCAGTGTATTTCCACTGGTATTGCTATTGTCTTGTATTCTGGGATCTTGTGGTTCTTTTTTTTTTTTGAATCTTATGGTTCTATCCCGGATTTGTCTTCTGTATAGTTCCAGAGCACCGTCTTAAAAATAAAATTTAAATCATTCATCTCCTAGTCTAAAGACTAGGATGAATTCTTTAGGCTTCCTCTTGCTTTGGATAAAATCTAGACTCCTTCGTTTTGTTCCTTCACAGTCTCTGCCTAAGCTATCTTTCCAGCTCACTGTCTGCCTTTCCCTTTCACAAATCTTTTCTTTTAGCTACAAAATTTTTACTCTTCCTGGAACACTGAAGTAGGGAAAGGGGGACCCTGTTATAAGGGGGATGAGTATGAAATATATAACTTAGTGAGTTAATATACATACTATGTATATTGAATATTTGAAATTGGGAATGATTCAGTGGTGCCTTCATTTAAAAAGTTCTGTAAAAACCACCTTTTGAAGGGACCACTCAGATACCACTAAGGATGTAAAACTCTCATTACTCATTTTCTTCAACTTCAATAGAAATCTTATGGAATTATTTTGGAACACATGCTTCCAATCTGCCACCAGATTTTGCAGCAGGAATTTATATAACCATGCATAGCTCAAACTGTCTCACAATTTACCATATGTTTCAATATTTCCAATGTTTTCAAACACTCTCCTCTTTCCCACCCTTTCTAGTTCACATTTCTCAGCTCTGTCCCGGCTTTACCCTGTAATTCTCATTCATTTCTGTGATTCATGAAAAATCTTTGTTTTATAGTCTTCCAGTTTAGAATCAATTCTCTATTGTTCCTCGTTTCCTGGACCCTTTTCTAGGCTATTAACATAAGCGATGCTTTATCCTCAGAACTCTTGATTCCTGATCTGTGTTCAGCAGTCTAATCTCGGTTCTTCAGAGCTTGCCACTTGTCTTTTACTTCTGTTGAAAGTAATCAGAGTCAGAAACATTGTGATTTAGAGCTGAGCTGGTTCCTTTAATAATATAAGATGGAATTCTAGTAAAAATTTCTCTTATGGATCCTGTTTTTATCTGTCTAGAATTTATGGGAATTTATGTAGTCTAAGTCAATTCAGATAGCGTATATAAGTATTTTATGACTGAAACTATTGATTTTTCTGCTTATTTTAATTCTGCGTTCCCTTAGCTGGTTTCAAGGAGTTAAGGCAGTACTGTGTGTAAGCAGTGTAAAGAGGACGCTTTGGCATTAGTCAACTCTGGGTCATATCCTAGTTTGCCAGTTACTAGTTGTGTGACCAGTTTGTCAGTTACTAGCTGTTCAGTTGCACAGTTGTGTCCGACTCTTCACAACGCCATGGACTGCAGCATGCCAGGTCTCCTGTCCCTCACCATCTCCCAGAATGTTGGGAATTTGAGTTTGCTCAAATTCATGTCCATTGCATCAGTGATGCCATCTAGCCATCTCATCCTCTGACACCCTCTTCTTCTGCCCTCAGTCTTTCCCAGCATCAGGGTCTTTTCCAGTGAGTTGGCTGTTGGCATCAGGTGACCAAAATACTGGAGCTTCAGCTTCAGCATCCGTCCTTCCAATGAGAGTATTCAGGGTTGACTTCCCTGAAGGTTGACTGGTTTGATCTTGTTGCTGTCCAGGGGACTCTCAAGAGTCTTCTCCAACACCACAGTTTGAAGGTATCAATTCTTCGGCAGTCTGCCTTCTTTATGGTTCAGCTCTCACAACCATGTGTGACTGCTGGACAGGCCATAGCGCTGACTGTACGGGCCTTTGTCGGCAAAGTGACGTCTTTCGCTTTTCAACCCACTGTCTGGGTTTGTCATGGCTTTCCTGCCCAGAAGCAATCGTCTTCTGATTTCAAGGCTGCAGTCACCATCCGCAGTGATTTTAGAGCCCAAGAAGAGGAAATCTGTCACTGCTTCCACTTTTCCCCCTTCTATTTGCCATGAAGTGATGATGTAGCTGGATGCCATGATCTTAGTTTTTTAAAATATTTAGTTTTAAGCTGGTTTTTCATTCTCCTCCCTCACCCTCATCAAGAGGCTCTTTAGTTCCTCTTCACTTTCTGTCGTTAGAGTGGTATTATCCGCATATCTGAGGTTGTTGATGTTTCTCCTGCCAGTCTTGATTCCAGCTTGTAACTCATTCAGCCTGGCATTTCTCATGATGTGCTCAGCATGTAAGTTAAATAAACAGGGTGACAACAAACAGCCTTGTTATACTCCTTTCTCAGTCCTGAACCAATCAGTTGTTCCATACAGGGTTCAAACTATTGCTTCTTGACCTGCATACAGTGTGACCTTAGGCAATTCACTTAATCTCCTGGCCTCTCTGTTGCTTTAACTGTAAATTGAGGACAATAATACCTGTTCCATAGGGTTGTGGTGAGATGCAAGTATAATGTACCTGGTATACTGAAAATTTATGATAAACATTAATAGGGAAAAATAGGCACCATGCTCTTTAGATTACTTTTTCTGCTGCCAATCTTGTGCTTGCCATTCCTGTATGAAATTGTATTTGTTTATATGAAGGTCACTCTTGAGGTTAGAAGATGAGACTAGAGTGAGAGGAAGTGAGAAGAACATAAGTGAAATTCATCTGGGTATTTGTCCTTGAACATTTTCTTCACTAAAGGAAATTTTAGATTATTTGAGTATAACAAATTACCTTTATGAGTCCGAAAGGTGGTTTAAAATTTTTTTTAATCTAAATTTATTTAATTGGAGGCTAATTACTTTACAATATTGTGTTGGTTTTGCCATACATTGACATGAATTCATCACGGGTGCACACGTGTTCCCCATCCTGAACCCCCCTCCCACCTCCTTCCCTATCCCATCCCTCTGGGTCATCCCAGTGCACCAGCCCCGAGCATCCTGTATCCTGCATTGAACCTGGACTGGCAATTCGTTTCACATATGATATTATACATGTTTCAGTGCCATTCTCTCAAATCATCCCACCCTCTCCCTCTCCTACAGAGTCCAAAAGACTGTTCTATACCTCTGTGTCTCTTTTGCTGTCTCGCATACAGGGTTATCATTACCATCTTTCTAAATTCCATATACCTGCTTTAGTATAATGTATTGGTGTTTTTCTTTCTGGCTTACTTCACTCTGTATAATCGGCTCCAGTTTCATCCACCTCATTAGAACTGATTCAAATGTATTCTTTTTAATGGCCGAGTAATACTCCATTGTGTATATGTACCACAGCTTTCTTATCCATTCATCTCCTGATGGACATCTAGGTTGCTTCCAGGTCCTGGCTGTTGTAAACAGTGCTGCGATGAACATTGTGGCACACGTGTCTCTTTCAATTCTGGTTTCCTCAGTGTGTATGCCCAGCAGTGGGATTGCTGAGTCATATGGCAGTTCTATTTCCAGTTTTTTAAGGAATCTGCACACTGTTCTCCATAGTGGCTGTACTAGTTTGCATTCCCACCAACAGTGTAAGAGGGTTCCCTTTTCTCCACCCCCCTCTCCACCATTTATTGCTTGTAGACTTTTGGATAGCAGCCATTCTGACTGGCGTTAAGTGGTACCTCACTGTGGTTTTAGTTTGCATTTCTCTGATAATGAGTGATGTTGAGCATCTTTTAAAAATAAGTAACATGCTGAAAATAGTTAATCAGAATCCTTAGCTTTTCTCTACTTGCCATTAGTAACCTGATATTTGTATCTTAAAATCTTTTTATAACTACTAAAAAGTAATAGAATTTAAACAATTGCTTTTTAAATTCTTCAGTTTATCCAAATCTAAGCCCTCTATGGAATTAATTTGTGGTTTGACAAGTATGTATTTCAAAGCTGTTAATAACTTTTTCAAATTGATCAAAATAATAGTATTCCTAAATTTATATTAATTTTCTTTGACCATCCTAGGTGCTGAAATCACCTAGAGCACTGATTATGTTTTATACAAATAAAAATTTAGAGACTTCCCTGGTGGTCCAGTGACTAAAACTCTGTACTCCCAATGCAAGGGGCCTGGGTTCAATTTCTGGTCAGAGAAACTAGATCCCACAGGCTCCAACTAAGAGTTCACATGCTGCAACTAAAGATCTTACATAATGTAACTAAGACCCGGTGAAGCCAAATAAATAAATAAATATTGTAAAACTTGAGAGACTGTTTCATCTCAGTTTTAACTATAAAGAATAATAACAATAAACATTTTTGGAAAAAGGCAAAATTCTGTATATTCTCACTGCCCTACACAATTGTTCATTTTTTATATATTCTTTTATCTTTTTCATTTATATGCATAATATATTTTACATATATGCAGTTATGGTGAATGTGCAATTCCTTTAAAATTTTATTTTTGGTTTCACTGGGTCTTCGTTGCTGTGCATGGGCCTTCTCTAGCTGCAGAGAGCTGGGTTATTCTCTGCTGTGGTGCGTGGACTTCTCATTGCAGTAGCTTCTCTTATTGCAGAGCAGAGGCTCTAGGTGCGTGGGCTTCAGTAACTGCAGCGTGTGGGCCCAGTAGTTGTGGTGTGTTGCTCTAGGGTGTGGCGTGGGCTTCAGTAGCTATGGGGCAGGGGCTTAGTTGCTCTGAGGCATGTGAAATCTTCCCAGACCAGGGATGGAACTCATGTCCCTTGGATTGGCAGGCAGATTCTTATCCTCTGTGCCACCAGGGATGTCCTGCATGTGTCATTTTGTATTCTACTTAGTACTTTCTTATAAATGTTTTTTACTTAATAGGGTATCATAAATGTTTCTCCACTTGGGAATGACTTCTTTGAGCATTTACTGCTCCATCTCTATTATGTAGAAAAAGAGTAATCAATCATATGGCAAATAATAAAAAAGAACCTTAAAAATTCCAAATGGCTAATAATAAAGTTATAATCTTAAGAAGATATGTATTTACAGATTAAGCCAGTTATTAGTAAGTTATGTGTATGAGAAGACTGAGGGCAAGAATTTGTATGATAGATGACTCTATTCCTTTTTGAGGTTAGTTAGCATAGTACCTAGCACATAGTAGGTGTTCAGTAATAAGGTAATGAAGGAACTAAAGATGCCTTGTTTAGTTTGGGGTTTCAAGGTACTGACAGAATGTATGAAGGGGTATAGTGATAGGGAATTTTATAGTAGTATTAGAATACTCTAAAAGCTGACTGTAAAGGTAAACCAGAATTAATCATTTTGGTGTAGCCAGAAATGAGGATGTGGGGTGTGCGTGTGTGTGTGTGTGTGTATGGGAGAGACAGAGAGACAAACATATATACATAGATGCATATGGGGGAAGCTCATGAGAAATGGTTTACTCTTCACCATAGAGGAGTAAGTGTGAATGCCATGAATCTTCAGTATCCATTCTACGTTAATGGATTTCCTGCTGAGCTATACAGGTTCCGCCATCAATTTTGGATTGAGCATTAACTTACTTGCCACCTATTATTTGTCTAGAAAAGATGTGATTGACTTTGATTTCTGTCCACTCTTCTGGATGAGGGGAACACAGGGTGCATAGGAGGGTCTCACCCGAGGACTGGAAGGGATTTTGTGCATGCATGTGTATGTGGGTGTGATGAGTTAGGATTGAGTCATTCTGTGACTGTTGGTTATTTTCCTTATCTCTGTGCTGAATAAGTTAAGTAGATAAGTTGAGGATGGAGCAGTAGGCAGGAACCAGGCAGAGATAAGACAGGGCAAAGAGTTCAGTTGTATTCTAAATAGAATGACAATTTAAGTGGATAGAGTTGAGTGGTATGATGTGGGGGAAGTGATAGTGGAGAGTGTTTTAGAGTTGGGCAAGGGAAGTAGCCGACTCATTGGAAAAAACCCTGATGCTGGGAAAGGTTAAAGGCAGGAGAAGGGGACGACAAAGGATGAGATGGTTGGATGGCATCACTGAGTTAATGGACATGGGCTTGAGCAAACTCCAGGAGATGGTGAAGGACAGGGAAGCCTGGTGTGCTGCAGTCCATGGGGTCGCCAAGAGTCAGATACGACCCAGCGATTGAACAGCAGCAACAAGAGAAGTGGCATACTTCTGTCTCAAGCAGGAGATCCCTTTAGAACAAAGGTGAAGTTTGATTGTGATCTCAACTGATTTTTTTTTCAACTTTTCAGATGAGTTAAAATATCAACATTGCTTTATCGCTATCTTCTAAAACATAAACCGAATTTTTCTGGTTTATTATGTGATAATGATGATGCATTTGAAATGAAACATGAACCTAAAGCTATGAATCATAATTTCTATTTTAATTACAGTTGTTACTTGGCTTAAGTTTTTTGGGCTAAGATGATGTTACTCAAGTGGTGAGTTATGGTAGTGTTTATAGAAAATATTTTTTAGGTATTGACAATTGTAATTATAATAAAAATTGGATTCTAATAAAGAGTTATGGTTTCTAGGAAGTTATTGTGTTTGTACTTGTACTGTTGATTATTTTAATTGAAACTGTTCCACCTTTTTTTTGCCCTGAGTGTCATCATATTAATGACATAGATATTACTGATATACTTAAGGAATAAGTCCAGAAGAAAGAAAGGAAAAAAAAAAAAAAACGAAGAGAGAGGATAGAGAAATGGAATGAATGAATGAGAAAGAGAAAGCGTGGACAAAAAAGACTAAAAAAATGGAGTAATAGAAAAAGAGGCCCATGCCACTGAAAATTGTGCAACTAGGAAAACAAATCTGCTGTAAATATTTCTAATGAAAGGAATTTAATCTAGAGAATTAATTACCAAAGTATTGGCAGGATTGAAGAAACAAAAAATCAATGATGATTTTACCAAAAGATCAGCAACTGCAGGAAGTCAATACCAGTCCTGGGGCCAGGAGAGAAAAAAAAGAAAACGATGTTAAATAGAGCTCATTCGTATGTATTGTAGTGCTAAGATTGTTGAAGTACCATTGCCACCCTTGGGAGCTGCTGCTGCTTTGCAGGAAGCCCAGGAACTTGTGCTTCTAATGATGTTTGAAAACCTATAAGTTCTGTTGATGATGCAGGACTCACCAAAGAGGATGCTGGAGCCTGCAATCACCTACTACTGCCCTTACCAGAGCTGCATTTCTATTGTAGTAGCCAGCATTCGCATGATAGTGATCTGGTGCTGCTACTGCCGCTGGAGCCAGAGCCCACGATCAAACTTTTGCTGAGGATCCAGGACTACTGCTGATGCCTCTGCAGGAACTAGAAACAGAAGGAAGAAAGTAAAATGGTTTATTTTCTCCTGCCATCTGCTTTTCACCATTGTTTCCCAGTGGTAGAACCTGATTGGAAACCAGCTATCAAGGAAATGTAGTCTGCAGTCTTCTAGCCCCTGGAAGTACAGAAGGGAATGGAAAAGCAGGAATGCAGCTGAGCCAACAAAGAACTGGCATAGAGAGAAGTTACAGGATATTGATTCTTCAGTCATAAGAGAAAAGAATCCTTTTTGCAACTTTTCTGAGTAATGTCAAGATCCTTTTTTTCTAGTTGAAAGAAGTTATAGGGATGGTAGAAAACCTTTGAAAGTAAGAGAGTTTTCCATTGAGGTTTCAATTAGAGTTTTTTAATTTCAAGAACAAAAAAATGGATCCTGGTTAATTTAAAAAGTTCCTGGAAAAGATGGAAATTGGAGTAGCTATGGATCTGGATAGAAGCTAATGGCTGCCTCTTCAAGGTGTTACTTGCTTTTTGTATGGACTGGCTTTTTTTCAGTTTTTTGATTCACATTCCCAGTAGAGAAGCAGACTGGCCTACCTTTGGTTTGCTACCCACCATTGGTCAGAGGATGACATGATACCTTGACTGACAGCTACATCAGGATTATTTGATTGTTGAAGAGTAGTTTATTAAAGGAATTTTGAGCTGTTAGAGGAGAATGAATACTCAGCAGGTAAAACCACAAGATAACTATTAACTGGGGCTTGTTTGCATTAGTCATAGGTAGCTTGAGACAATAGTCAAAGTTCTTGAGCACTTAATATATAATAGGCATTCTGATCTCTTTTGATAATATATTTGAGGAAGTTGTCATTATTATCCTCATTTTACAGATGAGAGAAATTGAGAGGTGCACTTCTGATGATGGTGGATTAGGCAATTTGGACTAACTCTACCACTCTGAGAACAACTAGAAAAGCTGGATCAAATATAAAAAATCATCTGTTTGAAGGTATCAGAGAGCTAACACTTCAGTGAAGACTGTGGGGACAAGATCCTGGAGAAGAAGGAAGTCCAAAGAGGTGAGCGAGGCATGTGAAACTTTTTCCCCTTAGGAGAAACTTACGTTTCAGGTAGAGGTGTCTGAACATCTGAGAAGCTGAGAAGAGTTTTCAACATACTCATAGGGTGGACTAAGGGAACAACAGTTTGAGTCCAGGGTCCACCAAGAAGGGAGATTTCCTGCTAAATCATCCATGCTTTGGTTTGGGACTCTGAAGGGCCATGCTGTAGGAGTAAGGGTGAGTCACAAGTAGAATGATCTACTTATAAAATAAAATCTAATTTAGAACCAGCCATGTCATTGATTAGATTAAAGATTTCCAGGATTATAAGTGATTCTAGCTGTTATAACAAAAGTGAATCTTCTCTGAAGGAAGATAACATCATCCTAAGCCTCAAATAATTTCTGTAACTTGCATAAAATGTCTTGGCATGCATATAAAAAATAACTGGTCATACAGGAGACAGGATCATATGACTGCAACTGAGAGAGACAAAGATCACAGCAACAGACTCACAGGGATTCAGATAATGGAGTTCTCAGGCAATAGATCAAGCAGACAAAAAATTAATAGTAACTTAGAACATGTGAACAAAACAGTTAATGTGCTGTACCTTTTGACATATTAGAACACTGCACCCAACAGCTGTAGAGTGCATACTCTTTTCAAATGCACTGCTGCTGCTGCTAAGTCGTGTGTCAGTCATGTCCAACTCTGCAACCCCATAGACGGCAGCCTACCAGGCTCCGCCGTCCCTGGGATTCTCCAGGCAAGAACACTGGAGTGGGGTGCCATTTCCTTCTCCAATGCATGAAAGTGAAAAGTGAAAGTGAAGTCGCTCAGTTGTGTCCGACTCAGCGGCCCCATGGACTGAAGCCCACCAGGCTCCTCCGTCCGTGGGATTTTCCAGGCAAGAGTACTGGAGTGGGGTTCCACTGCCTTCTCTGTTCAAATGCAAGAGTACTGGAGTGGGGTGCCATCACCTTCTCTGTTCAAATGCACATGGAATACCAGACTGACTATGTGCTGGATCATAAGGGCTTCCTTGGTGGCTCAGCGGGAAAGAATCCACCTGTTATGCAGGAGACCCTGGTGTGATTCCTGGGTCTGGAAGATCTGGAGAAGGGATAGGCTACCCACTCCAGTATTCTTGGGCTTCCCTTGTGGCTCAGCTGGTAAAGAATCTGCCTGCAATGTGGGAGACCTGGGTTCGACCCCTGGGTTGAGAAGATCCCCTGGAGAAAGGAACAGCTACCCACTCCAGTATTCTGGCCTGGAGAATTCCATGGACTATATAGTCCATAGGGTTGCCAAGAGTTGGACATGACTGAGCAACTTTCACTTTACTTTCACTGGATCATAAAGCAATTCCCAACAAAAATCAGACAGTTTAAATATACAAGGTATGTTCTCTGATCACAATGCTGGAAATCAATAACAAAAAGATAATTAGAAAAATCTCATATATTAGAAATCAAGAAATCCACTTTCAGAAAATTCAAGGATTGAAGAAAAATCAAAATAAACATTTAAAGATATTTTACCTGAATGATAATGAAAACACAACTTGTCAAAATTTGTATGATGCAGTGAGGGTACTTTGAAGGTAAGTAATAGCTTTAAGGGCAGATATTATGAAATAAGAATGTTTGAACATTTATCATCTAAGCATTTATCTCAAGAAAACAGAATCCCCAGCAAATTAAACCCAAAGAAAGGAAAATGAAGCAAATAAAAAAGATAAGAAAGAAATCATTGAAAGGAAAAGGAAACTTAAAATAGAGAAGATCCACAAATAAAAATAATAAAACTTTTAAAGACAGTATCATGGATATCACTGTTAAAGAAAGGAAGGAGAGAGAAGGCAGAACTAACCAATATCAGAAATGCAAAAGAGTGCATCACTATAGACGCTATGCACATTAAGCAATTAAAGGATACTATGATCAATTTTAGGGACTTCCCTCGTGGCTCAGAGGTTAAAGCATCTGCTTGCAATGCGGAAGACCTGGGTTCGATCCCTGGGTGAGGAAGATCCCCTGGAGAAGGAAATGGCAACCCACTCCAGTATTCATGCCTGGAGAATCCCATGGACGGAGGAGCCTGGTGGACTATAGTTCATGGGGTTGAAAAGAGTCGGATACAACTGAGCGACTTCACTTTCACTTTCATGATCAATTTAATGACAGTACAGTTAACATTAATTCATATGGTCAAATTCTTAGATTAAAAACAATTTACTAAAAGCTTACTAAAATTAGTAAAAGGAGAGACAGAAAACTTGAACTATCCTATAATTTTTAATGAAATTGCATATGTAATTGAAGGAGTTTCTCACAAGGAAAAATGAGATGACTTACTAGACATTTAAGAAGGAAGTAATACTTAAAACTCAGAGAATAGAAAAAATTAGAAAAATTTAAAAATTCACTTTATGAGGTAAGCAAAACTTTGATGCCCAAGCCTAATGTTACCATAAACGTTACTATAAACGTTACGACTATTATAAAATATTATAGTTTAAACTTTTCTTAGGAATGTAAGTCCATAAATTATATAAAAATGAAATCTATCAAGAAATAAAAAAGATCATGGAACATGATTAGATTGTATATGTTCTGGGGATATAAGGTTGAAAATCACAGTGATTCACAGCTTTAGCAGAATAAAGAAGAAAAATACTGATAATGTCACTAGATGTAGAAAATATATTTAATAAGATACACTATCCATTTTTGATAAAAAGTCTTAGCAAATTAGTAATTGATAGGAACATTATTAATTTGATAAAAAGTGTTACAAAGATTCTGAAGCAGATATCCTACTTATGTTAATACGCTGCAACATTCTCTTTGAGATAGGGAATGGAAAAAGGATGCCCACTCTCACCACTTCTGTTGAGTCCTAACTAGTACAATAAGGTAAGAAAAAGAAATACATTGTATAGGGATGGGGAAGGAAAAAAACAACAGCAACCCTGGAGTTGTTAGTATGGAGAGAATTTAAAAAACAACTAAAAATATACTTTTAGAATTAATAAGGATTTTAGTAAGATTTCTGGATATAAAGTTAATAGATAGGAATCTAGTATATTTCTATATAAAAACAGCACCAGAAAATAAATCTAAAATATGATGATTTATGGGCTTCCCTGATAGCTCAGATGGTGAAGAGTCCTGTAATGAAGGTGAACTGGGTTTGATCCCTGGTTTGGCAAGATCCCCTGGAGAAAGGAATGATAACCCACTCCAGTATTCTTGCCTGGACAATTCAATGGACAGAGGATCTGGGCAGGCTACAGTCCATGGGATTGAAGAGTTGGACACGATTGAGTGACTAACACACACACAAACACACACACATGCACACACACACACACACACACACACACCCACAGTGCTAGTGGTAAAGAACCTGCCTGCCAGTGCAGGAGACATAAGAGATACGGGTTCGATCCCTGGGTTGGGAAGATCCCCTGGGGAAGGGCATGGCAACCCACTCCAGTATTCTTGCCTGGAGAATTCCGGGGACAGAGGAGCCTGATGGAGCCCTCTGGGGTCCATGGCGTTGTAAAGAATCAGACATGACTGAAGCAATTTAGCATAGATTACTGTATGATATGCATTATATCAGATACTTTATCTACTGGCCTATTTTTTATATTCATTAGTACAGTTACTCAAATGGGATCTTAATTTCTTTTATTCTGGTAAAGCACCTACTTTAAGTATTCTATTAAATAACAATATATTTACTCCAAAGGGATTGTGCATTTTTAAATTTCTACTTATGTCAGTATAATGAGTCTCAGATACTTCAGATATTTGCTCTGATTTGTTTATTACGTGGGCTTCCCTTGTGGCTCAGCTGGTGAAGAATCCACCTGCCATACGGGAGACCTGGGTTCGATCCCTGGGTGGGGAAGATCCTCTAGAGATAGGAAAGGCTACCCATTCCAGTATTCTGGCCTGGAGAATTCCATGGACTGTGTAGTCCATGGGGTTGCAAAGAGTCGGATATGACTGAGCGACTTTCACTTCAGTTCACTTCGTTTATGATGAAGTTTTCTTTTTTATTTATTATGTAGTTTGAACTCATTATTGTTTGATAGATAAATGAATAATACCAACTTAGACTGGCAATGATACTACTAGTGGCAAACTGTAAGCATGATAATTGTAATGTTACAATTCAGGGCCATTTCTGGTTAGCCAAACTCAATTTACTTTCATACTGGAAAGACAGCTTTTATACCTTTATGTAGGAAAATAGTGAAGAGTTTACATGGTCTCCTTTGAGACTTATAGTTGTAAATAAAGAATACAAGTGAGCCCTGTGCTTTAGGAATCGGGTCATCTGGACACTAGTCCCGCCTCTTCCATCCATTAGTTCTGTGGTCTTTTACACCTTCATTTGTAAATTTAAGAGGCTGGGTTAGATTATTTCTATGATGTTTTCTTCACTTCTAATGTGCTATAATTCTGTTAGTAGAAACTTGTTTAATTTTTACCTGCTTCTTGCATTATGAAGCCAATAAATTTTAGTTTAGATTTTTTCTGATGATTGAAATGTAACTTTTATGTCCAATTTCTGTGAATTATTGGAGCATTCTGTGTTCTATGGTTATGACTTTAAGAATTGTTTCTGCTACAGAAGATACTTTAGTATCACTAGTTCATGTCATTTAAATTATTTAAAAACTCTAAGGAAAAAAATGATCATGCTTTGAACAGCAGGACATTTACTATAATGTTGATTTGCTTCATTGGATTCAGATAAACAACATTGGTTTTATTTATTTACTTATTTTTAAATATTATTTATTTGGCTGTGCTGGGCCTTCTCCAGTTGCTGTGAGCTGGGCTACTTTCTAGTTGCAGTGCACAAGTGTCTCTTTGCAGTGGTTTCTCTTGTTGCAGAACATGGGCTCTAGGTGAGTGGGCTTCAGTAGCTGTGGCCGGCGGGCTTAGTTATCCCGCAGCACGTGGAATCTTCCTGGACATAGGATCGAACCTGTGTCCCCTGCATTGGCAGGTGGATTTTTTACCAATGAGCCACCAGGGAAGCCCCTGGTTTTAGAAGCAGACAAAGCTGGTATGGAATATTTCTTCTGCCATCTATTAGTTTGGCCTTTAATAAGTTATTTACCCTGAGGGACTGTAATTTAAAGTAAAAGTATCTACCCAGGGCTGGAAGAATTAAATGATAAACTGTATAAACTGCCAAATACAGTGTGTAGCCATAGTGTTTATAGTTAATAATTATTTATTTGGTCTTCTGTTCTCTCCGCAATGCCCCAGGGGCTCTCTACCTGAGGTTACGTAAAGACCAGAAATATTTAGAAATGACACGCTATGCAATGTTCAATATTTAACTAAGGTTAATTTAGGTATAAATATATATATATATGGTCAAGCACAATAATGCACAGATAAAACTATTGTGTGCTTCTAGTGTTAATTTGCAATTATTCTTCATTGAGTTATGGAGAAGTGCTCAGCCAGGTGTGGCTGAAGGAAATTGCTTTATTATGGTGCCAGTCAGGTTGTCTTCTTTCATATTTTGGCTCTTTATTGTCCAGAAATGTGATCCTCTGTTTCGTTCAAATTACACCACAAACTTAATGATTCATTATGTCTAAAATGTGGTCTTAGGAGTGAAGGAAAAGTTCTCTAGGATTGTCTGATTTTTCAGTCTCTCGCTCTGTTGATGGGTTTTGGCTAGGGGTTAGCAAAGTACTGCCATAAGCCAAATCTGCTTCACTCATTTTGTATGATGTATGAGTTAAGAATGCTTTTTACATTTTTCAGTGTTTTAAAAAACTCAAAAGAAGAATATTTTATGGCTCATGGAAAACCGTGTATGGAATTCAGATTCCAGTCTTTATAATTAAAGTTCCTTTGGAACACAATCATGCTAATTTGTTTGTCTTGTTTATGGCCATTTTGCACTGTAACGTCAAAGTTAAGTAGTTGGGACAGTGATTAAATGAGTGCTATGTTGGCAACCCACTCCAGCACTCTTGCCTGGAGAATCCCATGGACTGAGGAGCCTGGTGGGCTACAGTCCATGGGGTCGCACAGAATCAGACACGACTGAGCGACTTCACTTTCACTTTCATGTGTCCTGCTATATTTTGATGTTTGCTACTGCTGCTAAGTCACTTCAGTCGTGTCCGACTCTGTGAGACCCCACAGATGGTAGCCCAACAGGCTTCCCCGTCCCTGGGATTCTCCAGGCAAGAACACTGGAGTGAGTTGCCATTTCCTTTTCCAATGCGTGAAAGTGAAAAGTGAAAGTGAAGTTGCTCAGTCTTGTCTGACTCTTAGCAACCCCATGAACTGCAGCCCACCAGGCTCCCCGTCCATGGGATTTTCCAGGCAAGAGTACTGGAGTGGGGTGCCATTTTGATGTTTGGTTGTATTTATTTTTTACTTAACCAGTGCATACCCATCTTGTCAAAACAAGAAGACATGAGAAATGTAGACTTCAAATGTTGATATCAAGTTAGATGACAAAACATTGTGTTTATTATGTATTGAATATATGTATGCTAAAAGAATACAATATATAATGGACATTACCTTACTAAGCACCTATCACAATCATCCTATCTAGAGAAAATTAGAAAATTTAAAAAATGAAAATGAGTCTTGAGTCAAAAACTTTCTGAATGACTAATTTATTAACCAATCCATTTACCATGGTGATTTAATTAAATAACATTTGATTGCAGCAACTGAAAAAAATGTATGCAGAGAAAATAAACTTGTTTAAGACTGCTAACCCTTTTGATGAGAACAAATTGTCAGAGTTGAGTGCATTAGCAGCAACATCTTATGGTCAATTGAAAAACAAGGCAAATGATTTTGAATTGTTTTTCTTGGCCCGTGCCAAGTTGACAGGTGTTACTGGTCCTGCTGTGCTGTTTATTTGAGAAGTCAGTACTGTTTGTGTTGCAGGAAGAGGGACTGCTTCCAGGGGCCAAGAGGGGCTCGTGTCTAACTTGGAAATGAATTGTCCAGGGAGGCATGTGCTGACAAAGCAAGGGATTTGGGCAGGTGCACCCGAGCGGAGAGCAGCGGGATAAGGAACCCAGGAGGACTGCCCTGCCACGGGCTCCCAGTCTTGGGTTTTATGGTAATAGGGTTAGTTTCTGGGTTGTCTTTGCATGCTAGCAAAGTAATGCTCAAAATGTTTCAAGCTAGACTTCAGCAGTACATGAACCAAGAACTTCCAGATGTACAAGCTGGATTTAGAAAAGGCAGAAGAACGAGAGATCAAATTGCCAACATCCATTGGATTGTAGGAAAAGCAAGGGAATTCCAAAAAAAATCTATTTTTGCTTCATTGACTATGCTAAAGCCTGTGATTGTGTGTATCACAGCAAACTGTGGAAAAATCTTAGAGATGGAAATACCACACCACTTACCTGCCTTCTAAGAGACCTGTATGCAGGTCAAGAAGCAACTGTTAGAAATGGGCATGGAACAACAAATGGACTGGTTCAAAATTGGGAAAGGAGTATGACAAGGCTGTATATTGTCACCCTGCTTATTTAACTTATATTCAGAGTACATCATGAGAAATGCAGGGCTGGATGAATCACAAGCTGGAATCAACATTTGCTGAGAGAAATATCAGTAACCTCAGATATCCAGATGATACCACTAATGGCAGAAAGGAAAGAGGAACTAAAGAGTCTCTTGATGAGGGTGAAAGAGGAGAGTGAAAAAGCTGGCTTAAAACTCAATAACATTCAAAAAACTAAGATCATGGCATCTGGTCCCATCACTTCATGGCAAATGGATGGGGAAACAGTGGAAATAGTGACAAACTTTAATTTTCTTGGGCTCCAAAATCACTGCAGGTGGTAACTGCAGGTGGTGACTGCAGCCACAAAATTGAAAGATGCTTGCTCCTTGGAAGAAAAGCTATGATAAACCTAGACAGCTTAAAAGGCAGAGACATTACTTGGCTGACAAAGGTTTGTATAATCAAAGCTATGGTTTTTCTAGTAGTCATGCATGGATGTGAGAGTTGGACCATAAAGAAGGGTGAGCACCAAAGAATTGATGGTTTTGAGCTGTCGTTCTGGAAAAGACTCTGAGAGTCCCTTGGACTGCAAGGAGGTTAAACCAGTCAGTCCTAAGGGAATTGAACTCTGAATATTCATTGGAAGGAGTGATGCTGAAGCTGAAGTTCCAAAAGTTTAGCCACCTGATGTGTAGAGCCAACTCATTGGAAAAGACCCTGATTCTGGGAAAGATGGAGGGCATGAGGAGAAGGGGACGACAGAGGATGAGATGGTTGGATGGCATGAATGACTCAGTGGACATGAGTTTGAGTAAACTCCAGGAGGTAGTGATGGACGGGGAGACCTGGTATGCTGCAGTCCATGAGGTTGCAAAGAGTCGGACACGACTTAGTGACTGAACAACAGCAACTGGGCTGTCTCTGGCTAATCATTCTGACTCAGAATCTTTCCTGGTGTCTCATGCATCTCTCAGCCAAAGTGAATTTCAATGAGAAAGATTCTGGGAGGTTTGTAGGATCATATGGATTGGCGTCTCCTCTTTCCTTTTGGCCTTTCATGAATTCTACCAGTTGGTGGCAGCTTGTTAGTTCCAAATTCCTTTCTAGGACCTCCTGTTGTAAGTCATGCAAGTGACTCCTGTCTTGCCTGGCCAGGATGGGCTGTTTCAGTTAGTGTTTAACTTTTGAAGTGACTGAAGAATAAACCTATATGAACAGTCAATGTGGAACAGCAAGAGACAACAACAGTTAAAAAAAAAATGACAAAACATGAATTCAGTATGATCTGAAGTGAAATCTGCTAAGACGTGTTAAAAATGATGATGATAAAAGTATGTATAGATAGAAAAAGGCTAAGTTGGACACATTTACAAAGACTGAAAATAGAAGATGTTTAAAGCCCATGGTTACTTACTGTATTATTTATGAGTGGGTACTTGGCAGAAAATATTTGAATCATCATGGATTATTGAATCAGTAGTGTCAACAGTAAACTTCATTTTGTCTTGTGGATATAAACATTAGTTCTGTGCATTTTTGTCAGCAATAGAAACTGAGTATCATGACTTACTCCATTACACAGAAGTTTAATGGCCCAGAAGTGCTAACATTTTATTGTGATTTTTTGAACTAGGGCTTACACTTGAACTGTGTCTGCATGAGATAACACCCTTAACCACTGTTATTGAACACCGAGTGGCTTTGGAAATTTGCTTTTGCTGCAGAACTGATAAAGTTTCTGAGTTCAGTCTATAATTACAAAGCAGAACTGTGCTTATATGTGGGACTTTCACTATGGTAAAGTCATTTCAATGACAACTAATATTTATCACAAATAATTTCAGTTGCTTCCAAAGTTAAAACAAGTATGTTGTCAAAAGTTATAGCAAGTAGCAAACTCTTCATTCCCATACAAATTTTTTGGTGGATCTGTTTTCTGAGCTCAAGCTTTGGTTCCAACAGTACTTCTCTGGCTTTGATGCAAATGCAAAAAATTTACATATTTAAAGCTTCTTTGTTGTTGTTGTTGTTGTTGTTGAGTCCTGTCTGATTCTTTGCAACCCCATGGACTGCAGCAAGCCAGGCTTCCCTGTCCACCATCTCCCAGAGCTTGGTCAAACTCATGTCCATTGAGTTGGTGATGCCATCCAACCATCTCATCCTCTATTGTCCCCTTCTCCTCCTGACCTCAATCTTTCCCAGCATCAGGATCTTTTCCAATGAGTAGGCTCTTCGCATCAGATGGTCAAAGTATCGGAGCTTCAGCCTCAGCATCAGTCCCTCCAGTGAATATTCAGGATTGATTTCCTTTAGAATGGACTGGTTTGCTCTTGCAGTCCAAGGGATTCTCAAGAGTCTTCTCCAACACCACAGTTCAAAAGCATCAATTCTTCAGCGCTCAGCCTTCTTTACATTCTAACTCTCGCATCCATATAGGACTACTGGAGAGCTTCATTTAACTATACAATCGAAGACCTACCACTCAACCATAATCTGCAATGTAATGACATGCTAAATGGCAAATGTTAAGAGAAGAAGCTAATTCAGTTTTCTGTATCCTTTTAGTGATGAATGTAGTCAATTAAGTCATATTCTCATGGATTGATGTCAGTGCTTGATATTTCTTAATCTGTATGAAAGACGTTTTTATGATGAAATACTTAAAACCGTATTACAGATCGAATACACACACATATTACCGATCAGCATCAGCAGAAGAACATTTTCTGTTGATTTGGATGATTTGGAGTACTAACTCTGAATCCCAACTAAAGTGTTGTTATTTAGTTTCGAGTTGTGTTGGGATCTTTTGCGACTCCATTGACTGTGCTCCTCTGTCCAAGGGGTTTCCCGGGCAAGACCACTGGAGTGAGTTGCCATTTTCTTCTCTAGGGGATCTTCCCAACCCTGGGATTGAACCTCCATCTCCTGCATTGGCAGCAGAATTCTTTACCACTGAGCCACCAGGGGAGCTCAAATTAAAGTGTTATTCTCCCCTAGAAGAATTCCATATATTCCCATTAATAGAGCTGTATTATTGCACTCAACTGTTTGAATTTTGTCAATAAGAATACTTGGAAATGTGTTTATTCGTTTGTTATGTTTGTAGTATGTATGATCCCCAATTTTGTCTTTTGACCCCGGAGCCTAAAATATTTACTATCTGGCCCTTTAAAGAAAAAAGTTTGCTGACCTTTGATTTAGACTGATGAATATCAGTAGATACTAATCTGAAATCTGTACATTGTGTTGGTTTTCTTCTTTAAGTAATCAAGAGGAATTTTAAGTTTGAAATAACCAGTTTACTGATGCCTCTTTCCGGCTAAAAGAATTTTCTTGAGGAAACTTTGAATGTAAATTGTTATTTACAAGTACAGAATATAACTATATGTGGTTGGTTTCAACATTATCACATCCTTGTTTGCGTCCTTTACAAAGTGTGGACTAACCAGAAACAACTGTAAACTATGGACAGAACTAGGATAACTGTCTTCATCGTCAGTTCTGAAGGTCAGAGCTCCTTTCTCCCAATGATATTTTATCCTCTCATTGTGAGAATTAGCTCTAGTAGAGATTAGGCTGGTAGCAATAGAGCAGGTGTGGAGGAGTAGTATAAGTACTTTTTCCTCCCTTGTTACACAACCTATCAGTTCACCCTTAATTACATATAAATAGTTTAGCAATGAGCTGCACTGCTAGAAAAGCTTTATCTACACCATATTCTAAGTTTTAACTCTGATACTAGAAACTACCAACAGCCTTGTTCATAAATGTGTTCAGTTCAGTTCAGTTCAGTCGCTCAGTCATGTCCGACTCCTTGTGACCCCATGAATCACAGCATGCCAGGCCTCCCTGTCCATCACCAACTCCCGGAGTTCACTCAGACTCACGTCCATCGAGTCAGTGATGCCCTCCAGCCATCTCATGCTCTGTCGTCCCCTTCTCCTCCTGTCCCCAATCCCTCCCAGCATCAGAGTCTTTTCCAGTGAGTCAACTCTTCTCATGAGGTGGCCAAAGTACTGGAGTTTCAGCTTTAGCATCATTCCTTCCAAAGAAATCCCAGGGCTGATCTCCTTCAGAATGGACTGGTTGGATCTCCTTGCAGTCCAAGGGACTCTCAAGAGTCTTCTCCAACACTACAGTTCAAAAGCATCAATTCTTCGGCACTCAGCCTTCTTCACAGTCCAACTCTCACATCCGTACATGACCACTGGAAAAACTATAGCCTTGACTAGACGGACCTTAGTCGGCAAAGTAGTATCTCTGCTTTTCAATATGCTATCTAGGTTGGTCATAACTTTTCTTCCAAGGAGTAGGCGTCTTTTAATTTCATGGCTGCAGTCACCATCTGCAGTGATTTTGGAGCCCCCCAAAATAAAGTCTGACACTGTTTCCACTGTTTCCCATCTATTTCCCATGAAGTGATGGGACCAGATGCCATGATTTTCGTTTTCTGAATGTTGAGCTTTAAGCCAACTTTTTCACTCTCCACTTTCACTTTCATCAAGAGGCTTTTAGTTCCTCTTCACTTTCTACCATAAGGGTAGTGTTAGCTGCATATCATAAATGGCATATCAGGCTCAGATATATCTCCAGCATTTCAATATTATGTTTAACACCATCATTGAGGTGATCACAGCCAAAAGAACTGCTTTGAATGCCTGCAGAGCTTTGCCAGAATTCTATATTAGCTTTTGACTAGTTTCCAGGAGCCAGTGGTGAACCTTGGCCATCTGGTCTGCTTCTGCACTTTCAGTTCTTGCCAAAAGGTGAGGCAAAAATTTGGTGCATTTTGATGGATGATAGGGTTAGCAAGGGGTGATGAGTTAGGCTTTTCGGTAGTTAAGTGTGACAGGATGACTAGGGTTCAACTTTGATAATCTTTTTTTCCCCCCTTTTTTAAACTTTTTATTTTGTATCAGGGTATAGCTTATTATCAGTGTTGTGATAGTTTATGATGAACAGCAAAGGGACTCAGCCATGTGTATAGATGTATCCATTCTCCCCTAAACCTCCCTCCCATCCAGGCTGCCACATAACACTGAGCAGACTTCCATGTGCTATACAGTAGGTCCTTGTTGATTATCCATTTTAAATACAGTAGTGTGTACATGTCGATCCCCAACTCCCTAACTATCCCTTTCCCCCATTCTTCCCCCTGGCAACCATAAGTTCATTCTCTAAGTCTATGAGAACTTTGACAGTCTTCTGCATAATCTTAGAGTGAAAGAGAGAATATGAAAAGGCTTAAGAAGCAAAGTTAAGGAAGGGACTGAGATTTGTAAAGTGGCAGACACTGTGCTGGTGCTTTGCATGTATCATTTTATTAAAGTACAGCAAAAAGTCTGGGAGTGAGATACTACCATGCAAATTTTATAGGTGAAACTCAGAGATCAAGTGATTTAAAGCAGTAACTATTAATAGTAGATTAGAACTTAGTCGATCTGTCTTACGTACTTGACTCTGAAGATACAGTTGTGACAAGTGGATACTATAGCAGGAGAAATAGCCAGAAATCAAACAGCAGTTTGGTACATCTCTGACTTCAGCTTCATCACATTTTGTTTCACTGGGAAGTCCAGTTGTGTTTGATCCAAACTTTTTTCCTGGAAATGGAACTGCAGAGAATATTTTGACTCTTATTTCGGTTGTTAAACTCAAGGAGGATGCTTTTTCGACTTTGCCTTAGTAGAAACACATAAGGGCACTTATGTGGGTATGGGGTTGAAGAGAGCTTTTACATAAGAAAAAATTTAAAGTTTGTTTCTGTGTTTTTGTAGACGTGCTATATGTGTAGAGGAGGTTTAAGCAGTCTCCAGGCATCTAAGGAAAAGCAATAAGAAAGAATAAATGAGATAGTATTAATACAGTGTGTAGAAATTGTAGAATAATCTCAAGATATGCACTGGTCAGACTGACTGTGTAATGTCTATTTTTGAAATGTAAAGTTTAGAACAGATAAGAGGAAATCAACCAAAGGAAAGTCTCAGATGTTAATAGGCTGTAAAACAAAAACAGTTGATTAATTAATTCACTGATCTATTCATCTTTATCTCTATCTATATAGAGAGATAAAGATGCAACCCACTCCAGTGTTCTTGCCTGGAGAATCCCAGGGACGGGAGAGCCTGGTGGGCTGCCGTCTGTGGGGTTGCACAGAGTCGGACACAACTGAAGCTACTTAGCAGCAGTAGCAGCATATAGCACAGAGAAAACAACCTTAGCTCAACACCAGGCTGCTTCACAGTGTGTTTTCAAAAGCTTTTCAAGGCTCTTCTTAACTGCCAGCATCTAATGGTCCATTTGTTTTGACCATTTCCTTATTTGTCTTTCTTGAGAAAAATGTCCGTAAGTATTCCTTGTGATTTTCTTATTCTTCCCCAACTTTAGGCAAAAGAAAAGTAAACCTAGTAATATATTGATGTTAGATGTGATAATTGAGAGCATCATGGTTTGTATATAACTTAGCAAATATTTATGTTCTAGGTATTGTTCTAGAACTGTGGGATACTGTAATGGACGAAGCCATCATATAAACCCTTCAATAATTTCTCCCTTTGTGGACTTTATATTCTATACCAATATTATTTCCTTAAGTAATGACAGTACCAATGTTCTGACTATACATTTTTTGCTTTTTTCAACACTCAGTTATAATTCAGGCCTAACAGGCCACAATTTTTAAAGGTATGTATAAATCAAGCACAACAAAACAGTTTGTATTTGCATGTATAGTGTATTTAGGTATTATAGAAGGAGTCCTGGAAGTGGGTAATCTGTGCTCTAGTTCTCTCTTCTGACTAAATGTGCAGCTTGGGCAGGTTATATAAACTCCTCCAACCATGTGTAAAATTGGATTGTCTCTAAGATGCCTTCAGCTCTAAAAAATTTCTGTGATTCTAAAATTTTAATAAAGGTATATATAAAGAATAGCTTCTATATAGAATGTGTTATTGTTCTAATGATACTATCGTCTCATTGAGGATCCAGGATTCAATCTTACTCTTCGTAAGTTAAAATTGTATCAACTACACCAGCTATACTGAGTGAGAAGCAAAGAGACTAGGTAAAAAGGCTACTGATAAACCAAAATCCTTATATCTTTGAAGTTTATATACTTCAGCATCTCTACTTAAAATTTTTCCATCCTGGTTACAGGTAAGGATTTAACCAAAGATGTAATCATGGAACATTCTCTTTTATGATAAATACCCAAGAACCTCAATATTGGTTAAATAAATTTGGTAAAAGCATAATAGAGCAAAAAAATTTTTGGTAGAGAAGCAAGATTTTAAAATGATACTACAGTCTTTAGCTTTTAGGTTTAAAGAAATCCCTTTCTCTGTTGCTGGCCATTATTGTGTGTTTTCAAGAACAGGTGAGTGTGAATAGAAATTTTAAAAAACCAACCCCATATTACCTAGCATAGTACTAAGTGCATAAAAGATATTCGATAAGTACGTACTGATATTGATTCATTGTATTGTCGATGAACGGTCTGAGATTTTCCTCTATTTACAAGTTAGCCTGCTACAGTTTCACGGATGCTGGTAGAAAATATGACACTCTGGGTCAGAGAGGAAGGACAGTCATTACTTATAGCAATAGCAGTAGCTAGACTGTGATCATTTGTGCCAGCCTCTGAAGTCCTGTTCTCACAAGGTGGTATGAAGAGGGCCAGATAATATGTGAATTATAGGAGAGGAACTCTGAGCCTTGGAACCTCCAGTTTTTTTATTCTGTGGAGTAAGCATGATTTTCCTTTGCTCTGGAAGGAGACGTTCTTTTCTTCTCAGGCTGTAACCATATCTGCCCTTGTCTTTCGAGGCAGACCTTATCTTCCAGTTCTGTTTTCTGTACAGACATCCTTGAGAAGCTAGTAAAAGAGAATGAGAAGTCAGTGCCTCTGCTCATGAGACAGGCTGAAAAGAGGGACTCAAGGAGAACTGTCTCTCAGCATAAATTCTATACTAGAATTATTGTTATATAAAAGAATGAAAAGACATATTCAGATTTCATCTCTATCTCTAGTCACTGAAATACTAGAAACTGATAAACATGTGACCTTTATATAAAAATCTACAGAAAAGAGTACACTCTGAAATTAGTATTTAAGTAAGTTCTTGAATGTTGTTGAATGCACATATCAAACATTCGATTATATTTACATTTTGAATCAAGGGAGGTGGAAAGGTAGCTTATATAATAATTCAAGTGATTTACATAGAAAGTAATGAGATTGCATGTCACTGGGGATTTAGAGAGTGTTCAAAAACACAAGCTGAACATATTGTACAATCATGAAATTTAAGATGTTTTAAATTAAAAAACTTATTCAAGACTTTCATTCACTTTTTCAAATACCTCAGGGAAATGATACCCCAGATGCTATGCTTATGTTCTTTTGAGGTTCTGTTAATGAATATGGGTATAACCCTGTGAAACAGTGGCATTGGTTAGCAGCTTGACTAGTATTGCTTGCAAACAAACCAGTAAAAACAACAACAGCGAAACTCTGCATATCAGAGACCAATGAAAACAAACCAGCAACCAAAATTACTGTCTGTATCTTTAAATTCTTGAATGTGTTTCGGAATTTGTTTGACAAAGTTAGGTTGGTTTTAAAATTTAGCTCGGTGACTCAGTTGCAGCTGTTCCAAATAATTGGTCATGAGCTTTTTATACTATGTAGCTTAATTTAACGGAGCACAGCTTCCTGCCGTTTTTTCCTTCTCTGTGATCCAGAATCTGAAATAAACACATTTTAAGGGATTATATCAATTGTTCATATTTAAGAATAACAATCTAGAATAGGCTTTATGAAGAGCAGTTTTTATGCACTTTTGATTTTAGATACTTTCATCTAGATAGATGAAAAATAGGAATTCCAATATATTTTAAAAATAAGAAACCCGTGCTCATTGTGTCCATTTAGAAAAGTTAGGCATAAAAGAAGTAATGCTTACACTTACCGACAGCTACTTAAACATTTGGTATATGACCCAATCACTGCATTTCTTAAAAATTTTTTTTTCTTTTTTCTTTTTTTAAATTAAGTTATTTATTTTATTTTTTTGGCTGTGCAAGGTCTTAGTTGCAGCATGTGAGATGTAGTTCCCTGACCAGGAATCGAACCCGGGCCCCCTGCATTGGGAGCTTGGAGTCTTAGCCACTGGTCCACCAGAGAAATCCCTAAGTTATTTTTTAATTGAAGGTTAATCGCTTTACAGAATTTTGTTGTTTTCTGTCAAACATCAATATGAATCAGCCATAGGTATACATATGTCCCCTCCCTCTTGAACCTCCCTCCCATCTCCCTCCTGATTCCATCCCTCTAGGTTGTTACAGAGCCCCTGTTTCAGTTTCCTGAGTCATACAGCAAATTCCCATTGACTGTTTTACGTATGGTAATGTAAGTTTCCATGTTACTCTCTCCATACATCTCACCCTCTCCTCCCCCCCCGCCCCCGCCCCTGTGTCCATAAGTCTGTTCCCTATGTCTGTTTCTGCATTGCTGCCCTGCAAATAAATTCATCAATACCATCTTTTGAGCCACCAGGGAAGCCCCTATATATTCATTAGTATATAATATTTATCTTTGTCTTTCTGACTTACATCACTCTATACAATATGCTCTGTGTTCATCCACCTCGTTAGAACTGACTTAAATATGTTCCTTTATGGCTGAGTAATATTCCATTGTATATATGTACCACAGCTTCTTTATCCATTCTTCTGTTGATGGGCATCTAAGTTGCTTCCATGTTCTAGCTATTGTAAATAGTGCTGCAGTGAACGTTGAGGGTACATGTGTCTTTTTCAATTTTGGTTTCCTCAGGGTATATGCCTAGCAGTGGGATTGCTGGGTCATATGATGGTTTTATTCTATATTTTTAGAGAATCTCCATGCTGTCTTCTGTAGTGGCCGTATCAATTTACATTCCCACCAATAGTGCAAGAGGGTTCCCTTTTCTCCACACCCTCTCCAGCATTTAATATTTGTAAACTTTTTGATGATGGCCATTCTGACTGGCAGTCACTACATCTTGACATCTGTTTTATTACTTTTGTAATATATTACTGTTATGGAAGTCAATAAGTACATAAACAAAGTCCTGATCCAGTAAGAAACATTTTCCCTTTAAAAAAAAATCCCAAACAATGTACTTCCTTACTCACATTATCAGCAACAGAAATACAAGCACAGCAACCAAACGAAAAGGTGTGCCCCTAATCTATCTTGACTTCATAAATATTAGCTATTTGACAGCCATAAAAATGAATTAGCACTGACCTGACTGGGTTACTCGGGATTTTTATGTAGGCAGATCTTTGTGTCTTCCCTGGCACTGTTTTTGTGTCCTCAAAGCAGTGTTTATGTCTGTTGCACATTCTTGGTGCAAATTCTCCTGTATGGAGAAGGAACATAGCATTTGTAATACATGCATTAAAGTTAATCTCTCTGTTTAACTCTTAGCTCATGTATATTTATTTGAAATATGATTATAGGGAAAAGTGAACTGGTTTTTAAATAAATAGCAGATCCTGTACCTTTGAACGAATATTTATTCCTTTAAAGTGACCATCTTGGGAGACTATAGGTTTATCCCAACTATTCTGTCGTTACTGTTCCCATTTTTAAGGGATTAGACCTGGGCATCTTTCGTAAGAGTGAAACCAAGGAGGACAGAGTGAAAGGACAGAAAGAGTAAGAGTGACAGCAAGAGTTCCACTGTTGTGTGACGAAGTACCTTCTTCCTGTGTTCAGCCAGCCTCTTAGAGAAGCTTCGTACTGCGCATTCTGACTGCGTCCTGTTTGGACTCTCAACTGAGACTTGATGGACATATGGGCTAAAGACATGTATGTGTACAGAAGTTGATTATATCTGATCAAGATTTACACTTAGCATAGGAATACATAGACCAGCATATTAAAAAGAAGGAATACTACTTTGCTGACAAAGGTCCATCTAGTCAACGCTATGGTTTTTCCAGTAGTCTGCATAGATGTGAGAGTTGGACCATAAAGAAAGCTGAGCGCTGGAGAATTGATGCTTTTGAACTGTGGTGTTGGAGAAGACTCTGGAGAGTCCCTTGGACTGCAAGGAGATCAAACCAGTCAATCTTAAAGGAAATCAATTCTGAATATTCATTGGAAGGACTGATGCTGAAGCTCCAATATTTTGGCCACCTGATGTGAAGAACTGACTCCTTAGAAAAGACCCTGATGCTGGGAAAGATTGAAGGCAGGAGGAGAAGGGGAATGACAGAGGATGAGTTGGTTGGATGGCATCACCAACTTGATGGACATGAGTTGGGGTAAACTCCGGGTGTTGGTGGTGGACAGGGAAGCCTGGTGTGCTGCAGTCCATGGGGTCATGAAGAGTCGGACACGACTGAGCGACTGAACCGATAGGAATACATAGCGTCAGTGCACTGATTAGGGACAGACTAGTCTAGGTACATTTTCACAAAGTTGTCTTCCCACAACTCTCTTTAGTTCCAGTGGTTTTTGTCAGGAGTAGCGTGCTAAAGTGAAAGAGGGAGAGAGAAGGAAATCTTGGTTCTGATTTTGTGATATTATTTAGTTTTTCAGCAAATATTTTGACACTTTACAATTGTATTAGTAAGATGGCATGCTAAGACGCTTCAGTTGTGTCCAACTCTTTGCGACTCTATTGGCTGTAGTCCGCCAGGCTCCTCTGTCCATGGGAATCTCCAGGCAAGAATACTGGAGTGGGTTGCCATGCCCTCCTCCAAGGCGTCTTCCCAACCCAGGGATGGAACCTGTGTGTCTTATGTCCGCTGCATTGGCAGGCAGATCCGTTACTGCTAGCGCCACCTTGTGTGTGTGCTCAGTTGTGCCCAGCTCTTCGCAGCCCAAGGACTGTAGTCCCCCAGGCTCTTCTGTAGCTATGGGATTTTCCAGGCAAGAATCCTGGAGTGGGTTGACATTCTCTTCTCCCACGGATCTTCCCGACCAAGGGATCAAACCTGTGTCTCTTGCATCTCCTGTATCAGCAGGTGGATTCTTTACCATTAGCATCACCTGGTAGTTCCACTTTACTTAACTCTAAAAAATAGAAAATTGAGAAGACTACAATGTAGATTTTACTAAGGGTGAAAAAAGATCAAGATTGGTCTATAATCTTTTAGAGTGTCAGAGAGCAAGAAGAGGGCTTTCTTTTCCAAGTCTTTCAGGGACAAACAAACTTTTATCATTCTCTTTAAATTTTCACCTCCCTTCCCATACTCTTCACTCTCAATTGGGACCTGACTTCGTACTTCTTTGGGAAAATGGAATTCATAACACATGAACTCTCTCATTTTTATAATTCTATTAAATGTTTGCTTGTATATATTTCAGTTCAGTACAGTTCAGTCGCTCAGTCGTGTCCGACTCTTTGCGACCCCATGAATCGCAGCACGCCAGGCCTCCCTGTCCATCACCAACTCTTGGAGTTCACTCAGACTCACGTCCATCGAGTCAGTGATGCCATCCAGCCATCTCATCCTCGGTCATCCCCTTCTCCTCCTGCCCCCAATCCCTCCCAGCATCAGAGTCTTTTCCAGTGAGTCAACTCTTCTCATGAGGTGGCCAAAGTACTGGAGTTTCTGCTTTAGCATCATTCCTTCCAAAAGAAATCCCAGGGTTGATCTCCTTCAGAATGGACTGGTTGGATCTCCTTGCAGTCCAAGGGGCTCTCAAGAGCCTTCTCCAACACCATAGTTTAAAAGCATCAACTCTTCGGCACTTAGCCTTCTTCACAGTCCAACCCTCACATCCATACATGACCACTGGAAAAACCATAGCCTTGACTAGATGACCTTTGTTGGCAAAGTAATGTCTCTGCTTTTGAATATGCTATCTAGGTTGGTCATAACTTTCCTTCCGAGGAGTAAGCGTCTTTTAATTTCCTGGCTGCAGTCACCATCTGCAGTGATTTTGGAGCCCCCCAAAATAAAGTCTGACACTGTTTCCACTGTTTCCCCATCTCTTTCCCATGAAGTGATGGGACCGGATGCCATGATCTTCGTTTTCTGAATGTTGAGCTTTAAGCCAACTTTTTCACTCTCCTCTTTCACTTTCATCAAGAGGCTTTTTAGTTCCTCTTCACTTTCTGCGATAAGGGTGGTATCATCTGCATATCTGAGGTTCTTGATATTTCTCCCAGCAATCTTGATTCCAGCTTGTGCTTCTTCCAGTCCAGTGTTTCTCATGATGTACTCTGCATAGAAGTTAAATAAGCAGGGTAACAATATACAGCCTTCACGTACTCCTTTTCCTATTTGGAAGCAGTTTGTTGTTCCATGTCCAGTTCTAACTGCCGCTTCCTGACCTGCATACAGATTTCTCAAGAGGCAGGTCAGGTGGTCTGTATTCCCATCTCTTTCAGAATTTTCCACAGTTTATTGTGATCCACACAGTCAAAGGCTTTAGCATAGTCAAGAAAGCAGAAATAGATGTTTTTCTGGAACTCTCTTGCTTTTTCCACGATCCAGTGGATGTTGGCAATTTGATCTCTGGTTCCTCTGCCTTTTCTAAAACCAGGTTGAACATCTGGAAGTTCACGGTTCACGTATTGCTGAAGCCTGGCTTGGAGAATTTTGAGCAGTACTTTACTAGCGTGTGAGATGAGTACAATTGTGCGGTAGTTTGAGCATTCTTTTGCATTGCCTTTCTTTGGGATTGGAATGAAAACTGACCTTTTCCAGTCCTGTGGCCACTGCTGCATTTTCCAAATTTGCTGGCATTTTGAGTGCAGCACTTTCACAGCATCATCTTTCAGAATTTGAAATAGCTCCACTGGAATTCCATCACCTCCACTAGCTTTGTTCATAGTGATGCTTTCTAAGGCCCACTTGACTTCACATTCCAGGATGTCTGGCTCTAGGTAGTGATCACAGCATCATGATTATCTGGGTCGTGAAGATCTTTTTTGTACAGTTCTTCTGTGTATTCTTGCCGCCACTTCTTACCTATGGTTATATTTTGTGGTGAACATTTGTTGGTGTTTCCCCCAGGATATATTCCTATTTCCTCTGTCTAACCATCCTATGTTTCCTCATCTGACTGTTTAGGATTTGATTACTCCGGAATAAGATTTAGGGAATGTTCGAGAGCAGTGGTGATCTTGTTCTGTATCCTTGTTTTGTGTGTTGTTTTGATTATTCCTATTTTATACTAACCCTTCATTTTTTGATCTAATTCTTAGTTCTCTGCTTCTCTCTCTCCAGTTTTATTGCAATATAACACACGTATACAAATCATTCTTTCAAAGTGTATAATTCAGTATTTTTTAGTATATTCACAGTTGAGGTATCACCATGGTCTAACTATAGAACATTTTTGTTTTCCTAATAGAATCCCCATACCTAGTAGCCCTCATTCATCACTTGCCTCTTCCTAAGGGGGCACTTGCTATTTATGGATTTGCCTGTTTGGACATTTTGTATAAATAGAATCATACAATATGTTGTTTTTGTGACTGGTTTCTTTCACTTAGTGTAATTTTTTCAAGGGTCATCCATGCTATAACATGTATCAATACATCATTTCTCTTTTTCCCCTATTGGGGTAAAATACACAAAGCAAAATCTACCATTTTAATAATTTTAAAGTATACGGTTCATTGGCGTGTAGTACAATCATGATGTTGTATAACTGTCACAATTCTCTAGTTCCAGAATATTTTCATCACATAAAAAGAAAACCCTGTATCTGTTATAGCCTCACCCCATCACCCCCTCCCCCCAACCACTAATTTGAAGGCAATGGCACCCCACTCCAGTACTCTTGCCTGGAAAATCCATGGATGGAGGAGCCTGGTAAGCTGCAGTCCATGGGGTTGCTAAGAGTTGGACATGATTGAGTGACTTCACTTTCACTTTTCACTTTCCACTTACATGCATTGGAGAAGGAAATGGCAACCCACTCCAGTGTTCTTGCCTGGAGAATCCCAGGAACGGGGAAGCCTGGTGGGCTGCCGTCTATGGGGTCGCACAGAGTCTGACACGACTGAAGCGACTTAGCAGCAAACTGCTCTTTGGATTTGCCTGTTCTGGGTATTTCATATAAATTGAGTCATATAAGATGAAGTCTTTTGTGTTTGATTTCTTTTTGTAAAATTAATTTTATTGAAGTATAGTTGAATTACAATGTGTCAATTTCTGCTGTACAGCCAAGTGATTCATGTATATATATATAATATATATATATTCTTTTTCGTATTCTTTTCCATAATGGCTTATCACAGGATATTGAATATAGTTCCCTGATAGCTCAGTAGTAGCTTGCTGCTTATCCATGCTGTATGTAATAGTTTACATCTGCTAACCCACAGCTCCCGATCCATTCCTCCTGCCTGGCAACCACAAGTCTGTTCTGCATGTCTGTGAGTCTGTGTTCCATAGATGAGTTCATTGGTGGCATATTTTAAATTCCACATACAAGTGATATCATATGGTATTTCTCTTCCTCTTTATGATTTACTTTAATAGTATGATCCTCTCTAGGTCTATCCATGTTGCTGCAAATGACATTATTTCATTCTTTTTTATGGCTGAGTAGTGTTCCATTGGGAAGGACCCTGGTGCTGGGAAAGATTGAAGGCAAAAGGAGAAGAGGCAGCAGAGGGTGAGTTGGTTAGAAAGCATCACTGATGCAATGCACATGAATTGGAGCGAACTCTGAGAGGTAGTGAAGGATAGGGAAGCCTGGTGTGCTGCAGTCCACGGGGTCATAAAGAGTCAGACGTGACTTAGCGTCTGAACAACAACAGTGTTCCATTGTGCACACACACCACATCTTTATCCATTTGCGTACACCACACACATGCACACACACCGCACGTGTACACACACCATATCTTCTTTATCCATTCATCTGTTGATGGACATTTAAACTGTTTTCATGTTGCGGCTAATGTAAATTGTCCTGCAGTAAACATTGGGATGCTTTTATCTTTTCAAATTACAGTTTTCTCTGGATATGTGCCCAGGATTGGGATTTCAGGGTCATATGGTAACTCTTTTTAGTTTTTTGAGAATCCTTCATATTCTTTTCCCCAGTGGCTGCACCAACTTACATTCCCAACAACAGTGTCGGAGGGTTCCCTTGTCTCTACATCCTCTCCAACATTTGTTATTTGTCGACTTTTTAATGATGACTGTTCTGTGTGTATGAGGTGGTACCTTACTGTAGTTTTGATTTGCACTTCTCTAATAATTACCAGTAAGCATCTTTTCATGTGCCTGCTGACTATCTGTATGTCTTCTCTAGAGAAATGTCTATTTAGATCTGCCCATTTTTAAATCAAGTTGTTTGTTTTTTTTTTTGTTATTGAGTTGTATGAGCTATTTGTAAATTTTGGAAATTAAGCCCTTGTTGGTGACATCATTTACAAATATTCTGGTGGATAGGTTGTCTTCTCATTTTGTTTATGGTTCCCTTTGCTGTATAAAATGTGTATGGCTTCTTTTATTTAGCTTAATGTTTTCAAGGTAAATTAAATAATAATGTTTAATTATTTTTTAAACAGTGTTTTCAAAATCCACCCATGTCATAACATTTATATTTTATTTTCTTTACATGCCTAGAGAATAGTCCAGTTAATCAGTATACTAAATTTTATTTATCCATTTCAATTTTTTGTTAACATTTAAAAAGTTCAAGTATATTTGACTTAAAATATTATATATTAGTTTCAGATATATAACATGGTGATTTGTATTTTTATACTTCACAAAATGATCACCATGATAAGTCTAGTTGCTGTCACCATACAAAATTATTACAGTGTTCACTGTGCTGTATAATATATCTATGTGTCTTATTTATTAACTAGAAGTTTGTGCCTCTTAATCTCCCTTACCTATTTCATCCATCTCTTCCCACTCCCCTACCTCACCCCCCCACCGCCCTGCCCCTGGCAACTGCAAGTTTCATCTCATATTCTGTAGGTAGCACTTTTCTATTTTTTTTTTTAAGTTTGAATTTTTTAATTTTTCAAACAATTATTAAAATTTTTTCTATTGTTTTTCTTTCTTTAAAAAAATTACTTATTCATCTGTTTTTGGCTGTGGTAGATCTTCATTGCTGTGAGCAGGATTTCTCCAGTTGCACAGAGCGGGGCTACTCTTTGCTGCAGTGCGTGGGCTTCTCATTGCTGTGGCTTCTCTTGTTGCCGAGCCCAGGCTCTAGGGGTGTGGGCTTCCATAGGCCCAGCAGTGGCAGCACGTGTGCCCGAGAGTGTGTGGGCTTCAGTAGTTGCAGCATGCAGGCTTGGTAGTTGTGGTTCTAAGTCTCTAGAGCGTGGGTTCAGTAGTCATTTTGCATGGGTTTAGTTGCTCCACTGCTTGTGGGATCTTCCCAGACCAGGGATCCAACCTGTATCCCCTGCTCTGGCAGGCACATTCACATCCACTGCACCGTCAGGGAAGTCCTCTGTGCGCTGTACTCAGTTGTGTCCAACTCTTTGCGACCTCATGGACTGTAGCCCCCCAGGGGCCTCTGTCCATGGGGCTTTCCAGGCAAGAATACTGAAGCGGGTTGCCATTTCCTCCTTAAGGGGATGTTTCCGACCCAGGGGTCGAACCCGTGTGTCAGTCCTGCATCGCAGGCAGGTGCTTTACCACTAGCACCACCTGGGAAACCCTAGGGAAGTGCTCTATTCTTTTTCAAATTCTTTCCTCCCTGCTTTAAAAAATCCATTCAGCCATTATTGGCCTTTTGACTGGTGTGTTTAGTCCATTTAAAGTAATTATTGGTAGGTATGTACTTACTGGAGGCTTCCCAGGTGGCTCTAGTGGTAAAGAACCTGCCTGCCAATGGAGGAGGTGCTAGAGACACCAGCTTGATCCCAGGGTTGGGAAGATCCCCTGAAATGACAGTCTACTCCAGTATTCTTGCCTGGAGAATCCCATGAACAGAGGAACATAGCTGGCTACTGTCATAGGGTCTCAAAGAGTTGGACATGACTGAAGTGACTTACCACGCATGCATGCATGTACTTGTCATTTTAGTGACTAATGATGAGTATCTTTTCATGTACTCATTGGCCATTTAAAGTAATCTTTTTCATAAATATACCTATTCAAAGTCTTTGCTCAGTTTTAAATCAAGTTATCTTTTTATTATCAAGTTTTATTAATTAAAAATGGTTGTATATTTTGCATACAAGTACCTTATTAGATTTGTTATTTGCAAATATTTTCTCCCAATCTGTGGATTGTTTATCTACTTCCTTGATGCTGTCCCACTGATACACAAAAGTCTTTAATGTTGATGTAGTTCAATTTATTTTTATTTTTTTTAAATCTTTACTTTTAGTGAAATATCCATGAAGTGCTGCCTAACCTAGGTTCATGAAAATTTGTCTTTTTTTTTCTTTCTGAGTTTTATTGTTTTAGCTCTAACATTTAGGTCTTTTGAGTTAATTTTATCATGTGAGGTAGGTGTTTTCCTCTTCCATGTGGATATACAGTTTTTCCAGCACCATTTGTACACCATAGGGATAAAGTGGAAACAGTGTCAAATTTCATTTGGGTTCCAAAATCAATGTGTACGGTGACCTCAGCCACGAAATTAAAAGATTCTTGCTCCTTGGAAGAAAAGCAATGACAAACCTAGACAGTGTATTAAAAAGCAGAGGCATCACTTGCTGACAAAGGTCTGTCTAGTCAAAGATATGGTTTTTCCAGTAGTCATGTATGGATGTGAGAGTTGGACAATAACAAAGGGTAAGCACTGAAGAAGATGCTTTTGAACTGTGCTGGTGAAGACTCTTGAGAGGGCCTTGGACAGCAAGGAGGTCAAACCAGTCAATCCTAAAGGAAATCAACCCTGAATGTTCATTGGAAGGACTGATGCTGAAGCTGAAGCTCCAGTATTGTGGCCACCTGATGTGAGGAGCCAACTCATTGGAAAACACCCTGATGCTGGGAAAGATTGAAGGCTGGAAGAGAAGGGGGACAGGATGAGATGACTGGATGGCATCATTGACTCAATGGACATGAATTTGAACAAACTCCAGGAGATCGGGAAGGATTGGGAAGCCTGACATGCTTCAGTCCATGAAATCACAAAGAGTAGGACACGACTTAGAGACTGAACAACAACAACAACAACAACAACAACAACAACAACAGATAACAAATATTACCACCCAGTTATATGCAGCTTTTTACCATCTGGGTATGTGGACTAATGATGCTTTCCTTTTGTGTGTTTGTTCCTATGTGTGTATGTGTATATACACTGTTCAGTTCAGTTCAGTCGCTCAGTCGTGTCCGACTCTTTGTGACCCCATGAATCACAGCACGCCAGGCCTCCCTGTCCATCACCAACTCCCGGAGTTCACTCACACTCACGTCCATTGAGTCAGTGATGCCATCCAGTCATCTCATCCTCTGTCGTCCCCTTCTCCTCCTGCCCCCAATCCCTCCCAGCATCAGAGTTTTTTCCAATGAGTCAACTCTTCTCATGAGGTGGCCGAAGTACTGGAGTTGCAGCTTTAGCATCATTCCTTCCAAAGAAATCCCAGGGTTGATCTCCTTCAGAATGGACTGGTTGGATCTCCTTGCAGTCCAAGGGACTCTCAAGAGTGTTCTCCAACACCACAGTTCAAAAGCATCAATTCTTCGGTGCTCAGCCTTCTTCACAGTCCAACTCTCACATCCATACATGACCACAGGAAAAACCATAGCCTTGACTAGATGGACCTTAGTCGGCAAAGTAATGTCTCTGCTTTTGAATATGCTATCTAGGTTGGTCATGACTTTTTTTCCAAGGAATAAGCGTCTTTTAACTTCATGGCTGCAGTCACCATCTGCAGTGATTTTGGAGCCCCCCAAAATAAAGTCTGACACTGTTTCCACTGTTTCCCCATCTATTTCCCATGAAGTGATGGGACCGCATGCCATGATTTTCGTTTTCTGAATATTGAGCTTTAAGCCAATTTTTTCACTCTCCTCGTTCAGTTTCATCAAGAGGCTTTTTAGTTCTTCTTCACTTTCTGCCATAAGGGTGATATCATCTGCATATCTGAGGTTCTTCATATTTCTCCCAGCAATCTTGATTAATGCTTGTGTTTCTTCCAGCCCAGTGTTTCTCATGATGTACTCTGCATAGAAGTTAAATAAGCAGGGTAACAGTATACAGCCTTGATGTACTCCTTTTCCTATTTGGAACCAGTCTGTTGTTCCATGTCCAGTTCTAACTGCTGCTTCCTGACCTGCATACAGATTTCTCAAGAGGCAGGTTAGGTGGTCTGTATTCCCATCTCTTTCAGAATTTTCCACAGTTTATTGTGATCCACACACTAGGCTTTGGCATAGTCAGTAAAGCAGAAATAGATGTTTTTCTGGAACTCCCTTGCTTTTTCCATGATCCAGCAGATGTTGGCAATTTGATCTCTGGTTCCTCTGCCTTTTCTAAAACCAGCTTGAACATCTGGAAGTTCATGGTTCACGTATTGCTGAAGCCTGGCTTGGAGAATTTTGAGCATTACTTTACTACCATATGAGATGAGTGCAATTGTGCGGTAGTTTGAGTGTATTTTGGCATTACCTTTCTTTGGAATTGGAACAAATACTGACCTTTTCCAGTCCTTTGGCCACTGCTGAGTTTTCCAAATTTGCTGGCATATTGAGTGCAGCACTTTCACAGCATCATCTTTCAGGATTTGAAACAGCTCAACTGGAATTCCATAACCTCCACTAGCTTTGTTTGTAGTGATGCCTTCCAAGGCCCACTTGACTTCACATTCCAGGATGTCTGGCTCTAGATTAGTGATCACATCATGATTATCTGGGTTGTGAAGACCTTTTTTTGTACAATTCTTCTGTGTATTCTTGCCACCTCTTCTTAATATCTTCTGCTTCTGTTAGGTCCATACCATTTTTGTCCTTTATCAAGCCCATCTTTGCATGAAAAGTTCCCTTGGTATCTCTAATTTTCTTGAAGAGATTTCTAGTCTTTCCCATTCTGTTGTTTTCCTCTATTTCTTTGCATTGATCACTGAAGAAGGCTTTCTTATCTCTTCTTGCTATTCTCTGGAACTCTGCATTCAGATGCTTATATCTTTCCTTTTCTCCTTTGCTTTTTGCCTCTCTTCTTTTCACAGCTATTTGTAAGGCCTCCCCAGACAGCCATTTTGCTTTTTTTGCATTTCTTTTCCATGGGGATGGTCTTGATCCCTGTCTCCTGTACAATGTCACAAACCTCTTTCCATAGTTCATCAGGTACTCTATCTATCAGATCTAGGCCCTTAAATCTATTTCTCACTTCCACTGTATAATCATAAGGGATTTGATTTAGGTCATACCTGAATGGTCTAGTGGTTTTCCCTACTTTTTTCAATTTGAGTCTGAATTTGGTAATAAGGAATTCATGATCTGAGCCACAGTCAGCTCCTGGTCTTGTTTTTGTTGACTGTATAGAGCTTCTACATCTTTGGCTGCAAAGAATATAATGAATCTGATTTCGGTGTTGACCATCTGGTGATGCCCATGTGTAGAGTCTTCTCTTGTGTTGTTGGAAGAGGGTGTTTGCTATGACCAGTGCATTTTCTTGGCAAAACTCTATTAGTCTTTGCCCTGCTTCATTCTGCATTCCAAGGCCAAATTTGCCTGTTACTCCAGGTGTTTCTTGATTTCCTACTTTTGCATTCCTGTCCCCTATAATGAAAAGGACATCTTTTTTGGGTGTTAGTTCTAAAAGGTCTTGTAAGTCTTCATAAAACTGTTCAACTTCAGCTTCTTCAGCATTCCTGGCTGGGGCATAGACTTGGAAAACTGTGATATTGAATGGTTTGCCTTGGAGACGAACGGAGATCATTCTGTCATTTTGAGATTGCATCCAAGTACTGCATTTTGGACTCTTTTGTTGACCATGATGGCTACTCCATTTCTTCTGAGGGATTCCTGCCCGCAGTAGTAGATGTAATAGTCATCAGAGTTAAATTCACCCATTCTAGTCCATTTTAGTTCGCTGTAGCAACAAATAATTAAAACCTTACTATTTGATGTGTGTGTTTGTGTACATTTTCATTTATTTTGTGATTTCTAGACATAAAATGTTTTAATAGTACTTTTTTCTTTGAATTAGAAAAATTGTTAAAGGGAAAAAAATTATTGCAAGTCTAGAAAGTGGTTGGATCCATGGCTTCAAAGAAATGTGTTTTCTCTTCTCCTGTATTCTCTTGGTTCTGCTTCCTTTTTTTAGTTGGCTTCAAATTTTTTTTTTCTATCTGTTCCACAACTGGCAGAGACTGATTTCTGGCATATATAAGGCGTATTGTCTAAACTTAGCAATCTTACAATTTGTTTATAACACTGATAACAAAAGTAATAACAATAGTAATAATAATGTCATTAGTAGTTAATATTAACATTTATTGAATTCTTTTTGTATGCCAATTACTATACTAAGTTCTTAGTGTGTTTCCCAGTATTTAGCCTTGATAATAGCTCTGTGTTGTTGTTTAGTTACTAAGTTGTGTTTGAACTCTTGTGACCCACCATGGTTGTAGCCCACCAGGCTCCTCTGTCCATGGGGTTTCCCAGGCAAGAATACTGGAGGGGGTTGCCATTTTTTTCTCCCTTCCCTTCCCTACCCAGGGATCAAACCTGCGTCTTCATCATTGGCAGGCTGATTCTATACCACTGAGCCACCAGGGAAGTCCAATAACTCTGTGAGGAAAGTATTATTTATAAATATGAGGAAGTTAAGAGACAGACTAGTGTAGTAACTTGTTTAATCATTCAGCTAGTCAAGTGGTAGAGCCGTGGAATCCAGGCAGACTGTATGTGCTATACTGTCTGCCCAGTATCAACTCATGGAAAAACTCATTGTCTTTGCGTTTGTAATGTGCCCATTCTCAGACCAATCAGTCTGCATAAAGAAATAATGATCCCATGTTTACTCAGAACGGAGTTATCTTCCTAGCCCATTGACAGCCTTATTAGAACCACATAGGGTAGGGAGGGTGATTCCCTAAGGAAAGGGACCTGGGATGTATTAAAAAAGCACGTGTCCACTAAACAAATATTTTATTAACCGTGCTGCTTAGCAACAGAGAGTTCCATATTAAACATTGAAAGTTGCAACTGCCACTGTCAGAGGCCAACAGTATTGTCAGTTTTGATTACAGACTTCTTAAATGTGTTGTGTTCTTTTGAGACTATTTGTTAGTGGTGGGTTATTTACACTGTTAAATTATGATCTTAGACTAGTGAAAATTTTAAAATAAATCACTTCGCAGTTTCAAAATACTGTATTTTGTATTTTGTACGGCTTTAAAATCTGTATCTTAAATTTGATTTATAATAACTTTGTTTTGGATGGAGAAAAGGAAAATGAAGCAGATAAAATTTGGACAAAAGATACTTTTCAAAATATTATTTATACTTTAAAAAATATTGAAATTCAGTCTAGATAAAATCGAGCTTGTTTAAGCAATGACTAGAATAAGACAGTTGAGACAAGATTTGTCTTTTGCCTTTACACAGAACTTTTCTTGGATATTTGGATTATTTGCAGCTAGTCTGTCAGTATTGTGTTTATGTGTTTCAGGTTTCTGTATCTTTTCCATGAATTTCCTCAACTGGTCCTTCATTCCAGTAAGCTGTTTTTTTGTTTGTTTTTTTTTTTTTTTGGTTTTCTTCCTTATGAAAAAGGCTTTCCTCCGGCTAGTATATGTAGACTTCATTCTTTTGTGAAGTCAACTGTTCACATTTATTGTAATCTATTTGGAACTATTGAAGAGAGAGCGCCTTTGGATGCTATTCAAGGAAAAATTGCATATTTGTCCTAAGCTTCCCCTGTTTATTAAGTATAAAGATACTTGAACCAAAGGTATTTCTAAAAACCATAATAATTCTGGTGTAGAATGCTTTTTATTACTCTTACAGGAGTCAATCTTTAGACCATGCATCCCTACACCAGTCTTTCCTTCTATATTTTTCACTGAAAATAATAAAAACAGGTATCCCTTAGTTGTGATTTTGTTCATAGCCTTATCCTGACTGAACTCCTTGGCCCAGTTTATTATGATTGAATTGTTCCTATTTCAAGAGATTCATTTTCTTTTTTATTTCCTTACTTTACTCCTCTGATGTGTAACTACTTTGATAACATCATTAATGTTTGTATTCACTGCTATTTTATTCTCTTTTTATAAGGTGTCTTTGATTACCCTGTAAAAATATGTTTTTTTAAATTTGTCCTGCCTGGTTCCTGAGATTTCCTGGTACTTGGCCTGGGATATACATTTACTTGAGCTTCAGTACTTAGCTGGTTACCAGGAAGTCCTTACTTTGGAATATAAATGAATTGTTTACCTTCAGAGACTCTTATTTTTATGCATACTTTGTTGTTGGGGTTTAGTTGCTCAGTTGAGTCCACATCTTTTGTGACCCCATGGACTGTGACCCACCAGGCTCCTTTGTCCATGGAATTTCCCAGGCAAGAATACTAGAATGGATTGTCATTTCCTTCTCTAGGGAATCTCCCTGACCCAGGGATCGAACCTGTATCTCCTGCACTGGCTAGTGGATTCTTTACCACTGAGCCACGAGGGAAGCCTGTATGTATACTCAGTGTACATTAAATGTACACTTAGTGTTTAGGATCTTCAGAGGAAACAAAAGAGATAGGAGAAGTTTTTAGTCCCTGCTCCAAAGTACTTTTTAATCTAGGCTTTTAGCCATTTTACAGTGAATGCTTATGATAGCAAATCACGTCAGTATTGTAGCTTTTAAAGCTTTTTATAAGGAAGGATCCCCACTGAGACATGAGGATGCTTCCTTTTTTACTCTCAAAAGGTCCTAATTTGATAATGGACTCATTCAGAGTATATAAACAAGTCACACAAATCAACAAAACAACAAACCTCGAAGTTGAAAAATGAGTGAGGTCCTCTTAAAAGTAATAGATAAAAGAGGTTATACAAGTGGCTAATAAACATTTGAAAGGTGCTTAACATTATAGTCACAATGGAAATACAGATTAAAACCACAACAAAACCTACTGCATACCCTTCAGAATGGCTGAAATAAAAAATTTGACAATACCAAGGGTTGCAAGGATATCAAATAACAGCAGTTCAGATATAAATTTTGGAAATTTAAATGAATTCAACTGCTTTGTAAAAATATAGAAAATGTGTGCTAAAGATGGACATGTGATATCCCATTACCTAGGTATATATGGAACAGAAATGAGTGTGTAACTATGCTAAAAGAAAAGGCAAGGGCATCCATAGCAGCCTTATATGTAATGTTCCTATGTTGCAGCTGTAACAAATTACCACCAACTTAGTGGCTTTTTAAAGCAACACAGTTTTATTTTAGAGTTCCTGATGTCAGAAGTTCAGAATGGGTCTTACTGAGCTAAACTCAAGGTGTTGTCAGGTTTCTTCTCTTTGGAGCTTCTAGAGAGAACCCCTTTCCATTCCCTTTCTAGCTTTTACAGGCTGTCCTCATCCCTTGGTTTGTAATCCCAGATTGTATTGCCTTTTCTCCTCTGCTCTTGTTGTCACATCATCTTCTCTGACTGTTTTGCATCTTTCTTATAAAGATCCTGCTGATTACATTTATCCCACACAGATAGTCTAGGAATATGTTCTCATCTCAAGGTCCTTATCTTAAACAAACCAGGAAAGTTCCTTTTCCCACATAAGATTATATATTCACAGAGTCTGAGAATTAGAATGTGGACATTTTGAAAGGTCATTATTTGGCCTACTGCAGTCCCCAAACTGGAAACAACTTAAATGTTCATTGAGAATAGAGTGGATAAATGCACAGTAGTATATTCATAAAATTGTATGGCAAACAGTAATGCAGATGAAAGAACTAATACTAGACCCCAAAATGTGGCTAAATCTTTCACAAACATAGTGTTTATAAAAGAATCCAGATATAAAAAAATATACATATTTTGCGGTTCTCTTTATATAAAATTCAAAGGCAGGCAGAAATTACCTGTAGCTATTGAAGTCAGCAAAGTGGTTAACTTTGGAAAGTGTTAATGACAGGGAGCACAAAGAGACCCTTTGGAGTGCTGGTAATAATCTACTTCATGATTTTCATTCTGATCACATGGGTGTAATCACTGTGCAAAACTTAATTGACTTGTACACATATGATTTGTGCACCTTCATATTGTATTCCAGTAAAGGAACTCTGCTATGACTACACTGTATAAGTGTTTGTTTAGGGGAATTACCAATTCTTTTTCAGTCAACTTTATGGAGTTAAATGTCACTGATGAGGGGGCAAGATAAGTGAGTTATAGAGAGTAGGGAAGTGAAATTAGTTGAAATGATGTTTAGGAAGAGAACATAGTTATGATACAAATAGAAAAACCAATTTTGGTGGCATTGTGGCAGAATAACTAGAGAAGGAATCTTGGGTTGGATTACTGAGGAAATAGATTCTGAGATAGAGATTTGTCTGCAGGAGTTTACTGGAGAATGCTCTTGGTAATCCTGGAGAGGGAATGAAAGAAGCAGAACTAAGTAGAGGAAGAATTTGAAATGTGATGCCGTTGTAACAAGGTCCTTAACTGAGTCCAGGGGTTGTTCTGGTGGTGAAATGGCCCTTCAGAGTTGCCCTGACTTGAGGCAAAGTTGCTGGACATTTGTATGTCCTTATCCATATGTCACTGGATGTGAGTTGCTCTTGGGTAACTTGGGTGAGGAAGTTCCCTTCAACTGAGGGAAGTTTTTGGGGAGGCATTTCATTGTAAGCTGTCAACGGACAATACTCTTGAATGTGTTAGCGTATTGCATGCTGAGGAGGCATCTGAACAGTAGTGCACCACAGCATCTACTACAAAGAGGTACAGAATCTGCTTGATTAAAGGCATGTTTGACAGTTCTCATGAAATGTAAGCATTAAAAAAGCCAAATAACAATAAGAGGGAACAAGAGAAATTATGTAATGAAAATAGACCTGGAATTGACTAAATTTCAGAAGTCAAGTATAGTGAAGAAATGGGCATGTGTTGGTATCTTCTATTATGATTTGGATAGTGAAGGGAAAATCTGAATCCTGAAATTGTAAAAGGAAGCTCCTAAGTATCTAAAGCAAATGTAAAAAGCCCTGAAGGGAGAAATAGACATCAATACAGTAATAGTAGGGGACTTTAGTTCCCCACTTTTAATAACAGACAGATCATCCAGACAGAAAATAAATAATGAAACTTTGGACTTAAATTACACATTAGACCAGATGAACCTAACAGACATTTACAGAACATTCTATCCAATAGCAGCAGAATACACAGTCTTTTCATGAGATGGTCTCCAGGATAGATCATATGTTAGGCCACAAAACAAGTCTTAATAAATTTTAGAAGATTAAAATCATATCGAGCATCTTTTCCAACCATAATAGTGTGAGACTAAAATCAGTTATCAGAAGAAAACTAGAAAACTTATGAAATGTGGTGATTAAGCAATGTTATTGAACAACAAATGGGTCAAAAAAGAAATTAAAAGGAAAATTGAGAAATATCTTGAACAAAAGTAGAAATATGACATATAAAAACTTAAAGAATGTAGCAAAAGCATTTCTAAGAGGGAAGTTCATTGTGATAAATGCCTATCTCAAAAAACAAGTCTCAAACAACTTAACATTACACCTCCAGGAATTTTAGAAAAAGGAGAGCAAATATAGACCAAAGTTCATAGAAGGAAGGAAATAACAAAGATCAGAGAAGAGCTAAAATAGAGACTAAGAGACAATAGAGAAGGTCAGTAAAACTGGGCTGTTGCTTAAGATTCAAAAAGGCAAATCTTTAGCTGGATTCACCAATTAAAAAAGAGAAAAGACTCAAATAAATAAAATTAGAAATGAAAGTGAAGATGTTACAGCTGATACCACAGAAATACGATATATCATAAGAGACTGCTATGAACAGTTATATTAGACAACCTAAAGAAATGAATAAATTTTTAGAAAGTACAACTTTCTGAGACTGAATCTTGAAGATAGAAAATTTGGATGGACTTATTACTAGGGAGGAGATTGAGTCAATGGTCAAACATCTCCCAGCAAACAAAAATCCAGAACCAGATGTCTTCACTGATGAATTATACCAAAATTTAAAGAATTAATACTAATCCTTCTCAAATTCTTTTATAAATTGAAGAAACTTCCAAATTGAAAGTACTTCGAATCTCATTGTATGTGACCAGCGTTATTACCCTAGTACCAAAACCAGACAAGGACACTACAGGAAACACAGGCCATTATGAGTGATGAACATAGATGCAAAAATCCTCAACAGTATTAGCATGCCAAATTAAACAGTATATTGCAGGTGTCATATGCCACGATGAAGTGGGATTTACTCATGGAATGGGAAGATGGTTCAACACAGGGAAGCCAATAACTGTGATTCACCACATTAACAAAATGAAGGATAAAAATCATATTATCATCTCATTGTATGTAAGAAAAGCATTTGATGACATTTAACATCCATTTATAATAAAAACTCTCTACAAAGTACGTAGAGAGGGAGTGTATCTCAATATAATCAGGGTCATATTTGACAAGCCTACATCTAACATCATACTGTTGGTGAAAAGCTAAAAGCTTTTCCTGTATGATCAGGAATAAGACATGGATGCTGGGCTTTGCTAGTGGTCCAGTGGTTGGGAATCTTCTTGCCAATGCAAGGGGGACATGGGTTTGATCTCTAATCTGCGAGGACCCCACATGCCATGGAGCACCGAGACCCACGTGCTGCAACTACTTAACTCACATCTAGAGCCTGTGCTCTGAAATAAGAGAAGCCACCACAGTGAGAAACCCTTGCACCACAATGAAGGGTAGCCCCTGCTCACCACAACTAGAGAAAGCCCATGTGCAGCAATGAAGACCCAGTGCAGCTAAAGCAAAACAGAATAAAATAAATCTTAAAAAAAAAAGGCATGGATGCTAACTCTCACACATTTATTCAACACAGTACTAGAAGTCCCAGCCAGAGCAATTTGACAAACAAAAGGTATCCACATCAGAAAGTAAGAAAGAAGTAAAATTGTTACTATTTGAATATGACATGATACTCTAGAAAACCATGAAAATGCACCAAAAAGCTGTTAGAATTAATCAGTGAAATTGCTGGATACATTATCAATACACAAAAATCAGTTGTGTTTCTATACACTAATAATGAAATAGGAAAAGAAATTAAGAAAACAACCCCACTTACAATTACCTCAAAAAGAGTAAAACTGGATTACATTTAACCTAGCTGGTGAAATATCTATATACTGAAAATGATAAGATATTGCTGAAAGAAGATAAATACAAACACATATAAATAGGAGGATATTCTGTGCTCATGGGCTGGAAAAATTAATGTTAAATGTCTGTACTACCCAGAGCCATCTATAGATTCACATCAAATATCAAATGACATTTTCCTCAGAAATATAACAATTCTAATATTTGTATGGAACCATAAAAACAGCCAATGCGATACTGAAAAAGAACAAAGTTGGATGCATCACACATCCTGATTTCAAACTATATTACAAAGCTATAGTAATCAAAAGAGTATGGTATTGGCATAAAAACAGACACATAAATCAATGAAACAGAGGAGAGAGCCCAGAATAAATCCATGCATATATATTGTCAATTAATTTATGACAAAGGAGCCAAAAATGTGTGATGGGGAAAAGATAGTCTGTTCAGTAAACGATGTTGGAAAAATGGACAGCCACATGCAAAAGAATGAAACTAGTCGTCTCTCTGTTTACAGCAACTCAAAATGGCTTAAATGCTTAAATGTAAAATATGAAACCATAGAACTCCAAGAAGAAAACATAGGAGGTAAGCTCCTTGACCTTGGTCTTGACGATGATGTTTTGTTTGGATATGAAACCAGAAACATAATGACAAATGTGAAAATAAACAAGTTGGGACTACGTCAAACTAAAAAGCTTCTGCACAGTGAGAGAAACAGTTAACAAGGTGGAAAGGCAACCTGTGAAACAGAAGAAAATATTTGAAATGATATAATGGATAAAGTGTTAATATCCAAAATATTAAAGAACTCATACAACTCAATAACAAAAATACAAACAATCCAGTTTAATAATGGGCAGAAGAATCAAATAGACATTTTTCCTAAGAAGGCATATGAATGACCTACAGGCCCATGAAAAGATGTTCAACATTGCTAATCATCAGGGAAATAACAAATGAAAACCATAATGGGATACCAACAGATTATCTGTTAAAACAGCTATCATCAAAAAGACAAGAGATAACAGACATTGACATGAATGTGTAGGAAAGGGAACTCTTGGCACTGTTAGTGGGAATGTAATTTGGTACAGCCACTCTAGAAAACAGCATGGGGATTCTTCAAAAACTTCAAAAACTAAAGCTGGAACCATTTATGATTCAGCAGTTCCACTCCAGGATATATAGGCAGAGGATGTGAAAACAGGGTATCAGTGAGATATCCGCACTCACAATTTAAAAAATTTTAGTTTCATTAGAGCATAGTTGGTTTACAGTGCTGTGTTAGTTTCAGGTGTACAGCAGAGTGATTCAGTTATACAAATACGCATATTCATTCTTTTTTAGATTCATTTCTCATATAGGTTATCCTAGAATATTAAGTAGAGTTTCCTGTGTTTTAAAGTAAGTCATTGCTGCTTATCTATCTTATACATAGTAGTGTGTGTATGTTCATCCAAATCTCCTGACTTATTTCTCCCCGCTATTTGCTTCCCCTTTGGTAACCATACGTTTGTTTCTGATCTATAAATCTGATATTTTTTTGTAAATAAGCTCATTTCTTTTTTTTTTTTAAGTTAGATTCCACATAGGAGTGATATCATATGATATCTTTGTCTGACTTTCTTCACTTAATATGATAATCTGTAGGTCCACCCATGTTGCTGCCAATGGCAGTATTTCATTCTTTTTTTAAAAAATTGTTGTTATTCAGTTGCTAAGTCATGTCTTAATCTTTGTGACCCCCTCAACTGCAGCATGCTAGGCTCCTCTGTCCTCCACTATCTCTTGGAGTTTCCTCAAATTCATGTCCATTGAGTCAATCATGGTATCTAACCATCTCATCCTCTGCCACCTCCTTCTCCTCCTGCCTTCAATCTTTCCCAGCATCAGGGTCTTTTCCAGTGAGCCAGTTCTTCGCATCAGGTGGCCAAAGTACTGGAGTTTCAGCTTCAGCATCAGACTGAATATTCAGGACTGATTTCCTTTAGAATGGACTGGTTGGATCTCCTTGCAGTCCAAGGGATTCTCAAGAGTCTTCTCCAACACCACAGTTCAAAAACAGCAATTCTTCGGCACTCAGCTTTCTTTATAATCCAGCTCTCACATCCATACATGACTACTGGAAAAACCATAGCTTTGACTAGATGGACCTTTGTGGGCCAAATAATGTCTCTGCTTTTGAATATGCTGCCTAGGTTTGTCATAGCTCTTCTTCTAAGGAGCAAGCATCTTTTAATTTCATGGCTGCAGTCACCATCTGTAGTGATTTTGGAGCCCAAGAAAATTAAAGGTTGTCACTGTTTCCATTGTTTCCCCATCTCTTTGCCATGAAGTGATGGGACTGGGTGCCATGATCTTAGTTTTTTAATGTTGAGTTTCAAGCCAGTTTTTTTCACTCTCCTCTTTTACCCTCACCAAGAGGCTCTTAGTTCCTCTTCACTTTCTGCCATCAGAATAGTAGATATCATGTGCATATCTGAGGTTGTTGATATTTCTCCTGGCAATCTTACTTCCAGCTTGTGACTCCTGAAGTCCAGCATTTAGCCTGATGTACTATGCATATAAGTTAAATAAGCAGGGTAACAATGTGCAGCCCAATTTTGAACCAATCAGTTTTTTCATGTCCTATTTCATGTTGCTTCTTGAGCTGCATACAGGTTTCCCAGGAGACAGGTAAGGTGATCTAGTACTCCTTCAAGTATTCTTAATCTCTTGAAGAATTTTCCACAGTTTGAGCCAGCACCACACCCTTTCCTCTCCTTCCTCTCTTCCTCCTTTCCTTCCCTTCATCATGGATGACCAGTGTAGATGACTCCAGCAATAACTGGGCTCAAGCTGTGAAGAAGACTTAGCCAATGATCACAAGGACTGTGAAACCTCAGAGCCCACAGGGCAGGGGGAAGGTCCAGGCCATGGAGATCAACTTTTATTTCTTTTGATGAAAATTTTTCCTTTGGTAGTACTTGTATTATTGTGCTGTTATTTTTTTATACTCCAATGTATCAAAGATCCTGAACAGAGTGGATGTTCACAAGTGAGGGGAATTTTACTCTCCTGTGGGAATGCTGTCTTCAGATCTTTGATGGAGGCCAACTCATTCAAGGGCAATGTTGTTCATGTTTAACTACATCACTGTGGTTAATGTAAATGGATTTAAGGAAGTAAATGCAGGCCAGGGGTGTTGTGATTGGAGGAGAGAGGAGGTGACAGCAGCAGCAGATTCTTTGGGTATTCCCTGAAGAATGAGACAGTCTTTCTTTTTTATGGCTGAGTAACATTCCAAGGTATATATGTACCACATCTTTATCCATTCCTCTGCTGATGGACATTTAGGTTGCTTCCATGCCTTGGCTATAGTAAATAGTGTTGCAATAAACATTGAGGTCTGCATTCCCAATTTCATTGCATGATTATTCACAGTGACCAAGATACGGATACAACCTATGTGTCCATCAGTGGATGGATGGATAAAGTAGATTGACTTGCACTCTCACACACATAAACACACATAGTGAAATGGGAAATCCTGCCTTTTGTGATGACGTGAATGGACCTTGAGGGCAGTATGCTAAATGAAATAAGTCATACAGATAAGGCAGTTATTATATGTTGTCACTTATATATGAAATCTAAACAGTCAAGCTCAAGTAGAATGGTCATTACCTGGGGGTATACATATTGGGGAAATGTTCCAGGGTACAAACTTACAACTTAAAGTCCATTGACAGATGAATGGGTAAAGAAATTGTGGTACATATACACAATGGAATATTTATTATTCAGCCATAAAAAGGAACACATTTGAGTCAGTTCTAATGAGGTGGATGAACCTAGAGCCTATTATACAGAGTGAAATAAGTCAGAAAGACAGAGATAAATATTATATATTAACACACCTATGTATATAGAATCTAGAAAGATGGTACTGATAAATTTATTTGCAGGGCAGTAATGGAGAAATCTATTGCAGAAATCTGTATGCAGGTCAGGAAGCAACAGTTAGAACTGGACATGGAACAACAGACTGGTTCCAAATAGGAAAAGGAGTACATCAAGGCTGTATACTGTCACCCTGCTTATTTAACTTCTATGCAGAGTACATCATGAGAAACACGAAGCACAAGCTGGAATCAAGGTTGCTGGGAGGAATATCAAGAACCTCAGATATGCAGATGACACCACCCTTATGGCAGAAAGTGAAGAGGAACTAAAGAGCCTCTTGATGAAAGTGAAAGAGGAGAGTGAAAAAGTTGGCTTAAAGCTCAACGTTCAGAAAACGAAGATCATGGCATCTGGTCCCATCACTTCATGGGAAATAGATGGGGAAACAGTGGAAACAGTGTCAGACTTTATGTTTTTGGGCTCCAAAATCACTGCAGATGGTGATTGCAGCCATGAAATTAAAAGACGCTTATTCCTTGGAAGGAAAGTTATGACCAACCTATATAGCATATTGAAAAGCAGAGACATCACTTTGCCAACAAAGGTCTGTCTAGTCAAGGCTATGGTTTTTCCAGTAGTCATGTATGGATGTGAGAGTTGGACTGTGAAGAAAGCTGAGCGCCGAAGAATTGATGCTTTTGAACTGTGGTATTGGAGAAGACTCTTGAGAGTCCCTTGGACTGCAAGGAGATCCAACCAGTCCATTCTAAAGGAGAGCAGCCCTGGGATTTCTTTGGAAGGAATGATGCTAAAGCTGAAACTCCAATACCTTGGCCACCTCATGCGAAGAGTTGACTCATTGGAAAAGACCCTGATGCTGGGAGGGATTGTGGGCAGGAGGAGAAGGGGACGACAGAGGATGAGATGTCTGGATGGCATCACCGACTCGATGGACATGAGTTTGGGTGAACTCCAGGAGTTGGTGATGGACAGGGAGGCCTGGCCGGCTGCGATTCATGGGGTCACAAAGAGTCAGACACGACTGAGAGACTGAAATGAACTGAACTGAACTGAATGGAGAAACAGACATAGAGAACAGATGAACGGAGAATGTCTGTAGAGAATGGACATGGGGAGAGGGTGAGATGTATGGAGAGAGTAACATGGAAACTTACATTGCCATATGTAAAATAGATAGCCAATGGGAATTTGCTATATGTCTCAGGAAACTCAAGCAGGGCTCTGTATCAACCTAGGCTTGGAGGGTGGGGGGGTGGATGGGGAGGGAGATAGGAAGGAGGTTCAAAAGGGAGGGGACATGTGTGCACCTATGGCTGATTCATATTGATGTTTGACAGAAAACAACAAAACTCTGTAAAGCAATTATCTTTCAATTAAAAAATCATAAATGATATCTATTATGTTTTATATATAAATTATATTTGTAAAAATAAATTATTAAAAAAGGTGAATAAGTTCTGGAGATCCAGTGCACAACATAGTGATTATGGTCAACAATGCTATATCGTGTGCTTCAAAGTTGCTAAGAGACTGGGTCTCAGTTGTTCTCACCACACATACACATAAAAGATAATTATGTGATGTGATAAAGGTGTTAGCTGATATTAAGTTTGTGCTCAGTATACAAATGCAGTACATAAATGTATCAAATCAACATGTTTTACTTCTTAAACTTTCACAATGTTACATGTCAAATATATTTAAATAAAGAACCCAAACCAAACAAATACATGAATAAAAATGGTGAAGTGGTTATTTTTGGTAACCTATTTTCTACTACAGATTATTTTTAATATTCCTTTCTTATAAACCATGTGGCAGTGCTCATACCTTCTTGGATTGTAGGGTGTTTGCAAGTTTTCCTCCTTTAAGTTTTTCTAAATTGCTCTTCTGACTTTTTTACAAATTGAATTTATTTTTATGTCTGTCTTTCTTTGATAAAAGCTTTTTGCTTGTTAAAAGTTTCTGTAACTTCCTGTATGTGTGTGTGTGCTCTGTCCTGTCTGACTCTGTGGCCCCATAGACTGTAGCCTGCAGGTCTCCTCTGTCCTCAGAATTTTCCGGGCAAGAATACTGGAGTACGGCGCCATTTCCTACTCCAGGAGGTCTTCCCGACCCAGGGGTCAGTCCTGCATCTCTTGTGACTCCTGCTTTGGCAGACGGATTCTTTACCAATAGATCCATCTGGGGAGTCCCCTTTATACCTTTCTGTTTAAATAATGTCAGTGGATTAGGGACAGTTTCTACATTTTAAAATTGTTAATATTATTAGCGCTATATAATTTTTATTTTGTGAGTCTTAATTATTTAAATTTGATACTTGCTTTTATTCTGTTAGCGTGTTACTGAAATTTGACTGTGAATTAATTCTTTGCCAGTTAATTTAAGTGAAAGTGTTAGTCGTTCAGTTGTGTCTGTGTCTGACTCTTTGCAACATCATGGACTATAGCCTACCAGGCTCCTCTATCCATGGAATTCTCCTGGCAAGAATACTGGAGTGGGTAGCCATTCCTTTCTCCAGGGGATCTTTCTGACCCAGGGATCGAGCCTGGATCTTCTGCATTGCAGGCAGATTTTTTACTGTCTGAGGGATTTTATTTAGTTGTTCATCAGTTAATATGATAGGTAATACCACTTAGGCCTTTTATAAAATTTGTTTTTGGAACATTTGCCTAATGATAAACATGAATGAATAGATTTTGGTGAATTGTACTAGGTGGTGATTTAGTTTTTCTCATAAGTATAAATATCTGATTGATTCTGGTTAAGTTAAATCTGACCTCAATTTAAACTTTCCCCTAATTTGTTGCAAAATTACTGATTCTTATTCTTTTCTAAAAAATTAAAAAAAATCCAGTTATTTATCAAAGATACAACTTAAGTATTGGCAAATAGTGATGTTTATAGCAATTGTATCACTAATTTATTGAATTATCTTGCAAATAGTTTTTTTATTAATAAAGACTAAGAATAAGATAATAAAAATTAGCTCCTTGTCATATGAATCTTAGACTTTCCCTGTTGGCTCAGTAGTAAATAATCTGCCTGCAATACAGGAGACCAGGGTTCGATCCCTGGTTGGGAAGATCCCCTGGAAACGGGCGTGGCAACCCACTCCAGTACTCTTGCCTAGAGAATTCCCTGGACAAAGGAGCCTGGTGTCTACCGTCTATAGGGTGGTGTCTATAGGGTGGCATAGTGTCGGCCACGGTTGAAGCGACTAAGCAGCAGCAGCATGTGAATCTTAATGTATTTTTCCAGCAAAACAGAATAGGTATTTTCATAGCATAGTTGTATGCATGAAGTATTAAAGAAACTAGGAAACTGGGTCTGTAAGGAATTATAAAACAATGTGGCAGAAATGAAATTTCATTCTACATTCTGGCAGTTGCAAATTATCAAGTAGATAAAGAACATATGCTTATTTACTCGAGTAAGCATTTTAATTAAAATAGGTCAAAATTATTGGTAGGAAAGAAATGCTAATTAATAGAGCATAATAAACCAAGACCATATTTTTTTGACTACACTGCATTTTAGCTGCATGGAAAGTTCTAGTTCTCTGATAGCCCGAGAGAACACACATAATAGCACAGTTCCATGCTCTTCTGCTCTCATGCATGAGGCAGCCAAATGCCATCAGCCTTTTTTCCTTTCTGGCATAACACATTATTTTCTGTTGGCCTTGTTTCCGCTTGTGTGCCTGTTTTTGCTTTCCCTTCTGGCTCTGGCTCCATTTAGCCTCCTGCTTCAGGTTCTACTTGCTTTCCTGGCTCTGGCTGTGTTTATCTTCCATTCTTTGCTTCCTTTGTCTGCCCAGTGGGTCTCACACCTCCTGCCTCTCAGCCTACTTAATGTTTATTTCCTTTTTCTCTGCTTAAAGCTAATGTCTACCTTATGGCCCTAGTAAGGCCTCCTCTTGTGACTTACCCTCCTTTGCACTCCTTTATGCATAGAATTGCAATGATTTCACCCTATAGGAGGACCCAATAACCTATCATATCTGCATGTATATTAGGTGATTATAAAGGTACCCTCATGTTATTTGGCTGTTTTTGAATCTTAACCTGCTCTCCTAAGTAAACTCTGGGGATATTCTGAAGGTCATGAGGAACTCAGAAGATATGGATTTGGCCTGAAGTTATAAGATATAATCAACTGTAGTTGCTATTACTGTTTAGTTGCTAGGTCGTGTCTGACTCTGCGACTCCATGGACTGTATAGCCCGCCAGGCTTCTCTGTCCATGGGATTTCCCAGGCAAGAATTCTGGAGTGGGTTGCCAATTCCTTCTCCAGGGGATCTTCCTGACCCAGGGATCAAATCGGCATCTCCTGCACTGGCAGGCAGATTCTTTACCACTGAGCCGCCAGGGCAGCTAGAAGAGTGTTTTTCAAACTGTGGGTCATAAAATCAATTTCTTGGAAGTACAACTAGCAATTAAAACAAATGGTAGGACTTCCCTGGTGGTCCAGGCGTTAAGAATCTGCCTGCCCAATGCAGGGGACGTGGGTTCCATCCACGGTCTGGGAGGGTTCCACGTGCTGTGGGGCAGCTAAGCCCATGTGCCACGACTACTGAACCCGCGTCTTAGAGCCCATGAGCAGCAGCTGCTGAAGCCTGTGTTCCCTAGAGTCTGTGTTCTGCAACAAGAGAAGCAGCTGCCTTGAGAAACTCGCTCACTGCAACTTGAGAAAGCCCATGTACAGCAACGAAGACCCAGTGCAGCCAAAAATAAAAATAAATAAAATAATAAAACAAATAGTAAATTGAAAAAATACACAGTATAATTGTGTATTACACTTAGGAAATATTGTGTTAGGGAATTATATGCACTTATATAAGTATATGGAGAAGGCAATGGCACCCCACTCCAGTACTCTTGCCTGGAAAATCCCATGGACAGAAGAGCCTAGGAGGCTGCAGTCCACGGGGTCACAAAGAGTCAGACAGGACTGAGCAACTTCACTTTCATGCATTGGGGAAGGAAATGGCAACCCACACCAGTGTTCTTGCCTGGAGAATCCCAGGGACGGCGGAGCCTGGTGGGCTGCCGTCTATGGGGTTGCATAGAGTTGGACACGACTGAAGCAGCTTAGCAGTAGCAGCAGCATATAAGTATATATGCCTTGCTGTGCTTAGTTGCTTCAGTTGTGTCCAACTCTTTGTGACCTCATGGACTGTAGCCCGCCAGGTTCCTCTGTCCATGGGCATTCTCCAGGCAAGAATACTGGAGCAAGTTGTCATGCCCTCTTTCAGGGGATCTTCTCAACCCAGGGACTGAACCCAGGTCTTGTGCATTGCAGGTGGATTCTTTACCACCTGAACTACCAGGAAAGCCCGAGAATACTGAAGTGGGTAGCCTATCCATTCTCCAAGGGATCTTCCTGACCCAGGAATTGAACAGGGGTCTCCTGCTTTGAAGGCGGATTCTTTACCATCTGAGCTATCAGGGATGCCCCATAAATGTGTATACGATATGTAAAATTTATTTCTTACTGTCATGTTAAAAATTTTTTGAATGCCATTGAGTAGAAAATTTACTTTGGTCTGGCTGCTTTCCGATTATACTTATTCAAAGATGTCAATCCATATAGTTGTGATCAACTTTACAAGAATATATATAAAAAGACTCAAAAGAGTGGATTTGAATTAAATTAGTTTTACAGTAGAAGCCCTTGAATTCTATCACAAACTTTTGCTTGAGCCCCAGAACAACATTACCATCTCTGAGATGCCTGACTCAGCATTTAATTTGGTGACACTGCCATGGAAGCTGGGATTCCAAAGTAATTCAGAAGCATGTGGGTATTTGAAGCTCTGTTGCAGCTCCTTTGATACTGTGCTACATTTGGAAGTGACTAGGTTAAGAAAAGTATGCTGAAAGATGTGCACATATTGAAGTCCTATTCATCTTCCCATTCATAGCCTTACAAAATTCATTGAGGTAATGATTTTTTTTTTGTCAGAAAAATATGTGGTAGAGGATTGTGTCCTGTGTTAGGACCAGAAATTTGGCTCACTCAGGTGGCAGCAAATTTCCAACAAATAAGAACAAATAGTGTCAGAAACAAAACCTTATCCCCATGCTCTGTCCTGGACCAGGATGTAATTTGTCACCTGCCTGAAAGGGGAGTGTTCTTTAACCCTTACACTACCACAAGAACGTGATTTTCAGTTGCAAGTCCTATTTTCAAAATATTTCAAATCAAGAGCATTTCTTCCATAGTTTAAGGTGCAGAAATCTGTAGTTTCAAATAAATACTTGCTAAAAACCTTAAGATAGGGCTTCTTTTAAAAAAAGAAAACAGTCCTAACGCTGACCACAGGTAGTTCTGTGGCCTGCTTTTATACTGAATAGGATATCCAAGATGGAGCTTAGATGTGGAAAGATTTAAAGTAATTTATCTAGTATAACATTACATGTGCTGCGATTCACGGGGTCGCAGAGAGTCGGACACGACTGAGCGACTGAACTGAACTAAACTGGACATTACATATGGTAGTTATATGTACATGTAATAATCAGTATGGACTTCCCTGGTGGCTCATTGGTAAAGAATCTGCCTGCCAGTGCTGGAGATGTGGTTTCAATTCCCTGGGTTGGGAAGATTCCCTGGAGAAGGAAATGGCAACCCACTCCAGTATTGGTGCCTGGGAAATCCCTTGGACAGAGGAGTCTAACAGGGTTGCAAAAGAGTTGGAAACAATTTAGTGACTAAGCAGCAACAACAGTAAATTAATGTATCTAGTATTTCAGTTGAGTGATTTTTGTGTGGGGGCCACACTTTCTTATTTCTTTGCATACCATATTTTTTTAATTAGAGTATAATTGCTTTATAATGTTGTGTTAGTTTCTGCTGTACAACCAAGTGAATCAGCTATGTGTATTCACAGATGCCCTCCCTCTTGGACCTCCCTCCCACCCCACCCCCACCCCTTACCCTACCACTCTAGGTCATCACGGAGCACCGAGGTGAGTTTCCTGTACTTCATAGCAAGTTCCCCCCGGCTATCTATTTTACACATGGTAATATACGCTCACTCCTTGGAAGAAAAGTTATGACCAACCTAGATAGCATATTGAAAAGCAGAGACATTACTTTGCCGACTAAGGTCAGTCTAGTCAAGGCTATGGTTTTTCCAGTAGTCATGTATGGATGTGAGAGTTGGACTGTGAAGAAGGCTGAGCACCGAAGAATTGATGCTTTTGAACTGTGGTGTTGGAGAAGACTCTTGAGAGTCCCTTGGACTGCAAGGAGATCCAACCAGTCCATTCTGAAGATCAGCCCTGGGACTTCTTTGGAGAGAATGATGCTGAAGCTGAAACTCCAGTACTTTGGCCACCTCATGCGAAGAGTTGACTCATTGGAGAAGACTCTGATGCTGGGAGGGATTGGGGGCAGGAGGAGAAGGGGACGACCGAGGATGAGATGGCTGGATGGCATCACTGACTTGATGGATGCGAGTCTGAGTGAACTCCGGGAGATGATGATGAGCAGGGAGGCCTGGCGTGCTGCAATTCATGGGGTCGCAGAGTCGGACACGACTGAGCGACTGAACTGAGCTGAGCTGAACTGAATATATATATGTCAATCCCAGTCTCCTGATTTGTCACACCCTCCCCTTACTCCCCTGTGTGCTGATGTCCATCCTCTACTTCTTCATCACTATTTCACAAGTTTTTGATGAAAACTGACCATAATATATTGCAGCAGATTCAGAAATCAGATTCTCCCCCTTCCTTAGGGTTTGCTTTTTCCTGTTTGCTGTTTGTTTGATGACTTTTCTGAACGAATTCTGTAAAGTCTGTTTGCTTTGTTATGGATGATTGGTGACGTCCCTACTTGATTAACTTGTGTGTGCTGTGCTCAGTGGTATCTTACTCTTTGCGACCCCATGGACTGTAGCCCACCAGGCTCCTCTGTCCATGGGATTTCCCAGGCAAGAATACTGGAGCGGATTGCCATTTCCTTCTCCAGGGGATCTTCCTGACCCAGGGATCAAAACCTTGTCTCTCTCACGTCCTTCGTGGTCAGGTGGATTCTTTACCATTATGACACTTGTGAAGCCACTTGGTTAGCTTGGTGGTCAGCTAATGACTGGGCAGAGGTTTCCTTAAATGCCTGTGCCAGAAAAGTCCCCAGTGTTTGCTAAGGGTCTCTGTGTGGATGTTGAGGTGTGTCATTAACATTCAGCCAAGCAGGTTGGCAACTCTGCCTTTGCCTTCACTTTCTGCTTCCATTGTCCCAAAGATCAGCCAGAAATGAAAGCTTAGAGCCTTCTCCAGTCTTTCCTGAGCTCAAGCACAGACCTATGCACACGTATGGCCTTCTAGAGTCCCTAGAATATGTTAGAACTTTTGAAGCCCCTGTGAACATGTCATTGCTTTTGAATGTTTTGGTTAGCCTATTATTTGCTCCAGTTGTCATACATTGCTTCTAATTGATTTTGACAAAATCCTCCAGGGAAAAGGTTTTTTTTTTTTTTTTTTTTTTTTTTTTTGTATGGGGCCAGCTCCAAGTCAGGTACAATAAAGACAGCCTTGCAAATGGGGTCTTCCATGGTACCACCCGACAGGTCAAGTAATGACACGTCTCTGGAAAGGAAGCTTTGAAGGCCTTCCAACCCTTTTCTGCCCCTTCTCCTATGTTGTTGTTTTGTTTGTTTGTTTATTTTAGCATGCATTTAACCTGTTTAGGTTCACTATATGTACCTCCTGGCCCACTTTTTTGGGGTTATGGTTAAAATGTCAATTTAGTTTTTGAAACCTTTCCAATGTTCTTCTGGTTTGCCTTACTGAATTGTTATCCAGAGGTCAGCGTGGAACTTGGGTGGTATTTCACATTGTAGTTCTCAGTGTTTGCTGCGTTAGTTTTGGTTAACTTTATGCACTGGCTGTACAAAGATCTGGCCAGGGCTTCCTATGCTGATTTAGAAAATCCCTTCCCCTAATCCCTTCCTCTTGACAGTCTTTCCTCCACTCTCCACTTGGGAGGGAATGGTGTTTTGCCTCCTCATTACATCAAAGATATAGAGGAGAGGGCTCTTACCTCTCTGCAACAGCCAGAGCAGGAAGAAAGGTGTACTGTTTCATTGTTGCAAAGCAAGGATACAAGATAGGCTCTGCTCAGAGCCTGTAGCTGGGGAGAGGTACTGTTTCATTATTATAGGATGCGGCTAGAAGCCTGGACTCTTATCACAATCCCCACAACTGGGGAGGGGGTACCCTGGAGATGCCAGACATGATCTCTGCCATGGTAGTGCTCAGGAGAGAGTGGAGAGAAGTAGTCTGAGTTTGTTTTTTTGGTGCTACTTGCCTGGAGTAGGGCAGGTACTGTAAATGTTTGTTCTGCAGGACTGCTTTTCCCCTGATCCTTTGACTAGAGGTATCAGACTTTCTTGGGACTTCTTGTTGTTATTGTTGTGCCTGCTGCTGTTTCTGGTTGTGAGTCTCTTTAGTGCTCATGTTAGGATATACAGGACACGAGTCTGGGGGGAAAGGCCTTGGGTATCTTATTCCTAGAGAGTTTTCCTTGAATCTCAAGGTCCTTATCCAGTCTGTGTTCTTTTGTTTATCTAATAGGGTCTTCTTCAGTTACTTTTTGAATTTTATTGGGAGTTCACAAATTGTAATTAGTAGGAGAAATAGTATGGCATGTGTTTATTCCATTTTGTCTGGAATTAGGCATAGTTTCTTTTTTGTTCTCTCTCTTTTTTTAAAGCTTTATTTTATAATGGAGTGTAGCTCATTAACAATGTTATGATAGTTTCAGGTGAACAGCAAGGGGACTCAGCCACACATAAATATGAATCCATTCTCTCCAAAACTCCCCTCCCATCCAGGCTGCCGCATATTATTGAGCAGAGTTCCTTGTACTATATAGCAGGACCTCGTTGGTTATCCACTTTATTTATTTATTTATTTGGTTATCCATTTTAGATACAGTGGTGTGTACATGTCCATCCTAATCTCCCAACTGTCTGTTTCCCCTCATCCTTACCCCCATTCTTCCCTCCGGGCAACCATAAGTTTGTTCTCTAAGCCTGTGAGTCTGTTTCTGTTTTGTAAACCGGTTCATTTGTATCATCTTTTTCGATTCCGCCTGTTGGGGATATTTCTCCTTCTCTGCCTGACTTGCTTCACTCGGTGTGGCAGTCTCGGTCCATCTGTGTTGCTGCAAGTGGCATTACTTCATTCTTTTTCGTGGCTGAGTATATATGTATCACATATATACTGAGTATACATGTATCCTTTGCATATATGTATTGCATCTTCTTTTTCCATTCCTCTGTTGATGGACGTTTCGGTTGCTTCCATGTCCTGGCTTAACAGTGCTGCAATGACCATTGCAATGGATGTATCCTTTTGGACCGTGTTTTTCTCTGGGTCTGTGCCCAGGAGTGGGATTGCAGGGTCATATGGTAACTCTATTTTTAGTTTGTAAAGGAACTTCCATACTGTTCTCCATAGTGTCGTTTTGTTCTTTTTATCTTCTGTTTTCTGATTACATTTGTTTTCCCTAGCGTATTTCTATTCCCTATGTAATTTGGCAATAATATTGGATTCATTACAAAGAAGTCACAGATAATACTGGATTGTGAAACTGTTAAATGGATCTAGTTAATGTGTATCTAATCTCTCTAACTTTGGAGAGTCAGTACCCATGAAAAGAGTTGCAAATTGAGTACCCAGTTATATTAAAGAAGCAGGTGCATTTAGGTTTTTCAAAGGCACTAGATTAGCATAAATTTAAAGCTTTATCTAAACTTGAAGCATAAAAAAGTATAGTTTCCACTCTGAATAAAATGACCTTACCTCATTACTGTTTTCTATTTTGATTTGACCGTCTTTGTCTTACAGTAAGAGAAGTCAGTTGTTCATCATTGTAAAATTGAGAACTTCTTTTTATTATTTTTGATGAACTGCTGAAAGACATCAATATTTATATTGTAGTGATATATACTTTCTTGAATATTATTCAACTGTACCATCTTTATTTGAAACAGCTATTTTGAATGTCTTTAAACTTGTTTGTAGTATTGTATATTGTGTGCATGCCACATAACTGTAATAATTTTTAGCCGATGTTCACATTTTTGCAGTTGCACTCCTTTATTTGCTTTTATTTGTAGACTACTTTGTTATTATTATTTTCTTTCTTGTCTCCTGCTAGTGTATTCTTCAGTGACTACCCTATTAAGTTTCTATACAGATCAAAGAAAAACTGGCAGGAGTGAATGACTGTAATCTGTTGGTAACAGAAGGGGTGACAGCTTTATAATCATGCTTTATTATGAATTGATTATTCTCGGTCTATGAATCAAAATTCAAGTATTATACTTTAACAATTATCTTAATAAAAATACCTGAAAGAGATACCTCTTAGGGGTTAACCCATACATTTAAATCTATCCCCTTTGTGATAATGTACTACTTAAAGTATTAAAATATAGGGAAATTAATAATTCACTCATTCCTTTAATCTTTAACACTTAGTATATGCTAGACATTGTGTGAGGTTTTAGAGTCACAGAATGACTAAGACATGGTCCCTATTCCTTTTCTTTTTTTTTGAAAATCATGTTTTTACTTTGGCTGTGCTGGGTCTTTTCTGCAGTGCATAGGCTCTCCATCGCATCTCAGAGGCTTCTGTTCTTGTGGAGCGTGGGCTTAGTTGCCCTGTGGCATGTGAGATCTTAGTTCTACCACCAAAGGTTGAACCTGTGTCCCTTGCATTGGAAGGTGGATTCTTAACCATTGAAATGAGTTCATATCCTATTGAGGAATATAAATATTTCAACAAGAAACAAACCCTAGTAATGTGTATCCATATGTATATATATTGTTGTTGTTCAGTTGCTAAGTCATGTCCCACTCTTTGCAACCCCATGAACTGCAGCACGCCAGGCTTCCCTGTCCTTCACATCTTCTGGAATTTGCTTAAACACATATCCATTGAATCAGTGATGGCATCCAATCATCTCATCCTCTGTCACCTCCTTCCCCTCTTGCCTTCAGAATCTTTCCAATCATCAGAGTCTTTTCCAATGAGTTGGCAGGTGGCCAAAGTATTGAAACTTCAGCTTCATCATCAGTCCTTCCAATGAATGTTCAGGGTTGATTTTCTTCAGGATTTACTGGTTTGATCTCCTTGCTGTCCAAAGGACTTTGAAGAGTCTTCTCCAGCACAACAGTTCGAAATCATCATTTCTTTGGCACTAAGCCTTCTTTATTCATCACCCTTATGATTATACAGTGGAAATGATTAAAAAATGTATATATATATTTATAAAATAGTATTAATATATAATATATAAAATGTATGTATGTACATACATACATGTGTATGAATAGAATAATTATACAAGGCCAGCAGATATATATACAATATATCTATATATTTTATCAATGTACACCTATACATCTGACACCTATAAATATTAATGTCAGACCTGTGTACACACAATAAATACTTGAAATGTTAACTGAATTAGCATAGATAATATTTACTTATTTTGCCTTTTGTTAAAAATCATTATACCCATTAGTAAAACTGTGATCTTGAAGATACCATTTAAACTATATGATTGTTAGTTTTCAATATAGGTTGGGCTTTGTTAGAAAGAATTAAATTAAAGCATGGGAGAACATTTTAATAAATTTTAAGGTACTATGTTAGTTAATGTAAAGAATCCTATCCTTTACCTTGTATATGAATACAAGGCAAAAAAGCAAAGTGTCCTATTTTAAATCCAGTTTCTCAGTTTCTGCCTTTGCAGTACTCTGATCTAGAATATAACTGTTAAACTAGAATTTGAGTTCTTTGAGTAGCATCTATTTTACTTCTAGATGGTAAGTCATCTCTTAGGCACTAAGGGTAGAGTAGTAATCAAAACAGATGAAGACTCAGAATACATCATTATCTGTCATGGTTACTACTTTATCCTTACTGCCTAGAACTATGCTTGATATAACAGGTGCTTGAAAAATATTTGTTGATTGACAGCTTTGTTTTGTAGTTAGAAGGTTTCATTATGCTCTGAAACAAACAAAATCCCTCAGCCCTTTACATATTTATCACCTTATCCCTCAAAACATTTGTATATGTTTATAGCAGAAGGAACAGGAAAGGTAGCCAAGTTGGAAACAGAAAACATATTAATTATATACAAAGGTGTGATGAAGCATAAACTCAAGTCCTATAGGTGTTGCCTTAAAATCCTGTACTTGCCTTGGCCCCTTCACATTCCTCCTCCTAAGAGGACACAATGTTTTTCTATGTACTATTTTATTTATTTCTGTGTGGATATGTAGGTATAAATGTGTATTGCTTAAAAGTTAGAAAATAAAGATAAGTATAAAGACAAACTGCTCATGAGACTCATCTTCACAATGAGGATAATAATAGTACCTCTTTTAGAGTTAAGAGAATAAATGAATTAGTATTTGTAAATTACTTTGAACAGTGCCTGGTACATATGAATCACTATGTAGTTTGTGTACTAAAATAGAATAAAATCCTACAAGTGGATGACTTCCTCTATTCAGATTACTTCCTTTATTATATTACATACACATATACACCAGAGGCTAGATTATTCCTTTAAGAATTTTCACTGTAACACTAAGGAAAAGAAATTCTAATAGTGAACTCTGTTAAATAATAAAGCAGAAAAATATTCTTCCCCTTGTTATTCTGAAAGTACCTGGCATCAATCAGTTTTCAAATACAATTGGGTTTCCGTTCTTTTTTTATTGATTTATCAGTTCTTTGAATATTCTAGACATTAATGCCTTTTTAATGTTGCAGATGTTTTCCCCCAGTATGTTACTTTCCTGTTATAGTAGGTGTTCCATGATATCCTTCATTTGACAGATATCTTTAATTTTTATAATGTCAAATAAATAATTTTTTACTTTGTTGTCATATTAAGAAATCTTTACTCACTGCAAGATGTTAATGAGACTTTTTTCTTTACTTTCTTATGTTAGTTTTATAGTTTTATCTCTCTCATTTAGTACTTTATAGCCAATTTGAATTTTTTTTTTCCTTTCTGGTGTGAAGCAGGACTTGTCAAGTTGCAGTCCACTGGCTCAAATCTGACTGAATTCTTGTAGATAAAGACTGGCTTTCTATTTTTAAAATTTTTTTTAAAAAATCAAAGAATAATAATACTTTGAGATATGTGAAAATTATATGAAATTCAGTTTTCACTATTTCAGAAGTAAAGCTTTATTGGAACACAGCCTTGTTCTTTCGTATATGTGTTGTCTGTGGCTGCTAAAATGGTAGCAGCCATTTTTTGCTAAAATGACAGTATTGGGTAGTTGCAACAGGGACTGTATAACCTGCAGAACACAAAATGTTGACTCTCTGGCCCTGTAGAATAATTTGCCCACCCCTGGCGTAAAGATACACATAATTTCGCTTTTCCTCTTACAGTGAGTTAGTTTCTATGATATTATCATCAATGAAAACGTTACATTTTTTTCTTCTATTCATTTGTGATACTACCTATTTTATGGATTTTGTTTGTTTTAATCAGTATGGATTTTGTTAAGTTTTAGCCATTTAAACTGCAGGAGTCCTTAAAAGCAGGTTCCTTTTTACAATCAGCATCAGCTGTGTCTATTAAATTGGCAAATTAAATGGATTTAACTGATCAATATTTTCCTATTTGTGATCTTTTTTTCTTAGGCACTGAGAAAAGTTCCTCTTATACCCTGTGCTGAAAGTCATCAGATGATGTTTATTTAATGTGATAAATCAGCCTAGAGGTCTGAACTTAGTGACCTTCTTCTGTCCCTTCCTTTCTTTTTTTTTTTTTAAGTAAAAATTCTTAGGTGTATATCAAGGAAGGGAGCCAACATTTATTGAGAGTCCATTGTGGCACTCAATGTAATACACATTTTTATAATATTCCAAATATATAGAAACGTTTAGAGAATAATAAACATGCAATTTTGCCCGTTGTTTTACTTAATCCTAACTACCACTCTATGAGGTTGTTTGCTATTCAGTTACCAAGTCGTGTCTAATTCTTTGCAACTCCATGGGCTTTATTTAGCACGCCAGGCTCCTCTATCCTCCACTATCTCCTGGAGTTTGCTCAGATTCATGTCCATTGAATTGGTTATGCCATCCAACCATCTGATCCTCTGTTGTCCCCTTTTCCTTTGCCTTCAATCTTTCCCAGCATCAGGGTCTTCTCCAGAGTTGGCTCTTCTCATCAGGTGGTGAAAGTATTGGAGTTTCAGTTCTATCATCAATCCTTCCAATGAATATTCAGGGTTGATTTCCTTTAGGATTGACTGGTTTGATCTCCTTGCAATCCAAGGGGCTCTCAAGAGTCTTCTCCAGCACCACAATTCAAAAGCAGAAGTTCTTCGGAGCTCAGCTTTCTTTATGGTCCAACTCTCACATGACTAATGGAAAACCATAGCTCTGACTATCCAGACCTTTGTCAGCAAAGCACTTTTTAGCATGCTGTCTAGGTTTGTCATAGCTTTCCTTCCAAGGAGCAAGTGTCTTAATTTCATGGCTACAATCACTGTCCTCAGTAATTTGGGAACCCAAGAAAATAAAATCTGTCACTGTTTCTACTTTTTCCTCATCTATTTGCTATGAAGTGATGAGACCGGATGCCATGATCTTAGTTTTTTGAATGTTGAGTTTCAAGCCAGCTTTTTCACTCTTCTCTTTCACCCTCATCAAGAGGCTTTTTAGATCCTCATCGCTTTCTGCCATTAGGGTGTTGTCATCAGCATACCCGAGGTTGTTGATATTCCTCCTGGCAATCTTGATTCCAGCTTGTGCTTCATCCAGCTCAGCATTTTGCAGGATGTATTTTGCATGTAAGTTAAATATATAGTGACTATATATAGCCTTGTCTTACTCCTTTCCCAATTTTGAACCAATCAATTGCTCCATGTCCTGTTCTCTTGCTTCTTGACCTGCATACAGGTTTTTCAGGAGACAGGTAAGGGAATCTGCTACTCCCGTCTCTTCAGGAATTTACCACAGTGTGTTGTGATCCATGCAATCAAAGGCTTTAGTGTAGCCAGTGAAGCAGTAGTAGATGTTTTTCTGGAACTCCCTTGCTTTCTCCATGAATGTTGGCAATTTGATCTCTGGTTCCTCTTTTTCTAAACCTAGCTTATACATCTGAAAGTTCTTGGTTCACATACTGCTGAGCTTGAAGCCTAGCTTGATTTTGAGCATAACCTTGCTAGCATGTGAAATGAGCATAGCTGTACAGTAGTTTGAATATTCTTAAGGTAGCTAGCTATTTTAGTTCCCATTTCTACAAGTGGGCTTCCCTTGTGGCTCAGCTGGTAAAGAATCCACCTGCAATGTGGGAGACCTGGGTTCGATCCCTGGGTTGGGAAGATCCCCTGGAGAAGGCAAAGGCTACCCACTCCAGTATTCTGGCCTGGAGAATTCCATGGACTGTATAGTCCATGGAGTCACAAAGAGTTGCAAATGAAGGAGCGACTTCACGTTTTTCTACAAGTAGATTATAAAATGGTTGAGTAACTTCCAGGTAGTGAACATTGGAGCCGCTATTCAAACTTCAGTGTGCTTGACTTGAAAGCCCATACTGTTTCATATAAAAACTGAAAAATTAAATTGGGATATCATGTTATTGAATGGTTTGCCTTGGAAATGAACAGAGATCATTCTGTCATTTTTGAGATTGCATCCAAGTACTGCATTTCGGACTCTTGTTGACCATGATGGTTACTCCATTCCTTCTAAGGGATTCCTGCCCACAGTAGCAGATATAATGGTCATCTGAGTTAAATTCACCTATTCCAGTCCATTTTAGTTCACCGATTCCTAGAATGTAGATGTTTACTCTTGCATCTCCTGTTTGACTACTTCCAATTTGCCTTGATTCATGGACCTAACATTCCAGGTTCCTATGCAATATTGCTCTTTACAACATCGGACGTTGCTCCTATCACCAGTCACATCCACAAATGGGTATTGTTTTTGCTTTGGCTCCATCCCTTCATTCTTTCTGGAGATATTTCTCCACTGATTTCTAGTAGTATATTGGGCACCTACCAACCTGGGAGTTCCTCTTTCAGTATCCTATCATTTTGCCTTTTCATACTGTTCATGGAGTTCTCAAGGCAAGAATACCGAAGTGGTTTGCCATTCCCTTCTCCAGTGGACCCCATTCTGTCAGACCTCTCCACCATGACCGGCCCGTCTTGGGTGGCCTCACATGGCGTGGCTTAGTTTCATTGAGTTAGACAAGGCTGTGGTCCATGTGACCAGATTGACTAGTTTTCTGTGATTATGGTTTGTGTGTCTGCCCTCTGATGCTCCAAATCTATGCCATAACCAGTAACGTTGAAGAAACTGAGGTTGAATGGTTCTATGAAGACCTACAAGACCTTTTAGAAGTAATACCCCCAAAATATGTCCTTTTCATTATAGGGGACTGGAATGCAAAAGTAGGAAGTCAAGAAACACCTGGGGTAACAGGCAAATTTGGCCTTGGAGTACAGAATGAAGCGGGGCAAAGGCTAATAGAGTTTTGCCAAGAGAATGCACTGGTCATAGCAAACACCCTCTTCCAACAACACAAGAGAAGATTCTACACATGGACATCACCAGACGGTCAACACTGAAATCATATTGATTATATACTTTTCAGCCAAAGATGGAGCAGCTCTATACAGTCAGCAAAAACAAGACAGGGAACTGACTGTGGCTTAGACTATGAACTCCTTATTGCCAAATTCAGACTTAAATTGAAGAAAGTAGGGAAAACCAATAGACCATTCAGGTATGAAGTGAAGTGAAGTCACTCAGTTGTGTCCAACTCTTTGTGACCCCATGGACTGTAGCCTACCAGGCTCCTCCATCCATGGGATTTTCCAAGCAACAATACTGGAATGGATTGCCATTTCCTTCTCCAGGAGATCTTCCCAACCCCGGGATTGAACCCAGGTCTCCCACATTGCAGGCGGATTCTTGACCTAAATCAAATCCCTTATGATTATACAGTGGAAGTGAGAAATAGATTTAAGGGACTAGATCTGATAGATAGAGTGCCTGATGACATATGCACAGAGGTTCCTGACATTGTACAGGATACGGGGATCAGGACAATCCCCATGGAAAAGAAATGCAAAAAAAGCAAAATGGCTGACTGGGGAGGCCTTACAAATAGCTGTGAAGAGAAGAGAAGTGAAAAGCAAAGGAGAAAAGGAAAGATATAAGCATCTGAATGCAGAGTTCCAAAGAATAGCAAAGAGAGATAAGAAAGCCTTCCTCAGCAATCAGTGGAAAGAAATAGAGGAAAACAACAGAATGAGAAAGACTAGAGATCTCTTCAAGAAAATTAGATACCAAGGGAACATTTCATGCAAAGATGGGCTCGATAAAGGACAGAAATGGTATGGACCTAATAGAAGCAGAAGATATTAAGAAGAGGTGGCAAGAATACACTGAAGAACTGTACAAAAAAGATCTTCATGACCCAGATAATCACAATGGTGTGATCACTCACCTAGAGCCAGACATCCTGGAATGTGAAGTCAAGTGGGCCTTAGAAAGCATCACTATGAACAAAGCTAGTGGAGGTGATGGCATTCAAGTGGAGCTATTTCAGGTCTTGAAAGATGATGCTGTGAAAGTGCTGGACTCAATATGCCAGTGAATTTGGAAAACTCAGCAGTGGCCACAGGACTGGAAAAGGTCAGTTTTCATTCCAATCCCAAAGAAAGGCAATTGCACTCATCTCACATGCTAGTAAAGTAATGCTCAAAATTCTCCAAGCCAGGCTTCAGCAATACGTGAACCATGAACTTCCAGATGTTCAAGCTGGTTTTAGAAAAGGCAGAGGAACCAGAGATCAAATTGCCAACATCCGCTGGATCATGGAAAAGCAAGAGAGTTCCAGAAAAACATCTATTTCTGCTTTATTGACTATGCCAAAGCCTTTGACTGTATGGATCACAATCAACTGTGGAAAATTCTGAAAGAGATGGGAATACCAGACCACCTGACCTGCCTCTTGAGGAATCTGTATGCAGGTCAGGAAGCAACAGTTAGAACAGGACATGGAACAACAGACTGGTTCCAAATAGGAAAGGGAGTACGTCAAGGCTGTATATTGTCACCCTGCTTATTTAACGTCTATGCAGAGTGCGTCATGAGAAACGCTGGACTGGAAGAAACACAAGCTGGAATCAAGATTGCCGGGAGAAATATGAAGAACCTCAGATACACAGATGACACCACCCTTATGGGAGAAAGTGAAGAGGAACTAGAGAGCCTCTTGAGGAAAGTGAAACTGGAGAGTGAAAAAAATTGGCTTAAAGCTCAACATTCAGAAAACGAAGATCATGGCATCTGGTCCTATCACTCCATGGGAAATAGATGGGGAAACAGTGGAAACAGTGTCAGACTATTTTTGGGGGCTCCAAAATCACTGCAGATGGTGATTGCAGCCATGAAATTAAAAGACACTTTCTCTTTGGAAGGAAAGTTATGACCAACCTAGATAGCGTATTCAAAAGCAGAGATATTACTTTGCCAACAAAGGCCCGTTTACTCAAGGCTGTGGTTTTTCCTGTGGTCATGTATGGATGTGAGAGTTGGACTGTGAAGAAAGCTGAGGGCCGAAGAATTGATGCTTTTGAACTGTGGTGTTGAAGAAAACTCTTTTTTTTTTTTTTTTTTTCACTTAGCTAGTCAGTTTTAATCCTTTACAATCAAAAGAAGAAAACTCTTGAGAGTCCCTTGGACTGCAAGGAGATTCAACCAGTGCATTCTGAAGGAGATCAGCCCTGGGATTTCTTTGGAAGGAATGATGCTGAAGCTGAAACTCCAGTACTTTGGCCACCTCATGCGAAGAGTTGACTCATTGGAACAGACTCTGATGCTGGGAGGGATTGTGGGCAGGAGGAGAAGGGGACGACAGAGGATGAGATGGCTGGATGGCATCACTGACTCGATGGACGTGAGTTTGGGTGAACTCCGGGAGTTGGTGATGGACAGGGAGGCCTGGCATGCTGCGATTCATGGGGTCGCAAAGAGTCAGACATGACTGAGCAACTGAACTGATCATGTTGTTAACGTCCAGAATGTCAAATCAATATCCTTATCATCTCATTGTCTTTGAGAGTATATTGTGAATGGGATCAGACACTTAGTGTCTTTCTTTATTCCTTTTTAAGTTTCATTAAGTCCTGTCATATGTTGTAACAGCAGGTCCTTTGTCAGCTATCCTGTTCAGAATAAATAAACTGTGCTATGCCAACATGATTTATTGCTCCTGCTTCCTTTCTTTATGTTTTGGGTAATTTTATCATAAAAGCATATTAAGTGTTTTAGACGTGTGCAAATGCCTGAGTGACTAGAGCAGTTCACCTGGCTGCTTGGCTACCTGCCCGTGGACAGTGTTTCATTTGATAGCAGAGAGGGTAGGAGAACAAATTAGGATTCTCTGATAGGACTGGTGTACTGAGTCCTATTACCATTTCTCCTCTAACTATCTCCACGGAGCATTTACAGAAGGTTTCATGGGGTCAGAGCACAAATACATATGATTTATTTATGTTCTTTGAGCAACCTAAGTCACTGTGATGAAGGCAGGAAGAGCTTGTTTAGCAAGTGCTCTTGCTGAACAGGTGGTGCTAATTGTGTATCCCCTTTCTTGGCTACTTTCAAACTGGATTATGTATCTATGTGTAAGATTGTTTAATCTTTAAACAACCTATAAACACAGGGTACACTTGATGTTTTCTTTTTTAAACCAGGTAATATCTTAAAAATACCATATATATATTATTATGAGAAGATTACAATAAAATTATTAATAATACATTAGGGAAAATTTGGGAAATAGAAGCAGGAAGAGTAAAATCACCCACAATCTTGCCACTCTAATGAGAATATTGATATTTTGTGCTTTTTTAAAAAAAACTTATACATTAAAAATCAAAAATCTTAGAACTAATCTTCCAGATAATATCTTAACATCTCTTTTGGACCCAAGGATATATGCCTTATCATGACAATGCCAAGGATTTTCAAAACGTGTATGTTTGTTTCATGGACTAATTTATTGCCTTGTTCAGTCTGAATTTTTGTAATTTTCTGTGAAAAAATGTTTTCATTTTTTATGAATTACCTGGTTTTCTCAGTTACAGAAGCAATGACATTACTTGTGAGCAATTTTTAGAGTTGTGAGAAGTGTATTTTTCTCTATAAATCTCTAAAAATTAATGGTAGTTTAAAAAAATGTTTGATTTTTTTACCGTACATTTTATATTGTTTCTCTGTATACAGCTGTTAAATTATATCATTAGGGGATCAATTACTTTTGGTTTCCCTGATAGCACTGCTAATTAACTCATATTCTGTTATGTAATTTAGGTAGCTAGAGAGCCATTTTCAGTTTCATTTTTGCTACCATGTAAATATGACCATAATGTACATAGAAGTCTTAACTATGCAACTATTAATCCTGACATTTTTGAATATTTATTATGTACTTAGCATTGTTTAAAATTCTTGGGTTCCAAAGATGAATAAAACATAATTTCTCCTTTCAAGTGTCTCAGATAAAATTATTAGGACTTTATGTGCTACATTTATTTAATAGTTTTGAATATATTGGTTTACTATTTAATTGATTTATTTTTAATACATATATATGTAATATAATACAATGCAATATAGTACAAAAGTTGTAAAAATATACCATGAAAAGTTTCTTTTCCAGAACTTTTTCTTGTTTATCTGTTGTTCTCTCCTAAGAGAATATATTCATAGAAATGAAATGTAAATATTTTAAAGGCAGAGATAATTTAAAAATTTTGAATTTAGTTTTGAGAAGGAAGTTCAGTTTAAAAAAGTGTACTCTTGTTTATTGCATTACCACTGTGCGCCAGACGCTTTCCAAATATCTTATTTAATCCTTTATCTAGTCGCGTCACAATTTTATTAATTAAAAATGGAGGGTCAATGAAATAAAATAAGTTGATCATGATCTCGTGAGTACCAGGTAATACAGCTAAGAAATAGGAACTGCTGCTGCTGCTGCTGCTGCTGCTGCTGCTAAGTCGCTTCAGTCGTGTCCGACTCTTCGCGACGCCATGGACTGCAGCCTACCAGGCACCTCCGTCCATGGGATTTTCCAGGCAAAAGTACTGGAGTGGGGTGCCATTGCCTTCTCCAAGAAATAGGAACTGCTTTCATCTAAATTCTCCTGACCCATTCTCTTTGTTCACCAGTTATCTTACACAAATTAATGCTTTGGAATTTCAGTTGCATTTACATTAAAAGATTATCATTGCTTTTCCCTCAGAAATGGTTAAGAAATAGATTTTTACCCCTAAACTGATAGTGATAAACTTGAGTAACTAGTGAAAGAAATTTGGGAAAAGATGTATGAAAAAAAGATCATAGTTTTTAAATGATCCAATATTTCTTGTTCATGTTAATATAAAGAGGAAATAAAAATCATTTTATCTTAAATTTACATTCTATTATGGGTTCATTGTTATCTACATATTTAAATTTAAATAAATTTTAAGTTTGCACTCCTTGAGCAAATACTGTGTGGCACTGAGGGAACATCTTTTGGTGTCGGGGGAGAACAATTTGGCATTGAAAAGTTGTCACATATATAATCCAGACTGATTGTGTAAACGTTTGTCCATTAAACTTAGTATGGAAAGGACTTCAGCATTCATTTACGATCACTCTTTTGACTAACAGCTTGACAAATGTTCTCTTCCATTATTCATAAGCAGAGTGGCTCATTCTTACAGACAAAGGTAGTAACAGCCAAGGTTCTGGAACCATTATTTCTAAAACACTGATCTGCTTGCTGTAACATGCAAAAAAAAAAAAAAATTGGTTCATTTATAGAAGTATACAAATATTTAAATATTTGGTGTTATATGGACAGTTACGTGGTTATTAATGGAAATATTCATATTTTCCCCCTGAATATGTGCAGATATTTACATAGATCTTATGGCAGAAAGGTGCCTGACATGTTTTGGGAACTGAAAGAAAGCCAAAGTGACTCAAGTATGAATTCAGTGGGATCCGGAACAGATGTGGACAGGTGGTGTGGCAGCTTTAAATGCTGATGGGAGAGGCAGAGGCAACTGCTGTTTATGGTCTCTGTTCTGTCTTACTTCATTTTGTTTACATTTATGTTAGAGAGTAGAAGTCTTTTGTTATTTGGTTTCTTTTCTTTGATCTTTCTCCCTTTTTTTTGTAATTCTGATATTATAAATACTTGGTGGCTTAATTTTATTTCACTATCTTGTCATAAGATCCTTAGCCCCCTCTTTCTTTAGGTGTTGGTTCCCTTCTGAGATTTGGGAAATAGCTGGGCTGCTTCCTTGAACTAGATTTCCCAGAGCAGGATCTTCCAGACTTAATGCTAGAGGACAGATGCTTGGCTGCTAGTGCCATGTTGGTAAGCTAGAGTTTTAACATTCATTTCATAAGATTATACTGACCTTCTCTGTGTTCAGCGTTTGTTCTTGCCCTCACCTCTGCTTGGTATCTGCTAGATTAATCACCCTCTGTTTTACCCTCTCCAGAGAAGACGCTGCTAAACTTCTGCTGAGGTTGGGGAGAGGCATGGGTTGAGTGGAGGAATCTGGGTCCTGATCTTGTTCTTAAGAGACTTCATATTAGTCTCTACTTCTAGAGATACCTGGTGCAGCCAGTTTTTGTGCCTGAACGGGTTCCATGATGTTGATTTGCTCCTTTGTTCTCTTCATGCTGCCTTAAGTTTCAGCTTTTCGGGGCCTGCTGAAGTCGGTTACCAGTTGCCTGCCTGCTTTGCAACTCGATGAATTTTGCTACCATTGGGTCTGTTGGAGCCTAGGGCAGGCTGCCCCAAAATATGCTTCTAGGCATAGTGATTATTATAAAGTGACTTGAGAACCAGCAGGTGAAAAAAAAAAGATATTAAAAAATCCTCTGAGCTTCTCTTTCCAGCTCAAAGGAGGAAATAACCTCCCTTGAGAAGGTTTCTTTCCTATAGCAGGAGACTAGAAAGCATCTTTATTATCAGTGGTTAGGGAATTCAACGCTAAGAGAGCTGTATAAACAAATTTGTTTACATCTTCATGAGCCTGCAGCTCCTAACGCAAGTCCTTTTGTTTTATTAAACCTTCACAAATAATTGTTTCTTTGTTTAAGAATGATAAATACCTTGCTTTTGTTACTTCAGAGCAACTATTTCTATGAGACTTTTATGCATATGCATTAAATAGTTTTTTCCTCCTATTAATCTGTCTTATATTTAATTATTAGAGCAGCCCAAAAACTTAAAAGGCATACTGGAGAAATTTCTTCCTCCCTGAAAGATCTGAACCCATTCCATTGATAAACAAGCAAACAAACACTATTATTTTTTATTTGGGGTAGTTTTTGGAACAGAATGAATCCAAATGCATTTGTTCATAACTTCATTCTTGGTGAATCTAGTAACTTGAGCATAATAGCTCTGGTTTATTAGTTACATTCTATCTATCCATCATCATCTGTATTCCCCTCTCCCTCCTTTTTTCATTCTCTCTCTCTATTGTGTATTGTTGTCTACTTGTTTTAGCAGTTTCTGAGATGACTGTGCTTACGTTTTCAGTTATAATTGCTGATTTTTCTGTTTATTCTTTGATGTGTTTGGATGGATACATATATGAGTAAGATGGCTATGTCTTCTTCTGTTGTTTCTTATGCAGATTAAGTAGCTTTTTGTCCCCTTAACTGTTTGGTCAGCTATCAGTCAGGGGCCAGTCAGGAGACAACAGATGTTTCAAAGTGGAAGTTTTCATATAACAGGTGAACTGTATATAGGGAAAAGTGTTAAACAGGGATAAAAGAGAACAGCCTAGGATTGAAGGAGTGCTCAAGGAAAGAGTAAACTTGGAAGCCAGGGTCTCTCCTCAATGCTGGGATCCAGAGCTTGTTGGAGAGGGTGGAGTTGTGCACTGGATAGTGGAAGAGGCTTATTAGATTGCCCTAGGCCAGAGCTGGTCCACTGTCAGTAGGGAGAATGGTGGGGGGAGAACCACGGTCTGGGGTTGGTGGGTTGAAAGCTTTCCACTGAGGTGTGGGCAGGATGAGAGGGATGGGCACACGGGCCAGCACAGTTGTAGGGAGGAAACCCTCTACTGGAGGCTATTGGGAGTGAAACTGCATGCTGCGGTATTGATGAAATTCACCAAAAATCTGCTTTACAGGGAGTACTGTTGAACTTTCTGGAAAGGGGGCTGGGGTACTGGCTGACTTCCTGGAGAGCTGCAAGGAAGTCCCTTGTGGAATCTTTTGGAAAACTGAATAAACACCCTCAGAACTCACTGGATATCTTTTCTTGGGGTCTCTGCTGAACTCACCACTGAGAAGCCAGTTGGGGTTCCTATGGATCTTACTGAGAAACTGCCTGTCTAATGGGCTGACTGCTAGTTTTTTTCTTAGCGTGTTTGCTGTTATCTTGAGAGCCATAGTCATGCTTGCTTACACATCCAGACACATTGCAGAACTTTGCTATTCTTTGAGAGCATAAATAGACAGTGGAAAGAAAAGGAAACGCATAGTAAAATAAGTTGCAAATTAAAATGACAATAAAATTGGTAAACATTAAAAAGTTGTGTACATTGTCTTGTTGAGGATGTGGGAATGAGCATTCTCATGTGCTATTAGTGGAAAAAGAAATTAATACAGCTTTAGGGAGGGCAGTTTGGAATACTGAACAAAATTTGAAGTGTTCTGCAATTCCGCCTCAAAGGACTTATCTTCCAGGTGAAAGTGAAAGTCGCTCAGTCGTGTCCGACTCTTTGTGACCCCATGGACTATACAGTCCATGGAATTCTCCAGGCCAGAATACTGGAGTGGGTAGCCATTCCCTTCTCCAGGGGATCTTCCCAACCCAGGGATCGAACCCAGGTCTCCCACATTGCAGGCAGATTCTTTACCAGATGAGCCACCAGGGAAGCCCAGTCTTATAGGTATTTTGCACATATGCAATGTGACATGTACAAAAGAATGTTTGTAATAGCAAAAGATCAGTTATAATCGAGTTAAATAAATTATGGCATATCTCTACAAAGTAATAGTGAATTTATTAATATAAATGTGATAATTCTATATGCATCAATATAGAAAAAAATCCAAGATATACAAGGAAGAGATAAAATTAAGGTACAGACCATTTGTATAAAAACCCTATGTCTATATATAATAACTGTCACAATATGCAGAAGAAGATGTTGCTAACAAGAACATGAAGCAGGAGGAAAGGCAACAGAAAGCACACATTTTGAAAAACCAGGAAGGTTCAAGATCTTTCTCTTCCAGTCTTGTAATCTCCAACTAGCACTTCCTAGTGGCAGAGCCTAACACGGGGCCAGCTGACAAAGCATTAGTGGATGGTGGCGGATAGCCCAGCGTCAGAATCAGAGTCAAGTGTAGAAGGGCAGGTTTGGAGCTGGGAAATAATAACTCAGTAACTGGCACTTCTTATCTGTTTCAAAACTCTGATCAGATGGTACATGTTCTCTAGTCTGTTCTGCTTTTTAGATTGTAGGCCATCGTAATTTTCTTTTCTTGAATTGACTGTTTCTAGTTTTGGTATCAGCGTGATAACGCTGGCTTTACAATATGAGATGAAAAGTGTTCTGTTTTGAGAGATGTATGATTTTATGAAAGATAAATATCTGTGACAAACAGATATTTATTCCTTAAACTTTTAAGAGAATTCACCATTGAAGCCATATAGGCTTGGAGTTTTCTTTGTTGGAGGATATTCCACAACCGCCCCCCCGCCCCTACAAATTTTCATTTTGAAGTAATTTTTGATTTTACAGAAAGGTTGCAAAAATGGTATAGAGAATTCTTGTATCCTTTTCACCTAACTTTCTGCAATGTTAACAGTTTATATAACCTTGATGTATTTATCAAAGCAAAGAAAAAGTACTGGTAACTAAACAATAGGCTTTACTAGAATTTTACCATTTTTGCTGTTAATGCTTTTATTCCAGGATCCAATCTAGGATACAGATTTGCATTTAGTTGTCTTGTCTCTTAAGGGCTCTTCCAATTTCTGACAATTTCTCAGTCAGTTTTTGTTTTCATGATTTTCACTTTTCAAAGAGTACTGACTAGATATTTTATAGAATGCCATTCAATTTTTTAAAATGTTTTCTTATATTAGACTGGGTTTATGAATTTGGGGAAGAATTCGACAGTGGTTTTACATGATATTGAGGGTTAATTTTGACCCCATGGTTAGAGTGATGTCTGTCAAGTTTCTCCACTATAAAGTTACTGTTTTTTCCCTTTCCATTTTCTTTTTTTTTCCAACCTCCATTTTCTTTGTTAGAAGCAAGTCGTTAGTTCTAGTCCCCATTTGGTGGGAGAGGGGTTAGGCCCCACCATTTTTGATAGAGGAATATCATAAGAGTTTGTGCACATATATTACAACCATGGTAATAAATATTTTGGGGATATTTTGAGGCTATGCAAATATTTTCCTTCTACTCTAAGTTTTGACCACTGTATTATTTGCAGCAGTTATTACTACATTATTCTAATGGTGATTTTCTGTTTGCCTTGTACCTTTTACATTTATTATTTGGACTTCTGTAAGGAAGATATGTCCCTTCTCTATTCATATCAATGTGTGTTTATGTGCACGCTTAGTTGCTCAGTCGTGTCCAACTCTGTGACCCTTTGGACTGTAGCTGGCTGGGCTCCTCTGTTCATGGGATTATCCGAGCAAGAATACTGGAGTGGGTTGCCATTTCTTCCTCCAGGGGATCTTCCTGACTCAGGGATTGAACCCATGTCTCTTGTGTCTCCTGCATTGCTAGGCGGATTCTTTACCAGTGAGCTGTTGCGGAAGCCCATATGTGTTCATGGGTGTTTATTTTTGAGGGGTTATGGTCTCCCCAGGTGGTACAGTTGGTAAAGAATCTGCCTGCCAATGCAAGGGTTGCCGTAGATGCGGGTTCCATCCCTGAGTCAGGAAGATCCCCTAGAGGAGGAAATAGTAATCTGTATTCTTGCCCAGGACGTCCCATGGGTACAGAAACCTACAGTCCATGGGGTTCAAAGAGTTGGACATGACTTAGCAACTAAATAACAACAATAATAATCAATATTATTATTTATTTTGTTCTCAAATTGTTAGAGCTTTGGCCAGTTGGGAGCTCTTTCTGGTTGACTTCTATGTCTTATCAATATGCTCCATTTTCTTTTTCTTTCATTCTGGCATTACAAGACAGTCTATGTTCACCCATATTTTTCCTTTGCAACCCCACGTTAGCCATTTCTTCAAGTAGTCTTGGTTTCTGTGGTTGGAAGATGGCATGTGTTAGGTTGGTGCAAAAGTAATTGAAGTTTTGAATTGTTGAACTTTGCTATTTGATATTGGAATACATTCTTAAATAAATGTGGTTATGTTATACATCATTTTAATGCACATTTCTTGCTCTATGTTTTTTGCTACTGACTTATTACTTGCTGTGTATTTTATGTTTATTTTAGACTAGGGTAATGATGTTAGATGAAAAGCCAATTTGAGTGATTTTCTTACTCGAGTTTAAAATGGGTCATAGAGCAGTGTAGACGACTTGGAACATCAGCAGTGCATTTGGCCCAGGAACCGCTAATGAATGTATGGTGCAGTGTTGGCTCAAGAAGTTTTGCAAAGGAGATGAGAGCCTTGAAGATGAGGGGTGCAGTGGCCGGCCATTCGAAGTTGACAACAACCAGTTGAGAGGATCATTGAAGCTGATCCTCATACAACTAACAAGAAGTTACCCAAGAACTCGGGGTCAACCATTCTATGGTCATCTGGCATCTGGCAAATTGGAAAGGTGAAAAAGCTAGATAAGTGGGTGCCTCATGAGCTGACGGCAAATCAAAATAATTGTAATTTTGAAGTGTTGTCTTCTCATAATGTACAACAACAAACCATTTCTTGATTGGATTGTGACCTGTGATGAAAAGTGGATTTTATATGACAACCAGCAATGACCAGCTCAGTGATTGGACTGAGAAGAAGTTCCAGAGCACTTCCTAAAGCCCAAAATTGCACCAAAAAAAACAGTCATGGTCACTGTCTGGTGGTCTGCTGCCTCTCTGATCCACTACAGCTCTCTGAATCCTGGCGAAACCGCTTGCTGAGAATTAGGCTCAGCAAGTCGATGAGATGTACTGAAGACTGCAACAGCTGCAGCAGTATTGGTCAACAGGAAGACCCCAGTTGTCTTCCATGACAATGCTCGACTGCATACCACACAACCAGTGCTTCAAAAGTTGAGTGAATTGGGCTACGAAGGTTCCTATTTTGACTAAAATAGGAAGCCTAGTTTGAGCCTAGTTATAATGATTCAAAATTCATGATCCGAAACCACAATCATGTTTGTACCAACCTAATACAAATGAAGATCTGATGCAAGATGTGCTAATTGCTCCTGGGGTGTCACTATTTTTAGGCCCATTCAGTGGACATAACAAACCCATGTAGACAACACTTATATGTATTTTTTTCTATATGTCTGTCCATTGGCATACATCATTTTATTCTGCTTCACTTTACTGTGAAGTGAAGTGAGTTGCAGATAGTGAGTTTTTTACAAACTGAAGGTTTGTGGCAGCTCTACCTTGAGCAAGTCTATTGATGCCAGTTTCGCCAACAGCATTTGCTCACTTTGTGTCTCCTTGTCAGATTTTGATAATTCATGCACAGTTACAAACTCTTCACTAGCAAAAAGATTATGATTATGACTTGCTGAAAGCTCAGATGATGGTTAGCATTGTTTGGAAATCAAGTATTTTAAAATTAAGGTATATACATTGTTTTCTTAGATATAATGCTGCTGCTGCTGCTGCTAAGTCGATTCAGTCGTGTCCGACTCTGTGCGACCCCATAGACGGCAGCCTACCAGGCTCCCCCATCCCTGGGATTCTCCAGGCAAGAACACTGGAGTGGGTTGCCATTTCCTTCTCCAAAGCATAAAAGTGAAAAGTGAAAGTGAAATCGCTCAGTCATGTCCGACTCTTGGCTTACCAGGCTCCTCCGCCCATGGGATTTTCCAGGCAAGAGAACTGGAGTGGGTTGCCATTGCTTTCTTCGAGATATAATGCTATCACACACTTAATAGACTACAGGAAAGTATAAATGGATGTTGATATGCACTAGAAGACCAAAAATTTTGTAACTTGCTTTATTGGGATATTTGCTTTATTGTGGTGGTCTGGAACAAATACAAAACCTCTCTTTCCTTGTATCTACCTACCTATTATTTACCACTTTTCCCTATAATGCATAAATATACATGACTTTAGAGTAATATCTTTGTGGCTCTAAACCCAGCAGGGCTGACTCTAAACCCAGCAGGGCGGGCAGGGTCCATTCTAACCTCCTTTCTTTGCTTGTTTGTAACTTCTTTCCCTGACAGTGAAAAATCTGGTACTCATTAGCAATGATTTATTTACTTATTGTTCAATCCTGGCTTATGTGTACAATAGAATCAGAATTGCTAACCTGTGCAGTGTGAAACAAATTTGCCAGTTAAACTACAGTATTTATGTATAGTTCTTTTTAGGCTTTAGTGTTACAGTTTTCTAAACTTTCCTTTCCTAATGTTGATTAATTCAGCAACTTTCCCCACCCGTCCTTATCAGCGAGGTTATGTTATACATTTTCCATGCAGAGATTCATTTGTCATATTCTTCATTCCATCCTAGGATTCTCGTGTCCTGGTTGACTTTTTAAAAAATTGTATAAATTAAGATTTACTCTTTGTCATGTTTTTGTTGGGTTTGTGTTTTTTCCCCCTGTGAGTTTTGACAACTATGTATTGTCATGTATCCAGCCACACAGTATTATACAGAACAGTTTCAACAGTTATCCTAAAAATTCCCTTGTGTGACCTCTTTGTTGCTAACTCCTGGATCTTAAGGGAAAAGCTTTTAATTTCTCAACACTCAGTCTGAAGTTAGCTGCAAGTTTTGTTGTTGTTGTTGTTATCAAATTGAGGACATTTCCTCACTTTCTTGTGTGTTGAGAGTTTTATCATGGATGGTTCTTGAATTTTGTCAGATGCCTTTTCTGTACCTCTTGATGTAGCCATATGCTTTTTCTTCTTTAGCCTGAAGATGCGATTGATTACATGGACTGATTTTCAAATACTGAGCTAGCATACTTGGGTTAAATCCAGCCTGGTCATGCTATACAATTGTTTTTATACATTGTTGGATTCAATTTGCTAATATGTTGTTGAATATACATTCATTGGTGTTCATGAGAGATGTTCATCAAAAATTTCATTTCTTTTAGTGTCTTTGCCTGGTTTTCATAAGGTGATGCTGCTGTAGAGTATGAGTTAAGCAGTGTTCCCTGGGCTTCCTTTTCTGGGAGATTGTAGAGGATTGGTACCATTTCCTCTTTAAATGTTTGGTAGAACTCACTGACGAAACTGTCTAGACCTTGGTGATTTCTGTTTTGTATGGTTATTAGCTACTTATTTGATTTCTTTAATAAATAGATGTAGATTATCTTTAATAGATGTAGATTTCTTTAATAGGTTCAGATTATCTGTTTCTCCTTGTGTGAACTTTTGTAGATTATATTTTCTAAGAAAATGGTCCAGTTCAGAAAGTTACTAAATTTCTGGGCATATAATTGTTCTTAATATTTTTAGATCAGTAAGGAGATCCAACCAGTCCATTCTAAAGGAGATCAGCCCTGGGTGTTCTTTTGGAAGGAATGATGCTAAAGCTGAAATTCCAGTACTTTGGACACCTCATGCAAAGAGTTGACTCACTGGAAAAGACTCTGATGCTGGGAGGGATTGAGGGCAGAAGGAGAAGGGGACGACAGAGGATGAGATGGCTGGATGGCATCACTGACTCAATGGATGTGAGTTTGAGTGAACCGCGGGACATGGTGATGGACAGGGAGGCCTGGTGTGCTGTGATTTATGGGATTGCAAAGAGTCAGACACGACTGAGCAACTGAACTGAACTGAACTGAATGATAGACTGCCTTTCATTTCTGATATTAGTAATTTGTGTCTTCTTTTTCTTGACTAGTGTAGCTCTGCTGCTGCTGCTAAGTCGCTTCAGTCGTGTCCAAATCTGTGTGACCCCATAGACGGCAGCCCACCAGGCTCCCCCATCCCTGGGATTCTCCAGGCAAGAACACTGGAGTGGGTTGCCATTTCCTTTTCCAATGCAGGAAAGTGAAAAGTTAAAGTGAAGTCACTCAGTCGTGTCTGACATTTTGCGACCCCATGGACTGCAGCCTACCAGGCTCCTCCATCCATAGGAGTTTATAATTTTTTTATTCTTTATAAACAGGCAACTTTTGGTTTTGTTGTGTTTTGTCTGTTGATTTGCTATTTTAGATTTCAATGATGATTCCTTTAATTTTTATTATTTCTTTTCTTCTTGTGTTAGACTTAATTTGCTTCCCCACCCTGCTTTCCTAAGGTGGAAGTTAGTTTTATGGATTTAGATCTTTCTTTTTTCCCTAGCATGTGCATCCAGTACTAGGAATTTTCATCTAAGCACATATTTAGCTGCATCTTACAAATCTTGATACATTTTCATTTTCACTTTAGTTCATAAAATTTCAAATTTTTCTTGATAATTCATTGACCTTTGCATTATTTAGAAGTGTGTTAGTTTCTAGACATTTTGATTTCCCACTACAGTTCTGTTATTTATTTCTAGTTTAGTTTGATTGTGAACTCAGAGCATACTCTGTATGACTTACGTTCTTTTAAGTTTGTTGAATAGTGTATTACGGTTTAGTATGTGGTCTGTCTTGGCGAACATCCCACTGAGCTTGAGAATAATATGTATTCTGCTACTGGATGAAGTATTATAGAATGTCAGTTGTATCTATTCTATTGATGATGCTCTTCAGTTCTGCTATATTCTTGCTCATTTTCTGCCTACTGGATCTGTCAATACTGATTGAAGTGTAACATCTTTAACTATAATAGTGAATTTGTATATTTCTTGTGCCTCTTGTATTTTGACATTCTATGGTTAGGTTCTGCAAATTAAGGGTTATTTTGTGTTCTTGGGAAACTCACTTCTTTATCATTATGGAGTGCCCCTCTTTATCTCTGATAATTTTCATTGCTCTGATGGTGACTTTGTCTGAGATTAAGTAGATTCTCCAGCTTTCTTTTTATTACTGTTAGAATGGTATATCTTTCTTCATTCCTTACTGTGTCTGTTTCAAGTGGTTTCCTTTAGAAAACACATTGTTGACACTCTTTTTTTTGTTGTTTGTTTTGTTTTGTTTTTTTGTTTTTGGTTAATCTACTTTGACAGTGTCTATCTTTTAATTGGTGAATTTAGATCATCCACATTTAAAATTGAAATGGCAACCCACTCCAGTATTCTTGCTTGGGAAATCCCATGGACAGAGGAGCCTGGCAGGCTACAGTCCATGGGGTCGCAAAGAGGTGGGCATGACTGAGCGTGCGCACATACACACACACACACACACACACACACACACACACACTACTTTGACAATTTCTATTTTTTAATTGGTGAATTTAGATAATCCACATTTAAAATTATTATTGATATAATTGGGTTAATAGCTGTTATATTTGTAATTGTTCCAATCATTGCCTTTGTTCTTCTATTCACTTTTTTGGTCTTCTACTATTTCTCTCCAGTCTCTGGTTTGAGTTCAGCATCTTATATGATTTGATTCCATTTTCTTTCCTCACTTAACATATGAATTATGTTTCTTTTTAAAAAAATTATATTTTTTAATGGTTGTTGAAGAACTTGCTACTGATTCATAAATTAACAACTAATCCAAGCCTACTTTCAGATAACACTATACCACCTCAGGGGTAGTACAAGTACTTTATAAAAGTGTATTCCTGATTTTTCCCTCTTGTACCTTAAAAATTGGTATTAGTCATTTCACTTATCCTTAAGCTATAATCATCAAAAGCTGTGTTACTACTATTATTTTGAACAAACTTCTGTTAGATCAATTAAGAATAAGAAAAAAAATTTTTTTTTTTCCCCTCATTTATTCCTTGCAAAGAGTCAGGCACAACTGAGTGACTTCCCTTTCACTTCTCACTTTCATGTATTGGAGAAGGAAATGGCAACCCACTCCAGTGTTCCTGCCTGGAGAATCCCAGGGACAGTGGAGCCTGTTGGGCTGCCGTCTATGGGGTCGCACAGAGTCGGACACGACTGAAGCGACTTAGCAGCAGCAGCATTCCTTCACTAATGCTCTTCCTATATTTTATATAGATGTTAGTTTCCAACTTATACCATTTTCTTCTCCCCTTTTTACATTCTTTGAAAGGCAGGTAACCTAATGATACATTACCTAATTTTTTCCTTGTCTGAGTAGGTATATTTCTCGATTAGTTTTGAAGAATAATTTCACTGCACACAGGATTCTAGGTTAGTGGGTCATTTTTTCTTTCAACTCTTCAAATATTTTATTCCACTTTCTTCTTTCTTGCTTGTTTTTTAAAGAGAAGTCCAAAGTAATTCTTATGTTTATTTCTCTGTAGTTAAGATGTTTATTTTCCTTCCAGCTTCTCAGAATTTCCTGTTTGTCTTTGGTTTTCTGCAGTTTGAGTAGCATTTGCCTAGGTATATATATATATATATATATATATATATATATATTTTTTACTATTGATCATGCTTAGTGTTCCTCATGCTTCCTAGATCTATGGCTTGGAACCTGTCATTAATTTTGGAAAACTCTCAATTTCTTTGTTACTTCAAGTATTCCTTCTGTCCCTTTCTTCTCCTTCTGACATTCCCATTGCCTGTATATTATGCCTTTTTAAAATTATCCCATAGTTCGTGGACATTCTGTTCCATCTTTTTCTTTTCTTTCTTTGTCTTTCAGTTTTAGAAGTTTTTATTGGCGTATTTTCAAGCTCATTTGTTCCTTTTCAGCTGAGTGTGGTCTACTGATGAGTCTATCACAAGCATACTTCATTCCTGCTACAGGGTCACTAATTTCTAGAAATTCCTTTTCATTCTTTCTTAAGCAGTTTATTTCTTTGGTCACACTACTCATCTGTTCTTTTTTTGAACTTCTTATTTATTTATTTTTAATTATAGAATAATTGCTTTACAATATTGTGTTGGCTTCTGTCATACAGCAGCGTGAATCAGGCATAAGGATACACATGTCCCTCCCTCTTGAACATCTCTGCCACACTCACCCCATCCTACCCTTCTCTGTTGTCATACAGTACCATGTTGAGGATATATTTGCAAATGAAGCAATTGAAGTGGGATTAATCTCTAAACTGTACAAACAGCTCATGTAGCTCAATTTCAGAAACAACCTGATCAAAAGATGGGTGGAAGATCTAAACAGACATTTCTCCAAAGAAGACATACAGATGGCTGACAAACACATGAAAATATGCTCAGCATTGCTCATTATTAGAGAAATGTAAATCAAAACTATAATGACCTTCCACCTCAAATCAGTCAGAATGAGCATCATCAAAAAATCTGCAAACAATAAATGCTGGAGAGGGTGTGGGGAAAAGGGAACCTTCTTGCACTATTGGTGGGAATGTGAAGTCATACAGCCCCTGTGGAGAACATTATGGAGAGTCCTTAAAAATAGAACTACCGTATGACCCAGCAATCCCATGCCTGGGCATATATCTGGAGAAAGTGGAAGTGAAAGTGTTAGTCACTCAGTCATGTCTGACTTCTTGCAACCCCATGGACTGTAGCCTGCCAGGCTCCTCTGTCCATGGGATTCTCCAGGCAAGAAGGAGTGCGTCACCATAGGAAATCTTACCAACCCAGGGATTGAACCTGGGTCTCCTGCATTGCAGGTGGATTCTTTACCATCTGAGCCACCAGAGAAGCCCCTTATCTTGAGAAAACCATAATTTGAAAAGACAGATGCACCCCAATGTTCACTGAAACACTATTTCCAAAAGCCAGAACATGGAAGCAACCTGCTCTTCATCAACAGATGAGTGGCTGAAGAACTCAGCCATAAAAAGGAATGAAATTGTGCTATCTGCAGAGATGTGGATGGACCTAGATCATACAGAGTGAAGTCAGAAGGAGAAAAATACTATATGTTGCTTGTATTGGAATCTAGGTGAATGATACAGATGAACTTATTTGCAAAGCAGAAATTGACACACAGATGTAGAGAACAAGCTTAAGGAGGTTGTATTCTTGCCTGGAGAATTCCACGGAACATTATGGAGCGTCCTTAAAAAACAGAACTACCATATGACCCAGCAATCCCATGCCTGGGCATATATCTGGATATGCCCAATATATCAGTATTTTCTAATTTTCCTTGTATTTTCTTTTACTCATTGTTTAAAAGTGTATGTTCATTAATTTCTAAAAATTTATGATTTCTCTAGGTTTCCTTTTGTTCTCAATTTCTCACTTTATCCTCTTGTATTTTTAGGCAGTTCAGTTCAGTTGTTCAGTTGTGTCCGACTCTTTGTGACCCCATGGACTGCAGCACACCAGGCTTCCCTGTCCATCACCAACTTCCGGAGCTTACTTAAACTTTAGTCCATGGAGTCGGTGATCCCATCCAACCATCTCATCCTCTGTTGTCCCCTTCTCCTCCTGCCTTCAGTCTTTCCCAGCATCAGGGTCTTTTCCAGTGAGTGAGTTCTTCATATCAGGTGGCCAAAGTATTGGAGTTTCAGCATCAGCATCAGTCCTTCCAATGAATATTCAGGACTGATTTCCTTTAGGATGGACTGGTTGGATCTCCTTGCTGTCAAAGGGACTCTCAAGAGTCTTCTCCAGCACCACAGTTCAAAAGCATCAGTTCTTCGGTGCTCAGCTTTCTTTATAGTCCAACTCTCACATCCATACATGACTAATGGAAAAATCATAGCTTTGACTAGATGGACCTTTGTGGGCAAAGTAATGTCTCTGCTTTTGAATATGCTATCTAGGTTGGTCCTTTTCTAGCTTGCTCCTTTTCTTCCAAGGAGCAAGCGTCTTTTAATTTCGTGGCTGCAATCACCATCTGCAGTGATTTTGAAGCCCAATAAAATAAAGTCTCTCACTGCTTCCATTGTTTCCCCGTCTATTTGCCATGAAGTGATGGCACCAGATGCCATGATCTTAGTTTTCTGAATGTTGAGTTTTAAACCAAGTTTTACACTCTCCTCTTTCACTTTCATCAAGAGGCTCTTTAGTTCTTCACTTTCTGCCATAAGGGTGGTACCATCTGCATATCTGAGGATATTATATTTTAGAATATACTTTATATGATTTCTCTATTTTAAAGTCTACTGAGACTTAATTAGTGGCCTGACATGTGGTCTTTCCTGGAAAATGCCCCATTTCCACTTGAGAAGAATGTGTTTGATTTTCTTTTTGGGTGTAATAGTCTATATATGTTTGATTTAGTTGATTTATTGTGTCTTGATGTGAATCTCTTTGATTTCATCTTATATGGAATATGTTGATCTTCTTGAATGTTTATATTGATGTATTTTATCAAATATGGGAAACTTTTAGCCATTATTTCAGCAAATATTCTCTCTTTCTTCTTCTGGAATTCCCGCAACAAACCTATGTTGATCTACTTAATGGTGTCCCATAGTTCCCTTAGACTCTCTTTTCTTCAATCTGTTTTCTTTCTGTTCTTCAGATTCAGTGCATTTTATTGTTACATCCTCAAGTTTGCTGATTATTTCTTTTCCCTCTTGAAATCTGCCTTTGCATTCTTCTAGCGAATTTTTCATGTCACTTTTTGTACTTTTTTTTGGGAAGGGGGAAATTTGTCTGGTCTGAAAATTGATACAAGGCAGATTGACAGGAGAAAAAAAAATTAATTTGTTTGCCCAGAGGTCACATAGAAATGAAACCCTTAAAGTGACCAAGTCAGGCTGTTTATATATTCATTTTACACAAATAGACAGTTATTTTTGACAAGTTAACAAAAGGGCTTTACTTGTAGTAGCAGATCAATGAAGAAGTCACACAGATTTTTTTTATACAGCTTTCTTTTGCCTGAATTTCCTGATTCTGTTGAGGAGGATGTTTTCTGTACTTTGGGTATGGGGGAATACCTTCATACTGGAGATTTCTTTCTTACTTTTGGGGGGAAGAGAAGGATTAGAGTATTATTTTCCTCTAAGTATCATTTTTTTTCTCATTGTTTGTCAAGTAGCTTTAATTCAAAATAATCTATATGCCATTGTGTGTGTCTTGGGGCAGCCTGCTCTCAGTCAGGAAACTGGTCATATTAATATAAATATGTGGTAAGTCTGGAAATCATATTTCCCCTTCACTAATTTTTGTTACCTTCTGTTATTGTTTTTATGTAGTTGTATTTTTTTTAGTTGTAGGCTGTGTCTTTCTGCCATTCAGCAGTTGTAGGCTGTGTTATAAGCTTGAGATCTTCTCAGTCTTTTCTGAATTTGCCCCTCTCACTGGGCAAGTGTAGTGACTTTCTGTTTTTTCTCAGGTACCCAATTACTTTAAGTTTCAGTCTTTAAAGTCTGGCTTCCAAAGCAGGGAGGAATTGAAAAATGAAAGTCGTGGGGGAAATGTACTGGTCCTTTAAATATATCCTGGGTGTCACCTTCGCCAAAGGAGAAGGGATTTGCAACAATGAGGGGATTACAAAAACTTACCTCTTTATATCCACCTGTGAGATGAGAAGTAATAACCAGTGATCAGAGCACAAATCTCATATTTGGGGGACAGGGTCATTTTTACTCACCCTGGCCCCTCTAAACGGAGGGCAGGTTGCTCCAGGAACAGGTAAATAGCTACCTTACACGGAGCAAGGTGGTATGGAATGGTTAGCTGCTATTATGCTAAGAACTCAAATTGACTGAAATTAACAGCAGTGTGTAGTTCTAGCATTCTTCTGAAGTTAAAAACCCTCATAGACTCCAGATTTCCAGAACAGTTACATCAGGGAGATTGCCTAGGTTTGGGCTGGGGGGCAGGTTTCTGTTGCTTTCTATTCTCTTGTGTTGTCTTTATTTTTGTCTTCCTTCCTGTTTTGTATTTCCCCAGAGACTTCTTACTAGTGTCTACAGCTTGCAGTTCTTTTAGTTGTAATCCCATTGCTGCTCAGGAATTCTAATGACTGGTGGTAAGGTGTTGCTACGGGACAGTCATTCGGTAGTCCTGGTTGTTGTTGTTTAGTCACTAAGTTGTGTCCAGCTCTTTGTGACCCAATGGACTGTAGCCTGCTAGACTCCTCTGTCCATAGGATTTTCCCAGGCAAGAATACTGGAGCAGGTTGCCATTTCTTCCTCCAAGAGATCTTCCTGACCCAAGGATCAAACCCATGTTTCCTGCATTGGCAGGCAAATTCTTTACCACTGAGCCACCAGGGAAGCCCCAGTATTCCTAGAGGGAGCTGTAGTTTGGTATCGTCCTTCTCCCACATAAAAGGCTAGAGGATTTTATAATAGATGTTTACCTTCTTCAGGCTTGTTTGATTTTGGTAAAATTTCAGGTGCTTTGTTGTTGTTGTTCAGTTGTTCATTCATGTCTGACTCTCTGTGACCCCGTGGACTGCATGCAGCACGTCAGGCTTCCCTGTCCGTCACCATCTTGCAGGGCTTGCTCAAACTCATGGCCGTTGAGTCAGTGATGCCATTCAACCATGTCATCCTCTGTCGTCCCCTTCTCTTCCTTCTTTCAATATTCTGCAGCATCAGAGTCTTTTCCAATGAGTCAGCTCTTTGCATCAAGTGGCCAAAGCTTCAGCTTCAGCATGGGTCCTTCCAATGAATATTCAGGGTTGATTTCCTTTAGGAAACCAGTCATGGTTTGATCTCTTTGCTGTCCTGGGGACTCTCAAGAGTCTTCTCCAACACCACAGTTCAAAAGCATCAGTTCTTTGCCGCTCAGCTTTCTTTATAGTCCAACACTCACATCCATACATGACTATTGGAAAAACCATAGCTTTGACTAGATGGACCTTTATTGGCAAAGTAATGTCTCTGGTTTTTAATATGCTGTCTAGGTTGGTTATAGTTTTCTTCCAAGGAGCAAAAATCTTTTAATTTCATGGCTGAAATCACTGTCTGCAGTGATTTTGGAGCCCAAGAAAATAAAATCTGTCACTGTTTCTCCATCTGTTTGCCATGAAGTGATGGGACCAGATGCCATGATCTTCGTTTTCTCAATGTTGAGCTTTACGCCAACTTTTTCACTCTCCTCTTTCACCTTCATCAAGAGGCTCTTTAGTTCCTCTTTGCTTTCTGCCATAAGGCTGGTATCATCTGCATTTGTGAGGTTATTGATATTTCTCCCGGCAATCTTGATTCCAGCTTGTGCTTCATTCAGCCTGGCATTTCACATAATGTACTTTATATATAAGTTAAATAAGCAGGGTAACAATATACAGCCTTGACATACTTCTTTCCCAGTTTTGAACCAGTCTGTTTTTCCATGTCCAGTTCTAATTGTTGCTTCTTGATCTGCATGCAGATTTCTCAGGAGGCAGGTAAGGTGATCTGGTATTCCCATCTCTTGAAGAATTTTCCACAGTTTGCTGTGATCCATACAGTCAAAGGCTTTAGTGTAGTCAGTCAAGTGGAAGTAGATATTCAGTTGTTTAGCTTCTCTTAAAATTTTTTCCCCCTGAATTTAGGATTGTTAAAGAGAGTAGAGAGCTCTGGGAGTATTTCAAAAAAATATTGATCCCCCCGCTCCTGTTGCTGGATGCTGGAGGAAATTTTTCTCTGATCTTCACAGCGAGCAGCTGGTAGGGCTTTGTGGAAGTGTGATGGTATGCCTGAAACTTGGACTCCTTGTGTTATGCCCAGTGTCCGAGTCCCCAAAACTGAGAGAATAAGACATCTGCAGCAATGCAAAAGCGTGAAGGGGATTATTGCTAGCTCGAGCCAGGGCTCCCGTCACATCCAACACAGTGGAGTTAGAACAAGAGCCCCGAGCCCTGGATCACAGCCCTATTTATAGGTTTAGGACAGAGACAGAGAGTTGGCAAGGGCTTATTGGCTGCAGGAGTTTCCTGGTCTTAACTAATTGGCTAGATTCTTGGAGGCGTGGGCTTCTTTGGGGGAGGTCCATCCTTATCCTGATAGGCTTGAACCAGGCTACCGGGAGCATACTGATTGGCCAAGTCCTTGGTGTCGGCAGGAGATGATCTCAGTTCCTCCTGGGCAGTGACTCATCCCTTCCGTGAAGGAGACTTAGGCCTACCGTGGCCCCTGAAGCCTGTCATGGTGCCGGCTAAGTCTTAACACTTGGAATTTTAAACTTTTTATCTAGTCCAAGGAGAGTCTCTGACCATTGGTCAATTATGTTAAAAGTCTTCCAAAAGACACTGGCCGCATGTGTGGGCCTCTGCTCCTGGGCTTGTACTATTGGTAAACTGTGATAGACTGTGTCCATTTGTCTGTTTCTCTAGCTTTCAGTTTGCCCACTCCATGACCTAAATTGTTTGATGACTAAGAAGAGTTGTTGATTTTCAGTCTGTTCAGCATTTTTACTTGTAAGGATGGGAGTGATGATTTCCAAGCTCTTTATATATTTTATTGGAAACTGGAAGCCCCTCATATAGTTTCTGGAATGCAGGAATGTAGTTTATTGTTAATAATGTTAAGGTGCTATCCAAGATATATATAATTACTTTTCCATATTACCAGTGCTTAAACTATTATCTCAGCATGAATTTTAAGTGTGGTCAGATACTCTTGAGGTTTGATTTCATCTAATATATTGGACAAAAGAAGGATAATCTAATACTCTTGATTGTATTTAAAGATGACAAATATTTATACTGCTATGCTTTGTGGTACATATTTTATTTGGGAAACTGATGCAAATGTTTATATATTTCACATATATTTTACAAAGCCCATAAACAATTTCTGAATTGGTAATTTACATTTTTATGTCTGTTAATTATTTTAACTTACATTTAAAAATTAGAAACTGATTTATAATTAATATAAATTCGTTTATGATAAAAACATTTATCACTAATTAAGAGCAAATATGATTTCTTGTAGAGAATCACCTAGGATGTGTTCAAATATCTTCTCCTCTTTCATGAATTTATTTTAATGTTTTTGTTTTTAACATACATATTATTTGGTGAAGGATAATCTTGAATTATTCTCCATTTTGATAAGCTGGTTTGGTAAATTTTCTTATATAGGACCTATTTTGTTCTAAAACATTAAGAGATTTTTATGTCTTATTCTCAAAGAAATACAATAATAAGTTTTCTAGATAGATTGTCACTATAGTTTGCTTGTATTTGTTTGCTTATATATTTGGTGCTAAATATAATCCTTTATTAGTATTCCATTATATCTCTATTTAAATGCTAAATGATGTCACCTTAGCTCTAGGCTAAAACTGTTGTACTTTTTGAAGTTTATGCAGAGAACAGAAGATATTCTTTTTAGTTAATATAGAGATATATAAATACCAATTATATTCATTGAGACACAAAAATGTATAAGGGTATACCTTTTCATTAAATCATTAGATCATTTAAAATAAAAATACACTGGAAAAAATCAATTTAATTTAAAAAGAATTTAATTTACAGTGTTAATATAGTTTCCTAATGAAAGTCCTAGATTCTGGGGATCCATTTTAGTTACCAATCCTTAGTCTTTCTTTGGGAAAGTAAAAACTAATCAACTGATCACTTATCACAGGTTTATCTCTCAGGACCAGTCCCAGGCAAAGTGTGGGAAACCACATTTCAGAGGCATCACTATCCTTGTGTTTTCACTTTCTCTACTTTTAAATGTCCAGCTAAACAGTGAAGCACTGAGTTGATTATAGGGTAAATGCATTTTTAGTCTTTTATAGTTATATGAATAATTTACTTTAGCTTATGAATATTTTAAATTTAATACACATAATTATCTTAGTAGCTATTTTTAGGTTATTGGATGCATAACTCCCCAACTTCTTTATCTGTTCCTTTGTGAAGTAAATGAATCCGTTTGGAAGGCTTTAAAAATACATTTATAAAACTTCACATTTTATTTAAAATATTTATACCTTTACTTCAATTATATTAAGGAAGAAATTTTAAAATAAAGAGGAAATCTGTTCATCTTCAGTAGATCAAATGTAACTATTTCATATAATACTTTATTTTAAATGCTTCAGTTTCAATATTAATACAAGTGTGCAGAAAACTTGAGGACAAATCATGGAATCATTAAGAGAGCAGAAGAATTTTAATATTAGCCTTCTAATAAAACAAACGATTCAACTTTTCCTTTTTGTGTCATATTAATTCAGATGTATAATTCAAATATATGGCAAGGCATATAGCTTTTCTATGTGACCTCATTTTTCATTTCTATATGACCACAGATCTGTAGATAGAAATTTCTTCCCAGTACAGTGCACTCAGTTGTGCAAACTTATCTTTTTAGGGTCAAAGAAGAGCACAAACCACAGACGACACAGTAAGTAAACGTACTGAGTGCAGTAGGCTTGACCTCTGTACCTTTGCCACCTTCTGCTTTCTGCGCCTTGGATGGTATTAGCTCGCACTAATACTGGATAGGCTGCAGCTAGTGTGTCTTCTGCTTTCGGACTCTCTGGCTTGTAAGAGAGCTGCCCGCAGCTTCTTACTTCATCCATACACTGACTAGATGTAGTGTTTTGCTGCCTGCTTGTGGACTAGTTAAGTGTTCAAACTTAATTTCCCTATATTCTGACTGCCTGGATGATAACTGAAGCTCATATTTCCATTGGCTGTAGCTTCTGTGCCTGTGTATTTTTATTAGTATGGATAAGAAAACATTTTCCTACAGTTGTTTTATTCATTTGGTTATTCAGTCACATTATTTGCTTATTTAAACAGGTGGTTTCCCTTTAGTGGGATCACTGAACTGGTAAATAACGTTCTTCAGCCCCAGCAAAAACAACAAAATGAAAAGGAGCCCCAGACGTAAGTAAGCTGATCTGTACAGACTAAATATTATCTCTGATAGCATAACATACTGAAGAGTAGGTATTAAAATACAGCCCTCAAAATAGCATTCCTCAGAAATGAACATTGTTAGACTATGAATATGATATTTTCACCTTTTATTTTTCATATCCCATGGAAATATTAAAAGAAAACAAGGGTAATTTATAGGGTAGGAAGAATAAAGAGGTAATTCTTTCCCCAACTTTAATATAAATTACATTATCTGTATTTATCCAGTAAAATATTGTCTCCAATAATGCAATATATTCCAAAGCATGTTTCTTTCAAAAATAATTCCTGAAGACATAAGATGTATTTACCCACCCCACCGCAGCCCCCGATTCAATCTTTGTTCAAGTTTATACAGGTTTTTTTTTTTTTTTAAAGGCTAGGAGAATTTCTTTATTGTAATATTTCTGAGTGTCTAAATATGCTCCAAAGGTGTTAGTTAGAATATATAATCTTAACTAAATTTTTGTGACTACTAAGTCCTGTTTTCACTAAACATTTCATTAGATTATGAAATATAATTTGGGAAATGCAGCAATTTATTCTCACATTGGTCCAAAACATTAAAATATGTCAATTCCACTTATTTCAGTTTTTTCTAGGTTGAAACACATTCTTTACACAGTTGTTCATACTTATATCTTTTTAACTTTGTGCAAGAAATATTATTTATGTTGTAAAGTGGAAGTTACTCGGAGAATGGGAGAAAGATTGCATAGATATAAGTTCCACTCTCCCCATAATAATTGCCATCTTACTCAGAAATGCTGTTACCAGTCAACCTCTATGCTTTCTAAAAGTAGGAATTATGTCTATGGAGAAGATGGTTTGGTTGTAGGAATGGGCAGGTTGAAAAGTGAAACAAGCTCTGGAGAGAACAAGAATAGCTACCAGGAACCTTAAGATGAAACATTCAGTAAAACATTAATATTTTTGCCTTTAATCCAAACTAGAAGGCAGTGTCTTTTTGTTTTGCTATTGTTGAGGGTACTCCCTCATCCATTTTATGTTATCTGTATGCATTTTATTTTAACTTTTGTCAGTGTTTCAGTTTCAATTGAAGTAGAAAACTGTATTGTGATATGCTCCTCCTAATAGTTGATAATGTAGATGTATAGTTGAAACTGCTGCTATATTTAAGCCAGTTGAAATCAAGACCTGTGCTTGTCTTGTCTACATTTTATCTTTGACATCTAGCAGAGTGCCTGACCCACAGTAAGAACTCAATAAATGTGTCTTTACAACTGATTTTATATGTTTTATCCTCTTATAAGAATAATGTGTTCCAAGGGATAGAAATAATTTCTTTAATCAGCAAAAATTGTGTTAAAATTGCACAAAATGTTATTGTTTTGCTGATTTTTCTCTAAGGCACTGAAACATGGTAATATAGTAAAATCAATTAGCAAAGTATGATTAGATGCAACTTTGTCTCAATTTAAAATGATGTCAGTTATGTATCTTCTTTGTTTTAGAAAATAATCAAGATTAAATTACATTTAGTAGATTATAATAGATATTAAATAAAATAGATATTTTGTTAGTAACTTTAAAAAGTGATTTCTAATTACTGAAACAAAATAACATTTGATTGGCATAAGCAAAGATCAAGGCATATTTGAAATGAAATAGCTTTATTTCAAATAAAAATAATATAATTTGCTTTGATTTTTGGCTAGGAATATTTTAGAAGAGACTAGTACTTTGTGATGTTTTAAAAATTAATTCTATATTAATAAATATTATTTCCATTAAAGTTTCTTGGACAACTAATTCATTTTTCTTGTTCTGTGACCTATACAGTTTAAAAAAATCAGAACTAATAGGTTCTCTTAATAGTTACTTTCTTCATCTTACAGTCTTATTGTACTAAAGATTTCTGATACATAAGCTTTTAGTAGCTTTCCTTTTATCTTTCTGATCTACAGAAGAGGGTTTCTTCTGAATCTTCTTTGATTCATCTTCTTTTCAATCAGAGTCTGGGATTTCTTATTTCCGAATCATCTCAAGGTTTCTCTCTTTGACTACCATTTGAGTGGGATAACATCCAATCTGCTTGTTCACTTATCTGTTAAATTATTTTGGTGCATTGTATTCTGGGAATTTATTTTAATTTATAAATGTCAGAAAGTACAACTTATGCTTTTCACATTTTGTATAAACATTTTCACAGTAGAATAAGTAAGTATTCTCTCAGTATTGAAAATCTAATATTTCCTGAATAGTAATTTCACTTTAATGAATTTCTGTAAATCCCATGTTGTGATTATTTAAAAGTTTAATGATGCAGGTTCTTTGAAGTCTGTAATTTTGAAGTTTGTTTATTTCATTGGTGTTTTAAAAAAATGTAACAGGAATGTAATTTTGGATTTTGAATGTAATATAATTTTGCTTTGGGTATTTAATGTGAAAATGTAGATATAAGTAGAATAATGTATCCAACTTTGACTTTCCATAAATATTAAAGTATAGAAAATGGATTGAGCTGATTTTCAGTTGTCAGTTCATTCAGCCTTTGCAGAAATTGCCTAATATACAAATTAAATAATTTTAAATTCTTTTCTTTCTTTCACTACTTTTTTGCTTTAATATCAAAATATAATTGTCTGTAAGGCAATGTAATATACATTATATGTAGAATGTAAAACAAGTCTTTGAATAATTAAAAAGGGTATGCTCGGAAAAAATATAAATGATTTTTAATGCAACAATTATTTTAACTTGGTGCTCCCAATATGTAAATTAGTATCAAAGATACAAATTAATTAAACTAACCAATTGGATTAGTTTGATTTTGAACATTCATGTTTTATTCAGGTTGTGACATGTTAAATAATAAATGTACTTTTGAAATAGTAGGAAAACCTAAAATGTGAGTCAGAATGAGATGGCCACTTAATATAGTAATCGATTCTCTTTGATAATGAGGTATTTTGATAGAAAAAAAATGGTAAGGGGAAGAATTTTTTAAGCTTAGAGAACATCACAGGTGAAAGTTTTTAAGTAGCGAAGGGTTTGAGAGACACAAAGAAGACTAGTGTGGCTGGAATGTAGTGGACAAGAGGGAATGTGAGACCAGGTGTAGAACTCAGACAGGGCAGTGTTTTTCTGGAGAGTGAGAGGGAGTTTAGATCTGAATCTCAGTATAAAGGGAACATACTGAACAATTGTAGACATGAGAGTGATATGATTTAATTTATATATAAAAATCAGTCTGGCTGTTCTGTGGATAGCGTGCGTGAGGATGGAGGTTGAGAGAGTAGCAAGGAGGCTTTTGTGAAAGACTTGGCTAGAGATTATGATGGCTTGGACCAGGTTGATTACACTGAAGAGGGAGGGAAGTGGATTGGGGATATATTTGGGGGTTGAAATGACGTTATTTGTTAGTAGAGTAGATTTAGAGGAAGTAAGGAAGATGAAAGAACCAAAGAGATTTCTGACTGGAAGAATTTATCGGATGGTGATACCATTTACTGTGATCAAAAAGCAGAAAGGGTGAACAGGTTAGAAGAAGAAATTAAAACTGAAGTTTTAAATTTTAGAAGTCTGAGATGCTAATAAGTCAACCAACTTTAAAGGAAAGATATGGATTAACTGGAGAGAAAACTTTTGGAGCTGTCAGTATGGTGTATAAAGCTAGAAGAGTAGATAAGCTGACCCAGTAAGAGAGTGTGTGATGAAGAGCAGATAAGAATGTCCAAGACTGATGTGCCCAGAACAATTCAGGTTACTAGGAATCCGGATAAAAGGACTATGGTTCCTGCTCTCAAAGGTTTGACATTCAAACATGCTGATAAGTAATTAAAAATAATATTGTGGAGATTTCTGGTTTCCTCCTTGATATAAAAAGAATTTGGAAGCTGTCACTCCTATACTTATAAGAAAAGAGCTGGATAAATGGAACAAACTGAAAATCAACTCTTCTTTGATCCATCAGAAAAGTGAGGTCACAGGACAAATCAGTGCCTTGACAACTGAAAGGAGAGGTAAATAGAGAGAATTTCTAGGAGTAGAACCCACTGGAACCAATAACTGGTAGGAAATTGTTGAACTATGGAAAGCTGAGTGTAGAACTAACTTAGGAGTTAAAAATTCCTGGAAGTCCAGCTTTCAGGGAGCCCCCAACCTAGTTTTATGAGTTTTATTTCCATGAATGTAAAAGTGAAAGTCACTCAGTTATGTCTGACTCTTTGCGAGTCCATGGACTATACAGTCCCTGGAATTTTTTCAGTCCCAGGCCAGAATACTCAAGTGGAGAAATACCCTTTTGGAGAAACAGGAAGGTTAGAGAGGACTGTAATTAGGTATTTCTCTACTCTCATGTTGGTTGGGCTCTGGTTAAGTAGTTTCTCCTTCTCCAGTGGATCTTCCCAACCTAGGAATGGAACCCAGGTCTCCCGCATTTCAGTCGGATTCTTTACCAGTTGAGCCACCAGGGAAGCCCAAGAATACTGGAGTGGGTAGCCTATCCCTTCACCAGTGGATCTTCCTTTCCCAGGAATTGAACTTGGGTCTCCTGCATTGCAGGCAGATTCTTTAAAAACAGCTGAGCTACCAGGGAAGCCTAAGAAAGTGAAAGTTGCTCAGTTGTATCCCACTCTTTGCAAGTCCATGGACTATATAGTCCATGAGATTCTCCAGGCCAGAATACTGGAGTGGGTAGCCGTTCCTTCTTCAGGGAATCTTCCCAACCCAGGGATTGAACCCAGCTCCTCTGCATTGCAGCTGGATTCTTTACCAGCTGAGCCACCAGGGAAGCCCTCCATGAACTCTACCAAATTCTCAAGCTCAGTGAAAAATTCTCTCCTACTTCCAGCAATGGATAGGATAAGTAACCATTTTTGACATATTCCAAGAAATTTTCATTCTGAAAGGAAACTACTTAACCAGAGCCCAACCAACATGAGAGTAGAGAAATACCTAATTACAGTCCTCTCTAACCTTCCTGTTTCTCCAAAAGGGGAAAAAAAAAAAAAGCTGAGAAGCATTTGTGACAGTCATAGCCCAGGGGCAGGAGCCCATGAAAAGATTTAAGACTTACTTATGGGATTCTAGAATTCTTCTCTTCCATGTGGCAGTTTAGCAATCCAGGCTGCTTCCGTCTTGTTGGCCAGCCAGTTAGAACACATAGCTATTAGGATTGCTGCATCTGAGCAAGAGAGAGAGAAGGGAGAACTCACATTCATTCTTAATTATGTAAGACAGGAAGTGAGGTAGGTTACCTTTACTCACAGTTCATTGCCCAAAGCTTGTCACAAGGCTCTTAACTAACTGCAAGGAAATCTAGATGGTCCATGTCCTCAGGAAGAGAGGCAACTCTATTTATAGTGAGCACTAGTAACATCGACTGCTTCCCAGGTGGCTAAGTGGGTAAAGACTCCACCTGCAATGCAGGAGACGCAGGAGACACAGGTTCGATATCTGGGTCAGGAAGATCCCCTGGAGGAAGAAATGCCAACCCACTCCAGTATTCTTACCGGGAGAATCCCATGGACAGAGGAGCCTGGGGGCCTATAGTGCATGGGGTTGCAAAAGAGTCAGCCACAATTCAAGTGATTGAATCCACACAGTAATATCAATTGCAGTTAGGTTTCGTTTGATTCTCATTTATTGCAGTGAGGTGTTAATTTCTGGATGCCAAAAGATAACTTGCCAAGAGACTGCTGCTGTAGCAAAGGTAACCCCAGTCCCCACTCTTAGTACTCTTGGTTCTTCTGAAACTGCTGTAATGACTTGAGATCAAGGTCTAATTGGTACAGTACTGAAAGTTAAGGTTAATAATGTGAAGAAAATTCAGAAGTATCCTCTCATAGGAAGGAAACTAATGGTATATAGTGTTTCAGGGAGTACCCCTACAATTTTGTCAGTGGGATTACAAGGAGAATTTTTGCATTCTCCTAGGTGGCAGGAGCCTGGTGGGCTACAGTCCTCGTGGTCTCAAAGAGTCAGACACAACTGAGGCTGCACACATGCAGGTGTCAGTGAAAGGAGATTAAAAATGGGTTAACAGTGAAAGTATATGAAAGCATACTGAGAAACCCTTATTTGAACGTTAGAGATTCCAAGGAACAATAATAAATAAGATAGTTAACAAAGTAATTTTTAAAAGGAGGAACAGAGATACTAGAAAATCTTTCTTCTGTTCTTGGATGGAAGCTGTCTGCTTTGGTGGGTTATCTGCTTGGTCCAAGAGTTGGTTAGCTCTTTCTCTCCAAAGACTATTTCTGGGAGGTTCTTAAGACTCTTTTATTTAAGGTCTCCCGACAGAGCAGATTTCCAACAGTTCATGCAAAATTGTTTGTGTCTTTTTAGTTGTGAAACGTGAGTCTAAGGATCAACATTTTTGAGGCTTTTGCTGAAGTGCTGATTGTTAATGTGACTTATTACAGTCTTTTCCATCGTAACCCTGAGGTAGTTTTTCTCTCTTTTCTCTTTAGAAGATGAAATCTGTAGATTTCATGTCATAGAGTGTCCCTTAGAAGGATGTTTTGGAAATCCTGCTTATACCTGTTGTTGATAAGACTAAGTGAATAACCTGATCCCTTTGCTTAATCATGTTAACTTGCAGTGGGGGTGATTTTAGGGTCAAAAGTGAAATTTCTTAATGTGTGGGCACCTTATTATTAAGTTATAAGAGAAAGCTGATGGACCTGCCTCAAAATTGATTTTATTCTTTTGAAGTCTAATGACAATGGAACTTGAAGGGTCATTGAAAGCATTGTTAATTTTACTTAAAAACCTGGAGAGGGCAATGGCAACCCACTCCAGTACTCTTGCCTGGAGAATCTCATGGACGGCGGAGCCTGGTGGGCTACCCTCCATAGTGTCCCAAAGAGTTGGACACGACTGAATGACTTCACTTTCACTTACTTAAACAAATTCTACTTGTATTTTTGTGAAGATTGAGGATGATATGGACAAGATGTTTTCTTGTAAGCTATTGGTGCTTGACTGATCAAAGCAGTTGACACGAACTTGTGACATAGTGAAAGCAGTTTCTCCACATAAATATGTTTCCAGGTCCAGCACAGGTATTCTTCAGCCTGAGTGGTCTAAAATTGACTATATCTGTCATGTACCATAGGTTAGAACCACCTTAAATTCCTTTTGGCTCAAAAGAAAAAGAAAGGGGGGGGATCAGTAAATAAAGAATAATGATGATGATAGATTACTTGTTCAGACAGTGCATTTAGAAAAATTGATAAAAGTACCAAAGTGCTTATTGCCAAGTAAAGTTTTTATTAAAACATAGTATATGTAGTAATAAGTGCACAGTTTAAAAATATATAGCTCACTGAATTGCCAGACAGTGACTATATCTGGAAACCATGACTGAATGCAAAAAGCAGAGCATTGCCATACTTCCAGGATCTCTTTCTCATGCTCTCTTCCACGGAGGGCTCTCTCTCACCCCTGGGAGTGACTTTTTAACTTGAATATTTTTTTAGCACACATAATATTTTGCCTATTTATATTTAGACTTCAAATAAATAGAATCATATGGTATATTGTGTGTATAATATTTTGTTTAATGTGTTTGTGAGATCCATTCATGTGATTGCATCTAGTTGTATTTCATTCATTCTCATGACTGTATGGCACTCTGGTGTTTGCATATACTGCAATTTATTTATGTTTTACTATTTCTGTGCACTGGGGTTGTTTCCATTTTTGTCTATGAGTAGTGCTGTGATATCAGGGAAGGCAATGGCAACCCACTCCAGTACTCTTGCCTGGAGAATCCCAGGGACGGGGGAGTCTGGTGGGCTGCAGTCCATGGGGTCGCTAGGAGTCGGACATGACTGAGCGACTTCATTTTCACTTTTCACTTTCATGCATTGGAGAAGGAAATGGCAACCCACTCCAGTGTTCTTGCCTGGAGAATCCCAGGGACGGGGGAATCTGGTGGGCTGCTGTCTCTGGGGTTGCAGAGTCAGACACGACTGAAGCAACTTAGCAGCAGCAGCAGCAGTGCTGTGATATACATTCTGATGCCATTATTTCTCATATTATTTGGCAAATTTTGCAGTTATTTGGAACAGTGAAGTACTTCAGCTATTTAAAAATATTTTCAAACATTAAATCTAGTTACTATGTCCGTGTCTCTAGTTTCCCACTTATTTATTTGATAATACTATACGTACTGTTTCTTTCCATGCCCTAGTGTTTGATGTTTCAGTGCCTCTGCATCTGACCAAGAAAGAGAGAGAGACATTCCAGGCCAAGGAACAGGATGGTGTGATCAGATCTGTATTTTAGAAACACATTACATTTGTAATAGTCACTTGGGCAGCTATTTAGAAATTCAGAGGAGAGACTTGGTATGTGACTGGGATGGCCAGCTGTATGACATATGTTTTTATTCTTTTGTAATAATACTAATTATTATTATTACTCTCAGCTGATTAGTAAAGCAGTAACTTTCATACTTTTTTTTAAAAACGCTTCCATTCATAAACAAATATATTTTGCACTATAACCCAGTATACACATACCTACATACATATTTATGTAATAGAAATAAGATTTATAAGAAATCATGCACTCTTTCCAATGCTTTGATCTAGTTCATTAAACTGTGAGTCCTGGCTTGCTAAATTTATTTTATGTCCTTGTATTGGGTTGCACTCTGCTGTTAGAAAAACACTCTGTAATGTGTGTGACTGCATTTAATGTTACATTCTGTAACAGTATGCCGTGAGCTTACTGTTCAAAGCACAACTTAAAACTCATCATCTGAGGAAAGTCAGTGTTACACAAATCATGAAACCCCCCGCCCCACAAAGATGAATGGGAAAACAACAACAGTAAAAAAATCTATGTGACTGGGCATAAAATTACCAGAACAGCAGGATTACTAGGAACTAACAGATTGAATGATGTCTGTTTCTTAAAGAACTCAGAATGAAGAAATTACTTTTGAAAACACTGAATTCAGTGAGCTGCTTTGGTGAGGATGGAGAAAATAGACATGAAAATTTTGAATGAAATAGCTTTTTGAATTAACAAAGTGGAAAAAACTATTTCTAAGTTGATATATTATTGCATATGTCTTTTAAATATTTGTAAGAAAAGTTTTAAATTAAATATGAGTATTATCTTTGACTCTTTATATCAGGGATCTACAAAATATGACCTGTAGGTCAAATCCTGCCCATTGCCTGTTTCTGTAAATAAACTTTTATTGGGACACAGTCAAGCTCATTTATTTGTTTGCTTTTCTGTGACTATTCTCGCATCTCTTTGGCAAGTTGAGTCTCTGTGACAGATCCACAAGGCCTACAATATCGACTATCTGGAAATTACATTTTTACCATTATATTTATATTTATAAGCTTAAATATATGTTTATATTCTTAAGATCTTTTATACCTTTCATTATATTTGGAGTTTGGATTCTAACAATGTTGTTTTGGAGTAGAAACAAACCAAAAGCCAATGAAACAAAATATAGACGACTCTATAAATAGACCATTGCACATGTAGGAACTAAGTATATGATAGACTGCTATTATAAATCAGTGGAAGAACGGATGGGCTATTTAATGGTACTGGGAAAATAGACTCTCTATGTGAAAAAGATTGAAATTAAATTCTTGCATCACATTATATATAAAAATAAACTTTAGATCGATTAAAAGCCTAAATGTGAGAGGCAAAATTATAAAGCTCCTAGAAGAAATTATAGAATTTTTTCGTGACTGACTTAGGGGTAAATAAGAATTTTTTTTAGCTGGCCACCAAAACCACAAACCATACAGGGAGAAACTGATGTATTGGAATGCATCAAAATGAAAAAATTCTGCTTAACAAAGAATTAGCAGTTATTTGTCAGACTAGAACTTTTGCTATGCTCAATTTATAAAGAATTAACATACAGGCTATACAAAGTTCTTCTACAAATCAGCAAAACAAACGAAAAAGGCCCCCAGGAAATCCAATAGAGTTTTGGTAAAGGATGGCATGAGTAGGTAGTTTATAGGTGGGACAGTCCAACTGGCTGAACTTCATTAGGAGTCAGAAAAACATGAACTTAAAAAAATGAAAAATTTCATATGCCCAAGCTGTAAAATTTTGTTAAGTTGAATAATATCACATATTGGCAAGGATAAGAGGAAACTGGAACCGTCATACCCTACTTGCAGGTGTGCTGAGTTAAGCCATTTGAGAAGGCAGTTTAGAAGTATTTTTACTGAACTTGAGTATATCTATTATATTCTTGCATACATGTCTCAGAGAAGAACATATATGTGTTTGTAAATATGTCATTCAGTTCAGTTCAGTTCGGTCGCTCAGTCGTGTCCGACTCTTTGCGACCCCATGAATCGCAGCACGCCAGGCCTCCCTGTCCATCACCAACTCCCGGAGTTCACTCAGACACGTCCATCGAGTCCGTGATGCCATCCAGCCATCTCATCCTCTGTCGTCCTCTTCTCCTCCTGCCCCCAATCCCTCCCAGCATCAGAGTCTTTTCCAATGAGTCAACTCTTCGCATGAGGTGGCCAAAGTACTGGAGTTTCAGCTTTAGCATCATTTACAGAAATATTATAACTTATAGGAAATACTGGGTTGGCCAAAAAGTTCATTCATCTGTGTGATGTTACGGAAAAACCCAAACGAACTTTTTGGCTGACAACAATATTACAGAGCAGCGGTCCCCATCATTTTTTGGTACTAGGGACCGGTTTTGTGGAAGACAATTTTTCCATGGACTGGGAGGTGGGGGGATGGTTTTGCAAGATTCAAACACGTTACGTGTATTGTACACTTTATTTTGTGGCAGTCTCATGATATCCTCCCTGGAGAAGGAAACGGCAATCCACTCCAGTCTTCTTGCCTGGAAAATCCCATGAATGGAGGAGCCTGGCAGGCTGCAGTCCATGGGGTCTCAAAGAGTCAGACACGACTGAGCAACTTCACTTCACTCATGATTTTCTACCTTGACTTTCGGGTTCCAGTTCATGCTCCTATGAGAGTCTAATGCCACCTCTGATCTGACAGGAGGTGGAGTTCAGACAGTAATGCGACCGATGGGGAGTGCTGTAAATTCATGTTTGTTTCAGGTGTACAGCACAGTGATTCAGTTATACGTATGAAGTTTATTCTTTTCCAGAATAAAGTGCTAACTTTTAAAAAACAAAGGGATGAATAAAATGTAAATAGGGAAAATTATATATCCATTCAAGTGTGAACTTCTAGTGGCTAGCACTCTGATTCTGCAGCTGAATTTGGATCTGGCTTTACTTACTAGCAGTGTGACTGTAAAGTAAAAATAGCCTCTCTGTAGAATAGGAATAATAATAGACTATTTATAATAATACCTATCTATCTGATACAAAATAAACCACAGACACATTGGCTATAGTCTATTTAGATTTTACTAGAAAAATTTAAAGACTGGTTCCTGAGGGAAGGGAAGTCACACTGGGGAAGGGGAGAACAATTAATTAAAATGGGAGCCAAGCATGAATCAGCGAAGCCAACCTCATGATCAACTCTATTTTGGATACCTAAGGTTTAAAAAGAGAAAGAGAAAAAAAAGGCATGTGTTGCAATCTATTCTGGGAGGAGGCAGGAGGATGTATAAAATACATCCTGTGATGAGATGCACCATAGTGAGTCTAAAGGATGAGTAGCTTTAGCAGAAAGAAGGGAAAGAAACAGTGCAGAAAATGAGGTTGAAGAGGTGAATGTGGGAGCGAACATTCAAGACTTTGTAAGACTTCATAAGAAGTTTTTTCTTTTTCTTGAAAGCAATCAGAAGCCATTAGAGTATTTTAAGCAGTGAGATGACAAGATAATTTTTCTGTAGTATGCAGAAGGGGAAAAGTATGAATGTGAGTAGCCTAGCTGGGATAGGTGGGCATTGATGATAACAAGGCCTATGGTATTGACCATGGATATAGAGACAAGTGGAAGGATTTAGGACACATTTAAGAAGTAAAATTGAAAAGACTTCATGATAGATTAATTATGCATTTGAAGGAGAAAGGTATTTCTAAAATAACTCTATATTTCAGGCCTGCATGAGTAAATGGTGTCACTTATTGAAATAGGGGATACTAGAAGGGAATTTGCTTAATAGGAAAATTACAAGTTCACTTTGATATGCACTGAAATTCAAGTGGCGTTGAAACTTCCCAATACAGATGTGAAGTAGGCAATTGAATATTGAAGCTCAGAGGAGAAGTCTGAGCTGAGGATTTACGTTTATATGTAGGAGGAAAGTAAAGTCAGGCGTGGGTGACACTGCCTAAGAAGACACAGAATGAAAAGAGTAGAGAGGCCTGAATCTTGACCTTCAAAGGAAAAAGAGCATGAAAGGCTAGAGAGACAAGAAGAAAGCCAGAAAAATGTAATGAAAGCCAAGTGGGCAGTGAACATAATTTCAAGTGCTGTTGAGAACCCAGTAAAATGGAGACTAAAAAAATTTGTCCGTTAGTTTTAGGTACAGGGAGGCCGTTGGTAAACTTTGTGAAGATTAAGAAGTAGACTGGAAACCAGATTAGGTTGGTTGAAGAGTGACTGGGATGAGGAAGCAGAGATAGAATTTGGCCTATGTATAAATGGGAAGGGGGAAAATGATCTCTTTGTCAAGGAACATGATTGAGCTCACACCATCACTTCTACATATAGTAGTTTCTCATTTTATAGGACTTGAAGGATGACTACAAAAAAAAGAAAAACCTTTCTAAAAGTCCTCTCTTACCTCCTCAAACTATTGTAGATTAGTCCTATCTGAACTTTTCACTTCTCTCTCTTTCTCTGCTCCCTACAGCAGGAAAGATTTGATCCCATCCCACAGCCCCAATAATGCTACAGTCTCAGGGACTGCTACAGTTCTTACTGTAAGAGAGGCTTCAATAGCTCTAATCTAGCACTTTGGGGTACATAATTACTGATTTCTCTGCTTATGTTACTGGCCATCTCCCTGTGTGTGAAAACTGGGGTTTCTATTTCCCTTGAGGGCCTATGTAGCACCGTTTGCTCCTACTTTTTACTTCTACAAAAAGATTTCTACTTTTTGTTCCAGTGTAACTTGACTTGGTAACTTGCCTAGTACTCCAGTGCCTCTAGAATGAAAACAAAGCATTTGCTCTAATTTTCTTCTTCTTTCTCTTGCTCCCAGAGAGGTTCAGCCATATACTGAGAGATCATGCCAGAGATCGTAAGTGTATAAAGAGGTATATGGTAGAAATGTGTAGACCTCACACATAGAAAGATGATGCTTCCAAATGGTTGGAGAAGCTCTGGTGCACAGCTCATTCTGGTCCACTTAAAATCATGCTTGTTCTTATACATGTTTTATGAACTTAGGTCTCTTGTAGTGATGCTTATTTTGTGTTACTAGAGATTCACTTAAACCTGGTGAAAGACCATCAGGGGAAAATAGTATGTTACCTGAAGTTATAGGAAAAAAAAAAAAACTGGCATAGCCATTTGAATTTATTAATATTAGGTATGAAAATGGAAATATGCTTTTGTGGTTGCAGAGATAAAAGGACTTATATGGCTCTATTTTTAATTTACCTACTGACTTTAGGATGGGGGCTTCCCATGTTGTGCAGTGGTAAAGAATCCACCTGCCAGTGGAAGAGGTACAAGAGATGTGGGTCCAATCCCTGGGTCAGGAAGATACCCTGGATTAGGAAATGGCAACCTGCTACTGTATTCCTGCCTGGAAAATTCTACAGAGAGAGAAGCCTGGCAGGCTACAGTCCATGGGGTTGCAGAGTCGGACATGACTGAGCTACTCAGCACACGTGCTGATTGTAGGTTAGCACTTTGAAACGAACAATTTTTTAAAAGTCAAACTTATTTGAGGTTATATTTATTAGGAGTAAAATTCACTCCTTTGAGGCATACACTTCAGTAAATTCTAGAAAACATACACAGTAATATTTACCACCATGATCAAGACATAGGTCATTTTCCTCACCACCAAATGTTCCTTGCGTCCATTTGTAGTCAGCCCCCTTGCTCTGCTCCACTCCCTAGCAACCATGGATCCGATTTCTGTCCTTATAATTTCATCTTTTTCAGAATGTTACATAAATTAAATAATATCATATACAATTGGACAATCTGTGATCCACAGGCCGCATCTGGCCCACTACTTGTTTTTATATAACCAGTGAATTCAGAATGGCTTTTACATTAAAAAAATGTTGAAAAAAATTGTTTTTTAATAATATTTTGAGATGATAAAAATAACATGAAATTCAAGATTCAGCATCCATAAATAACATTTTATTGGAGCATAGCTGTATCCATTCATTTACATGTTGTCATTGGCAGGTTTCTGATTGATGCTTTTTAAATTGTGTTGGAGGTCTAGAGCCTATACCTTGCCTAACCTAGCTAAGAAGTCTTTGTTGAAAAGGCCGCACTTTTCTTTAATGTTTTCATCTACAAGTGTTATACTTTTAGTCATTTTATTTAGTTCTATAATCTATTGTTTACAGTTTTATAATACATTTAGTTAATTTTCATACAGGTATGAGGTATGGGTTGAGGTTTATTTTTTTACACAATGGGTTTCCAATTACTATTTTTACACATGGGTTTTCTGTTGTTTTAAAGGACTATACTTTATTGTTGAGTTAGCTAGGCATCTTTTTAAAAAAGCAGTGACTGTTTAAGTACTGGACTGTTCTGGACTCTGTTTTATTGTGTGTGTGTTTACGCTTTACCAATATTTGATTACTTCTATAGTTTTTATAGTAAGTCTCCAAATTAGGTAGTGTGAGTTCTTCAGTCTTTTTCTTTTTCAAAATGTGTTGCCTAATTGGAGAGTTTTGCTTCTCCATACAAATTTTAGGTTTAGTTTGTCAATTTGTTTAAAGAATTCTTGCTGAGATTGTGATTTGAGATGACACTGAATCAATTTGTAGAGAATTGATATCTTAACAGTACTGAAGCTTCTCATGATGAATATAGAATATTTCTCCTATTAATTAGATCTCTTTTAATTCTTACTATTAATATTTTATAGTTCTTAGCAAAGAAAGTCTGCTCATATTTTGGAAGATTAATATCTTAGACTTTTCTTTCTTTTATTTTTGATGCCATTTGCATACTTCTTTAAAAATTTTTGATTTCCAACTGTCTATCGCTAGTATACAAAAATGCAATTGTTTTTTTTTTGTATATCGAGCATGTGTCTTGTGACCTTGTTGCTGCTACTGCTGCTAAGTTGCTTCAGTCCTGTCCGACTCTGTGCAACCCTATAGATGGCAGCCCACCAGGCTCCCCCATCCCTGGGATTCTCCAGGCAAGAACACTGGATTGGGTTGCCATTACCTTCTTCAATGCATGAAAGTGAAAAGTGAAAGTGAAGTCGCTCAGCGACCCCATGGACTGCAGCCTACCAGGCTCCTCCGTCCATGGGATTTTCCAGGCAAGAGTACTAGAGTGGGTTGCCATTGCCTTCTCTGTGTGACCTTGCTAGACTCATCTATTATAGGAGTTTTTTTAATAGTTTCTTTGGGACTTTATACATAGACAATTATGCCATCTGCTCAGTTTAAAAATATTCCTTCCCAATCTCTATGGTTTCATTTTTATTGTTTTTCTTGCTTTAATATGTTAGCTAGGATTTCTAGTCTGGTGTTGATTAGGAGTAGTGAGAGATACCACCTTGCTTTGTTCTTGATTTTAGGGGGAAAGCACTCAGTATTTCAAATACAATATGATGTTAGCTGTAGACCCTTTTGTGGATACTGTTACTGAGTTAAGGACATTTCTGTCTATTCCTAGTTTGCTGATTTAGGTGCTTTCTCAACATATTTTGACATAATCGTATGTTCTTTCCCTTTGTTGTTGTTGTTAGTTGCTAAGTCATGTCCGACTCTTTGCAATCCTATGGACTGTGACCCGCCAGGCTCCTCTGTTTATGGGATTTTCCAGGCAAGAATACTGGAGTGGGTTGCCATTTCCTTCAGAGAATCTTCCTGACCCAGGGATCAAACCTGCGTCTCCTGCTTTGCAGGCAAATGTTTTACCGCTGAGCCACTGGGGTGTGAAATCACTAGTCAAGTCAGGGGCTCAGATAGGTTTGGATTGTGTCATTATCTTCAGGGCACTACTATTTTCAGATTTCTCTAACAGAGAGCTCCTGTTGCTTTTTCCTTGGGGTGAATGCAGGAGTACTGTACTTTTTTTTTTATTTTTATTTTTTTATGTTTTGCTACCCCTTCAGCTGTCACAGAGGGAGAGGGCCTCTCTCCACATTCTTGCCCATTCCCCGGCAGCAGAATACTGGTGCTTATTTCTTGATACTAGGCTTGTGATAGGGTTGGGGTGTTCTGTTGTGTGTTTTCCATCTTCCATCTCTGTCTAGGAGGGCCTCAGGGATGAGGCCTGCTCAGAGTTCTTATTCCCTTTTTCCCAAGTAAGGAAGTTGGCTTGGTGTCTCTGAATGGTTTAGGGCGGGAATTTCTACCTCCCTCTTTGTGATAAAAGCCTTTGATCTGTGGGTAAGCTCTTGACTGAAGATGATTTCCTGTCCGTCCTTCAGGAGAAGAGGGCTTTTCCCCTCCCAAGCTTTTCCCTAGCTGCCTGGGTCTTTGCCTTTGTCCTGGGGATGACAGAATTTACTCCCGTTTCCTATGGCTTATAGCTTTGGCTTTTTAAGGAGAAACAGTCTGGGGAATTCCTGTGCTCTAGCAGCCACTTCTGTTATATTTGTACATATGCACCCCCAAAAGGTTCTTTTTGTTCTTACGTCCTGCTCTCCTTGTTCCTCATGAATAACCAGTACAGGTATGTGGAAGAGTGCTTGTGATCCTGGGCCCATAGCTATTCCAGATTGTCCGATTAGCCCACACTTGACTTTTACCAGTTGTTAAATAAGATTTTAGTGAACTTCCTCTTAACTGTCTGGTGGCCACCTCTTTCTTCTGTGCTCTGCCAAAGGTGAAATAGTGTGTCCCATTGTTCTTTGGAAGATTTGTCTTGGAGTTCAGATTGTTTGCTTGTCTTATAACCCTCAACTCTCTGATGGGATCAAGAGAAGTTATGCTGTTGTAGATTATTTAGCCTTTTGTCCTCTTTAGGATGAGTGACATTATTTGCAGCTTTGTAAATCCTAAGCATTAGTTCTGACTAGGAACTTTGATTTGTAAATCAAAATTATAGTTTTAATCATTTAAAACCATCTTTTATAAAGATAATAGTAAAAGTTTTATCACTATTTATTTTTAACTAGAATCAGTAAAGGCCTTACTTTTATTTGTACTGCCTTATTTGGTAGACTCCTAATATTTTAAGTGTCTTTGCAGCCAGCTAATGTCCAGGCTGTTGAATAGATTTAGATAGTTAGTGAGACCACTCATCCAATGTTTTCCTCTCTGTTTTGATTCTTAATTGCATTCCAGTTGAGATTCTGTCTCGGTGGTTTGAAGTTGATAGGTTTTGGTTTCCCTGTGCAAGTCATATCATTCAGTCTATTTCTGAAGCTAAACTCTTGAAAAAAAATAACATTATAAATATTTCATGGTATATGATTGAAACATATTGCAGATAGTTGGTAGAAATTTTACAATTACCTTTCAAAAAAGTATGTTAATTGTACTGTTTGTCAAATTAGCATGTATATCAGAAGTTAGAACTAGTTACACTTTTCCGATGCTGTGGGACTTAAAAGATGTTATTATCAACAGAAAGTTAAATTTTTATTCTTTATTCTCACATGGATTTTTCAGATACAAAATTGTGTCCACAGATTGTGGTAATTCTTACTATTTTTGGGGACCATCAGGAAACCAAATTTTTCTTGTCTGTGTTCTCTGCAGAAAACTTCATCAGCAGTTTGAAATGTATAAGGAGCAGGTGAAGAAGATGGGTGAAGAATCACAGCAGCAGCAAGAACAGAAGGGTGATGCTCCAACCTGTGGCATCTGCCACAAAACCAAGTTTGCTGATGGATGTGGCCATAACTGTTCATATTGCCAAACCAAGTTCTGTGCTCGTTGTGGAGGTCGTGTGTCATTACGCTCAAACAAGGTACAGGATTAGAGCTGAATTTCGTAATTCTCTCATACTTAAGCTCATTGTGAATAAAATAGACAACTGAAATTAACATTCAGGTTAATCCATGAACAGAAACCTTCCCTAGTGTCTTCAGTTCAGATAAAAGAATTAAAAAAACTTTCCTCTGAATTAAAAAGGTATTTATCTCATTGTTTTTGTTCTTTAGCTTATGATCTTTTAGACTCATAGGATCTTAGACTTTCAAAGATGAAGAGACTTTAGAGATCAGTTGGCCTAATTCCTCATTTTATAGATGTAGATAACTCAGATCCAGAAAGATTAGAGTTCATTGTTAAAGTCACACAGCTGGTTCATGTTTGAGTTTTGTCACAGCTTTTTCGATTACCTCACATAACATTATCAGCTTGGTAGATCTGCTCTTCTTTTGGCCTGTATTTCCTTTGTTTCTGAAGGAGGCTCTTTCTGGCTTTGAGATTCTATGTTTCATAATTTTATAGCTTTTGAGGCTACAATACCCTTTATTTTTGTTTTAACATTAGTGAAAAAAATAGTAGAATATGGAATTAAAAGAAGAAATGTTAAGGCTGTGTTTCACACCTGTTCTAGATTTTTGTAGTTTATCCATCCACCTGAGGGAATATATTAGTATTTCCCAAAGAATGCTATGCTGAAATTAGCAAAAACAGTGTTTTAAACTGTCTCAATTAGTTCTTTATAATTTGCATTTATCTCCTTCTTAGTAGGAGATATTTATCACCCAGTTCTTAGGTAGCTTAAAAATATGAAGCTGATGTCTTTACATACATTACTTAGACATAACGGGAATTTGTTAGCCTTTGTGATTTAATTTCTCCATTTTCTCATTGCTTCCCTTTTCTCATTCTTTTGTTTTACCCAGAACTAATAACTTTTCTTTATCTTTCTCCCTGTTTACCTGATTATTTTTCTTTTCCTTGACTAGTCGTATTGGCTAGAAACTTTAGTATAATTTTGAGTGGAAGTGATGAGAAGAGACATTCCTGTTTTGTTCTCATCTTGTGGAGAAAGCATTCACTTTTAAGTATTATGTTAGCTGTCAGCTCTTCATAAATGTTTCCAAAAGTTTTTGTTCGTTTGTTTACCTTAAGAATAGATGTTGAATTTTGTCAAATACTTTTTCTCTGTCTATTGAGATTGATTATATGTTTTTGCTTTCTTTGTTAATATGGTGAACTACCTTGATTTATTTTGATGTGTTAAATCAACTTTTTTTATTTATGATCGATTATATCTTTTACATGTTAATGAGTTGGATTAGATAAAATTTTGTTTACAGTTTTCGCTTTTGTGTTTCTGAGGGTTAATATCTGTAGCTTTCTTTTCTTGTGATGTGTGTCTTTGAGTTGGGTGTTAGAGTAATGCTGGCTGGATAAAATGGATTGGGCAGTATTTCTTTCTCTCCAGTATTTTAGTAGAGTTTCTGTAGAGTTGGTATCATTTATCCTTTAATGTTTTATAGATTTTACCAGTGAAGCCATCTGGGCATACGGTTCTATTTTGGGGGGAAAGTTTTTAAGTACAGTTTCAATTGAATAGATATAGGGTTATTCAGGTTATCTATTTTTTTTCTTGAATGAGCTTTGGTAATTTGTATCTTTCAAAGAATTTGTTTAGTTCCTTGTAAGTTGTTGAATTAATTAGTATCATAGTATTCCATTATCATTCTTTTAATGTCTGTATAATTTGTAGTGATGTTGCCTCATTCTTGATATTGGCAATTTGTATCTTCTCTCTTTTTCCCTCTTCAGTCTGACAGATAATTACCTATTTTATTGATATTATCAAAGAACCAGTTTTTCATTTTATTGATTTTAAATTGTTGATCTCATCTTTGATCTTTATGATTTGTTTTCTGTTGCTCACTGTGGGTTTAATTGTCTCTTCTTTCTTCTGGTTTCATAAGGTGGAAGCTGAGGTTATTGCTTTGAGATATTCCTTCTTTTCTAATACAGGCCTCATGTGCTGTTAATTTCCCCTAAGTACTGCTTCAGTAGCATCTCTCAAATTCTAATATGTCGTGTTTTCATTTTCACTCAGTTGAAATATTTTCTAATTTTACTTTTCTTTTTTAACTTATGAATAACTTAGAAGTATGTTATTTATTTTTTAATTATTTGGGGTGGAAGTGTCTAGAGATCTTTCTGTTCATGATTTTTAATTTTATTCTGTTGTGGTCCCAGATATACTTCACATGCTTTGAGTCCTTTGAAATGTACTGATACTTATTTTATGGCCCAGACTGTGCTTTATTTTGACAAATATTCTGTTTGTTCTTGAAAAGAGTGTATATTCTGTTATTTTTTGACAGTGGTTTTAAATGTTCAGTAGGTCAAATTGTTTAACAGAGTTGTTCAACTCTACTAAATCCTTATTTTCCACATTTTTTTCTACCAATTATTAAAAGATGGGTATTCAAATATGTCACTCTCAGTTTTATCAACTTTGACTATATATTTTAAAGTTCTGTTTTTAGTTGCATAAACAGTTGGGATCATTACATCCTATTCAAATAATTGGCCCCTTTATAATTGTTATTTAACAATTCCTTTATTCTTGGAAATATTCTTGGCTCTGAAATATTCTGTTTTATCTGATCTTACTGTAACCATTCCAACTTTCTATTGGGTAGTAGTAGCATTGTTTATGTTTTCTCTTCTTGCCCAAGTGAGACTAAGTGTAAATCCCAGTTTTATTATTTACTAGTTCTGTGACCTAGTATAAGAAGCTTAGTCTCTCTGCCTCAGCTTCTTCACCTGTAAGTAGAAGGAATAAGAGGATATATCTTACAAGGCTATTGTGAGGACAAAATGAGTTAATATTTGTGCAACACTTAGCATGTACCTGGCACACACACTGAGTGCTTTTAAAGTGCTTTGCAGTAATTTCTATAGTATTGCTTCTTACCTAACAGGGATGTAGGGTCCCATGAAAGAACCTTTCACATATGTTTTCTTATTCAATTAAATGATCATATTTTATATTGGGTTAGTGTGTTCCTTGTTGCATACCTAAACTGATTCTGTCATTATGAATATATATGTAAACTATATAAGGTAATTCTAATCTTTAATCATTGCTGCTAAGTCACTTCAGTCGTGTCCGACTCTGTGTGACCCCAGAGACGGCAGCCCACCAGGCTCCCCCGTCCCTGGGATTCTCCAGGCAAGAACACTGGAGTGGGTTGCCATTTCCTTCTCCAATGCAGGAAAGTGAAAAGTGAAAGTGAAGCACCAGGCTCCTTCGTCCATGGGATTTTCCAGGCAAGAGCAGTGGAGTGGGTTGCCATTGCCTTAATCTTTGAATCGACCATTTAGTATTTTTTCTTTAAACACAGACTAAGTATAAAACTGAAGTAAATATTCAAATGATTCAATTGTAGGTTCATTTGTAGTCATTTTAAAATATCCAAATTTTCCATTTGTTTAAAATTAAACTACTACTCCACAGCAGGTTTTTATTTTTCACATGAGATTTTAATGTCTTAAGGACCTTGATAATATTTCATATTTATACATTACCTTTGTTTTTCAAGCAACTCAATTCTAGTTTGATTAAAATCACTTTGGACAAATACAGTGAAACTTTAAATTGTGTTACTAAAATCTGATTAGAAGAGATGACTAGTCCTTTTGTTTTGAACTTCTTTTCCTTGGAGGCTTGCCAGTTCAAAGAGAAGAGGTATTTTGATTAAGCGTCATTATCCTTACTTTTCCCTTTTCCTTTAACAATTTTCTTGGGAGATTTTATTCATTTTCATAGCTTCATATTCTGTTATATGCTGATGATTTACAGATGTGATTTCACTAGCCGGATTATTCTTTTGAGCTACAAGTCTATCTATGTAGCTTCCTGCTGAAAATCTATGCTTAGATGAATTGATAGTCACCTCATATTCACCTTATCTATACTTGAATTCATTATTTTCCACCAAATCTGCTGCTCATGTGTTTTTTTCTTTCAAGGAATTGCCTTCTTATTCTTCCGGTTGCTCAAACCAAGCTCTGGGAGTGCTTTTCTCTTTCTTCCTCTTCCTCAAGCATGTCTTAAGGGGCCATACTTCTCTGTATCTCCTAAGTCAGTTTACTTCTCTTGCTACTACTGTGGTTCATACCACTATCATATATGTTTCTTACCTGAAGTATTGCAATAGCTTCCTAACTGTTCTTTCCACTTCTAGACTTTTCTTCTTCCAGTCTGTCTGCACATTTTAGCAAAGTAAACACTTTATAAAATAGAAGCAATGTTGTGCCTTATTTATAAATTATATAATAGATTTTGTGTTGACTTTTTATCCTTATTGGAAGATAGTAGAGATACAATGGTAGAGTAATATTTCATATGTGTATTATAGGTAAATTTTCCATGTATATGTTATAGCTAAAATTGAACCTGTATTATCTGTTAAGAGGGATCGAGTATGTGCCAGTTTGCTTCAGTCGTGTCCAAGTCTTTGTGACCCTGTGGACTGTAGCCCCCCAGGCTCCTCTGTCCATGGAATTCTCCAGGCAAGAATACTGGAGGGGGTTGCCACGCCCTCCTCCAGGGGGTCTTCCTGACCCAGAGATTGAACTTGCGTCTCTTATGTCTCTTGCATTGGCAGGTGGGTTCTTTACTACTAGTGCCACCTGGGAAGCCCTAAGAGGAATTAACTATTAGCAAATTCATTAGCTTCATGTTTTTTTTCTTTTTTAAAACAATTTCTGCAATGTGAGTTATTTTAAGAAAGTATTATGCTTCTAAGCTTTTGCCAGATTATTAATATAGTTAACTGTGAAGACTTTAGTTCATACATGTCAGTTATAATTTAGTCATTCCCAGCTGTGCTGTGCTTAGTCGCCCAGGCATGTCTGACTCTTTGTGACCCCATGGGCTGTAGCCTCCCGCAGGCTTCTCTGTCCATGAGGATTCTTCAGGTAAGAATACTGGAGTGGGTTGCCATGCCCTCCTTCAGGGGTCTTCCCAACCCAGGGGTCATTCCCAGCTAACTTGTATCCAAATATGCCAGGCACATTTGTGCTTTTGTGCTTTTTACATATTCCATGTTCTTTGCATAAAATGTTCTCCCTCACTGGTCTTGCCAGCATTCTCTTTATTACTTTAGAGGCCTACTTATATCTCAGAAGCTTTCAATTTTTTTTTCCAAGTTCTGTTATCTCATCAGTCATTTGTGTTTCCATAGTGTCTTATTCTTCGCTTGCTTTCAGGCATCTTTCTGTTCTGCAGTGATTTGTTCAGTTCCCTCTCAATACATTCAGTTCTTTGATGGCAAGAACTGTCTGACTCACTTTTTATGTTTCATAAATCTAGTATAGTACCTGTTACATATATGTGAGTGCTCCATAAATGATTTTTGTTAAACTAAATGCTCACCAGTAGTTTTCCTTGACTGCATACAGTTGCTTTTCTTTTTTACAATAGCTTTTATATGACCTGTATGTAGTTTTAACATTTGTAACAAATGAATCAGTCAAGATAATAATATAGCAGATCCAGCTTATCCCTTCTACACAATATCCTGTGTTTTAATCAGCTAGAATATCAGATATAGAACTGTGTGTCAGGCACTCTATATGGAGAGCTTTTCATATTGTTTAATTCTCAGGAAACTGTATAAAGTAAATATTAATTTCCTATTTTGCAGATAAGGAAGTAAAGGTCTAGAGAGCTTAAGAAAATCGCATGAGGTATACAACTAGAAATGTTTCAGAGAAACAATGATGCCTAAAAAGACATGATTTTAATTTTTAATTTAAATTTATAACTTATTATAATGTATCAGGTTATTATTACATTATGAAGTATTATCATTATTTATGTTTAATTAAAGATAAATGTAACAATTTTAAACTTTACCCTATTTAAATATGTTCTCTTGACCAAATCATGTATCTTTTTATTTATTTAATATTCATTTCTATTATGGTTTATTATAGGATATTGGATATAGTCCCATGTGCTTATACAGTAGGACCTTGTTGTTTATCCACTCTGTATAAGTTTTCATCTGCTAATCCCAAACTCCCAATCCATCCCTCCTTCATCTCCCCTACCCCTTGGAAACCACAAATCTGTTCTCTATGTCTGTGAGTCTGTTTTTTGTATTGTAGATAAGTTTGTTGTATCATATTTTAGATTCTACATATATGTGATATCATATGGTATTTGTCTCTTTTTGGCTTACTTTACTTAGTATGGTAATCTCTAGGTCCATGCATGTTGCTACGAATGGCATGATTGCTTTTTTTAATGACTGAGTAGTATTTCATTGTATATATGTACCACATCTTTTAAAATTTTTATTTTATTGGAGTTTAGCTTATTTATAATGTGGTATTAGTTTCAGTGTACAGCTAAGGGGTTCAGTTATACATATAGTCATTCTTTTTTATATTCTTTCCTTAAAACTCAGGTATCTTACGTATTATTTTATTTTCTACATTTATAGTGTTAGGAAACTATGACCCCAAATTACCAATAGTGATCAATAATATTTTATCTTTAATGACTATTTCTACTTATTTTTTCTTTTAAGTTACAAAGTTTAGAAGGCTTAAGTTAATGGGACAAATACCTTTTAGAAGTAATATGAATAATTCATGTAGAATTATATTTTGTCAGTTTTTGATAGTATATGATGAAATTAAACAGTGATACTGTGTTTTATTATATTTCTACATAAAAGCTTTTTTCCTTAACTTCTTTTAGTTTTTTTCTTTGAGTTAATTGAGTATTCAATTAAGATTTTATTTGTGGAAAGAACATTCTCCTTTTTCTGATGTTTGGGTATTTACTTGCTTTTGTAGAAATTGTTCTCTTTATACGTCTTAACATATACCAGTATATAGCATGCTCTTGCTTGAAATGTATGGAAAAGTTTTTCCTCTTATAATGTTTATATTTTGGTCAAAATGTAGTTTGAAATTTTCCAGAATTTTAATTTCATTGTCTTAAAAAGTTTATTTGTTTTAAGAATGGAATTAATTATTTATTTTTTGTTTTGTCTTTTCTGTCCTTTCTAACTTGCTTTCGTGGATATTCACACCAGGAGGACAAAGTGGTTAGAGTCTTTTTTCTGTCTAATATTATTTTTTTTCTGATTATTAATGCTAATATAATTTTATAGTTATATTTAATTTATTTACTCAAGTGTTTTGTTACAGTTGTAGTGCATGATAATTGCTAAACAGTAAGATATATTTTAAGCATGCTATCTGAATTTACTGAAAGACATTTAGTTTATTATATTATAGATGACAGTTTGACTATTTTACTTGATTCTTAAAGAAACTTGCCTTTTTAGAATATAGTATTTTTTAAAGGAAATGTGTTTTTATAACATTTCTCATTGTGATAAGAATTCCTTTAATCTTATTATGTCCCCTAAACTGATCATTGTACTGGTCAGAATTTTTAAAATAAGTTTCCAAGTTAGTATAAAGATTCAATTTTTGTAATAATGAGTCACAATAACATTGAACATGGGTTTTCTGAAGTATATAATAATAGTTAAGTATTTAATATATTTTAATTTTTCTTAAAATATGTTTTAGAGATTGGTAAAATGCTTATTTTTTACCCTCATGTTGAATATTATATATAAGTACAATTTACAAATTCTTAGAAATATAAAATTTGATAATACATTATAATAATCTGCTGATCTCTGTCTTTTAAAAGTCTGATTTGAATTTGTATCTGCTCTGGAGCCTGGTGACTTCCTGCAAACACAGATAAAATCTTTCTGTTCTGATTCTTTATGATGAATCAGACTAAAACTTGAAGTCTTTTCAAGTTTTCCAAATTCAAATTGGCATAAAACCCAAAGAGAATTTCCCTAGCTGAGGTCTCCTCTTTCTTGTCATTTGGAGCCTCTTCATTCTCTTCAGTCTTCAGTTACGAGGCTGCAGATGATGTAGACATTGGCAAATACTGATGTGAGTTTAGATATGAACCCTCTGAGCAAAAGAAAAGATACTGTGACTACCCAGATGGTATATAGTCTTTAACCCAGAGCAGGTCCTCTAAACAACTTGCCAGCTTTCTACCAGTCAGCTGTATTATTTGACTCTCACATAGTACAATTCAAAGCCTTTTAGAGTCTCTGCTGCAACTTTTGTGTCTAGAGTTAACACAGGGTACATAATGGTGTGATTATTGTCTGTAGTTTCACAATGAATTCTGACACCTATCCCAGTAATGAGACATATAGTAGTAGTTCAGCTATAGAAATTATTTTCATGTACTGACACAATTTCATAATGTAACAGTCAATATTTTAAGCCATGGATTGACTAACAGATAACACTAATTTTATGTGAATTTGGAGCATTGCGGTTAAAATTTGACAAGTCTTTCTGTGATATTCTTTATGCACCGGTGTTCAATAGAACTTTCACCAGTGATGAAAATATTTTATGTCTCTACTGTAATACTATAGGTGCTAGTCACATGCAGCCATTGAACGCTTGATTTGTGGCCAGTGGGACTGAGGAATTGAATTTTCAATTTTATTTAATTTTAATCAAATTTGAATAGTTGTATGTGGCTAGTGGCTAAGTCGGATAGCAAGCACTGTATGGCTATTAAACCTCTAAGGCAATTCCCTGCACTAATAATAGCAGTATGATGTGTGTAGTCAGTGGACATGTACCTGGACAGAACACAGAAGGGTTAAGTGTCATTGCCAACCTCTTATATAGTCAAGAAGGATAATGGACAAGGAACATCCTCCCAAAGGGTAGAACCAGGGCGTATGATGGTAATAAGTGTAATAGTCAATGGAGAACCTAGATACCAGGTAGAAGAACCAAGGAAATTAAGGTGTTGTTTTTGTAGGGATTACTGTGTGCTATGGACAATCAGCCATGGGTATATTTCTCATTCTTCCTGTTTTTGAATGAGAGTTTTTGTTGCAGTTATATCATTTTGTATTGGATGTGTTGAGAACAGATAACTTGGCTTTCATTGTATACAATGACTTACAGTATCAGTTGTTTATAATAATCTACACTTGACTGTGTACAAAGATTTGTTCGGCTTCACAGATCCTACGTTCAGAGCTAGGTTTTATAACTAAGTGAGAGTTGGGAATTCTTTCCTTTGGATGGGGGATATGTTACATGTAAAATATATGCATGGAAATTGTGAGCAGTTGAAAGCAGACTGTTCTAGACCCTGTTCAATCACTATCTGAACAGACATTTAAAAAAATGTCTTTTAATTTCATGGCTGCAATCACCATCCTCAGAAAAATAAAGTCAGCCACTGTTTCCCCATCTATTTCCCATGAAGTGATGGGACCAGATGCCATGATCTTCATTTCCTGAATGTTGAGCTTTAAGCCAGCTTTTTCACTCTCCTCTTTCACTTTCATCAAGAGGCTTTTTAGTTCCTCTTCACTTTCTGCCATAAGGGTGGTGTCATCTGCATATCTGAGGTTCTTGATATTTCTCCCGGCAATCTTGATTCCAGCTTGTGTTTCTTCCAGTCCAGCGTTTCTCATGATGTACTCTGCATAGAAGTTAAATAAGCAGGGTGAGAATATACAGCCTTGACGTACTCCTTTTCCTATTTGGAACAAGTCTGTTGTTCCATGTCCAGTTCTAACTGTTGCTTCCTGACCTGCATACAGGTTTCTCAAGAGGCAGGTCAGGTGGTCTGGTATTCTTATCTCTTGAATAATTGTTCACGGTTTGTTGTGATCCACACAGTCAAAGGCTTTGGCATAGTCAAGAAAGCAGAAATAGATGTTTTTCTGGAACTCTTGCTTTTCCATGATCCAGCGGATGTTGGCAATTTGATCTCTGGTTCCTCTGCCTTTTCTAAAACCAGCTTGAACATCTGGAAGTTCACGGTTTACATATTGCTGGGGTTATTTTAAAACATGTTGCTTTATTTTTAAGTATTTGAGTAATTTTTAGATACCTAATTGAGTTCTAATTTAGAGCCATTGTAGTGAGAGAACATCTCTGTGAATTTTTGACCCTTTAGGATTTACTGAGACAATGTGTGTCTTTTTTGATGAATGTTCCATATTTACTGGAGAAGCATGTGATTTCAGAGAACCTCAATCTATGGGTATCTTTTACAGCCATTGTTGGTGGTGTATCTCTCAAGCAGTTAATTTGTTTTTCTTCCAATTTGTAAAATTGGAATTTTTTTGGTAAAATTTCTGTCCTGGCATCAGTTTTGGTTTGTGGGTTCCTGGATCATGCTGCAGATTACAAACCTATGTGAGGTGCAGGCAATTTTTTTGAATTCTTAGGGGAGACTTTTTTTGTTTGTCCATTGTATAAGCAGAGACTTCATACTTCCTTGTGTTTTCCCTTGTCAGTAGATGAAATATTTGTAGTTTACTTTTTCACTGAAGATACAGTTTTCAGTATCTTGGATTGTACATCATCATAAATTCAATTCTTTGGCCTATATATGCCCAGGTTTTTATTCATCTTTTTTTTAATCCTTGTGTTTTTCATGGATAGGCCTTAACATTTTAAACTACAGAATGTCAGTTTTAAGCATACCACTCTGGTTTGTAAACCCATTGTCTGTTTTGGCATATTGGCTTTTCCTTCTTTGTAAGCCTACCTTTGTGTGCTAAGTTGCTTCACTTGTGTCTGACTCTTTGAGGCTCTGTGGACTGTAGCCCGCCAGGCTCCTCTGTCCATGGAATTCTCTAGGCAAGAGTACTGCAGTGGATTTCCATGTCCTCCGTCGGGGGATCTTCCTGACTCAGGGACTGAACCTGGGTCTTTTATGTCTCCTGCATTGGCAGGTGTTTTTTTTTTTTTACCATTAGTACCGCCTGAGCAGCCCAAGCTTACCTATTGACCCTTTGTAACTCTTTGCAATCCCATGGACTGTAGCTTACCAGGTTCCTCCATCCATGGAATTTTCCAGGCAAGAGTACTGGAGTGGGTTGTCATTTCCTTCTCCAGGAGAACTTACCAACCAGGGGATCGAACCTGGGTCTCCCACGTGGCAGGCAGTTGCTTTACCCACTGAGCCACCAGGGAAGCCCAAGCTTACCTTTCCGGTTAAAATAATTTGTGTTTTTGTTGTATATTATTTTCAGATTTTTTTTCTGAATCATTTTCATATTTTTGTGTCCATTGTGCTTATTTTAAGTATGAATTTTGACTTGAGTTCCTTGTGGTGATTAGAATATATTTAGAGTCTTAATATCTATTTTGTTGTAGTCAAGATGGAGTTCTGTAAACAATGGGTAATATAGGTTTTTTTTTTTTTTTAACATCAAAGACTTGTTACTCATAAAACTGCATTTAAAAGAAGAGAACGTGTTTCTAGATTCCATATATATCATGTGTAAAATAGATAGCTGCTGAGAGGTTGCTATAGAACTCAGGGAGCCCAGTCTGGTGTTCTGTGATAAACTAGAGGGGTAAGATATGAGGAGGGGAGGGAGGCTCTGAGGGAGGCAATATATGTATAATTATGGCTGACTCATGTTGTTGTAGGGCAGAAACCAACACAACATTGTAGAGCAGTTTTCCTCCTATTAAAAAATAAATTAAAAAAATAAAAGAAGAGACAGGTGAGAACCAAATAGCTTATTCCATTTTGTCACTGGCTTTAAAAGATCTGGCCAGAACAGACCTAGCTTTCAAATTATCCTTGTTGTGAGTCAATTCATTGAGAAAAGCGATATATTCAAGTTCTTTAGCAATGCACAGAGACACAGAAGTCTATTCTGGTATTGAAGAGAATGTGGCTTTGATTTCCTCTAGCCTTTACCTTTCATTAACTGGGGCTTCCCTGGTGGCTCAGCTGGTAATGTATCCACCTGCAGTGCAGATCTGGGTTCGATCCCTGGGTTGGCAAGGTCCCCTGGAGAAGGTAGTGGCTACCCACTCCAGTATTCTGACCTGGAGAATTCCATAGACTGTATAGTCTATGGGATCGTGAAGAGCTGGACAAGACTGAGTGACTTTCACTTTAACTTTTCACTTTTGGATTCATTTTGACTTAGGATGAGCAGTTATGGATTGACTGGAATGAGTTTAAGAAACCTATTTTTCTTTAGTGTTGCTCAAGGTTTGGCTCAGTTTTAGTTCTTGATTGATTTTGATTTGAGAATTGGTTTTTATATGGAAACAACATTTTGGTATACTTTTGGGAGAGCTTAGCAGATTCTTTGAAGCATAATACAGTGGCCTAAAATTGAGTTTTATCTCTAAAAATGACTTCTCTTCTATGAAGGTTTTTTTCTTTTTCTTTGTGTTATACTTTGTAATATTTAACTAGAACAGAATCTTATAAGCCTTTGTGAACAGGAGTGTATAATGAATTACCAGGTTTGTTTTCCTTAGATTACTCCTCCATTTTACCTCTAGGATTAGCTGCATGTAAACCAAATTCTAATGATAAGAGAGTGGACTATGGGACACTCCAGTGGTTTTAAATATCATCTGTATTCTAATATCTTAGTCTAGCCTGGCTGCTATGACAAAATATCGTAGATTAGGCTGCTTATAAGCAACAGGAGTTTGTTTCTCACAGTTCTGGAGGCTGGAAAGTCCACAATCAAGGCGCTAGCAGGTTCTGTGTCTGGTGAGGGCCCTCTTTCTGGTTGTTAGATACTGTCTTTCTCTGTATACCATGTGATGGGAGAAATGACCAATCCTTCTGGGACCTCTTTTAAGGGCACAAATTCCATTCCCGAGGGCTCTGCTGTTAAGACTTGGTCACCTTCCAAAGGCCTCATGTCTTAATGCCATCACCTTAGGGGTGAGGATTTCAACTCACAAATTCTGAGAAAACACAGATATTCAGTCCATAGCAATTAATGTTTTCTGAATGTATATAGTCTAGTCCTGACCTGGACTCTTGAGTTATATATCCAACTCTACTTGACAGCTGTCTTTCTCTGCTTCCTTTCTCCAACCCAGTCTCCATATATTGCTGCTGCTGCTACTGCTAAGTCACTTCAGTCGTGTCCGAGTCTGTGTGACCCCATAGATGGCAGCCCACCAGGCTCCGCCGTCCCTGGGATTCTCCAGGCAAGAACACTGGAGTGGGTTGCCATTTCCTTCTCCAATGCATGAAAGTGAAAAGTGAAAAGGAAGTCGCTCAGTCTTGTCTGACTCTTTGCGACCCCATGGACTGCAGCCCACCAGGCTCCTCTGTCCATGGGATTTTCCAGGCAAGAGTACTGGAGTGGGGTGCCATCGCCTTCTCCGATATAAGTGCTAGGGTGATCTTTTTCAAAAAAATGCGACCAGATTATGTCATTCTTCTGCTTAACTCCCTTAAGTGCTTTCTCACAGTTTCTTTCTGGGGCACACAGGGAAGATAATTCATGATCTGGCTTCTGACTGTCTCTTTAATATCTTATCATACTATTTCTTCCCTCATTGCTTTTTATCCCAGGCATTTCTGTCCCTGAAATCACAAAGCTTTTTCCCACCTGTAGACGTTTACATATGCTGTTTCTTCTACCTGGAATGCATTTCATCAGCTTTTCACATGAAAGGCTCACCTTATCTTTGGTATCAGTTCACTGTTGTCTCTTCAGAGAGGCCTTCTCTGACCTACCCTTTGGAGGGTTTTACTCCCATTCAAGACCACTTTCTATGATATCACTAATCGATTCTCCAAAGTAGAGGTGCATAGTTACCTTGTTTATATGTTTGTTTAGTTGTTTATTGTTTTTCACCCCCAGTAGACTGTAAGCCCCATAAGAAAAGAACTTTTCTGACTTCTTTATCACTTTTTCTCTAGTAAGCAGAATAGGATGTGGCACATAGTAGGAGGTATTCAATAACTTTGTGACTCTATGAATAATCAAGTGATTGAATGAAATAGATATTTTCTGATACCACTAAATTTTCTCTTCCCTCAACCCAAAATGAGCAGATGAAATAATAAAAAAGACATAAAGTGAGATAAGTATTCTATTATTTTAAAGAAATGTCAGCATCATAAAGCCAGTTGAAGTGGACAGATTTTTAAATTTCAATTACTTCGATTTAAGCTGCAGTACTATTTCCCATTTTAAAAAGTGGATCAGGCATATCGAGTGAGCGCAGAGGAGACTGCTGGCTGCGTCAGGCCCAGTGGCGACTCTTCTGTTAACATCAGTTTTTCAATTTTTGGTTCAGTCATTTGCTATTAAGAGAAGTGAGACAATAAAAGTGAACAGTTCAATTAGATGTTGTGACTGTGAGCTCTTCATTGTGTTTATCTCACCCCTCAGCATTGTTCCAAGGGATCTTTAAAGTCTGTGTCTTGGGGACTGGTAGTCTCCTGCAACGAGACACAGTGCTTTCCTTTCCTTAAGCCTGCTCATAGGTTAGGTCTCTAAGTTCCGTTGTCATGTATCTTAGGGTCTGTTCAGTTTTTAAAGGCTGCTCTTTTTATATTGCATGGAGACACTGGATTACAATAGTCATCCACGAGAAAGGTTTGTTCTGATCTGGAGCCGTCTAGCCCACCAGAGTGTAATCAACCTGGGAGCTGAGCAAATTGGATCTCTAAGAATAGCTCTGCGTTCACTCTAGGCAGCCACAGAGTAACTGAACTGGGCTTTGAGTGAATAGGTAGTGATTCCTCAGGGACTTGTGTCTGGGCATGTGCATTGGGTTATTTTTAGTTATTTACCATAAAAGAATTTGCTGAGCTGTTTGTGTGTGTGCCTTTTAAAAATGCCAGCACATTTTGCTTCTTGGAGTTGAGGGTATGCTTCTTTAATTGAAGATGGCACCAAGTGAGGCCAGTGTTAATCTAATAGTGTAGAATTAGAATTTATTGTAATGTTGGACAGGCAGGGAAATAGCCAGCTAAAAGTTAGATAATTTCACTAGGAATGCACCGAAAGTAACTCATACAAGAGCCAGTCCTATGAAAACCTAAGGACTATTGATTTGATTAAATATACTTAGTTTGAGGAGAGCACAGGGTCAAGAGAAAGCTAGTAATTGCTACTGGGATTTATCTGCAATGGTGAATAAGACCTTTCATAAATAGGATTTTTTTCCCGGTTCTGTCCCTCTCTTTTACAAAACATTTTTTTTTTTTAACTGTGGTAAAACACACAAACAAAATTTACCATCTTAACCATTTCAAAATGTACAGTTTAGTGGTAATAAATACACTCATAATGTTGTACAATCATAGACATCATTTAACTCTTTTTACTTTTTAAAACAGTAATTCTGTATGTATTGAACAATAACTCCTCTCACCCTACAACCCTTGGAGATCACAATTCTGCTTTCTGTCTCTGATTCTGAGTGCTCTAAGTACGTCATGTAAGTGGAATCTTGTGGTATTTGTCTTTTTGTGATTGGCTTATTTCATTTAGCATAATGTCATCAAAGTTCACTGTGTTATTGCATATGTCAGAATTTTTTTCCTTTTTAGGGCTATATAATATTCCCTTGTATACACCACATTTTGCTTATCCACTCATTTGTTAATGGACCCTTGAGTTGTATCACATTTTAGCTATTGTGAGTAAAGCTTCTATGAACCTGGGTGTACAATTATCTCCTCAGGCCTTGCTTTCCATTATTAGGGGCATAGCCCCAGAAGTGGAATTGCTGATCATCTGATAATTCTATCTTTAATTTTTGTAGGAACTGGCATACTGTTTTTCATATGGTCTGTACCATTTTATATCTCAACCAACGGTGCCCAAATGTTCCAGTTTCTCTGCATCCGAATCAACTGTTGCCATTTTCTGTTTCTAATGGGTTTGAGTGGTAGCATACAAGAGTTTTGATTTGCATTTGAAGCGACTTAGCAGCAGCAGCAGCAGCAATGATTAATGAGGTTGAGCATGTTTTTCTGTGCTTGTTGGACATTTGTATATCTTCTTTGGAGAAATGTCTATTCAAGTCCTTTCTCTACTTTGAATTGGTTTTTTGTTGTTGTTGAGTTTCAGGAGACCTCTGTAGATTCTGTATATTAATCACTTATCAGATAAATGATTTGCAAATGTTTTCTCCAGTTCTGGGATTCCCTTTTTACTCTGTTTTTTGATGGACCAAATCTTAAATTTTAATGAAGTCCTATTTGTTTTTTTTTCTTTCATAGCTTGTTTTTTGATGTCATATCCAAAAATCATTGTCAGATCCAATGTTGTGCAGGTTTGCCCTATGTTGTAGTCTAAGAAGTTTACAAGTTTAGATCTTATATTCAGGTTTTTGGTTGATTTTATTTAATTTTTGCGTGTGGTATTAACTAAGGGTCCAACATCATTCTTTTGCATATGGATGTCCAATTTTCTTAGCACTGTTTGTTGAAAAGAATCTACTATTCTTGTGGCAGGGTCTTGGCACTCTTGTCAAAAACCATTAGACTATATATGTAAGAGTTCATTTCTGGGCTCTCTGTTCTATTCATTGGTCTATGTCTGTCTTTATTGCCAGTATCGCACTATTAGACTAATGTGCTTTGTAGTAATGTTTCTGATCAGAAAGTATGAGTCCTCCAGTTTAGTTCTTTTTCAAGATTGTTCTGGCTATTCAGGGACCCTTGAGATTCTATAAGAATTTTAAGAAGGGCTCTTGTGTTTCTGCAAAAACTGTTATCAGGATTTTGTTAGAAATTGCATGACTCTGTAGGGCTCTTTGGGGAGCACTGGGATATTTGTCTGTATTTTTCTTTTCTTTGTCTGACTTTGGCATCATGGTGCGTGAGTGCTAAGTTGCTTCAGTCATGTCTGACTCTTGGTGATCCTACGGACTGTAGCTCACCAGGCTCCTCTGTCCATGGGAGTCTCCAGGCAAGAATACTGGAGTGGGTTGCCATGCCTTCCTCCGAGGAACTTTCCAACCCAAGGATCAAACTTGGGTTTCCTGCGTCTTCTGCATCCCAGGTGGATTCTTTACCACCGAGGCACCGGGGAAGCCCTGTATTGTGGTATTGGTGGCCTTAAAGAACGAGTCAGGATATGTTCTTTCTTCCTCAGGGAAGTTTGACATCTTAATAGTATTTATTAAGTCTTCTAACCCATAAACATGGGATGTGTTCCATTTGTTTATGTCTTATTTAATTTCTGTCAACAATATTCTGTAGTTTTCATTGTGTAAGACGTTCACACCATTGGTTACTTCTTAATAATAAAAATATTTTTGGATAAAATCATTATATTGGGATTATTTTTGTAAATTTTTTCAACCAGTCACTGTTAATACATGGGAATGGAACTGATTTTTGGGTGTTGACTTTGTATCCTGCTACTTTGCTAAAATCATTTATTAGTTCTAAGAGTTGTGTGTGTGTGTGTGTGTGTGTGTGTGAAATCTTTAGCATTTTCCACATAAAAGATCACATCATCTGTGAACAGAGATAGTATTACTTTTTCCTTTCCAATTTGATTGCCTTTTATTTCTCTTTCTTGCTTAATTGCTCTGGATAGAACTTTCAGTACTATGTTGAATAGAAGTGATGAGAGTGAACATTATTGCCTTGTTCCTGATCTTAGGAGAAAAGCTTTCAGTCTTTCACCATTGAATATAATGTTCACTGTGATTTTTTCACATATGACTTTTATTATGTTGAGGTAATTTCTTTCAATTCCTTGTTCACGTTTTTTGTTTTTTAAATCATGACAGGATCTCATCATTTTGTCAAATGTTTTTTTCTGCATCAGTTTGGATAATCATATGTTTTTTTCCCCTCATTCTGTTAACGTGTGTATTGCATCGATTGTTTTTCACATGTTGAATCATTCTTATATTCCAGGAATGAACTCTGCTTAACTATATATAGTGTACAATACTTTTAAAATGCTGTGGAACTCAGTTTGCTAGAATAATATTTGCAGAGGATTTTTTTCATCAATGTTCGTAAGAGATATTGCTTTATAGGTTTTTTTTTCTTATTATGTCTTTGTTGTCAGGGTAATGATGGCTTTAAGTTAAGTGAGTGAGAAAGTGTTCCCTCCTTTTAAATTTTTTGGAAAAGTTTGGAAAGAATTGGCATTAATTTTTAAAGTATTTGATGGAGTTCAGTATTGAAGCCATCTGCTCCAGGCCTTTTATTTGTTGTGATATTTTTGATTACTGATTCAATTTCCTTACTCATTATAGGTCTGTCTTACTCATTATAGATTGTCTGTTTTTTCTCGATCCTTCATTTTGTTAGATATATTTTTAGGGACTTGACTATTTTATCTGTGTTGTCCAATTTGTTGGCATACCATTGTTCATATTACTCTCTCAATCATTTTTATTTCTGTAGAATCAGTAGTAATGTCCCTACTTTCATTTATGATTTTAATAATTTGAGACCTCTCTCTTTTTAAAGAGATACTCTTTAATGTATCTATTTTACACATTATTTTCTCTGTCTAGTGTCCCCTTCTCTGTTTTGTCCATTTAAGAAATTCACCTAGTTTCTTCCAAATCCAGCCTAGATGTTTCTTCTTTCATTGGGAAAGATCCAGATGCTGGGAAAGATTGAGGGCAAGAGGAGCAGGGGGTGATAGAGGATGAGATCATTGGATGGCCTCACTGACTCACTGGGCATAAGTGCGAGCAAACTCAGGGAGATAGTGAAGGACAGGGAAGCCTGGTGTGCTGCAGTTCATGGGGTCACAAAGAGTTGGACACAACTTAGTGACTGAACAACAACAATAGGGTTTTTTAAAAGTTCTTGTTCAGTATCTTCTGAATGTTATTATTACTGTCCTTATCAGATTTTACTATAATTTGTTCATTTATCTATATCTCTTGCTTGTTGGTTTCCTGAGGGCAAAGATTACATTTTGTTAATTTCTTATCATAAGCATTTAATATAATTACTAAGAGGAAATCTTACACAGTTGATAGTCAGCTTATTTTACAATTAGCAGGCCTTTTGACATGAATGAGTCAGAATATATAACTGACTAATCAAAATAGATAATGACTTTTATTCCATATTTCCATATACTGGCTGTGAATTCACCCTGGGTGCTTAGTCAGTGCCCACAGAGTGAATGAATGATGAATGGATGAAACCTTTTTTCCTTTTCCTCCCCTTTTATGTAGTCATTCTGTATGATTGTTGTTCTTCCTGTATTATTAAATGACATTGTTAATCTTCCCAATACTGTTTTAAAATTAATAGAAGAAAGAAGCTAAGAGGAAATAATTTTCTTTACTTCTATGGAAAACATTATAATCTCTCAATTTCTTATTTTTCTTTGTATGTATTTATTTTTCTTAAATTATTGTGCTCTATAGTAGCTGTGAACACGACTTGGCAACTAAATACCATTAGGATCATAGCAGCTGTGAGGGAAAGAGTTTTAATGTTTCCATCCTTATTTTAACTCAAACATGATTAAGGTCTTCTTACACAATTAAGAAACAGAATAAATAAATAATTGCCTCATCAAGCCTAATGGATAGCCAACTCTGTGGGTGAAAGAATGGCCTCACTTGAGCCTGAGACTTTTCTAAGAACTGGGAGATGTCAGGAGTGAAAGGTAATTTTAGAAAGCTAAGTTATTTTCTGATTTATACATAAACCTGTTATTTTATCTCTGCATTAAATATTACCACCAAAATTCATTTTATATGGATTCAGTTTGATTTTTTATATATTTTTATGGTAACAAATTCTTCCTTTCTAGAGGCAATTTAGAGTTATTAATAAAGATGAACATTCATTTAAGTGTATTCTGTATTATATTAAAAATGGTGTTAATACCAAGTCTGTTTTTTCAAACTGCACACCATGTGTACATCTTAAAAGATAAAAAAAGAATATGGTCTTGAAAAACGGTCTCTAAAGATAATGATATGTATTAAATCATTTTCCAGTGGTTTTCATTAAAAATGAAAGACGTATGTCCATTCTTAGAGTTCCTAAATATTATAGCTATTGTAATGTATACTAGCACAGCCATTATGCCTTTATTAATACATACATGTGCCAGTTGATAAGCATTGGTAGGTGAGAGCATTAGAGAAACAGTTTTTCTTTAATTGAGAATTTTTTGCTCTGCATTTAAAACATACTCCAGAATTTAAAATTCCTAAACAGTATGCAGGTATTCCTTAATAGAAAGAGTAGACTGAATTTACTTATATTTAAGGATACCTAAATATCAACAATACTTACTTAGAAGCTACTAATGACCAGGTTCTGTGCTCAGGATTATACAGCTGGGTAAGACTCAATCTTTTTTCCTCATGAGCTCAATTATCTGTGTATATCTATATCTATATATGTTTTCAAATATAGAAAAGAGAGCTTCAAATAGTAATTTGCCCAGAATCTCCCTACCAAGATAAGGGCCAGACTCAGGAGTTCCCTAATGCTTCTCCTTTTATTGGCTTTATCAGAATTATCTGGGGAAGCTTTAAAATAAAATTATGCATTTCTATGCACACTGGACTGACCGAATCAGAATATCTGAGTAATCCCCAGAATATTTATTTTTATAATATTACTCAGATGATTCTAATGCATAATCAAGATTCAGTTCAGTTCAGTTCAGTTCAGTTGCTCAGTCGTGTCTGACTCTTTGCAACTGCATGAATTGCAGTATGCCAGGCCTCCCTGTCCATCACCAGCTCCCGGAGTTTACCCAAACTCGTGTCCATCGAGTCGGTGATGCCATCCAGCCATCTCATCCTCTGTCATCCCCTTCTCCTCCTGCCCCCAATCCCTCCCAGACACCACTAATTTATGAGACTCTAAATGACCTCAGATATGCAGATGATACTTCACTAATGTCAAAGTGAAGAGGAACTAAAGAGCCTCTTGATAAAAGTGAAAGAGGAAAGTGAAAAAGCTGACTTGAAACTCAACTTTAAAGAAACTAAAATCATGGCAGGTAGTCCCATCACTTCATGGCAAATAGAAGGGGAAAAAATGGAAGCACTAACAGATTTTATTTTCTTGGGCTTCCAAATCACTGTGGATGGTGACTGCAGCCATGAAATTAAAAGACACTTGCTCCTTGGAAGCAAAACTATGTCAAACCTAGACAGAGTATTAAAAAGCAGAGAACGTCACTCTGCCAACAAAGGTCAAAGCTGTGATTTTCCTAGTAGTCATGTATGGATGTAAGAGTTGGATCATAAAGAAGACTGAGTGCCAAAGAACTGATGCTTTGGAAAGATGGTGCTGGAGAAGACTCTTGAGAGTCCCTTGGACTGCAAGGAAATCAAACCAGTCAATCCTAAAGGAAATCAACCCTGAATATTCATTGGAAGGACTGTTGCTAAAGCCAAAGCTCCAATACTTTGGCCAGCTGATGTGAGGAGCCGACTTATGGGAAAAGACCATGATGCTGGAAGAGATTGAAGGCAAGTAGAGAAGGAGTTTCAAAGGATGAGATGATTAGATAGCATCACCGATTCAATGGACATGAATTTGAACAAACTCCAGGAGATAGTGCAGTATTAAGGAGCCTGGTGTGCTTTAGTCCATGGTGGTCGCCAAGAGTTGGATGTGACTCAGCAGCCAAACAACAGCAAACATCATGCCTTTTAAAACTTGAAGCACTGCCTTCGTTTCAGTGTTAATGTACTCAGAAATCAGTATGTCATGAATTCTGGATTTTCAAAGATAGAATATATGTGAAGAATAAAATTGTGTACAGATAGCCTGTGGATTGATTAAACCTTTAAGCAAGGATGATTTATAAATATGAACCTTGTTTCTGGCTCAGAGAGCCTGTATGCTCTTTGTACCTTAATTCAGAATGGTTGGGAAATGATTGAATTAGTTTTTTGTTGTTGTTGTTGTTGTTGTTGTTAAAAACGTCAAGTTTGCATTCTGTTGGTGTTCAGGATTATGTAGCTTTTCATTTCTTGTCATGATAATCACTACTCAGATTTGGGGACAGTGAAGGGAAGGAGGGGAAGAATATATATTCTTTACATGCCAAGTTGGAACTCAAAATATATTTTGTTGAAGAAGCAATTTTATAAGTGGTGATTGAATAGAATCTTAGTGGGCATTACTGCATAAATCACACTGACTTAACCTAGATGCCTGCTGGCTTCTTGGCAGTCAGCTGGTGGGGAAGAGTAAAAAAGCCCTAACTGGCAAGGCCTGGCTTATAAGGGCTTGTCGTAGAGGATGATCACCTGTAGCCTACAGGACTCTGCTCAGAAAATATTGTGCACTTCAGCTCAATATAAAATGACTATGATCACTATGGATTGGAGAATTGATTAGTCTGAAGTTTGGGAGTGGAGGAGGTTGAATATTACAAGCAGTAGCTGAAATTGTAGTTCAGACATTGATCTTGAAATGTGTTTATTTCAAGTCTTCAACTAAATTTTTAAAAACTTTTTACCTCATCACATATATTTTAAGATGACATCTAACATTTTCATTGTGTGTTTAAATGGTTGCGGAGTATAGTTTTCTAGCATGTCATTGATACTAATACCTACACTTTATAGTAAAGCTATTATAGCTGCTTAAAAAATACATGTAATACTTTTAAAATAGTGCATTTTGACAACTTCCATTATTCTTAAAAATCAAGCGATGAATAAATTCATTTTCAACTGTAGAAAGTTTTTCTTATTTATCCTTGAAAATGTATTTACATTCCACTTCACTCATAATAGTTTATCCTCATGTAATATATTTTTCACTAGAAATCCTTAAAAAAAATCACCTTTTATACTTTGTTCCAGTAAAAAATATATGTTAAATATATATTTAAAATACTTCAGTGACCATAAGGCTTAAAGTTTTAAAAATTTTTTAGTAGAGTTTAATTATGATAATTAATAGAAATATAATAAACTTATAAAATGATTTTAAATTATATATCAGGTGACCACTTATTTAATCTATTATTAAGCTATTTTAATATTTATTAAATATTTTAATATTCTTGAATTTATTGAATATTCAATAGGTAATTAACTATTTATTATTATTACTTTTTAACTTAGAGACATCTTGTTTAAACCAGTATACTAAAAATAATTTGGAAAATATTAATTTTAGTACCTGCCAATTTTAATTTATAGTGATAAAATCATTTTGCCTTTCCTTGTGTTTTAAATTATTTTTATAAATATCTTAGAACTGCATATTTAGCTTCACTTCAGTTCAGTCACTTAGTTGTGTCTGACTCTTTATGACCCCATGGACTGCAGCACGCCAGGCCTTCCTGTCCATCACCAACTCCTGGAGCTTGCTCAAACTCATGTCCATCGAGTTTAGCTTAGTTTATAGGAAATATGGAACATGTGAACTAATAGGTGGAGCTAGTCTTTGTCATCAAATCAATTAGGCAAATGAAATTTTCTGAAAAAGTCTCACGTAATTTTTCAGTTAAAAATGTTAATACACATTCTTGAATAATACTAATGTGATGTCTTAAATGTGACAAAAGCTGTTTATGTTGCTGTTCAGTTGCTAAAATGTCCGACTCTTTGTGACCTGATGGACTGCAGCACGCCAGGCTCCTCTGTCCTCCCACTATCTCCCAGAGTTTGCTCAAATTCAGGTCTGGGCCACATTTATTTGTGCCACTTTTATTTGTGCCGCTTTAAAAAGATGTGAATGTTGCATATTAATATTATAGTAATATTTCCCATTTTAATGATAGCATCTGATACACAAAGACTCAGCTTTTGGGAACAGTTTCTTTATGAATAGATGTTCTCAATGAAGAGTTTAAAGTATAGGTATTATCCATAAAGCTATTTCTTGGGGTTGCTCACTGAATCAACTCTATTCATAGAGATCCTACAATGCCAGTAAAGTCCAGACAACCTGAATGTTGGTACTCACAGTTTTGAAGTCTCTTCACCAGCTGATTCCTGGGCAAGTTGCTGTGTGTTATAATTTCTTCAGTTATGTTGTTTTCAGTAAAACTGTGAATGATTGGAGACATCTATAAATTAATCAGCGTGTAAGTAATATCTTCTCTCTACCACAGTTATTGTCACAATCTGCTGAACAAAGCCACCTGCAATTTTATGACATCTACAAAGTATGGTGATATCTATAAAGGTCTAATGAAATTGTGCTGATGAACTTACCAGCTATCATCTTTTTAGCCATTTACTTGTAGAGCAAAATAGCAACTTTTTTTTGTCATATAGGATCTTCTAGTTTTAATATTATTGCTTCTGTGAGCAATATTAATTTGTAAAAGTTTTCCAAAGTCAGTCTTAATTTCTACTTGTAAATTGCTAATACCTTGTGTATTCTTCTAATATTAGTAGATTTCTTTAAGGTTTGAGTGTTTTGCGAGTAATAAGGATGTGTAGCAAGAGTGATGGTTTCATGCTATTGCTTTATAGCAATGTCTCGAGAGCAGAGTCTTTCTTTGTCTTTCTGGAGTATGCATTCTTTTACATTTTGGAGTCACTTTCCGAGAAGGGGTATATTAATATATCCGAGAGCATCTTTTCTGTATATTCCCATACCTCTTTTCTTAACTCTGTATGGATTTTAACAAATTGCAAGTTATTAAATGGCATTAGTTTATTGTTGGGTAGTTTATCACTAACAGGCTTTATAAGGAATGGTCTGCTTTATTAGCAATTAAAATATTTTTATGAAGAACATTGCTATTTAAAAATGATAATGTAGTTGCTTCTTACCCTTAAATTATATTTTTTAGTATTATTGCAATAAGAATTAGATTTTTTCTATGGCTTTTTTCGAAGTTCAGCCGGTACCTTCTTTAGTCATAGCTGTGTAACTGCAGCATCCCTAATGTTCTCTGAACATAGAAGAAAACTCTGCACGTGTCAGCTAGTATTGGCATTAGCTGTTGATACATCTCCGTTTTTATCAATATCTCTTCTGCATGTGTATGACTTGTATCATGCATTTATTACAGGAAGTAGCCACATATTTCTTTCTTCCCAAGCTATTTGTCAATTATCTACAATAAATACAGATTTATTGAGAAACTAGATTAAGAAAAATCATGATTTCATGAAGAAAAAGATTGCTCATATGAAGTTTTTATTCCATCGAGGTGATGTTAGTGTTGATGTGAAAATTTTCTCTTAAAATTGGTAACTCCAGATTACTGGCATGACAAAAAATCATATTACAGTATAGTTTATTTACAACTTATTCACTTAACAAGATCAGTACCAATATGGCATAACTGAATGGAGTCTCATTTCTTTCATCTTCTGTAAACAGTCAGGATCTTTATTTCTGGATTATTTGTCTTTTGGTTCTGTTGATATTTCAGAGTCTTCTGCATACTTTTATATTGCAAATGTATACTACTTTATACCCTAAGGAAGTATTGGAGAAAGCGCAGTTATATTTGGTCAGAGCTATCTAAAACTTTTCCATTAAGTATAACCTTTGCTGAGGGTTTTTGATATATAATTTTTACCAACCTAAGGAAATGCCCTTTTATTCCTACTTTGACTATCAAGTTAAAGGAATACTAGTTTTTCTAGGAGTTAATTTAATATTCCTGATTTTCCAAGTTACTTTAAACCATAAACAGGTGTTGGATTATTAAATGCTTTTCTTCATTGATTGAGATATGATTTTTCTTCTTTACTCTTTTTTATTGATTGCATAACTAGATTTTCTGGTATTGTACTACTGTCCTTATATCCCTGGGGTTAAATTGTGGTTGATAGTGATATAACATGTTTTTGTCTTAGATTTTGTTATTTAAGTTTAGTTTATGTTTTCACCCTATATATATGTGAATGAAGTTCACCTGTGGTTTTCTTGTTTTTTGTCATAATTACTTTTGCTTCAGAAAATGAGCTATATGACTTTTGTTCTTTTCTAAAATTAATTTTATGAAATAATTTATATCATAAATTATAGAATTAATGGTCCTTTAAAAGTTTGATGGAACTCACCTGTAAACTTGTAGCAGTTGCTCTAGGTACCCTACTCAAAAGCCTTCAGCCACTCCAGATGACACCAACAAATGGTACCTGAACAAACCAATAGCTTCCTGCATCTCTCTGCCTCAGGGCATTTCATGACCAAAGAAATAGGCTTAACATGAAGGAGAGGCAGAGAAGTGCCAGTGGGCTGACTGATAACTACCCCAGGCTCCTTGCCCTTAGTGGGATGATTTTAAGAGAGTCCCATCAAGACCAAGCTCCATTTGCCTCCAGAAATAACCTACTCTTTAATTGACTGTTTATTGGCTATTTTTCCATGTTGTACTTCCCCTCTCTTTCACTGTACTTCCTGGTATCATTCTTTCAAGTAAACAAACTACTTTGCATTCAGATCTTTGGCTTGGGATCTGATTGTGGAGAAACCCCAAACAGGAAACACCATCTTGGCCTGAGATTTTCTGTAGAAGAGGTATTAACAGTTTTTAAATTGAGATATGATTCATACAACATTCACCACTTTCAAGTGGCTTTTAGTATCGTCCGCAGTGTTGTGCACCTATCACCATTACCTAATTCCAGAACGTTTTCATCACCCTGAAAAGAAACCTTGTGTCCATTAGCAACCATTCCCATCTCACTGTACACCCAGGCACCCAGTAATCCACTTTTTTTCCCTCTAGAAATTTGACTATTGTGGACATTGTGTATAAATGGATTTAGACAATATGTGGCCCTGTGTGTCTGGCTTCATTCACTTAGTATAATGCTTTTAAGGTGCCTTTGCTCTAGCAAGAATCATACTTCATTCCTCTTACGGCTGAATAACATCCCATTGTGTGTTTATATCACGTGTTGTATATTTGCTCGCCAACTGAAGGACATCCAAGTTGTTTCTACTTTTTGGCTATTGTGAATAATGTTGTTAGGACAGTATGCTCTCAAGTTACATGAACATATATTTCCAATTATCTTGGGTATTGCTTAGTAATGGAATTGCTAGGTCATATGGTAATTCTATTTTTTAATTTTTAAAGAACTGCCAAACTGTTTTCCACAGTGACTTTATATGACACTTCATATGTGTACCAAGAATGTACAAAGGTTAAAATATCTCTCTCCCTTCACCAGCACTTACCATTTTCTTTTTTTAAAAACATTGTGCCTCTCCCAGGGAGTGTGAAGTTCTGTGGAGTTGGTTTGCTGCCACCACTGTCCACTGTAGATGTGGCTGAAATCAGATGTGAGCCAAGGAGATCAAAACTGTGCAACGTGAGACTGAGGAAGGACTTCATACAAAAAAATCTAGTGTCCTAGGTCATAAGAGACCAGGGGTTTGAATTCTGGTTGTGTTACTTATTGGCTCTAAGACCTTGTCTATGTGACTTAACTCTTGCAATCTTCAGTTTCTTCATCCATTACTAAAGTGTAGATTAAATGAGGTAATAGCAAGAATTAGAAGAGTGCCTAGAGCGTAGGGAGAACTCAGGAAGTTCTGTTTGCTGTTGTTATTGCTGCTGTTAGTAGCAGTGACATTGGTGGTGGTGGTAGTCCTACCAGGCTATTAGCTAAAGCCTAGAGTTTGACTCAAAATCCAGTCTGTGCAAAGTGTGGTCTGCGAATCAGCAGAAGCACCATCACCTGGGAGGCTGTTGAAAATTCAGAATCCCTGCCTCTCTGCCCCCAGACTTAGAAATTGGAATCTGCATTTTAACAAGATCCCAGGTGATTGGAATGCACATTACAGTTTGAGAAGCATTGGTCTATTACATCATTTTGCCATTCTCAGCTTGACCACTGCAGTTCCCGCAATTTTGTTTTTCATTTTTATAACAGCTTTTTTTTGGAACAGTTGTACAAAAACTGCACATGTTTAATGTATGCAGTTTGATGGCTTTGAACTTATGCATATAGCCATGTAATCATCACCACAGTCCAGGTTATAAACATATCCATCACCTCCAAAATGAACAGATGCATGCACATCATTCAGTGTGATCTCTCTTTCACCCCCAATAACCTAGTAATATTCTGAAATCTGTTGGGTTAGATCTAACGGAGAACATTGATTTAACAAGTCTGAATCCCCTAAGGTAAGCTATACATATTTTACTTTCATTTAAATATCTAAGCAATTTTAATACACTAAAAATAATCTTCATGTACTTTGTACATTTTGACTTATGATAAGAAAATATAAATCTCATAATAGCACTCATTTGGAAAATTCTTAAATGTTATTTAATTTTTTCTTAAAGACAGTTTCTTGATATTCATGGTATTTGGATTATAGAAATTCTTTAGGCAAACAGATTTTAAAGAAAGTAAGGTATAACTATTATATCCTTACCGTTAATACATTACCGCACTCACCTATTGAACATCTTTTGGTGTTTTACAGGTAATTGGGACATAGCAGTGAACTAAAATAGACAGACATCTCTTACCTTTCTGGGGAGTATATTCTAATTAGGAGATACACATAACAAATAAGATAAATATTAGAAGGTGTATGTGTCCTGGAGAAAATGAAAATCTAGATGCTTAATTTTGGATGATGTTGGAATATTGATTTGAATGGCCTTTGACAAATAACAGTTGAGCAGCAGCTTAAAAAAGTTTAAAAAGATGATGGAGATATTTAGGGGAAAAGCAGTTTAGACTTAGGTAATAGTGGATACAGAGGTCCTGTGGTAGGGGCATGCTTGACGTGTTGGATGAATAGGAGGGAAGTTCACGTGGCTGCACAGAGCAAATGGGTGAGAATTGTGAGACACAAAGACCCAAGTGGGTGAGAGTGAGTCTGCAGAGGACCTTCTGGATCATTGTAAGGACTTTGGCATTTATTCTGAGCAAAATGGGAAATATGAAAAGGTTCTGACAAAAAAAGTGACGACATGCTTCAAAACGTTTTGAAGAGTTTGCTTTGATGGTTTTGTTGGGATAGGTTAATGAGAGTGAGAAGAATAGCATCTAGGAGACCAGTTTTGAGGATATTTAAGTAATTTAGGCCTCTGGAAAAGGAAATGGCAACCCACTCCAGTATTCTTGCCTGGAAAATTCCATGGGCAGAGGAGCCTGGTGGGGTTGCAAAGTTCATGGGGTCTCAAAGATTCAGACATGACTGAGCGACTAACACTAACAAAAATAATTTAGGCTGGCAGTGGTGGTGACTTAGAGTGGTTGTGGTGAAGATGATGAGATGACATCTCTGCAGATATATTTTAAAAGAAGAATTTAAAAGATTTTGTAGTGGAATGTGTGTGGGATATGAAAAAAAAGATTATTCCAAGGTTTTTGACCCCAGGTAAACCAGGAGGATGGGGAATTGCCATTAACCACTCTGAGTAAAACCGTGAATGCAGTTTGGAGGTAAAGGTCTGGAATTCAGCTTCGACCTTTGAGATGAATCAAGATACAGATGCACTGAAGCTCGATAAAAGACAGTGCTTTTAATTTTGTACTGTGATAGTGTTATGATACAGTTTAGCTTTCATAGAATAGTAAATCTCCCTTGGGTGGGCGGAGTTGAACTTGCTTCACATTGAACTGTGCTTTGAAGTAGATCAGATGACTATATGATTACTGACGCTCGCCTCTTGATGAAAGTGAAAGAGGAGAGTGAAAAAGTTGGCTTAAAGCTCAACATTCAGAAAACGAAGATCATGGCATCTGGTCCCATCACTTCATGGAAGATAGATGGGGAAACAGTGGAAACAGTGTCAGACTTTATTTTGGGGGGCTCCAAAATCACTGCAGATGGTGACTGCAGCCATGAAATTAAAAGACGCTTATTCCTTGGAAGGAAAGTTATGAGCAACCTAGATAGCATGTTGAAAAGCAGAGACATTGCTTTGCCAACAAGGGTCCGTCTAGTCAAGGTTATGGTTTTTCCAGTGGTCATGTATGGATGTGAGAGTTGGACTGTGAAGAAAGCTGAGTGCCGTAGGATTGATGCTTTTGAACTGTGGTGTTGGAGAAGACTCTTGAGAGTCCCTTGGACTGCAAGAAGATCCAACCAGTCCATCCTAAAGGAGATCAGTCCTGGGTGTTCATTGGAAGGACTGATGCTGAAGCTGAAACTCCAATAATCTGGCCACCTCATGCGAAGAGTTGACTCATTGGAAAAGGCCCTGATGCTGGGAGGGATTGGGGGCAGGAGGTGAAGGGGACAACAGAGGATGAGATGGCTGGATGGCATCACAGACTCGATGCACATGAGTGAGTGAACTCTGGGAGTTGGTGATGGACAGGGAGACCTGGTGTGCTGCGATTCATGGGGTCACAAAGAGTCGGATACGACTGAGTGACTGACCTGAACTGCCTTTAGCAGTTATAGGAGCAAGAAGGACAGTTTGCAAAAGGAAGTCCATATTCCAGTGTGTGGCTTCTGGCAGTTTACTTGAAAGGATCCCAAATTGTTTTATCCGTTAAAATTTTAAAGAAGTAGTAGTGAGAATCTGAGAAACTAGTAAATGAAACTTTATACTTTGAACTCTTTTCTCTGAATTAATGCCTCGTCCTTAAAAATTTCTGTTTCGCTGGGGTGTTCTAGTGATTTCCATATCGCCATATTTTGTTAGTGTTTGTTACTGTTTCCTCTAGTTTTAGACCTCCAATTCTTCTCAGTTTAGATAAGGCATCACTTTGTAATCTTCATATAATTATGTTCTGGCCTCTCCCTTTTACAAGATGTTCTCCTCAGAAAGTATGTTCTGTTCTCCATTTTAAGTGAAACCTATGCTTTCTATTTTAAGAAAAATAAAGCTTGCTTTCCATCAATTTAAGCCATGATTTGGGGCTTCCTAAGTAGCTCATTGGGTAAGAGTCTGCCTGCAGTGAAGGAGTTTCAGAAGACTCGGGTTCAGTCCCTGGTGGAGAAGATCCCCTGGAGGAGGGTATGGCAACCCACTCCAGTGTTCTTGCCTGGAGAATCCCATGGACAGAAGAGCCTGGCAGGTTCCATGGTTGCAAAGAGTCGGACGCGCCTGAAGTGACTGAGCTCACGTGCAAGTCATTTACTTTAAATTTATTGAAATAATTTTATAGTTCTATAATTTATACTGCATAACTTTTAAGTTCTACATGTTGGAAAAGAAAACTGTCAACTGATAGATGTGTATATTTACCCTCTTGAATTTTTGAGTAAGTTAAGATGCAATGGAAAATAATGATTCTAATTAATACCATCACATTTTATAATGTAGAATAATTATAATCTTTCAACTTATTTTTAATTTTATGAAAGTTACTGTATTTTAAACAGAAACAATTTATTTTTAGGGAAAATTAGATTAACAATGTAGTGAGTATAAAGCTAGTAGTTCAGATTGAACAAAGCGCTATAGCGCAGACTAGTGGGAAAACTTAATAATTGCAGAAATGTTCACTTCCCTTAAACTTGCTGTATATGCCTACTTTTTAAAGAGTTGTCTTTTCTTTAAAACACACACACACACACACACACACACACTTAGAGAAATTCAAACTTAAAATGCGAGTCTGAATTAAGGTAAGATTTAAAGGTCAAATATTTATTATGAAGGTAGTAGCTACCAATTCTGATAATAAGCAATATGCAATTAAATTCTCCTCAAAGACTAGTTTACTTTGAAACCACTTTTCTAGTTTTTTGATAAAATTTAATTTAGAACAGAGAGTTTATAAAGTGAATCAGGTGCTCTGATGGAAAGAAAATAAAAGCAGCCTACAAAATATGTAATTTTGTTTATATGTTTGGCTAATTGGTACCTTTTTACATAAACCTGACTTCTTTATTCACATCACTCCATAAAAAAAACAAAACAAAACCCTGAAAGTAAGCTGTACCGTATTTTAAAAACTGTATTTGTATGAAAACTCAATAAATTGTTCTCAGTTAACTAATATATTTATTTTAACCTTAATTGGTTTCTAGTCTGACACCTGGTTACATACTCCTCTATCCCCTACCACTTTTTCCTTTTCTCTCTTTTTTCATTTTGAAATATTTCAAACATGTCGAGAAGTTTAGAGACTACCAAGCAAGTTATACAAATCTTAAAATGTTCCCATGTTTCGTATTTTTTTTCTGAGATAGCACAATTATCTTGAGTACTTATTATTCTATAAGTTTTTATTTGTATAGTTTATAAATACTGCTTATACCTAAACACTGCTAAACCATATAAAACATTGTTTTACAAGGTTTTAAACTTTATATTATGGATCACACTGTATATATTTTTCTGAAACTTTATCTATTTTGAGATTTAGATCCATCTACCTCTTATAATTCATTCATTTTGGTTGCTGAATATAATTCTTGGCATGAATATGCTAGATGTGGGTTTGATCCCTGGATTGGGAAGATCCCCTGGGGTAGGGAATGTCAACCTGCTCAAGCATTCTTGCCCGGAAAACTCCATGGACAGAGGAAAATTCCTGGTGGGCCATAGTCCATGGGGTCAGTGAGACATGGCTGAGTGACTGGGCGCTCGCACACATCCTCATAAGAGGAGGATTACACACAGAGAGAAGGTGATGAGAGGGTGCAGCAGAGAGAGCTCTGAAGATGCTGTCCTTACAGACTGGATTGACGTGAGCACAAGCCAAAGAATGCTGATAGCCATCAGAAGCTGAATGCCAGGAAAGGCAAAGCATTGATTTTCCCTGGAGTCTCTTAAATGAGCAAGGCCCTGTTGATACCTTGATGTTGGTCCACTGATGCTGAATTTGAATTCAGACTTCTGGTTCTTCAGAACTCTGAGAGAATGTATTTCTAGTTTGTGTTAATTTGTGACAACAGCTATATGAGGCTAATTTACTGCTCTTTTCTGATTTTTGCCATTAAAATCTTTTCAGTCTTATAAATTGCACTAGGGAAGTTACCTTTTTTCTCCTTTCTATAATAGTTCAAAAAATTTTGTGATCACTTTTTCAGTGTTTGGTAGGCATCAAATGTTAAAACCATATAGACCCCATTTCTTTTTTGGTGAGATGATTTTTTTTTTTTTAAGTTTTCACTGTAGTTTTTTCCCTTTCTCTCTCTCCTGCTCTTTCCCTCCCTTTTGCCTTCCCCCTAAGCTTATGTTTTTCTTATTAACAATTTTGTGATTGCCTTCATGCAGTGTCCAGTCTCTCCAATGCAGAACCAGGTCTTTAGAAGTGAGCTGGGATCTTGTTTCCATCTTGATATTTAGTGATACTGCAAATTAACGTATTAGTGGTATTTTAAATTAATGATCCTGCAAATTCATATATAGAAACCAAGGTCATGGTTGGCTTTGTTCAGGGTCTTGTTACAAGACTGTGTCCCATTTATCTGAGCTCACAGCTATGTGTAATCTGTAGGTTGAGGCAGTTTTCTATAGTGTTTTCCAGCTTCTTTTATTAATGAATCCTCTGGGCATCAAGAAGTGAATCTTGACTCCAAGTTTTCATTTTATAAGGAGCATATTTAATTCTTTTATCCTAAAGAGCTCTGTTCTCAGCCATTGGTGCCTGCTTTTTGGCTGGGGGTACAGTGGCCCCAAGGCTTCAGCTCTGCTCCATAAAAAACAAAACAAAGCCCTGAAAGTAATTTTAATTACTTTACATTTTGTTTACATTTTGTTTTAATTTTACTTAGTTTATTTCTACTTTCTATAAGCTAAAATTCTGGGTGCAGAAACAAAAATCTTTCTACACAAGCAATATCTATTTTAGCAGAAAAATGTTAAAAGTTAAGATTTATATCATGCCATGAAACAAAGTAATATATAAAAATAAGAGTTTAAGGAAAGTAGAAAGAGGCTTAAAGGTTTAAGTTTAGGCAGAGTGGTCGAGGTCACTATAGTTTTTAGTTCTCTATAATAATTTCACTGAGATTTTAAGGATAAGTTAAAATTGTATTTTTTCAGCAATTGTGTGTTTTGTTTTGATAAAGGTACAGATACCTAAAATGTTTAGTAATATTGACTGCATGGCAATCCAATAAATGAGTATATTTTCAACTTAATTGTCTTTCATTTTCACTTCATCTCCTGTCTTTTAAAAACAGCAGATTCCTTTTTTGTTGTGCTCTGCAGCCTCCCAGCCTGCCCAGAGTAGAGGAACCAGCCATTTTATCAGAATCTAGATGTTCCCAGTTCTTCTTTCTCTAGGTGTGGTTCTGGTTCATACTTGGCACTTTGGTGAATATTAATCTTTGACCATAACTGACAGTATTCAGATCACAGAGAAATAGGTATAGTATATTCGAAGTGCCTCTTGGTTTACATTATTTTATCAGTAAGCTGGCTTCTTTTGGGAAGCTTTGGAATGGTGAAGGGGGACGCCGCAGTTCCAAGTCCAAGCCTGAGGGTTCTTGGGGAGAGTGTCAGGTATACAGAAAAGGTACACAGTCAGGGAAGAGTCTGCCGCTTCTATCCCTGCACATGGTGAGGAAGAAGAAAGACAGTAGGAAGGCACAAATGATCAGAGTAATGTTCTGGTCTGTTCTTTCTAGTCTTTGACTCAGGATGAGGATGCTTATTAGTTAAGTCAAAGGGCAACTTTTACCCTTACTGATATTCGAGGTTCTTGGAAGAGATATCTTTCTGGATGTCCTTCCAGCATTAGCTTTCCAGAACTATCTTCAGTTCCAGGGTGGCATGGAGGACACAGAAGTAGCTGCATGTCCCTGCTGTGACACTCCCCCAGTGGTGAGGGATGAGGGATATGGCCACTTTGCAGTAGACTGCAGTACAGCTACCTTGGGCCATGACTGAATGGAGAGTTGTTCAGAGACTAGAAGGAGTCAACAGAGCCTTGGGAGCTGAGGTGAGATCAAGTCAACAATGGAGCATGGTCCTGTCTGAACAGAGTAGAAGAAGCAGACTATGAGTTAGATGAGCTGTGGATTTTAGCAGCAGAAGCTCCACGGGACACCCAGATACTTTCTTAAAAAACAGCAGGGGAAGGGGTAGAAATGTAAAGTATAGAGAATTTAGCCAAAGGAACTATTTATCAGGCTAAAATTTAGTACGTAGTTTTAAAAGAAATCTGGCTAATTTGCTGTTGAGGAAAATCAGATAAATAATTAGAGAAATAAACAAACTATGTTTCTTTGTGGAGTAATTTTTCAAAGCCGTTATCAATAGCCAGCTAAGACTTGGAGATGTTCCAAGTAAAAATTTCTTCTGTACTGCTGCTGTCTCCTGAGGGACTTAATGACCACATGGCTGAACTCTCCTGTATCAGTTGACAAATAGGATTGTATGTTAGCTAGAGATGCCATGCTTGTGGTTCACGGGGAATTTGGCAAAGTCTGGCTGCTTGTCTTGGGGTATCAGATGGAGGAAATTTTCTGATACTTGTTTTGTAATCTATAAACCCATTACATTGAAATTACATTGATCTCTTAATTCCTTAAGGAACATGTTTGAAAAACTTTAATCCTCTTAAAATACGGTCTGGTACTTCTTGCCAGTTGCAACATGACAGCGCTAGGGAAGGGGCACGTAGGTTAGTAGCCTGCAGCGCCACTGAACTCTACCTTTTGAGGGACAGAAACAGCATGGATCTAATCATGGGAACAGTAGGGTAATGCTGTAATTGACTTTTTTGGATTTCCAGGCCTCTTGCAGATCTCTGCATTCTTTTTTTTTTTTTTTTCCAAATGCTGCCTGGGCCTGGGGAGAGGAAGCATCAGGGATTTATGGTGTGATTGTATTCCTTTTGTAGCATTTCTCATAATAGTAATCTAAAGAATATTTGTGCGGTCATTTGCAATTATTTGTCTTCCTTACTATACTTTAAACTCCACAGCAAAATCTATGTCTGCTGACCTGTATTTGCCAGCTCTTAGCATAGTGTCTGGCATACACTAGACATTTAGTGAATACTGAGTGAATGAATAAATATTGAATGAGTTAGTGTTAGTAGTTACTTGCACATCTATAAATAAATTAGAATTTTATGGTCTGAATTAATTTTATGGTAAATTACAGCTTCATCCAAGTTTACCTTCTAATACTAAACGTATAATCTTTTAGGAGATTATATTAGGCACATCATATTCAGTGATGTACTGATAAATACTAACCACAGGCTCCCTGTAAGAAGGATAAATGCTAACCACAGGCTCCCTGTAAGAAAATGTCCTGGTTGGCGGTATTTTGCAACTTTCATAGTCTATAAAAACATCCCCAATGGCTGCCTTCAAGCAACTCAGGTTACTTCATCGAATGCAGAGATGAGAAGAAATATGCACAAGCCGTTCTTAAGACTCAGTGAAAGTTGGCTCCAGAGCAACACTGAAGCACATTTTTATGCCCTTTTAGTAATTCATTGTTCTTCACATATAAAGAGTATGCTGGTGACGCATTCAGTAGAACATGTGCTATAGAAAGATTTTGAAGTAGTCAACTGCAAATGATAAACTTAGAAAGTTTCTGTAGCTCAACATAATAGAATTTTATTTCTCACAGTGTGAGGTCCACGCTGCTGTCTGTGGCTGATCATCAGAGACTCCCTTCCAAATAGTCATTCAGATTCCCAGGCTCCTTCTTTTATTTTAATGGATCCTTTATCCCCCAGGGTCTTGAATGAAGAGCTTGATCATAGCATATGAGAGTTTTGAATGGTCATGAAATGGTACACATCATTTCGCTTGTAGTCCATAGGCCAGAACATAATAATGGCCATCTCTACAAGGGAGATTAGGAAATGTAATTTTCTAAGAGACAAAGAAATAAATTTAATAGCTAGCTAGCATCTTCTACAGTTTTCTAGTCATGTGATAGTGTTAAACCAATCAATTTAACACCTTTTTTTCTGACAAATACACACATTGATAAGCATTACAGATTAGTGGTGGAGCCTACTCTGATTAGACTGGAGTTTAGCAAACTCTTTTATTCTGTGTGAAGTTAGCTGGTTTTAGCAACTTTGCCTTGGCCTCATTAGCACCAGTCTCTAAGCAGTAATCCTTCATTTCTCTGAAATACTCTATTATTTATTATCCCTATTTAGATGAAAATCAGAATATTCAGAGGTTTACATTCCTTTAAGTTATTGTATGCAATTAACATAGTTTTGTTTGTGACTATGAAGTTTGGCTATTACATTTACCATTTTTATGGTTTTGAAGAGATATTTCTATTTTCCTTAGTTTTTTCCCCTTTTTAACCCCAACAAGGATGTTTGTGGAATGGAACATATGGTAATAAGGGACAAATTTGGGTCACTAGTATTTCATCTTGTATATTGCTGTATTACTTTGAAAATAGTGGCATATTTAGAACTGAAAGTAATAATACCTTATAATTTTGAATCCTCTGTGTTTTTGTATTCTCAGGGCCTAGATTTTTTTTTGTTTTGTTTTGGATAAATGATGACCAGCCAAACTAATAGGCTTTGACCTTGGTGATTTATGAGCATATATATTTCTAAGACGTTTTAAAAGCATTTATCATAAGGTACATTTGCTGGTTAACTTAACTGGCTAAAGGATTCCATTAACAAAAGTCCTATTTTATCCCAAATTAGTTAATTTTTTCCATAGACACAGAATTCAGCTCTATAGACATCAATTGTTTCATAGCCAATTAGTGAAAATTCACTTCACAGCACATCTATATGTTTGTAAGACATTGTTCAGTATCAGCAATTGATAAGTTGCAGTGTATGTAAAGGGCTTCAAGTGAAATTGTCAGTTTCTGTATTAATTTAAATGAGTGGATTTAGGCTTTCTGATCCTTAAAGATTAATAGATTCTTAATCCAAAAGTAGGAGGAGATAGTGAGAGAAGGGTAATGGGGTGTTAGGATGTGAGGATTACTAGAGACCAGCAGTTTAGGAAGGAACATAGGATCTAGTCAGAATTCCCTGGTGGCTCAGACGGCAGGGAATCCACCTGCAAAGGGCGGAAACCTGGGTTTGATCCCTGGGTTCGGAAGATTCCCTTGGGAGGGCATGGCAACTCACTCCAATATTCTTGCCTGGAGAATCCCGTGGACAGAGGAGCCTGGTGGGCTATATGCAAAGAGTCGGACACGACTAAGCGATTAAGCACAGCGCAATGTGGATAGCTCAGAGAGTATGGGAAAAGTATTAATACATAGTGTCTTTAATAGGAATCAGACAGCATCCTTCACACCTTGCAGTCATTTATTTTATATATTGATATCTACTGAGTGTTAACAGATAAGGAAAACTAAGCTCATAGTGTTTCTAGTTTTGTTTTTTTTTTTTCATTTTGCACTACCTGGAAATGATACTGTTCATACAATGAGTTAATTTAAATTTATAAATTTGTACAAATAGTATCATCAGTTCAGTTCAGTTCAGTTGCTCAGTCATGTCCGACTCTTTGCGACACCATGAATCGCAGCACGCCAGGCCTCCCTGTCCATCACCAACTCCTGGAGTTCACTCCAACTCACGTCCATCAAGTCAGTGATGCCATCCAGCCATCTCATCCTCTGTTGTCCCCTTCTCCTCCTGCCCCCAATCCCTCCCAGCATCAGAGTCTTTTCCAATGAGTCAACTCTTCTCATGAGGCGGCCAAAGTACTGGAGTTTCAGCTTCAGCATCATTCCTTCCAAAGAAATCCCAGGGCTGATCTCCTTCAGAATGGACTGTTTGGATCTCCTTGCATTCCAAGGGACTCTCAAGAGTCTTCTCCAACACCACAATTCAAAAGCATCAATTCTTTGGCGCTCAGCCTTCTTCACAGTCCAACTCTCACATCCATAGATGACCACAGGAAAAACCGTAGCCTTGACTAGACGGACCTTTGTTGGCAAAGTAATGTCTCTGCTTTTCAATATGCTATCTAGCTTGTATCATACGTTTACCTAGTTTACACTGATGTAAATTGGTAGGGCTGGTTATGGCCTCCTCTAGCCTAGCCTAGTCACTGTGAGGAACACACTTGTAACTCACTGAACACACTGAATTGGGAATTGCTGCCCTGGTGGGCTCTCCTTACCAAACATCAGAATCACCTGTAGGATTTGGCAAATAAATAAAAGAAAATAGCAGATTTCTGCGTTCTTTCCCAGTTTCTGATTCGGTAAGTCTGGGGTGTAGCCTGGAAAGGTGCACTTCTAAAGTTGCCAGGTGATACTCGGGCTGTTCTAGGGACACTCTTGAGGCTCTCTGGAAGAGCTTAAGTAACCTGCCTACCTTGTGACAAATGATGAAGCAGCAGTAAGTTGTTTCTGCAGATGATCATGATTGGATAGTTGTCTGTCTCACAAACTCTCATTTCTGTTTCATTATCAATTAGCAGGTGCAAAAGGATGTTACTCTTCAATATTTTGAGTGTGACTTAGTCCAGATAACTTCATAGCATCAAATCATATAGATGTATTATCACTGTTAACATGAATCATAATTTTTTATAAAAAAGCAGACAAATTCAAATTTAATTTTTAACATTATTTTCTGGTTCTATATTTAGTTGCTTTCACTTTTAAAAGAGATCTGTAGTACCTACGTTTGTCACAAGATGGCATTTAAAGGCTGAAGATTTTGGTTGAAATTTGATTTTTGAGACTGTTGATGAGTTAGATGTATAATGTTTCATACGTATTCAAAACAAAAGAAATTTGAACTATGATGTATTTTTTAAAATTTGAGTGAGATTTTGATATTTTACTATCAAAAATGCTTTCTTATTATAAAAATTAGATAGTAACAAAAATTAACGTTATTGATGATTAATTCTTTTGGGAAAGGATGCAACATGAATGTTAGAGTAATAGCATAAAAATTTTATTACATTACATCCCCCAGAAAGATTTCAAATGATTTCAAGTTAGCGAACATTTAGAAGCTCTTACTGTTCTATAATGTATGAAGTCTTATTATGCAAACAGGGTTTCCCACGTGGCTCAGTGGTACTCCTTCTGCCAGTGTGAGGAACACAGGAGACTGGGTTTGATTCCTGGGTTGGGAAGATCCCCTGGAGTAGGAAATGGCAGCCCACTCCAGTATTTTTGCCTAGAGAAACTCATGGACAGAGGAACCTGGTCGGCTACAGTCCATAGGGTTGAAAGAATTGGATACGACTGAGCAACTGACTGAGCAAATAGATTCAAGGGATTAGATCTGATAGACAGAGTGCCTGAGGAACTGTGGACAGAGGTTCGTGACCCTGTACAGGAGGCAGGGATCAAGACCATCCCCAGGGAAAAGAAATGCAGAAAGGCAAATGGTTGTCTGAGGAGGCCTCACAAATAGCTGTTAATAGAAGAGAAGCGAAAGGCAAAGGAGAAAAGGAAAGATATACCCATTTGAATGCAGAGTTCCAAAGAATAGCAAGGAGAGATAAGAAAGCCTTCCTCAGGGATCAATGTAAAGAGATAGAGGAAAACAATACAATGGGAAAAACTAGAGATCTCTTCAAGAAAATTAGAGATACCAAGGGAACATCTCAAGCAAAGATGGGCACAATAAAGGACAGAAATGGCATGGACCTAACAGGAGCAGAAGATATTAAGAAGAGGTGGCAAGAATACACAGAAGAACTATACAAAAAGATCCTCATGACCTAGATAATCATGATGGTGTGATCATTCACCTAGAGCCAGATATCCTGGAATATGAAGTCAAGTGGGCCTTAGGAAGCATCACTACAAACAAAGCTAGTGGAGGTGATGGAATTCCAGTTGAGCTGTTTCAGATCCTGAAAGATGATGCTATGAAAGTGCTGCACTTGATATGCCAACAAATTTGGAAAACTCAACAGTGGCCACAGGACTGGAAAAGGCCAGTTTTCATTCCAGTCCCAAAGAAAGGCAATGCCAAAGAATGCTCAAACTACTGCACAATTGCACTCATCTGACATGCTACTAAAGTAATGCTGAAAATTCTCCAAGCCAGACTTCAACAGTATGTGAACTGTGAACTACCAGATATTCAAGCTGGTTTTAGAAAAGGCAGAGGAACCAGAGATCAAATTGCCAACATCCACTGGATCAACTAAAAATCAAGAGAGTTCTGGAAAAACATCTGCTTTATTGACAATGCCAAGGCCTTTGACTGTGTGGACCACAACAAACTCTGGAAAATTCTTAAAGAGATGGGAATACCAGACCACCTGACCTCTTGAGAAATCTGTATGCAGGTCAGGAAACAACAGTTAGAATTGGACATGGAACAACAGTCTGGTTCCAAATAGGGAGAGGAGTCGTCAAGGCTGTATGTTGTCACCGTGCTTATTCAACTTATATGCAGAGTACATCATGAGAAACACTGAGCTGGATGAAGCACAAGCTGGAATCAAGATTGCCGGGAGAAATATCAATAACTTCAGATATGCAGATGACACCACCCTTATGGCAGAAAGCAAAGAAGAACTAAAGAGCCTCTTGAAGGTGAAAGAGGAGAGTGAAAAAGTTGGCTTAAAATTCAACATTCAGAAAACTAAGATCATAGCATCCAGTCCCATCACTTCATGGCATATAGATACGGAAACAGTGGAAACAGTGGCAGACTTTATTTTCTTGGGCTCCAAAATCACTGCAGGTGGTGGCTGCAGCCATGAAATTAAAAGAAAAGTTATGACCAACCTAGACAGCATGTTAAAAAGTAGAGACTTTAGTTTGTCAACAAATGTCCGTCTAGTCAAAGCTACGGTTTTTTCAGTGGTCATGTATGGATGTGAGAGTTGGAGTATAAAGAAAGCTGCGCACCGAAGAGTTGATGCTTTTGAACTCTGGTGTTGGAGGAGACTCTTGAGAGTCCCCTGGACTGCAAGGAGATCCAACCAGTCCATCCTAAAGGAGATCAGTCCTGAATATTCATTGGAAGGACTGATGTTGAAGCTAAAACTCCAATTCTTTGGCCACCTGATGTGAAGAGCTGACTCATTTGAAAAGACTCTGATGCTGGGAGGGATTGAAGGCAGGAGGAGAAGGGGACGACAGAGGATGAGATGGTTGGATGGCATCACTGACTCAATCACTGACAGGGAGGTCTGGTGTGCTGCAGTCCGTGGGGTCACAAAGAGTCGGAGTTAACTGAGTGACTGAACTGAACTGAGCAACTGAGCATGCACCCATGTGCATTATTCAAATAGAAGATACAGATGTTGCCCCCACTGAGCTTTGAATTTAGTTGGAGAAACATGAAGAGAAATGTATATCCAATTTGAAGAGAACAAAATAAAAATGATCAAGTACGGTGTTGTTTGATATAGACACAAACAATGTAAACTGAAATAATGGGCAATGAAGCAAAAATTTTAAATTGCATTTTACAAAAGCATCCTTGTATCAGTTGAAAATAGCATGTTGACTATTTCTTTTACTGTGATTATCTATATTATTATAATTGATTCAAACCAAGGAGAAATGTTTAGCCAATTGGAGAGCCTTAAGATTCAGTATTTGACATAAATATGACATTAAAGTCACTCGATTTTTTTCTTGATTAATTGAAAAACATTTTTGGGAAGAAGATAAAGTTTATTTGCCCATGCAGATGTTAGTTTTAAAATTCTTTGATTCCTGGAGTCTGAAAAATGCATCTATTAAAAAACCAAGAGTAGGATGATGGTTACCAGGGGATGGGAGGGAGAAGAGGGAATTTGCTATTTAATGGATATAGACTTTGAATTTTACAAGACACACAAATTTCGGAGATATGTTTCACAACAATATGAATATACCTAATGCTACTGAACTGTGCACTTAAAAATGGTTAAATTGTACATTTTATGTGAAGTGTTCTAGTAAAATTATGAAATTGTTTAGGTTTCTATTAATCAACAATATTCCTAGCTTTATTTTAGCCATTAAGAGCTACTCAAAAAAAATAAAAGCCCCTCAAGAAGCTGTAATATATTTGATGATAAAAGATTAACCTATTATTAGCAGGTAACCTACTGAAAGTCCAACATAAGCCAGGCGTTGTGCCATTGTGCCAGACATTTTATATAAATTATTTAAATCCTCAAAACAATAATAGGAAAATGAATATTACTATCCCTATTTCTTATTTTATCATTAAGGGAACTAAGTTTTATAGACGTGAAGGTTCAGTACCTTGTTGAACTTTCAGTTTCGTTGGAGAAACATGAAGAGTAATGTATATCCAATTTGAAGAGAGAACAAAATAAAAATGGTTGTCTAGGTTCCTCTGAGTTGGTATTAAATCCATTTTTTTCTAGCCTCAGAATCCATTTTCTGTGTATTTTACTATGTTTCTAATTTAAATAAAAAGCAATTAAAGACTACAAAGAAACAGCTAGTAATTATACTTTCCAGTCTGGTATTTCTACTGCCAGTAAATATTGTCTATTTCATTATAGTTATTTTGCTAGAGTTAAAAGATACGTGATTTAATTATCAATAGTAGTTAATCTGGATTATGTTTTAACTTTAAAAAGAATGACCATACATACACATATATACGTATATATATTGTTAGCTTGAGTTGTTGTCTCTCTTTCTACTTGCTTTTAACTTTGGAAACACTAATTTCTTTTCCCTGTATATTCACGTGCAGGTTATGTGGGTATGTAATTTGTGCCGAAAACAACAAGAAATCCTCACTAAATCGGGAGCATGGTTTTATAATAGTGGATCTAACACACCACAGCAACCTGAGCAAAAGGTTCTCAGAGGACTGCGGAATGAGGAGGCGCCTCAGGAGAAGAAAGCAAAACTGCATGGGCAGGCCCAGTTCCAAGGACCCTCAGGTGACTTATCTGTACCTGCAGTGGAGAAAAGTCGATCTCATGGGCTCACAAGACAGGATTCTATTAAAAATGGGTCAGGAGTGAAGCACCAAATTGCCAGTGACGTAGCTTCAGACAGGTAAACATTTTGCTTAATCTTTAGGTAAATATTATTTTTAAACTTCATTCCAAACAGAAGTAAAAATACATGACATGTTTAGGCAACAAATGAGTTGTCTAAATATAATGTAAATGTCCATATGTTTTATAGAAATGCTGAAAGTGATGTTAGGACTTGAGCTCTTATATGTTTGAACAGTCTTAGATTTGATGAGGGAGTGTCAGATTGTTACAGAATAAAGAAGTGAAATGAAACAGGGAGCCTTGGTAGGAGGTTATGATCCCAGGAAAGACAAATGGGCATAAGAGCAATGGGAATGAAGGAGATGGTTTTTAAGACACTTTGGAGAAGTTGGATTGATGGGACCAACTGGAAGAGGAATTGGGAGAATGGGGAAGATTAATCACATTTCCAAAGGTTCTACCTCAAGTTGAAGCATGAAGTGGTTTTCCAGCTGATGAAAGGGCTTCATAGTTTGATTTTTCCATTGACTAACTCTGTTATTAACTCTGTGGCTCAGTTCAGTGGGCTTCTCTATGTTCAAAGTGTTAGACTTTTAAAATTAGTTTCTGGGTCTTAGATTTCCTAATTTTGGAAGGGGGAGAATGAAAAATTTTGTTGGGAAGATTATTTTTCTATATCGTATTCCTCTGAACTGACAATTAAGAAAAAATCTAGTTCACACTATGTTTGTTATCTGGAAGTGGCAGATGCATTTACATGTGAACAACTATAAAGTCATACATTTGTTGAAACACAAATCTAAGTTGTGTTTACAGGATGGTTGGTTCTGAGTGTTACTAAAATGCAAGTCTGTGTGTCCCACACACAGTGAGGCCAAATGGTACCAAAGCTTCGGAGTCTGGAACAGAGAAAGATATATTGCGATGTCATGAGAGGAGATGGGTGGCTCACATCCTCAGAACCCCAAAAGCTTTCAGCAGAGCCCCTCATAGGAAAGGTGAGGGAGGGGTGTAGTTAGCATCAGATCCTTTGTTCTTAAGGTCATGTCATGGTTGGGTAAGAATGTTTCCGCACACCTTCACTGAAACAAATGATATTCTCTGTTCTGACAAGAAAAAGCAAGGTCCTGAGACTCAACTTCTCTCTGAGATCCAGGCCCTGGCTAAGAGAAGGGGGCTGGTCACCTTGCCCAGGAGTGTTCACATCCAGCACCCAATCTGGGTCCTCTTACCGGGGTCCGGGCCTGGTAGACGAGGCTGGCAGTGTTCTCAGGCCTGGGTCCCCAGACCCTGCGTGGCCATCATTACTGAGGGAACCCGATGCCCAGGACTGCAGGCTTTTCATTTAAACTGGAGAGAATCATTTGTGGCAAATACCAGTCAGATTAATTCCCAGCTCACAACAATTGCCCTTCTTTGAGAATAGCCCCAGCCACAGAGGTGGACCTGAAGTAATGGAGTACAGTGTTCTTACAGCTTAACCCCGACCTCTGGCCACCTCCTAGGGGTAGACAACTGATCAAGCTGTACCAGTTTTTGAAACTTGAATGGGCAGACTGAAGCTGCTACCTTAATGACAGTATCCACATACTCAGGTGCTGAGGCCTCCATGGACTGTGACTCATGGAGACTGCCCCTGCCATTTTGTAAAGGCCTGGGCCCAGCCACTGGGCGGCCTTGGCAGGGGCTCTGGTACTTAGCAGGGCACAGCCCTTAGCCTGTCCCAGGCCATCCTAGCTCACCTGCTGGCCCTCAGCCCGGTGGCTCAGGAGGACCTGGGGCAAAGGGCACAACCTGCCTCTCACTGCACTTTCTGCCTGGAGGGCCGCTGGGAGTCTGACTGTTGGCAGAAAGGGACCTCTAGCCACTGCTCTAAGGGGCTTGTGCTAATGACCACATGCTGGCCAGGTGAGAATGGCGTGCTAAGGGCTGCCTGCATGCACTGCCCCAGTTACAATCTGAAGGCAAGGAACAAATCTCTCCTTTAAAGTTAACATCAGATTCTGCTCAGTAGGAGTTTCTTAGTAACAGAATTTGAGTTACGTTTTGTGATGTAGATCCCCCTCCAACTTGAGGGCACCTGCTGCCGCTTAGTCACTTCAGTTGTGTCTGACTCTGTGCGACCCAATGGACTGTAGCCCACCAGGCTCCTCTATCCATGGGATTCTCCAGGCAAGGATACTGGAGTGGGTTGTCATTTCCGTCTCCAGGGGATCTTCCTGACCCAGGGATTGGACAGCTGACCCTCGCCCATTTTCACAGTGACGGCTCTTAACTGTCTTTCTGCAGAGCCTGGACTTTGGCCGCTGGTCTGAGGTCTGACCCTAGGTAGGATGGTGATGCCCTCCAACCTCTGTCTGCTACCCGGTCAGTCTTCTCTGGCTGGACACCCTACCAGGTGCCAGAAATGGAAAAGCTCAGACTCGAAATCCAAGAGGGGAGCATTGGCTGAGAACTGGAGGGTTGTGATCCTCCATGTCTGTGGGGTGGGAAAGGTGCTCAGCTGAGGCGGAAGAACCCAAGCCAGGCTGGCTACCAGCTAGACCTGTCCCCTGGTGTCCATGACCCTCCAGGCTCATGGCTGTTTGGAGTCTGGCTGTCTCGACTCCTCTGCTGGCTCTCAGAGCCTTGCCTGCTGCTAGCAGACATGCCCCTGGAGGCGTGCCCTCAGCCCCATCACTCACACCCCTTCTGTGTCCAGCTTAGCTGAGGCATGCCTGCCTCTATTACATGAGCACTCAATTATAACATGTAAGGTAACTATGAGTCACTTTGTCGTCGGTGTTCAGTTGCTAAGCCATGTCTAACTCTTTGTGAACTCATGGACTATAGCCCACCAGGCTCCTCTGTCCATGGGATTTCCTAGGCAGGAATATTGGAATGGGTTGCCGTTTCCTTCTCCAGGGGGAGTCACTTTAGAAGATGCCTAAAGCCATCACCCTGTTGTGTTGCTACAGCTTAGGAAAATAATGAAATGATGGCTGTGCTTGTTGTTTGAAAACTAGCAAAAGTGAAACAGACAGTGTAAATCCTATCTTGGGCAAAACAGTGGTGATTTCATGGCTGGTATGCTGTGAACACGTCTCAGTGCAAAATCTCAGGAACTCAGGAATTTTAAGGTTAGAGGACCATCTTAGATTGAGGACCACCTTAAGGACACAAAAATTTAAGAACAGGTAGTTTTATGTGTAAGGCAATCCAAGGCATTGCCTGTAGGGAGGTGGGAAATGATCCAGTTAAGGAAGGAACACAATATTGGATGCATTCAAGACCTTAACCTCTTAGCAATTGTGTCTCAATCTTACTGGTACTTTTGGGAGACAAAGTATCATTTCCTCAGAGTTATCCCATGCAATGGGCAAGGAGGCTGGGGATATTTATCCATAACTTTCCTTTGCTGTTGGATTAAGACTATTTCTGGTGGGTACTAACTCTCTGGAACTCATTGCTCAAGCAAATTCTTGTGCCAGAGGAAACAGTCAGGCAGAATATTACAAATACAGTAAGAAAGCATCACTGAGTAGGGGACAGTGAAGGAATAAGGCAATGTGGGTTGAGACAGCAGCAGTGTCTGCTACACAGGGACTTCACGAATCAGGAAAAATTGTGAAATGGCAAGTATAATGGTCACAGTATATGAACTTCAATGAAGAAAATAGATGATAACCAATGGAGATAGGATTTTAAATGAATAAATGGCAATAAAATGGATAATGGAAGCAGATTCCTTCAAAAACTAGATAGCTGAATGAGATAGTTTCCTTTGGACTCTAGAAAGTTAGGAAGAAAAAAGCAAATACTAGAACCCTGGATCACATAATAGATTATTAAGTTTTGGAGTGCATATAGTTAAGAGGTTATAGATGTTAAAAATAAATCCAACAAATTTATGAATAATTACTTCACCATTGTAGGGAAATTAGAAGCATATCTCTAATCTTTGAAGAAGGTGGTAAAAACAAATGTATTTCTTTCAATATTATCCCTTGATGCTTCTTTCACTTACAAAGTACTAGCCCAAATGAACAGTAGAATTCTGACACATTATGGGGAAGCATAATTCAGAATTATGAATGTTGAAAGCTCAACATTCAGAAAACTAAGATCATGGCATCTGGTCCCATCACTTCATGGGAAATAGAGGGGGAAACAGTGGAAATAGTGTCAGACTTTATTTTGGGGGTCTCCAAAATCACTGTAGATGGTGACTGCAGCCATGAAATTAAAAGATTGATTTTAATTTCCTCCTTGGAAGGAAAGTTACAACCAACCTAGATAGCATATTAAAAAGCAGAGACATTACTTTGCCAACAAATGTCCATCTAGTCAAGGCTATGGTTTTTCCAGTGGTCGTGTATGGATGTGAGAGTTGGACTGTGTAGAAAGCTGAGAGCTGAAGAATTGATGCTTTTGAACTGTGGTGTTGGAGAAGACTCTTGAGAGTCCCTTGGACTGCAAGGAGATCCAACCACTCCATCCTAAAGGAGATCAGTCTTGGGTGTTCATTGGAAGGACTGATGCTGAAGCTGAAACTCCAGTACTTAGGCCACCTCATGCGAAGAGTTGACTCATTGGAAAAGACCCTGATGCTGGGAGGGATTGTGGGCAGGAGGAGAAGGGGACGACAGAGGATGAGACGGGTAGATGGCGTCACCAACTTGATGCACATGAGTTTGGGTGAACTCCGGGAGTTGGTGATGGACAGGGAGGCCTGGTGTGCTACAATTCATGGGGTCGCAAAGAGTCGGACACGACTGAGCGACTGACCTGAACTGATGGGGAAGCAGGATGTAGTCCTTTTTAAAATTCTTTTTCTGCCCAGTGCCTTTGACATCTGAAACCAGTAAATGCATACTTTACTGACTCAATGTATCCTGTAATTATATCCTTCCGTTCTGAACCTCATACAAGTAAACCAATAGCCCCTTTGTTAATAAGAATTACTTTTAGTTAAGGAAGAAGAGTTTAATATCAGATTTGGTAATTATACCTACAAAATGGAATTGGTTATAATTTGTATAAACTTTTACTTGGAAAATACTTTCTCTTCAAGAATAATTCCCCTTATCATAAGCAGGAAAGTGTGTTTATTTTTTTAATGCAGGTTCTATATTAATTTATTAGGCATATATGTATGGGCCTTTTGAATTTTTTTCCCTAGAGCAAGGGATCAGCAAACGCTGTTGCTGGCATCCAGTCTGTGCCGTATGTCTTGTAAATAGTTTTGTTGGAACACAGACACATCTGTTAGTTTACTTATTGTCTGTGGCTACTTTCAGCTAAAACTCCAGAGCTGAGCAGTTAGAAGAAACCAGTTATATGGCCTTCATAGCCTATAATATCTATGCTGCTGCTGCTGCTGCTACGTCTCTTCAGTCGTGTCTGACTGTGCAACCCCCTACACGGCAGCCCCCCAGGCTCCCCCGTCCCTGGGATTCTCCAGGCAAGAACACTGGAGTGGGGTGCCATTTCCTTCTCCAATGCATGAAAGTGAAGTTGCTCAGTCATGTCTGACTCTTTGCGACCCCATGGACTGCAGCCTACCAGGCTCCTCTGTCCATGGGATTTTCTAGGCAAGAGTACTAGAGTGGGGTGCCACTGCCTTTTCCGATAATATCTATGACCCTTTACAAAAAAAATTTGCCTTTTCCTGTCCTAGAGAGAGAGTGGTTAGGTCTCTTAGCAGTGTTGCAATTTCTCTGTTCTTTGCTCACTTTCTTCTGTTTCTATTTAAATTGCTTCAGGTAGGCCTGTTTCCTTGCTCCCCTTACCTTCCTCTCCTCTCTCACTGTCTTGTCTTTCTCTCTCCCCGTGTCTCTCTCCTGCCTTACTGGAATGAGTCTTCTAGCAATATTTGACTTGGACAGTAAAATGGATTTTCTCATAAAGAATATAGCTCCAGTTTAAAGTACAATATTATTAGTACTTTGTTCTTTAATATCATCCAGAAACCAGCAGCCTCAAAAAGAGAAACTTTGGTTTAATTAATTTAAATCTATGGACCTAGAACTATGCTTGAAGGAAAATTATGTTATATTTTTTTGCTTTTAGGAGCTTTAGTTTAATTTTTAACTATATCCTGTAGCGGTTTTGACCTATTTTATGACTTATTATTTTAGCAAAGATCTCAGTACCGTGCTTTACACATAGACCTTCAGTATTTACTGAATGATGAACACCAAGTTGGCTCTAGAACTTAACTCTAAGTTATTTCATAATACTGAAGAAGTTAGTTACTCAAGAGGACATAAAAATCTTACATGTCTATGTCTATATTAACAGAACTTAAAAATACATGAAGGGAAAACTGATAAAACTACAGGGAGAAATCAACAAATCCGCAGTTGTGAAGCCTCCAAGCCAGGCTTCAGCAATACGTGAACCGTGAACTTCCAGATGTTCAAGCTGGTTTTAGAAAAGGCAGAGGAACCAGAGATCAAATTGCCAACATCCGCTGGATCATAGAAAAAGCAAGAGAGTTCCAGAAAAACATCTATTTCTGCTTTACTGACTATGCCAAAGCCTTTGACTGTGTGGATCACAATAAACTGTGGAAAATTCTGAAAGAGATGGGAATACAGACCACCTGACCTGCCTCTTGAGAAATCTATATGCAGGTCAGGAAGCAACAGTTAGAACAGGACATGGCACAACAGACTGGTTCCAAATAGGAAAAGGAGTATGTCAAGGCTGTATATTGTCACCCTGCTTATTTAACTTCTATGCAGAGTACATCATGAGAAGCGCTGGACTGGAAGAAACACAAGCTGTAATCAAGATTGCTGGGAGAAATATCAATAACCTCAGATATGCAGATGACACCACCCTTATGGCAGAAACTGAAGAGGAACTCAAAAGCCTCTTGATGAAAGTGAAAGAGGAGAGTGAAAAAGTTGGCTTAAAGCTCAACATTCAGAAAACGAAGTTCATGGCATCTGGTCCCATCACTTCATGGGAAATAGATGGGAAACAGTGGAAATAGTGTCAGACTTTATTTTTTGGGGCTCCAAAATCACTGCAGATGGTGACTGCAGCCATTAAATTAAAAGATGCTTCCTCCTTGAAAGGAAAGTTACAACCAACCTAGGTAGCATATTAAAAAGCAGATATATTACTTTGCCAACAAAGGTCTGTCTAGTCAAGGTTATGGTTTTTCCAGTGGTCATGTATGGATGTGAGAGTTGGACTGTGAAGAAAGCTAAGTGCCAAAGAATTGATGCTTTTGAACTGTGGTGTTGGAGAAGACTCTTGAGAGTCCCTTGGACTACAAGGAGATCCAACCAGTCCATCCTAAAGGATATCAGTCCTGGGTGTTCATTAGAAGGACTGATGCTGAAGCTGAAACTATTACTTTGGCCATCTGATGTGAAGAGTTGACTCATTGGAAAAGACTCTGATGCTGGGAGGGATTGGGTGCAGGAGGAGAAGGGGACGACAGAGGATGAGATGGCTGAATGGCATCTCCAACTTGATGCACATGAGTTTGGGCGAACTCCGGGAGTTGGTAATGGACAGTGAGGCCTGGTGTGCTGCAATTCATGGGGTCGCAAAGAGTCGGACACGACTGAGCGACTGAACTGACTGACTGACAGTTGTGATTGGAGTGGTTGGAGTTATAAATACCCTTCTCTCAGTAACTGATAGAACCGGTAGGCAGAAAATCATCAAAGATATAGTAGACTTGAAAAACAGTATCAATCAACCTGACCTAATTGATATTTACAGAACAATCCACCAAACAACAATAGAATATTCATTCTTATTAGTGGTACAAAGAATAGTAAGAAGATAGACCACATTCTGGCCTTTAAACAAGTCTCATTGTGCTGAAACAGTGAATATCCATTTAAAAATGAAATTTGAAGCTTGCTTTTTTACCATAAAAATAGCCAAAAATGGAACATAGCTGTAATAATAAAAATTAGAAGTATAAAACTTATAGAAGAAAATGTAAAAGAAAATCATTGTGACTTTGCTTTGTGCTAAAACTATAAAGCTCTAAGAAGAACCAGAGGAGGCTATCTTCATGATGTAGGCAAAGATTCTATAGATAAACATAGAAAGTGATAACCATAAAAGGCAAAAAAATGACAAACTAGACATCATCAAAATAAAAACTTTGTTCATCGAAAGATACTAAGAAAATGTATAACCAAATTAAACTTTAAGAAATTTCCAGAGAAAATATTTGCAATACATATAGCTTAAAAAGGAATATAAAGAACACTTACCTGTAAATAATATAAATAAGGGACTTCCTTGCTAGTCCAGAGGCTAAGACTCCAATCTTCCAATTCAGGTGATCTGGGTTCAATCCCAGATTGGGGAACTAGATCCCAATGCTGCAATTAAGAGTTCACATGCTACAGCTAAGAGGCCAAGCACAGCCTAATTAAAAACAAAACAAAACAAAAACCCTAAAAGTGCAAAAAGTATTCTCTTCACAGCAGAAATACACAAATGGCTGTTAACCTGATGAAACTATGAGGAGAATGTCCTATGTCTTTATTCATTTGAAAGATGCAAAGCAAGGTGACAATGAGACACTTTTGATGCACTCACTTGGAAAGCTGCAATTTTAAAAATGAAAACCGTGATATCATTTAACATCTGTGAGGATTTGGAGCGATTGGATCTCTAATATTTTGCTGGTGAGAGTATACTTCCTATACTCCATTTACTCTGCAGGTGAGAGTAAATGCTTTCTGTTTTCAGTTGAGTTAAACTTGAACCATTGTCAAGTTTCCTTCATTTAAGAGGCCTATAAATAGAATTGCAATATATGCCAGTTTGCCCAGGACAGTCCAGTTTGCACCTGTTCTCCTGGCAGCCTGCATAGGTTGGCTTTTGTCCTGGATTTTTTTTATATGAAATATTTCATTGAGTTGCCTTATAAACTGGCTTGAGTTTGATAGGTCTCCACTTTATACTTTTAGCTTCTGACATGATTTAATTCTGTGTGGAATACATGTGCAGTTAACAAAGTTCTGATCTGAAATACAGCCAGCAACAGTCTGTCTTTTCCCCAACTTTTCAGATGTAAGATAGTTAACATTCCTCTTTTAAGGACAGGATGTAAAGCGCTGGTGGACAAAATGAAGTGTGGTTGAAAGGTGGTGGTGGGAGAAGTATTTGATATCACTGTCCCACTTACCCTGTGGTTATAAACCAACTTTGTCATGGCTCATTCTTTGGCATTTGAGATGCAGAAATCAAAGTTTGCGTAGTCTTTGAAAAATTTAGATTATAGTCTGGATGTTTTTTATACAGTGGTATTGTCATTTATTGTAGACTTTAAATATGCAAATGTTTATATATTTTATTATTTGGTAATTAAAAAAAACTTTTGCAATGAGTATTTCATCAGCAAGGTGCTGAAAATTGAAAATGTGTTTTAACTGACTGTATATAACCCGCACAAAATTTTTGTTTCACTTGCCATCCACTAGGGGGCTCATAGTCGCTGAATACATCACTGCAGAAAACAAAATATCTGGTGAAAAAGCAACATCTATTTCAAAAGTTAGTATAGTTATTTTAAGAAGATCCAAAAATCGCAGAATAATACATATATAGAAGTTATAGTTTACATGTCATTCTGAAAAACATTTCTTTTACATGAAATGACTGTGCTTTAAAATTAATTTTACTTATTTTGAATTCTAAGTTTCTTTGTGCTCAAAAAGTAAATTACTGGCTTCATTAACATAAGAACGCCATTGCACTGGTAAGTGTTGACCTTTTAAAAAAGAATTTTGAAAGTTGTGGTTATCAACTATAAAGTGAAAGTGAAGTCACTCAGTTGTGTCCGACTCTTTGCGACCCCGTGGACTGTAGCCCACCAGGCTCCTCCGTCCATGGGATTCTCCAGGCAAGAATACTGGAGTGGGTTGCCATTTCCTTCTAAGACACTGAAAATTTTCTCTACAAAAAGTAAGGGAGGAAATGGACAAATTAAACCGATTTCATGATATGAGAGTCACGTATCTTCTTCATCACTGTAATCCTAGCGCCTTACACGGTAATTGATACAGTGTGCTTAGTGAAGGACTTGTCTGGTGGGTCAGTGGTAAAGAGTCCACCTGTCTTGCCCGAGACGGGAGTTTGATCCCTGGGATGGGAAGATCCATTGGAGAAGGAAATGGTAACTCACTCCAGTATACTTGTCTGGAAATCCCCACGAACAGAGAAGCCTGGTGAGCTACAGTCAGTGGGGTTGCAGAGAGTCGTACACGACTTAGCGACTGAACAATGAATACCAATGTGCTCAGGGAACAGTTACTGAAAATCTGAATGAATGGAATAATAAAATAGCTTAAGGAAAAAGAAGGCTGATCTATAAGGACGTGGGGATGTCTGACAGAACCCCAGGAAAAGAATGGGGATAAACTTTATGAACAATTGGAGTTGTGGATTCAAATTCTACAAACTCTTATCTCACTGTCTTTTCTCTCTTTCTCATCCTAACCATTCTTTCTTGTGTCTGTCCAAAATGGTTTTTACTATTCAGCTGTTCTGTGTGGTAGGAAAGACGACCATCAATAGAAATTAGTTGAACAAATGAATGAAAGGAGTATTGTAGTAGCCTTCATATTGAAAACCAATATAGTATCATCATTTTACATAATGCTTGGGAATTTGTAGGGTAAGTTAACTTAAAGAAAAGTGATGTAGAGATTGAGTAGTTAGGAAACAAAACTTTGCTATGAAAATGCAGTTACAAAGTCTAAGATAACACATAGTTGAACTGGGATTTATGCTACTTAGGGTTGAGATAGAGCATGAAGTATAAATTCTTGCCATTCGAAACCTATTAAAATGCCTCAACATTTAACTATATAATGGTACATATATAAGAGTATTTTAGGAGGGGCTGCGTGCATTTTGTTCTGACATTCAATATCAAAATTGATCTTGCCAGTGGCCCATAAAAATATTACCCAGTCTGCTACTGCTGCTAAGTCGCTTCAGTCGTGTCTGACTCTGTGCGACCCCAGAGATGGCAGCCCACCAGGCTCACCCATCCCTGGGATTCTCCAGGCGAGAACACTGGAGTGGGTTGCCATTTCTTTCTCCAATTACCCGGTCTAAAAGGATATAAATAACATTTTATGTTTCAGGTCTCTTAAACTGGGTGCGAAATCAAGAGCAACTTCTGAACTCATTCATAGCATATACTTGTTAGTGAAATTAGATTAGATTTATTTTTAATTTATCAGCAAGTGTTAGAAGTTATTTTCTCCTAAATGACCTAGTATTATTCTAGATTCATCGAATTATTCTATAGAGATAGCTTTGATAGCTATTTGAAAAATATTTATGCTAATTAAAATACAGTTTATGCACTGATTAAAATAGAGTTTATAATCAGCCACATTTTTTAATTGAATCTTGTTTTGGACTCTTGATTTTTGAGTAAATCTTAAAACTTCTGAGGTCATAGGGAAAGATTGTCTTACACGTGAAAGTGTATTTCTTCTGTATATTATGTCCCAGTTCTGTGTACCTACTCCATATCCTAGCCACTCAGTTTCTTTTTCTTCTACAAACACTGGTGCTATTTTTGTATGCATTTCTATACTTATTCTCTGCAAATACAAGAATATATTCTTCATATATACATACATACATACATTATTTTACATATAAAATATATGTGTATATATTATATATATGTATATATATCTATATTTATGGGATTCCCTGGTGGCTCAGTGGTAAAGAATCCGCCTACCAATGCAGGAGATATGGCTTCAATCCCTGATTTAGGAAGATCTCCTGGAGAAGGAAATTGTGACCCACTCCAGTATTCTTGCCTGGGAAATCCCATGGACAGAGTAACCTGGTTGGCTACAGTCCACCGGGTCACAAAAGAGTTGGATCCACTAAATAACAGCAACAATATATGTTTTTTCCTTTAAAATGATAGCATATATATATAGTATTCTATTTCTGTCTTTTCATTTAATAACATGTTTGCCAATACATAAATGACGGTGCTTCATTATTATTTTTTTGGCTTTGCCACATGGCTTGCAGGGTCAGGGACCAAACCTGGACCCCAGCATTGGAAGCATGGAGTCCTAACCACTGGACTGCCAGGAATTCCCATTTCACCATTATTTTTAATGGATGTGTCAAAATTATTTATTTCCTAATGATGGAAACTTAGGTTATTGCCAAAATTTTTTAGTTTACAAACACTGTCGTGATAAATAATCTTATAAATATATGTATACACATATATGTGTATATATAAAATCTTGTATAAGAGTAAATCTGTAAGGTAAATTCCCAAGTGGAATAACTTGATCAAAAAATACGTGTAGTTTAAATTTTTTTTTATTGGCATTGGCAAATTGTTTACTATAGAGAATGTACCAACTTATACTTTGGTCTACAATTATTAGGGATTTTATTTTCTAATTCTTTAGCCAGTACAATGTTATAAAACTTTTGACCTTTATCAGTCTGACTTATGAAAAATGATAGTGCCTTATAATAAACATATGCAGAAATGCTCAACTTGATCAGGGTATAGGTTATTCTGGATCTTTGGCTGAGAGTCTCACTAGGCTGGAAGTGAAGTGCTGACTGGGGTTGTAGTCGCATCTGATGCTCAGGGACCTTTTCCAGTCTCTCTAACTGTTGACAGAATTCAGTGCTTGCAGTTAGCTGTTAGACTGAGGCCCTCAACTCTTAAAGGCTACCCGTTGTTTCCCTTGATGGCTCAGATGGTTAAGAATCTGCCCACAATGTGGGAGACTCAGGTTCGATCCCTGGATTGGGAAGAGCCCCTGGAGATGGGAATGGCTACCTACTCCAGTATTCTGGCCTGGAGAATCTCATGGACAGAGGAGCCTGGCGGGCTGTAGTCCGTGGCTTTTCAAGGAGGCTGACATGCCTGTAGCAAGACAGTTTTTCTTTATACGAACAGAAAGCCTATGCTGCTCTGAATCTCTCTGACTTCTCTCTCTGACCTCTGTAAACTCTCTTTTAATCTATTTGGTCAGGCCCAGCTTCCATAATTTCCTTTTTGATTAACTTAGAATAGGCTGAGTAGGTACTTCATATACAAAGAATCACCTTCCTTTTGTCATATGGTGTAGCCTGATCACTGGAGTAAAATCCCATCATATTCACAGGTTCTCTCTGCTCTCAAGGGCAGGGGATAACAAGGTAGGTACACTGGGTCATGGGAATCTCAGGGGTTATTTTAGAAATCTGCTCACCTTAGATTGCTAGTATTTTCTCCCAATTTGTTATCTTATGATTATGCCTATGTTTCTCTTTTTCCAGTGTATAAACATAAATGCATCTTATACTGAATTAGAGTATTTTTCTTATATGAGTCTCTATATCTAAACAAACGGAGATGTAATTCACCTGTAAAAAATTCACCCCTTCAAAGTATAAAACTCAGTGGACTTAAACATATAAATGAATTTGTGCAACATTTAATGCTGTCTAATTCCAGAACATTTCCATCATCCTCAAAAGAAACTCTGAACCCATGAACAGTCAATCCCATTCTCCCCTGCCATCAGCTCCCTGACACCACTGATCTACTTTAGATCTCTATGGTTTTGCCTGTTCAGGACATTTCATAAAAAAGAATCAATATGCGGCCTTTCGTGTGTGGCTTCTTTTACTTAGCATAATGTTGTCAAGATGCATGTTGTAGCGTGCATTAGTAGTTTGGTCATTTTATGACTGAGTGTGGATATACCATACTTTGCTTTTCCCTTCATCAGTTGATGGACATTTGAATTATTTTTACTTTTTTGTCTATTATGAAAAATACTGTAACGCAAGTTTTTGTGTGGGCATATGTTTCAATTCTTGTGTTTGTCCTTTTGATTATAGTCCTCCTAGTGAGTGTGAAGTTTTGTCTCATTGTGGTTTTGATTTGCATTTCCCGATTCATGATGTTGATCATCTTTCCTTGTGCTTATTGGCTATTTATATATTTTTAATGGAGAAGTGTCTAATCCTTTGTAGTGGTCCTCTCCTCACTAAGGTTAAAAATAATCAGTGTGATTTCCTCTAAAACTATTATGATTTTATTTTTGCACTGTGAAACAGCGACCTGTCTGAAATTTATTTTTTCACATGATGACTCCTTTGACTTCTATATTTATTTTAAACAATTTGTCCTTTCCACTGATTTGAGATGCCATTTTATCATACATTTAATTATATCTTAGAGTGTAGCTATTCTGTACTGTTCTATTGATAAGTCTGTTCAAAGCACATATCTAGTTTTAAAAAGCCATTTTATTCCTTAAACAATCCACACTATTAGTTGTTGAAAGCAACATGAGCTTTAGTAATACTATTAATTTCATAGTTACTTAACTGTCTTATGGAGTATTTAGACTATGGAGTGACTGAATTATGAAGTGGTGAAGAGTTGACTCATTGGAAAAGACTGATGCTGGAAGGGATTGGGGGCAGGAGGAGAAGGGGACGACAGAGGATGAGACGGGTAGATGGCGTCACCAACTTGATGCACATGAGTTTGGGTGAACTCCGGGAGTTGGTGATGGACAGGGAGGCCTGGTGTGCTACAATTCATGGGGTTGCAAAGAGTCGGACACGACTGAGCGACTGAACTAACTAAACTGAAGTCCTGGAGAACTGGAAGGTTATGTTTTTGCCAATAATACTTCTTCCAGTTATATAATTTGAATGCATTAGTGGCCATACTAAAACATTCCTTGTAGCATGACAGTTTTTCTTTACACCAACAGAAAGGAGGAGAGAAATAGTAGTTATGATAGAAATGAATAATGAATAATGAAAGATCCTTTCCCTGGAAATGCTGTTGCTGGAAATGCTATTGATAAACCACATGACAAGTAATTAGAATGATTACAAATTAATCTGTTTTTATTATTTTTGCCACCAGATGGCGCAGGTACTTCTCAAAAGCACATCTAATTCTGCGATCACTCCACCTGAACTAGGTAAATAGCTGGTTATAGAGAAATTCTGGGCTTCTCTGGTGGCTCCGTTGGTAAAGAATCCGTCTGTAATGCGGGAGACCTGGGTTCGATCCCTGGGTTGGGATGATTCTGGAGGAGGGCAGGGCAACCCACTCCAGTATCCTTACCTGGAGAATCCCCATGGACAGAGGAGCCTGGGGGCTACAGTCCACGTGGTCACAAAGAGTCGCATAGGACTGAGCAACTTTCAATTTGGACACTTTGGACTTTTGATAGACCAATATGAGGATTAAGTTGGCATTTGAGATTGTGAGATATAGGCCTTCTTGCGTATCATTGCCTTTCATATTCGAATATGATGTTTATTTCCAAAATGTTTACCTTCTGTTCTGAGGTCTTCATCTACCAGACTCATATTTTCAACTGCAGATTGTACAGTCTTACCTTTGTTCCACAAATACTTTCACAATCAGTGTTTTCAATCTGTGTCTATTCCCTCCCAAAGGAGCAGCACTTTGTCATTCCCTTATCCTGCTGGTTTTACCACCAGGCATCCTCTGACCGAGTTAAGATTCTTAGATATTACTTCCTAATCCTCTCCCTGTTGATTTTCATATTCAATGAATATTTCTAAAGGTTTTGGTCAATTCCACCTTTGTTACTACTCTATTTAGGTATTACCTGTGTCTCGCTTTATTTCTGACTTCCTGCTCCTCAGTTTATTTGCTTTTTTACATGTTCTACTTTGTTTTCAGAATTGTGTTTTTGAAGTAATAGCTGTGATAAAATCATTCATTTGCTCACTGTTGATGCCTTCCATTTTGTGCTTAGAGCTTCAATCCTTAGTTTCCTAAAGGAATCCAGCATTTACTGAGTATCTACTCTGTTCTGTGCTGTGTGAAAAAATTTAAGGTGTTGAATTCTAATTTCCGTGATCATGTTGTAAGGTGGGGTTTAAGAGATCCCCTTTTTTACCGCAATGATTTCTCAAGATTACAAAATTAGAAGTAAAATTTCAATTGAAACATTGATTTTTTTTTTCTGACTAAAAACCCTATCCTTCTACTTTCTGAGGCTCACTATCATCTGTCTTTTTTAACCTCATCTCTCACCACTTTTTTCTCTCCCCCCACAACCTACAGCTGAAGTAGATAACTAACGAATTTTAAAAAATCCTTCATTATTAAAATTCTAAGTCTTTGCTCATGCTATTCCTCTTTACCTAGAATCCTGTTCCCATTGGGTTTACAGTAATTCAACAGATATTTATTGAATGTTCATTATGTGAGATACAGATTTCTAGGTGCTGAGGGTATAGCATTGAACAAAATAAAATCTGTCATGGAGATTGCTTGTCAGCTGGGGAAGGCAAAGGAATAAGAAATAACTAATATCAACGCATTAGATAGCAATATAGCTTGAGGCCTGTTCATTTGACTTCATGGGCTGTGCGGAGAGGAACACTAGAGGGCGCCATTCACTTATTTGTGAGTGGCACAACCTGTAGCTGGCACCTCCCAGGCCTGGAGAAAATTAATACTGGGGAGAAAGGAAGGGGATTTTTTTTTTGGGGGGGAGAGGGAGGTGGGGGGGAGGGGGCGTGGGGGGAGGGGGAGGTGGGTGGGGAGAAGGTTAACAATTTTTAATTAGAAGTGAGGGAATGCCCTATATTGAGTTAAGACTTGAGGGAGATGACTAATTTAAGTCATATGGATATCTGGGGGAAGAAGACTCCAGGCAGAAAAATAGCAAGGGCCAAGATAGCTCAGTGGTAAAGAATCCGCTTGCAATGCAGGAAACCCCGGTTTGATTCCTGGGTGGGGGAGATCCCACTCCAGTATCCTGACCTAGAGAATCCGATGGACTGCATAATCCATGGGGTCACAAAGAGTTAGACACGACTGAGTGTCTTTCACTTTCAAAATGGTTAATTTAAGTAAGGGTGTGTCTTGGTGTTATCTGCCTAAATGTTACTTTTTCTTCAAAGTTCAGCCCCTGTCTCTATTTACCTGAGCATGTGTGCGTGCTCAGCTGCCTAGTCATGTCCAATTCTTTGCGACCCCAGGGACTGTAGCCTGCCAGGCTCCCCAGGACAGGGGATTTTCCAGGCAAGAATAGTGGATTGGGTTGCCATTTCCTCCCGCAGGGAATCTTCCCCACCCAGGGATCCAACTCGGTTTTCCTGCTGGGTTCTTTACCATTGAGCCAGCTGGGAGACCCTACTTACTTACATGAAGCCTTCTCTTATTTTTTTTTTTCTAGTAAGAATTATATTTTTTCTTGTACCTTTATATATATATATATATGTTGTATGTTTGATACCTTTATATGTGTGTGTATACATAGACGCATATATGTATACACATATATACATCTATTCTTTATATTTGTATATTTGAGCTCTTGCCACTGTCTCTTCTTCAGTGTACTTATCAATGTTTCCTTCCCTCTTACCTAACTTTGAACAATTTGAGGGCATATTTTCCTTTATATCTTTGTGTCCATACATGCCTAGTTTAGGTTCTAGAAATCATAGACATTCATTGAATATTAGTTGAATAGGAATGAAGTGAAATAAACTGAATCACTAAAAAGACAAGCAAATAGTTATCTTTTCCATAACTTTTATGTGCTGCAGTTATCCTGTGTTTACAAAATTAAATTTACTGACAGAATCCAGTACTGTGTTTTCCTCTGCCTCTTAGATCCCCCTGTTTTTGGTAATGTTTCTGTAAAAGCATGTTAATTTGTATAAGAGAACTAACTCTTGGTTTGATACGTAATATTGATTTCCAGAATTTTATTGTTTTCTAGATACCTGCAATGGTGATGGGGAATTTTAAGTGCTTTAATGTATTTTAAAAGAAGTTCTATGTCTGTTTGCTTTGACCTCTCACATTTTAGCTTCACTTTAGAGAATTTGATTTAATATATTGCTGTTTTCCATGTTCTTCGATATATTTTTGAGTAGGGTGACCTATGTCCCAGTTTATCAGGGCCTATCCTGGCTTATACCTTTTATTGAAGCATAATTATTAAGAATATCCATTTCGCTCTCAAAAGTATCCTTGTGTGGAGGATAAACTACACGATCTCCTATTCTTGGAGGATTTCTATGTGATAACTATTGAAAATGCTGTGTAGTACTTAGACTTGTGGAACTATATTGTAGCAAATACTGCTTTGAGAGCTTAGCCTACAGTATTTATTGAGTATATACTTTATTCATAGCACCAGTTTATATGGAAAAATACAAAGATAGTAGAAGATGCACTGTGCCATAAGAATTTTTCTAATAAGTACATTAGAATTCATGATGTAGTCATAAACATAACTATTTGAAACTGGTAAAAACAAAATATTACTTAGAAATATACGGAAATAGAGAATTAAGTGAATAAATCTAAATGATGGAACCAAATATGGCAGCTTAGGGGAGGTTTTGTAGATTTGTTAGAGCTTCAACAGAATTTTAATGAAGGAATTTTAAAGACAGAAGATAACAGCATGATGTAAAAATAGTGGGAAAACAATTTTTCATAATGTATGTATTCCTAGGTCATCAGTGTCTCTTATGCCACTCTTTTATTTGTAGTGAGTTTTGTTAATCATTTTTATCAGTTTATGGCACTTCAGTCATCTGTGTAAGGCTTCTGTTGTGTGTTTCTACCTAAATATGTATCTTTGAGTAATAAAAAAATTGTTGCATTGTGTATGTATGTGTTTTAAATTTCATAAATGAAATGGTGCTTCAGATCTTGCATTTTAAAAGATTGATTCATGTAGGAATGCTGCACCATACTCTGTGGTAGACAGAATGGTGACCTCTAAATACATTCACCTTCTGATCCCTGGGAGCCTGTGAATATGTCAGTCTACATGGCAAAAGGGACTTTGCAGATACGATTAAGGTTATGGACTTTAAAATGAGGAGGTTATCCTGGATTATCTAGGTGGGTCCAGACTAATCGTGTGAGTCCCTCGAACTGGAGAACCTCTCCTTACCAGGTCAAAGAGAAATGATGGAAGTAGGGAGAGATTCAAAGCAGAAGACAAATTTGACTGGCCATTGTTGAGTTTGGAGATGGAATAGAAGGACCATGAGTTAATTCAGCCACCTCTAGAAGGTGGGAACCACCTTCAGTTTATAGCCACCAAGAAAAGGTGACCTTATTTCTACAACCCAAGGAACTGAAATCTGCCAACAACATTGTTGAGCGAAAAATAGATTTTTTTCTAGAGCCTCCAAAAAGGAACTCAGCTAGCACCTTGAAGTTTAATCCATTGAGGCCTCTAGGAGACTTCTGATCTACAGAACTGTAAGATGATAAACTAATGTTTGAAACTGCTTAATTTGTGGTAGCTTGTTAGGGTGGCAACAGCTATATTTGTGAAATTATGGTAGTGATGGGCAATCTAGGCTATGTGAAAACTCCTTATTAATACAAACAGTGAACCAATGAAAATCCTTGTAACATGTCTCCTTGTAGACCTATGCAAGACTTTCTCTGTAGTCTGTATAACTAAATGTGGAGTTAACGTGACATAGGGTATGTGTAGGGGCTTTCCAGGTGGCGCCTAGGGGTAAAGAACCTGCCTGCCAAGGTAGGAGATGCCGGAGGCCCAGATTTGATCCCTGGGTCAGGAAGATCCCCTGGAGGAGGGCATGGCAACCCCACTCCAGTATTTTTGCCTGGAGAACCCCGTGGACTAGGAGCCTAGCAGGCTGTAGTCCGTAGGGTCACACAGAGTTGAACATGACTGAGCAACTTAGCACGCGTGCACAGTATGTATAACCATCTCACTGTTTCTGTTCTCAGTAATGGCTCTGTCCATACTTCCACCTGCAGTGCCTGAAAGTTTGTTATTCCCCTATCATTACTAATATTTAATATTATTCAGACTTTGGCTTTTTGCCAGTTTGGTGGATATTAAAGGATACTTTGATTTTTATTTGCATTTACTAGTTTCATAGAGTGAAGCATTTCTTCATTTCTTCATTTGCTAGCTATTGGATTGATATTACTCTGAATTGTTTTTTTTTAATTTATTTCATTTGCCTATTTGAAAAAAAAAAAAAGATAGCTCCCTATCATTTTTGTCTACAGTCTCTTTGTAGAAGAGACATTCTTACTTTGACGTAGTAAAGTGTATTGCTCTTTTACTTTACAGTTTGAGGCTTTTAGTCATAATTAGTAAGTCAGACCTCACTCAAAAGCCTAAAAACAGACTTTTACAGTTTGTACTGTTGGCTTGTAGTTCTCCCTTTTTCATACATGTCTTTAATGAACCTGGAGTTCACTTGCGGATATGGTAAAGTATGAATTCAAGTTTATTTTTCCCGTGTGGTGAGTCAGTGTTGCCAGCAGCTGCTGCTGAGCAGTTCGTTTGCACACCGCTGGTTTTGGGCGCTTCTGTTTTAGCGTGTGTCTAACTGCAGTTTGGCCAGTTTTGAGTTCCCCTTTCTATTGGTCTAATTGTCAGCCTTGTGATAGTACCACACTCTTATAAACATTCTTTGACTTTTTTTTTTTTTTTAAATAGATGATTATGTCACCTGTCAAAAAGACATCTTTATTTCTTACTGTTCAACTTGTAAGCTGTTTATTTCCATCTTTTGTAGTGTTTGGCTAGTGCCTCCACGACAGTGTTAAATAGATGTGGTCAGAGTAACGGCTTTGTCTCATTTCCAGTCTTAGGGTGAATCCTTTGAGTCTTTCACAATCAAGTGATGTTAATTGTAGGTTTTTCCATAGATGTCCTTTATGAAATTGAGGAAATCCTATTCTGCTATTAGTTTGCTGAGAATTTTCTTTTTTATTATGAATAGCTGTGGAATTTTGTCAGTTACTTTTTTTCTGCCTCTATTGAGATGATAATATGATTTTTCTCTTTTGGTTTGTTTGTAGAAGAAATGACACTGATTGTTTTCAAATGTACCAAACTTGCATTCCTGGGGATAACTGCTTTTCCTCACGATGGTGTTACTCTATTTATTTATTGCTGAACGTGACATATTTTATTAGATAATTTTTTATTTATGAAGGATATTGGTATTTAGCGTTCTTTCCTAAAACATCATTGATTTAAAATCAGGGGAATGTTGGCCTCAGAAGATGAGTTACAATGTGCTTTTCTGTCTTCAATCTTCTGCAAATTTGTATAGAAAGAACTTTGTGTAGAGTTTGTGTAGAACTCTCATTATTTCTTCTCTAAATGTTTGGTAGAATTTATCTTTGATGCCAGGGGCTAGGGGCTTTTGTGTGGCTAGATTTTTAACCTATGAAAGCAGTATCAAAAAAAAAAAAAAAAAGAAAGAAAGCAGTATCTTCAATAGCTATAGAACTATTCAGGTTTCTTATTCTTGAGCATATGGATATTTTTACCATATAGTTTTATAAGCCATAGCAGCTGTATTCATTATGGGAATGTCTCACTAATCATTTGAAAATCATTCTGTCTTCCTTTTAGAAGATAGAATTCTGTCTACAGAATAAAACATTTTGATACAATACTTCTTTCCACTTTAACCTTTTCCATGCTCTGTACTGATCTATGTCTTAGAATTTTATTTTATTCCAATTTCAACTCACTTTTATGTCTGCTGGTATCTTTGGGGTAATTTCAGTCACCATTCATTCCTCTGTGTCTCTGGGTAGATTTGGTGGCTTTTTACATTTCTGTGTAGTGACGTTCAGTCATAATTACTTTGCCTTATAAAAGTCTTGCTTTTTAGTCTACCGTGTACTTTTTTCATTCTTCTTATTCGAAGTCTAGGGAGGTTGTTATTCGCTTCCTTTAGAGTATGACTTGACTATATTTGTCACTTTTGAAATAGTTACTCTTCAGTCATACTTCAAGTCTTATAAATGAATATCCATTCTCCTTATCAGTGACATTTAATTAACTGAGACTCTGTACTTATTACTTACTATTTCTTGAAAGTGTCGATAAATTTATTTTTTAACAAGTTTGAGTGCCTTTTATTCATTTGTAAAATATAGTTCTGTTTTGGTTTTTATAATATCAAGGAAAATGCTTTAGTAGTAAAATTAGGAGAGGAAAGCTAAGAAGGCATTAAGATGGGGGTTCTTTCTTAGCTATTGGTGGTAGTTTTGTTAGCCAGCAGCACTTTTTTTTATGCTCTTGCTGAGAAAACATTTGGTTAAAACCAAAATGACAATTTTTGAGATATTTTTTAAAATTCCAACAATAATATGTATGTTGAATACTTAGGTTACTCATGCATTAAGCATATAAAATTTAATAAATTTTAATAAAATTTTAACTATTATTAGCATAAGTGTTCATATAACATTTTTCCAGATAAATTGGCATAGATGTGTATGTGTAGTCTCCACAATCAACTGTGGGGGTATATTGCTTCTAGTCTGACTTTTAAGGCAATATGAATGTCATGTACTTATTTCCTTCTAGGGAATTTCACCATATCCCTCCTTGCCCTTTGGCTCTCCTGATACATACAGGTGAAGCTGTTCTGATGTTGGTCAAGGATGTGATAGATATGGGCTACAAAATTGAACTGCGATATTGAGGTGGGCTAGTGTGAGGACTGGTAAACGTAAAAGTGTCTCAGATCTTTTAGTAAAGTGAGTAAAGTGGTAATCAGTGAAAGTGCCTTGAGGTATTAATAAGTGCCTACTTTAATTTTTTTTCAGTATTTTCTTCTCTTATAGCTGATGTGATAAGACAGCCCTGAGATGAAACAACTGGGAAGTACCCTTTGCTAGATCAAAGGAGAAGAAAAGGGTGAGAATAAGGAGCCAGTCACTAGTTTTGTCTTATCTAGTACTGAAGCTTCAGGAGCAAGAGTAGTCTTTTTAAGGCTCATGTAAAGTCTAGCATCTCGCTAGAGTTAAAAAATAGGGGTTTGGAGTCCAAGCTTTAAATGAAGATAAAGATACATCTTCCTATTTGATATATTTTTTTGTTCAAGGATATGGGCATCTAAATTCATCAGTCCTAAATAACATGAATAATAGTAGTCAGCCTCATGGTGGGGCCTTTGAATTTTTTTTATACTCATTTACATTGAAATATATGTGCTCATATTGTTTACCATCCTGCATTTTACTATAGATAAATGGTCCCTGTTCCAGTTATACATAGGACCCACCTATTTTTGTCTACTCAAAAAGGTTGCTCCTACAGTTCCCCGAAATGTGAAAGTATGAGATTAAATGGGGAATATTTAAGCATTTGTAAAAATAAATGATTATAGTTCAAAATTTCAAGCTAAATGATATGGAAAGCTAAATATCTTGAATCATTTACTCAATGATTTACTCAAAAATTTACTCAAAAACTTCATTTTATATTGGAATCATAGGTACTGCCTGTTTGTTTTAAAATTAAAACACTTCTTGCAGAAAGTAAGTTTTATTATCTTTGTGTTGAATATAGAGGCAGCAAATACAAGAGGCAACTTAGATTAAAGCAATGGTTCTCAAACATTTTGATACTGAGATCTCGTTACAGTCTTAAACATGGTCGAGGACCTCAGAGAGCTTGTTTATATGGATTATATTATTGATATTTATCATATTGGAAATAAAAACAAAAAATTAGAATAAACCTTTGCTGCTGCTGCTGCTGCTGCTGCTAAGTCGCTTCAGTAGTGTCCAACTCCGTGTGACCCCATATACGACAGCCCACCAGGCTCCTCTGTCCCTGGGATTCTCCAGGCAAGAACACTGGAGTGGGTTGCTGTTTCCTTCTCCAGTGCATGAAAGTGAACAGTGAAAGTGAAGTCGCTCAGTCATGTCTGACTCCTAGTAACCCCGTGTACTGCAGCCCACCAGGCTCCTCAGTCATGGGATTTTCCAGGCGAGTACTGGAGTGGGGTGCCATTGCCTTCTCTGAGAATATACCTTTATTAAATAATTTAAAAATAACAATAAGCCCACTGCATGTTGACTAACCATATTGAGTAGATAGAATTCTAAGTTGAGCTGTAGTGAGTTTTACCCTTCCTTTGGGTATGTATGGAACTTGTGACTTGTTTCTACTTGGTAGAGTATGACAAGAATGATGAGATAGTCACTTCTGTGTTATATTACATTGTATGAGACTCTGTCGTAAAGTCAGAGATTCTTCTGCTTGCTTTAAAAAGTAAGGTACCATGTTGTGAAAGGGCTGTGAGAGGATCACATGGCAGGGATCTGTGGGGGAGTCTCTAGGAGCTGAGAGCATCCTCTGTCTGCTGCATGCGTGTATTCAGTCGCTCAGTTGTGTCTGACTCTTTGTGACCCTATGGACTGTAGCCCGCCAGGCTACTCTGTCCATGGGATTTTCCTGGCAAGAATTCTGGAGCATGTAGCCATTTCCTTCTCCAGGGGGTCTTCCCAGTCCAGGAACTGAACCCACACCTCCTGCACTGCAGGCGAATTCTTTACCGATAAGCTACTAGAGAAGTCCTCCTATCTGATACCCAGCAGGAAAATGGGGCCTCATTCTTAGAGCCACAAAGAACTTAACTCTGCCAACAATCATATGAACCTGGAAAGGGACCCTGAGCTTCAGAAACGTGGCCTGGCCATCACCTTGAGTACACCCTTTAAATCATGCTGGGCTTTCCTGGTGGCTCAGCTGGTAAAGAATCCACCTGCAATGTGGGAGACCTGGGTTCAATCCCTGGGTTGGGAAGATCCCTTGGAGAAGGGAAAGGCTACCCACTCCAGTGTTCTAGCCTAGAGAATTCTATGGACTGTATAGTCCATGAGGTTGCAAAGAGTCGGATACGACTGAGCGACTTTCTCTTTCACTTAAATCATGCTGGAATTCCTGGCCTAAAACAAACTGTGAGATAATAAATGCGTGTTTTGTTAATAAGCCACCACCAAGATTGTGGTGATGTGTTTGCAGCAAGATGCAACAACTATTTCAATATTTCAAATGAAAGTATAAATAAAAGCTAGTGTTTCAAGTATTGCAAAAAGAAAAGAAAAATTTTGTGAAAAAATTGGTGTTATTTTGCATTTTTCCATATCCCTTTAATGTCTGATTTAGTGGAAGACAGCTGGACACTTTTATCTCCTTGTGTATTCATTATCTTTAGATATCACATATAATGTAGCCTCTGGAAAACCCCACTATACACCCATGAGAGAATGAAAGTCCAAAAGGCAAATGATATTTTGGTATTATTATGAATATAGTTTGGCTCTGCAGATTCTCTGAAGGAGTCTTGGGGATACCCCCTGAGGTCACTAGAGCACTACAGTTTTGAAAATTGCTAGACTATAATTGCTAGACTAAAGGTTAAATTTTCCATAGTCTCCCGGCTTATCACCAACAGAGTATTTAGTTGTGTATTGACAGGATTGTAGAAGATAACTCAAACTCTCAGTTACCTTGCCTATTTTTTGTTAGATTTCTGTTTTTGTCCTTGAGTTTGTCTATGCTGTGATTGTCATGATAAGCAAATGTAAAAGATCTTTGCTGAGTTTACTTTCTAAGAGGAATGGTGGGACTGCTGCTGCTAAGTCACTTCAGTCATGTCCGACTCTGTGCAACCCCATAGACGGCAGCTCACTAGGCTCCTCTGTCTCTCGGATTCTTCAGGCAAGAATACTGGAGTGGGTTGCCATTTCCTTCTCCAATGCATGAAAGTGAAAAGAGAAAGTGAAGTCGCTCAGTCATGCCCGACTCTTAGCGACCCCATGGACTGCAGCCTACCAGGCTCCTCCGTCCATGGGATTTTCCAGGCAAGAGTACTGGAGTGGGGTGCCATTGCCTTCTCCGAATGGTGGGACTAAGTTTAATATACAGTGAGTTGGGATAGAGGTTTTTCTTGAAATAATTCTGGCATCCTTTGACCGTAGCCTTTATTTGCAGAGCTGCTGCAGCCATTGAGAAATTTGGTTTAAAACTCAGGAACAGTTTTGAAAATGTATTTTTTTTAATTTGTAAGAAGTTTATAGAAATTTTTACATTTAATTATGCATGTTCATTTTTGTATGCATGCTGTATTTAATAATGGCACTAGTGTGTATTTCTCTTAGGTGTTTTTATTTTAATTTTGTGCGATCTCTTTTATCCAAAGAATGAATTAGTCTCATGCATCTCAAGATAGCTCAACACATGATAAACTGCTGTTGTCCTAAGATTTGAAATACAGTTTGCTGTTAGGAGCATTAATATAGAATCATGTGGATTTCTTCTTTAGTCATCTGTGGCTACTCTAGTTTTTTTAAACTAATAATGCAATAAAAATAGATAATGTAGAGGTTCAAAATTGTTATTACCTATAACCAGCTATTTCTGTTTCTGTGATATATACCCAAGAGATGCTTATATATATTATTTGACACAGTTGGAAGTCTTGTGGTGTGATTTGGAGCTCTTTGTCTGGAAAGGTCTTTCAAGGTTGGTTTGAAGGTTATTGGTGGAACAGTTCTCACTGTGCTTGCCTAATTACACAGTGCTTGAACTGGAAAATTAAACTTAAGGGTGACCTCCCCTCTCTACTGATGCAGCCCTCATCCATGTCTTTCTTTTATTATGTTTCCACCCGAGCATTTTTGTTTATTTGTCTATTTCTTAGATGTTAGTTCTTAACTTGTTTTTTCTCAGTAATTTTTTTCAAATTCTTATTGAGTTTTCTATTTATCTAATCTTTAAAACTATTTTAGTCTTCCTTTTCTCTGTGTGAGAGTTGGTTTGTGTTCATAAAGCAGGATTGACAAATTTTAGTTACATTCATCTGGAAAAGTGTAGTATTTTTTCATATAACGAAGACTGCAAGGCTGCAGAATATAAGAACTCAAGATTGTTGTGATGTAAAATAAGTTTTTCACTTTAGTGGTATAGATCTGAAGTTCGTTTGTATAAATTATTTGACACGGATGAAAGTTTTGAGGTTGATTTCTTATTCTTATCTAAGAAAAGTGCTAAGACTCCCATTTCTTCTGGTTGACTTTGCTTAATAAGAATTAGAGTCATGTGAATAGGGAGACTTAGGAAAATCTGATTTTTTTTCATTGTGATGTTTTCCCCTCTCCCTAAATATATTTTGATCCAGTGCTTCAGTGCACCTCAGTGTTTTGTTCTCTCTCTCTCAAAAAAAAATGAGGTTTGGTGGTTATGTTTATGTCTAAGGCCTAAATTGGTCTTTTACTTGTATTTTCATATTATCTTTTCTTTTTTGCATTCTGGGAACACTTATAAATTGTAAAAGTAGCTTACATTTTAAATGAGAGCATCCATAGGAATTTCTGAATTACAGTGACATGGTGGTACTGTGTAAGGAGTAAGAGGTGGTTGCTCACACTAACTCTCACCAACCACTAGGACAAAAAAGAAAAAAATCGCCCTTTCTGTCAAGTGATGAAGTTTAGATCTTGTTTTAAATGTAATAGGATACCATTGTAGGCTTTAAATATGGGAGTAACGTGAAATTGTTTATATTGTCATAGGGTCATTTTGTTATGTAAGAATGGTTTGTAGGAGACAAGTATTAATACAGAGAGAAATTAGGCAATCGAGGTAGTCTAGGAGAGAGATGTTGGTGACTTAAGCTAGAATGATAGTAACAAGATGGATGTTGTTGGACTTGTGTTCCATTTTGAAGATGGAGTTGACACAATCTACTACTGATAGACTGAATATATGTGGTGGAATGTGAAAGAAAAAGATTAAGGAAAACTCCTAGTAGTGTTGTTCCAAGAAGGGAAAAACTAAGGAATTCTGTTTGGCCATGTTATGTTTGAGATGACTTTCTTACTTCCATTTGCTGATATCAAGTTGATGGACACAAGAATTTGGAGTTTGGAGTTTTAGGACATATGAGTTTAAAGTTCTCAGGAAAGGGAAGGGCAAAGGTATAATGTGTAGAAGATATTTAAAGCCATGGGATCTAAGTCACTTAGGAAGAGCAAATTAGATTAAAGAACAGAAGCAACCTACAACATGGTCACTATAGAGCCTTGGACAGTTCCAACATTTAGAGATTGAAGGAGAGTAGTAAGAGTCAGCAAAATAGGCTGAAGAAAAAAAAAATGCCACCAAGAAGAGGGAAATAAGGAGACTATGTTTCAGGAACAAAGAGTGAAGATAGTTTAAGAACTATAGATGGCATAGCATCAGTGTCAAATGCTAGAGTGAAGCTGTGTTAAGAAAAGAACAGAGAATTGTTTTGGAATATGGCAACATGGAAGTCACTCTCAGTGGCGTGTTAGTGATGAAAACTCTGTTATTATAGATTGAGAAGAGAATGTGAAATGAGGAGGTACACTCAGCAACGGTTGACAGCTTTTTCAAAACATTTTGCTGAGAAGAGGAGCATAAAAATAGGGCAGTGCCTAGAACAGAATATGACATCAAGGGAGGTCCTTTCAAGATAGGAAGCAATATATTAATCCAATTCCTGGTGACTTACTTCACACATAAAGTAAATATTATTCATTGTCATTACAAATATTATTCAAGGAGACTGAAAAAACTGGTTTGAAACTCAACGTTAAAAAACTAAGATTACGGCATCCAGTTCCATCATTTCAGAGCAAATAGAAGGGGAAAAAGTGAAAGCAGTGAAAGATTTTTTTTCTCCCCTCTTGGGCTCCAAAACCACTGCAGACTGTGACTGCAGTCGTGAAATTGAAAGACACTTGCTCCTTGGAAGGAAAGCTATGACAAACCTCGAGAGCATATAAAAAAAGTAGAGACATCACTTTGCCGACAAAAGTCCGTATAGTGAAAGCTATGATTTTCCAAGTAGTCATGTGTGAATGTGAGAGTTGGACCATAAAGAAGGTTGAGCACCTAAGAATTGATGCCTTCAAATTGTGGTGCTAGAGAAGACTCTTGAGTGTCTTGTCAATCCTAAAAGAAATCAACTTTGAATATTCATTGAACATTCGGCTGAAGCTCCAATACTTTGACTACCTGATGCGAAGAGCCGACTCACTGGAAAAGATCCTGATGCTGGGAAAGATTGATGGCAAAAGGAGAAGGGAGTGTAAGAGGATGAGATGGTTTACGGTGAGGGAGATTGGAGGGGGGTTCAGGATGGGGAACACGTGTACACCTGTGGTGGATCGGTGATGAACAGGGAGGCCTGGTGTGCTGCGGTTCATGGGGTCGCAAAGAGTCGGACACGACTGAGTGACGGAACTGAACTAAACTGATGACAAAACCAATACAATATTGTAAAGTAATTAACCTCCAATTAAAATAAATAAATTTAAAATTTAAAAAAAGCATTACCTACTCACCAACTCAATGGACATGAATTTGAGCAAACTAGGATATAGTGGAGGACAGAGGAGACTGGCATGTTGCAGTCCATGAGGTTGCAAAGGGTTGGTACAACTTAGCTGCTGAACAAAAGCAACAAAAATTACTAGAGCAAGAGGGTTCTAAAATAGAGTTAATAATAAGTAAGCTAGATATTTTAGGAAGGAGTTAGTAAGAAAAAAAGGAAACTAGGTGGAAAATTGATAGAATAGCTCTTTGTTATGTTATATTTTAGTTTCTTTTCTACTTTCAAATTTGGTACTTAAACAGATTCACTCATAAGTAGCTCTAGTTTCTCTGATTAGTATTGATTTCTGTCCATTTCTAAGGACCAGGCATATCTAACTAGATGTTTTAGTTGGTAGAATTGGATCAAAATACATATAGATTTGCATTTGTTTGCACAGAGTCTCCTGCTTTGGCTGAATGAAGACTAAAAATTTTGTTTGCTTACTTTCTTCCAAGGGAGAAAGAGGACTTATGAAGGAAGCTTAAGGATGTCTGCTCTCAGTTCATTTTTATAAGCTAGGTCTGGGTCCTATAGAGCAAGTGATTTCAGGTAAAAGAGCTGTTTTCCATAGAACTGTTATGAAGCACAGCATTACAAGGGGTGACTCTTCCAATTCCAGATGACAGAATATATAATACAGAGTCAGTCATATCATTCTTCTTAAAATGTTGTCTTTTATTGACTTAGAGACCATCACGCTTTCCTGATTTCCTCCCACCTCTGTGGCTTCTCTTCATCTTTATCCTTTATGCTTCTTCTATATCTGATGACAGTGTGGAACTTAGTTTCCTGGTGCACTGTCTTACACTTTTTTTTTTACCATTTTGAACTTTCTAGGTGATCTCATCTGCTTGCTTGGTTGAAATTATTACTAACATGCTGATGCTTCCTGAATTTATATCTTTGGCTGAGGACTCTTTTCTGAACTCTGGAGTGACATATCCAATTGCTTACTTATTTGTCTTTCTAGCTATCTTACATGCTTCTTAAATTCAGCAACTCATCATCTTTCCCTTTCCTTTCCCTCAATCTGCACCTCCTTTGGCATTCTCTGTCTTAGGAAATGTTAAGACTCTCTGCCTGATTTCTTAAGAAAGACATCTGAGAGTCATTTTGATGCCTCTCTTGACCTTCATACACCCCCCCTCCCACCCCTGTGGCAAATCGTCATTGTGTCTTGTTGATTTAATATCTACTTTTTATCTTCCCGTGTCTCCATTTTACTGCTATATTTAATTCAAGCCAACTATTATCTTGCTTTGGCTACTTTATTGGCTTTCTAATTGATGTTCTTGCATCCACATGTGGTGAGATAATTTTTTGGTGTATTTATGATGTCTCCAATTCCTCCTTTATTTCATGAAATAATGAGTAGAAGGAAATTGTATGAAAGAAATGAAGTGTGTATATTCAATATCAATATCTTATCTTCCATCATGATGGAAAAGCATAAAAAAAGAAAGAAAGGCATTGTGGATGGGAACTCTTGGAGGCCAGTATTATTGCACAGTATTTCATTGTCCCCCTTATTTTGCTACAACACGTTTATAGTTGTACCAATGATTATCATTTTTCATTTTCATATAATGACAGTATGCAGTCAGCATTTCTTTCATGAAGAATCTATGGATACTTGGAATTTGCTAGGTAATAGAGTGCCTTATGGAGGCAGTTTGCAAGATTAGGTTGAGTACTTGGAGTCCCAAGGCTATCATCATTTCTATACTGTGGTTCCCAGACAGTGGAGCTATTAGAAGTGGAGTTGGACCTTATTCATATGGATCTTGCTCCCTGAGGTTGTAGTGTTGCTTCCAGTTATTCTCTTGATGGTTATCAAGGGAATATTTACTCAGAATGAGCAGTCCTGATACTGGAGGGACTTACCAGATTGTATATTCTGAGATCTTGGTTCTCTTTCCTCTAACAGATAGACCTTTTGGGTGTCAGAGCAGACAATCACTCTGGCTGTTTTCATCCTGGAGTTTAAATATAGAATTGGTACCCTGTAGCCTAATCCTTGAATGTGATAGGGAACGTATTCCTGCTGTTGCCAGCTTGTAAGTTGGAGGCTGCTCTGGTAAGCGCTGCGTTGAACTGTTGAAGCGGCCTTGAAGTCCTTCTGTTAGCTCTGCAACTTGGTTACAGCACAGTGACGTTAGCCCCTAGATTTGGCCTAGACTGAGGGATCAGGGAGATGAGAATGACGGTGGGACTTCATACATTTGTGGATGCTTTCACTGTTTTTCCTTTCCTTTCTAAATTAGATGGTAGAAACTGTTGAGTCTGTTTTGATGCAGTGATTGAAATTAGGGAGATTGGATACAGAGTTTAAGCTCCAGGAAGTGTTACAGATTTTTTATTTTTTGGTATGTCAGAAAACAAATGAAAACGCTATCAACACATTTTAAAAAGCTGAATATGAAAACTGCTGTAGGTATTTTGAACTAAACTCCTTTCTGATTTTTATATGAAATCTTTAGACTTTTGTACTTATTTAGATCCGGGCTACTCTTCCTCTGTTTCTTTCCTGGATGTACTATATGGTCCACCTTAAGTTGAAGCATAGGCCAGTTTACATTTATTGAACATCTTTTCTTTCCTTTTTTTTGGTTAGAAATTTCATCTTCTTCCTATTTCTTTGCTTATTTGTTACCCGTTAGGTAAATGGTTTCATGGTCTTGCCTCAGGGACATATTTACAATGCAAGAGTTTTATTTGCAAAGCATATAAAGACACCTTGTTCTCTGGGCCATCCTTCTTATAAGCCTTAGATTTTTATCAGATGGTTCAGAAAGTCAATGGACCAAGAATATTACAATAGAAGAGATAGTGCAGTTGTTATATAGATAGAACTACAGATCTATATTTTAAGAAAATGAAAGATTCTTTTAATGTTTCAGGGATTTTTCTTATAGATTATACATACTATATAACACAATTTCATTAATTGATCAGTAATATTTAGATGTTTTCATGTGTGTAGCATTTTAATAGAAATACTTTGGTACTGTTAAACATTAAAAATAAATCCAAACATGTTTGGGACTAGACATCTTTAGAACATAAAATTTAAATAAGTGTTTGTGCCTTAGATACATGTACTGTTAAGAAGAGTATAATTTCCTAATTTTTACTCATTCATCTAATTTTTGAGTTTGCATTAAACTTCTTAAGATATCCCACTTATTGACACTAGAAATTTGTAAACCAAGATTCTTAAATATTAATAATTTTAATTTAAGACTTATACTTCAAATATTTTTGAAGGTAATGTAAAGAAGTTAGTGCTAAATTTTGTTTTCTCATTCATTCGGATTTTCATAGTACTAATTAAGCAGTTTTACTGATTACAGAATTTTAAGAACTTTTTGATAAAGAAGAAAACATACCACTGCTAATTTGTTGTTGTTTAATCACTAAGTTGTGTCTGACTCTGTGAACTAATGGACAGTAGCCTCCCAGGCTCCTCTGTCCATAGGATTTCCCAGGCAGAATAATGGAATGGGTTGCCATTTCCTTCTCCAGGGAATCTTCCTGACCCAGAGATGAATATAGCCAATCATGTGAAAACTAATAATCTAGTATTTGATTTACTAGAGCATTGCTAAGCAAAAGCTTATGGGCTAGCATCATAATATATTATGGGTAAAGATTTCACTGTAATTATAGAATTCTCCACATTACATAGTTTACATTTTGGTCTGTCTTGTGGATAGCGTACCAAAAGCTACAGAATAATGGAAAACGATTCTATGATATTTTCACCCAGAAGTAGTCAATATCAACATTTCATTGTTTATTCTCCTAGTGTTCTCTCAGAGTTTGAGCATTTTAAAAGTTTTTGCCAAATACTACTTAATATTTCTCAAAAGGTTCTATCAGTATACAGTCCTGCTAATAAATGCAGTTTATTTACATGGCCATTCTCTGACTTTCTAGCCAATACTTTGCCAATTTAATAGGCAAAATAAATTACGTTATCATTTTTATTTGAAAATTTGAGATTGCTTTCAAAAGGTTTAACTTTTTAGTGTTGATTGACTTTTTCCCTGTCATCTTTAATGAAATTGCCTGTGCTGCTTGAAGTGTCTTAACATCTTCTGTGGGAACTCTAGTTAACACTGTTATTTCCATTGAGGAGCTAAATTTTCTAATAGAATGGCCACAGAGAAAACAATTGCTACCAGCTATACCATTTGTGAGTGTTAATGCCTCTGCAGGACTAGATGTAAGTATGGAACTGACCTTACTTGAAGGACATTCTGAATTTATCTCATTTTTGCAGAAAAGGGTAAGCATAAGCATTTTATCCCTTCAGCATCTAATGAACAGAGATATAGAACTTTGCACAAAGAAATCCTATAAATATTTGTTGCATAAATAAATATGATGAATAAAAGATACCTAATGCTATTGTTGGGCTTCCCTGGTGGCTCAGTGGTAAAGAATCTGCCTGCAATGCAGGAGACCCTGAGCTGGTTTGATCCCTGAGCTGGGACGATCCCCTGAAGGAGGGCACGGCAACCCACTCCAGTACTCTTTACCTGGAGAATTCCGTGGACAGAAGAACCTGGCGCGCTACAGTCCATAGAGTCGCACAGAGTCGGACACGACTGGTGACTAAGCAGTAGCAGCAGGAACGTTATTGTTAGAATCTTGGTTCCAATAATTTGATTCCATAGATAGTTCACAGTGAGGTTACTCCCACATACAGCATACATTACAGTTTATAAAATACATTTGTTTTGATATAATAATACCCTAAGTGATGTAGTTTATTTTACATTTGAAGAAACATAGCTCAGACATATAAAGTGAACATCCTGAGGTTTTATGGCTAGGTAGGGTTGGACTCACCACTTAAATCCAGGCTATTTGACTTCAAGCGCTATGTTCTTCTGTCTTTATAGAAGCCTCTTGATATTTATATTACTTGTGAGCCTTCAGTATATAGAAAATTTAAAACAATATGAACTATAAACATTCTTTATAATATTTAGGATATTGATAACAAATTACAAGGTCCATCCAATGCACAATGTTTTTGGTTGCGAATATTGGTTGTTCTTGTATTTATGAACCTTATAACATGATATGGCAGGCCAAAACAAAAAAAAAACACAGAAACTAACAACCAAATTAAGCCCGGAGCAGTTTCCTGTACTAATTTGTGATGTGACTAAAACATAACATTTATAAAATTTAGGCTTCTTATTTTTTAAATATCTACTCTACTAGGCATTGTGGTAGACAGATAAACATGTGTCTTAATATCATGGAACTGAGAGTGAAAGACAGACTTTTTTCAAGTAAATATATAGTTATGCTTTTATCAAATGCTGTGAAGAAAAAGTATAGGGTACCATGGTCGTGGAAAATGGGGGACCTAATCTAGACTAAAGAAAGTCTTCTTGAGAAAGTGACATTCGAGCCCCTCAGGATGAGTATGAGAAGGTGAAAGGTGATAGTGAGGTAGGGAAGTGGGAGAAATCTCTTCTGGAATGTTGAAGAAACTGTGAGGAAGCTGACCGGTACTGCGTGTAATACAGTGACAGCTGGAAAATAAGGCTCCTAGGAAGGCAGCTGCTATATTATTTACTTTAAAGAAGCCATTTTGAGGCTCATTCCAGTATTCTTTCTATTGCTTAGACCATTTTTGAAACTCTTGCTGTGAGCTTGCCTTAAGATTTAATTTTGAAACATAAAAGAAAAATTTTTTTAACGACAGACTATTTTGCAGTTTAGTCACCTTCTTATTTAATAGACTTGCTTTAAAATGGCTTTGGATTATTTATAAGAGTTAAAAAATTTGTTTAATTTACTTTTGCTTACTCTAGGTCTTCATTTTTGCACATGGGCTTTCTATAGATGTGGTGAGCGAGCTTCTCCTTGCTGGGGTTTCTTTGGCTCTCGGCCCCTGGGCTTCAGTATTTGCAGCACACAGGCTCAGTAGCTGCGGTGCCTGGGCTTAGTTGCTCCATGGCACGTGGAATATTCCCGGAACAGGGAATGAACCTGTGTACCCTAAATTGGTAGGTGGATTCTCATCCACTGTACCACCAGCGAAGTCTCCTATTTATAAAAATTGAATCTACCCACAAGGCGTTGGGTATATATATATGTGTGTGTGTATGGATGGATATATCACAGATACTATAAGTTTCAGAAATTAAGAACTTAAAAATGTATATATCCACTTATAGAAATTGACCTTTCATAGATGTAAAAATCAACTTGTAGTCAGAGGCTTAACAATTTGAAGCACATCAGGTTGCTTCTGTCTGAGTTAAATGGAAGAAACCCACTTAACATTATTTGTGAATTTTAAAAATTTGACATGTTTACTTTGAAATATACTTGATTGGATCACTGGGAAATAGGTTTCTTATTCATGTATTGAGGCTGATTTATTTACAAATGGACTTTCCTGGTGGCTCGGATGGTAAAGAATCTGCCTGCAATTCAGGAAACTTGGGTTTGATCCCTGTGTCAGGAAGATTCCTGGAGGAAGGCATGGCTACCTACTCCAGTATTCTTGCCTGGAGAATCCCCATGAACAGAGGAGCCTGGTGGGCTACAGTCTTTGGGGTTGCAAAGAGTCATAGTTGACTGAATGACTAACACTTTCACTTATTTTTTATTTACAAATACAAGTGTGTATGTGTGGGTACCCATGTGTGCACGTGTATAGATAGAATAATAGGCAAGAAGCATATGAAATGGAGCCCAAAGTAAAGACCTTCATTCGAATACTCTTTTACAAGCTGTGTGATCTTTAATCCCTTAATACCTTAGTTTCTTTTCATCCATAAAAGAGTAGGAACGATCACTTGTTCATAATGTTTTCTAAATATTAAAAAGTTAAAAGTATTAATACTTAATAAGCCAAAAATAGTTTATGATTGTTATGTGTGTATATATTTCATAAACATATTAGTGTATACCTGTTAAAATATAACATAATAAGCAAAATAGGAGCACTCTTAAAGAAAGTGAAGTCGCTCAGTTGTGTCTGACTCTTTGCAATCCCATGGACAGTAGCCTACCAGGCTCCTCCATCCATGGGATTTTCCAGGCAAGAATACTGGAGTGGGTTGCCATTGCCTTCTCCAGGAGATCTTCCTGACCCAGGGATTGAACCCAGGTCTTCCGCATTGCAGGCAGACGCTTTACTGTCTGAGCCACCAGAGAAGTCCTTATACCAGGCCTCTCTTAGTTGAGGACAAACCCATTATTGAAGATCTTAATTTATTAAAGAAGTAAATTAGTTGTTTTAAAATTTATATTATTACATTTACTTTTTATCTTTTAAAATTTTAGTATTGTTTCTTTTATGTTATTATTTTGTGACATGTTTATTCGCATCGAAAAGAATTCACTAGTTTATAAAAAAGGTTTTATGTATTTAAATAGGCACTTAAGTGCTTATTTATTGATAGTGGTATGTGTATGGAAGGGGATAGAAGAAGTTAAGGCTGAAAGTTGAGAGAAAAAGGGCTAAAAGAGATGTATTTGTTAAAGAAATGTCATGATTTAGGAGCAGTTAGAGATCAATAAATACATTGATCATCCTATAAGTGAGTTGCTTTTAAAAATTTGGTTTACACACTACTTTTAGAGCATCTTTTGTAGAAAGATGGATGATCCTGGATGTAGAGTAACTTAAGATTTTAGTTAAACCAGAGTTACTCGTTTAGAATGGATGGTGATCTGTGGTACTCTAAGACCATTGGCGCCTTCAGGAAATATCCTTCTAAAAAATACTGTGACTGCCATTATTGGAATAAATAATAGTTGATAAAGTCTCTCTAGCCTTAGTTGTATCTTTTTGATTTGTGGGAAAGTTCATATTTCATGTGTGCTGTTTCAGTTTTAATTGATAAGGTACAGTTTTTTTCTAGCATTACTTGAATAATCACGTAGATCATACTATGTATGGGCTTCCCTGGCGGCTCAGATGGTAAAGTATCTGCCTGCAATGAGAGAGACCCAGGTTTAATCCTTGGATTGGTAAGATCCCCTGGAGAAGGGAATGGTAACCCACTCCAGTTTTTCTTGCCTGGAGAATCCCCATGGACAGAGGAGCCTGGTGGGCTATACAGTCCATGGGGTCGCAAAGAATTGGAAACGACTGAGTGACTAACACTTTCATACTATGTATGGCCTTTAAAAAGGGCCCAGCTGAACATTATTCACTTTCCTTTAAAAATAAGTAGATGAAGACATTTTAAAATTAAATAGGAAATTAAGACAGCTAAGTACATGTTTTCCAAATGTCTCTTTTGAAGTATGGCATTACAAATGCAGGCAATAAAACCCCTATTGTCTGTTATATTTTTATTGTTTTATGATATTAAAAGAAGGATCAGCTGCTTATTTTTTGAATGTTTTGGCCCTATGCAGTAGCCTATACACTAATGAGACCTATATACTCTGTTGCTGGAGTTATTCATTTTTCAGGGAAAGAGAAAAGGGTTGAGGAATCTATAATTTCTTCCCCTCTTACCCAGTAGTAACATTGGGAAGATACCTTGGCCCATTTTTATTACTTCTGAGATTTTATTGCTGGCAGCCAGATGTGCTGAAACTCCTGACGACAGCATCTATTCATTGCGTGTTTTTAATAGGCTTAGAGAAATATGAGTAGAGTCCATGAAAGCAGCTCAGCTTCACACTTCAGCTGGGAATGCCCAAAAAGCTCACTGCTGTTTAGAATTCTTGCTACAGTCAGGAGAAAGCCGAAAGCCGCACGGGCACTGAATCTTCTACGACTGAATTAGAAGAATAATGACTGTACAATTAACTATCAACCTCTGCTCATTTAAGCACAGTTTTTACAGAGCTCAGGAGAAATATGGAACTTGATTGGCATGTTTTTATTTGATGGTGTCTGCAAATAGATGACTTTAAAGACAGGTGGTAAGGAAAAATAAGAGAAGGGGGAAAATAAAAGGAAGGAAAATGCAATTTGAGACATTGCGCCAGGTCTGCAATTCTGTTTTATCTCATTTTCATGGGGTTTTTTCATCCCCACCAAATATTTTACAAAATGAGCTTTTTGGACAAACGCTGAACAATGCAAGGTGAGTAAAGCTAAACTATATATTCTTTTAGAATTGATATTTTCAGGATAAGAATCTTATGTCTGTAAAATTGTTCTGTATTGAAATATTAGTATTATAAGGGTGTCATCTTTTTAATCTTAAACGTATATTTTTATGTAGTTCTTAACTGATTTTAAAAAGGAAAATAAGCTTACTTCAAAGCACAAAAACATCTTAAATTTAACTAGCTTGACCTCTGAAATATAATATAGGCTGTTTCATGATTTCATTTTCTAATAAATAAAATGATTAATTTAAAATGTCTGATAGGTTTTTTCCTTTGTGATCACGGCAGTGATTGCACTGCATATGTAAGGATGGGGCTATATAATCATATGTGATTTGTTGGAAAATGTGAATTAGCAGTCATGCATGCTTTTTGTAAAACATGCAGAAGACGTTTTCTAGGTCCAAGACATTTCTCTATGCAGGGTAGATCAATAATCACTTTAAAACAAGCTCCGTTATGGAACTGCTAATAATGCTTTGTATGAGATGGGCTAGTTTGGAAGGATGCTTTGTTATAAATTCCTATTGCTTTTTCAACTTGCTCTTTTCCGGTGTGTGTGTATGTGTGTATGGTGAAGGTTGTTAAATCACGGACATATGTTTTGGATGGTTTCTCTGGCTTTCACTGTAGCAGTTAGCTTATTAAAGAATGCTTTTGAAATGCAGTTTTATCACGCAGTTTTTCCCTCATTTAAGTTGTTTGCCTTTTGAGTATTTCTGATGTTATATACCTTGTTTAAGAAAGACCCCACTTTAACTAAATATGTGTAGAGAAAGACTGAGAAAGAAATACTGTGAACATGATAATGTACTGAAACCTTCTGGAAATTGAGGGGGAACTAAGAGTGCAGAGAATATTGAATGATTTTTGCTGGTCTCTTCTAGGATCTCTCAACAGTGTGAGGCAGGCTATTTTAGGATTTAAAAAATACCTATTACCCAGTATTTGTATTAACTTAGCAGGTGAAAAGGAAGCTTTTAGAATTTGTTGAAAATTAAAATGTTTACTGATGATAAATTTATCTATGACCTTTTCATGAAATATGGAATAACATCCGTTTTTTATAAAATTTCACTTCTTTCCTCCTACTGTTCTGTTAAATTAACTAATTTGATTTTTTTTTACATTTAGTTTTTGGACTAATTAAAAATATATGAGTTATGAAATTCTGTGATATTCTAAAAGAGGCTGTCTATATTTTAAGATACTTTTTTGTTTTTAGTTTAGAAATACATTGCTTGAGTTTCTTCAATGATAAAAATAATCTGTATTGCATTTTACATTTATGTTAAAGAGGCAGCATGGCTTTCTTAAAATTTCCATGATCTGAAGCTCTCAGACTTTTAGTATGGGTACTTATCCTTTGTATATCTTTTCCTTGTTTGATTTCTATTTCTTTTTTTGTAATGCCAAGAACTTATGTGTTTATTAATGTTAGGGCTGAGTGCACATTCACTTTAGAAGTTGTGCTATTAACAGCATGGTATGGAATTTGTTTTAAAATAAATGTTAGTAGTTTTAAAATTTGAAAAAAGTCTATTTCTTGAGGGAATTTTGTGTATGCTTACTAAGATTCTTTTGCTTGGCTTCAAGTTTCTGTTATAATGGGCATGTTCAGAATTGCAATGCTTTCATTATTAAAAACCTGGAGTTTTAGGTTGCTGCAGTTAAACATCAAATTGTGAAGTTTCTAATGCTTCCGTGAGATCAATCTTATTTAACTTTAAAAATTTTTTAGCTAAAATTATCTGAAACTATCAGTTAGTAAATGAAGAATTTATTCTGGCTGAGGAGGAATAAATCCCCTGTCTTTATATATCTTTAACTTGTTAGTCTTAAGAAAACATGACATTTTTTACCTGTCAATCTATTGATTTTCATAAATATAAACTATTGATTTACTTTTAATAAGCAAAGCCAGTTATGCAAATAGTTATTATTTAAGAAATATGAGAGATGAAAATGAGTTTATATGAGCTTGTAATTAGTATCTCCACATATTTTAATGTTTTGGTTTGTGTTTGAATCAGATACAGTAGTCTTTTAAAATTCTTACTTTGCTTAGACATTAAATCAGAAAGTAAGATGTAGAATAAAAAATCATCCTTGAAGAAAAATTTATAGAACAAAGATGATCTGAGTATGTCATCAGATGTTGTACTCTTACAACAACTTTAAAAATGTATCTAAATAATAGGCCTTTCAGCTTTGTGGACTGGACATAATAATGGTCTTAAAGTTGAAGCATCAGTTCTGTAAGTATCACTCTGGAAAGAATAGTGTTGGTTGTTATTACTTGAATAATTATTATTTAATGGTATTAATTGAAATGGAATATTCAATTATTGTATTGTGACATTAAGTATGATCTTTAAAGTGACAGAAACATAACATCATAGATATGGACAGTCACATTATATTTTATTCTGAATTACTTTTTAGGAGAAATTACTAGAATAGTACAACACGTCAATTGTAGACAATCTATTATTGAAAAGAGGACTCTTTCAAATAGTTTTCTCGAGACTTTTTCCAGGTAACTAATCTTGTCCCTAAATCTGCGGCTTAACTTTCATCAGATTTTCAGGTGCTAGGGCAGATTACCTCTATGACATATAAGCAATACAAGGTTAAAAAATTAAAATCTTCCATAATAATTACTCCAAAAGTATTTTCAGGTTCAGCTTGTCAAAGAAGTGAAGAATTTTCAATACACAATAATATTTGATGTATCATAAGTCACTAAACCAGAGATATGTATAGATTGATAAAATATTTTATTATCTAATGAATAATTGAAATTTCTTTTATTTGAAAACAATAAAAATATTTTAGATAGACATTTTATTGGAAATGATATAATATAGCTCTTACATTTTAAACTGGAAGTTCTTAGGTGACTCTCCTATCTTGTGTTTAAGTACCATTTTTGTATGTAAAAGAGGTGGCAAAGCACCATCTTCTTTTATAATTAAAATAACAAAACCAAAGGTCCAACAAGAAAAATAAAAATCTGTGTCTGCATCTAATGTAAATCGACTTGATAGGTTTTAATGAAATGATGCTTTCATTTATATTCTTATAATCAAAATTTCTTACCCTAAACTTATTTCCCCCCTGATTAAATGACTTGATCAGGATACAAAGATAATTCCTTTTGTTACTGGAAACAAAATTCTGAAGTACTAAGTTCATTATGGAATCTAAATTTGTGATCTTATCTTTGGAAGCAAACAAAAATGTTGGGATGCTAGAAGGTATATTTTTAAATGTTCAGTGCCTTGAGTAATCATTTGCTTTGAGCAGTATTTAAATAACTTGATAATAATGATTATCTTTCGTAATAAAATTTGCGGAGAAAATGTACTTAATATTTTCTGTTTGGCTTTTTCTGATTTTTAGTAATATTTCTTGTTCTTTCCCTCCAAACCTTGTAATTATTTCTCTGTCACTTAATGTATGTCAGTGAGTTTGCTGTGCCGGCTGGCCACACAGGGGCATAATAGGGCTGTAATTTATTCAGAATGGATATTAAAGACACACACTCTCTCCTTTCCATCTGTATATAATGAGCTATGCACAGGCTTTAATATTTAAAAGTAAAATTTTAAAAACCTAGTAGATCAAAGAAGATTCGGACTTGTTGACATTTTCAATTACAAGTAAGGTTCCCATATGATCAGATTTGGCTGGGCTGGCCTCCGTTTATGCCTGCTGTCTCCCACTGATTATTGTCACTACTGCTTTTCCTCTCAAAAGTGTTGTCATTTGACAATAAATTACAGATCCACTCTAATTATAAAACTGAAATTTAAAGCTTGAATTCACCTAGCGTAAATGGGCTATTTTCCTCCAAAACATTCAGTTCAGTTCAGTTCAGTTGCTCAGTCATGTCCAACTCTTTACGACCCCGTGGACTGCAGCACGCCAGGCTTCCCTGTCCATCACCAACTCCCAAAGCTTGCTCAAACTCATGTCCATCGAGTTGGTGATGCCATCCAACCATCTCATCCTCTGTTGTCCCCTTCTCCTCCTGCCTTCAATCTTTCCCAGCATCAGGGTCTTTTCCAGTGAGTCAGTTCTTTGCATCACATGGCCAAAGTATTGGAGTTTCAGCTTCAATATCAGTCCTTCCAATGAGTATTGAGGACTGATTTCCTTTAGTGTGCACTGGTTGGATCTCTTTAGAGTTCAAGGGACTCTCAAGAATCTTCTTTGGAGCCCCCCAAAATAAAATTTCTCGCTGTTTCCATTGTTTCTCCATCTATTTGCCTTGAACTGATGGGACTGGATGCCATGATCTTAGTTTTCTGAATGTTGAGTTTTAAGCCAACTTCTTCTCTCTTCTCATTCACTTTTATCAAGAGGCTCTTGAGTTCTTCTTTGCTTTCTGCCATAAGAGTGGTGTCATCTGTATATCTCAGGTTATTGATATTTCACCTGACAATCTTGATTCCAGCTTGTGCTTCATCCAGCCCGGCATTTTTGCATGATGTACTCTGCATGTAGCCCGCCAGGCTGCCCTGTCCATGGGGATTCCCCAGGCAAGAATACTGAAGTGGATTGCTATGCCCTCTTCCAGGGGATCTTCCCGACCCAGGGATTGGACCTGAGTCCCTTAGGTCTCCTGCACTGGCAGGTGAGTTCTTTACCACTAGCACCACTTGGAAAGCCCTCTAAAACATTAATATTATCCTAAATAAAATTTGATTTTGCAAAGTAAATATTTAACTATTTCATCTAGTAGTGTTTTGGGTTAGAAGTATTTGGACCTTTATATAGCTTTTTACTATTGCTTTGGTTTGTAATGAAGCCATCAATTTGTGCTCAGAATTTTTGGCACGGACACCTGTTATTCATCACGGCACAGTAACGACTGCTTTGACATAGCAAGAACAGCATTCTTAGTCTTCATAGTTCCGGGAGTACAGCGTGCTCAGTGGGCATTGGTTTTAGTTGGTATCATCACAGCACATCAGTTTTTCATGACAGGAAGAATGTTTTGTGAAGAGTCTATATTCTGAAAGATAAAGCACCCAAGAGGTGGATACGAATGTACACATGTGCGCACACACACACACATACACACATATCTGTATCTATGCTACTGTTGTTGTTTAGTTGCTAGGTCATGTCCAACTCTTTTATGACCCCGTGGACTGTAGGCTGCCAGGCTCCTTTGTCCATGGAGTTTCCTGGGCAAGAATACTGTAATGGGTTGCCATTTCCTTCTCCAGGGCATCTTCCTGACCCAGGGATCAAACCCATCTCTCCTGCTTTGCAGATAGATTCTTTACTGCTGAGCCACCAGGGAAGCTCCAGAGTGTATCTATAAACCTTGTTAAGTATATAATAATTATTATAATGCTAATAGTTATATTACAGAAATAAAAGCTTATCTTAACAACTCTTTATTTCTATTCAGAATGTCTTGATTTCTATTTATGTATCATTAATACTTTTACTGGAATGTTTACTGTGAATCATAGCCATATACCAAAATTATTAGTATAGATACTTAATCTGATACTGATATACAGCCACTAGGTACTACTTTCTCTATTCAAAGAACTTTCATTTATAACGTTATTGCTTTTGTTGATGACTGACAAGTAAAAGTTAGCTATACTTTTTTATTATCACCTTTTATATGATTGTAAGGAATCTTATAAAACTCAAAGAAGCTAATTACTGGTAAACTCACTTTGTTTAATTCACTGACTAGCAAAATGAATTCATTTCATATATGCCATGGACCCTTCACATCCATTTATGAATTATTGACAAAGATTCATGTCCCCAAGAAAATAATTCCTAAGGCTGATCTAGGAATTTAGCTTCTGCATTTGAGAAGTTTTAAGAATCTCAGAGGGCTTCCCTTATGGCTCAGTTGATAAAGAATCTGCCTGCAATGTGGGAGACCTGGGATCGATCACTGGGTTGAAATGTTTGTGAGCAGTTCTTTTGGGGCAAAATTTAAAAAGCCGTTACAAGTTAAAGTTGTGGTATCTTCAACTGTGAGGGCTCTTTGTCTAGTGTTTTTCAAGTCATGATTTTTGTTTGTCTTTTGATTTTAGCTGAGAACATTTCCTTTAAAATCTAACTCAGTATGTAAAACAGTTAAAAGTAGAGCAGCTCTGGTTTAGAAAGTGGGACATGGGACCCAATTTAGGCTCTAGGAAATACAGTTTTTAGCTACTTACTTAAACTCAGGACTTCTCAGTTAAGTTCCTTTAAACTTTCCATTTCATTGCATGACCTTTGAAATGTCAGATATAGAGATAAAGGAAATTGGCAAGGAGAGCTGCCATGTCTAGTCAGCAGGTGGTTTGTGCCTGACTGTTGTACGTATATTGTGGTAGCTTTATGTTGTGTAGTGTTGAACACAGGGGTTGTGTTCATATCTTGGGTCTGCTACTTACTGACCATGTGATATTTGGGTAGTCACTATAGGTTGAGCCTCTTGAATTAGAGACTATATTAACCTCTGAATTCCCACACTTACATCTCCCATGATTCTTTACAGTCAATACTGACTCCCCTCAGCCTCCAGAACCAAGTATTGTTCTGATTATTTATTTTTTTAGTATAGATTGTTTTGTCTGTTCTAGAACTTCATGTAATTGAAACCATGTAGGTGATATACTTTTATGAAACTTTTGATCAGCATAATTTAAAAAATTCATTCATGTGCATATATGATTAGCTTTCCCTTTCCTTATGAGTAGTCTTCTATGTTATGAATATTTTATACTCATATTAATCTTCTTGTGGAGATACATTTTTATTTCTGTTGGATGCATATCTAGAAGAGAAATTCTTCGGTCTTTGGAGAGGTGTGTATTTAGTTTTATTATGCCAGATCATTTAAAAAAATAATTAAACTCTCACCAAATATGTTTGAAAGTTTTGGTGATTCCTCACACTTTCTGACATTTGTTGATATATGTCTTTTAATTGTTTCTCATTGTGATGAATTTATAATAGCAACTCCTTTGGTAGTATTTGCCTAGTGACTAACAATGTCACTTTTTCATATACCCATTGGCCATTTGTATATCTTCCTTGGTGAAGTGTCTGTTCAATTTTTAAAAAATTAGGTTGTTTTTATTTTTATTAATGAGTTGCAAGAATTCTTTTTTCTAGGTATCAGTCATTCATCAGATATATGCTTTGTGAATATATATCCCAGTCTGTGGTTTGCCTGTTTATTTTCTTAATAATCCCTTTAGATGAGCAGAAGTTTTAATTCTGATAAAAATCTAATTTATCAATTTTTTAATTTACGGTTTTTGTTTTCTTTGTGCTAATGGTTTGCCAGTCTCTAAGTTGTCAGACTATCCTCCTATATATCTTCCAGAAGGTTTAGAGTTTTATTTATTTATTTTTTTTTTAGTTTTTTACTTTTTTAATTTTAAAATCTTTAATTCTTACGTGTGTTCCCAAACATGCACCCCCCTCCCACCTCTCTCCCCATAACATCTCTGTGGGTCATCCCCATGCACCAGCCCCAAGCATGCTGTATCCTGCGTCAGACATAGACTGGCGATTCAATTCTTACATGATAGTATACATGTTAGAATGCCATTCTCCCCAATCATCCCACCATCTCCCTCTCCCTCTGAGTCCAAAAGTCCGTTATACACAGCTGTGTCTTTTTTCCTGTCTTGCATACAGGGTCGTCATTGTCATCTTCCTTAATTCCATATATATGTGTTAGTATACTGTATTGGTGTTTTTCTTTCTGGCTTACTTCACTCTATATAATCAGCTCCAGTTTCATCCATCTCATCAGAACTGATTCAAATGAATTCTTTTTAACGGCTGAGTAATACTCCATTGTGTATATGTACCACAGCTTTCTTATCCATTCATCTGCTGATGGACATCTAGGTTGTTTCCATGTCCTGGCTATTATAAACAGTGCTGCGATGAACATTGGGGTACATGTGTCTCTTTCAATTCTGGTTTCCTCAGTGTGTATGCCCAGCAGTGGGATTGCTGGGTTATAAGGTAGTTCTATTTGCAGTTTTTTAAGGAATCTCCACACTGTTCTCCATAGTGGCTGTACTAGTTTGCATTCCCACCAGCAGTGTAGGAGGGTTCCCTTTTCTCCACACCCTCTCCAGCATTTATTGCTTGCAGATTTTTGGATCGCAGCCATTCTGACTGGTGTGAAGTGGTACCTCATTGTGGTTTTGATTTGCATTTCTCTAATAATGAGTGATGTTGAGCATCTTTTCATGTGTTTGTTAGCCATCCGTATGTCTTCTTTGGAGAAATGTCTATTTAGTTCTTTGGCCCATTTTTTGATTGGGTCGTTTATTTTTCTGGAATTGAGCTGCATAAGTTGCTTGTATATTTTTGAGATTAGTTGTTTGTCAGTTGCTTCATTTGCTATTATTTTCTCCCATTCAGGAGGCTGTCTTTTCACCTTGCTTATATTTTCCTTTGTTGTGCAGAAGCTTTTAATTTTAATTAGATCCCATTTATTTATTTTTGCTTTTATTTCCAGAATTCTGGGAGGTGGATCATAGAGGATCCTGCTGTAGAGTTTTAGCTTCTCAGTTTAGGTATACAGTCCATTGCACATTATTTTTTGCATGAATGGTGGGAGGTAGGGGTCAAGATTCATAATTTTCCTGGTTGTTATTCAGTGTTTTACTACAATTTGCTAAAAATACTTAAAGATTTTATGCTCTCTGTTGGGTTGGTTTGTCACCTTTGTAGATATTGGATATTCCAGGCCCTTTGCATTTTCATATACATTTTATAATCAATTTGTTAATTTTGATTTAAAAGTTTGCTAGGATTGAGTCTGGGATTGCATTGTATTTCTGTACATTGATTAGGGAGAATTAACATCTAAAAACATTAATTTTTCCTATTGGATGTTTCTTCATTTATTTAGATTGTCTAAGAATGTTTTGTAGTTTTAAGGGTACAGGTCTTGAATGACTATTTTTTTCATAAGCATGTGAGGTATTTGGTCATACTATAAATAGAATTATTTCAAAAATGTCAATTTCTAGTTGTATTCAACTTCTATGTAAATTTATTTTCAGTGTTAACCTTGTATCTTTTGACCTTGCCAAATTTACTTATTAGTTGTGATAATTATTTTAGGTTCATTATAATAGCCTATGTAAACAATCATGTCATCTGCAGATAGATATAGTTCTACTTCATATCCAGTATTTATGCTTTTTGTTTCTTTTTCTTCTTTTATTAGGACAGATAGTACAGGGTTAAATAGAAGCTGTGATAGCCCATTTGTTTATTAACAGTGTTTAGAAAGGTATAAATTTCATAATTTTCCTTTATTGTTTTTAATATCTATGGAATTGATACTGATAACCTTTCTTTTATTTTTGATATTGATATTTTTAAATTCATGAACTTCCTCTTGTTTGCTTGATTGGTTTATTTTTAAATTTTAAGCTCTGTTCATTTTCTCTCTTGTTTGTGTCAGTTGTTTCACTAAGTCATGTTTTTATCTTAACCTCCTTTTCATTCAATTATTTGTATTTTAAACTATTTAGAAATTATCCCAGATATTGTGTAATTAAAATTTTTCTCTCTCTTTTTCAGATTATGTAATTATCGAGTTCATGGGATCTTTCTTTCATAATCTCTATCTGATTAAATCCTCATCTAGTGGATTTTTAATTTCAGAAATTTTACTTTTCATTCTAAAATTTCCATTTGGTTGTTTTGAATAGTCATCACTTCTCTGTTGAGATCTATCTGTTCACTCATTATGAGCATATTATCTTTACTTCCTTTAATACAGTTATTATGGTAGCTTTCAGATCCTTTTCTGCTAACAGTAGCATCTAGGTTAGCTCTCAGTCTCTCTGGATGGTTTTTTTCTCTTGAGTAGGAATCATGATTTTCTATTCCTTAATTTATCAAATAAATTTTAGTTGTATCTTGGACATGTTTAATAATACTTTCTAGATAGGGACTCTGAAATCTGTTCTGAGTGTTGATTATTTTTAAAGCAAGTTAACTTGGCAGAACTTAAGCTACAGACTTTTTTCCCCCTAAGGTACAACAGCTGAAATTTTGGCTTAATTATTTTAATTTTAACTGAACTGTTTGAATTCTTCCTGTGCATACATGAGATTTGGACAGTGTTTATTATACATGGAATTTAATTTTTTCTTTTTGTAGCTTTCTTTTGTCATTCTGTCTTCACTTTCTACATGATCTACATGCTGTATTTGCTCAAACTTTTCTCATTTTTCAAGCTAAAACTGAGTTTCCTAATATAGATTTAGCCTTTGGGTATTGATTAGATTTGACTAAAAGCCATAAAAATGGGAAACTCATCCAGTGTCATTCTCTCCTTCCAAATGTCAGTTGCACCCCAGTGTCTGTCTGTTTTTTTTGTTACTATCTAGGGTGGAGAAGGCAAGGGCACCCCACTCCAGTACTCTTGCCTGGAAAATCCCATGGATGGAGGAGCCTGGTGGGCTGCAGTCCATGGGGTCGCTAAGAGTCGGACGCGACTGAGTGACTTCACTTTTCAATTTCATGCATTGGAGAAGGAAATGGCAACCCACTCCAGTGTTCTTGCCTGGAGAATCCCAGGGACAGGGGAGCCTGCTGGGCTGCCGTCTATGGGGTTGCACAGAGTTGGACCCAACTGAAGCGACTTAGCAGCAGCAGCAGCAGGGCCTTCAAGTAGTTTTTGTTCACATATTGCCCAGAACACATTATCTTTGGGATGGTTCATTTGATGGTTCATTTGATGGGAGCTCATTATCAAAAGAAGTATCTGTTCTTTAGTATTTTTAATTGTATTTGTTAAGTGCTGTCTTGGCAGAAATTATATCTATAATTCTTCTGTAACCTCATCTTCATGCTCTATAATTTGTTGTGCTTTTCCAAATATCATTGGCTAGTGACTGATTAGGAATCTCATATATTAGTTAAATTATCATAAGAATACATAGAGAATATGTAACTTTAAATTTTTTCAAAATTAATTTTATTTTTTAAAATTATTTCTATTGGAGTATAGTTGATTTATAGTGTTACGTTAGTTTCTGCTGTACTGCAAAGTGAATCAATTATGCATATACATACATGCACTCTTCTTTAGGTTCAATTCCCATATAGGTCATTATAGAGTATTGAGTGGAGTTCCCTGGAAATTAATTTCAATAATATATTTTATTTAACTCAGTCTATCCAAAACCAAAAGAAGGGAACAGCAGAGGGTGAGATAGTTAGACAGCATCCCAGGCTCAATGGACATGAATTTGAGTAAAGTCTAGGAGATAGTGGAGGACAGAGGAGCCTGGCATGCTGCAGTCCATGGGCTCATAGAGAGCTGGACACAACTTAGCAACTGAACAACAACAATCCAAAGTATTGCCATTTCAACACGTAATGGATATAAAACAATAAATGAACTATTTTAGATTATGGCTTTTTTGGTAAAAGGTCTTCAAAATCTGGTGTGCATTTCATACTTGCAGAGCAGCTTGATTTATACCAGCCGTGTTTCAGAGCTTGGCAGCTATGACTGGTGGCTTAGTCTTTTTTTTTACTACTGTCCAGGCCTGTGTGCTCAGTCCTATCTGAGTCTTTGTGACCCCCATGGACTGCAGCCTGCCAGGCTCCTCTGTCCATGGGATTATCCCCACAAGAATATTGGAGTGGACTGCCATTTTCTCCTCTGAAGGATCTTCCTAACCCCAGGATCCAACCCACAACTCCTCCATCTCCTGCATTGGCAGGCAGATTCTTTACCACTGAGCCACCTGGGAAGCCTGCTTTACTGCTGTGAAAGTGAAAGTGTTATTTGTTCAGTTGTATCCCTCTCTTTGTGACCCCATGGACTGTAGCCCATCAGGCCCCTCTGTCCATGGAATTCTCCAGGCAAGATTACTGGAGTGGGTAGCCAGTCCCTTCTCCAGGGGATCTTTCTGACCCCGGGAATGAACCTGAGTCACCTTCAGTACAGGCAGATTCCTCACTGTCTGAGCCACTAGGGAAGCCCTTCTTTACTACTGTGCCTGATCCACGAGAGCAGTGTATGCATAGGCTTTCGTGGTAGAAAGCAAGGTTGATATAATTGGTCTAACAGACCAGAAAGAGAAATTGAGACCAGAAAGAGAAATTGAGAAACTGTCTGATTGGATGACACAAAAATCATCGTATTTATTCTTTATCGTTTAGTTGGATGAGCATCCATTTCAAAGATATTTTCCATAGGGAATTTTTAAAGGAAATTTGATAATGTTTGTGACGGCAATAAGTAAGCTAAAGGTGAAGTTCATCTTTGTGAGAGTAAGTCACCAATTGATTCTTCAACTGGTGTCAATCACAATATAAAAAATAAAAACTATGTGATGAAAATTTGATAATGATTTGTAATTATGGCCTATTTTTTAAATTGATAATTTTTCCAATGTCACAGTGCGTTTTTTGCATTGAACGTTTTTGTGAACATTATTTCTTTGGATCTGCTGCATTATAGCTTAACTTTGAAACAACTTGGTGAACATAAAAGTGGCATACATTACCTTTTCTGAAGAAATTGAACAGTTTTTCTTTTTTTATTAAACTATTTGCAAAAAATGTAAATCTGACAATGAAATACGCTTAGAGCAATATGTATTTCAAAGAAAATTACCATATTTTCCATGAAGTTCACAGAGCTTGAAAATGCTCATTATATCCTTTGCCATTGGCATTGCAACAAATATGTAGATGAGCAATTTTAATGAAAAATGCTACCACAATTTGATTATACTTTCCAAAGATTATATGGAATTCTTCCCTTGCATGAGTATATGAATATTTTTCTCTCACTAGTTATTATTTTTATTCATGTTGGCTTATCAAAGTTGATTACTATATAAAACACTTAATATCAGTATTAATTTTATATTACCACAAACTTAGTAAGTTAAAACAATACCCCGCCTATTAACTGCAGCTCTGTATGTTGGAAATCTAGGTGAGTTCTGGCTTTTCTACTTAGGATTTCAAAAGGTTGACTGAAGATATTGGCTAGCCTGGGCTCTTATCTGGAAGATCATGGGAAGAATCTACTTCCAAGTTCATTAAGTTTGTTGGCAGAACCCAGTTCTTTGTGTTTGTGGACTTGAGATCATTATTTCCTTGCTGGCTGTCAGCTGGGAGCTACTGTCAGCGTGTAGAGGCTTTTTATGTTCCTTGGTTAGTAGTTCTGTCTATTTCTATTTTTAAATTTTCATTATTTAATAATAATTTTTTAAAAACAGATATAATTGAAAAAATATTGTATTAGTTGTAGATACACAATACAATGATTGGATATATTTATGTATTGCAAAATGATTACAAATAAGTTTTGTTAGCATCTATCACCACAACAGTTGCAATTTTTTAAATTGTGTGATGAGATTTACTTTCTTAGCAACTCTTAAATATAAAATACAGTTTTGTTAACTATAGTTTCCATTCTGTACGTTACATCCTCAGGACTTATTTATTTTGTAGCAGGAGCTTGATATCTTTTGAATCCCTCGCATTCTCTCCCCTGTCCCCACAGACTTCAGCTGGCACCGACCCGTTTCCTTTCGTATGTATGAATTTGTTTTTAGATTCCACACATGAGATACACAGCTTTTGTATTTCTCTATCTGAATATTTCATTTAGCATAATGCCCATAAGGTCCATCCCTGTTGTTGCCAATGGCAGAATTTTCTTCTTTAAAGGCTAAGTAATATTCCATTGTGCATATATTGCGCATTTTCCTTATCTATCCATCCGTGGATTCTGAGGTTGTTTCTGTGTCTTGGCTGTTGTAAATAATGCTGCAGTGAATGGGGGGTTGCATATATGTCCTTTTAAGTTGGCATTTTCATTTACTTTGCATAAGTACTTGGAAGTGGAATTGCTGATTCATATAGTAGTTCTATTTTTAGTTTTTTAAGGTTCTTTTATGTTGTTTTCCACAGTGGCTGAAACAATTTACATTCCCACCAACAATGCAGAAAAAGATTCCTTCTTTTCCAAATTTATGTCACCACTTGTTATTTCCTGTCTTTTGGATAATAGGTATTCTAATAGGTGTGAGGTAATATCTCATTGTGGTTTTAATTTGCATTTTCTGATGACTAGTTGGGCACCTTTTCATGGACCTGTTGGTCATTTGTTGTCATCTTTGAAGAATGTCTGTTTAGATCTTCTGTCCATTTTTTTAATTGGATTTTTTTTCCGTTGAATAGTATGAGTTCTTTGTATACTTTGGATATTGACCTCTTTTCAGACATGATTTGCAAGTATTTTCTTTCACTACCTTCTCGTTTTCTTGACGATTTCCTTTGCTGTACAGAAGGTTTTCAGTTTTATGTAATCCCGCTTGTTTACTTTTGCTTTTTTCCCCTTTGCTTTTGTTGTCAAATTCAAAAAAACCATTGTCAAAATCGATGTCAAGGAGCCTATTCCCTGTGATTTTTTTCTATTAGTTTTATGGTTTCATGTCCTACATTCATGTCATCAGTCCATTTGGAGTTGGTTTTTGTGTATCATGTAAGAGAGTGGTCCAGTTTCATTCTTTTGCATGTGGCTGTCTAGTCTTTCTAGCCCCATTTATTGAAGAGACTATCATTTTTCCATTGTCTAGCAGACTCCTTTGCCATAAATTGACCACATATGTGTGGGTTTATTTCTGGGCTTTCTATTCTGCTCCTTTGTATTAAATGTCTGATTCATGCCGGTATTATACTGTTTGGACTACCATAGCTTTATAATATAGTTTGAAATTGAAGTGTGATGCCTCCAGCTTTATTCTTCCTCAAGTTTGCTTTGGCTGTTTGAGGTCTTTTGTGGTTCCATACCAATTTTAGGAATATTTCTTCTTCTTCTGTGAGACATGCCATTGGAATTTTGATATAAATTGCATTGAATCTGTAGATTGCTATAGGTAATATGGAAATTTTAGCTATATTGATGCTTCTATCCCATAAGCATCAACTATCCTTCCATTTATTTGTGTATGCTTCAGTTTTTTTCTTTGTTATTCAGTTTCTTTTATCATTGTTTTATTTTTATTAATTTATTTTTTCATCATTAAGAATATTTATGTACTGAAATGAATAAATATTTATTAATGTAAAACATACTTGTGATTAAAAGTATTAAACAGAGCCAGTAGTCTCAAGATAAAAATAATAGACCCCTTGGTTGCTTTCTCTGTACCCCAGCCCCAGTCTTCAGAGGGCAGTCACTTTTAAACTTCTATTTTAGCTGTTTTTTCTGGCCTTCACCTCCATGCTTCTAGACAATATACTTACACCATTATTTCTCTTATTTTTTAATTTTTATATTTTATTTATTTGGCTGCATTGGGTCTCAGTTGCAGCACACAAATGCCCTTGTGGCATCTGAGATCTTTGGGTGCAGTGCATGGACTCTAGATCACAGGCTCAGTAGTTACAGTGTGCAACTTGGTTGCCCAGTGGCCTGTGGGCCCTTAGTTCCCCTACCAGGGATCGAACCACATCCTCTGTATTGGAAGGCAGATTCTTAACCACTGGACCAGCAGGGAAGTCCCTCATTATTTCTGTTTTTGTTTTTTTTTTTTTAAATTTATTTATTTTAATTGGAGGCTAATTACTTACAATATTGTAGTGGTTTTTGCCATACACTGACATGAATCAGCCATGGGTTTACATGTGTTCATCATTGTTTTATAGTTTTCAGTGTATAGGCCTTTCATCTTCTTGATCAGATTTTTTTCCTAGGTATTTTGTTTTTGGATGCAGTTGTGAATGGGGTTGTTCTCTTAATTTCTCTTCCTTGTATTAATAGTTTGTTGTTTGTGTATACAAGTGTTGCTGATTTTTGTATGTTGATTTTCTTTCCTGAAACTTTACTGAATTTGTTTATTAGTTCTAACAATATTTTTGATAAAGCTTTTTATATGTATATGTATATACATATACATATACATATACATATACATATACATATACATTTGTAGCCCACCAGACTCCTCTGTCCATGGGATTCTCCAGGCAAGAATACTGGAGTGGGTTGCCATTCCCTTCTCCAGAGGGTCTTCCTAACCCAGGGACTAAACCTGGGTCTCCTGCATTGCAGGCAGATTCTTAACCGTATGAGCTAAGGGATTTCCTGTATGTGTATACACACACACACATACACACACACACACACACACACATATGATATCGTGTCATCTGCAAATAAAGACAGTTGTACTTATTCCTTCCATTTCTTTTTCTTGACTAATTACTCTGACTAGGACTTATAGTACTATGTTGAACTTATAGTGCTACATTGAATAAAAGGGGCAAGGAGGAGCACCTTGTCTTCTTCCTGATCTTTGAGTATAATATTAGCTGTCAGCTTGTCATACATAGCCTTTATTATATTGATGTATGTTTTCTTTGAACTTTTTTGAGAGTTTTTTTCATGAATAAGTGTTGTATTTTGTCAAATGCATTTTCTGTGTCTATTAGAATGATCAAATTTTATCCTTCATTTTGTTAATTGGTGTACCATCAGTTTTGTTGAATGGTGTATCACTTTGATCATGGTATATGGTTTTTTTAAAAAAATCTATTGTTGAAGTCATTTGCTAATTTTTTTTGAGGATTTTTGCATGTTTGTTCAGCAGGTATATGACCTGTAATTTACTTTTCTTATTGTCTTAAGTTTTCTATATTCTTACTAATTGTCTTTCTTTTAACACTGAGTGTTAAAACTTCCAACCATGATTGCATATTTGTCTGTTTCTTATAGTCCTATGTCATTTTTTTCTTTATGTATTTTATTCTTTTGTTATTGGATATATTAGCACTTAGAGTTATTTTTTAAAGAATATATCTGTTGCTGTGAAATCTTCCTCTTTAACTCAGGTAATATTTTCCTTGCATTATATTTTATCTGCTATTATTGTAGCTGCATTGACTTTTAAAATTTAATTTTTTTTTATTGAAGGATAATTGCTTTACAGAATTTTGTTGTTTTCTGTCAAACCTCAGCATGAATCAGCCATAGGTATACTCATTGACTTTTTTATGGTGAGTATGTGTGTGGAATATCCTTTCCCATTCTCTTAACCTATTGGATTCCTTATATTTAGAGTGTACGTTTGTGAGATAGAGAGGCAGAGAGAGAGACAGAGAGGCAGAGCAGCAACATATGATTTTCGTCCAGTCTCATTTTTTTTTAGTTGGAATGCTTGGTCCATTTACATTTCATATAATTACTTATGTAGTTAAATGTAATCTATCAGCTAGCTATTTTCTATTTCTTCCATTTTTTCCCCTCCTTTTCTTTTTAAAAAATCCTTTTGTTTGATTTATTAATTAATTTTTGGTATTCTATAGTATCTCCTTTAATATGTTTTAAACCATAACTTTTTAGAAGTATTACTCTTGGAATTATACTGTGCATTCTTAATTTATAATTCTACCATGAATTAATATTAGAATCTTATAATTAAAGATTTAATTATAATTAAATCTTATAATTAAATCTTATAATTAAATCTTATAATTAAATAATTTCATTTTTACCTCCATTGTACTTTTGCTGTTGTCATTTTATGTTACCATACACAAATATTAGAAACATTACCATACATTCTAAATTTTCATCCAATTATCAACATTTTTGGTTTTTAAAAAGAATTTTTTTTTAATTACTCACATATTTGCTGTTTTTGGTTATCTTCATTCTTCTCTCCATATTTGGGCCTCCTTCTGGTATCATTTCTGTTCCACCTTCTGTTAGTATTCATGTTGTATGGTTGATCTTCTTTCAGCCTTTGTAGTTTAAAAAAGTCTTTATTCTTGCCTTCATTTGTTGGAAGAGTGCTTAATTACAGATTAGATATAGATTTAGGTGAACTTTTTCTTTCTCTCTTAAGATACATCATTCTTAACATATGTCATTCTTAGGCTTCATATGGCATATCTTTGGACTTGTCATTCAGTTGTCTTCTGGCTTTCAATGTTCATGGAAAGAAGTCAGCTGTGATTTCATTTTTTTTCCCCTTATAGGTATTGTGTCCTTTTTCTCTGGTTGCTTTTATGATAGCTCTTTGCCTTTTGTTTTTAGTAGTTTGACGTATTTAGATGTGTTTTTCTTTATATTCTCATGGTTCACTGAGTTGCGTGGATGTATGAAATGATTTGTCATCAATTTTTAAAAATATTGGTTATTATCTCTTTTAATATTTCCTCTTCTCCATCTGTTCCCCTTTTTCCTCTATGATTCCAAAAATATATGTGCTTGAATGTTTGATACTGCCCCACCAACCTTGCATGCTTTTCTGTTTTCTTTTTTCTCTTTCTGTGTCTTTACTTTGTAGTAATCTGTTCACTCTTTGCTGTTTTTATCCACTCTACTGTTGAGCATATGTAATGTACTCTCTATTTCTCTTATTGCAGTTTCAGTTCTAGAATTGACACTTTTTTTCCCCAAGCTTCAATCAATCTGCTGAAATTCCTTCTCTGTATACCTTCTGTATCCACCTCCCCACTAAATTCTTTTTGACATATTCCCTGTAGGTATTTTGAGCTTCTTGTCCATGTTCAGAACTCCTTCTGTTGACTTTTTGTTCCCTTTATTATGGATTCATTTTATTTCCTCTTTTCACATTGATTAATACTTCATTGGATGCTGAACATTGTAAATGATTCATTGCAGAGATTCTATATTATGTTTTCATTAAAGAATTAAAAAAAAATCTTGTCAGGCAGGTAAATCAAAGTGGATCACCAAAGTTGGTTTTTGGGTTTGTTTGAACAGTGCATGCATGCACAGTTGCTTCAGTCGTGTCTGACTCTCTGTGACCCCATGGACTGCAACATGCCAGGCCTCCCTGTCCATCACTCACTCGCGGAGCTTGCTCAAACTCATGTCCATCGAGTCGATTATGCCATCCAACTATCTCATGCTCTGTCGTCCTCTTCTCCTCCTGCCTTCAGTCTTTCTCAGCATCAGGGTTTTTCCAATGAGTCAGTGCTTCGCATCAGGTGGCCAAAGTATTGGAGCTTCAGCTTCAGCATGAGTCCTTCCAATGAATATTCAGGACTTGTTTCCTTTAGGATGGACTGGTTTGATTTCTTTGCAGCCCAAGGGACTCTCAAGAGTCTTCTCCAACACCACAGTTCAAAAACTTCAATTCTTTGGCACCCAGATTTCTTTATGGTCCAAGTCTCACATCCGTACATGACCACTGGAAAAACCATAGCTTTGACTAGACAGACCTTTGTTGGTAAAGTAATGTCTCTGCTTTTTAATATGCTGTCTAGGTTGCTCATAGCTTTTCTTCCAAGGAGCAAGCATTTTTTAATTTCATGGCTGCAGTCATCATCTGCAGTGATTTTAGAGCCCAAGAAAAGAAACTCTGTCACTGTTTCCATTGTTTCTCCATCTATTTGCCATGAAGTGATGGGACTGGATGCCGTGATCTTAGTTTTCTGAATGTTGAGTTTTAAGCACACTATTTCACTCTCCTCTTTCATTTTCATCAAGAGGCTCTTTAATTCCTCTTCACTTTCTGCCATAAGGGTGTTGTCATCTGTGTATCTGAGTTTATTGATATTTCTTCTAGCAATCTTGACTCCAGCTTGCACTTCATCCAGCCCGGCATTTCGCCTGATGTACTCTGCATATAAGTTAAATAAACAGGGTAACAATATACAGCCTTGGCATACTCCTTTCCCAATTTGGGTAGGAATCTGAGTAAAAACTGTATTTCTGGAGTTTTTGCTCTTAGCTCTCTTCTCTGTAGCAACCTGCATCACAAGTTGCCACTGCATTAGCAAGCCTGAGTTCCCTACTTTTAACACCAGATTGTTTCATATGCCTAGTAAATCTTGTGCTCTCTGCCTGGGCTTCCAATTCTTCATGCTACAGTTATGAAATTGTTTCCAGACAGAAATCTAGAGTGACGCTGATGTTAAACGGTTGGGGTTTCTTAAGAATGTCAGTCTGTGTCATGCCCTCAAGTAACTGTCATCCCTTCTGCTCAGTTTGGCAGTTTATGGCGAGAGGGAAAACTTTATACTTGCTACTCGGGAATCTTTTAATTATTTTATAATAATTTAATAAGCACCTATGAACCTTCCATGTCAAACAAGATATGGAACCTTGGCAGTAACTTAAATCTAACTATTTCTTTATCTCATCCCATTTCCTTGACTCCTTCAGTTTGAGACAGTCATTATGCTGAACTCAGGTTCATCATTCCTTAGGTCTTTTTTCTGTCGGTTTCATAGATATCCATAGATAGATAAATACGTACCTGTTCTTAAACAGCACTAGTGTCCTTTATATAAAATTCTTCTGGTTTTTTTTTTCATGTAATTTTACATTTCATCATAATTCTATGTGTTGTGGTAGTTCATTTACTTTGCCAGCTGTGTGATAATCCATAGTGTTACTATATCACAGTTTTTAATTCACTCTTCCACTGATGTGTATTTGGATTGTTTCTAAATTTTTACTATTGTATTTTACTATTGTGAAAAATGATGCTGTGAACATCTCTTGTTTTATGTATGTAGGAATTTCTCTTAGATATATTCTATTTTTATGTCCAACTTTAAGACATAATACCATTGTGTTTTCTAAGAAGTTTTTAAGGCAGTAATAGTTCAATGAATTCATAAGTGGAAATGAAACAATGCAAGAGTAAAACCTTAATAGAAAAAGCTGAACATTTTTTAAACATAGCTATCTCCAGGAGGTGTGCTTGGTAATTAGAGGGAAATAATCATAGAATTAATATATTTCAAATGAGTGCTCATACCAGAAATTTTCTGCCTCCCTTTCTCTAATCCATCCTTCCTACCCGCCTCTCTTCCTTCTTCCTTCCCCTTTCTTCTTTCTTTTTTCCCACCAAAGCAAGGTATGACTTCCTCAGTGAGGTAGGACATTTGAAATAGGCAGGAGTAGCGGGTATAGAGCAGGCCTTAAAGAACACCAAGTCTAGCATTTTTATAGAGAAAAGTTTCCAGATTGCTGAGAAAAACTGTGTTGTCAATAGTGATACTAAATTAGGCTATCAGGGGCATACGTAGGTCTTTAATGCTATCATCTGGGAATTATTTGTTTATTCTCAGTTAATTAGTTCTTGCAATTTCCCTCTCTCTACACATGTCTATTGGAAAATGAATTTCATCTTGATTTTTATCTTATTTTTATATGAAACAATAAATGATAAATCTATAAAGCTTGTTTCCACATTTGAAATTGTTATTTTTATTATTACCTACCTCTGGAAAATGTTTTTTTTTTTTCCCCTTTTTTCTCTCTTGTACCTGATGTTACTTTAGAATTATCTTTTATTTGGATGTTTATTGTGAAGCACTGAAAAAGCTAGCCTGGTTAGTTTTCACTCATTGTGCTTCTCCATTATTAGCAGTAAGATGTAAGCAAGTGAGTCAGTGGAAGATTTTCAGTCCTCCCAGCCTGGTGGTGCACGGTCTCATCGCCTCTAGTGTAGAAATGCAGGTGAGCCTTGTTAAGCCATCTTCCTCCATCCAATCTTACAGATGGTTTGAATGTTTCTTAGCATCTGTTTAAAATTCTCAAACTGCTTTCTCCAAATTTGTTTGAATCCTATTTGTGGTAACACTTGATTATACATCTGTAGACATTTGAGGACTGGCATTAAGAAATAACTTTGTCTTATCCAATACTTACATTACTTCTAGTGTAGCTATAATTGAACTGAAAAATAAACAAAAACAAACCTAAAAATGCATGAGATTAGAGTATTCAAAGAAAGAGCTTAACTTCATTAACAGTGTCAGACTTTATTTTGGGGGGCTCCAAAATCACTGCAGATGGTGACTGCAGCCATGAAATTAAGATGCTTACTCCTTGGAAGGAAAATTATGACCAACCTAGATAGTATATTCAAAAGCAGAGACATTACTTTGCCAACTAAGGTCCATCTAGTCAAGGCTATGGTTTTTCCTGTGGTCATGTATGGATGTGAGAGTTGGACTGTGAAGAAGGCTGAGCGCCGAAGAATTGATGCGTTTGAACTGTGGTGTTGGAGAAGACTCTTGAGAGTCCCTTGGACTGCAAGGAGATCCAACCAGTCCATTCTGAAGGAGATCGACCCTGGGATTTCTTTGGAAGGAATGAGGCTAAAGCTGAAACTCCAGTACTTTGGCCACCTCATGAGAAGAGTTGACTCATTGGAAAAGACTCTGATGCTGGGAGGGATTGGGGGCAGGAGGAGAAGGGGACGACTGAGGATGAGATGGCTGGATGGCATCACAGACTCGATGGACGTGAGTCTTAGTGAACTCCTGGAGTTAGTGATGGACAGGGAGGCCTGGCGTGCTGCGATTCATGGGGTTGCCAAGAGTTGGACATGACTGAGTGACTGAACTGAGTTGAACTGAACTGTGGGTTCATAAAATCTTGCACATAAAGCAAAATCTTAGTTTTCTTTTGATTTCCTTTATACTTTCAGTAATTTATTAATAGAATAATACTTTCTGACTTCCTTCACCCATGTCAAGTGAAAAAAGAATGTTTATGTGCTTTTTGTTTTTGTTATACAAATAAGAAAAAAATCATAGAAAAAACAAATGAAGAAAAGATACCAAAATATTAACAGCAAATGCTTTGGGTTTTATAATTTAAATTTTAACTTAAAAATAATCAAGGCTACAATGAATTTTATGAAAATTGAATGAGCTAAAATATGGAAACATTTAGAACATGGCCTGGCAAATAATAAACACCATGTAAATAATAATAATAATGGTGCCTGCCTGCTAAGTTGCTTCAGTTATGTCCGGCTCTTTGCCACTCTGTGACTGTAGCCCACCAGGCTCCTCTGTACTGGAGTGAGTTGCCATTTCCTTCTCCAGGAATCTTTGCAACCCAGGCATCGAACCTGGTCTCTTAGGTCTCCTGCATTGGCAGATGAGTTCTTTATCACTAGCGCCACCTGGAAAGCCCAATAATAATAATGGTAATTAATTGCTATTAATTACACCTTTTTCTGTATGCAGGATTTCACTCTGAAAGATTCCCTGAAGTCCAATTACTAGGTCAAACTTTATCATCTTTTCTAAGACTCCTATTATTGCCAAATTGCTTTCCTATAAAAGATTAACTACACTTCCACAATGAACGCATAAAATTGCTTTTCATAATTGGCATTGGCTGCTTTCATAGTATCTTATTTTTAACTTTATTAGTTATTAAATTTTGAAATACTTAAATGAAAAAGAAACACCACCTCACGTACAATCTGTATTGTATTAGTTTCCTAGGGTAGCCATAAAAAAGTACTGCAGACGGTACCGAGTGGCTTAAACAATGAACATTTTTTTTTCTCATACTTCTGGAGGCCAAGATCAAGGTGTCTATAGGTTTGGTTTCTTCTGAGGCCTCCATGCTTGGCTTGCAGATGGGTCACTTTCCTTCTGTGACCTCATATGGTCTTTCCTCTGTGAGCATGCATCCCTAGTGTCTCTTGGTGTGTCCAGATTTCTTTGAAAAGAACTCCAGCCAGATTAGATTAGGATACTATTCCTGATTCAGACGTTTGTCCTATGGCGTGCACTCATTGCTGCTAGCTTGTTGGTAGCAGAAGGAAACATAATGGTTGGTTAAGTAAAAGAGGAGTAAGTAGATAATTTGGATCTGAATATACAGACTGCAACATAAAACAAATGCAGGAAAGAGCAGGAGAGGTCATAGTCGGAAAGGAATTCATAGCCTTTGCAAGGATATTTGATAGTCATTTATGCTACGAGTTAGAATTCATGCTACGAGTTAGAAAAAGAGGAGTTATCTTGGTGCAAGTAGTCTAGGAACAGAGCCTGACAGGAATGCAGGTTATATACACTTTTGAGTGACTGCCTTTTAGAAGAGAACTGTAAGGGAATGAGTGAAGCGGGGTGGGGCAGAGCTAGTCAAGGATGTGGTTTCAGGTTAAGTCTGTCCATGGGGGTGGGAGTCTCTTGAGCGTGAGTCATTCCTCAGTTGGTCCTCCAGTCTGGGCACTCTTCTCCCAGTCCCTCACTGGTTCAGTGCTATCTCTTGGATGAGGGTACCCTCCTGGGTGAGATGGGCTGTCATCATTTGGGGACATTGCTTTCGTGAAAAAGGGTAGCTGTGAGCAATTAGCAGCCAACACTCAATGCAGCTGGAAGATGGGTATACTGGCCTGACAAAGGGCATTTGGGCAGGCCACCAATGTGTACTCTATTGTAACCCTTGCACCAGCTGGAGAAAGTTGCCTCTGGTAATTAAGTTTACTCTATTCAGGTACAGGTCCACCAGGGTTCTGTGTTCACAATTTCTATAACAATTTGTAGGAGGACTCACTCTCTCTCCTACCACTGCAGTTGACTCTGTGACCATAACTGATACCACCTCCCCTTCCCCCCACCCCTGCCCCCTTTCTTTTAGTCTGAGAGACCTGCCCGGTATGTAGACTGACCCTCATAGTATAGTGGTACTTGCTGTGGCACTTGGAGAGGAAAGGCAAACCCATACCTGAATGCCTGTCTATGGCTTTTTCAACAAATTATAGGCCCTTATAGGGTGTAAGAGAAGGCAATGGCACCCCACTCCAGCACTCTTGCCTAGAAAATCCCATGGATGGAGGAGCCTGGTAGGCTGCAGTCCATGGGGTCGCTAAGAGTCAGACACGACCAGGCAACTTCACTTTCACTTTTCACGTTCATGCATTGGAGAAGGAAATGGCAACCCACTCCAGTGTTCTTGCCTGGAGAATCCCAGGGACGGGGGAGCCTGGTGGGCTGCCATCTCTGGGGTCGCACAGGGTCGGACACGACTAAAGCAACTTAGCAGCAGCAGCAACAACATAGGGTGTGAAGTATCCAGTGCAGCCAATTTATTACCGAATGTCCAGTCGTTCTCTTTGAAGAATGGAATCATATCGCAGGTGCTCTGTCCTTGACAGGTCAGACATTCAGCAGGTGGAGTGGTTTTATCAATCATGGTAAAAATAGGAGACATGTTTAGCTTACAAATCTGCCACCATGGTTTTAGTTCACTTATGGAGGTTGGTGGGGTTGGTGAGAATAGAGGCTGGGCTAATTCATCGGTCTACTTTAAAATATTTGTTCACTTTAGTTTCGCTTGCGCTGGGTCTTCCTTGCTGCATGGCTTTTCTCTAGTTGTGCCGAGTGGGGAGTACTCTCTAGTTGCAGTGCATGGGCTTCCCATCGCGGCGGCTCCTCTTGTGGCGGAGCACGGGCTCTAGGGTGTGTGGGCTGCAGTAGTTGCAATGCGTGGGCTCAGTAAGGATGGCTCCCGAGCTCTGGAGCACAGAACCACAGTCGTGGTGCATGGGCTTAATTGCTCTGTGTCGTGTGGATCTTCCTGGGTCTGGGATCAAACCCTGTCTCCTGCATTGATAGGTGATTTCTTTTTACCACTGAGCCACCAGGGAAGCCCTCTCCTTGGTTACTTAATGCCTCTTTTGTAGCAGATGTAAAGATACCTTTAATGCACTCTCCTAGTTCTATCCACACGTTTCTTTATTGGAACTCCTTGGCTCACATGTTTCAGTCTTGCTTCTGTTCTGGCCCCTAACCTATCAACTAAGCTATTCACCACTGTCCATCAGTCCATATGTTTTTTCCTCATCACACAGAGTGGGAAAGGTCTGCCTGTTGAGAGGATTTCCCCTTATCAATGCCTTTCAGGGCCGACCTTGAATCTGAGGCCCAGCAGCGCTCCACTTTTAGCTTATACTCACATACTGAGCTGACCCATTCGTTATCCAGTGCCAGCCTTATTCTTTCCTCTTCAGCTGATTGTAAGTGAACAAGAACTTCAGAGGAAGCATTGATGTAAGAGCGTTAAGTGACTTGGTAACCTGGGCCACCTCTCTGGGCCACTTACTCCTGCCCTCTGCACCTGCTCAACCCTAATCCCAAGTGAATTGCTTTCATTTTATTGTGGGATGCTGCTGCGCCTGTCTGACCTTATGGTTTGCTCATCTCTTAATGGGCTCTTCTGGATGTATGGTCATTTGATATCTCCAGGTCAGATGTTCTGTCTCCTCCTGGACCCAGTAGTATGACAGAAGCAGTCTTTTTAACTCTGCTTTGATAGCCTGGGCTTGTTCTAGAATCCTGTGGGCTTGTGTTGCAGTTCTCCTGTTGGACTTTCCAGAGACTCCACATGGCTTCTTTTTCTACCACAGATATCTCTCTACCATGCGCTCTATGGGGTGGTATAACAGCCTGGATCCACTGCAAGGCTCTTTTTTTTGCTCTCAACCTACTCACAATAAGCAGCCCCCTATTTTCTAGGGGGAAAAGCAGTATTCTCAAGTACAGAATATGCTACCTTCAAAACTGATACGGTTCTAACAAATTTTGGAATTTTTTTCTTAGTGTTCAGAGGTCTAAGGTGCAGTCAACATTCCTTTATGTTAGAGATGTTCTGGAGTGTTCCATAACCCTGAAATCCTGAAACTTAAGCTTTTGAGGTTTCTCTCTTACTTCCTCTTCTGAAATGCATGTGAATTACCATCAAGTTGCTGTTCTGGTGCATTTAACAGGCTATTATCAAAATAGTTGGCCAAAGTGATTCTGTGAAACATGTGTTTAGTTAGTAAGTTTCCTTCTGACTATATATATCAGAGAACAGGAAAATTAACATTTACTTGGGGTAAGTCTGAATATATACAGTGGTTTGGCCTATGTGAATTAAATTGCTTCAAATCTTCCTTTCTGATGGTAGAAAATTACTTTCACCAAATGAAAAACAACACATCACTTATTCAATACTGTGTTAATCAATTCTAGTAGAGATACCATGGTTGGCACAGCAGTTGAATCTGGGGGTTACTGCTTGGTTATGTTTACAGTAGTATATCATCATCTTCCATGGTCTGTTTGGATTGGCAAAGGCCAGACTGGTGAATTAAGTGGGCGTGTTATAGGAGTCATAATATGCCACCATTTAAGTCTTTGAGAATGGTCCTAGGCACTGACATTTCCCTCAAAATGCAAATTGGTTCTCATTTACCATCTTGACGGTGGCTGTGAGGTAACAGGAGCTCTCCAGGTTAAAAATATCAATGTTATGCTTCTGCCAACTGCTGAGTATGTCATCCATTCTGATTTTTATACATTTGGAAATCAGGTAAATAACCCATGGGTCCACTGTGAGATAGACGTGCGCTGGGATTCCATTTATTATTGACACTACTCACCCCTTCTCTAACTGGTGGTGGTGGGGTTATAATGGTGCTTTAGATCGCTGGATGTTAGCATCCACATGGATCATTCCCATCCTTCCCACTGATGCTAGGGAGCCCAGTTTTCCAATAGCATCTTCTCCTTTTAACCTGGGCCTGCAGACAACAGTTGCCTCACCAGTGTATTTTTGTACCAACTTGGTGAGTCCTCTGAGTTCTCCTGAGGAACATAGCCAGTACATTTCTCAGTCTTCTGTAGCTAAACTATTCCATCATACACACTTCACTAAATTTTTTGATACCTCCTTCAACAATTTTCTAGGGCAGTGCTGGCATCATTATTTCATTTAATGCGGATCATCACTTTTAAGCTTTCAGGAGCAATCTAGTTGCATATTAATAGCATCTGCTGTGGCCATTGCCAGAGTTAAAAATCCTGTCTTATCTAAATTCTCTTATCTAGCTTTATATTTTTTACCCTCTTTGACCTAGCACTTTTAGGATTCACTGCCAGTCATACTCTCCCAGTTCCTGTTGGTATGTGTTGGCTAGGTTCTGTTTGGGGGTATAATCTCTTTTTATCCTTCACAAAGCCAGTACTATCTCAATTGGGTTTTATTAAGATTTGACCCTTTTTGATCAGGTGGCAGATCCTGAGGGAAACCAGCGCAGTATCGGGAGGCCTATACATCACTTGAGCCTTCTGCATAGTCTTCAATCAAGGAGGTCATCTGTCTTTCAATAAGTTGAGGTGGGGAGGTAGGGAGGGTGGGTCACTTCCATAGGTCTAAAGGATTCAGGGAATCTGAGTTTCAGTGATCTCTTGTTTAGCTCCTTAGGGAGTCCCATCTCAAGTCTCATGTTTCTGTTGCTCCTCACTTTGACATGGAAAAGGCTGAGATTTTAGCTTTTTCTGAAATTCTTTCACCCTTATAATTAAATTCTGAACTAGTCTTCGGCTCTTTCATCTGGCTTTAAGGGAAGAGGACCCTTTAAATGAGGCTAGGGAGGCCCTTTGACTCTCACACTTTGCTTTATATTGGTGACTGGCTGCCCTGAGCTTGTCATTTTCAAATTTTCAATGCATCTGTCTGGCATTCAGTAACAGCCATCCAATTTCAGTCTTTATAGTTAGTTTTTTTATATTCTTTAAATGACTGAATATCACATTATTGAATGTATCCCTTTCTACCTATAATCCAATGCAGTTTACTGCCGATGAAAGTCTTTACAACTTCATCACCACTGCATGTCAAGGACCATCAGTGTTCCATTCATTTCCAGTTAGCTAGTGAGTGAGTCAACTCCAGATCTTTCTTAGAGTCTGTCTCCTAGACTGACCCGTGGTGTTTATTGTCCTATGTATGTTAGTTGCTCAGTCATGTCTGACTCTTTGCAACTCCATGGATGATAGCCTGCCAGGATCCTCTGTCCATGGAATTCTCCAGGGAAGAATACTGCAGTGGGTTGCCATTTTCTTCTCCAGGGGATCTTTCTGATCCAGGGATCAAACCCGGATCTCCCACATTGCAGGCAGATTCTTTACTGTTTGAGCCACCAGGAAAGCCCATTTATTATTTAGGTCAAGTTCATTAGAAGCAGAGCCTGAAACAGGGATTTCTGTGTGCATGATTTGTTGCAGATCTGTTCTTCACGAACAACCTTTATGGAAGTTGTAGAAGCAGGCTAGGGAAGGGGAAACAGCTGAAGAGGGATGGTCAGCTGAAGTGGTCTCTAGTAAAGCCTCACCTTGGCTGAGGGTAGCCTAGCTTGGGTATGTGTATGTATGGGAAGGTGAATGTTTGGGAGCTTAAATCCTGAGTTAATCATAAGACAGTGTTTTCTCCTTTGAAGCAAGAGTGGTAGGCTTTGGCATCCCCATCTCAGTAGGGCATTGGCTCTTGGCCATACCTGGGATGGAAATGTCAGCACTGTGTTCCAGAGAAGGTGACTCCTGTTAGTTGAGGAGGACAGTTTGCCGAAGTGGGGAATGCATGTCATTATAGCAGCCAGCACACACAGCTCTGGGGAAAGGATTCATCAGCCTGGTGAAGGGGAGCTGGGAAGGACAGTAACAGTCAGTGTCTGCCATAAGGAATAAGAAAAATTACATGCACTTCTTGGAATAAAGAGACTTAAGGACTGATGTTAGTGTTTTATCCTTTTACATAGAATTGGCTGTTTTATATGTATATAGCATAGAGTAGCTAGTGAGAAAAAGTGTTGAAAACAAAAAATTATCTAAATATGTGTTTACACATAACTTGAGTAAAGAGAATGAATGTAGAAAAAGTAAAATATTGAATGGATTTCATACTGTAAGGATAGCAATATTTTAAAATTGGAAAATTTTTCAAAATCTTAACTAGTAAGTTGCTAACATTTTTTTTTCTTTTCAGTCACTTTTCCAGAAAGTTTTCTTATACTTGAAGATACCATTAGTGATGGGATACTCACTATTTAAGTGTAGTCATTTTATCACGTCACTACATATGAAAAATCTCCAAGATGTGCCTTGTAACTTATTTGTAGAGGAAGAGAATAAGATACTATCCTATTTTAATAAAGCATTTTAATGAACTGGGTATTGGTATTTATTTTTAAAATGTGATATGAACTTGGCATTGATAATAAGTTGACAACCAGCTTCTCCTTCCCTGGCACTCTGAAGTCCCTAAGTCACTGACAGCTCAGTAATTTCCTCTGGTCTGTGTGGCATTTGGAGTCCTGTTACAGAGGCTGCTATCTTGGAGGAAGGATCATCTTCCTGGGTAGCTCCTTGGTGCCTCTTTAGTTCTCCAGTGAATGGCAGAGACCAGATGCTCTGGATTTTGGTTGAGGGTTAAAAAACTGGAGGCACCCTCATTCTGATCTTTTTATATTTAATAGCCACGTATTCTTTCTGCGTGACTATGACGTACTAATTTTACTTTGCACTTGTATCTCCTGTTAACGGCTCTAAAGGGAGCAGAGCTAAGAAAAGTAGGCTTGGGGTTTAGTAGGTAAGTCATGTATTTTTAATATGAATGATTGAAATATATTGGATCTGCCCTGTTGCACAAGATCTTCTTATCTGGAAGTATATTTAGAATCCTGTGTTTTTTCCTTACTCAGTATCTACTACTGGATAAGATAACTAATTCTTGAGTATAAAGTATGTCAATTATATAATTTTCTATATTAAATCTGTGATGTCTTTGAGTGGGCAAGGTACTGGCAACTTTTAGATAAACATTAAAGAACATCCTAGGTATTTATTCACTTTGTCAGAGTTTTGGAAAATCAATTTTAAACTCTCATTGTACTTTATAGTTTCATATTCTAAATTGCCTATTGTCACACCTGATGTGAGTTTTTACATTCAGACCTGAAGGGCACAGCGCTTAGTGAATAACTCTTTTTATATCATTTAAAGTTTTCCTCTTTATGAAGCAATATGATAGATCAAAAGGAAGATAAAGTGCTGCTGCTGCTGCTGCTAAGTCGCTTCAGTTGTGTCCGACTCTGCGACCCCATAGACAGCAGCCTACCAGGCTCCGCCGTCCCTGGGATTCTCCAGGCAAGAACACGGGAGTGGGTTGCCATTGTCACAGTAAAATAGTTGCATATAAATTTTCTTATTATTTTTTTGAACCAGGGAAGTTGTTAGAATGCTTGTGAATTTTCTACTGGTATATTTTTGGTAAAAATTATGGGCTATTTGTCATTATGTTTTTCTAGTTATCTGTAAAGTTTCCCTGTAATTTTGATAATTTAAAAATATTTGTAATATCCATAAAATCTGAAAAGTCTGATAATGTTATGAGAAAGAATCCTTGAAATGAGTGGAATTTAAAAAATCAACGAAAAAGAATATTTAAAAAAAGTTGTTTTCTACATAGATAAAACAATGAGCTTTCAAATATGTGACTAACCATTGTGTATGTATTTTTTCTTTTTCTTCATATTCGGAAAATAGTTTAACTTCACTCTTCTTACAGTTGCTACCTGCAGGCCAATTGTATATCTGTATGTGTATATGTGATACATATAACACCCATGCATGCACATGTCCAGCCCAAAAGCTGGAGATTAAAAAGATGGCATAGCTTGATCTTAAATAAATAAATCCAAAGAGATTATTTATAGTGATGTCAAAAGTGGGATTGAATATATGTTATGATTTTGTTTTCTGTTTGTATTATTGATTGTATTATAAGGGTAAATAACACATGAATGTAATTATACTTTTAGAAAAATAATTAAATATTTTCTTATTCAGCACTGCAAAGAGCCAATGAAAGGTCAGAGACATCTGGGTTGTATTGTAGCTCCCTATCTTTTCCTGTATAGATGCTGCAAGAGATATTCAGGCAGATGGATATTTAGAGCAATCTTCTGCTGCAGTTTCTATATCCTTACTCTAAGATAGGATAGATACTAATGACTGTTTCCCCCTAAATTATTGGAGAGTGAAGAGGCTACTTTGACAGTAACACTGTGGTTGCAACTGGCAGCAAGACCAGGATCTGTTTTTGTATTTTTCTTCTTATGACATAGCAGCTAGTTTGCATGAGGGGAATCAGCACCAGTAGAATTAAGAAACACAACTAGTGACAAACAGAACACAGTGTGGATGTAATAGCCCAGGACTCATAGAGAACTGGACTAATTTTAGCAGTTTAATGAAATGAACACATAAAAAGTTTTTCTTTGTCTGAATTTACTGGGAGCAAGTTTGCCTGGCAATTTGAAAAGAAGGGATGAAACTGGACACAAGAAAGGAGAAAGTTGAAGACCTTTTATAGTTTTCAGGATGTATCTAAAAACATTCATTTTTATTTTTTAAAATATTTTAATTTTATTGGAATATATTTGATTTGCAATGTTATGTTAGTTTCAGGTGTACAGCAAAGTGATTCAATTATACATATATATATATATTCATTCTTTCAAGATTTTTTTCCTCATACAGGTTATCGCAGAATATTGAGTAGAGTTTCCCGAGCTATACAGTAGGTCCTTGTTAGTTGTTTACCTTATATATAGTAGTGAAATATTCATTTTTAAATGACCAAAACACCAATTGTTCTTATGGTAAATATAGCTTACATCTAATACTAGCTACAGTAAACATCAATTAAGTATTTCCATTAATTGAGTTACCAGCTTTAAGTTGGTGGCAAACTATAGGTCACTCAGTCTCTGTAAAAAAGTTTCCAAAGAAGTACGAGCTGAGGGTTTTTTCCCCTTTAGATATTCATGTAATAGGTAGAGACATTCAGTATTGTTACACTAAACTTTGAGGTTTTTCCCCTCCAAATCTGCAGAATCTTTTCTTAGAAAATTTGATAATACTTCACAGACCACTTTATACTTCTATATAAAATTTTGCTCAGGGAAATTCATGATTCTGTTACCAAACTTGAATAGAAAAGAAATCAAGTGAGGAGTTATTAATAGCCAAATTCAAGTTTTCAAATATATGCTGCATTTAATGAAAACTCTGAGGACATGTCTAGTGCCTCAGTGTCTTTCACTGAGCCATTTTCTTATTTTAAAATAGAACTCTACACTTCTGGCTTGTTGAAATGCTTCTTCCAATCAGTGATGTATAACCATGCTCACCTCTCTTCATATTTGTGATTACTCTTAAGCAACTTCTTGCTCATATGTGTTATAATAAAATCTTTTTTTCAACATTTAACTCAGTATTTAATATCATGCTTATTTTAAAGGTCTTCATTTAACAGTTTTTTGAGCTATGAAGGGATATATTGTTTGGGATATTTTGGTTTTCTTTTAAAACGTATGTTTATATGAGGTTGTGTATTTTGATCTTTAGTTTCATCTCACAGTGTTTCATGATCATCAGTTTCCCACTTAGATATGAGTACTTACTATTTCAATTTCTACTATAATATGATTTTTATTGTACTCTATTCAATTTATTATTTTTAGAATTGCATCATGAGCATAAAGAAACTCTTCGTGATCTTACTAAGTGTCCACTGTAGCTCTTTAGTTACTCTGTTCCTCTGCTATATATTCTTTTCTTCTATAGAACCTACAGAATGAAAAGCTCATCTTTTTGTTGTAGCTTTGGACAGCCTTGACTCAGTTCTAGACAAAGAGAGCCTAGTCCACTGGCGCAGCCACTCTGGCTTCTCCCGTTTTTGTTCCTGGCATATGAAACAAGTGCCTGAGGTGCAGGATCCAGAGTCCAGGATTGTAGAGCGATACGTTATGGAGAGTTTGGTGCTCTGTCAGCATCGCTTAGTGCTGTAACAGCCCTGGCCTGGCTTCTTGTTGTGCCAGAAAGATAAATACCTCTCCTGTTAAAAATGCTGCTTGATGGATTTTTGGGAATTTGTAGCCAGATGTAATCTTAACTGATTATTAGATTAGCTTTTAGAGATGAGCTTCAAAACATGTATGTTGCTGCTGAAAAAGGCATGAGACATTGTCATGGGCTAGACCTGTGTAACCTTTTTATGTATAACCTCAGAAAACACTGTGATACAGTGAATATTATTTTATTAACATTTTTAATTCCAGTCATGTCTAGTACAATGCTTGGTGGCAGTAATTAATAAGATACGTATAAAGGAATAAAACTTTGAGTGAAACAATATATAAATTGGGTATTGCTTAAAATAAATTTTATTAATGTGTTATTTCCGATTTTAATTTTTAACATTAAGAATATATTTGCCTTAAAAGTTTTTATACAGATTACACTCTATACTAATTTATTGAATGAAATTATTTTATACACTAAAAAACTAGTATTAAGAAAGTGACTTTACAGGCTTGCTAATGAAATTACTAAAATACTCCTGCTTTAAGATAGACAGCTTATTTTATTGCACCAGTATTTTATCAGAAGAATTATAGCTGAAAATTTTTAATATTTGTTGATGGTCTGTATTGAGAAAAAGAAGGCCCTGTTGAATGATTAAGAATCTGTTACCATCACAAAATCTACCAGTTTCTACAAGAGTCTTTTGTTGAACTCTACGAAAAAAAGAGTCCAAAACATAGTACTTTGGTGCAATCTCAAAAACGACAGAATAATATCTGTTCATTTCCAAGGCAAACCATTCAATATCACAGTAATCCAAGTCTATGCCCCAACCACTATTGCTGAAGAAGCTAAAGTTGAACAGTTCTATGAGGACCTACAAGACTTTCTAGAACTAATGCCCCCAAAAGATGTCCTTTTCATCATAGGGGACTGGAATGCAAAAGTAGGAAGTCAAGAGATACCTGGAGTAACAGGCAAATTTGACCTAGGAGTACAGAATGAAGCAGAGCAAAGTCTAACAGAGTTTTGCCAAGAGAACACACTGGTCATAGCAAACACCTGCTTCCAACAACACAAGAGAAGACTCTACACATGGACATCACCCGATGGTCAATACCAAAATCAAATTGATTATATTCTTTGCAGCAGCCAAAGATGGAGAAGCTCTATACAGTCAGCAAAAACAAGACCGGGAGCTGACTGTGGCTCAGACCATGCCTCCTATTGCCAAATCTAGACTTAAATTGAAGACAGTAGGGAAGACCACTAGACCATTCAGGGATGACCTAACTCAAATCCCTTACGATTATACAGTGGAGGTGAGAAATAGATTCAAGGGATGAGATCTGATAGAGTGCCTGATGAACTATGGATGGAGGTTTGTGACACTGTACAGGAGACAGGGATCAAGACCATCCCCAAGAAGAAAAAAATGACAAAAAGCAAAATGGCTGCCTGAGGAGGCCTTACAAATAGCTGTGAAAAGAAGAGAGGCGAAAAGGAAAGGAGAGAAAGAAAAATATACCCATTTGAACGCAGAGTTCCAAAGAATAGGAAGGAGAGATAAGAAAGCCTTCCTCAGCGATCAGTGCAAAGAAATAGAGGAAAGCAATAGAATGGGAAAGACTAGAGATCTCTTCAAGAAAATTAGAGATACCAAGGGAACATCTTATGCAAAGATGAGCACAATAAAAGACAGAAATGGTATGGACCTAACAGAAGCAGAAGATATTAAGAAGAGGTGGCAAGAATGCACAGAAAAATGATACAAAAAAGATCTTCATGACTCAGATGACCACGATGGTGTGATCACTCACCTAGAGTCAGACATCCTGGAATGTGAAGTCAAGTGGGCCTTAGGAAGTATCACTACTAACAAAGCTAGTGGATGGAGGTGATGGAATTCCAGCTGAGCTATTTCATGTCCTAAAAGATGATGCTGTGAAAGTGCTGCACTCAATATTCCAGGAAATTTGGAAAACTCAGCAGTGGCCACAGAACTGGAAAAGGTCGGTTTTCATTACAATCCCAAAGAATGGCAATGCCAAAGAATGCTCAAACTACCACACAGTTGCACTCATCCCACATGCTAGCAAAGTAATGCTCAAAATTCTCCAAACCAGGCTTCAACAGTATGTGAACTGTGAACTTCCAGATGTTCAAGCTGGATTTAGAAAAGGCAGAGGAACCAGAGATCAAATCACCAACATCTGCTGGATCATCAAAACAGAGAGAGAGTTCCAGAAAAACATCTACTTCTCCTTTATTGACAACGCTAAAGCCTTTGACTGTGTGGATCACATCAAACTGTGCAGAGTTCTTAAAGAGTATTTCATTTAGATTTCAGGAAATCTTGAGAGTCTCTTGGACAGCAAGGCGATCCAACCAGTCCATCCTAAAGGAAATCAATCCTGAGTATTCATTGGAAGGACTGTTGCTGAAGCTGAAACTCCAATACTTTGGCCACCTGATGCAAAGAACTGACTCATTTGAAAAGACCCTGATGCTGGGAAAGATTGAAGGCAGGAGGAGAAGGGGACAGCAGAGGATAAGATGGCTGGATGGCATCACTGACTCACTGGGCATGAGTTTGGGTAGACTCCAGGAGTTGGTGATGGACAGGGAAGCCTGGGGTTCATGGGTCGCAAAGAGTCAGACACTAGTGAGTGACTGAATGGAATTGAGTCAATGGAGAAAAACTAAGAAGGAAAATCTCTAAGGATTTATTAGGAGGGGTTAAATCTAGTCTTTTTTTGAAGAATCACAAAATTGTATATTATGTTCAGTTATCACATGCGTGAAGTGAAGTGAAAGTCACTCAGTCGTGTCTGACTCTTTGTGACCCCATGGACTGTACATTCCAAGGAATTCTTCAGGCCAAAATGCTGGAGTGGGTAGCTGTTCTCATCTCCAGGGGATCATCCCAACCCAGGGATCGAACTCAGGTCTCCCGCACTGCAGGTGGATTCTTAACCAGCTGAGCCACGAGGGAAGCCCTATTGCATGCAGACATGCGTTCTAAGTTGCTTCAGTCGTATCTGACTCTTTGCGAACCCATGGACTGTAGCCCATCAGGCTCCTCTGTCCATGGGGTTCTCCAGCAAGAGTCCTAGAGTGCGTTGCCACTCCCTCCTCCAGGGGACCTTCCTGACCCAGTGATCGAACTTGCATCTCTTAGGTCCCCTGAATTGGCACCGTGGCTTCTTTACCACTAGCACCACCTGGGAAGCCCATATTCAGTTGTTAGTTCGGTTAAAATCCTTTTCATAAAGATTTGTATTAGGAAAAGAAGTAACATTTGTACATTATATATGTATATATTCTTATATAAACTATTAATGAACAGTTTAAAATTCTGGGAGAGTACATCAGAAAAACCCAAATAGTATAATTCCTCTTTTTATATTTGTAATGTTATGTTTTGGCTTTTTTTTTTCCCAAAAAAACCCCAAACATGCAAGACTCTATTAATTTTAGCATAGCCAGGAGAATATTCATATTTACAAATACCAACCTCCTACCCGTGGTAGGAAGTTTAGAAACACTTGAACCCATGAAAGTTGCTGCTGACATTATTATTTACCAAGTACTGTAGTTAATGTTAATTAACTGTCTTTTTAAAGTTTGTGTTATGCATTTAAAAATCTGGTGTTCATTTTGGTAGTAGTCATTGGATCCTGTGAGCCTTTGTGTGTGTGCTGTGTGCGTGTGCTCAGTTGTGTCTGACTCTGGACTGCAGCCTGCCAGGTTCCTCCTGTCCATGGGATTTCTCCGGCAAGATTACTGGAGTGGGTTGCCATTTCCTCCTCCAGGGGATGTTCTTGACCCAGGGATTGAATCTGCATCTCCCATGTCTCCTGCACTGGCATGTGGGTTCCCTACCACTGAGCCACATGGGAAGCCTCCTGTGTACCTTTATTCAATCGTAAAGGAAAATGCTCATTAAATTTTAAATATTAAAGTAAAAATGTGATTTTTCCAACTTGTTTTAGTGTTGGAATATAGAAAAGCATTGGATTATTATGTAACATTCAGTTCAGTTCAGTTCAGTTCAGTCGCTCAGTCATGTCCGACTCTTTGCAACCCCATGAATCACAGCACGCCAGGCCTCCCTGTCCATCACCAACTCCCGGAGTTCAGTCAAACTCTCATCCATCGAGTTGGTGATGCCATCCAGCCATCTCATCCTCTGTCGTCCCCTTTTTCTTCTGCCTCCAATCCCTCCCAGCATCAGAGTCTCTTCTAGTGAGTCAATTCTTTGCATGAGGTGGTCAAAGTACTGGAGTTTCAGCTTTTGCATCAGTCCTTCCAAAGAACACCCAGGACTGATCTCCTTTAGAATGGACTGGTTGGATCTCCTTGCAGTCCAAGGGACTCTCAAGAGTTTTCTCCAACACCACAGTTCAAAAGCATTAATTCTTCGGCGCTCAGCTTTCTTCACAGTCCAACTCTCACATCCATACATGACTACTGGAAAACCATAGCCTTGACTAGACGGACCTTTGTTGGCAAAGTAATGTCTCTGATTTTGAATATGCTATCTAGGTTGGTCATAACTTTTCTTCCAAGGAGTAAGCGTCTTTTAATTTCATGGTTGCAGTCACCATCTGCGGTGATTTTGGAGCCCCCCAAAATAAAGTCTGACACTGTTTCCACTGTTTCCCCATCTATTTCCCATGAAGTGATTGGACCAGATGCCATGATTGGATTCCAGATATTGCCTGTTATTTTGTTAAAATGTGATCAGATTTTCATTCTTTATAAGTAATAATGAATGTAGTATATAGTTCTAATGTGGAATAAGACATTAAAAAATCTAGCATATAACATTTCATGCATCATCATTATTAATTAGGCCTATATGTTAAACACTTAACTGCAAGTGCTTAAATTTTTAATCAAATCCACTAGTTTTTAGTTTTATTTGTTACTTTTCCCAGCTATTTAGTTGACTTTAAGACTGACAATTTCCCTCATACCTTTCATGTATGAGGAGTGTTCACATACAGCATAGTGTTTAAGGCAGAAACCCTGGAGCCTGAATTGTTATTCATTAACCAAACCCAACCAAGAACACGTCTTTAGTCAAGCAAAGTTGAGTGTTATTATTGCTGCAGCAGGGAAAACCACATGTCTTGTGAAACTGTGGGGTTGTTTGCCAGAAGGGGTTAAGGGAAGCTTGTTACAGGATTTGCGCTTGTATTAGGTGGTTTGGGAGAGAGGGGGAATGAACAGAACCTTACTTAGCACCGCTACTGGAGAAGAAATAGAGTCATTTAGCATTTAGGGAAGGGGAATGTTTGCTCATTTTCATTACGCAGTGTGTTTGCTTTTTTTTTTAATATAAATTTATTTATTTTAATTGGAGGTTAATTACTTTACAATATTGTATTGGTTTTGCCATACATCAACATGAATCTGCCACAGGTATACACATGTTCCCCATCCTGACCGCCCCTCCCTCCTCCCTCTCCGTACCATCCCTCTCGGTCGTCCAAGTGCACCAGCCCCAAGCATCCAATATCATGCATCAAAACTGGACTGTAGATTCGTTTCATATATGATATTATACATGTTTCAATGCCATTCTCCCAAATCATCCCACCCTCTCCCTCTCCCACAGAGTCCAAAAGCCTGTTCTATACATCTGTGTCTCTTTTGCTGTCTTGCATACAGGGTTATCGTTACCATCTTTCTAAATTCCATATATATGCGTTAGTATACTGTATTGGTGTTTTTCTTTCTGGCTTACTTCACTCTGTATAATAGGCTCCAGTTTCATTCACCTCATTAGAACTGATTCAAATGTATTCTTTTTAATAGCTGAGTAATACTCCATTTTGCTTTTATCTGTGTTCAGACCTGATTATGGAGGGGTATTGTTTTTGCTTTGTTCCATAATAGTAGCAGAAAGCTCTTATCTGATGGTAATATTCTATGAAATTGTTTTCATTTCCTGGGAGCATACATGAGCCTAACCAATAGCAACTAGGCAGCTACAAGCTGAAAGCTATAAGGGCAGCCTTTTCTTTTACTAGTTTTAAATTCTTCCTGTACCCTTTCCTAGCTGTGTGATTTTAGGCAAAGTTAAATTACTTTGTGCTTATTAGTTAACATATCAGAAAAATGGGGTAATGATAAGAGGATATATGATAAATTCCTTCACAGGATTATTTTGAAAGTGGACACCTGTAAAATTATCTGGTACAGTCAATGTCCTGTTTATCTAAGCAGCCACTACCACCACATAATGATAAAATCAGTAATTTATAATACCCTCCCAGCTTCCCTGGTGGTTCAGTTGGTAAAGAATCCACCTGCAATGTGGGTTCGATTCCTGGGTTGGGAAAATCCCTTGGAGAGGGCATGGCAACCCACTCCAGTATTCTTGCTTGGAGAATCCGTATGGAGGAACAGAGGAGCCTGGCTGGCTACAGTCTATGATGTTGCAAAGACTAAGCACATAATACTCTCCACCACACACATTGAATTATGGCATAACATATTCAAGTACTCATATATGCACTATAAAAATATAGTCTACCAGTAGACAAAAATGCTCATGTTGGATAGCTAGGATATCTTCTCTTTTGTTCAGTGATGGAGGAACACTGCCAGATTCATTTATGAAACACATTTATTCATTAGACAATAGAATATATATTTTCCTACAAACGTTTTTCTTTTCCTGTGCTCTAAATCTTCCTTATTTATTCCCTAAAGGGATAAAATTGATAGTCAGCTTTTGTTTCTCTCTCTCTTTTTTTTACCTCCTGTATCGAATCTGTCAAAAACTTTAACAATTTAACCTCCTAGATATATTTTTTCATTTCCTTCCACTACTTTATTAAGGGCCCCATAATTTCTTACCAGAATCAGTGGAATAATGCAGTTGATCTCCCTACCACTAGACTTACTCCTATCCCTTGGTTTAACCAGATTATTTCTGAGTTAACTCACTAACAGAAAGCATCTGATGACCTCTTCTTCACCTAGTATGGTACATGAGCCTTCTAAATCTTCACCCAGCTTTTATTTCTGGCCCCCTGTGTCACTGTCGAGTTTGGTTCCAGCTTTCTGTTTCTATGTAATTCTTTTCTGTATTTTAGTTTTCGTGCCATCTAAAATTATTAGTGCCAAGAATTATGCATAAATAATTCCAATAAATAAAATGATGTAAAGGGATTTTACATACTATGCAAATCTAGAATAATGAAGAAAACAAGCATACTTCTTTATTTTGGGTATCTCAAGATGTAGATTCTGTTCCATAATATAGTGCCATCTAATGATAACCACTTTCAGTTTTCTCTGTATAACTCGTGAATCGACAGTCGCTCAGTCATATCTGATTCTTTGTCACCCCATGGACTGTAGCTCTCCAGGCTCCTCTGTTCCCGGGATTCTCCAGGCAAGAATCCTGGACTAGGTTGCCATGCCCTCCTTCAGAGGATCATCCCAATTCAGGGATCAATAACTCAGGGAACTTTAAATGCTCCTTGACACCCTCTTTCCCTGTCTTTGTCATTATACTGATGATTGGATCTTTGGAATCATGCTTGCTAAGGTTTTTTAAAGCTCTAACATGTTTTGATTTTATAAATACACTTAAACTCTGTCACAACATGTAATTCAAAGAGAATAGTGTAGGATCAGGAGTGGAATGCACTTTCAAAGAATTGCAAAGATTTTCAGGTATCATTAAGTTAAAACCTGAGGAATTTGTTACCCTATTTTCAGTTCCTTTGAAACCTAAAATTAAGTTTGTAATAATCTATAACCAAGAGAGAATTGTCTGATTCTCCTTTCTTCTCTTACTTTCCCAGACAGTGACTGAACTCCTGCTAAATGTCAGGCTCTCTATTAGGTGTTCTTTGCACTAATGAAGTCGCATATGAATAGTGATAGTTCTTTGGCTAACCATTACACTTTTTTCTAGTTTCTTGTTTAGCTGAGCAGTGGAGTATAACCAGTGGTGTGCTGGTAAATATTGGACAATCAGCTTTCCAAAGGGAAAAATACAGAAATCCTGATTTGCAGCATTTGCTAATTTTCATGATGTAAACATTGCCAACATGGCTGATTTTAAATTGCCAGTGTGACATCACTGAACAGAGTGGGGAGGAGATGTTTACAGTGGGCTCTTGGCTCCGGTGCTGTGCTAGATAATGAATTAACATCTGCACTGGACTAGTCTGCTTCTTTCATTTGAAATCACCCTCTCCTTGGCTTATATGCATTACATAACCTGCACCTATTTTTTTTTCCTAGACCTTCTCATCTCTAGGAGCCTCTGATTTACTTTATTTTCTACTGAAATAGCAGCCACGTTGCTAATGACTCCAGTTACCTTAGACTTCTCTCTGGAAGCAAATCTTTCTCTGACCTCAGCATTGTATTTAGCTATATGTAACACTTATATCTGGAGAAGGAAATGGCAGCCCACTCCAGTGTTCTTGCCTGGAGAATCCCAGGGATGGGGGAGCCTGGTGGGCTGCCGTCTATGGGGTTGCACAGAGTCGGACACAACTGAAGCGACTTAGTATTAGTAGTAGTAACACTTATATCACAACTACAACATTTAAATAAAGGAGTGTATGTCTTTCTCATGTAAAAACTAATCTGGAAATAGACTGCTCAAGGAAATCAAAAGAGACCTATGCATTTATTTTTTCTGTTTGTTTCCCTTTTCTTGTTCATTGCTCTACTACCTGCTGTGTGTGGCTCTCAAACTTATAATTAAAGAGGACTGTTGAATTATAGGAAGTAGGACCACATTGCAGTCATAACGGAGGAAGGACAAAGTATTAATATGCAGGGTGCATGCCAGTTGGGTCTATCTCTTACTTAGGATAAATAGCTTTGATAGAAGCTGTACTTATTAAACTTCTATCTAAATATTATTTGCCTGAATTATGTCATAGAACCACCTCTAGCCATAAAAGCCCCTGAAAAATAATTTTTTTATCCTAAGCACACTGTTAATCTGAATAAAATTTTGATTCTATTTGTAGGAAAGAAAAGGCACAACCAACTTTGTTTGCCATATTCTCTTTTGCCTTTAGTCCTGGTTCACCTCTATGAACTCTGTAAAGCTAATTCTCTACTGCTGTCTCATTAATTTACACTTTAAGCAAAGTGTCTTTTGAACCCTACATCATAAAGTCCTATGTTCAGTAGAGCTGCTTTAAAGTAATACAGTTCTAGACTTAATGTTCTAGGGTTTTGGTAGGTCAATTTTCCAATTTCAGCTTTATCAGTAATAGAAGTAATATGTCATTTGCTGTCTACTCCCTCTTTTATGTATTTCTGAATTAGCTTTAAAGTTGGGTGGGAGATAGTTTCATGTGAATTACTTTTTTTAAAAAGTAGTTTGTTACCATCACTTGAGACATGTGGAATGTAATTTGTTGTTACTGCTCTCTAGCCTTAAATAGAATCAGTCTACTGTCATAATTATCAAAAGAAATTTAATATCAAACACCCAGTCTTGTGATTTTCGATCCCAGTAAAGATTTTGATCTCATTAGATGACTGTTTTAGTGTAAAGCTACTTTAAAGAAACAACGTGACTATAGAATACAAGTCCCAGTGTGCTTGCTTTTCACAGAGGAAAACCAGTTTCCATAGAAACAGAGTTCATAAGCATCATGACAGCTGATGAGAAAGTAATAAACAGATTTTAGAATCTGTATTCAGAGAAGGCAATGGCACCCCACTCCAGTACGCTCATCTGGAAAATCCCATGGACAGAGGAGCCTGGTGGGCTGCAGTCCCTAGGGTCGCGAAGAGTCAGACACGACTGAGCGACTTCACTTTCACTTTTCACTTTCATGCATTGGAGAAGGAAATGGCAACCCACTCCAGTGTTCTTGCCTGGAGAATCCCTGGGACGGGGGAGCCTGGCGGGCTGCCGTCTATGGTGTCGCGCTGACTTAGCAGCAGTAGCAGCAGCAGCAGAGTCTGTATTAGAGATTGTGTGCCAACCAAGATTTCGGTAGCAAGTAATAGAAAACTCAACTGTGACTGGCTTAAAAAATAAAAAAGAGTTTATTGGTTTACCAGAATCAAAACTCCAGAGGTGCATGTTGCTTCAGATGAGGATTGATCCTGAATCTCATAGAATGTGACTTAGGTTGTAATTTCCTTCTTTTTGTTTTTTGTTTTTTTTTTCTTCTAGTTTTGTTAAGATATAATTGACATACAGTTTAACGTGTACAACAATAGTGATTTCATTTCCATATATCATGAAATGATTATCACAGTAGATTTAGTGACCATTCCTCATCTCATAAATACAAAATTAAAGACGTATAAAAAATATTTTTCCTTGTATGAGAATTCTTAGGATGTACTCTCTTAACAACTTTCACATATATAGCAGTGTTAATTATCATTTTGTTCACTACATCCCTAGTACTTATTTATCTTACAACTTGACGTTTATAACTTTTTTGAAGGTATGTAACTCATTTTTATTATTAAAAAAATTTTTTTAAGTACCTATGCAAAGCTTGAATACATCTTCAAGTCTCTATAATCTTTCATCTTCTACCAGAATCAGGTCCAGACTTGTGGGGCCTAAAGCTTACCAACTTTGTGTGTGATCCTCTTGAAGAAAAGAAATCAAAATCACAAATTCAAAATTAAGTTCAAACATCAATCTTTACTTAGAAAGGGAAAATAAATCAGAGAAATCACAAATTTGAAAGGCTGACAAATACCATAGATACCGTAAAATCCAGAAAAAGTAGCACATTTTGAATAATTGTCTGACATTTTCTTTAATCATTGAAGTTTTTAATTTTTGACTTGCCTTCTTCCAATTCCACATCCCTCATTTCTGGTAACTGCAAATCTTATCTTTTTTTTCTCTGAGTTTATTATTTTGTTTTTGAAGTATAATTGGCTTACAACATTGTGTTAGTTCTTTCTTTCTAGTTTTAATTGTCACTTGGTGGATATTGACTCCATTTTGGGAAGACTTCCCCAACTCATGACCCCAAGTTGACTTCAGTAGCTCTGAGAGTTATGTGACTTCTCAATCACAAAACAGGAAATCTGTGTTACCACTGACAGTGAAATGTCCTTAAGAATCATGGCAGTTGGTCCAGCTTAGGTCATTGTGCTGATCATTATAACAGGAATAGTGCATGCAGGGATGGTGTTTGCTAACCATGGCTCATCCCTAGAGCATGTGAGGCCGGTTCAGTCCAAACCAGACTACAAAGCTGAGAATGGAGGAGACATTTCTTCCTTTCCAAAGAAAGAAGAGAAATAGATGACAGAGGGCCAGTAACAGTTATCATCACAGTTGTTAGCAGAGTGCATTTTCTATTCATTCAGAAGAATTTAAGTGACCTAAAAATCCACCTATTTTTAACTTGTTACCTAACACATTTTTAGAGACAAGGCATAAATAAAAGGTTATGCAACTAATTTCACCATGTGGTATTATTTTCTACCAGTTACTTTTAACATTGCTAAAGAAATTTTGCTATAAAAGTGGTAAAATACATGATTTATATGGAGGGATTTATATTACAAAACATTCCTGCATTCAGAAGGAAGGCCCAACTCCAATGTCTACTCTGGTGACTCATCATTCCCATGGTTTATCTCTCTATTAATTTGGTATTTAAAAGAGGATATCATGTTTAAAATACTATAAAACCACAGAAAAACACTTCTTGAAATTTGACAGCCTTCCTTCATAACTCAGTCTCACCAGTGGCATCCATCACGCTCTGTCTCATCTTTGGGGCCTAGCATCAGCAAACATCATGCTCTTTTTTCTCCTGTCTGTATTAAATCACTGATAGGGAATTTGTAGAAGAGTGTAGGGGACAGCTGATAAGGGGCTAAGAGAGGTTTACTGAAGGGAAAATTACTTCAAGTAAAGAACAGAATTATTAAAAAGAAGATCTTCTTTACCTCCTCGGTAAAATTTCCTTAAATTTTACATCATATTTTAATATTAAACTCATGTAGATATATGGGTTTGAGGTAGACTTTCTGAGACTGGGAATGGAGTGAAAAGAATGGTGCCCCAAGAAAAATTATATTTTGCTTTCAACCTCTTTTGAAGACAATCTACTAAAGATTCCACTTGACAGTCTTTTACTCATCTTGAAGAATTAAGAAATTAAGAGCATGTATCTTCCAGAGAATGCATTGCCTATGTAAACAGCGGTGCTGATTGAAGCATGATTTGCAGCAGTGCAACATTTAGTATAGATAACGAAGGATCCCAAAGTATCATGCTAGATGCAGATGTCAGGTGCTGTTTTCTCTGTTTGAGAAAGAGCATTCTTTAACTGGGTGATAAATCTAGTTTCTTTAATAAATCTGATTGAGTAAATCGAATCAGATCTGAAAGTGCAGATCATGAAGAAGTATTTTGTATAAGTTTTTTCAGCTTTCTATCAAGATATACAACATGCTATAAGGGTATTTATTCGGTACATAAAATCACAGGAATCATGTAAGAAAAATTCTATTATCACAAATGCTGGTGTAATGAAGTTTCCCACATTTAAATACAGTAGATTTTGTTTATCTGGTTTTGATTTGTCATGGTTTTTCTGCAAACAGTACCGTATTGATTTGCTTGTCAGGAATTCTCTTCCAAGAAAAATCTTGTTCAGAAAGTGCTTTCTTTGTACCTGCAATATTCTAAAATAATATGAGCGAGTGGTATTCTCATGCAGCTTAGTGGCAGGCTAATTGACAGAACTAGCTCTGTTTCTCTATTTTCAAATATTCTTTTTCTTCTACTATCAAGAAACAGCTTTTCTTTAACTCCTCGCCTTTCCCTATTTCAGCATTGCAGTTATCTCTACATCTCTGAAAGATCACTTAAATTCTTATAATCACTCTTAAAAAGTCAACAGAACTGGACAAAAACATCCAGTAGTTGGGAGAGTGAAGAAGAGGTCAGTATTCTCAAAACTCCTGCAATAAAGGCACATATTTTGCTTGTTCACCTGAAAGTAATGTTTTGAGTACTTTGTCAGTGTATTTTTCAAGTTAAAATACAAAAAGGAAAACAAATGGTGTGAGTTTTGTCTAATCCTATTAAGTTTTTATTGTAGCTAAGTTGGGCAAGTTGGGTGAATGACATTTATGTTTAATCATAGTGTAAAAAATACTTTGCTTCTGTAGTTTTCTTTACTTATTCAGTAAATATTTATTGAGCACATACTGTAGGCCAGTTATTTGGGAATAAGGTAACCAAATAACAAAAAACTGGAAAATTCCTACAGAGATGGGTATATTAGACCACCTTACCTGCCTCCTGAGAAACCTCTATGCAGTTCAGGAAGCAACAGTTAGAACTGGACATGGAACAATGGACTGGTTCAAAATTGGGAAAGGAATACATCAAGGCTGTATTTTGCCACACTGCTTCTTTGATATATATGCAAGTACATCATGCAAAATGCTGGGCTGGATGAAGCACAAGCTGGAATCAAGGTTGCCAAGAGAATTATCTATAACCTCAGCTATGCAGATAACACCACCATAATGGCAGAAAGTGAAGAGGCCTCTTGACAAAGGTGAAAGAAGAGAGTAGAAAAAGCTGGCTTAAAACTCAACATTGAAAAAACTAAGATCATGACATCTGGTCCCATCACTTCATGGCAAATAGATGTGGAAACAGTGACAGACTTTATTTTCTTGGGCTCCAAAATCACTGCAGATGGTGACTGCAGTCATGAAATTAAAAGATGCTTGCTCCTTGGAAGAAAAGCTGTGATAAATCTAGACAACATATTAAAAAGTAGAGACATCACTTTGCTGACAAAGGTCCATATAATTAAAGCTATGGTTTTTCCAGTAGTCATGTACAGATGTGAGAGTTGGACCATAAAGAAGGCTGAGTGCTGAAGAATTGATACTTTCAACTTGTGGTGCTGGAGAAGACTCTTGAGAGTCTCTTGGACAGCAGGGAGATCAAACTAGTGAATCCTATAGGAAATCAACCCTGAATATTCATTGGAAGGACTGTTGCTGAAGCTGAAACTGCAATACTTTGGCCACCTCTTGCGAAGAGCTGACTCATTGGAAAAAACCCTGATGTTGGGCAAGATTGAAGGTAAAAGGAGAAGTGGGCCTCAGAGGATGAGATGGTTGGATGGCATCATTGACTCAATGGACATGGGTTTGAGCAAAGCCCAGGAGATAGTGAAAGACAGGGAAGCCTGGCGTTCTGCAATACATGGGGTCACAAAGAATTGGACACAACTAAGTGATTGAACAACAGCAACAACAAAGTAACCAAAATGGAGATCCATGCCTGGGAAACTTATGCAAGAAGAAACAAACAGTAAACATGATAAACAAAAAGTATGTCAAGGACAAATTTATGGTTACTGGGGATAAGAGGGCAGGAGGGATAAATTGGAAGATTGTGATTGATGTATATACATTACTATATATAGAATAGATAGCTATTAATAATTAGAACCTACTGTATAACACTGTATAGCCTACTGTATAACACTGTATAACTCAATACACTATAATGGCCTATAAGGGAAAAGAATCTAAAGAGTAGATATATGTATAATTGATTCACTTTGAGATACATACCTGAAACTAACACAACATTGTAAATCAACTAGACTTCAATAAAACTGTTTTAAAATATAATAAGAAGAAGGTGAGATATGTTATGAAAAGGTTAAAAAGTAAAGCAGGTTAAAGGGATTGGGATTTGGAAGGTGGGGGGTAGAGATGGAGATTGAAGTATTCAATAGGGTGACCGGGGGAAGCCTTCTTGAGACCAAATTTCACTCTGAGAAAGTTAGATATGAGAGAAGAATTAAAAGAAGCTTTCTACTGACTAGAAGACTAGATGTCTCCGCTGATTTCTGGAGAAACAGCATTTTAGGCAGAGCAATGATCCTACGTGAGAATGTACAGGGAAGCCAGCATGGCTGGATCTGAGTGAGCTGGGGCAAGCAGCTGGGGAGGAGGACAAGGAGCAATGGGTGCTGGACCCTATAGGCATGGTGAGCAAAATGGGAAGTTGTTGAAGGGTTTTAAGCAAGTTAATGATATGATCTGAGGTACATTATTGCTGCTGTGCTAAGAGAGAGCCGAAGGGATATTGTAGAAGTAGGGAGACCACTCAGGAACTTTTCCAGTAATTCGCATGAGAAATACTGGTGAAACCAGGCTTGTACTCGTGGAGCTGGTGAGAAGTGCTTGGGTTCTGAATATATTCAGAAAACAGATCCAACATAATTTCCTCATGGATTGGGTGAACAGCTGGAAGGAAAGAATTACCCTTAATGGAAACAGAAAATGCCGCTCCTCCACTTATCTGAATTTTCCATATTTTAAAACAGTGTATGGTTCTTTTCTCAGTAAGGAATTAAGCACTTAAGATGAAAATTAATTGTTCATATCATTGATTTGCAGATAAACAGCATCTCTTTTTAAATCTGATGTATAATTCTAGATATGTTCATTTTATAGGAAGAGATTTCTCTTTTTTGAGTAAGTGTAATTACAGGCCCCTAACTAAAAATCTTTTGTCCCTTTGGAGCAAATAGAAATAGGGGGAGAGAACAAGTATATGAAACCACTGGTTAAGATTCAATAAAGGGACAGTAACATTAAAAGAATATAAAGTTATCAGTAAAAAACAGAATGAAGTAACTCTGGAGACTTTCTGTGATTATGGAAGGTAGTTGGTAGGTTAACTTCTTTATTCTTTTTAAAATTCTCTATTTTTCCTATCTTGTTCATGGTACTCCTTTATATTGATTCCAGTGTATCTTTCTTTTTTTTTTTTTTTCCAATGTATCTTTCTTTATTGTCAGATTGTTTTAAGGCTGCCATAGACATGGATAGAGCATCTTCAGTTCAGTTCAGTATTGGAGTTTCAGCTTCAGCATCAGTCCTTCCAATGAATATTCAGGACTGATTTCCTTTAGGATCAACTGGTTGGATCTCCTTGCAGTCCAAGGGACTCTCAAGAGTCTTCTCCAACACCACTGTTCAAAAGTATCAATTCTTCGGTGCTCAAGCTTTCTTTATAGTCCAACTCCTCACATCCATACATTACTACTGGAAAAACTGTAGCTTTGACTGGACAGACCTTTGTTGGTAAAGTAATGTCTCTGCTTTTTAATATGCTATCTAGGTAGGTCATAGCTTTTCTTCCAAGGAGCAAACATCTGTAATTTCATGGCTGCAGTCACCATCTGCAGTGATTTTGGAGTCCCCCAAAATAAAGTCTGTCACTGTTTCCACTGTTTCCCCAACTTTTTGCCATGAAGTGATGGTTCTGGATGCCGTAGTTTTCTGAATGTTGAATTTTAAGCCAACTTTTTCACTCTCCTCTTTCACTTTCATCAAGAGGCTGTTTAGTTCTTCTTCACTTTCTGCCATAAGGGTGGTGTCATCTGCATATCTGAGGTTATTGATATTTCTGGCAATCTTGCTGTTTAGTTCTTCTTCACTTTCTGCCATAAGGGTGGTGTCATCTGCATATCTGAGGTTATTGATATTTCTGGCAATCTTGATTCCAGCTTGTGCTTCATCCAGCCCAACATTTCACATGATGTACTCTGCATATAAGTTAAATAATCAGAGTGACAATATACAGCCTTGACGTACTCCTTTCCCATTTTGGAACCAGTCCATTGTTTCATGTCCAGTTCTAACTGTTGCTTCTTGACCTGCATACAGAGTTCTCAGGAGGCAGGTCAAGTGGTCTGTATTCCCATCTCTTTCAGAATTTTCCACAGTTTATTGTGATCCACACAGTCAAAGGCTTTGTTGTGGTCAATAAAGAAAAAGTAGATTTTTTTCTGGAACTCTCCTGCTTTTTTGATGATCCAGTGGATGTTGGCAATTTGATCTCGGGTTCCTCTGCCTTTTCTAAATCCAGCTTGAACATCTGGAATTGCACAGTTCATGAACTGTTGAAGCCTGGCTTGGAGAATTTTGGTCATACTTTGCTCGCGTGTGGGATGAATGCAATTGTGCGGTCGTTTGAGCATTCTTTGGCATTGCGTTTCTTTGGGATTGGAATGAAAACTGACCTTTTCCAGTCCTGTGGCCGCTGCTGAGTTTTCCAGATTTCCTGGCATATTGAGTGCATCACTTTCACTGCATCATCTTTTAGGATTTGAAATAGCTGAACTGGAATTCCATCACCTCCACTAACTTTGTAGTGATCCTTCCTAAGGCCCTCTTGACTTGACATTCCAGGATGTCTGGCTGACTCTAGGTGAGTGATCACACCATTGTGGTTATCTGGGTCATGAAGATCTTTTTTGTATCGTTCTTCTGTGTGTTCTTGCCACCTCTTCTTAGTATCTTCTGCTTCTGTTAGGTCCATAGCATTTCTCTCCTTTATTGTACCCATCTTTGCATGAAATGTTCCCTTGGTATCTCTAATTTTCTTGAAGAGAAAATTACTACTGTTTTAAATTATCTTCTAGTATAGAATGGTGCTTAGTCTTCATGTATTTTTTGACATGGTAATTTTGGGAAAGATAGTGGAGTGGGGCATGGCCCAAATATGTAACTATTAGCATCATTTGTGCATCATTTTCTAGAGATTTACATACTAGGTCTTCATTTTTCAAATATAAGTTTGTTATGGATAAAATAAAATTAAGCTGGTATCTAATTCATAGAGTCTTTTTCTTATTTTTTACTTCTGAATAGTCAATGGATACTAAAATTGTAATAGTCCCATGAAAACTGTTTAAACCCCAAATTGGACCTTCATAAATTTGAATGTATAGGTACTTACCTAGGGAATAATTGAGAAAAAACAGTCAAAGTAAAGAGTTAAAAAAAGACAATAACACTCTCCAAGGGTGGGGAAGAAGAAATTGGAGACCTGGAACATTCTTTAGAGAGTAAAGGGGAAAGTAGCAGTGATGTTAGAAATGATACAAATGGCAGTCTGAGATGGACAAATGAGAGAAGCAAGGTTGATAGGAGAGGAGAAGAGGGGCAGCAGACTGTGTGTTACAGTTGGGAAAATACTGCCAAGAGATCACTGAGGGGTTAAAAAAGTTAATGGAACGAAAAGGAAAAGTGAGAGTTTGCTATCCCTCAGCTGTGATGTTGTTTCTGAAATCTTCTGGACTTAACTGCTTGGAAGAGTCAAATATTGTGTGGAATTATTTTTCAGTTTGATATGAACTGTGGGGTCTAAGTGGTTGAATTTTATTATTGGTTAATATTCCTGTGAAAATGAATGAACTTGAATTTTTATTTCCTTTCTGTTTAATAATCTACCAATCTTTATTAGGAATCTTGGGGCATAAAAATGACTTTATCTGTCTCTGCTCCTCCCCTCCCCTGCACCCAGTGTCTCACATAAGTAGTTGAATGGTGTTATGACATATTCCTAAACCCTCATTTAAACTTGAAATACTGGAGATGAAAACACAGCATACTCCCTACTCTACAAATGCTGACTTTTTCTCAGTTTTATAGGTTTATTTGGAATCACTTAAACATAATTATCAAAAGGATAATATTAACATCTAGGTGTTTGGCTTTTGGTAGAAAGAAATCCATGGAGTTATCTTTTTTTTCTATTTTTTAGTTTTTTGAATGACTAAATAGAGGCATTGAAGTGATAACAGTGAGCAAAGCTTGATTTAAACTGTGTGTCTAACCAAATTCTTAGCTCATGAAGCACATTTTTTAAATTAAATTTTTATAGAAACTGCTACTTTCTCTTTCATTACACCTTTTAGGGAGCGCTCTCTCTTCGTGAAGATTAAGAAACTTCTTATTGAAAAGAAATGACAGAGTAGTCCCGTTAAACCATCACCATCTTTTACTATCCCTTTACATTTTATCGTGAAAGCAGTGTGGTAGACTTATCAATAGCAAACACAGTGAATCCTGTTATTTTAGAAATACTGTAACTCATATAGGAGAACATGGTTTATGCTTTTTGAATCTGTCTGTTTTCAGTATAGTGCTCAGAAATGCCTTGGATGTAGGATGCATTTAGTTTTCAGTATTGTGAGGCACTAATCAGCTAAGTACCATAATCCTTCTTACAGAGTACATTCTTACTTGACCTGAGCTATATACAGCCACATAGTAACGACATTAAAGAATAACCTTTTTCTTAACAGGCCTATCACTAGAGGATTTTATGTCTCTATCCGCGAATGAGTTTGTTTTATGTGTAACTTTTTAGTAATTGAGTTTTGAAATGTAATGATTGTAAGCAAATAGAGACTTTCAAATCATCTGATTAAGGATGGCTCCAATGATTTTGCTCGAGCTAGAAGGATTAAATGAAAGCACTCCCTGGAACAGTGTTGATGTATTTTTGTCAACATGATGCTTCATGCTCGACAGATGTGCATTGGTTGAGCGCAAGGTAAAAGTATAAAAAATGTGTTGAATACTGTGAAATGTAAAAAAAGATAGATTTTTTTCTTGTTTTATGATGAATATAAATTGTTTGATTTGTTAAAATTCCTTTTTTTGTAGGAATTATAGGGATAGAACCCACATATTTTATGTTTTACAGGGTTGTATGCATCTGTTAAATCTTTGATTGAATGTGCCTTACCAGCTTCAGATTTTGGAATTTGATTACAGTGTTACGTTTAAACTGTATGGTTAGCATTGTGTAATTCAATTAAGGAAGTATCATTTCAATTTATTTAGCAATATCATGCTGTATTTAGCTTCTAAAGTTGGAGATTTTTTCAGATTATTGACTCTTCAAATATAATTTCTATTCTTATACTAATATAGTGATAATTATTCAGTAATCTCTACTAAAAGCATGAGTAAGAGATTTTCATATAGGTAGTATTAGTTGTAATAATACAGATTTGCATTTAGAGAAATTAGTAATCTTCAAGTTCTTCATTCTTCTCTCAGTGTCACTACGATTCTTAAAAATTCCATAGGTTTTCAGAATTAAAAACATAAATATTAAAGGTGAAGTTTTTTGTATAATCTTTTGCTGTTCTTGTAAATGTTTTCAGATGTTTACTGGATTACATTTTCAGTCACTTCATGATTTTATATATAGTAAGTATTGTAGGTAGTATAGTAACACAAACCACATAGGATGCTAAAGGGTATAAATATTAAAATAGAAACTAATGTTAAAAACATCATGAATTAATATACAGTATATAAATTGAACTTCCTTTGGGATATTCTTGAAAGTGGCTTTAATTGAGGAAAAATCTTTTTATTTGGAGTTTCACTATCAGTCAGTATGATTTTTAGACATGGAATTTTAAAGAGACTAATTAGAGTTTCTTGCTCAAACTATTATACCTAACATTTATAATGAAATATCAGGTGTGAATGTATAGCTTGAATATTTAGAGATAGATTGACTCGTTAGTTCAGATGACAAAAATTATAAGCAGTGGACACAGAATGCTGCTGATTAAAGTAGATTTAGGATATTTCTGCACGTGATTTTCTATAAACTAGTTACAGTTAAATTGCTTGTGTGCTCGGTCATGTCTGGCTCTTTGCCACCCCATGGACTGTAGCCCACCAGGCTCCTCTATCCATGGAATTTTCTGTAAGAATATTGGAGTGGGTTGCCATTTCCTTCTCCAAGTTCTAATTAAGACCACTATAATATGGTGAAAGAGAAAGTAATTGTATCAACTTAAGTTTCAACTAAGAGAAGTAAGATGAACAGATGGTAGGTAAATACAGAGTAATATGAGTAGATATTGATATTGTTATATATTAAAAATAGAGATTGATGCATAGTAGTGAAAATTAAAACACTACATAATGTCACAAATACATTTTATTCTAAAAACGTCATAATACTGGATTGTGCCTTTTAATTTCTCAGGGCCTTTGAAGGAATAAGTGAAATATAACATCTTAGATGAATTGTTCCATTTTTCTGAATTAAAATTTATGGGTTAAAAAAATTTATGGGTTAAATACTGTTAAATGCTTTATGATTATTTAGAGAAGTGTACAAGTTACCACTATATTTTTTTTCCTGTTAAATGTTTGCCACCTGATAATAATAAATGCTAAGGCCTTCTTACAAAGGCCAGTGGTGAAGGCAGAGTTTAAAGGTACAGTAGTTACATTTTCTTGGATTTTCTTCAGTTCCTGAAAAAATACAGTGTCTGAGAAATATAGCAATTTTCATTTAAAGAAAGTATATTTGAAATAATTCTAATGATATAATTGGTAAAAATTGTTTTGACAGAGTATTTGGATGTTTTGGAATATCTGATAGCAGATTCATTGTTTGGTAAGAATATTCTTAGAGTATCTTGCCCTGCTTCTAGCATGGCTTAAATACTCTCAGGTACTCTACCTCAGAGCATATTTTTAACAACCCAATTCCATGTTAAGTAACTGTGACAATAGTCATCCCAATTTCAGAGGATTTTACTTAAATAGTATGGAAATCAACATCCACAGTGATTCACATGCTTCAGGCAAATTTCATAATCTCTAGAAGAAAGTAATTGTTGGCTTTAATATTGAATTCAGTTTTCCTAAGGTATGATTTCTAAAAATCACTTAAATAACTGGCTTAAGTGACTTAGCAGCAGCAGCAGCAGCAGCAAGGTCTAATTAATAATATACTTTCTTTTAGAATTAAATTCTGTAATGAATAAGTATTCTTATCAATACAACAGAATATATATTTCCTGGATTATAAAAGTTTCACTGTATTTACTTTATACCCTTGTTACTTTCAGAAATTTAAGTTAACTCCTCAAGGGAATAAACTATTCCTTTTTCCTTCCTGTCTTTATCCCATAATAACCATAATGATGTTAAATATATTACTAGAAAGTCCTCATTTCCAAAGAGATCTTGTTCTAAATGTTTAATTCTAAGGGGATTGGCACTCAAAATACATTTTTGCCAAAGAAGTCATTTTATAGACAATAGTCTAAAGTCCAACAACAAACGACAAATTAACATATAATAATTAACATATAATTACTGCCTTGGGAGTAGTAGGGGAAAGAGAAGAATTAGACTGTTTTAGCATATCAGTGGGTTTGTGTACTGAAGCAGAGATCGAGCCATGAGGAGCAGAGATAACCTAGAGAGAATTATTTAATCAGTTCTTTCATTCAGCAGATTGAGCACCTATTATGCACCACCCTCCTTAGATTCAGGGTGCCTGTCTTCTTGATATATAACATGTAAGCAGTATTATAGATATTTCTGGATAGAAATGGGTAAGATTACCTAGAGGAGTGCAGTGAGGAAACAGACCATCACTAAGTTTATTTTCCTTCAGAATATCCAATTTTCTGTGAATATTTTGTGCAACTTTTTACTTCATTTACTTGTAGTCTTTTTTTAATACAAATTTATTTTAATTGGAGGTTAATTACTTTACAGTATTGTATTGGTTTTGCCATACATCAACATGTATCCGCCACAGGTATACACGTGTTCCCCATCCTGAACCCCCTCCCTCCTCCCTCCCGGTACCATCCCTCTGGGTCGTCTTAGTGCACCAGCCCCAAGCATCCTGTATCAAGCATCGAACCTGGACTGGCGATTCGTTTCATATATGATATTATACATGTTTCAATGCCATTCTCCCAAATCATCCCACCCTCTCCCTTTCCCACAGAGTCCAAAAGCCTGTTCTATACATCTGTGTCTCTTTTGCTGTCTCGCATACAGGGTTATCGTTACCATCTTTCTAAATTCCATATATATGCATTAGTATACTGTATTGGTGTTACTTGTCTTCAATTCCACATTTGAGAAATTAATTTGTATTAGAAATTTTAGGCATGAAAGTATTTTGATAATATTGTAAAACCAATATCCATTCATTCTGATTTAGTCTGCTTGTTTTCCTTTTGACTTTCAACTGAGATGAGACAAAATATAATGAGGTATTTACCAAGTATAGTAAATTCCAATTAACTCAGTTTGGAAGCCTGAAATTTTTTGAAAGGGAGGAGCATGTGAAAAAAGGCTTAGTGGCCTGATTTTAATGGATTCTAGAGATGAACTATCCTGGAAAATCCTTGATTTAATAAAATAACAGTGAAGAATTTAGTACATTTATATTTCATAAAACAGCTTTAAGTTAAAGGAAAAAATGGGAAAGAATAGCAACTAAATGACAGTACCCAAGACATTTCCAGCAAAGCTATATGTTTTACATGAATGGGCTATACAGAGTATAACCATGTTATTCAGGTCTTAGTTCAAATGTACTTTTTTAGAAAAGACCTTCTTTCCTGAAAGCTTCCCTCAGTCACTTTTGTAATTTTACCTCGTTCCAATTTTCTTCCGTAGGTTTTCTTACTATATGAATTTAGCTTGATGTGTTTATGTGCTTGCTGTCTTCCCCACTAGAAAGAGCTTCTTGAGGGCAGACACATTATGTACCTTTTCTCTGTTGTGTTTCCAGCAACCAGCATCATAACTGGCCCATAGTCAGCACTAAATAAATATTTATTGCGTGACTGAACAAATACTGGAGATAAAAAAGTATGTTAAAATGTAAGGTTTAGTGGACAGTACTTAAAATTAGGTAATTTCAAGTAGAATGAGTAGTATTATGCTGGGGAAATATGATCCGTACTGAATGCTAATTAAGTAATTATGAATGGAATGAATAGCATTTTGTGCTGGGGAAACACAAATTTCTATTCAGTACACACTTAATTGTAAGAAAATTAAAATTTAGTTAAGCACTCTTTAAATGAAACTTTAAAAATTCTTATTTTTAGAGACAGGTATATTTATTAACTTAGGTTGGAACAATTTGTTATTTAAACACTGAAATGTATTTGAATTCCATAAAGTCTGCATTTAATGGAGGTCAGATGGTCAGTTTGAGAAAGAACTTATTTAATTGCTTATTCTTTAGAGTTCTCTAGAGAAATTTTCATCTCTCTCGGTATATATATTTGTAGTGTAGTAAGTAGATAAGTAGCTAGATAATGAGATGTGAATATTTTAAAAATTGGCACTAGTAAGTTAATTACATCTTGATAAGACTATCATTATTTTTTGCAATGCTTTAGACTTTCATTTAGGCATATTAACTTGATGAAGTTGTGGTACTGATATTATAAGATCATAAGCTCTAAGAAATGGAAGAGGATTTTAGAATCACTCAGCTTCCTGTAACAAAGGATCATCTCTTAATCATTTCTGTATTCCTAATTTATATTATCAGTTCAGTTCAGTCACTTAGTCGTGTCCAACTCTTTGCGACCCCATGAATCGCAGCACACCAGGCCTTCCTGTCCATCACCAACTCCCGGAGTTCACCCAGACTCACGTCCATTGAGTCAGTGATGCCATCCAGCCATCTCAACCTAGGTTGTCCCCTTCTCCTCCTGCCCCCAATCCCTCCCAGCATCAGAGTCTTTTCCAGTAAGTCAACTCTTCACATGAGGTGGCCGAACTACTGGAGTTTCAGCTTTAGCATCATTCCTTCCAAAGAAGTCCCAGGGCGGATCTCCTTCAGAATGGACTGGTTGGATCTCCTTGCAGTCCAAGGGACCCTCAAGAGTCTTCTCCAACACCACAGTTCAAAAGCATCAATTCTTCGGCACTCAGCCTTCTTCACAGTCCAACTTTCATATCCACACATGACCACAGGGAAGACCATAGCCTTGACTAGACAGACCTTAGTTGGCAAAGTAATGTCTCTGCTTTTGAATATGCTATTTAGGTTGGTCATAACTTTTCTTCCAAGGAGTAAGCATCTTTTAATTTCATGGCTGCAGTCTACATGGCATTAAGTTTTTATCTAATACATACTTGTTAAAATAATATTTGAGTTAATGTGTATAATCCATATCTCTCATTTTAAAGTACATGCCCAAAGATTAAATGTCTGTAAAGGTTCGAGTAACTGGTTAATAGTAGAAGTAGGACTAAGAAACCCAGATCCCTTAACTCCAATGTTCTTTTTATGATACATTGCTCCCATACTAGAATATTTTTTCTTTATTCATATATATAAAAATAATGACAAAAATAAAATGAATTATGCATAATAGACACATAAATAGATATTATTTAAGTTAATGCTGTATAATTTGAGTGCTCTGTTTTGACTGTATATTTTAAACTGTTTAAGTCTGTTATGTAAATCACAAACCTAAAAGATTTGTGATTAAGTCCTAAATGTTTTATATGTAAATATGTAAGTGAATGTCCTTTTTTTTTCTAAGTACATACACTTACTTAACCATAAAACATTTAAGGGAACAGGCCAGCTCCTTCATTTACTGTAGTACTTTTCCCTTTATGGTTCTAGGTTAGAGTCAAGCCTAGCAATGCACATGTATGAGGTTTGAAAGGTCAAAGAAATGATAAAAACCACTATTGTCAAGCAGAGTTGCTGGCAGGCAGATGGCCAGGTGTGAAAGTTTTAGTGGCTCCTGGATTAAGCTTCTGTTAGTTGACCACCCTAATGTGGTAATCAGCTGAGATAATTGGTGGCAAATTCCCGAAGACTTTTGGAATTCACTGAAATTTCCTAAGGGCCATTTTGAAAACCCTGTCCTTGGTTCTCCAGGCTGAGAACAACATTAAAGTCTCTGACCTTCATTACTTAGCAGGATCAGCAATTGTATAGTTTTGATTTCTATATTGAAACCCTGACTCTCTGGAAAACCTAGAGTGCCTTTTGTTTTTATTAACAGACTCTAACTGATACATTGACAGACTGCATTCCTGATATGGGGGATTGGTGATAGAAAAGAGATTTTTAGAGGAGAATGATATTTTGTTGCATTGGATCATTCCACATGTATCCTTTCTCTGCTCTTTCTTTTGGATCAAAAAATATTGTCTAATAAATTCTCAGCTGAGGTCTCTAGTCTTTGTCATCTTTAACTTCAACTGACCCCACCCTTTCATGTGTCCTGGCAAAATCTCTGTAACAGTTATTCTTAATGTTTTCTGACATCTGCATGATTCCAGTTCCATTGCTTCTCATGTCTTTGCCGTTATTTGAGTTTGTGCCAGAGAAGAGGACAGTATGAACATTTTGTTGACAAAGAGTTATTTGTGTGATTGCAAGGTCTACCAGCTTGAATGGTGTTAGAGGGGCAGGTTGAAAACTGAATGAAGAACTGTTTCTCTGAGGCTGTAAGGACATATTAGATACAGAAGACAGAAGTGTCAATGGAGCCAGGCTTAATTTAATGAAGATGGAGTGAACATAGCAAATCTTTCTGATTTCTTTTTGAAATGAATAAATTATCATAGTTGGTATTTATTTACATTGCTTATCTCAAGTTAGGGCAGTAAAGGGTTGGAAATATAATGATAAGATGAAGACTTAGATGAACCAGTACTAGCATGATCTAGGTAGATAATGAGTGAAAAATGACTTTTAAGAGTCAACTTTTTAGTAAAAAAATGTTGACTAAATTATTGACCAAACAACTAGAGAACAATCAGTTTAACTTCATCATGTTTTCAAGTAACTGTGAAATCAAAGTATCAGGAATAGAGAGAAAGGAAGGTGAAATTTTTCTAAGCTTCTGAATAACAATTGGGAGATAGTGTAAGGGTATTGCTACTGCTGCTGCTGCTAAGTCGTTTCAGTCATGTCTGACTCTGTGCGACCCCAGAGACGGCAGCCCACCAGGCTTCCCCATCCCTGGGATTCTCCAGGCAAGGACAATGGAGTGGGTTGCCGTTTCCTTCTGCAATGCATGAAAGTGAAAAGTGAAAGTGAAGTCGCTCAGTCGTGTCCGACTCCTAGTGACCCCATGGACTGTAGCCCACCAGGCTCCTCCATCCATGGGATTTTCCAGGCAAGAGTACTGGAGTGGGTTGCCATTGCCTTCTCCGAATGGTACTGAGCCAAGCAAAAAAGTTAGAATAAAGGCTCTTTTGCAGCAGCAAGATGAAATGTTGATTATTTGATTTGGAGGCATATATATATTCCATACGAGGTATGCCATTGAAGAAGCATATTAAAAGCACCTTTTAAATTTCCCATTTGAACTGAATAAAGTGAGTGTCAGTAAAACTTTCGTTATGGCATGACTTCAAAATTAAAAAAAAGCAATAGAACGATTTGAATTTATCCATCCAACCTTCCAGTGAATCAGTAAAATGTGAAATTGGTTAAATTCTGCTCTTTTTATCATTCTTTTTCTTTGGTTATTTAGGAAAAGAAGTCCATCAGTGCCCAGAGATCAGAATAGAAGATACGACCAAAGGGAAGAAAGAGAAGAATATTCACAGTATGCTACTTCGGACAGCGCAATGCCTAGATCTCCATCAGATTATGCTGATAGGAGGTCTCAACGTGAACCTCAGTTTTATGAAGAGTCTGATCATATAAATTATAGGGACTCCAACAGGAGAAGTCATAGACACTCCAAAGAATATATTGTAGATGACGAGGATGTGGAGAGCAGAGATGAATATGAAAGACAGAGGAGAGAGGAGGAATACCAGGCGCGCTATCGAAGTGATCCGAATTTGGCCCGTTATCCAGTCAAGCCACAGCCCTATGAAGAACAAATGCGGATCCATGCTGAAGTGTCACGAGCCAGGCATGAGAGAAGGCACAGTGATGTTTCTTTGGCCAATGCTGAACTGGAAGACTCCAGGATTTCTATGCTAAGGATGGAACGACCATCAAGGCAAAGATCTATATCTGAACGTAGAGCTGCCATGGAAAATCAGCGATCTTATTCAGTGGAAAGAACTCGAGAGGCTCAGGGACCAAGTTCTTATCCACAAAGGACCACAAACCATAGTCCTCCTACCCCCCGGAGGAGTCCAATACCCATTGATAGACCAGACGTGAGACGTACTGACTCACTAAGGAAACAACACCACTTAGATCCTAGTTCTGCTGTAAGGAAAACGAAACGGGAAAAAATGGAAACAATGTTAAGGAATGATTCTCTCAGTTCTGACCAGTCAGAGTCAGTGAGACCTCCACCACCAAAGCCTCATAAGTCAAAGAAAGGAGGTAAAATGCGCCAAGTTTCATTGAGCAGTTCAGAGGAGGAATTAGCTTCTACACCTGAATATACCAGTTGCGATGATGTTGAGATTGAAAGTGAGAGTGTAAGTGAAAAAGGTAAGCACTATATTCTAATCATACATTTGCCTGTAATTAATAAGAGTTTTTCTTTTAGGCTGTATTTCTGAGTAGTCGTTTAATAGGTATTACAACCTTTGTTTTTAAGTTCTGTAATGGTGCTCATTATGGAAGAAAATTTGAAGTTATAAAAAGTGAATATCTTTGGTAATTAATTTTCATAGAAGAATACTCTATTGATTTTTTGAAATTAGTTTTTGTTTTGGAAAATGTTCTTGCATCACTTGATGGCAAATTTTAAAATGCCTGTTAGCTATAGTTGTAAAAATAACATCTTTTGTGTTTCCTTTTAAAAGGAACAGTATGTTTATTACAGAACATCTGAAAAATTCCCCAGTATAAAGAATTAAATACAAGCTATCCCTAGTCCTTTCTGCCAAATATAGCTATTGCTAACATTTTGTTGTATTACCTCTTCCAGTTCATATATATTTTGCATATTTACAAAATTGGTATCCTACTATATAATTTTGTATTCTGATTTTTTTCAATTGATATCATATCATTAGCTTTTCTCTAAGCCTTCAGATGTTCTTCAGAAATGTTTTAAATGACTGCATTAGTGTTCTATCATAAGGAAGTACCACAAACTAACTATCCATTTACTTGGGGTCGTTGCAGTTGCTTCCAATTGCTAGTGTAAATGATATTTTAATGGCTATCTTTGTACATAATTTTTTTCCTGTTTTCTGAGTATTTCACAGATACCTATTTGTGCTTTGAATCTTTTAAGCTTTTAATTCAGATTAGCAGCCTGCTCTCCAGAAAGATTATAACACTCCATTCTCCTGTCAGACGTGCTTGAGTTTTCAGTCTTAATGCTCCAAATTTTTGCCATTTGAATAGACCACTATCTTTTTGTCATTTTATTTTGGTTGTGAAGATGAATGTTTTGTGTGTTTATTGGTATTTGCTATATTGTTCTATGAATTGTCTGTTCTTTCCTTTTATTTCTTCTGCCCAAGATCCTATTGCATGTTAATTGGTTTTGCTCTTATTGATTGATGAGATATTTTTAAATGGTTAGAATTTTACTCATTTAGCTGTCATATATTACAAATATATTTCCCATTTTGGTGTTGAAATAGTAATTTTCTTTGGTCATTTGGAAATACTGAATTTAGTTTAGCTAACTCTTCGCATATTTCATGATTTTTTTCCATCCTTTTATCCCTAGAAACTTGTTATTCATCACCAAATCAGTTAAATATTTAACTGTATACTCCTCATGTTTTTATTATTTCATTTTTTAAAAAAATGTTGACTTTTCAATCTTTCTGAAATTTGTTTTAAATAAAGTGAAAGAAAGTGTTAGTTACTCAGTCGGGTCCGACTCTTTGTGATTCCATGGACTGTAGCCCACCAGCCTCCTCTGTCCTTGGAAATTTCCAGGCAAGAATACTGGAGTGGATTACCATGCCCTTCTGCAGGTGATCTTCCTGACCCTGCGATCGAACCCAGGTCTCCTGCTTTGCAGGCAGATTCTTTACCATCTGAGCCACTTAGATGGTAAAATAATTGCTTAAATTGCTTAACATAATTACTTATAATTACTTAAAATAGTTACTTAGAAATATAAATGAAAATGGTTTCCAATCTGATCTGAAAACAGAAAATGTGATTTTAAAATATCTAATAAGAAATGTGAGAGGCCTACATGAAGGAAGCTATTCAACTTCACTGAGCACCATAAAGGAAGATGTGAGTAGAGATTCACTTTATGTTCCTTACTGGGAAGTCTAAACACTATAAAGATGCATGTTCTTTCCAAACGATTGTTGGGGGCAGTAACATTCTAGTCATAACCCAGTTGGTTGCTTGGAGTATCCTATTTCTAAAGTCAATCTGAAATTTGTAGAGGAGGAAAAAAAAACAGCTCTTTTTGTTTCCATCTGTGTGTCTTAGTTTCTTGTGTAAATTAGGCTGATAAAAGATTAATAAGAGAAAAACAAGTTTATTGATCATCATGTGCATTTTGCATACATATGCACACTCAGCTATAAGAAACTCAAAGAAATGTTTAGAATGTAGGTTCATATAGCATCTTAACAAAGAACAATACAGTTTTTAGAGCGATGACAGAAGAAAGGCAAGAGACTTCTTGAGTTCCTAGAGCTGCCAATTGTGGGAAGGTAAATTTGGAGGGGGAATCCAGTGGAAGATAAGGGCTAGCTAGTAAACTTTGTTACACATATTCTTCTGGAGCGATCTCTGGGCTGATACAGAGTAATGAAGTAATGTCCTTTCTGGTATAGATGGCATAGGGGAACACCTTTACAAATTTATGTCCTGCTTTTAGGCCTATGTGGAGAGGACAGGGAGCTTTCCTTATATCTGCTGCTTCTCAGTTATCTTCAGCTCAAAATAATCCTTATGCCAGAGTTGGCAAGTGAATATATGGCAAAAACCACCACAGTATTTTAAAGTAATTAGCCTCCAATTAAAAAAAAAAAAAAAAGAACAGGAAACAAAACAAATGAGAGACACAGAATGCATTACAAACTGAAGGGGAAGATAAAAGTTATCTCTTAGGGAAAATGAATATACAGTGAAAAAAATCAAGTTAAGAGCCTTATTTCATAGAAGTTGCATTTAAGTGATAAGTGATAGGAAAATTATGTTTATTAAAATATGAAAGTCTATAAAGAGAAGTTGTAGATCTTAATTTTATCATAGATCATATAGAAAATTTATTTCCCAGAAGATATATTACTTCCTTAGGTATATCTAATTATCATTAGTTTGGTCACATTCCATATTTGTCTGAATGTATCATAATACCTAAGGAAAATGAGTTTTGTTATCTGTAGTAGTTTGGTTTAGATTCTGTTATTTATTTATATTATTTTTTGCCAACTCAGTGCCTTTACTGTCACCACATAAAGATGGAAAAAGCAAAACGAACGCACCAGACAATTCTTGAAAGCTTTTTATATGTAATGCTCTTCTAAGGGCTTATGCTTTGTTTCAGGATTTTGGAGTATACACTTATAAATATCTCACATAAATATAAAGCTATGTATGAGTTAAACTAAAATCCTATGTAATACTGCTTAAGCATGAGAAGAAACTATACTCATTCATATCACTATTTTCTCCTAACTTGAAGTAGTAGAACACTTTTAGATAGTCTTTCTCATCTACCTAATAATTTGTTTCAGAGTATGATTTCTGCCAACATGTTCTTCCAGTGGACAATCATAATTTAATTCAGCTTTGGAGCAAGAAATTAAATAACCTTTTCCCATTTGACATTATCTCCAATATGAGGAGAAATTGTAGCTGTTGAGAAACTAGAATAATATGGGAAAGATTAAATTGTGTTGTATCTTGACTTTTCTTCATTAGCCTTTTTTATTATTTTTGGAAAAAGTGTCAGTGAGACTAGTAGCATTCCCATACCCAAATGTGAGAACCCAAAGTATCTCCAGACATTGCCAGTTATTCCTTGTGGGATATTTGTGGGATATCCTCCATCCCTAGGCCTTCCTGTTATTCTCCTTCCCTTCTTCCTTTCAGAATCCATTGAGAGAGTCATGACTGGTATTAAAAAAAAAAAAGGGAAACCAGAATAGGACAGAGTAGAAAATATCAAAGTGAATTGCACAGAGTAAAGGTAATTGATCTGTAAAGTATTATTTTAGTGTTGCATGTGTTCTTTAGGCTCACAGTGTAAAGTACATATTTTTACTGTGGATCATGGCCAAGAATGTTTCAAAGCTACTTCCTTTATTAGGATTTTGTGACTCACTTAATCATAGTACTTCCTGCCTCTTCCATCTCTTCTACCAGACCTACCTGGGGAAAGGTCTAAGAATAGTGTTCAGTGGCTAATTGATGTATTGTAGACATAATACATTTTCTTATTTGAAATATTTTAATCTTAATATTCTAATGTAATATTAAAATGTTTAATAATAAAAGATGTTTATCAGTTTTCATAATCAGTAACCAGGCAAAAAATATAATTACAATTGCAAGCCATAATGGAAACATGATTAACCTAACAAAACAAAATAATTACATACAATTTGCGGGGTCAAGCAGAGTGCTGTGATAAGTGGAAGTACATAGATGCACACGTTTTTATTTCCTCAGCCAGTCTATGTCTTTTGATTGGTGCATCTAATCTATTTGCATTTAAGGTAATTATCAATATATGTTATCCTATTACTGTTTTCTTAATTGTTTTGGCTTTATTTTCTGTAGGTAGAGCTTTTCCTTCTCTTCTTTTCTGCCTAGAGAAGTTCCTTTAGCATTTATTGTAAAGCTGGTTTGGTGATGCTGATTTCCTTCAGTTTTTGCTTGTCTGGAAAGCTTTTGATTTCACCATCAAATCTGAAGGAGAGTCTTACTGGGTAGAGTATTCTTGGTTATAGGTTTTTCTCTTTCATCACTTTAAATATGTCATGCTATTATTCCCTTCTGGCTTATAGAGTTTCTGTTGAGAAATCAGCTGATAGCCTGATGGGAGTTCCCTTGTATGTTATTTGTCATTTTTCCCTTGTTGCTTTTAATATTTTATCTTTGTCTTTAATTTTTATCAGTTTGATTACTGTGTGTCTTGGTATATTCCTCCTTGGGTTTATCCTGCTTGGGACTCTGTGCTTCTTGGACTTGGTTGATTATTTCCTTTCCTATTTTACTGAAGTTTTCAGCTAACTCTTCAAATGTTTTCTCAGGTTCTTTCTCTCTCTCTTCTGCTTCTGGGACTCCTATAATTCAAATATTCATGCGTTTAATGCTGTTCCAGAGGTCTCTCAGGCTGTCTCCATTTCTTTTCATTCTTTTTTCTATATTCTGTTTGGAGGCAGTGATTTCCACCATTCTGCCTCCCAGGTCATTTATCTGTGCTTCTCGCTATGGATGCCTTCTAGTGTAGTATTCATCACTGTTTCTTCTTTAGTTCTTGTAGATCTTTGGTAAACATTTCTTGTATCTTCTCAGTCTTTGCCTCCATTCTTTTTCTGAGATCCTGAATCATGGTCACTATCATTATTCTCAATTCTTTTTCTGGAAAGTTGACTCAATTCAGTTTAGTCACTCAGTTGTGTCTGACTCTTTGCGACCCCATGGTCTGTAGCCTGCCAAGCTTTCCTGTCCATCACCAACTCCTGGAGCTTGCTCAAACTCATGTCCATTGAGTTGGTCATGCCATCCAATCATCTCATCCTCTGTTGCCTTCTCCTTCTGTTTTCAATCTTTCCCAGCATCAGGATTTTTTTCTAATGAGTCAGTTCTTTGCATCAGGTGGCCAAAGTATTGGAGTTTCAGCTTCAGCATCAGTCCTTCCAGTGAATATTCAGGATTGATTTCTTTTATGATGGACTGGTTGGATCTTCTTGCAGTCCAAGGGACTCTTCAGCGTCTTCTCCAATACCACAGTTCAAAAACATCACTTCTTTGTGCTCAGCATTCTTTATGGTCCACCTCTAACATTCATACATGACTACTGGAAAAACCATAGCTTTGACTATACAGACCTTTGTCGCTAAAGTAATATCTTGGAAGGTTGCCTATCTCCACTTCATTTAGTTGTTTTTCTGGGGTTTTATCTTGTTCCTTCATTTGGGTCATAACTTTCTGCTTTCATCCCCATTAATTTTCTGTAATGTGGTTTCATTTTAGTCGCTGTGGGATTGAGGTTCTTTTTGCTTCTTCTGTCTGCCCTCTGATGGAGTCTAAGGGGCTTGTGTAAGCTTCCTGAAGGGAGGGACTGGTGGTGGGGAAACTGGGTTCTACTCTGGTGGGCAGGGCCTTGCTCAGTAAAGCTTTAATCTAATTACCTGCTGATGGGTGGAGTTGAGCTCCGTCCTTGGTAGTTTTATGTCCTGAGGCAAGCCAGCCCTGGGCTCTATGGTCAGGTTAATGGCAATCTCCAAGGGTGTTTACACCACAGGGGACCTTTCTAGACAGTTGCCGCAGTCCTCTCATCCCTGCAGTGAGCCTCTGCTGGCCCACGCCACCACAGGCGACCCTCCAACACTAGCAGGTAGTTTTGGTTCACTTTCCTGTGGAGTCACTGCTCCTTTCCTCTGAGACTTGGTGCGCACAAGGTTTTGTTTGTGCCCTCCAAGTCTGGAGTCCCTGTTTCCCCCAGTCCTGTGGAAATGTTATAATCAAATCCCACTGGGCTTCAAGGTCAGATTCCCTGGAGGTTCCTAGTCCCTTTGTCAGGTCCCCACATGGGAAGCCTGAAGTGGTTTTCCAAACCTTCACAACAGGAGAACTTCTTTGGTATTATTGTTCTCCAGTTAATGGGTCAGCCACTCGGCGGGTATGGGATTTGCTGTTTTTAAAGTTGCATGTTGTCAGCCATTTGTCCAGTTGCAGAGATGTGCAGTTTGATCTTTTCTAAGATCAACTGTGGAGAGTTTAAGCTTTCCCTGTCTTCCAGGTCCTGATCTGATTGATTTTATTTGACTGTTGCAGGTCTCTTGTTTCTGTGTAAATTCTTGAGAGACTGGGGTAGTAAATGCAAGGAAAAATGCATATGGCAGTCTCCTGAGCTATAAATTGTGAAATACCTAATGTTGTTAGAATCTTTAAGGTGACACAACTGCTTCCTTTTATTTATTTTTGGGAGATAGTGTATGTAGATATGAAGGTGGGGTAATTTACAGAACAGACCAGAATAGGAGGAAGGGAAGACAGACTGCAAACCTCCAGATAGAAATATGTGTTTTAAAATATTAAAGGCAAACCCCCAAAGATACCAACTTTATATATTTATATCTGAGCTTAGATGTCAGTATCCATAGTGAAATTTACCCCCCTGTATCATCTCAAGTTTCTTACAATTTTTAAGGAATTAATTTACTGTATGTCTTTATAAGGAAAAGAGACTATTGAAATGATAGGCAATATACATTAGAAATTTGAGGAAAATCTTGACTTATGGTATTTGAGACTAATTAAACATGAAGGGAATTGTTAAGTATGTGAACTAAATATTTCTTTTTAATAAATTCTAGTAATGTGGAGATTTTAAAATCTTCAGTTAGCTGTTTATTAGGAACACTTTCTCACAAGTAAAATTTTTTAGATTTATTACTTTGTTTTATATTCATTTCAATCTATTGGTAAAATAACTTTATGCTAAGTAATTATTCCAATTGTAACATGAGTTTGAGAGCTTCACTATGGAATTAAAAAACTCAATCACATCAAAAGTGAAAGTGAAGCCGCTTAGTCGTGTCCGACTCTTTGCGACCCCATGGACTGTAGCCTACCAGGCTCCTCTGTCCATGGGATTTTCCAGGCAATAGTGCTAGAGTGGATTGCCATTTCCTTCTCCAAGGGATCGTCCCGACACAGGGCTCAAACCCGGGTCTCCTCCATTGTAGACAGACACTTTACCGTCTGAGCCACCAGGGAAGTCACAGATATAGGTATATAATTATTCTGTTATATTGTGCAGCATTATACAATTGTTTCATTGTCTTTCCTAAAAGTATACTTTTTATGAGCTGATAAATCAAGTTGCAAATACATATTATGAAGGTGATTTCAGACTTGAAATTATGTAACATAAATATAAGCTGTTTAAGAGGCTAAACTGACTCAAAGTTAATTTGTGAAGTGAATAGCCAGAAGGTAGATTTACAACTGGGATAAAGAAGAGTTTTTTGTTTTTTAATAAATTGTAACATGTAAAATGTTTAAGATAGTAATTCCTTCTAGTTGCAAAAATATTTTCTTGTTAATTATGGATAAAACAGTATATTAAACATTTGCCTAAAGAAAAAGGATTATGTTTAATGGAAATATATCAACTATATATATTAAGGGAAAATTTTCTTCCAATTTCAGTTTGTGGGATATTTGAGAGGGTGTTTAGCTAGTTGAATGAAAAATTAACAGCAAATTAAATTATTGACTAGTTGTTGAAATTAGTTTGGTAAATGGTAAAGGGTAACCTTTAATTTATAATGAAGTCTCTGTTAAATTGAACTAGAATATAGTAGATAGTGCCTAGATATTTCTATTTAGTATAGCTTTAAAATTTTAATGATGAAATTCATTCAATGGATAGAAAAATACAAAATTTTGGGAAAGATATTGCTCTTAACTGGTAAGAGGATATCAGAGCAAATACCCTAATGGTGTTACAAATGCTGTACAAACCAATTTTGCTTGACTTACAAAGCATTGTAATAGCAGAAAAGTTGCATTAATTTCAATATTTTAAGAAGTATACAGTAGATTCATTCATTCATTCTTTATATCATTAAACCAAAATATATTAAATAGCAATAATTTAGAGTATTAGAGTATGAAACATGAACTATGAAAGTGTTGTTTTATCACCCTAGAATTGCAGCTTTGTGGAACAGGAGTAAGAACTTGTGATCCAAATGACTGCACTTATGCTAACTGACTCATCTAAGAAAATTGTACATTGGATTGGCTTTTGTTTTTGTTAGTGTGTGTTTGAAGCTGTCTGTTTTCCTTTGTAGGATTTATCTATAAGAAGGCCTTCTTGAGAAATTATTTGGGATATGGGTAGTTGTGTTTCAGAGCAAAAGGACAGCTCAAATTACTGCCATTCTTAACCCCATTCTTCCTTGTACTGACTCTGTCTCTTTTTGTAAAGCTTAGTGTGATTAAGATCTCTTTCAGGAGCAAATAAAGTGAGCCTGACACAATAAGCATGGAATCCTAGAGGACAAGACTGTTATTTTCTTTCAGCAGAGGATCTAATGAAATATAAGGAAAAGTTTCATTACATGGGAATCTAAGATGCTCCTGATACTTATCTTTTGCTCAAATCTTGAAATATATATTTATCTTAATTAATTCATGGAATAGATTGTTGAATTAAATAGTAAGATCTATGAAAATTGTGAACTTTAATGAATGACCAAAATGATAAGAACAAGTTATGATATATAAGGTGATATGTATGTTATGATATGTAAGATGAAAAGCATCAAAAAAAAGAAAATAGAGAATAAAAGGATGCTAAAACTCTAGGTTTAGAATAAATGAATATGAATGGAATATATTTCAGTCTCTTCAAACTAAATGCATTTTAGATATGATTATATTTTACAAAATAAACATATCCAGAAATATGTGTGCATGTGTGAATGTCCACACAGTGTTGAAAGAGTCAGCAGTTCAGTCGAGTTTCTTACAGATGATTGTAAAAGCCACTTTATTTCAGCATATCCTATACTATATATGTTGAGAGTTTTTTAAAGGAAAAGTTATTTCCCGTGGGACCATTTCGCTTTGCTTTTTTATTAAGGATATCTAGGTTTTGACCTGAAATTTGTGCCTTGTATCCTATTCTTTGAGATACTGAAAGGGGCCTGACTCTCTAAATTTTACTGAGGAAATAGGAAATGTGTTTCGAATTGTAAACTTTATGTATTTTCTCAAAGAAGTAATGTTATTCGGAGAAGGAAATAGCACCCCACTCCAGTACTCTTGTCTGGAAAATCCCATAGAAGGAGAAGCCTGGTTGCTGCAGTCTATGGGGTCGCTGAGGGTCGGACATGACTGAGCAACTTCACTTTCACTTTTCACTTTCATGCATTGGAGAAGGACATGGCAACTCACTCCAGTGTTCTTGCCTGGAGAATCCCAGGGACAGGGGAGCCTGGTGGGCTGCAGTCTATGGGGTCATACAGAATCGGACACTACTGAAATGCCTTAGCAGCAGCAGTAATGTTATTCAGTTCAGTTCAGTCACTCAGTCATGACTGACTCTTTGCAATCCCATGAACTGCAGCACGCCAGGCCTCCCTGTCTATCACCAACTCCTGGAGTTTACCCAAATTCATGTCCATTGAGTTGGTGATGCCATCCAATCATCTCATCCTCTGTCATCCCCTTATTCTCCTGCCCTCAATCTTTCCTAGCATCAGGGTCTTTTCCAATGAGTCGATTCTTCACATCCGGTGGCCAAAGTATTGGAGTTTCAGCTTCAGCATCGGTCCTTCCAATGAACACCCAGGACTGATCTCCTTTAGGATGGACTGGTTGGATCTTCTTGCAGTCCAAGGGACTCTCCAGAGTCTTCTCCAAAACCACAGTTCCAAAAGCATCAATTCTTTGGCTCTCAGCTTTCTTTATAGTCCAACTCTCACATCCATACATGACTACTGGAAAAACCATAGCCTTAACTAGATGGATCTTTGTTGACAAACTAATGTCTCTGCTTTTGAATATGCTAACTAGGTTGGTCACAACTTTCCTTCCAAGGAGTAAGCATCTTTTAATTTCATGGCTGTAGTCACTATCTGCAGTGATTTTGGAGCCCCCCAAAAAAAGTCTGACACTGTTTCCACTGTTTCCCCACCTATTTGCCATGAAGTGATGGGACCAGATGCCATGATCTTCGTTTTCTGAATGTTGAGCTTTAAGCCAACTTTTTCACTCTCCTCTTTCACTTTCATCAAGAGGCTCTAGTTCCTCTTCACTTTCTGCCATAAGGATGGTGTCATCCGCATATCTGAGGTTTTTATATTTCTCCTGGCAATCATGATTCCAGCCTGTGCTTCCTCCAGCCCAGCATTTCTCATGATGTACTCTGCATATAAGTTAAATAAGCAGGGTGACAATATACAGCCTTGACATACTCCTTTTCCTATTTGGAACCAGTCTGTTGTTCCATGCCCATTCTAACTTTTACTTACTGACCTGCATACAGGTTTTCAAGAGACAGGTCAGGTGTTCTGGTATTCCCATCTCTTGAAGAATTTTCCACAGTTTATTGTGATCCACACAGTGAAAGGCTTTGGCATAGTCAATAAAGCAGAAATAGATGTTTTTCTGGAACTCTCTTGCTTTTTCCATGATCCAGCGGATGTTGGCAATTTGATCTCTGGTTCCTCTGCCTTTTCTAAAACCAGCTTGAACATCTGGAAGTTCATGGTTCACGTATTGCTGAAGCCTGGCTTGGAGAATTTTGAGCATTACTTTACTAGTGTGTGGGATGAGTGCAATTGTGCGGTAGTTTGAGCATTCTTTGGCATTGCCTTTCTTTGGGATTGGAATGAAAATTGGCCTTTTCCAGCCCTGTGGCCACTGCTGAGTTTTCCAAATTTGCTGACCTACTGAGTACAGCACTTTCACAGCATTATCTTTTAGAATTTGAAATAGCTCCACTGGAATTCCATCACCTCTACTAGCTTTGTTCGTAGTGATGCTTTCTAAGGCCCACTTGACTTCACATTCCAGGATGTTTGGCTCTAGGTGAGTGATCACACCATCATGATTATCTGGGTTGTGAAGATCGTTTTTGTACAGTGCTTCTGTGTATGACAATAAATTGTTATCTTTTTATTTGTTTGATTCAGCAAATTTAAGGAACCAGTTCCAGCCACTAAGCTAGGTACTTGGATCCTGTGGCATAAAAAGCATATGACTATTTTGCTTTTGTTTTAATCTGGGAAATTTTTAAAATTTCACCTTTATTTTTTTCAGAATAATTTCTTTGGATATAGAATTCCTGGTTGACAAAATCTCTCCCCCTTTTTCAGTGCTTTGTATGTCATTGAATTTTTTTCTGGTGATAAGAGTCTTACCTTCTTTTTGGTCACTCCTGTGTCTGCATAGTCTAACTGTCAGCTAGAGATTTGAACAGAAATTTTCCTCAATATAGTCAGGCTTTCACTCTCTGCTGATCAATCTGTGTGTGTTGGGGGGGACATATTCAGAGTTCAGCCAGTTTTCAAGTCACTTGCTTGGATTTTATTTTCTACTAAAATCTCTCCAGATCTATCCAGAACTTGGTATAATTTCCTTATCAGTGTGATATGTATGGATTTTATGAAGCTTTTTTCTGTGATTGTCTGATTTCCCGGGTCTCCCTATCTGCCATTCACCTTATATACGACTGCAGTCTTAACCTAGTAAAGGTTCTGGTTGTTGTTTTATTGGGTTTACTTCTTTTAGCAGACAGAGCCACAGCTTTTTACCCCACCCCAAATCAAGCTGCAAAGCTGCTGGTAACAAAGCTGCTAATTTTCCCAGCCAGCCTTTCACTGCTAAAGCTATTCATCCTTTCTGTGTATGCATGCTCATTTGGGTTCGACTTTGAGACTCCATGGACTGTAGCCTTCCAGAGTCCTCTGTCCATGGGATTCTCCAGACAAAAATACTGAAGTGGGTTGTCATTTCTTCCTCCAATGGATCTTCCTGACCCAGAGGTTGTAACACTGTCTCTTGCATCTCCTGCATTGACCGGCGGATTCTTTACTACTAGACCACCTGGGCAAATACACTATACCAGAAGGGGGCTGTGGGGGCAACCCCAGGCGAGAAGGTAATGGGCTTCTGTTATTATCTGAAACTGTATCATTTTTTTCAGTTTTTTAATGAGCCTTTGATTTCCATAGCCATGCATTTGTTGTTTTTGACAATTTCATCCTGGTTTCTACTTGAATTTTTGTGAGGGAACTAGTTGACACTTCAAACCACTAAGCCAGAAGTTCCCCCCATTATCATGATTTTGTGAATCTGGAATTCAGGCAGGGTTCAGCTGTATAATTTTATTCTTCATAGAGTGCTATGTGGAATAAAGTAAAAAAAGCTGTAATAATTTTTTGTATGGCAACAGATGGTATCTAGACTTACAGTGTTGATCATTTTGTAATGTATAAAAATATTAAATCCCTGAGTTGTACACCTAAAATTCATACAGTATAGCAAGTCAATTATATTTCAATAAAATACAAAATGAAATAAGATATAGGAACTTAATGTGTTAAAAAATAAAGGTGACTCATCTTGCATCCTTATTTTTTATTTAATCTTTACCAGTTAGGGAGGATATTTTCAGAGACTTCCAGTTGGCCTATAATGACAGTCCTTAATCCCACAGGCCAAGGAATCTTAGTTCTTCCAAATGCCAGATCTGTCCATTTGAGGACTGCTATAGTGACCACTGTTGTTGTTTGGTTGCTAAGTCGTGTCCGACTCATTGCAACCCCACGGGCTGTAGCCCACCAGGTTCCTCTGTCCGTGGGATTTCCCAGGCAAGAATACTGCAGTGGTTACCATCTCCTGCTTCAAGGGATCTTCCCAACACACAGATCGAACCCATGTCTCCTGCACTGGCAGCTGGTACCTCTGTTAGAACTTGATAAATTAGTAACAATACCTGTGAGGCAATAAGGGCAGGAAGATAATGGAAGAGAAATTAAACTCTGAGCAGATAAACCTCCTCCAAACCCACTGGAGTTTGAAGCAGGTATAGATCTGTAAGGATGACCTAGCTGAGGCAGGAGCCAGGAGGGCTCCCCACATAGCTGCTCCCTGGGGAGGGAACATAACTTCTTACATAAAGGACTCTGCCGTGAGCACTGAATATGCAACACTTGAGGCAGTTTGAGGAGTGAGTGCAGTTCTGAGGGGTTCATATGGATAATATTCAAAAACATCCAATAAGATTTTGTTCTGAGTATTGCCTCCTTGTTTTTATGAGAGAGATATAACAATTTTAAGCATCCTGTGCTTAAATAACCTCTGGAAACTGAGGGAAACTTTTCTAGAAGCCTTGTCTGTATACTTCATATGTTTTTTTTTTTTGCCATAATTGTTACTCACGCAGTTCCCAGTTAATCATTGACAGTAGTGTTGAAATTATCAAGATTGGCTTAAAGTTCACAGTTCTAAGGGGACAGAAAGTGATTGTTGGAGAGAGGGCCAATTATGCCTGCCAAAAGTATTTATTGTAAGGGTTATACTAGTGCAAAACTGGGGGGAAAAAAGCCAGCTCTCCAGAAATAAAGTGCTGGAGTTGCTTGGTACCAACTTGTAAGAGCCAATTGTTTGCATCTCATCCCACATGGTATTGGTAGGTCAAAACTGGCTTAAGTATTTGCCTCATGGAAATAGACAGATGTTACAAAAGAAGTCTTGTTTTCACCCTGGGAAGCAGGTTGTTAAATTTAATTACCATATCACTGAAATCTATTTGAAATTTGGATAATTATGGAGATTATGGTAACAAAACTATCCAGGCAATAATGTAAACTTCTGTAAACAGAAGCTGAATTGAAAGTTTTGTCTGCTGTGTTAAAATGACATATGCGTGTGGAACTAGAAAGAAGTAAGGGTAAATTAAAAGTTTAGGGGAATAGTTTGTAAAAAAAAATTAATGTAGAATTTTAATAATAATACTGGTTAAAATCTGATTCAAATATCTACAAATATATACAGTAATAATGCTTTTTAGGTATGCTTAATAAAAATGTTTCCTTTTCTGCTCAATTATTAAAAACTGAAATGAATGTATTTGTGATGTTAATATTACCAAACTGCTATATTGGAATACATTCATTAGTAGTGAAAATGTATCCCATTCTTAAATAAGACAACTTTGATTTTGAATTGCAGGCCAGGCAAATATATTCAAACATAGGTAGCATGTTCTGACCATTGTTAATTTCTGTGTCATGATTGAGAAGGTTGACATTCACTTTGACAGATTTATTTTAATGAAGTACTAAACAAAAACTAAATGCTTAGTAAATTGTTGTTTTTGTTATTCATTCGCTGAAGTCGTGTCCAACTCTTTGCGACCCCATGATCTCCATGCTGTCCAGGGACTCTTCATATGAAATACACTTCAATATGAAAAAAATGTATTTCATGCCTGTTGTGTGCCTGTTGCTGTGCTAAGTGCTACGTGTAAGATAATACAGTATGACCCCTGCTCAAGAGATAAGCATGTAAGCAAATGAGGAATATGGTATGATATATATGAAATAATTCAATATGAGATATTGATATAATTTAGAGAAGGAAGAGATAATTCTAACTTGACTTATTAGGAAGGACTTTACAAAAGAGTTTCTATGTACATTGAGTTTTGAAAGTTGAATAGAATTTTCCAGCAGAACAAAGAAGGTATTGGATGGGGACAGGTTGTCATTCTATACATTTGACTTCACCCATTATGTCAGTAAAAACAGTTTTTATGGAGTACTTACTATTTGCTAGACATTACTTGACACTGGAGGGGGCCAAAGATGAGAAAAGCTCCTTAAGAAATTCATTAGGCTTTGAAGAGCTAGTGTGGGTGATGGATTTATTAATTATCCTTTTTTTTTTTTTTTAAATAGAGAAGCAATGTGGTATATTGGAACAGTGAGTTGAAAATACACACACCCATTTCTTTTCCAGGCTTTGCCAGCGATTCCGTTGTAATCATTGAAAGGTTATTTGATTTTCTGGTCTTTTATTCCCTCTTAAAAATAAAGAAAATAGACTCAGTGTTTTAAAAACTATGCCAATAGAGCACCAGATTTGTGTGGTAGCATTTCCGGAACTGCTGAAGAGGATCAGAGGGCACTTGCACATGAGTGAGCATCTGGGATCTCAGATTATGCTCTTAGTCACTTTTGTATTTGGCAGTTCTGTTAGGAAAGAGACTCTACTGCATAAAGAAGTGTGAAAATGATGACCTGATATTTCAGTTCGTCAACTAATTTATTCAACTAATTTTTATGTTCCAGGCACTTCTACGTATGCCAGAGGCTACAACAGTTAAACAAAAAATAGGCAGATTACCTGAGGTTGAAGAGTAGCAAGAGGCCAGATCATGTAGGGCTTTGTATATCATTTCAAGAACCTTGGCTTTCATTCTAACTGAGCTGAGAAGCCAAATGATCTGATTTATCTTTTGAGGATTACTCTTGATGCTGTTTTGTAAACAGAGTTGAGAAGAGCAAAGATGAATCTAAGGAGACCAGTTAGGTTACCAATTGCTAATGAGAGGTGATGGCTGTTCATACCACTGTGGTAGTAGTGGAAGTGAAGAGAGGCAGTCAGATTTTGGATGTATTTTGGAAGTACAGGCACCAGAGTTTTCTGGTAGTTTAGAGGTGGGCTGCTGTCTATAGGGTCGCACAGAGTCGGACACGACTGAAGTGACTTAGCAGCAGCAGCAGCAGTAACCGTAAGAAAGTAAGTTACGATTACTTCAGAGATTTTTGCCTAAGCAAGTTGAAGGAAAGAGTTGCCATTAATTAACATAAGGAAATTACAGCAGACAGATTTTGGGGGATGGGCAGGGAGGATCAGCTGTCTAGTTTCCTACATATTAAATTTGATTTTCCTATTAGGTATTTAATGGAGATGGTGAATAACCTAGTATATATTCTAATCTGGAGTTAGATTTGGGGTACATACATTTGAAGATCATCAGTGTATGTGTGATGGGCTTTCCTGGTAGCTTAGCTGGTAAAGTATCCACCTGCAATGCAGATCAAACCGGGTTCAGTCCCTGGGTCAGGTCATAATGCTTTCTTTTGGTAGCTATATTTCTCTCTTTTCCTTCTTATTTAACACAGTAAGTGAGATTTATATTAATAAGATACAAGTTAAAATTATTCTAATTTAAAATGTACTCTATCACAAACTTAGTGGCTTTCAAGCTCATATTTAGCACTTTACAATTTTTGTTGTTCAGGGATCTTAGCATGGCTTCACTAAGTATTTTTCTTAGGGTCTCAAGCTCCAATCAGGTTGCTGGCTGGGCTGTGTTCCTAGAGGCTTGATGAGGGGAGAATCTAACTTCAGATTCAATGAGATTCGTTGGCAAAATTCATTTCTTGGTGACTGGAAGCCACTTGAAGTTTCCAGATGGTGCCCATGGTTACTAAAGGTTGCCTGCTATTCCTTGCCATGTGGGTTTTTCATCATGACTGCTTACTTCACTGAACAGGCAAAGGGAGTCTTAGAGCAAGTTGACTTTAGACAGATATTTTACTGATATCATACGAGTGACATACTACCACTTAGCCATTCCAGCACCTTGATTAGGAGCAAGTCACGGATCTGTACAAAGACATGAGGTGGGATTATGGGTACCACCTTAGACTCAGTTCTCCACACTCACCCAATAGTTGTCTCTGAGGTAACTCCATGGAGCATGAAAACCATTGCCTTCAATAATATCCTCTATGTATAACTTTTTTTTTTTAATTTGGGCTATTGTTCAGTCGCTCAGTCGTTGTCTGACTCTTTGTGACCCCATGGACTGTGGCACACCAGGCTTCCCTGTCCTTCACCATCTCCCAGAGCTTGCTCAAATTCATGTCCATTGAGTTGGTGATGCCATCCAACCATTTCATCCTCTGTTGTCCCCTTCTCCTCCTGCCTTCAATCTTGCCTGGCATCAGAGTCTTTTCTAATGAGTTGGTTCTTCACATCAGGAGGCCAAAGTTTTTGAGCTTCAGCTTCAGCATCAGTCCTTCTAATGAATGTTCAGGATTGATTTCCTTTAGGCTTGATCTTACAGTCCAAGGGACTCTCAAAAGTCTTCTCCAACACCACAGTTCAAAAGCATCCATTCTTCGATGTCAGCCTTTATGATAGGTCCAACTCTCAAACCCATACGTGACTACTGGAAAAACCATAGCTTTGACTGGATGGATCTTTGTTAGCAAAGTAATGTCTCTTACTTTTAATATGCTGTCTAGGTTTGTCAAAGCTTTTCTTCCAAGGAGCAAGCGTCTTTTAATTTCGTGACTGCCGTCACCATCCTCAGTGATTTTGGAGCCCAAGAAAGTGAAGTCTCTCATTGTTTCCCATCTATTTGCCGTGAAATGATGGGACCAGATGCCATTATCTTTGTTTTTTGAATGTTGAGTTTTAAGCTAGCTTTTTCACTCTCCCTTTTTACCTTCTTCAAGAGGTTCTTTACTTCCTCTTCACTTTCAGCCCTAAGGGTGGTGTTATCTGCATATCTGAGGTTATTGATATTTCTCTCAGCAACCTTGATTCCAGCTTGTGTGCTTCATCCAGCCCAGCAAAATTTCATGTGATATATTCTGCATATGAGTTAAATAAGCAGGGTGAAAATATACTGCCTGGTAATATATATAGCCTTGTAATAACTTGGGCTATTAGTCTCCCTTAATAAGGACAATTTTGCTTGGAGAACATAAGTCTTATCAGTTTTAATGGCAATCTTGGGAAAAATGACCCTCCAGGATGGTTTCAGCATTATGGATCAAAATATAGTTCTTGTAACACTTGTCCTGTGAGAGAAGTTAGTGTTCCAATTAAGTCTGTGGAAGCTGTATGTTAACATAATTCTTGTAAAGAGGCATATTGTCATTACTATAGGGAAAAATCTGCACTCAAAACATCTATTTAAATACATTTGATCCAGAGTTTTCTAAGCTTATTTGACTAAAGGACCTGTATATCACTCAAGCCTATTAACATTTACAGAAGCAGTGTTTCTTATTGGAAAATGCCAACACAGCCTGACAAGCTGAGGAAGAAAGTAAAATAACGAGAAGAAAAATGAGAGGAAAAATAAAAGGGCCATAGATAAATTTCCCTTTCTATTTAGAATGAAAGTTATGGTTATTTTACTTTCATAATGATGAAGATGGTTATGATATCATCAACACTGGGATGACTCTATAATTTGCCAAGCATTTTCACAGTCATTATCTTACTTAAGCCTCTCAACAATCTGTAAGATGTCACAATTAATCTCTTTTTATACAAACGAGTAAATGAGGCCTAATGTATTATGTGACTTGCCCAAGTCATAAAATTAATAAGGAGTGGAGCCAATAGTTTAATGTAGGTTTTGTGGCTCCAACTATAAAACTCTTTCTTTTACAACATGCTGTGATTTTATAAACATGATTAAGTTAAAATGAAGATGTTGAAGACTACCTTTGTATAGTATGTGATTTAATTGAAAACATTTATTAACATAAGAAAATTATTAACGTAAGCAAATGAAAAACTGTGACATAAAATAGTTTATGAACTCTTGTTTTCATGTAGTGACTGTAGGAAAAATAGTACAAATAGGATATCTGAACTGTTTTTCCTCTGTGCATCAAACACACACACAACAGAAACATGTGCTATTGGGTTAGTTTATGTTTTGCAGTAGAGATATTTGAAGGAGAAAATCTTAGCATGCAATGTGAATCTTTCGATTAGTTTTCACCAGGTTTTATATTTAAATATGTTTAATTCAAACTAATAGAATCATTGACTATTGGAGTTCAGTAGGACTCAGTTCTCTTTTTAAATGTTTATTTATTTTTTTATTGCACTATGCCTTTGCTGCTACACATGGTCTTTCTCTAGTTAAGGCCACTGGGGGCCGCCCTAGTTGCTGTGTGCGGGCTGCTCATTGCGCGGCTTCGCTCCACGCGGAGCGCTGACTCCAGGGTGCGTGGCCTTCAGTAGCTGCAGCTCGTGGGCTCTGACGTGCAGGCCCAGCAGTCGTGGCACCTGTGCTTTGATGCTCTGGGGCATGTATAATCTTCCTGGATCGAGCACATGCTCCCTGCATTGGCAGGTGAGTTCTTATCCGCTGTACCACCAGGAAAGTCCTCGTGCTCTCTTAATGTAACTTTCTAAAGCACTGATTCCTCTTCTACATCATGCTGACATGTGGCACTCCAGCTTTTCTTTAAATTCTGCCGGTGATGGAATTATCAATACCTGTGAAGGCAGCAACACCTTATTTTTAACTTTTAATTTTGAAATAATTATAGATATGCAGATAGTTGCATAGAGATCCCATGTGCCCTTTACCTAGTTTTCCCCAAAGGTTACATTTTATATAATGCTATTGTGCGTAGAATATCAAAGCAGGAAAGTGACATTGGAACAATGTGTTTGTATAGGTTTGTGACATCTTATCGCATACATGGATTTGTGTGAGCACTACTGTTATAAAGCTACTGTACCATCACAGAGATCTTCCTTATGCTGCCCCTTTATAGTAACAACCTTCCTCCCTCCCCCTCCTAGCCCTACCCTGTGCTGACCGCTAGTTCATTCTCCAGTTGTATTATTTATATTATATAAATGAAATCATGTGGTATGTGATTGCTTTTCACTCAGCATATTGCTCTTGAGGTGCATCTGTGTTGTATGATTCAATAGTTTTTTCCTCTTTATTCCTAAGTAAAATTCCATGGTATAGTTATACAACAATTATTTTTGAAAATATAAATTTATTTATTTTAATTAGAGGCTAATTACTTCACAATATTGTAATGGTTCCCCCATACATTGACATGGCCATTTGCCTATTAAAGGACATTTTGCTTGTTTCCACTTTTTCACTATTGCAAATAGAGATATTCTTTTTCATGAAATTTTTCTTCATATAAAGCACTTTGCCTTTTGCCTTTGAGTACAATATGATCTTAGCTCTAAGTTTTTGTTTTATGTCCTTTATTTATTTGAGCAAGTTCTCATTTCTTGTTTTCTGTTTTTCTTATTGTGATTTTTTTTCCTTCATCAATTAATAGGATCATGATTTTTCTTTAAACTTATATGACAGCTTACACTGATTTTTAATATTCAACCAGCCTTGCATGCCAGCAATAAGTCCCATGTGGTCAGAGTGTATAAATATTTTTATATATTGAAATTTGCTAATATTCTGTTAAGGATTTGTCTATATTCATGAAGAGATTGGTCTGCATTTTTCTTGTTTGCCTTTTTTTTTGTTTTGTTTCTTCCTTCTGTTTTTTAATTTTGTTTTCTTTTTCTTGCTATCTATAGATTATTTGAACTTTTTTAAAAAAATTGCATTTTAATTCATCTGTAATATTTTTCAGTGTATTTCTTTGCAAATAATTTTATTTAGTTGTTACTGTAGGTACTATGGGGCTTCCGTGGTGGCTCAGCTGGTAAAGAATCTGTGTATTACATATGTATAAGTTACATCCTGCTGCTGTTGACATTTTACTAGTCAGAGAGAAAAGTGGAAGCCTTACATACTTTAATTTTTGCCTTTCCCTTCTTATAATGTAATTATCTTACCTATTTCTTCTATGCATGTGGAAATGCATATCAGATGATGTATACTTCTTGTTTCAAACACCAACATAATTTGGAAAACTAAAGATGAGGGTAGCCTATTGTATTTACCCATAGTTTTGCTTACCGTGTTCTTTATTCCTTCTTGGTATTGTCAGGTTCCTTCTGTTTGTTTTGTTTTAGTTTCCACAGCTTCCTTTAGCTGTTCTTTTAGGGTAAGTTTGCTGGTGACACATTCTCTTCGTTTTCTTTTGTCTGAGGATGTCTTTATTTCTCATTCATTTCTGAAAGATATTTCACCATGTTTTGTATTCAGAGTTGACAATTCTTTTATTTCAACAATTGAAAAACGCTATGCCATTTCTTTCTGGCCTTGAAGGTTTCTGATGAGAAAATTTATCACTGTCTTTGGAATTGTTTTTCCCCCTTAGATAATGTGTTGTTTCTGTCTTGCTGGTTTAAAAAAAAAAAAAAAACCAGTTTGTTTTTAGTTTCTAGTTTGTTTATGATATATCTCTGCACAAATTTCTTTGCATATTTCTTGCTTGGGGACTTATGGAGTTTCTTGAATTAGTAGGTTTACATGTTTTACAAATTTGGGAAATTTTCATTCATAATTTCTTCAAATACTTTCCACCTCCATCTTTCTCCTACCCTGGAACTACGATGGCGTGAATCTTTCATTATTTTAATTATGTGATTATAAACCCTGAAGTCCCTGAGGCTCTGTTTATTTTATTTTTTACTCTACTGTTTTCTCTCTGTTTTTCAGATTGTGTAATTTCTGTTCTATTTTCAAGTTCACTGTTGTTCCTCTGTCCTTCCATTCTGCTGTTGAATCCATCCGTTTGATTTTTAAATTTCAGTCATTTTTCAAAACATTCTAAAATTTCCTCTTGGTCCTCTTGTCTTCCATGTCTTGTTCTAGAGCTAGAAAGTTAAACAATGCGTTTTTGTACTGCTGCTAAAGGAGGGACATTTTATTATCTTAGTTCTGCCCTTTGAAGCTAAATACAATAAGAATAGTAAGTGATGTGTTATTATCTAAATACTAGCAGTCCTGAGGATTATTTTCTATATGTTTTGCACTGATAACCTTATTTAATTCTTAAAGTAACACTAATATTTACTCATGTAAGAAATGTTTACTGATGGCTTACCATTTGTGACAATTTTTTTTTTTTAAGTCACATATTTTCAGTTTAGCTTCAAATGGTTACATGCCTGATTTCTTGGAAAAACTATTTCTGCAATTTCAGTAGTTTGCAGGCACAGGGAAAGAAGTGAGACTGCAAGCTGAATTCTCACATCTTCACATAAACCAGTCAAAAATGCTCATTTATGGCTTCTATCTTTATTCCAATTCAGAGATTTATCAGTGCTTTATTGTGGAACAATAATGTATTTTGAAAGAGTTATAAGTTTTCTGAGATTCAGATATGCTCAGGGTTTGGGGTAGCTGTAAACTCTTTAATTGTCTATTTGTGCCATGAAAAGGATTGGGAAGCACTTCTCTAGTTTACAGGCTGAAGAAAGGGTTCTTTTTCTGTACCAGTTGAGCTTTGGGCATGTTAGTACAGCTTTATCATTCTTTGCAAATAAACTTCTCAAAAAAATTGTCTCCTGTTGTTCTCCAACAGTGAGATCATAATCACCTGGTGGACTGTTAAAACAAAGGCTACAGAATTTCTTATTAAAACACCTACAGAATTTCTGATTAAATCTAGGTGGTACCCAAGAACTTGCATTTTTAACAAGTCCCTGGGCAATGTTGATTATGTTATTTTAAGGATTTTGTGAACCAGTCATCTACACAGAATTTTTCTACTCCATCTTTCTTTGATTCTTCAGTTACTTCAGTTTGGTTTCAATTTCATCCTTCTATACAGAGTGCTTTTTCTAACATCCTTCCTGATATTAATGTTGCCAAATCAAATGCATAATTTTCAGTTCCTTATCTTACCTGACATGTAGAAATCATTTTATTGCTGTTTTCTCCTCCTGTTTAAGAAACTCAGTTTTTATTTGGTCTGGAGACCTCTGCCTCCCTCCTTTTTTTCTATCTCTGCATGGTCTTTCTCAGTCTCTCTCTTTCCTTTATCTCGAATCAAACTCTGTTAGAATTCATTCTGGGTCCTCTTCATATCTTATTTTACCCTCTCTTCCTAAATGATCTAGTTATTTCTGGATCAAATGATCTAATAATTCCCAATTTATGTCTCCAGCTCAGATTTTCCTTTTAAGCTTTATTATAATTTAACTAATGGAATTCCTGAATAACTTATAGGTATTTGGAATAATACCTAAATGCATATTTTATCATTTTAATGTATATGAATCTTAAAGATTCCATGAAATAAAGTAACTCTTTTCTTTCCCTTCACTAAAAACTACTTCTCCCTCTTGTAAATGGTCTTTACTTCCATTTAGTTGTTAATGTCAGAAACCTGAGGGTTATCCTTGATGCATGTTTTGCTTAACACTCTCATTTATACCCCTAAAGCATCTCTCAGTTTCCTCTTTACTTACCATGTCTGATACTATCACCTGTGTTCAAGTCATAATCACCTGTTGTGAGTTATTACAACTGTCTTTTAACTCATGGTGTCTTCCAATCCAATCTCTCTTTAGTACTTAGATTCATCTTTTTAAAATGTAAATCAGATCATGTCACCATCTTGCTTAAAGTCCTTCAGTGAATGAAATTCGTAATCTTCAATATGGTGTGAGAAGGCCTCTCTAAGCTGATTTGTGTTGCCTCTCCAGTCTCGGCACCGTATTCTCCCTCATTCTTTTTGGTTCAGACACACTGGTGTTCCATCACTGTTCTGTACAGTGCCATCTTGTTACTTCTTCCTGGAATGCTTTCCTTTGCTTTCCATCTGCCTGTATCTTTATCTGTCCTTTATAGGTCACATATTTCAGTTCTCAAACATCACTCCTTTAGAGGTGTTTGCTGACCCCAAAATCTAAATTAACTGTTATTGTACTCTTTCAGTGTTTTGCACATCTTATATGACACTGATGATTTATTTATGTTTATCTCTATTCTGCTGAATGTCTCATTGTTTTACCCCTTACCTTAAGGTTTAGCAGAATGCACAGCAATATGAAGGTGTTTAGTAAGTATTTTTAAATAAATGAAAATATGTATAGAGCTTAACAAGATGTACACAGATAGATGAAAAAGTTCTTTTCCAAAGGTAAGACAAATCAGGAGCACATAAGTTTGAGAAATGGATATTTATTGTGAGTTGCCAATTACATAAATTATCTGAAAAATTATTTGAGTAGAAAATTTATTTTTAGGAGAATGCAATTTCTGAAAAAAACTTGAAAAATTGCTTCAAAATGATATCAAGTAATTCATGATATTTAAGGGAAGTTTATATTTACTAACAGAAGTTGAGTGAACCTGTTTTGTCATTTTCATATAGATTTAATCTTTTGTGTAACCAATTCTTTTTTTTTTAATCACTTGAAATTTGTAGGAGGTTTCAGCATTAAAGAATATCATACTATATTCCAGAAACATTTAATTACTTCATTTTTCATTATAGTGGTTATTAGCAATCCACTGTTTAATTTTTAAAATGCTTCTTAATCTTTGGAGAACAAACTCATGTCTGTAGGCCAGCATCAAAAAAATAGCATGAGTAAAAGACATTGCTGAAAGTCTTTCTTTTTTTCAAAAAATATACATTTTTTTCTTTATATTCCTGTTTATTAGCAGCTGTTTCTCTTCTTGCAGCAGTTTTGTTCTGTAGGATTTGTCTAGAGTACATAAGTAGTCTGCATTCTATAAGTTTACTCACTTAAAATCTTAGGTTTTTCTTGGTGTATATAGTGAGTGCTTACAGATAAAGTACTTCAAACTAGAGGGGATCACAGAGTTTAAAATGTTGATTATGTCTTTGCCCTTTCTTTCGCCGTCTCCTTTACTTCCCTCTTTTGTCTGTCTGACTCTCACAGGAGACGTGGATCACAACTGGTTGGACCATACGTCTTGGCATAGCAGTGAGGCATCCCCAATGTCTTTGGTGAGACATGTGGGGCCTTACTATCTAATTTCTGTTATCATTTCACTTTTCCTTTTGGATTTACACCTTTGCATGTTTTCTTTTTGTATCTTTTTTTTTTTTATCCCACACCTTTAGGGGACAGTCAAAAGGGAAAAAGAAAAACTAGAGAGCAGGCAGTTTTGTCGGACTCTAACACCAGGTCTGAGAGACAAAAGAAAATGATGTACTTTGGTGGCCACTCTTTGGAAGAGGATTTGGAATGGTCTGAGCCTCAGATTAAGGACTCTGGGGTAGATACGTGTAGTAGCACAACCCTTAATGAGGAACATAGCCATAGTGATAAGGTACTGAGATTGTGGAGCCTGCCTTTTAACCTGCTCATTTGGTCTTCGTTTGCTCTCTGTCACTCATTCAAACAGAACATAATAAAAGGACAGGGCATTTCAAGGGTCAATATAGCATTTCTTAAGGTGCAGAAAAGAAAAACAAAACCAAAACAAACCAATCAACCAAAATACTTCTTGCTTGCTTTGCTGTTTTTGTTGTTTGACGGCATACCAAAAAATAAGTAAATGAAAATAAAAATTAGGAACAATGGAATGTTTTGTTTATGGTCGCATGAAAGAACTTGGTAATGTTATTATAAACCACAAATATAAATAATTTTTTTTGGATTGGCTTATTTGACTGCTTGCATATATTTTCCTTGGGATGAAAATTAAATTATTAACAGTTTGAATCCCAGGTAAAAGGGAGATAATTGGGTCTGTTTGCACAGAAAAAGTTGTTTTTCTTTTTTCCCTTTCACTGTCATTTTGCTCTTTTGTTTTCTTGTCATAGCATTTTAATGTAGTATCAATTAGTATTAGAGCCATTGCCATCTGCTTTGGTATTTATTGTTTGCTTTCAGTATAGTGAAACTTTTGAATTCTTTTTATCATATAGATGTGATTTACTGGAACTTGTCTTTTGCCTGCTAAATTTTGCATGAAGATGTGCATGTTAACCTTTAGATAACTGTGAAACTGTGATTACACAAATCATTTACTTTGTTATTTGACATATAATATATAATGGAATTGTGTCATGATTTAGAAAAGACTTGAGAAAAACTAATATTTTCAAGGTTGTTGAACAGTGTTTAACAGTACCATTGAATTATCAAATAAATAGTTCAGAAACCTGAAAGAGTCAAGAGATCTCCAAAAAATGATCAATGTAATCTATCCTCATGTTTGAATTGGACCTGTTTCTCCCATGCACATTCATTTGGAAAGTTACCGAGCCCTGTGTATTTTTAATAATTTTTATCTAGAAACCTATTTCAAGAAAACCCTCTTCAGTTTTCATATTTTAATTTAGCTTGACCTTTTAACTTTTACTGTAATAAAGTCTTTCAAAGTCTTCCAGAAGTGTTTGAAGATTAAATTCTCATTTTTAAATGAGTTCAATTGCATAGAATTAAGTCTCTTTTCTGCCTATGGTTTTTTAATCTTTAGTATGTAGATAATTAAACTAGAGTCTGCATATATTTTTAAGATTTATCAGTTTTTGTAGAACTATTTAACTTCAGTATTGTGTCAGAGCATGTTAGAATTTGAAGTAACTGATTTTTTGAAAAAACGAGATATTAAAGTAAGATTATAAGCATAATCTTATCATCTTATTCAATTTTTGACCAGTGTTTTGACGGAAAGCTGATTTGTGTAATCATAACACTTTTGGAATTGCAAGTTTGGCTAGGTTGTACAATAAAGGGCCATTTGTCATAAATAACATTAATTTTTGTGTTTATTGATGCAATATATCAGCACCCTGTGACGTGGCAGCCTTCTAAAGATGGAGATCGTTTAATTGGTCGCATTTTATTAAATAAACGTTTAAAGGATGGAAGTGTACCTCGGGATTCAGGAGCAATGCTTGGCTTGAAGGTATGTGATGAAATATGTGAGATGCTCTGTACTCCTTATAGATTTATCAGAAAAGCAAAAGATATAATAACTCTATACCAACTTAGTGTTTTTTTTCCATTTTCAAGAATTCTTAAATATTTGCACTCATTTTTCGAAACCTTTTCATTTCCAAGTATTATTTAAGAAGTTGTCATTATTTTACAATAATACATATTTATTTAATTTTGGAAAATAGAACTTGAGTTATATACTTTAATTCTAAATACAGTGCTCAAGCTTATTTTACCTATAGTTGTCTTTCAAGTCTATGTATGTGTTTATAGTCTATTAAAATGATAGCTTTGTTCAATTATTAAATGGGCAAATGTGGGAAATATATGTATTACATAGGAATAGAATTTGTATTAGCATAGCAAAATATGTATGTGTTTGTATGTGTGTGTGTGAGAGAGAAAAAGAGAATAATGTTTGAAGTCTAAAAACTCAGAAATAATTATGTTAGGAGATTTAATGTAAATGCTGATTTGTATTTTACGGTAAAATACCAGACAATTATTTGTTAAGTACACCAAAGAAGGCTCTGTTGATTTTTTGTGTATCTGTAAGGTGAACTAAAAACTGAAATACAAAGAGAGTTTTAAAATTGAGTCACTGCTATGGAAGTAGTTGTATAAATCCAGGAAGAGATATTTGAAAATTTTGATTGTAAATAAAATTGTGCATCATTTATTGGGCAGTTGCCATGTGGCTGGCACTCATCTGAGCACTTTCTCATTTTACTGACTCTCAGGTAAGAAATAAGCTTAGCAAGGTGTTCATCACCATAGTCTCAAAGATGGTGATGAAGGTGAGAATTAAATCCAGATCTGCCCAGTGTAGAGTTAGAACTGTAGAATAGTATAGAGGTCGGGATGCCTTGGCTTGACTTCTATTTATGGCAGTTACTAGCTATATGACATTAGGCAACGAAACTTCTCTTAGCCTCAGACCCTTCATCTGTACAATGGAGATAATAATACTGAGAATTATTATCTAGTAAGATTAAATAAAGCAATATACAAACATTTAGTACTGTGCCTGGCACTCTGAGATTTCAATAATAATAATTATAGTCAGTATAATTATTATTAAAATTTATGAAGAAAATTTTAATATATTTACATAGGGATTACAGCCCATATTGTCTATACACGTAATTTTCAGAACCAAACATTTGAATAACTAGTTAATATTAACTGAACTGCCACTGAGTGTTACTCACTGCAATTGGGGAATAAATACATGGAGTAAAATAAATCAATAATTTTTTAATTCTATGTCATTCAGTCAATTGAGAAGAGGGAAAAAATCTATTCTAGTCAATGAAATTAGTTACTATTTTTTGCATAACTTGCTACAAAGTTGATATATTGATTGATTGGCAGTTCTGAGAATCAAAGCATTAATTTTTAAGAGACTAGTCTTACAGCTACACATATGATTCCACTGCATTAATGCTAACCTTTGTTTTTTTTCTGATTCTGAAACATATGTGTTAATATAAACAGAAAAATTGGGAGGCAGATGGTCTAAAGTTTACATTAATTTGGATGAGGTTAAGTAAATTTTGTAATTTTCTCAGGAAAAATCCATCATCATCATGCATGTTATCAATGTGCCCCAAAGATTACCAACTTATAAAATTTTTAGAAGATATCACAATTATAGTAAAAGTAATAAATGTAGTATGATACTTGACATCTATAACTAGAAATTTATAATTAGAAATGTTAATGTAATTATATGTAATTATGTAGTATTGTATAGTAACATATTTTTAGAAATGGCAAAAGTAAGAATTCTGTAATAAAGGCAGAAATTATAAATTGTTTCTAAGGTATGCAACATTTTCAACAAATAATTGCTTAAATTGTAGAATACTTGGAGTATGTAAAGAGTCTGCCCTTGGCATATACTCAATTCCTAATAATAACACTATATTATTTAAAAATTATTTTTAACATATTAAATTATCATTTCAAAACTTGCAAATTATCTAGTTATTTTTTACTTGAATCTTCAACTGTGTTCTATTGAACAACATGCCTGTTTTAACATTTTCTTCTTTTAAACAGGTTGTAGGAGGAAAGATGACTGAATCAGGTCGGCTCTGTGCATTTATAACCAAAGTTAAAAAAGGAAGTTTAGCTGATACTGTAGGACATCTTAGACCAGGTAGGTTTCAATTTTTGATTATTTACACTTAAACTGTTAAACTTAGTAGTTATGAAAAAGTTGTCCTCATTTAGAAGTGACTTCACTGGTAACCAAAAGTTCATTTAACTTAAATGTTAATTTTTATTCATCAATGCAAAGTTGTAACTATTAGTTCTTAAGTCACAGTAGGTAAAAAGATTTTTTTATTTACTGATTTTATTTTTTTGTTGATGGATATTCCTAGTCTGTATCTCAGATTAGCATAATTTGTTTCCCATAAGCCTTATTTCTTTCGAAGAACTTCCAGTATAGTTTAGAAAGTAAATTTCATGGATAAATGTGTTTTTCCTGAAATGTGTTACTCCTATGTCTTTGATAATGGATACTATTAAAGAGATCCTTAAATGCCTTGGAGAGGATTCAGTGAATGGTCAGGGTTAAACTTTTCATAAAAGAGATTAGATAAGTGCTCAACTACATATATATTGAGAATCATAGTATACAGAGTTATACATTTTTCAAAGAGGCAACTGATCTTGATAGATTCTAGAATTGCAATTTCTATTAAGAAATCACAGACAGGAGTGATGTCACCAACTTGGAGACATAGGTTGTTCCCAAGTTGCTTCCCCTTGCAGAAACAACTAACAACTACTCAGGGACAGGACACTATTGAAAACAATTCTAGAAATCACAGAGATGAGTTTTATGTAATTTTTTCCTCTGGCCTTTCCTTGTCCTTTTGTGTGAAATTTCCTAATCATCCCAGTCATCATATTTTATGCCATTGGAGCTGTTCTCAGTATGTTTCTTATTCCATAACGGTGCTTGTATTCTACAAAATTGATTTTGCAGTTTGAGATTGCATTTGTTTCGAGTGCGTTTTGTGAAGTTAGATTTTCTTTCTAAGATTATCATTGCTGACACACACCACAGGTGATGAAGTACTAGAATGGAATGGAAGACTATTGCAAGGAGCCACATTTGAAGAAGTATATAACATCATCCTGGAATCCAAACCTGAACCACAGGTGGAGCTTGTTGTTTCAAGGCCTATTGGGTGAGTTGATCTGAATACTTTACACATGTGTAAATTTGACTGTGTGTACATGCTCAGTCATTCAGTTGTGTCTGACTCTTGTGACCCTAAGAACTGTAGCTCACCAGGCTCCTCTGTCCATGGGATTTTCCAGGCAAGAATACTAGAGTAGGTTGCCATTTCCTCCTCCAGGGTATCTTCTCTACCCAGAGATCAAACTCCTATCTCCTGCGCTGGCAGGTGAATTCTTTACTACTGTACCAACTGGGAAGTCATAAAGTTGACTACTATAATTTATAATATGCAATTCAATAATATCTGATTGCTTTATAAAACTAAATTTTTTGAGGACAGTGCTTTTTCCTCTTTTACTAAAAACACCTTATCAAAAATGACATCTTTTTATCTGATCATGTTAGAATATGTAGTTAATTACAAAGGAAGAAAATTTAGGTGTTTATAATTTTTCTTAGGGCTTCCCTGATAGCTCAGTTGGTAAAGAATCCGCCTGCAACGTAGGAGACCCCAGTTCGATTCTTGGGTTGGGATGATCCCCTGGAGAGGGGATAGGGTGCCCACTCCAATATTCTTGGGCTTCCCTTCTTGCTCAGCTGGTAGAAAAATCTGCCAGCAATGCGGGAGCCCTGGGTTCAATTCCTAGGTTGGGAAGATCCTGGAGAAGGGAAAGACTACCCATTCCAATATTCTAGCCTAGAGAATTCCATGGACTGTATCTTTTATTTTTAATATTTAAGATAATTTTTATTATCTTAGTAACTCAGTAGAGAGCTAAAGGATTAGCAGAAGGGGACTATAGTAACAATTATTCTCAAAAGAAGTTTCATAATCTGTGGTTCTGTACATTGCAGTTCTATGAATTTTATGTTTTTTCCAAAATGGAGATTTAATATAAAAAAAAGAGACAGGTTAAGGGCACACTATTTCTAGATGGAGGCAACCGCTTAAGGAAAAATGAACATCTTTAAGTTAGCAGATAAAAAGTAAGCAAATGTCAATTACTGTTTGACTTTTAAAATTTGCAATAAATATAATCCTTAATAATTATTTTATTATTATTAATCATTTTTATTTTATTATTTTAAATATAATCCTTTTTAATCTAGTGAATAATTATGTTTACTTTTTAATTATGTTGTTAGAATTACTCATGAAATACCACAGCAGTATTTACTTTACAAAAGCTTGTATTCTAAGCCAATGTAAAAGAGAAACCTATAACTTAAAAAAGCAATAAAAAAATATATAAACTGACAGTGAATTATTAAATGCATGTCTGGTGTAAAAGTATTCCAGGGTAGAAACTGGAAATTTTTCCTTCTTAGAATACTAATGCCTAGTTTTAAGTCATTTATATGAGTTTTTCATGATGAAATTGGTTCATGAAGGATATTTTCGTGAAGGAAATTACTTCAGTTGGTAACTTAATTTTTGAAATGTTCCTTTCAAAAGTAATGAATCTATCACATGAAATTATATCTATGTTTTATTTTGCCTTTTCATAGTTTTGCTATATGGTTAAACTAGTACCTTAGGGTATTAATCAAATGTATTTCTTGGTATTAAGGAATTCTCCAATCACATTTTTGTTTAATATTTAAGTATTATTGATGAAACTTTTTGAATGAGCTTAGCCATTAATATATATCATCCTTGGCAAACCTCAAACAAAAATGTACATACTTTAAGTGTAAATGGAATACAGAGTAATTATGTTAAGTCCAATAAACACATGTTTACTTTTTTCTTAGTAGAATTATTATGTTTAAAAAAATTTCAGTCACAATCCAAATATTTTAGTTTTTATTTTGGTGATATTTTATTTGAATTTCAATGTTACTGATTTGAACAACAGCAGGTACAATGTAAAGAGTAGAGTATAATTAAAATATATCTCTAAAACTTACCTTGTTTTGAGTATAGAAATTTTTTGAATGAAAAATTATATAGTAAAACACATAGGAAATGAATTGTATATTTTCATAAATCTGCTCCAAATGCATGTAATTTTTCATTTTTTTAAGTAGTAGGAGTCTTCCCCGAGAACTTTGATTAGCAATAAAGTGCTACGACTTTTTTCTCCTTATTTATATAATGCTTCTATCATACACAGTTTTGTTCATTTTGCATTGTCCTGTTATAATATAGATTGATAATTGTCATAATAGTAGTTCCTAGTACTTTTTAAAACAGTTCTTGTATTTTTGTTTTCTTTTTCTGTCATTTCAGAGATATACCTAGAATACCTGATAGCACACACACACAACTGGAGTCCAGTAAGTTTCATTTATTTTAGGAGAAAATGTCATTGATAAAGTCATTCATCATCTGAGTCAAATGAACTCTTTATTAATACAAAGTAAGAAATATAATAGTAATGTTATCAAGTATGCAGTTGTATAAAGCTGGAAGATTTAGTATTATTTCCTGTTATTGTGGAAAAAAGTACAAAAGTCTATATCTTAAGATGATTTTTTTTAAACTACACTGTCTTAACTACCATGTACTTTTTCGATAGCTGTATTAAGGTATATTACTATAAACTGAAGGTATTTAAAATGCAGTTAGGTAAGTTCACTACTCAAAATTTCACTCTGTCCCCAAATTTAGTCTAATTTTAAAATTTACTACTTTGTAACCTAATCCTCAGTAAATGTGGGGAATCCTGAGGACAATCTAGTGAATAATTACATATATATTCTTATTTATATTTTCAGAAAATGGGTAATAGTTCTGATTTAACAAAGTAGTAATGGAACAATAGACATTTAAGTTGAAATAATATTAACTATATAGACATTTTGAATTACTTGTGTTTGAATGCTACTTCAGATATCAAGCAAATATCTTAAGCAAATATAAGTTAATTACAATTTTATATATTATATAGACATTTTAAAATTACATAGGCATTTTAAATTACTTGTGTTTGAATGCTACTTTCAGATATTAGGCAAACGAATTTTTTCCAGTGAATTAAGTTCGTTGACTGATTGACAGAAAGGCATGTTGTGAAGGAAGAGAGGAGGGTTGCAACCTGAAATATGTTGATCAGGATAGACCACATTGAGATGGAAGAATGGGAGCAAGATTGGACAGAGTGGCAATCTGAGGAAAAAGCTTTTCGGGTACAGAGGGCAGAAGTTCAATGGTGCTAAGCCAGGAAAGCCTAAGAGTCATTTAAGAAAAAGCAAAAAGACTGTTGTGGCTGCAAGAGTGAGCAAAGGGAAGAACAGCAGGAGGGAGGACAGGGAGGTCTCAGGGCAGCGAAACTGCAGAGATTTTACGAGGCACTGTAAAGAATTTGGCTTTCACTCTAAGGGAAATCAGGAGCTGCATAGGATGTTTTTGGGGAGAAACATGTTTTACAGTCTGGGTGCTGTATTGAAAATAGACTAAATGGAGTGAAAGCAGAGAGACTAGTGAGAAGGCTGTTTCAGTATTTGACTGGTGAGCCAGTGGTGACTTAAGGCATGGTGGTTGCAATGAAGGTCGTGAGAAGTGACTGGATTCTTTATACACATGTCAATTAACAGAATACTATTAAAATAGATGGGGTTTTTTACATTCACATTATAATTATGAGTATTAATTAAAAAAAAAGAGAAACTTTACCAGAGAGGTCAAGTCATTTTGGAATGGCTTAGCTCTAAATTTTAAAATTTGATTATATGATATATTTGCTTTAGTACCTTTGGCTAGTTGCTAAATTATTTTATCCAAAATAATATTATGATCACATAAAATTATAAGTACTAGCATAATCATCAGAGAAAGCGATGGCACCCCACTCCAGTACTCTTGCCTGGAAAATCCTATGGACAGAGGAGCCTGGTAGGCTGCAGTCCATGGGGTCGCTAAGGGTCAGACACGACTGAGCGATTTTACTTTCACTTTTCACTTTCATGCATTGAAGAAGGAAATGGCAACCCAATCCAGTGTTCTTGCCTGGAGAATCCCAGGGATGGGGGAGCCTGGTGGGCTGCCGTCTGTGGGGTTGCACAGAGTCGGACACGACTGAAGTGACTTAGCAGCAGCAGCAGCAGCAGCATAATGATAATAATTATCATTAATATATAATGATATCATCATCATCACTCCTATTTTGGATGCCTGGAACTATGCTAGATATTGTTACTTATACTAATTTTCACAGCAGACTATGATGTAGGTAAAATTTTTATTCACTTACATCACCCAGATATTATATAAGCAGTATGGAATCCTTTATCTTATTGAGGCTATTTGAAAAACCAACCCCTAGGCTACAATTCCAAAATTGTTTCTATTAGGGCAGGGGTCCTTTCTCAAATAAGATTGAGTCCTATTTGTTTTACAAGTTGAAGAGTAGCTTTCTCCAAGGCCTATTTCTTAACCTCTATTTTTAGTTCCTCAGTAAGTTTTTCTCTTCATATAATTTTAATTGCCACATGACTCCTAAGTTACATTATCAAAATGATCTATCATTGTCCCTACAGCCCTGGATATTTAAAGAATATTGAAGAATATGTTCTAAGTGTCTTCCTGTTACTTGAAGCTTAGCTTATTTCTTAATATAAAGGCAGTATTCTTTCAACTTCTAAGTGCTATGAAGGTATCACCATTACTTCTGATCCCAAGGCTTACCGTTTCCCCCTTCATTTTACAATGTATTCTCTTTGGAAGTGAATACTATCCATTGAGTTCAGTTCAGTCACTCAGTCGTGTCCGACTCTTTGCGACCCCATGAATCGCAGCACATCAGGCCTCCCTGTCCATCACCATCTCCTGGAGTTCACTCAGACTCACGTCCATTGAGTCCGTGATGCCATCCAGCCATCTCATCCTCAGTCGTCCCCTTCTCCTCCTGCCCCCAATCCCTCCCTGCATCAGAGTCTTTTCCAGTGAGTCAACTCTTCACATGAGGTGGCCAAACTACTGGAGCTTCAGCTTTAGCATCATTCCTTCCAAAGAAATTCCAGGGCTGATCTCCTTTAGAATGGACTGGTTGAATCTCCTTGCAGTCCAAGGGACTCTCAAGAGTCTTCTCCAACACCACAGTTCAAAAGCATCAATTCTTCAGCGCTCAGCCTTCTTCACAGTTCAACTCTCACATCCATACATGACCACAGGAAAAACCATAGCCTTGACTAGATGGACCTTAGTTGGCAAAATAATGTCTCTGCTTTTGAATATGCTAACTAGGTTGGTCATAACTTTTCTTCCAAGGAGTAAGCGTCTTTTAATTTCATGGCTGCAGTCACCATCTGCAGTGATTTTGGAGCCCCCCAAAATAAAGTCTGACACTGTTTCCACTGTTTCCCCATCTATTTCCCATGAAGTGATGGGACCAGATGCCATGATCTTCGTTTTCTGAATGTTGAGCTTTAAGCCAACTTTTTCACTCTCCTCCTTCACTTTCATCAAGAGGCTTTTTAGCTTCTCTTCACTTTCTGCCATAAGGGTGGTGTCATCTGCATATCTGAGGTTATTGATATTTCTCCTGGCAGTCTTGATTCCAGCTTGTTTTTCTTCCAGTCCAGTGTTTCTCATGATGTACTCTGCATAGAAGTTAAATAAGCAGGGTGACAATATACAGCCTTGACGTACTCCTTTTCCTATATGGAACCAGTCTGTTGTTCCGTGTCCAGTTCCAGGTCTGTTGCTTCCTGACCTGCATACAGATTTCTCAAGAGGCAGGTTAGGTGGTCTGGTATTCCCATCTCTTGAAGAATTTTCCACAGTTTCTTCTGATCCACACAGTCAAAGGCTTTGGCATAGTCAATAAAGCAGAAATAGATGTTTTACTGGAACTCTCTTGCTTTTTCCATGATCTAGCGGATGTTGGCAATTTGATCTCTGGTTCCTCTGCCTTTCCTAAAACCAGCTTGAACATCAGGGAGTTCACGGTTCACGTATTGCTGAAGCCTGGCTTGGAGAATTTTGAGCATTCCTTTACTAGCATGTGAGATGAGTGCGATTATGCGGCAGTTTGAGCATTCTTTGGCATTGCCTTTTTTTGGGATTGGAATGAAATCTGACCTTTTCCAATCCTGTGGCCACTGCTGAGTTTTCCAGATTTGCTGGCATATTGAGTGCAGCACTTTCACAGCATCATCTTTTAGGATTTGAAACAGCTCTACTGGACTTCCATCATTTCCACTAGCTTTGTTCGTGGCCATGCTTTCTAAGGCCCACTTGATTTCACATTCCAAGATGTCTGGCTCTAGGTGAGTGATCACATCATCATGATTATCTGGGTCGTGAAGATCTTTTTTGTACAGTTCTTCTGTGTATTCTTGCCACCTCTTCTTAATATCTTCTGCTTCTGTTAGGTCCATACCATTTCTGTCCTTTATCAAGCCCATCTTTGCATGAAATGTTCCCTTGGTATCTCTAATTTTCTTGAAGAGATCTCTAGTCTTTCCCATTCTGTTGTTTTCCTCTATTTCTTTGCATTGATCACTGAAGAAGGCTTTCTTATCTCTTCTTGCTATTCTTTGGAACTCTGCATTCAGATGCTTATATCTTTCCTTTTCTCCTTTGCTTCCCGCCTCTTTTCTTTTCACAGCTATTTGTAAGGCCTCCCCAGACAGCCATTTTGCATTTCTTTTCCATGGGGATGGTCTTGATCCCTGTCTCCTATACAGTGTCATGAACCTCAGTCCATAGTTCATCAGGCACTCTATCTATCAGATCTAGGCCCTTAAATCTATTTCTCACTTCCACTGTATAATCATAAGGGATTTGATTTAGGTCATACCTGAATGGTCTAGCGGTTTTCCCTATTTTCTTCAATTTGAGTCTGAATTTGGCAATGAGGAGTTCATGATTTGAGCCACAGTCAGCTCCTGGTCTTGTTTTTGTTGACTGTATAGAGCTTCTCCATCGTTGGCTGCAAAGAATATAATGAATCTGATTTCGGTGTTGACCATCTGGTGATGCCCATGTGTAGAGTCTTCTCTTGTGTTGTTGAAGAGGGTATTTGCTTGACCAGTGCATTTTCTTGGCAAAACTCTATTAGTCTTTGCCCTGCTTCATTCCACATTCCAAGCCCAAATTTGCCTGTTATTCCAGGTGTTTCTTGACTTCCTAATTTTGCATTCCAGTCCCCTATAATGAAAAGGACATCTTTTTTGGGTGTTAGTTCTAAAAGGTCTTGTAGGTCTTGATAAAACTGTTCAACTTCAGTTTCTTCAGCATTACTGGTTGGGGCATAGACTTGGATAACTGTGATGTTGAATGGTTTGCCTTGGAGATGAACAGAGATCATTGTGTCGTTTTTGAGATTGCATCCAAGTACTGCATTTCGGACTCTTTTGTTGACCATGATGGCTACTCCATTTCTTCTGAGAGATTCCTGCCCGCAGTAGTAGATATAATGGTCATCTGAGTTAAATTCACCCATTCCAGTCCATTTTAGTTTGCTGATTCCTAGAATGTCGACGTTCTCCCTTGCCATCTCTTGTTTGACCACTTCCAATTTGCCTTGATTCACGGACCTGACATTCCAGGTTCCTATGGAGGACCCCAATTAGGGTGACAGTTTACATTTTAATTTCTACAGCTAATATCTACTGGACATTTGGTCCCATCTGCATGTCTTGTTACCTGCTTTACATTTCCCCCTGGATGTCTTTGTGGTGTCACAGGGTCACTGTGACGGGTTCCAAATTAACTTCTTCAACCACTCCTTTACACGCAGAACGTCTCCAGAGTTCTGCATCCAGGGAATATCCGCTCTGTCCTGTGCAGAGAACAAGACAAAGGGGACCATATCTGGTTATAACCCTTGAAATCTCAATGTCCCCCCCTTTTCCTTAATCTTGCATATCTAATTAATTTGGGTCCTCATTTTCTAATTTTGTTATACTGTCTCAATTCTTTTTTTTTCAGTCCATTTTCCAGTCATTCCTTTTCTTTAATGTTTTATTGAATTTCACTTATTCTTAACTGTTTTTCATCTTGCTCAATTCAGACACTTTAAATGAACGGTAAAGACATCTTTCTCAAATGCAGTTTTTATTACCTAACTCAGAAAAATTTAGCATGGATATTTTATTAGCGCCAAAATTTGTAGCCCAGAGTTCCAGGCATTAAATTCTGTCAGTATCTCATTAGCTCCATTTTACTCACTTTGTGATTTGTTCATGCCTCTCCATACAAATAAATTCATACATATAACTTCTGGGTACTGAAGTTCTGCTTTTTCTGCTCTCCTATATCTTTTTTTCATAGCTCCTCACTTTCTTTTTACCCATCTAGTTTATTATATTCTTCCAGATATGGTTAGAAACCACTGCTGAGAACTTTCCACAGTTAATATTCTAGTAATTACGTTTTTAGCATTACGAGTTTAGACCATATTTGATATGCTTTATTGATTTAGATTTTGGCTTGGGTTTTTCCTTCTTCAGTTTCTATTTTTAAAATTTCCTAGTATATTATTGTAAGATATGAGTTTAGAACACACAACAGATGAAGTAGCTAGGTTCTGAGGTCTCTTTCTAGTCTAATTGGCACAGAAAATGGTTCACCCTTGGTCTTTCAAGAATCCCTAAGCTACACTTATATTTTTAAAGAAACCTTTTAAGTATATTTAGAACATTGTGGCTAAGAAAAAGGTCTATATAATGAAATTTTGTAAGTATTAAAAATAACAAGATATATGGTAAAGATTATAAAATACTAATGAAGAGTTGTTGTTATTGTTTATGTATAATTGCCATTTCAGGTTCTAGCTCATTCGAATCTCAAAAAATGGATCGTCCTTCTATTTCCGTTACATCTCCCATGAGTCCTGGCATGTTGAGGGATGTTCCACAGTTCTTATCTGGACAACTTTCAGTATGTAATTACTATATTAATTTCTATCTTGGGGATATCAAGTAGTATTTTTACTAGATGATGCCATTTTTTGTGAACCAAGTCCTATTTAGAATATAATTGTGCTTTTCACCATCAACTTTGTCATTCTTAGTCATTTTAATTAATTTAAATTCAATTATAATTATCTAACAGAATGCTTTCTTTATTAGAGCTAGACTTTTCTGGAATTTGGTGGGAATTAGAATTTTTGATGCTATCTAAAACCTTTTTCAGTAAGTAATATTATTCCAAAATTCAAGGTCATGATTTTCACTCAGCTAAGAAAATGGGGAAATATATAATAGATTACTGAGTATATCATGTGGATTTCATATTAAGTGACCCCTAATTTGAACATTTTATAATAAATGTTAAAATAAAGTTACCCATCTTATACCCATATTAGAAGAGCTTTGCAAATTCAGGCCCTCACATTTTATTAATTTCTAAAGTTGTCATTCTGTTTTAAACCATTTAAAAATATTAAAATTTATCTACTTATATTTTAGAAACAAACAGATTAATATTGATACCAATTCTGATGAGTTACTAACCTGAAATTTTATGAGTATTAAGAACTCTTTAGATTCTCAAAATTCAGACATTGAATTTTGGATAATTGTTACTGTTATAGTTAAAAGCAAAACTATTCTTGGTCTAATTTAAAAGCAATTTCTATCTTTGTTAAATTAGGTGCAGATTTTGTCCTTTTATTTTCTGGGGGAAGGAGAAGTATTTGATTTTTCTTAAGAGTTTCCATTAATTAGTTGAAGATACAGGAAGTATAAGCAGAAATAACATAGTAAAAGTCATTAGGCGCATCTGTTCTGAGACTACTTTGATCACAAAAATGAGAATAACAGAATATGAAATACTATTAGGAGATTGTAAATGTCTTACTAAAATGGATTTCTTCTTTTTATTATTTTCTTTTCCTTTCCCTTTCATAAACAGAGTGAACTTTTTCATTTGAGGACAGTGGTGTTTTTTCCATTTTCTACAATAAGTAGCATCTTTCTACTTATTCTCTTACATACACTGACAGCACAGATGTTGAGATTTATGGTTACAAGTATATGTGTATTTTCTTCCACCATTTTAGAAAGTGTTAATAAATGTTAGCTTTTAATTTTTAATCATGGCTTCCCTTAGATAGTTTCATCTATAAGTAAAGCACTGGGTGGCTGATGATTCCAGTATATATTAAATCTGTATGTGTGTGTGTGTGTGTACTTAGTTAGCTTCAGTTGGTGAACAAGGGAGTGGAAGTTAGACTCCCATAATAAGTAAGTACCACTTTGTTGCTGCCTCTTTTGAAATCTCAAGGTTATATTAGAAATTGAACTAGGAACAGAGGGTTCATAGTGTGGGCATTTAGACAGATTTCAAATTCAACTACTTTTCCTCACGGTTCAAAGTGAATTTGGTAGAAAGGTAAGACTGTTAAATATTTGGGGAAAACATAAATGTATATAGTACTTGTTGTGTTTGTAAGTGATGGTTTAAAATCTATATAATTATAATTTAACACATGTTCCATTTTATCATTTTTTATGATCTAGAAGTGTATTCCAGTAAGATAATGTATATAAATATGATATATATTTCTTTTGGTAAATCAAGAAAGCACAGATAAATAAAAAATTAAAGTCACCTATATTCTTGCCACTAAAGCATAATCATTCACATACATATAAGTTTTTAAACAGAACTATAATAAATCTGTATATACTATTTTAAAACTTCTTTTTTTACTCAATGTATCATATACATTTTCCTTTAATTTTTTTTAATTCATCCTAAAATGATTTTAATTCCTATTTAATACCCCATTTTAACTTAATATGCTATTATAGGATATCTTGCTTGTTTGTAATTTATAGTATTTTAAATAATGATGCCATGGAAATCCTTGAATATAAATCTTGCATATTTTGTTAGGATAAAATTCTTTTGTCGGGATAATTTTTGTTTGGATATAAAATTACAATGTGAAAGAAAAAAAGTTTAAGATTCTTGAAATCTTTTGCCGAAACTTTCCTCCAACATATTTTTGCCAAATTAAACTACAATTATCAATTCAGGTAATATATATTAAGATCTATCCCCTCATCAGTTATAATGCTAGTAGCTAAGAGAATACAGCAGAGGATTTTACCTTCATGAAACTTAATTTTACCTTCATTTTATTCATGCAGCAAAACTAAGCAAGATACCCTTTTGGATATAGTATTTTCCTTTTTATTTAACCCAATTTCTGCCAACTGGAGACAATTTTTGGTTTGCTCTAATGATGCAGAGGTTGGGAAAACATTTGTCCACTTATATCATCCTTCAGGGAGACACTCAGGAAGTCATAAGGCAATATTATGTTTCCTATATCCTTCTGTTCTACCTTTGGGTATTTTTGATTTTTGATGAGATTTTACCTGGGTCCATAACTCCCTTATAAAATTATGACATTGTTAATGTCTGCTAATATAATATCTGACAAGATAATTTGTATATTATGTGAGCTTTCGTTCCTAATATATTTATGTCAGTTCATGGACTGATATTTTCTCAAATATATGAGATGTATATAATATATATATATATAACACATTATTTAAACTTTCATGCGCAAGGCTGTTGTTGATGAATTTAAAACTGTTACTCCATTTATTTCTTCATGCTTGAGTTGTACTGCTAGCTTGTTGTTATTCTCAAGCATAACTATGAAAGTGCCATTACTGTGTTTGGTGAGAAAATCTGTATGAGCTTAGGTTTATGACACCTGGACTGTATGTTAGTCTTTTCGGTGTCAGCAATCCCTTATTTTGATTCTTTTTTAAATTTGTGGTCTTCCGTAATTTAGCAGTTTCCTTGTTTGAAGGATTGCTTCTGTAATTCTCTCAATATTTTAAAATTAATTTCAGCCTTCAACTAGTTTTTTGATAGAGTGTTAAATTAAGATATAGCCTTTAACTATTTCAAAAGTGAGAAGTGACTCAGGATTTTGTCTCTAGGAACACATTAATTCTTATTGATAATCATTTTACTTCAGAGTCAGTGGCTAACTAATAGCTGCAATGTTTTTCCCTAAGTTACTTTCTTTTAATATTTTTCTGACTCCATTTTTAGTGATGAGCTTGTAAATATTGTACATATCCATTTTATGCCCATTTAAAGGGACTAAGTAGCTGAAGAATGGGTATGTATTCTTTATATCTACTTAGAAATTTGATAGCTGTTTTCAAATTTTCTATAAATGAAAATTTTTTCTTTGAGCTTTTATCTTTTATATTTCTTTGTTACAACCTTGTTATTTTAGAAGTATTATGTAAGAAGAATATCCTGAAGTTGGTAGTGCAGGATGAAGTATGAAGGGACATTAAAAATGCAAAATAAATCATAGTGTGCAAATTCAGATTCTTAATTTGTATGAAACTGAATTGTTACAGATATTATCAGACATTTCATGCTTAAAATAAATGAATTGTATTAATCACAAATTGCAATGAGATGCATAATACTTCATCATTTTTTGATGAAATATCCAGAATCTATAGAGATAGAAAGCAGCTTAGTAGTTGCCAGAAACTGGGGCAATGGGGAAATGGTGAGCGATTACTTAATAGATACAGAATGTGATGAATCATGACTCTTCTGATGTGATGAATAAGTTTTGAAACTAGAAGGAGGTGGTGGTGACACAGCATTGTGTATTCTCTAAATGCCACTGAATTGTACACTTTAAAATGGTTAATGGCATGTGACTTTAACCTCATCTCAATTTAAAACAATCTGACAAAACAAAATATGTTTACATAGCCAAGTTTAATGTATAAGCTTATGCATAAAGGTTAAGTTTAAATTGGCATAGATTTTAGACAGTTGATTTCAAAAATCTATGAGTTGCTCGTTTGAGGTCATTTTGGAAGATGGAAAAATGTTGACCCTAAAGGATTACTTTATTTCAAAGCACTGTTTCTTTGAAAGTAAATGTTTTAGTTTTGAAGTAATATTTACTTGCAGAAATCTTTCATTACCTTGAGGTTTTTGGTCAACAACAGGTAGGACAGTTGGGAAGGCAAGAAAAGTAAGATATATTTCAAAATTGAGTACATTGTTAGTCCTTTTCTTCAGCATGCCTAGCTAATCTCTGTGAATTTCAAACACCCCTTACCCTGCGGCTAGAGAATTATCCACTTAGGGTTATGCAGACAGATACCAGGAACATACTCCATATCTAAACGTTCCTTTCTTCCTTTGGAAATGTCTCCTCATGAAAGGGAAGACAACTGAAGTTTGAGACTATCTTGGTTTTTGGAGATAAAGATGACTCATATGGCTGAGTGATAGTCTGCTTTAAAGATTCACTTTCCTTTGGGTTTTAGATTACGTCTTAAACTATTATCAGATTTTGTCTGATAATGGCTACATTGGACAGCAGTCCTCCTAGTACTTATTATCTGTTTCTGTATAGCAGTGGAAACGTCTGAAACCTTTAACTGTTCACAACTGTTAATTAAACAAGAGAGACATGCATGAAAAATGTGAGAGATGGGATGGAATCTTGGTGAAGGAACAAAAAACAAATGCCCTGATATCCACTCCCAAACCCAGAAACTTGAATCTGATTTTGTTCCTCTTGTAACTGTTGGCATGTCTTAATGAAGGCACAATGTTCCAGTGGTTGTGGTATCTTTGGGAAGGAAGCTGTTTCAAAATGAAAAAAAAAAAAAAGAAGAGAAAAGAAATTTGATTTTATTCTATGAATTTGAAATAGAGTGTTTTAACCAGAATTTAGCTTTATTATTTACCTTTAAAACTGTCTTACTTTTTGAGATTGGACAAGTCTGTCTAGGCTTTTTTTAAAATGTCTCTGTTTCCTCATCTACCTACTGGCGATAAAAACAACTACTTCCTAGCATTGTTTTAGGCAACAAACTTGGCAATAAACTGTTATTGAAAGCTTGAAAATATAGAAAGAACTGTATAAATAAAAAGAAAAATATTATTGTCATTAATAAGTGTAATTAGCTCTAAATAGTGTTATCTCAGGTGGTACACAGTAAATGTCTGAAAATGATGGTTAAATACTAGTTCCTAGTATAGATTCTTAAAGTGTGAAGCAATGAATTAATCCAGTGTGTTCCAGCACACTTATCTTTCTGTGTTTATTCTTTTAAGAAATGATAAAGCTGACTTGGCTAATATTTTTTAGACTTTTGTTAGGCATATTCCTTTGGAAAGTTGGATAATTACTTCTATAGATGACTTTTCACTAATAATTCTTTAATGTATTTTTATCTAACTTCTTCTTGGACTATGTTTTTTTCTATGTAGTGTGTTTAAGGATGATATCTGAAATATCTTGGCTCTCGTATTTTATGTTTACATTCATTCTTTCAGAGTATATGAGCCCGATTATATTGTTTTACATTCGGTCTTAATTCCTGTTATGTTGATACATTTAAAAATCTGATTTAAAACTTCTCAGATTTTATATAGGTCTTAATCTGTTTTATAATTTTGGGAAAATTATTCATTATGTTGAAGTACTTAATTTAGATATATATTGTCATGGAAAAATGTATTTAAGGGATAGTTGTATGTGTTTTTTACTTTTGGTCTTTTAGTTCCAGCGTGTTGTCCTTTTTGGTTTTGTTTTATTGCTTTTTTCTTTAATTTTGCTTACCAGAGCCAAAGCCTTAGTAGAAGAACAACGCCTTTTGTTCCTAGGGTTCAGGTAAAGGCCTTGTCTGCCTGATAGAATCTAAAATTGTGTTTTAACCCTTATTTGTATGTTTTTGGAAAATGCATAGTAGGAAAACTTTATTTGGTATGTTGCTCCAAACCATATTATTGACTTCCAAATCATTTTATGAGCCAGTTTGTAAAATTCTGCATGGGGATTAAAATACAATAAAAATTTAAAGAGACAATCTTTGTTAGTGATTTTATATGGTAGACTGAATACTAAAACTCATAAGTTTCAGGTTGACATTTAATGTAGATTTCACTTATATCTGTAATATTGACACAAATAGCTGATTTTATACTGTTGATATTTTTATTACACTAAGGTTACTGTCTCTTTAAATCATTCATTATATCACTTAACATCTACATTATCTTGCATTTTCCAAGCAATTACTCCTTGAGGAGACTGGCAAATAAATTTGTACCTTATCTAAAATATGAATTTTCTGCAAATTATATATAAAGTTCAACTTTTGAAAACTATATGAATTTGATAGAACAAAATCACAATCCAAATAAAATGTGTTGGGTTTATTTTGTTTACACTATGTAATTATAATTCCATTTGTTTTTACTGCAATACTTGGGTACAAGTTCTTTGCCTCTTTTCATTAGGAAACCCCTATACCAAAAAGTAATGTTAATATAGCATTTTTAAAAAAGTAGTATTATGCTTTCCTTGCTTTGCTGCATGGGTTTCTTTTTTTTTTGGTTATTGTTGTTGGTTTTCAATAATGCTAATTTAATTTAAATTTTAAAAAATTGAAGTTGTTCTAGTTAACACTATCTAGTGTAAAATATTTACTTAAACTGCTCAGAGTCTGCTTGGGAAACTTAAAAGTGGCACATGAAAATTGTATTAAAGCAAGTACAATGATATCAATATTTTTATTAATGAAAATGATATAAAATAAATATATCATATTTAGAACTGTGGAAGTATATTTATTTTATTTTGAGAAGACATATATTCCAACCATTCATTTATAAAGCACATTTAGGAATGTGACTAGTAATCTAGCAAATAAAATAATTTTGTTTTGATACTGTGAGCTGGATATCTATTAAAAACTTCAATGCAAGTCCCGTAATATAAAATGAAAATTAGGGCTATTGATCAAATGCCCAGTTTGACAGTTTATTAAGACATATAATTTTCATCAAAAAATCAGTACAAAGTGTGCCTGTTTCATATCTATATTATTTTAATATGTATATATTTGTAACATATAATTTAATAAATTGTAAAGTATTAATGTGAAAATATGAAAGCTAGTACCTAATATCTGTTTGTGTGAGGAATGAATATTACTAATAAATGATATTTTTGGTTTTCCATGGCATAAGAAAGTCTAAAAATAATACTATTTATCAAGCATTTGAAATATATATCTTAAGATTTAGCTATAATAATTTTAAAAGAGCAAAAATGCTGCCTGTGGAGATGGCAACAAAGGTTTAGTGTCAATCCCTAATAAAGTACTCACAGAAATCAGTAATTTGCTCCAATAATTAATTATGAACTTAGTCTAACAATACTTATTATTTTTCTTTGTTATTTAAATGCACTGTTGGAAAACAATTTTGTAGCCTTTCAGAAGTTTTTTTCTTTTTTGAAGTGTCTTATATTGTTGTCATGATGCTCCAAGAAGGATTTTTAACCTCATGGAAAATAAAGCCATAGCTCTTATTGCTATAGAAAATAAAAAATATAGAAAGTAGTGTGATTTGGTCACAAACTTAGAGGAACTTCGAATCTTTCTTACATCTGTTTCATCTCATGTATGAAACACTCTTGTATTTCTTACTTTTTTCTTCCTGCTCATATCTTTTGCCTGAATGTCTCTTTTTTCCATCTATTCTCATCTATATCTTTGTTTTAATATTGTTGGGCAAGCAATACTTGAACTTTTTTCTTTTTTTAATAGTAATTTCTTAAAGTTTTATATTGGAGTATAGTTTATAATGTTGCCGTTAGTTTCAGGTGCTGAACTTTTTTTTTTTTTTTCACTTAAATATCAGATGCTTTTTTCCAGGTTATTGCTTCCCTAGTCTAAGGCAGTGGTTCTCAAGCTTTAATGGAAATGAGAGTCACCTGAGGATTTGTTAAAATGCAAATTTTCTGGGCCCCATTCTGGTTCTGTAGCTGAAAGGTGGGCCACAGGAATTTGTAACTTTTAAACAGATGAGTCAGATAATACTGTTACAAGAGTTTTATGAACCACAGTTTGAAAACCACTTGACTAGGGTCTGTACTTAGCAAGTCAGTTCAAAAAACTTTTTGTTATAGAGCCTCAAGATAATAATACCTGCATTAAACATAAGGACTTAATATAAAGAGTAGTATTACCATTTGTAAAATTTAAACATTTCTAATAATTATTCTTATAAGAGAACTAATTTCATTTAACCAAACAAAAAACTGTATAAATAATTTTATATACTTTTCCAGGCCATTAGTCTTCTGACTCAAAATTCTTGCTTGGCCTCTCATCCTCTTAGGATATGAAGTGAGGGACTCAACAACACCATGTTAAAATTGGAACTGAGCTACTAACATATCATATATATATTTATCTGTATATTTTTTTAACGTGGATGGTCTTATGTATATAGCCTAGAGCTTGGCCCAGCCGACTGTCTGCTTTGGAGTGGAGAGGAAAGGACTGACATGAGATATATAGTTAAGGCTTCCAAGCGGCTGCAAACATTGTGCATCCAAATTAAAGGAAAAAATCAAACCACTGAAAATAAAATATGCATATTACGTAAACAAAACTTTTCCCCAAGCTCCAAATTTCCAATTCAATTTCAGTTTGAAGATAGTGGCCAGGGATGTGCTAAATTCTGAACCAAATGTGAATCAGAATCATAGTCATAACTAGGTGTGGGAGTGTGAGATGTGTGTGGGAGGTGACAGTTGTTAAGTCTAATGAATTCAACAGCTGGATGTGAAGATCTAATCCTTAATTATGACATAGGCAAATTATTCTAATTTTCTCATCTTGAATTATAAAATATACCCTTTTATTCTAAGGATGAATATATTTGCTTCACAAATGAAAAAGAGACTATGTATAAAAAACTTTAAAAGATGAATTTATTATAGTTTTAAATACAAATTTAAGCAGTCTGTTTACTAAATCTTCTAGTAATTCCTAGTTACTTATAATCTTTGAAAGATCTTTGCTATGATATAACATAAAACATTTGCTGAAAATATTCCCATGAATGCCATATGAGCAACTTATCTGTTCAGTTCATTTTGAGCGCTTATTCTGAACTCAGTATTGTAGGGCAACCAAAATGAACTACAATGATTCCTGCGTAAATGTAGACACAGAATAATCCTATATAAAGTCCTTATTTTAGCAGTACAATTATTATGTGCATGTTAATAAGTTACCAAATTAGATTACAAAAATTTCAAGAGATTTGTCACACTAAAATATCTGAATTAAATTCTCCATTCATTGAAGTTATTATAGCATATCCTTTAAGTTAACTGCAATTTACTAAGTGGAGTTTATATTCTATGCTAATATCAGGGTAAGAGAATGGGGCAAAGATTGGGAATGTAAGCATTCTGTTATATTAATAAATGGTTAAGCTGACAAATAAATATTTTTGCTTTTCAGATAAAACTGTGGTTTGACAAGGTTGGTCACCAATTAATAGTTACAATTTTGGGAGCAAAGGACCTCCCTTCCAGGGAAGATGGGAGGCCAAGGAATCCTTATGTTAAAATTTATTTTCTTCCAGACAGAAGGTAAGGATATGAAACAAAAGTAATTATTCTTGAAAACAGATGAGAAATGTTAATAGCAGGGAGTCTTTTGATTTTGTGTCGTTTATTAAAAATTTTTTTAAAATATCATACCAATTAGATACTTATAAAGTTTAACATAGGCATAATGATTCCTAGGATTCATCATATTCCTCTACAGTTTCTACTTTCTCTTACTAATATATTATTTCTCTACATTCTGTAAAATTAATGAACATGCTTTATATTTAATTACCTATATCATCAAGGAATCTCTACCATTGGGCCAAGATTTAGCTTCCTAAAGTGTCATTTACTTTGCGTCCATGCTGATCAGTATGCATGTTATTAATCTACCCTGATTTAAATAGAGAAATCAGGATAGGAGAAATAGCTTATCAAAAATCATCTAATCATTCTTAATTTCAAACACATGCAAAATGAAAGAAATTATCCAATAAACACCATGAAAAAGGAAAAAAGTAGTACACTAATTTCCCTTCCCTAGCTCTTCTGCATCCCTGGTTTCTAGGGCTGGTCTGGTCATTTTCTCAGGATGGAAGTAGCCGGATACAGATGTGGTTTTAAACATAGTTGTATACTTCTGCACACTCTCTTATTTGGTTTAACTTAAAGTCATCAGTATTGAATGCCACAGTATCATCTGAAGAATAGCCTCATCAAAGATAATAACAAGTAGGCAGTTAACAAAGGCCTTACACTTTGATACATATTTTGGAAAAAAAATTAGTAAGACAGATTATTCAGAAAATATGTGAGGTTGCCACAGCCTCCTAAACTATTAGAAACTGTCTGCTGTATGATTTTATCTTATAAAGTTTACTTAAAGAAGATTGTTATGTAACAACTTAGATTGTCTTTCGGGGAAGGATACGCTTTGAACTGTAAGGGAAGATGAGGATATGCAATAACTAAAATGGTAAATCCAGCTTAAAACTTCAGTTGGATGACAGATGTCACAGCCATATTATCTACCATCTCACGGGGAGGCCACATCACTTTGCTTCTCAGAGTGCAGCGAGTTTACTAGTCTAAGCATCCTTAGATTGCCATCATAAAAACTTGCAGAAAATCGTGCATTCCCACATATGCTTTTATGTAAGCCACGTAACAAGTCATAGCTCAGTCGGTAAAGAATCCGCCTACAATGCAGGAGGATCTGGTTCGATTCCTGGGTCGGGAAGATCCACTGGAGAAGGGCTAGACTATCCACTCCAGTATTCTTGGGCTTCCCTTGTGGCTCAGCTGGTAAAGAATCCGCTCGCGATGTGGGAGACCTGGGTTCAATCCCTGGGTTAGGAAGATCCCCTGAAGAAGGGAAAGGCCACCCACTCCAGTATTCTGGCCTGGAGAATTCCATGGACATAGTCTGTGAGGTCGCAAGAGTCAGACATGACTTTCACTTCACTTCACCTCAACAAGTTACTAGAGCTCTGAAGAAAAATGCTTGTTTTTGAAGATGATAAAAGTCTCTCAGATTATTTGTTTTTTTTTTGTTGTTGTTGACTGTTTAGTTTTAGTTTATTTTTCATGCCTCTTCCCACTTTCTGAGCAGAGCTCAGATGGATGAGAAAGTCCCTTTAAAGACGCCTTTGTATTCCCCAATATAGAATTTTTATCTTTTCTCAACAGCAAAAAATTAAGAAAGTTTTGAATTTTTTTTCTCAGATTATCTCTCAGCTGAGTTTTCTTGTCAGTTATCAGGAATTTGAAGAATATTTAGGCAAGCTTGTTGCTCACTTTATTAATAGAGTTGTGTCAGGATTTTATCCGTAGTAGAAAACAGAATTCTCTGGTTAACTCACATAGCTACTTTATCACCTCAACCTTTTTTATTCTGTTGACATAAGTTTTTACACATGAATAAAGGACTGTGCTTTTAGTTTGAATTATTTGTTTTTTGGAAGAAAAGCCACAGGTCGTAGGAAGCAGTATAAACCATTCTTGGATTAGATGGCAAGGTTCCATCTAAATATTTTCTTTCTGATGTTGGTGGAAGGAATTTTTATCTCTGACAGGGTGTCATAATTCATTCTTTTATGGGTAGAATATAAAGTAGATGCTTTATAAATATGTGTTAAAGTTTTGGAAGGAGGAAGTGACAGTCATAAATCATAGTCCTTGTCATTATTTCTCCATTATTTAGTTCTAATTTACAGTGCCACTTCTTTTTCATAAATTTGAATGGAGATAAGATTTCCTACATGGGTTTCCAAAGTTATTTTCCTAGGGAAACCATAGAAATTAATAAAGATACATTGCTTTTAAATGGCCACATTAAATACATGCTTTTGATTCATTAAGTTAAATCTCTTGCATCTCCTGCATTGGCAGGAGGATTCTTTGCCACTCACACCCTGGGAAGCCCTTGTATTAAACAGCAAGCTCTGCTTTCACCTAGGAGAAGTCATATAGACTCCCTCATTTAGAGGTGCTCTATCCCTTCTTAGTTCAAACTGCTTCCTGTTTCCCAATACTCTTAGAACTGTGCTGTGCTGAGAGAATTTGAAGAAGTTAGTACAGTTCCACTTTCCGTTCATTGGCACTTCTCTCTTCAAATAGCCTCTTCTGATAGCTTAACATCGCCTTCCTTGATGATTTTCTTTGTTCCTGTTCAGCCATTGATCCTCTCCAATAAGCTAAAGTAGTGATCTCCAGAAAGAATGGATGTACCCAGGGGATGTACGAAACAATTCACTGGAGTTCAGAAAGAAATATTTGTCTTTTAATTTTCATCTATTTTTGATTCCTATTTTTGTATATTTACCAATGAATGCAGTATTACATATTATATGCAATTATATGCATGCAAGTAATACATGCATATAATTTATAAATATATATGTATATAATGGAATACATAATAAAAAACATTAATTTGATAGAAATATGCGGCAGAAAAAAGTATGAAAGCCCCTGAACTGGAAGTTCTATCCATCAGGATGGCAAACTTGCATTTCCAGCCCAGACTACAGCAGCTACCTCACACAGAAATAATTTTACTATGTTTATAAAGACCTATAAATGTCAAATGAGCAAGTGTGGATATATAAGAAAATTGAGAATATGTAATTACAATTGCTCATTAGCTTAACTGCATGGATGTAAAGACATGAACATAACAATTTATTAGATTTATTGTACAAAGAATTTCTGTAGTTTAAGTGAATAGTATATTGGTTGCAAATACTGTGTATAGAATTTGCATATGTACAGATACGCAAAGTAATAGTGTATGTAGCCAATAGATTGATTTCCATTTTAAAGGTTTCCAGTAGGGCACTGTGTTAAAAAAAAAAATGAGGGTTAAATATTCTTTAGTCTGGTTTTATTTAGAATTTGTGAAAGACTGTTTTAAATTATCTATCATGGAAAATTTTCATATTTATTGTAATATTCTGTTATTAAATCAAAGTTACATAATGTTGTGCCTTATACATTTCAATAATAATTTTGAAGATTACAGTATTTTTAATATATGACAAATTTATGGGAAAACTTCACTTCTTTCCTGCGAAATTTTAAATTAATACATTTTAGGGCAAAAGTTAAGATGAAGGTTTATGTAAGTTCATATATTCTTGTTTTCTTCATAGTGACAAAAACAAGAGAAGAACTAAAACAGTGAAGAAAACTTTGGAGCCTAAATGGAACCAAACATTCATTTATTCTCCAGTCCATCGAAGAGAATTTCGGGAACGAATGCTGGAGATTACCCTTTGGGATCAAGCTCGAGTTCGAGAGGAAGAAAGTGAATTTTTAGGAGAGGTATCTGGAACTATTTTAAAGCTTAGACTATTCATGTTATCCCGAATACTTTTGTTTATATGACTGTCAGTAACATATTATATTTTAAATACCTGAGAAAGTAAACATAATTTAACAATGAATTTAGCTGCTGTTTTAAGAAAAAAACTTATTGATGTTTTTATAGTATTTGTATATCCTTTTAGTTTACTAAACCAGTTGTACCAATATAATTCAATCATTTACCCATGGATAAATGGATAAATTTAGGGACTGAGGTTTCAAAGGCAGACAAGGTATATTCCTCTCTTTAAAGAATTTATAATCCACTAGAATACATGTAAGTGAATGAACAATTATAACGTAGCATGACAGATGTTCTATGGGAAAGTGCAGTAGGAATACAAAATTGCTGTGCAGGGAAGGGGAAGTAAGTGGTCCAGGGAAGACTCCACAAAGAAACTAGAATTTAGCGAAGTCAGAGGGAGTAAAGTTCCTGCAGAGGGAATACAAGATCCTAGAGTTATGGGAGTCTTGGACAACTGCACTGAAATTTGAAAGGAACATGGTAAGAAATGAGACTTGAAAGCTAAACTGATGTCTGATTGTATCCGTTCATGTATCATATTAAGAGGCTGGATTTTATCCTGTAGATAATGGGAACAAATGGCAGCTTGGAAAGAGCATGACTTGATTTCATCTATACTTGAGAAAATATTTCTATCTGAAAGGTAGAGGATGAATTGCAGGGAACAGATGAGAGGCAGTTCTCTCACCATTAACATACTAAGATAACTGCTTTCAGCTTTTTTCAGCATGGTTGATTTTCCTGAGTGAATTAAATGGTAATATCATGGGTAAAACAACAATCCATAGAAATATTGAACTGAATGTTGTTAGCGAAGGAATCAAAGAGTTGGAAAGAAAGGGAATATAATTGCTAAAATCAGAGACTAGCTTCTGCTGCCTGGTTGTGCGTTCCTGACATTGCTACTTCCTGACTTTGGTACTTAGCAAGTTATTTAATATATTTGCACTTAAGTTTCCTCTTCAGTAGAGTGAGAAGGGCTAGAGTGAGGATTAAATGTGTGTGTGTGTGTGTGTGTATGTGTGTGTGTGTGTGTGTGTGTGTGTGGTGTGTGTGTGTATAACCATTTAAAACACATGCCTGTATTTTTGAAAATGACTAGGGACAATTTAGGAAGAATGAAGAGTACCTTAGTTGTTTTACTTTTTTACCTCCCATAGCTATAACAGTTCTCATATCCTTAAACACAGACCTTGTCATATTTGCATGACTTTGAAAGATAATAAAAAGAATCATTTATTTCTATGGACTGATTTCCCTTTCAAATTCATTATATATTCATATTATAATATGTGATGATGTGTTTGTGTGCTTAGTCGTGTCTGACTCTTTGCAACTCCACAGACTTGTAGCCTGCATGGCTCCTCTGTCCATGGAATTTTCCAGGCAAGAATTCTGGACTGGGTTCCATTTCCTATTCCAAGGGAATAATCTTCCCAACCAAAGGATTGAACCTATGTCTCATGCGTCTCCTGCATTGCAGGCAGATTCTTTACTGCTGAGCCACTTAAAAATCCATTCTTTTTTTCTTTCCTGTTTTGAATTCTTAGTATCATGATACATTAAACTGAGTTTTAAGTAAGACAGTCTTTGATTTATATTACATCTGTTTCACTTACCAGCAATGCAGACTTAAACAATTTTTTAAATCTTTTTCAACCTTGGTATGCTTATCTGTAAAAAGTTGACTAATAAGACCAACCTAGTAGTTTTTACCCAAGAATTAAGATAATGTATAACATGGAGAAGGAAATGGCAACCCACTCCAGTACTCTTGCCTGGAGAATCCCATGGAGGAAGGTAGGCTACAGTCTATGGGGTCGCAAAGAGTCGGACATGACTGAGCGACTCCACTTCACTTCACTTCGTGACATGGTGCTTAACACACAGTAAGCATTTCTAACTTGTTTCTATATCCCCGTTTCAGAATTTGTAAAGGTTAAGCTAATGAATGTAAGCTTAAAACCGTAAAACAGTATACATATATTAGTTATATTTACCGACATTTAGTGATAAGTTCTCTTCCAGTTCAGTTCAGTCGCTCAGTTGTGTCCTACTCTTTGCAACCCCATGGACTGTACATGTCAGGCCTCCCTGTCCATCACCAACTCCTGGGGTTTACTCAAACTTATGTCCATTGAGTCGGTGATGCCATCCGAACATCTCATCAATGTCATATTTAACAGCCTCTAGTAGAGGGTCTGCTACAGCCTCCAGTAGTTCAAAGAGCTACAAAATAAATGCCTTAGGTATATAAAGCTGTTAAGTCAATGAGTTATAAATATTTATATATTTAACTAGTGTTGAGCATATGGGCAATTCTACTGTATAACCTTGCTTTTGACCAAACAACATTACTATTATAATGAAATCATTTCATAGAATTTCTATATTGTTGTCATATGACAATTCTTTGTCTCTTGGCTTTGTAGATTTTAATTGAATTAGAAACAGCATTATTAGATGATGAGCCACATTGGTACAAGCTTCAGACTCATGATGTTTCTTCATTGCCACTTCCCCATCCTTCACCATATATGCCACGGCGACAGCTCCATGGAGAGAGCCCAACACGGAGGCTGCAAAGTAAGTTTTCAGTAAAATTTTTCATATATTTATTGAAACATCTTGGATGATATATATGACAGAGAATTTACGGACACCGTTATGGGTGTTAACAGGTATCTATTAGTATTTTCATTGCTATTCTTAAAGCTTTTAAATTGACACACTTAACTGAATGCATGTTGTATTCACTTATCGCAGTGTGACACACTGTGCTTCACTGTGTTAAAACTTCACAATGTTTTAACTTTACCTCTTAGAATCTAAAATATAGAAATGAAATAGTTAATGTAGTAGAATTTGGTCATGTAGCTGTAGATATCTGAAATTATGATTTCTACCTTCATTAAGCCAAATATTTTAGGAATATATAGGATAAAAGTATAGCATAGTGGTTGAAACCATGTCTACAAACATTAAGTTTTAATTCTCTCATTTAACAATTGTATGACTTGAGGTAGGTCATCTCTCTCTGTTTCGCTTTCTTCATTTAGAAAATGGAAATAATACATCACAGAATGGTTCTATTCTAGGAGTTAATCTCAGGAGTATAAACTGATACCATTGTTGTTATCAGTGTTTGCATTTTATCCTGAATTATGCACAGTCCAGACTATAAAATAGATTATTCAGAGAATCTTGATGGAAACTCAGAAATATCTTCCTCATTGAAAACGGAAAATGGCGTTGTTGGTTTGTTGATCTTGCAGCTCACGTTTATTTGTTTTTTTCTGACGAATCTTTGTGATAGGTGAAGTGGATGCTTTTTGCTTTGGATAGTATTCATGGAGCCATCATGTTTCAGGTTTAGCAACTTTTTTGTCAAGTAATAGGGAGCTGATTGAGATTAACTAAATTTCCGAAGTACAAATTTATAAGCATAAATACTGTGTCATCATGACATCAGTCATGGTAAAGATACTTGACCATATAACAAATAACTCTTGTATAAATGGATCACAGCCTTTCTGATGAATAAAGGGCTGAATTACATATCAGAAGGTTGTTGAATAGAGAATTAGAGCAAAGCATTGACTTTATGGAATAATTAGTCATAGGAGAGCATAGAGATGTGTATCAACTTCTTTTTAAAATAATCTAATTACTGGAATTTTATTTCCATTAGACATAACCTCTTACCCTTGGAGGGGATTAATTTAACACTAATTTTACAGCACTCACTTTTTTCAATTCCCCCCAGAGTGAACACCCAGACACCTTTATTTGCAGTTGCTATCACAATATTGTTTGTTGTAACTACATTATCATGAAATGTATGTTGACTAAATTTAGAGTGTCTGCTCTTTCTGACCCTGTAATCTACTCAGTACATTGTCTCTAAATCATAGTGTAGGATGATGAATTACTACATGAAGGTTGCTAGTATAATTCATTTTCTACTAATTCCTGTAGATGAGGTTTATAGGCCATTAATGCTAGCTTCTATTGCCCTTTCTTGCAGCACTGGCCTCTTCTCTATTTACTCTAGTTGTTATTGCAATAAAGAGTAGGTTTGATGACTCTTAGTATTTGAAACTCTTAAATCTACCAATAATTTTCATTTTTTCCCTCCCTAGCTAAGAATAGTTTATGTAAGGTATGATGAGAATAAAGGACTTTCTAGTTATCTGTATAATCATGGATATTCTTGAAGTTAATTTAATCAGTTTTGCAAATATTAATATTTTCCATCCTTACAATGCTTCCTCTGTTAAATAATCATTAATAATATTAAATTAACCCCTAGGTGAAATAATAACTCCATGTTATACTGTATGAGTCTTGCCACTATCAATTAACTTCTAATAAAATTAATTTTCAGTATTTGAATGTATGACTGAATTTGGTGTTTTACATTAAAATTTTATTATAATTTATTAGCAGTGTGTGGAGAAGGCAGTGGCAACCCACTCCAGTACTCTTGCCTGGACAATCCCATGGACGGAGGAGCCTGGTAGACTGTGGTCCATGGGGGTCACACAGAGTTGGACTCAACTGAAGCGACTTAGCAGCAGCAGCAGCAGCAATGTGTAGGCATAAAGATGGGAAAAAATGATGTGATAAAGGAAGATTAGGAGATAACACTCAGGGGTAGTCAGAAAGTTAAAGACATTACCATCTGCTAAGTGTGTGTTGCTCATCAATGACAGGTTCAAGTTCAGTTCAGTTCAGTTCAGTCGCTTCCAACTCTTTGCGACCCCATGAATCGCAGCACGCAGGCCTCCCTGTCCATCACCATCTCCCGGAGTCCACTCAAACTCATGTCCATTGAGTCCATGATGCCATCCAGCCATCTCATCCTCTGTCGTCCCCTTCTCCTCCTGCCCCCAATCCCTCCCAGCATCAGAGTCTTTTCCAGTGAGTCAACTCTTCGCATGAGGTGGCCAAAGTACTGGAGCTTCAGCTTTAGCATCATTCCCTCCAAAGAAATCCCAGGGTTGATCTCCTTCAGAATGGACTGGTTGGATCTCCTTGCAGTCCAAGGGCCTCTCAAGAGTCTTCTCCAACACCACAGTTCAAACGCATCAATTCTTCGGTGCTCAGCTTTCTTCACAGTCCAACTCTCACATCCATACATGACCACAGGAAAACCATAGCCTTGACTAGACGGACCTTAGACGGCAAAGTAATGTCTCTGCTTTTGAATATGCTATCTAGGTTGGTCATAACTTTTCTTCCAAGGAATAAGAGTCTTTTAATTTCATGGCTGCAGTCACCATCTGCAGTGATTTTGGAGCCCCAAAAAATAAAGTCTGACATTGTTTCCACTGTTTCCCCATCTATTTCCCATGAAGTGATGGGACCAGATGTTAGGGTGTTAGTAAGTAAGTATATTTGATTTGTATCATACCTGAATGGTCTATTGGTTTTCCCTACTTTCTTCAATTTAAGTCTGAATTTGGCAATAAGCAATTCATGATCTGAGCCACAGTCAACTCCCAGTCTTGTTTTTGCTGACTGTATAAAGCTTCTCCATCTTTGGCTGCAAAGAATATAACCAATCTAATTTTGGTGTTGACCGTCTGGTGATGTCCATTTGTAGAGTCTTCTCTTGTGTTGTTGGAAGAAGGTGTTTGCTATGACCAGTGTGTTCTCTTGGCAAAACTCTATTAGCCTTTGCCCTGCTTCATTCCATACTCCAAGGCCAAATTTGCCTGCTACTCCAGGTGTTTCTTGACTTCCTACTATTGCATTTCAGTCCCCTGTAATGAAACGGACTTCTTTTTTGGATGTTAGTTCTAAAAGGTCTTGTAGGTCTTCATAGAACCATTCAGCTTCAGCTAATTCAGTGTTGGGGCATAGGTTTGGATTACCATGATATTGAACGGTTTGCCTTGGAAATGAACAGAGATCATTCTGTCGTTTTTGAGATTGTATCCGAGTACTGCATTTTGGACTCTTTTGTTGACCATGATGGCTACTCCATTCCTTCTAAGGGATTCCTGCCCACAGTAGTAGATATAATGGTCATGTGAGTTAAATTCACCCGACCCAGTCCATTTTAGTTTGCTGACTCCTAGAATGTCAATGTTCACTCTTTCCATCTCCTGTTTGACCACTTCCAATTTGCCTTGATTCATGGACCTAACATTCCAGGTTCCTATGCAATATTGCTCTTTACAGCATCATATCCTTGCTTCTATCACCAGTCACATCCACAACTGGGTATTGTTTTTGCTTTGGCTCCATCCCTTCATTCTTTCTGGAGTTATTTCTCCACTGATCTCCAGTACCATGGTGGGCACCTACTGACCTGGGGAGTTCCTCTTTCAGTATCCTATCGTTTTGCCTTTTCATACTGTTCATGGGGTTCTCAAGGCAAGAATACTGAAGTGGTTTGCCATTCCCTTCTCCAGTGGACCACACTCTGTCAGACCTCTCCACCATGACCCACCCATCTTGGCCCCACATGGCATGGCTTAATGTCATTGAGTTAGATAAGGCTGTGGTCTGTGTGATCAGATTGGCTAGTTTTCTATGAGTATGGTTTCAGTGTGTCTGCCCTCTGATGCCCTCTTGCAACACGTACTGTCTTACTTGGGTTTCTCTTACCTTGGATGTGGGGTACTAGACCATTCAGGTATGACCTAAATCAAATCCCTTATGATTATACAGTGGAAGTGTGAAATAGATTTAAGGGACTAGATCTGATAGATAGAGTGCCTGATGAACTATGGACAGAGGTTCCTGACATTGTACAGGAGATAGGGATCGAGACCATCCCCATGGAAAAGAAATGCAAAAAAGCAAAATGGCTGTCTGAGGAGCCTTACAAATAGCTGTGAAAAGAAGAGAAGCGAAAAGCAAAGGAGAAAGGGAAAGATATAAGCATCTGAATGCAGAGTTCCAAAGAATAGCAAGGAGAGATAAGAAAGCCTTCCTCAGCGATCAATGCAAAGAAATAGAGGAAAACAACAGAATGGGAAGGACTAGAAATCTCTTCAAGAAAATTAGAGATACCAAGGGAACATTTCATGCAAAGATCTTTTGACATTTTTTCATAGGTTACTGGGTCTATGTTGTTGTTGTTTTATAATTTTTTCCTCTCTTCCTCAGTTTTGATTATTTTTATTTACTTGTCTTCAAGTTGACTGATATTTTGTTCAGTCATGTGTTCAGTTTTCCAGAAAAAAAATTCTGTGAATTGTCTTATTAAATACATTATATTTTTCATTTAAATTTTGTATTTGGTTTTCTTAGAAGTTACTATATCTTTCCTGTTCCCCTTGTTTTATTATATGTGTGTATGTATATACAAACAAATGTGTGTGGGCCGATGTGTGCTTGCTTAGTCTCTAAGTCATGTCAGACTCTTTGCAGCCCCTTGGACTGTAATCCAGCAGGCTCCTCTGTCCATGGGATTTCCCAGGCAAGGATACTGGAGCAGGTTGCCCTTTCCTTCTCCAGGGGATCTTCCCCACCCAGGGATGGAACCTGTATCTCCTGCATTGGCAGGCAGATTCTTTACCACTGAGCCACCTGTGAAGCTCATGTGTAGGTATATGTAGATATGTTAAAGAATTTATAGGATTATATTTTATATACACATGCTACTTCTGCTAAGTCACTTTAGTCATGTCTGACTCTGTGCAACCCCACAGACGGCCTCCTACCAGGCTCCTCTGTCCCTGGGATTCTCCAGGCAAGAACACTGGAGTGGGTTGCCATTTCCTTCTCCAATGCATAAAAGTGAAAAGTGAAAGTGAAGTTGCTCAGTCGTGTCCAATTCTTAGCAACCTCATGGACTGCAGCCTACCAGGCTCCTCCATCCATGGGATTTTCCAGGCAAGAGTAGTGGAGTGGGGTCCCATTGCCTTCTCATATGTGAGATATATATGAAATATAATATAATTTATATCTATATGTATAATACTATAACTTTTTAAAGCTATCTATCAGTTCAGTTCAGTTGCTGAGCTGTGTCTGACTCTTTGTGACCGCATGAATCGCAGCACACCAGGCCTCCCTGTCCATCACCAACTCCCAGAGTTTACGCAAACTCATGTCCATCGAGTCAGTGATGCCATCCAGCCATCAAGCTATATATAGTATTTATTTTAAAGTATACAAATTCCAACATCTTAGTCTTTTGTGGGCTTATTAATATTTTTCTTTCTTTCTTTGCCTAGGGATCACATTCTGTATGTTTTATATATCTACTAATGTTTTTTTGTACTGGACATTGTGTTTAATATACTTTAGAGACTGAATTTTGAAGAATATTGTGTTTTATTTTAGCAGACAGTGAAATTACTGAAGGATCACTTAAAATCAATGGAAGATGTGTTTCATTTTTTATTTTATTTTTTTTCTATTTTGACCCTTTACATAGTTCTAAGTTATAATCCTTAGTCTAATTTGTGGTTCTTATGTCTAAGTTTTGAACTCTAAACAGAGTTTAAGATTTTGGCCAAAACCTATAATAATAGGATTTAAACTCCAAACTCTGTATCCTATACATCAGGAAGTTGTTGAAATCTTGCAGACCGTTTAGCCTTTCGACTGTGACTTTCTGCTAGGTTTCTTCTTGTTTTTCTCTTTGCAGTTTATAGTTTTAGGCAAGAATTTTGGGGACCAGTAAGTGTAAGTTTCTGATCTCCTCCTTCTCTGGCTCCCTCCATTCCAGGATTTCTGTACAATTACAGCTGCTCTCACAATTCTGAATTCTGATCTCTGGCTTCTCAGTCTTGTAAGACTGAGGTTTTTTGCTGAGCTGTAATTTCTCTTCAGTAAACCATATGGGGAAGCCCATTAAGAGAAAACTGGTCAAATAGGTCCTTTTCTTGGGCTTCTCTGTAGCTCAGCTGGTAGAGAATCCTCCCAGTTCGATGCCTAGGAAGGGAAGATCCCCTGGAGAAGGGATAGGCTGCCCACTCAAGTATATCTGGCCTGGAGGATTCCATGAACTATACTCCATGGGGTCACAAAGAGTTGGTCACGACTGAGTGACTTTCACTTTCTTTCTTTTATTTTAAGGGTCATATTGCCAATTTCTGCCTGACTTTGTTCTCTGGTATCTCTGAATAGTTTTGTATTAAAATATTTTTTCTAGAATTTAGAATTATTACTGACAGGAGAGTTAGTTTGATATAAGCTACCCTGTTATTCTCAGAAGCAGAACTCTACATTTTTATTTTTAATTCGAGGATAATTTCTTTAAAATGTTGTGTCGGTTTCTGCCATACATAAACATGAATCAGAGATAGGTATACATATGTCCGCTCCTTCTTGAACCTCCCTCCCATCTCCCACCCTGTCCCACCCCTCTAGGTTGTCACAGAGCTCCGGGCTAAGCTCCCTGCATTGTATAGCGACTTCCGGTTAGCTATCTATTTTACACATGGTAATATATACATTTCAGTGCTACTCTCTCAATTCGTCCCACCTTCCCCTTCCTCCGCTGTGTCCATAAGTCTAGAACTCTACGTCTTTATGTAGACTTTTTACTGATGTATAGAATTCATATAAAAATATGTGTAAATTGTGAATATACTCATGGATCAATTTTGAGTAAGAAACCACAACGTGTAACTAGCACCCACATCAAGAAATAAAACATCATTTACATCTTTCCAGGCTCTCTGCTGCTCTCTTCCAGTAATTATTCCCACTGTCAATAACATATGATAGAATACTTTCACTTATTTTTAATTTCATATAAATGGAATACTCACACATATGTGAATTTTGTAGAAATGAGATTGCACAATATGTTTATATATTGTATCACATATATAATATGTGACTTTTTCCCTTACCACTATGTTGTATGACTCATAAATACTGTTGCATATAATTGAAGTTGTTTATCATTTTCATTGCCATATACAATTTATTTCTATAAATATACACCAGTATATCTTATTTTTAGGTTGGTTATGAAAGCTATTTGTCTAAGTGAATTCTTATGCTTTGGTCAGAGGTAATAACTATACAAAGGAATTGCTTATCTTGGCTTTAAAGTGGGATTTAAACTATTTACAAATTTTGATATACTGTTGTTTATTAGCAACCTTCTAAGAAGGTTATAATGTGAAGGTATTTAGTTACAATCACTAGTTTGGGGGATTAAATTGTTTAATTAAAAAAGCCTACAGTTGATTAACAGTTTGCTTACAGATTTTGACTGTTCCTGAGAGTGCTTATTGCACATGCCTTTTGGTAATCACATGTGTTCATTTTTGCTATGGATATACCTAGTAATAGAGTAGGTAGGTAAGAGGCTATACATATATTCGGTTGCTGTAGATATTGTGTTACTGTTTCCCCAAGCTATCCAAATGTATACTTCTTACAGCAGTGAATGAGGGTTTGAGTTTCCCTATATGCTTACTTTATATTTGGTATTTTTAGTTCTTTTCATTCACTCATTCAGGTGGGTGTGTAGTATTACCTCACTGTGGCTTTAATTTACATTTCTCTAATAGCCTTTTCTTAAGTTAATTGACTATTTGGATATCCTCTTTTATGGAGAACCTAGTCAAATTTCTTGCCCATTTTTCTTTGTAATTATTTATATTTATATTATATTTATATTTCTTGATATTTTCATAAGATTTTTATGCTACTTTTGGAGATTCCAGAAGTTCTGTTTAATTCCTGGTTGAATGAAAAGTTTTAATCATGAATAGATTTGAATTATATTATTTTTGTTCTGTGTAAGTGGATATAAATATATGATATATAGTCTTATTCCACTAATTGGTAAATTGTATTGATTTAAAATGTTACAGTTATCTTGCATTCCTTTAATAAACCCAAGTATCTCATGGTGCATTATCATTTTATCTGTCTCTGGATTCAGTTTGTTAAAATGTGTAGAATTTTTGCATCTGTATTCCTGAGAGAGAGAAGGGAGAAAAGTTTTCTTTCTTTTTGTAACAACTTATTTGCTTTTGTTATCCATATTCTGCTGCTGGATTCATACAAAATATTAGGAAATTTTACTTCTCTTTTTATTTGATGTCTTTTATTATCCTTTTTTGTAATATCCTTGTCGAGCTTTTATTTCAGTGCTTCTCTGGCTTCATAAATTGTTCCTCATTTTCTGTTGCTTGAAAGAATGTGTATATTATAGGTATTTTTTTCCTGTACATGTTTAGAAGTATTCACCATTTATGTTACCAGGGTTGGCAATTTCTTTGTAGGTGCTGAATTACATTTTCAGTTTCTGTACTAGATTTAAAACTATTCAAAATTTTATGTGCTCTTATGTGTCAGGTTTGTTAGGTTGGATTCTTCTTGGAATTTGAATATTTCTCCAATTTTGAAAAAAATTTGCACTAAATTTGTTCATAGTAGCATCTTATTGTCTGTTTAATGTCTGTTGAATGTGTAGTCATGTCCTCTTTTCCCTTATATTGATAATTTGTTCCTTTTCCTTTTATTGTTCTTGGTCAGATTTGCTGATGAGCTATCAATTCTACTAGTCTTTCAAACAGTAAACTTTTTGTTTGTTTACTTTTTAGGCTGTATATTTCTTTTCTTTTCCATTATTTTTTTTTCCTATTTCTGTTTTCCTCAATAGGAAACTTTTCCTTTAAGTTTCATTTGTTTCTTGTCATCTCATCAGAAGCATACATAGATAATTTTTAATGTGGTGTGATAATATATTATTGTGTTTTCATTTACCTTTGGATTTTTTAGGAATATATTGTTACATTTTCAAGCTTTAGGGATTTTCTAGGATTTTGCAAAACTTTGAAATTGACCATAATAACCATCTTGTAGGAGTATTCACTTTGAATAATTGCAGTCTTTAAAATTAACTGTTTGCTTTATGGTATAGTATGTAATCAATTTTGGTAATTGTTCTTTAAAAGAATGTTTATCTTGTCATAGTTTGGTACCTGTTCAACATATGTTGTTTATTGGGTTTATTAACTTCATTTTTCAGATATTCTGGGGTTTTTTTCTTGATTTTTCATATGATTATTTCATCAGTTATTGAGAGAGGTATATTAAAATCTCCACCTGTGATTTGTCACTATTTGTTATATATATTTTCAGGATATGTTATTAGGTGCATACAAAACTAGAATTGTCATATTTTTTTCCTAATGGACTGCTGATTGTATCATTACATAATGCCTCTCTTAGGAATACTTTTTCCTTAAGACATGCTTTGTTTGATTGTTACTCTTGCTGCAGCTGCTTTTTTTTTTTTTTTTTTTTTTTTGGGTATGGAATATGTTTCTCAGTCCTTTTATTTTCAGCTCTCTGTGTACTTGTATTTAAGATTTATCTATTGAAAACAATTGTAAACTTTATTTTCTAAAATCCATTTGGAAAAGTTTATCTTTTATTGGGATAATTTATAAATTAACATGCAATTTCTTATAAATTTTGCTTAATATTGTATATATCATTTAATTTTGATTTGTTTTTTTTCTCCCTTCTTACTTTCTTTCAAGATCCACATTATTTTAATGACATCAACACATAGTCACCTGTTATGCTTATGGTGCTTGACATTGTGACTGATCCAAAGATACATAATACATAAGTAGCAAGCAAAACCATTATTTACAAACTTGTCTTTGAAATACACTTTTTAAAAAATTTTACTTAATCTGACTCTTAGGTTCCCATTTTTGTAGTCAAATAGCAGTCATTCCTTCTTCTTCAGTTCAGTTTAGTTTAGTTGCTCAGTCGTGTCCGACTCTTTGCGACCCCGTGAATCGCAGCACGCCAGGCCTCCCTGTCCATCACCAACTCCTGGAGTTCACTCAAACTCACATCCATCGAGTCCATGATGCCATCCAGCCATCTCATCGTCGGTCGTCCCCTTCTCCTCCTGCCCCCAGTCCCTCCCAGCATCAGAGTCTTTTCCAATGAGCCTAACCCTTCTTACCTACTCTCAACTCTCAACCGAGGTTCTAGAAAACCCTAAAAAAGGACAACATTCAGGGAAAAAACCCACTAATTTTTATTCTTTTGAGCTTCACTGGTATGTCCCAGTGTGCATTGGTTTCTGAAACCAGGTCTACACATAGAAATTGTTACTAATGCTGGTTGCTGTGGTGCTTAGCATCCAGCTTCTGAGGTACTTCATGTAGCTGCCATCCTGGAATCCTAAAATAAGACTGGACTCTGGAGAAGTCCTAGAGCCTGGGTTCCTATTATTTACAAGGCTCTTTAACCATTGTCTCCTTACAGATTCTACCAAATCTTGTCCTTTAGCAAGGTTTGCCTTCATGGCACCCCACTCCAGTACTCTTGCCTGGAAAATCCCATGAATGGAGGAACCTGGTAGGCTGCAGTCCATGGGGTCGCTAAGAGTCGGACACGACTGAGCGACTTCACTTTCAGTTTTCACTTACCTGCATTGGAGAAGGAAATGGCAACCCACTCCAGTGTTCTTGCCTGGAGAATCCCAGGGACGAGCGAGCCTGGTGGGCTGCCGTCTATGGGATCGCACAGAGTCGGACACAACTGAAGCAACTTAGCAGTAGCAGCAGCCGCCTTCTTTGTAGCCATCTACACTCCTCTTTCTTTTCTGTCTTTTAGCATAATCTCATAGTAAGCCTGTAGTTTCTCCATCTCTCATAGCTTTCCATCCCGAAAGATATATGTCCCTAATTCAAAGAAACACAAAAGTCTATAATAAAACATAATTTCTATAACTGTATGGGTCATGCAATAATTAATTTCTAACTTTGTATAATTTTTAAAATCACATATAAGAGAGAGGATTGTAAAATTAAAATTTAAGCTTTTGTGGAATGCTGTAGTAATTTAGAAATATGAGAGAATAGTGCAAGTGGTGATGAGTATTTTAGCTAGATCTGAAAAGAATAAGTAGAATTTTAATAAATGGAGGTGAGGGAAGTGAACTGTATGTTTGGGAAGGTAGAGACATAAGGGAATTTATTATGATGAGACTCACTGCAGAAAGCATTGTGTGCCAGGCTAAGGATTAGGAGATTCTAATTTTTAAATAGAACCTGATGGTAGAAGAATGAAAGGAATAGCATCTTAACACGACTTATTACTTCTCCTGATGTGCTACAACCAGGGAAAAATGTCCTTTGAGGGGAGGGAATTCTCTTCATTGTATCATATAAACAAATGTCTATCTTGCTTATAAATGTAGACGTGTATTTTGGAATTGGAGCAAGTTAAATATAGTAAATATTAGAGAAAGCATTAAATTGTAATGAAAAAATTAGGGGGAAATGGCTTTCCTCTATTTGTCTATTTATTATGAAAATATCTGCAATAAAAATGTGAGCTTTAATTAGTATCTTGCAATATTTTTACATATAATCCATTTTCCTAATTTGAAAACTTTTTTTATAAATTGTGATTCTTAAAATAATGAACATAAATTTTAATTTTAAAAAGACAGAGGAGCTATATCTTTGACAGAAAACACTCATATTCACTCCCTGAAATCATTTAAAATATTAGGTATTTTACGATATTTGTGAAGAAAGAGCTGGAGTTTGAAAACTTTAGTGTCTTCTGTTCTGTATTGATTATAGTAATTAATGCCCTTTATACAGTTCTAAGAAATAGTGTAATCCTTTGATTATTTGTCTGAAACTTGTAAAATGTTTCATTCTAAATACTGACAGTGAAAAAGTTTTGAATACTTCCAAACTCTGTCTATGAGGCTGTTATCACCCTGATACCAAAACCAGACAAAGACAACACAAAACAAGAAAACCACAGGCCAATGTCACTGATGAATGTGGATGCAAAAATCCTCAACAAAACTTTATCAAACAGAATTCAGCAGCATGTCAAAAAGTTCATACACCATGATCAAGTTGGGTTTATTCCAGGGTGCAAGGATTCTTCAATATATGCAAATCAATCAATGTGATACACCATATTAACAAATTGAAAGATAAAAACCATATTATGATCTCAATAGATGCAGAAAAAGCCTTTGACAAAATTCAGCACCCATTTTTGATTAAAACTCTTCAAAAAATGGGCATAGAAGGAACCTACCTCACCATAGTAAAGGCCCTATTTGATGTCTATAAGCAAACATTATTCTCAATGGTGAAAAACTAAAAGCATTCCAACTAAGATCAGTAACAAGACAAGGGTATCCACTTTAACAACTGTTATTCAGTGTAGTTCTGAAAGTCCTTGCTACAGCAATCAGAAAAGAAAAAGAAATAAAAGGAATCCAGATCAGGAAAGAAGTAAAGCTCTCACTGTTTGCAGATGACAAACAGTGATACTGTACACAGAAAACCATAAAGATAGTATCAGAAAATTACTAAAGCTAATCAGTAAATTTAGCAAAGTTGTAGGATACAAATTCAATACACAGAAATCACTTGCATTTCTATAAACTAAAAATGAATTAAGCCTTATACTTCTTGGTAGTTGGACTGATTATTCCATTGTTCCTTTCTTCCCAAGGGCATATTTAGTAGACCAATAGTAATAAAAAGAGAAAAATCACATAAGACCATCTCTGAGTGGTATATAATTGAAATAATGATATAAATAATTTAACAAACTATATGAGGGGTCCTCTTAACAACAGAGTACTTTACAGAAAATCCTCAAATACCTTTGAAATAAACAAGGGCATAGTAAACCTGGTGGCTCAGACTGTAAAGAATCTGCCTGCAAAGCAGGTGACCTGGGTTCAATCTCTGGGTCTGTAAGATCCCCTGGAGAAGGGAATGGCAACCCACTCCAGTATTCTTGCCTGGAGAGTTCCATGGACAGAGGAGCCTGGTGGGCTGCAGTCCACCAGGTCCCAAAGAGTTTGACAAGACGAGCAATTTTCACTTTCACTTTAGTAAACTTAGATCAGTTAAATCTGTCATTAACCCATAATGTCCAGATCATTCAATATACAGGAAGGATATGAAATTATACTTTCCTCATAATGTTCTTGAGAAAAAAGTTATTATATATTATCAATACACATACTTTCAGTTTTATCAAGGATGCATTGTTACATCTGGACACTGTTCCCGAGAACAAAGTTTTCTGATTCAAAGTTACCTTTGAAGAACACAGACATCAGAATGACATGAAGAAGGGAGAACATTCCAAAATTATATTTTTATTTATTACTAAACATTCCCAAAATATTTTTTACTAAATATATATCCATTATAAATACTAGGGTTTGGATATATTAATATGATTTTGCATATGGCAAATAAGTATGGTTATGAATATCATCATTCTAAATATTTAATAAACAGTATTTGATATGATACAAAAATATCTACAGAGAATTTTAAAACTAGTGAAAATGTTAATTGTATCAGCATGTAAAATACTTTTTTGATATAGATGTTTAGTTAGATTTACAATTATGTTCAATGTTTTAAGGAAATATTATATACCAATTCATATTACAATTTAAAATTTTATTTGTGGTTGTTATTCATTTGCTAAGTCTGTAACTCTGCAACTTATTCATTCTCTAACCCTGTGACCCCATGGACTGCAGAACGCTAGGCATACACTGTAGCAATTATATCTTTTATAAAGTAATGTGTTATTTTTATTTATTAACTTATGATTTTCCTGCAATTTTTTGCTGCATGTTTTGTGATTTCCTCTTTATATGACAATTTTGAAATATCAGCTATTTATTTGTGATATATTTTTGTACAGCTTTTAAAATATTGCTTTTTCTTCTGCTTTTTTTCTTGTTTAGAAAATTGTTGTAATTTTATCTCTTCTTATTTTCTTTGTCTTTCTTTTTTGGGTAAAAATTGCTGTTACTCTCAGAGTTGTCTTTTTCCTTTGTGGTATAATAAGAATTTTAAATATCTTGAAGAATCATAAGTCTTTTTACTTTGTTTACCATAGTAATGTCCTCTGGGATTATTTCTTCCAATTATATTTTAATTTCAGTATGGTCAACAATTCTTTTCCAGTAGTATGCTGGAGATAGAGCCAATTGTATATTCATCTCTTCCCTTCACATACAGTGACTTTGGTAGCTTGAAACTGGCTGTATGGGAGTTTTTACATT